>NC_133506.1:38100000-39502500 GCF_049354715.1 Callithrix jacchus | reverse complement strand
TTGGCAGCATGACCTCGGACATATCCCTTCACGTGTCTAGGCCTGTTTCCTAGTCTATGAAAAGTTCCTTTTTTATCCTCCTCTGCTCCAGCTAGGACAGACCCTATCACTACATGGTGACGATGATCATGATAATAATGATGGTGGTGGTAGTAATAGCTACTGTTCATTCATTCGGCAAATTTGCATTCCGCATCTCCTCTGAGCCAGACTCTGTGTAGTGGGTGCTGGGGATTCATCAGTGAATGACACAGACAGAACTCCTTCCCTCGAAGCATTTTCCTCCTTCATTTGCAACACGCCATGAACTGAGGGAAGCTTCACAGGCATTGTCTCATCGGGCAACCCCGAAGGGCGAAGCTTGGTTTTACTGCTGTGGGAAGTAGAGTCAAGTGGGTTGCCACACATCAGCCTGTGTTTAAGGGGTGGGGAAGGGACTGCCCCTGGCATGTGGCTACCATGATGTAACCTAGTCTACTCAGCATGGCCCCTCTACTGCTCACCCTGCTGCCAGTGTCCAGGCTGTTCCCCTGCCCCTCCCCTGAGTGCCTTCTCTCCAACTTCATCTGTTCTCATAGATAGCACATCCCTCAGGCCCACCCGAGACCTGATCCTTCCCTGATGGTGTCTTTTCTACGTCACAGGCCCTGTCTCCAAATCCGTCCTCGTTATTCAGCTAACCAGGGTTGGTCACTGGGAATGGAATCCTTCACCTCTTTGTTTCACTCTCTCAGGATGCCTCTTTCCCCTTCATCCCAACACCCCAGGGGCCAGGCATGGACTCACATGAAGGGCTCAATAAACATCTCTTTAACTAGTGCATTACATTCCTTAATCTTTGCTCGGGCTCTAGCTCTAGTCTTGAGTTTAAATGTCTTCATCATACAGGGTACTTATTCTACCTGGAAAATCCAAAGGTCGGATATGTTTAAAACAAAACCTTCACACCCCTCGTGTGCACCTACTGTTTGCTGAGTGTAGTGTCCATTGCTGCAAAGATGAGAGAGACACGGTCGCTGACCTTTGGCTCCTTGGTGTGGTCAAGGCCAGGATTGCTGTACAGCCCTCTGCGCCTGGGACTGTCCTGGCTCATACTGGGTATAATTATGAGCAGCCTGCCTTTCACTGTCAGATGCCCTAGTTTGAATGACAAACTCTGTGGTCACCTTAAACAAGGCCTGAAAATACGGCCTCTTACTCCTCAAATACCAGTTCCTCCAACCCTATGAAATTGATGCTATTATCATCCCCATTTCACAGGTGGGAAAATAGAGGGATAGAGCTATAAAGTGACTCATTGAAGATCACAGAGCTGAGGAGAAGCATGATTGGGTTTTGAATGCACATCATCAACTGTTACCTCAGCAAGAACTTCTCTTAAGAGGTTTTCCTGACCTCATGAGTAGATATGACTTCCACCCACCCTGCCCCACACCAGGATTCAGACTTGGCCCAGTGACCGCTATGATGGGATAAGGCGACAGGGTCAGAATCCCCTCTGGACCTCCAGTACCTGGCATGGTGCCTGGGGCCAAATTCAATCTCTGGAAGTGCGTTTTGAACAAAGGGACGCAGTTGTCCAGAGGAAGGCTGAGCTTGGCCCCTCCTGGTGGCTTCTTCCTCCCCTGTCCCTGTGACAACAGGGTCATCAACCCCCAGGAGCAAATGGAGCTGCCTGGAATTCCTTCCCAGAGCTCCTTATCAGTTTTTAGAGCAGTGTGGGGTGGGGAGCGAGTGGGTGTCAGTGACATTGGGGGCTGCTCTGGCAGAAGCTGGAATGCCCCAGCCGAGCCCCGCCTGGGGAGGGGCCGGAGGCGGGGGAGGCCACTGGGCTGGGAGGACTCAGCTGTCACATTCCTCCGGCTCACAGAAAGCTCTCCTGGGCGCCTTGTCCTTATTTAGGCAGGAGATGTCTGCTGACTGGGGACTTGTAAGATGCCATTGCAGGCTGGCTCTCCGATGGGGTGGGGCAGGGGCAGAGCTCACCGAAAGCTAAGTCAGCAGGTTCCTGGGCGAGTGAGCCCCAGGTGGGAGCCTGACCCTTGGGAAGAAAATCCACTAAGTAATAATAGCAAAAAATACCAGCTAACATTCATGGAGTGCCTACTATGTGCTGGCACAATGCTGAGCTGGTCTGTAAGCTCCAGAAGGCAAGTCTCTCCTGCTCACAATGATATCCCAAGATTAGCCCAGCACAGCGCATACATGTAAACTGTATACTGAATATGCATGTATACTATATACTATATACACATTCAGAGTATCAAAAAGGGTTGTATCAGTTCTGGCAGGAAAGGATCTATTAAGTGCTTAGTAAATACTTGTCACAACTGAATGAATATACTCTTCACATACCACAATTTACATAACCCTTACAAGAAGTAGCTACTAATATAGCTAAGTGCTATTAGTAACCCATTTTACAGATGAGGAAACTGAGACCGGGAGAGGTTCCTTGAGTCGGCAAAGGTCATGCAAGTTGGAAATAGGGGAGCTGGGGTTTGAAAGCAGGTTGTCTGACTCCAGCGGTAACTAATGCTTCCATCTTCTTATTTGGGTGTAAGCCTGGCTGTGTGGATTGGGTGGGTTACATACCTTACCTTTGACGTGGGGATAGTGATACCTACTTTAGAGAATATTGTGAGAAGTAATTGAGAAAACACATGCAAGTCCCTGGCACCCAGTAGGTGCACAGTAGGTATTGCCTATTCATAGTGGTGGCGTTGATGAGGATGAGGATGATGGCGCTGAGTCCCAGGGAATTCAGCATCCTCTTGCTGGGTGACACCCAGGGGACTGAGTAGACAGATGGTGAGGCCATTTTCCAGCAGACTTTGTCCTCATCCGGGAGCGCAGTGACAGTCATGGCCCTCAGGAGAGGGTGGGAGGACCTTCAAGCTGTCTCTGTTTCCTGAAGGAAATGTTCACTACTCCTAAGCCATCTGAAGCCTCCAGGTTCCCCAAGCAAGAGGCCTGATGGCAGCTGGAGTTGGTTTTACTCTCTGTTAACCCATGGTATGTAATCATGTTTTTGTGCCAGCTCAATTGCCCAAGGCTTCCATGAGCACCTCCTGTGCACCCAGACTGACTTCCCATCCCTTGGTGTCTGTGTGTCCTTGGGCAAGTTATTGAAATGCTCAGAGTCCCAGTTTTCTCACATGTACACTGAAGGTGATAATAGTATTTCTCTCATAAGGCTGCTGTTTAGGTAAAGTGACATGATATGTACAAGTACTTACAATGGGGCCTGTCACGTAGTACATGACCCTTCCAGTATGTCTATAACAGAGTAACAATCACAATGACTAACTTTCAGTGATGGAAAATGATCACACAGACTTCTCTGGGCCTCAGTTTCCCCTTCTTGTTCCTGTGTTGGTCTTAAAGGAAATGAGATGATTTTTGAGGGTCTGTCCAGCTCTGTGAGTCTCACAGTCAAGTATATGTGATTCGTATAATGAAACATTTATCCAGCACATTCCTGGTGAGCCTAGATATTTTCAGATAAATAGTCCTGCTCTGTGCCAGTTTCTGTCTGATGACAGACACACAGCAGTGAAGCTTCTGGCCCTTGTGGGACCCACAGACTAATCAGAGGAAGACAAAGTGACCTGGCAGGGAAGTACAGGAGATGGTAAGAGCAGAGAGCTGGCAGTTAGGTAAGCTATGCTGGGGAAGGGTCCTGCAGGCTGTGTAGGAGTTCACCAGGTAAAGACGTGAAAGATGGGGATGGGGACAAGAGTTCCCAGGAGAAGAAACTGCCTGTGCTTTCACCCCAGGGATGGAAACAATAGACAGGGCACGTTTGAGGAACTGGAAGTTTCTGTCTGCCTAGAAGGCTGAGTTTGGAGTCAGACCAGAGAGGTTGGCAGGAGCTAAGTCATGAAGTCATACGAAAGCATTTCCATCTCATCCTTCAGGCACTAGGAAAGGCACTTTGGGGGTCTTAAGCAGAGAGTCAAGACCAGATCTCCTGGGGGTGGCCTCTGGGGAAAGTTTCTGGACCAGATGGAGCATAAGAAGGAAAATATACATCCAGGGTTAGCATCTAGCTGGGCACCCCAGTAGGTACAGTCATGCCAATTATTAAATATTAAAGTAGTCTGTACTGCTTTGTAACTAGCAGCCTCCCTGAGCCCCCCAGGTATCCTGCCAACCACTGTTGCTATTCTGTCCATTTGATCTTTCCCAGCACCCAGTAGCTACATGGTCAACCACTCAGCACAGCAGGTGGTTATATACATATGTATTTATATCGCCCCTGCCTACCTCTCAGTCATGCCTTCCAGTAAAAGATGCTTTAAGAAGGCATTAGAGAACATTAGATGGAACAAGACCAGCCTGAGAAACGTGGGCTTTAACCCAGGCCTTGCCGTCTTCTTCTTGCTTCATAGGCAGGAGATTAGACTAGACTCTCCCCTAGGGTCATCCTGCCATAAGATAGAATGGGAATAGACACCCAGCCCTCTCTGGCCTCTTGCTGGGGCCCCCAGTCACTGTGCAAACTGGAAGCCAGTGAGCAAGGGTGCTAGTGATGAGGCTTCAGGAATCAGGTAGACTGCCGTTCCATCCCAACCCGCAGCTTCCCGGCTGCGTGGCTGCCCCCAGAGCGGGGCTAGTCTTCCTATTCAGTGGACATAATAACCCCTGCCCCTTAGGGTTGTTGTAGGAATAAATTAAACCAGACCTCTAAAAGTCCTGGTACCAATAGACGTGAGGTTTTTAAATATTTATTTATTCATTTTGAAGTGAGTATAACATATACACCTTCAGAATATCCAGCAGGGTTGTTTCACTCTGGGTCCTGGCAGGAAGAGGTCTATTCCAACGGTTTAATTGGGGAGACTTTAATGAAGGTGCTGTTTGCAGAGATGTGGGCAGAAAAATTAACAAGGTATGTTAAGGCATCCAGGACTAGCAGCCATGGGAACCGCTATGCCCCAGGTATGAAGGGGCACGAGGTTGGGGAGAGGGAAACAGTGTGATGACTGGAGCAGGGATGGGGTGGTTGGGGTGGGTGAGAGCTGTAGCTGTGGAGGGTGGGGGTAGGGGGTGAGAGCTGCAGCTGTGGAGGGCAGTGGTGGGGGGGGCAGGGAGAGCTGCAGGTGTGGAGGAGGGAGCCAGGTGGGAATATACACCCCAGCCCTCTCCAGCCTCTCGCTGGAGCCCCCAATTGGCGGGACACATTGTAAGCCAGGGAGCAAGGGTGCTGGTGACGAAGGCTATAGAGACCATCTCCCTGGGCACAGAGTTGGGTAGGGAGTGGATAGGGTGGGGCAAGAGGAGGAGATGGGGCAAAAGGAAAATACCCAGCCCAAATGTCGGGGTGTGTGTGTGTGTGTGTGCTCGTGCGCACATGAGTGTGTGTGTGTGTGTCTGTCTTCCTTCCACCTCATTCCCAGCGGGCAACCTGTATTATAAGTTTCTTACCTATCTTTCCATAAATAGTCTCTATATAGAAGAGCAAACAGGTTGTCTGATTACACAAGTGTTACATACAATAAAAATTCTTTTACACCTTGCTTCTTGACTTAATGTATCATGGAATTCACTCTTGGTCATACATAAAGAGCAATCTTATTCCTAGTATTGGCTACATAATACTCTTTCAAATGGCTATGCTGTAATTGAGTTAACCAGCTCCCTACTGCTGGACTTTCGCTTTGTTTCTACGCTTTAGCTATTACAGTGTTACAATAAATACTGTGGAGCTCACAGACTAATCACAGAAAGGCAAAGTCACCTGGCAGCTAAGTGCAGGAGATGGTAAGAGCAGAGAGCTGGCAGTCAGAGTAAGCTATGCCGGGGAAGGGTGCTGAAGGCTGCATAGGAGTTCACCAGATAAAGAAGTGAATGATGGGGATGGGAACAAGAGTTCCCAGAAGTCATTTGGGACCCATACATGTGTCATTTTGTACAATTTGAGTATATCTGTTGGTCACATTCCAGAAGGGGTATCACTAGCACAGAAATATGTAGATGCTAGATTTTTAAAGAAAAAAATGGTTGAACAATTAAATGATAAATGTCAGTCTATGGAAACATGGAAAATTAGTTAAGTGAATAAATTATCAAAGTATGGTAGGAACAGCTAACACTTCTATAGTGCTTACTCTTTGCAAGGCACTGTTCTTAACCCTCTGTGGCCACTACCTCATTTAATTTTCATTGGCCTATGATGTAGTCATGATTATCCCCACTGTGTTAGTTACCCATCATGCATAACAAATTATCCCAACACAGAGCAGCTTAAAACAACACACATTTGTCGTCTCACAGTTCTGCACGTCAGTTATCAGGACATGGTGGCTGAGTCCTCTGGCTCAGGGTCTCTCTCAGGCTGCAGTCCAGGTATTGGTCAGGGCTGTGGTCTCATCTGAAAGCTCCACCAGGGAAAGATTCATTCCAAACTCACACATGTGGTTATTGGTAGGATCCAGTTTCTTGCAGCCTATGAGACTGTGGGGCTCAGTTCCTCTCCAACATGGCAGCTTGCTACAGCAAAGCCAGCAGGAGACTCTGGTGGCAAGAGAGGCATCACAGTCTGAGCAAACCATGGAAATAACGTCCCATGACTTTTGCATAGTCTGTTCATTAGATGCATGTCACTAGGTCCAGCCCACACTCGAGGGGAAGGAATTACACTAGGATGGGAATACAGGAGCCATCTGAGAAATCTGCCCGCCACCTCTCACTGTCAAGAAGAGAAAAATCAATGCATGGAGGGGCTAAGTGACTTGTCTGGGTGATAGCTAGTAAGTCAGGGATTCAAATCCACATAGCGTGACTTCAGATTCCATGCTATTAACCACCATGCCTCAAAAATGGAGTCTTGATTCTGTTCACAGCCCTGATAAAAAATAGATGTGTACATTGTGTTATAAATGAAGGGCACCCCCCAAAAAAGGAAAAAATAGTAGGCGTGCACCTGGACAGACAAGCAAGGCTCAAAAGCCGAAATAGCTATTGTGTTAGCGAAGTGACTTCAGTGTGCTGTTGCTTTAATATGATGGTTTCTGTAGTTTGTAAAATTTTAAAATCAGGCATAGATGTTTTGAAAAGGAAGTTTCCTTGTGTGGTTTTGGAGCTGGAAGCCTCTCTGATGGCAGGCAGCAATCCAGGTTGAATTGCAGGGTCCACTCCTCTTTTGGTTGATGGGGGAGGAGCAAGGCCTGAGGTTCCCTCCCTGTCATTTCATTGGTTGCTAAAGTGCAGTCGGCAATGCTAGCCCCCAAGGGCCAGGCTTTCTTGTGGGATGTGAAGGATGTGGGGAACGTGCTGGCAACGCAGCCCCAGGCCCTCTCAGACAGGCAGCAGGAATGTCAGGAATATATAACTCAGGGGCCTCCTGATGCCCCTGTGGGGGACGAGGCTGGGTTGTGGTAACCACAGCTGCTAGGCCCCGTGGAAAGCGGGCATGAGTCGAAGCGGTGCAGCAGATGTGCAGGTCAGCAAAGGCTTTGGGGCCAGGGAGACCTGGGTTTGGGCTCGAGCCAGCTCTGGACTCACTAGCTATGAGCCGTGGGCAAATGACTTTCTGAGCCCGCGCTGCTTCCCCTGTGAAGAGGATCGTCTTGAGGACGACAGGAGATCACACAGGTTGTTTGGTTTGGTTTTGTTGCTGCAGCAACAGGTTACTACAAAACTTGGTGGCTTAAAACAATACAGATTTATTCTTTTCCAGTTCTGGAGGTTGGAAGGCTAAAGTCAGATTTCCTTCTGGAGGCTCTAAGGGGAAGATCTCAGTCCTTGACTTTTCAACCCCCAGTGGCCCCCTGCGTTCCTGAGCTCATGGCACCTTCCTCTGTCTTCAAAACACATCACACCCGTCTCTGCGCCCATCACACGTCGGCTTCTCCTCTTCTGTTATCAAAAGCTCCCTCTTATAAGGACACATGTGGTTACATTTAGGGCCTTCCTGTCTAATCCAGGATGATCTCCGTATCTCAAGATCCTTAATTTAATTGTACCTGCAAAGCCCTCTTTGCCATAGAAGGTAACATCCACAGGTTCCAGGCACCAGAACCAAATATCTTTAGGGCCATTATTCAGCTGATGCCCTTGGCTGAGTGTCTGACACATAGTTAGCTCTCAGTAAGCAGCAACTCCTCTTCTTCTGCTTCTGCTGCTTCTTTCTTCTTTCTCTTTTCTTCTTCTTTCTTCGAGACAGAGCCTGGCTCTGTTGCCCAGGCTGGAGTGCAGTGGTGCGATCTCTACTCACTGCTACATCTGCCTCCTGAGTTCAAGCAATTGTCCTGCCTCTGCCTCTGGAGTAGCTGGGATTACAGACACGCGCCACCACACCTGGCTAATTTTTGTATTTTTAGTAGAGACAAGATTTCACCGTGTTGGCCAGGCTGGTCTCAAATTCCTGACCTCAAGTGATCTACCTGCCTCAGCCTCCCAAAGTGCTGAGATTACAGGTGTGAGCCGCCATGCCCAGTTGATAAGCAGCAACTCTTACTACTTTGCCCCGTCTCCTAGGCTGAGAGCTCACACACCCACTCCCTCGCTGGAGGAGGCCCCGCTCTAGCTGGAGGCTGGGGGATTTGGGTAGAACTACCAAGATGGAGAGGTTCTACATAAATGAAGGGCACCCCCCAAAATGAGGGCTGTCACAGCCCCCCAACCTCAGAATCCCCAACACCACTCTTACTCCTCACCTCAGCTAGACAAATCTGCATTGAGCTTGCTATGTGCCCGGCCCTGTTCCAGATGCTTTCTGCCGGTCAGTTCTCTCTCTAATCCCTGCAAGCCTATGAGATAAGGGCTCTTCATAACCTCATTTTCCAGATGGAAAAATCAAAGCACAGAGAATTTCAATAAGTTACCCACAGTCATGTAGCTGTGTTCCATTTCAGTAAGTTACCCACAGTCATGTAGCTGTGTTCCTAACCAACTTGGAATATACCATCATGTTAACCGAGTACAGTGATGTGCCCCTGTAATTTGAGCTACTTGAGAGGCTGAGATGAGAGGATCACTTGAGCCTGGGAGTTCAAGGTTGCAGTGAGCTATGATTGCACCACTGCACCCCACCCAGCCTGGGCAACAGAGTGAGACTCTGTCTCTTTAAAAGAGAACAAGACCAAAATGTTAATAGCAATTTTTTATTAAAAAAAAAATGCTCATTTTCCAAAATTTTCTTTCAGGAAGCCATTTTACTTTTATAGTATATACAGTATATCTTATATTTATAATATAGAAATAATAAAATACAAATTAGGAACGTGTAACACGGATTCTCTTCTGCCCCATAGTCTTGTTCCGCACTCAAGACTTTTTACTTTGTCTCGTCTTACTTAGCAGACTCTACATCATGCAAGGGCAGGGCCCATGTCTGCCTTCATTATTACTTTCATTATAACAAGCATGAGCAAATGACCCAACCTTCCTGTGCCTCAGTTTCCTCATCTATAAAATGGTGGTAGTACCTACCTCATTGGGTGCGACGAGCCCTTAAGTTATTTCCCATCTTTTCTTATTAGAAACAATGTTCGTAGAACTAAGTATAAGAACTAAAACCATAAAATTCTTAGCTGAAAATATGAGTAAATTTTTGTGACCTTGGATTAGGCAAAACCTTCTTAGTTATGACACCCAAAGCACAAGTGACAAAAGGTAGCTACATTGGACTTCATTAAAATAAAATAACTTTTGTACTTCAAAGGGCACCATCAAGAAAGTGAAAAAGCCCAGAGAATGGGAAAAATATTTACAAATCATATATATGATAAGTGACCTGCATTAGAATATATAAAGAAATTTTACAACTTAATAATAAAAAGACAAAAAATTCTCATTAAAATCAGGCAAAGGGTCTAAATGGGCATTTATCCTAAGAAAATATACAAGCAGCCAGCCATTAAGCACATAGAAAGATGTTCAGCATCATTAGCTATCAGGGAAATGCAAATCAAAACCACAGTGAGATGGCACTTCCCAGACCTCTAGTATAGCCACAATCAGATGACAGATGATATCAAGTGTTAGGGAGGATGTGGAGAAACTGGAACTCTCACGTGTTGCTGATGGAACATGATATGGTACAGCCATCTCAAGACCAGTTTAGCAGATCCTCAAAAGTTAAACATAGAGTTACCACAGGACCCAGCAATTCTGCTCCTAGGTATATACTCAAGAGGAATGAAAACATGTCCACCCAAAAACCTGTACACAAATGTCCATAGCAGCATTGTTCATAATAACCAAAAAGTGGAAACAACCCTAATGTCCATCAACTATTGAACAGGTAAACAAAATATGGTGTATCCACACAATGCAATATTGACAATAAAAAGGAATGAAGTACTGATGGGTGCTACACTGTGGGTGAACCCTGAAATGATGTTTAGATGACACATCCATTTGTTGGCAAATGATAGAATTTTGGAAGTGAATGGTTGTAAGCATTGTTATAATAGTAACAAAAACACTAATAATGATAGCTGATATTTGTCACGTGCTCCATTTATGCTAAGCACATTTGTGCTATCTCATTTCAAACTCCCAGTAATTTTGTGAGTTTAGTATTCTTATCCCTATTTCAGAATTGAGGAAACTGAGGCCAGAGAGCAAAGGTCAGATATCTAGATGATGGTGCTACAAATTGGACTTGAGTTTGTGCCCTTAACCCGTCTTGTGAGGGGCTTCCCAGTAGGGCACTGCCTGCCTCCTTGACCACTGTACATGTCTCTAGCACCCAGTTCTGGGCTCCACATAGCAGGGGCTCAGCACACATTTGCCAAATGAGAATGAATAGAATCCTGGGTGGGGAGAGGAAGATCCCATGGGTCAGGGCTCCCTGACTGTACCTGCATCCTTGGGGGTGGAGCGGGCTTTCTCATAGGGGGCTATCTGTGCCAATACTGGACACCCAGCTGTGGTCCTTCCTCTAGATTAGCCTGACCATGATTGTTCTGGGGGAAATGGCCATGGCCAGCCAGAGCCAGGGGCAAGGGGCTATTTCGGGAGAGGGTAGGGCAGTGGCTTTGGAAGCATCCCCTCTTTAGGAAGACGCTGGGCAGCACTTTCCCTGTAACCACCTCGGCAGCCTCCAGAGAGGCTGGCAGTGGCCCGAGCCAGGGACACTGATTATCTGCCCCCATCCTCCAAACCTACCATGGGATTCCTGGGCTGAAGGATTTATTATTGTTTTTATTATTATTCTAAAGTGAACAATTCAGTGGCATTTAGGACATTCAGGATTTTTGTTTCAGTCTCCTCCAAAGCACTATGCCTTTTCTTTTTTCTCCTTTTTCTTTTTTCTGAGATAGGGTCTTGCTTTGTCACCCAGGCCAGATTGCAGTGGTGCAATCATGGCTCACTGCAGCCTTGACCTCCCCGGCTCAAGCAATCCTCCCACCTCAACTTTCCAAGTAGCAACGACCATTAGCCACCATGCCCAGCTAATGTTTTTATTTTTATTTTTTTGTAGATATGGGGTCTCACAGTGTTGCCCAGGCTAAAACTGTACTTCTCATTTTATGTAACAAGCCCTTAGGTAGCACTTCCTGTGTTCTGAGCCACGTGACTATAACTAATTTACTCCTTACACCATTCCTTGGAGACTTGTGCCCTTATTATTCTCATTTTACCAATGAGGAGACTGAGCTCAAGGTGATGAGGAGCAGAGCCAGGGTCTGTGCCTGGGCAGCCTGGCCAGAGTTAGCCCCTCTTTGCCACTCCACCATGCAATTTCTAGGCTTTGCTCTGAGACTCTGCTCATCCATGGACTTCCAGAAATGTTGCTTGATTGACCTGGCAGGGCTGCATTAGGCTGCAAGCTCCCCAGCCTGCCGCTGGGTCCTCTCCATTCCCATCCTTGGTCCCAGCACATGATGGTCCTGACTCAGAGGTGGCACCAGGAAGGAAGCAGCTTGGTGTCATGCGTAAGAGCTTGTGCAGATTCACTTTCTAGCCTGTGACCTTGAGAATGTGCCTCCACCTTTCTGAGGTCATATGTGTAAACACATATGACCATGGCATAAGGCTGGTCACAGAGTGCTCCACAAATAACCAAGGTTAATATTATTCATAATAATAGTAGAAGAGACATTTGTTGAGTGAATACATTAGAACAGGGGTGGGCAGACTTTTGTAAAGGACTAGGTGGTAAATATTTTGGTACTTGTAGGTCATATGGTTTCTATGGCAACTACTTAACTCTAGACAGTATGAATGAGCATAGCTGTGTTTCAACAAAATTTTGTTTACAGGGACACACATATCTGGATTTCATATAATTTTCATGTGTCACATGAAATTTGTTTTTGAGCCAGAGTCTAGCTCTGTTGCCCAGGCTGGAGTGCAGTGGTGCAATCTCAGCTCACTGCAACCTCTACCTTCCAGGTTCAAGTGATTCTCTGCCTCAGCCTCCCAAGTACCTGGGACCATAGGTGCACACCACTGTGCCTAGCTGATTTTTGTATTTTTTTGTAGAGACATGGTTTTGCCATGTTGCCAAGGCTGGTCTCGAACTCCTGGTCTCAAGTGATCCACCCACCTCAGCCTCCCAAAGTGCTGGGATTACAGGTGTGAGCCACCACGCCTGGTTTTACTTTTGTTTTCTTGAAAACAAAAGTAAACCATTCAAAAATATGCCATTCTTAGCTCATGGGTGTTACAGAAGCTGGCAGCAGCTGGGTTTAGCCTACCACTGTCATCTGCTGACCCTGGAAGGGATTTGTGTTTTCTTTCTTTCTTTATTCCTTTTGTTTTGTTTTGTTTAAGATAGAGTTGGGGTCTTGCTGTGTTGCTGAGGCTGGTCTAACACACCTGGCCTCAAGTGAGCCTCCTGCCTCAGCGTCCCAAAGTGTTGGGATTACAGGCGTGAGCCACTGTGCCCGGCCATACAAGGGATTTTCGGATGTTCAGTTTGCCTCTGTGTCCTCAGTGCCCAGAAGAGTGCCTGGCACATAGCAGGCACTCCATAAAGTTGTATTAAATGAATGAACCAAGACGTAGAGGTGGGTCTTGAACTGACTCTTTAAGGTCAGGATCGCAGCAGGAGGGGAAAGAGCCTTCCAGGTCGGGGAACAGCCTAAGCAAAGGCCTGGAGTCGGGGCAAGTCTGGTGAGTGTCCCCCTTTGGCCTCATGAAGCCACCAATGCCTGGTGGAGACAACTGGGAAACAACCAAGCAGTGAAGGGACTGCGAGGGGAGGTGGGGAAAGGAGGCCGGGGTGGGGCGGGTGCTTTTAGAAGTGGCTCTATTGGGTGATAGCCCTGCTCCTCTCCCAGAAACACCAGCCTTATTTTTAACCCTGCTGATGAAAGTTAATCCAAATGAAATCAAGAAGAGTCTCCCTGCTCTATTCCCCCAAGCAGGGCCAGAGCCATCCTCTAGACCTTCACCCAGAGGCATGGGTCCAGACACGGTACATGGTCAGAGGAGCAAGAATGCTTCCTGCATTTCCCCAGAAGGGCCTTGATTCAGGGAGGGGCCCCTGGTGCTGGAAAGGAAAATATCCAAGGCTCCTAGGGGGTTGAGCAGGCTGGGAACAGTTTCAAGACGGAGCTAACTTTTCTCTCTGCCAAACACCTGTTTCTCAAACTTTAGTGAGAATCTGGAGTATAAAACACAGATTCCCAGGCTCATTGCCTTCCAGTTCTAATGAGTCAATCTGGCCAGAGCCCGAGAGTTTGTATTTCTGAGCTTGCGGGTGATAAGGATGTTGAGTCATAGACTGCATTAGGAAAGGCACTGGCCTAGAAGCAATAGCCTCCCAGCCTCAGCAATTCCGCCTTCACTCTTCACCTGCCAGCTGCTGGTATACCCTCTCCAGACCACCTTGGGCAAGGGTCTGGAGAGCCTTGAAGGCCATGCCAAGTAGTTAGGGTTTTATTTTGAGCACAGTAGGAAGTCTTGCAAAGATTGGAAGCAAGAGGCGAGGCCACGGGCTTGTGGATTAAGTAAGCTTGCTGAGCCACTGTGTGCAGGAGCAGCTGTAAGAGCCAGGCTGCAGGCAGGGGAGACAAATGGGAGGGCTGCAGGAGGAGTGGCAGAGGGTCTGAGATGGCAGGTTCAAGAGCTACAAAGAGAGTCTGAGAGACCAGCGTTGGTGATTGATGGGCTGTAGATGTGGAAGGAGGTGGGGAGGGAGGGAAGGTGCTGAAGAACACTGGGATTCCTGGCCTGAAGGCTGGGATCAGACATCAAGAGCATGGGACATGGGGAGAAGGGCTGATAGGATGCAGCAGGCCAGGCGGATGGAGATGGACAGAGGAGTGCGCTTCCTTCCAGCACAGCAGCGCTCATTGCCCTGGACTGTGTGGCTGCTCGTGTTTTGGCTGTACACAGTTGGTCCCCAAAAGTCTTCCAGGGCTATACGGAAAGGCTGCTTTTCTGCCTGTGAGGAGTCCTTGGCACAGCTTCCAAAGGCACCAGAAAGTGGGCATTCTTCAGTTCACATGACCAAAAAAGGGCATTTTCTCGGTTTGAAGGCTTGCCCAGCCCTTTCCCTCCTCCTCCTACCTGGGGTTTCAGGTTCCCAGGGAAGTGACTCTAAAAAGTGTACAACTTTGTCTCATACTCTTGTGCAGGCAAAAATAAGCCAGGAGATATGCATGTAGCACACTCAGTTCTGATGTACAAAGTCATTCTCCTCCTCCTCTTTCACCACTGCCGCCATCACCCCGTCATTATCAGCATCAACGCTAAACATTTGCACGTGTTGTCTCTCACAGTTTTCACAGCAACTTCCTTCCTTCTTTCTTTCTTTCTTTTTTTTGAGATGGAGTTTCACTTTGCTGCCTAGGCTGGAGTGCAATGGCACAATCTCGGCTCACTGCAACCTCAGCCGCCAAGGTACAAGTGATTCTTCTGCCTCAGCCTCCTGATTAACTGGGGCTACATGTAAGCACCATCATGCCTGGCTAATTTTTGTATTTTTAGTAGAGACGGGGTTTCACCATGCTGGCCAGGCTGGTCTCGAACTCCTGACCTTGTGATCTGCCTGTCTTGGCCTCCCAAAGTACTGGGATTACAGGTGTGAGCCACTGTGCCTGGCCCACAGCAAGGCCCTCCTTCAGGAGGGAAGAATTATTATCTCCACTTTACAGATGAAGTTGAGGCACAGGAAGGTAAAGCTATGCACGTACCCAAGGTCCTAGAGGCCTGGTGGGGTGAGGTGAGTGAGTGAGTGAGGGAGGAATCCAAGTGCAGGGTCCAATCCAGGCTTTATTAAAAATTTTCTTCATAGGTTGTTCATCAAGAATTTATTTTCCCATTGATTTTGACTTTTCAAAATATTGCATTAAAATATTGTTTCTCTTGCTCACCGAGTTTTTTGGCAGCCCCGTAAATTTTGCCCCTGAAGTGAGTGTCTCGGTCATCTTACTCTGTCTCCAGCGTTGGCAGAACCAAAATTGGGATCCAGGGCTGCTGATTCCAAAACTATGTGCTCTTAACCCTTCCCTAGGTTGCCTCCTGGCCCCTGCACATGTGCACGCCTGCATGCCTGCTTTCAGCCATGCATTCATTCATTCAGTAAACATTACTATGGCTATACGGCACAGTGGAGAGGCAGAGGCTTGGGAATCAGACAGCTCCGGGTTTGGAATCTTATTCTGCTACTTGTTATTGAGTGGAGTCAAGCCTGTGTTTAGGATACAGACTCTAGATCCCAGAATGCTTTGGTTTGAATCCTTACTCTGTTACTTACTAGCTATATAAGTTTGGGTGGATTCTTTTTTTCTTTTTGAGACATGGTCTTTCTCAGTTGCCCAGGCTGGAGTGCAACGGTGCAATAATAGCTCACTGAAGCCTCGACCTCCTGGGCTCAAGCAGTCCCCCCACCTCAGCCTCCTGAGTAGCTGGGACTACAGGCATGCACCACCACATCTGGCTAATTTCTTTTTAAAAAAAATTTGTACTAGAGACAAGGTTTTGCTGTGTTGCCTAGGCTGGTCTTGAACTCCTGAGCTCAAGTGATCTTCCTGCCTCAGCCTCCCAAAGTGCTGGGATTACAGGCGCAAGCCACCGCGCTGGCCTGGGTGGATTTCTTAGAACTCTCCTGTGCCTTGGATGCCTCCTCTGCAGAGACAGATGGTGGGAATAACATCTACCCTGTAGAGTTACTGGGGGGATTAAACAAGCTAATTTCTGTAAAGCCCTTGGCATGTGGTAAGTTCTTTGTAAATGTTAACTCCTATTTTGTTTCCTTGAGCAAGATACCTTTCTGAACCTCAGTTTTCCCACCTGTGAAGTAGGGACAGGTAAATACTACCTCACTACCTCACAGTTTTGAGGTTTTTAAGGGATAAAAGGCCCAGTGCATAGAAGGAGATTACGGGAATTTATCTCCATTACTGTGAGACCAGTTCTCTGCTGGAGACTGAGATGAAGACACACACACATCAGCTCTTGAAGGAATTAACTCATCTGTAGGGAGTGGACACTGACTTGACTTTGTAGCTCCTTGAAGGCATCGAGCTCTTCCTCAGTCTCAGGGTCTTTCCATGTGCTCTCTGTCTACCTGGCTGATTGACTCACCCACCTCTTATGGGCCTTATGTATGTGTTTCTTCAAGTCTCAATTCAAATGTCGACATCCTGAAGAAATCCTTCCCTGACCAGCCCACCTCCACCACCCGTCGACATAACTCTTCCTTTGTTTTTTTTTTGTTTGTTTCTTTGTTTTGAGATGGAGTTTCACTCTTGTTGCCCAGGCTGGAGTGCAATGGTGCAGTCTTGGCTCACCGCAACCTCCGCCTACCGGGTTCAAGCGATTCTCCTGCCTCAGCCTCCCGAGTAGCTGGGATTACAGGCAAACGCCACCATGCCTGGCTAATTTTGCATTTTTAACAGAGAAGGGGTTTCTCCATGTTGGTCAGGCTGGTCTCGATCTTCCGACCTCAGTTGATCCGCCTGCCTTGGCCTCCCAAAGTGCTGGGCTTACAGGCGTGAGCCGCCGCGCCCGGCCAACATTAAGTCTTTCTGTTCTGCGTCTTCATTGCATCCTCTACTCCTCCCTCACAGCATATTTCACAATTGTCACTTGGTACTTATTATCTAATTGCATTTTATTCAGTAGTTTTTGGGTTTGTTTACTATCCAGCTCCCTCAGCTGATAGTGGCCTTTCTGGTCCACAGAGTCTCTGCCCTCAGTTCCTGGCTGTGCTCGGCTCCTGACACAGAGCAAGCTTGTCTAACCCATGCCCGTGGGCTACATGCAGTCCAGGATGGCTTTGAATGCAGCCCAACACGAATTTGTAAACTTTCTTAAAGTGTTACAGGATTCTTTTTTGTGATTTTTTTAAAGCTTCAGCTATCATTAGTGGTAGTGTATTTTCTGTGTGGCCCATGACAATTCTTCCAATGTGGCCCAGGGAAGCCAAAAGATTGGACACCTCTGTTCTAGAGTTACGTTGCCTGGGTTCAATAATCCCAGCTCCTGCACTTCAGGACTCTGTGACCTTGGGCAAATTGGTTAACCTGTTTGGGCTTCAATTTTCTTTTCTGTAAAATAGGGATAATAATAACAGCATCAGCTTCCTAAGGCATTAGAATAATCATATGAGATAATCTTCATAGCTCCTTTAGAACCGTGCCTGGCCCATTCGGAAATTGGACTGTTACTACTTTAGTAGGTACCTTTGTGAGTTAGGCTGACAGCTGAAACAGACATCTCCCAAATCTCAGGTGCTTAACACAATGAATGTTTAAGATTTGCTCCTGTCACATGCAACTATGGGGCTGTGGGAAGGGGCTTTGCTCTGTGCAATCATTTATGGGCTCAGATTTCTTAACTTGAAGTCCACAGGAGGTTCTGTGGGTAGATTTCCAGGGGTACGTGAATTTGGACGGTTTCAGTTAGATTCCCTAGAGGTAGGGCCTGAAATGGGGATGCTTATGTAAGTGATTTATTGAGGGAGGCTTCCAGAAGAGAGGAGAATGAGACGCAGGATGGCATAGGGAAGGAGCTGAACAAAGATGTGGTCTCAGCTGGAGACCTGCTTCAGCCAGTCCACCTGGGGCCCTGGAGTGTGGATTGTAGCTGCTGCAGCTGGAGTTCCTTCCTCTTGGGGCAAGAGGAGGCTGACCAGTATCAGTCATTGATGTGGGCTGCCTGGGTTTAGGTGTAAGCAGGGCAGTATTTTAACTTCTGGAACAAGGTGGCTTCTATGGGCTACAAGTCTCTGGGGTAGTGAGGAGTCATTAGCAGCCAACACTCACATCAGCCGAGGTGGGCATATTTGCCCAGTGAAGGGATCTGTGTAGGGCACCAAAAGTGCCCGCTACAGATGGGAAAAGCTACATCTATATTTTTGTTAACTCTAATTGCAACTTAGCCTTCTCTTCAGTTGTGGAAATAGGCAGTAAATCATAATAGTACTAGTAGTAGCTGTGACTTTGTCACTAATAGAAATCTCACATTTTCATGTCATATTACATGTTGTAATTAGATATCCTTGAAATATCCTTTATGCTAATCTATACTTTAAAATTATAGTAGTTAATAGACTTGATATTTTGTTTAATGTGATAGATAAGGATATAGATTATTATATTACAAATGTGTTCTTTTAAATATTTTGGAAACAGTATGTCAAGTAACTGCATCCTTTTGTAATCCTATGTATTTTATGTATTTGAAAACATTATTCTGAGAAGGGATCCATAGGCTTCATTGCACTGCCAGAGGAATCTGTGACATAGAGGTTAAACACCCTGTTCTGGGGCCTCTGCATTCAACCAGCAATGCTGGGGAAAAATAAGAGGGCACAGAGGTTTTTATAGGCCAAGCCTGGAAATAGCATACATGATATCTTCCCACAATGCATTGGCCAGAACTCAGTCACCTGACCACACCTAACTGCAAGGGAGGCTGGGAAATGTAGTCTATCTCTGTGCTCAGAAAGAAGAGGAAATGATCTGAAGAATACACAGCAGTCTGGGCCATGAGGCTCAATAAGTATTCATTGACTGCCCAAGTGAATGAATGCTCTGTTTAGCATGTCTCTTTGTGGGTTAGGGAGAAGGGCCAGAAGGCTGGTTCTTTGGAAGGATCCTGAGTCTTCTGCCACGTTGTCTCCATAGGACAAGCCACGCCAAGGCCAAAGCTGAGGCAGCAGAACAGGCTGCAGTGGCCGCCAATCAGGAATCCAACATTGCTCGCACTTTGGCCAGGGAGCTGGCTCCGGACTTCTACCAGCCAGGTAGGGCCAACCAGGGAAGGATGGGCAGGGTAGGGCTTTCTCTGGGATGGGTGCTTTTCTTTGATTGCTGGCATCTGAGATGCCCAAGTGGTTTCCTGGATGCCCGTGAGTCTCGGAAACTGCGGTGTTGTGCAAGTATGGGATGGGATGATGCAGGGAGCTCGTGGGAGGGCAGCAGAGGCACTCCAGGTCTTTTCTCTCTGCTCTGAGCAGGGAAGACAGTTGGAGCTGGTGAAGCTTAGAGGGGAGAAGTCACTGGTGGATGAGAGGGAAAAATGGCTTCTTGCACTTGCCCAACAGTTTCAGTCAAGCATTGAGCACTGACCATATGTCAGGCACTGTGCCAGGTTCTAGGGGTACATAAGTGGGGTCCAAAATCTAGGGGAGCAGAGAATCACAAAAGCAACAAAGCTAGAGGTACAATAAATGGACTCTGCATTTATTCAAATCCTGATTCCACTGCTTCCCAGCTGGGAGACTTTGAGTGAGGTGTTTAGCCTCCCTAAACCTCAGTTTTCTGATCCGTAAAATGGGAGTAAGAATCGTACCTGTTTTTTTGTGCATGTATTAAATGCATATAAGGTACATGCCCAGTCCTCAGTAAGCTCTCAGCGACTGTGGCTGTTGTCTCACGATTATGGTTCCATTTCACACAGCAGGATGAGTGCTGTGCAGTTAGAATGGGAGCAGAGGGAGCTCGAAGGAAGCACTTAACCCAGTTAGGCAAGAGGAGGTGTTAGAGAAGGCTGCCCTCAGGAGAGGCCATTTGAGCTCAGTCTTGAAAGCCGAACAAGAGTCTATCAAGTCAGTGGGTCTTAAATTTGACACAGATTGCTGGGCCCACCCCTCAGAGTTTCTGATTCAATAGGTCCCAGGTGGAGCCTGTGAATGTGCATTTCTTTTTTTTTTCTTTTCTTTTTTGAGACGGAGTTTCACTCTTGTTACCCAGGCTGGAGTGCAATGGTGCGATCTTGGCTCACCGCAACCTCCGCCTCCTGGGTTCAGGCAATTCTCCTTCCTCAGCCTCGAGTAGCTGGGATTACAGGCACGCGCCACCATGCCCAGCGAATTTTCTGTATTTTTAGTAGAGACGGGGGTTCACCATGTTGACCAGGATGGTCTCGATCTGTTGACCTCATGATCCACCCGCCTCGGCCTCCCAAAGTGCTGGGATTACAGGCTTGAGCCACCGCACCCGGCTGTGAATGTGCATTTCTAAGGATCAGGCAATGCAGATGCACTGGTCAGAGACCAGACTTTGAGAACTGCTGCACCAGATAGTGCTGGCTGGGATGGGTGGAGGAAGCACAAAGGCACAGAAACTCGGTCAGAGCAGCATGCCAGGAAGCTAGATCACAACGTAGGCTGTGGGTGCTGAGAATCGAGGCTGCAGAGTAAGGAGGACCTCCCGGCCTTGGTAGAGATCCTGCACATGGATAGAGTGGTGGGAGCCCCTGAGGGACAGAGATCAGCGTTCTCTGCAATGAAGGGTTTTTAAGTTAACGACATAATCAGATGTGTGTTTTCTAAACGTGATCCTGGCTGCAGAAAGGAAGCCAGATGGATAACCTAGGAGCGGAGACCTGTGCCTGGAGGATCCCTCACTTCTGCTCCCAGCGCTCCCCCTGCTGGTCTGTGTCTGTGCAGGCACGGAGCTCCGCCTTTCACAGGCATTTTCTCAATCCTTCCACTCGTATTTATGAAACAGTTATGATCAGACCCATGTTTCAGATAAGGGAATGGAAAGAGACGCGTGCCATAGTAAAGGGCATTACCTCTCGAGCCAGACTGCTGGGTACTAGTTCTGGCTGTGCGCTTTGGCAGCTGTGTGACTTTGGGCAAGTGATTTAATCTTTCAGAGCCTCCCTTCGAGGTTCACAGCAGCATCAACTTCATAGAGTTACTACAACAATTAGATGGGTTAATATTTGGAAAATGCTTAAAACAGTGCCTGGCACTTTGTCAATGCTATGCGAGTGCCAACTGAGTCCATGAATGAGGCTCTAAAGCCGAAGCGGCTGGTGCGGGATCACCCAGCAGTGGTGTGGGGTTCGAGCCCAGCCTCCCTGTGTTGCCCTGGCAGGTCCGGAATATCAGAAGCGCCGGCTGTTGCAGGAGATCCTGGAGAACTCGGAGAGCCTGCTGGAGCCTCCCGACCGGGGCGCCAGTGCAGCAGGCCTCCGGGAGCCGCCCCGCGAGAGCCCGCAACTACACGAGCGCGAGACCCCTCGGCCCGAGGGTGGCCCCCCATCACCGACCGGGACGCCCCCGCAGCCCAAGCGGCCCCGGCCTGGGGCATCCAAGGACGGCCTGCTGGGCCCAGGCGCCTGGAACGGTGAGCCCAGCGGCGAGGGCAGCCGGCCAGCCACTCCTTCCGAGGGCGCGGTCCGCCGCAGTCCCAAGCGTCCAGCTACCGAGCGCATGGCCATCGAGGCTCTGCAGGCGCCGCCCTCGCCATTGCGGGAGCCAGAGGTGGCGCTTTACCAGGGCTACCACAGCTATGCCGTGCGCACCACACCGCCCGAGCCCCCGCCCTTCGAGGACCAGCCCGAGCCTGAGGTCTCTGGTTCCGAGTCCGTGCCTTCGTCCCCGGCCACTGCCCCGCTGCAGCTGCCCACGCTCCGAAGCCCCGAGCCTGTGCGCGAGACCCCTGCCAAGCTGGAGCCCAAGCCTATTGTCCCCAAAGCCGAGCCCAGGCCAAAGGCCCGCAAGACTGAGGCCCGAGGGCTGACCAAGGCTGGGGCCAAGAAGAAGGCACGGAAGGAGGCAACGCTGGCGGCAGAGACAGAGGTGGAGGTGGAAGAGGTGAGGCAGGCTGTCGGGGAAGGCGTGCGTAAGGTCGGGTTCCCTAGAGGTAGCCGGCTTTGAGGCAGGATTCAGGTGCAGGGGATTTGGGGGGTACTGGGGTGCAAGAGATGGAAGCAGATAGAGTAGGGGGAAGTGCAGCAGGGTTGGGGATTAGTGGAGTGTGGCCTTGGCCACAGAGCACTTTGGAGGGTAAATGGCCTCACAGAGTCCTCACACCTTGAGGCAGGTACCTTTATACCTGGTATCCCATTGGCAGAGGCAGTTCTCATGAGCAGGGGGCAGCTGGGAGCCTGAGCAGCTGGAGGGTGGGTGCATTTGCCCGGCCAGGGGGGTTTGGGCTGGGCGCCAGCAGCATCTGCTACAAGATGTATCAGGGAGGGCTTCCTGCAGGTGGAGGAAGGGCCCAATGGACCTCCTGACTTATGGGAGGCAGGGAGCTAGGCTTGGCAGCAAAAGAAAAAACAAGCTGGGCTTTGAGGGACTGAAGAATGCATCCCAAGGGGAACTAGTAGTAAAGAAGGCAGGATGCATGGGTTCCAGGCCTGATTTGGTTATTTCCAAGAGTCCCTCCAGCTGTGATGGTCTGCTGGCCGAGTGACAGGATACAGCAGTGAATAAAGCCGGCAATGCTCTTAGGAAGGCCCATCCAGAAGCTCCTGCTCTCGCCAGCCTTGCTGTGACCTGGGTGGGGGTGTCTCAGAGGCCATGGGGACTCAGGCAGCCTCTCTCACTGCTCCCAGGTCCCCAACACCATCCTCATCTGCATGGTGATCCTGCTGAACATCGGCCTGGCCATCCTCTTCGTTCACCTCTTGACCTGACCTTGACTACCAGGTGCGGCCAGCCGGCTGGAGGATAGATGGGGGGTGGGAGCCCCCCCGGGGAGTTCTGAGCACCAGGGAGGAGGGACCTACTCAGTACTTGGATGACAGTCCTTTGACTAATTGAGGCTCACCCACCAGCAGAAGCCAGGACCTAGAGTGTGGTTTGATAGATCATCCCCTCCCCAATACACACACAAACACACACACACACACACACACACACACACACACACACACACATTCTCTCTCTCTCTCTCTCTCTCTCTCTCTCCTCATTAGCTCAGTGTTTGCAGTGCACCTGCTCTCTGTCAGGTAAGCACTGAGGGCTTCATTCACTCATTCATTTTGCCAACATGTACTGCTGTGCTGGAAGCTGGGGTTACAGCACAGACTCACTCCTGCCCTAAGACAGTGAAAGTGACCCTGAACTTAGAACTCACTACAGAAAAGTCTTGCAGTTCAAACAAGCAGAACAGGTCTAGGCTGAGCTCACCTGGGATGGGATGGGATGAAGGAGAGGATGGGATGAGGTGGGATGCCCATTTCCATGCTCGCTTTCTCTCTTCCCCACTTCAGTCTTTAATCCCTTGGCCTCCCAGCCTCCTCCTGTTCCTCTGCCCATTGGTTTCTCCCCATGATGGAGCTAGGGGCTGGGGTAAGGTCCCGTGAAGTGCAGGGGGCTGGGCTGGGCTGAAGGAGAGTGGCCCTCACTGCTTTCAAGATGAAGTATCTACAAGATGAAGAAAATCTTCTCCCTGCTGGAACCAGCCTTCACAGCCTCAATCTCATGCTTGGTGATAATAATGGGGTTTCTGCCTCTTCCCCAGACCCTCTTTTTTGATTCGAGCTTAGTTTGGGCTGGAGGTTCTTAATCTGTCCCAGGAGAGTCTGTGCTGTCACCATGTAAACAGTCAATGACAATACCAGCCTGGTAGGTGCTGCCCTGGGGGTGAACGCTTGAGCTCTGCAGGTTCCATGTTTCCCAGGGGCTCTGGGAAAGCTTCCTGCAGGCACTGATTCCTTTAATAGCCTGAAGGTTGAAAAGGAGTGAACTGGATGACAGTGGGGGAGGAGGAGGGAAGAGATGAACGCACCAGCAAAGGGGACAGCCTGTGAAGACGAAGAGGCAGGCGGCCAGGGCCAGGACAGCCCTCGGCGACTTGTTTGTGACCTGCTGAGTATCAGAACCAAGGGACAAGACTATCTGGGGGGATGCAGAGGTGTGATCTTGCCCCAGAGAAGATGAGCCCTGAGGCTGGAGCCCTGCACCTGGCTTGGCCACCCAGCCTCCACCCTCCCTCCCTCACCTGACCCTTTTGCTGTCTCTTTGCAGAGCCAGAAGTTCCTGCTGAGGACATGAAGACCGTCTTTTTGCAGTGCCAGGCAGGGTGGCCGAAGAGGACTGGACTCTGGACCCAGACCCCAATGGTCCAGCTCACGTTCACCCCACAAACGTTTCAGGTCTCCTATAGTGCCTGTGCCTGGTGGCGGTGGTGTCAAGAGGAATGGAGTGTAATGGCAGCCTCCAGGGGTTCTCTGCCCAGGGCAAGGAGAGCTGGAAGAGAGGTGCCCTGGTCTCATGAGCTTACTGAACTGCTCCTGTTCCCCGTCCTCCTCCACTCCTTTGTCTTTCCCCTAGGTTGTCCCCTCCCTGGGCTTTTGTGTGTTTTCGATGTCACCTAACCAGGATGTTAATATTCACTCCCACCCCCTTTCATCCCACCCTCCCCTTTCTCCCAGGCTGCCCCACTTTGATTTAATCCTTTGTCTGTGGACTGAGGCCTCCCAGGGAAGCTGGGTGGGTTGGGTGCTGAGACACCCTCAGACCAGCACAGAGGCCTGTCCTTGTGCAGTCTGTGCCCTGCACTCCCTCCCTTGCCTGTGGATGTTCTGGGTGACAGTGGAGGAAATGGACAAGGTCAGTGTGAATATCCCAGAACACAGTGCTCTGTCTCTTCCCACCAGTCCAGTTAGCTTCCCTTCTGGACCAATAGACGAGAGAGACCCGACAGAGCCTCTGGCTGGGAGGCTGCTGACCAGGTGGCCAGGGGGCAGGGGCGGGAAGAGGGCTTAAGGCACAGTGATGACAGCCTGTTTTGGAGTATGTCTGAGCCTGAGGCTGGGATTGCATTTGGGGTTTCCTGTGTGTTTGGGATGCTAGAGGGTCACCTGCAGGAGCCCTGGGGCCGGCGAGAGAAAGCTCCTGTGATGCCCTGTGAAATAGCTTGTCTCCTTCCCCGCCTGGGCCCACTGAAGGCTTGTGGAGGGGGGCACAGAAGCCCAGGGAGATGTCCCTGTGGCACACTCAGGCAGACACCAGTTGACAAGAAGACAGGCTGCTTGTCAGGAAGCATTTCCCAGCAAGAGAGGAGCAAGTCCGGGACTCCTGGGTGCAGCCTGGGTGCAGTTATAAGCCCCTTGGACTTCCTTGGCAGAAGACGGCTACTTGCATGTACCTCACTTAAAGACGTTTTCTACCACACTAGGTCTCTGGGCCCTTCTGTTTGCTGGGGGTGGGGTGAAGGCCAAAGGCTATGGTTTCCTGCCTCCAGGAGGATGGAGGGAAAGGGTTTCCAGGACCTTCCAAGCCTGGGGAAGGACGAGGCATGCAAGCTGAGCCAGAGGGGACCGCTGCTGTCCTCCTCTGTTTTCTGTGGACCTTGGGGGCATTGGCTTTGTGGCAGGGCCTCTCCAGGCAGCTCTGAGACCTGGGAGTTGCTTCTGATGGGGTCTGCTTTCCCACTTCCCCTCAATGCTTGGAAACCTCCTCCAGCTTCACACTTGCTGTTTCAAGCCCTACTGGGACCTTGTGGCTTGGCTGGCATCCAGGACTGCATTTCCATGGAGAAGAACCTGCAGATTCTTCCACCATCAGCCGGCCACGGCCCACGGCTCTGCGTCTGTATCTGAACCTCTCGGGACTCCTGGAGCATGAGAGGAGTGGGCCGGGGGCACTGCTTAGTGCTGACGGGCTCCAGGCTCAGGATCGGAGATTCTTGTCCTGATTTTTTTTTTTTTCTTTTGGCCTGTGCTGGGGATAAGCCTGTGCCTGCTGAAGCTCCCAGACCTACTTTGGGGGCCAGTGTTTGGGGTGGGGGTTCAGGATGCTGCAGTCTGTGCACTAATAAATCTGCTCATGGGCTCTGGCTGGGCTGCAGCGTGCTTGTGGGCCCAGGATGAGGGGCTGGCTGAAGGAGGGTGGGTGGGAGGAGGCTGGGGGATGTGGGTCCTGCCCGTCAGTGTCCTTATTTTTACAACACTTGAGGGGCAGCTGAGGGGTTTCAGTTTGAATGAAAGCTCAAAGGCCACAGAGCTTCCACAGTGGAGTTTCCAAAGCAAACTTCCAGAAACTTCTATGAGTAGCTGACAGTAGAATCAAGAGCCTGCCCTTTGAACTGGAGTCCCCCCAGGCTCCAATCCTAGCTTGGCCACTTTCTTCACTTCTCTGAGCCTCAGTTTCCTCATCTATAAAATGGGGCTAACAACAGTGCCTACCTCCCAGTAGTGGGGATTATGTTAGCTGTTAAAGCTTATGGGAAGCCCAGCGGTGGAAAGCAGTGAGAAATAGGTGGGTGGTGTTACCGTTATCACACTTCGGTGCTGTTAGCTCTGCTCCAGCTCTTTGGCGTTTTTAAAGAGGATCCCAGAACCCCAAAGGGGTGGAGGTGATTCAGATACTGGTTGTTTCGTCATAGACTATCTCCATCAGTGGGGGACCCTGATGTGATCTCCACACTCTACAGAGGCTTGGAGCAGAGGGACTTGCCCAGGGTCATGCACACAGCAAGTCTGTGGCAGGAAAGCTGAGGTCTTGACTTTCTAGGAATAAGCACTGCCTGTGAAGTTTCTCTCAAGCCCATGGTCCCCAGCGAGGGGGTTGGAGGGGTGGGTTCCTCACCCACCACCAGGCTTGAGTTCAGGCACACCCTGTCATCAGGAGCCTGGCTCCTCCACCCACCCCAACCCTACCAAAGTTGGGCTATGTGTCCTCTCACTCCCTCTTTCCCTGCCTCAGTTTCCTCTTCTGCTGAGGAGACTAATCCCTGTCCCACAGTCCTCTTCCTAGGCAATGCAGTTGTGAGACTCATATGAGGTAGATTCTAGTGATAAAGAGGTTTTAGGCTGGGCATGATGGCTCACACCTGGAATCCCAGCGTGTTAAGGAGGCTGAGGCAGGTGGACCACTTGAGGTCGGAAGTTCGAGAACCCTGTTTCTACTAAAAAAAAAAATACAAAAGTTAGCCAGGTGTGGCGGTGGGCGCCCGTAAACCCAGCTACTTGGGAGATTGAGACAGGAGAAGCTCTTGAACCCGGGACTTGGAATTTGCAGTGAGCTGAGATTGAGCCACTGCACTCCAGCCTGGGTGACAGAGCAAGACTTTGTCTCAAAAAAGCAAAAAAGGTTTTCAAAACTCTGGAACGTCCTGGGATCCCAGGAAGGATGGGCTTGGAGGAAACACAGGAGGGGCGGGGGTGGGAGTGGGGATGAGGAAGGAATTGTTTTAATCTGTAGACTTTGATAAAACCTACAGAGGGAAAGCAGATGGGCAGCCAGCCCAGTTAGCCAGTCTGCAGACGTGTGTATGGTGTGTGTGGTGTGTGTGTGTGTGTGTGTGTGTGTGTGTGTGTGTGTGTGTGTGTGTTAGATGAGTTGGGGTCGTGGGTGACTGTATTAAACTCACTTTGGATGGTTTGAAAAGGACGCGGCTTCCTGAGCCCCAGGACTGGTGACTCAGCCAGGTGGGATTGGTCGGAAACAGCGCCCCCTTTTGGCTCAGGCGTAGGACGCAGCCTGGCTGATGCCTCCTCTTCCAGCCTTGACCACAGGCAGCTCTAGGAAGTCTGATGGGTCTCCTGCCGTGCCTTGAATGCATTTAAAGTGTTTTGTACCACGCGTGAACTTATGAGCATTGCTGGCCCACTGCCTTGAGGTCTCTGCAGGATTCTTCCAGGGCAGTGTAAGGGAGGGAACCTAGGAACTGTGGGAGTCAGATGTGGGATTTGGGCAAGAAGGGAAGTTTCATAATCTGATGGACCCACAGAAGACCCGGCTGTTCTGGGAGAGATGCAGGCCCAGATAATGACCCTTGGAGGTGCCAAGCCTAAAAAAGTAATATAAAGATGCTCTCCCCAAATACGTAACTTAAAATAAAAATAATACTTGAACTGTAAGACATAAAACTTACATGTATGCTGACATTAAAATAGCTCTTAGGTTCTTGCTTTGTGCAAAACTCCGTCTATGCTAATGGAGGCTGAAGTTCCCCCTCCCTCGTGCTCTCTTGGTCCATCTTGCTGGTACACTCAATGGAGTCAGGTGGCCGTGGGTCAGGCCCCGTGCTAAACCCTTCACCTCCTGTATGTGGTGGCAGAACAGCTATGTGGTTCAGCACATGGTTGCTGGTTCAAATCTTGGCTCTGTCCCTTAACATCTATAACTTTCTTTCTTTTCTGGGTGTGATGACTACCGTGTTACCTGCCTCTTCAGATTGAAAATATGAATGCAGCACTTAGAGCAATTCTTAGCATGGTGCGAGCAAGCAGATGGTAAATGCCCTGTTGTTTTCTATTCTTTGGAATAGGTATTCATCCACCCATTTTGCAAATGAGGAAAATTGAGCCTTGGGGAGGTGGAGTGACTGGTTCAAGGTATCACAGTGAGGGAAGTACGGAGCTATGACACCTAGAGCCTGTGCTTTTACAGAACCGCGCTGCTGCCACCATCCCACCATTGCAGATGAGCCAGCTGAGGGGAGATGCTACTCAATGGGGATGTGGCAGGGGCCATTCGCCTATTGGATATGAGTGGATGCAATGATTCAGAATTCCTAAATCATTCTCAGGGAATGGAAGGAGGGGGTCTCCGAAGAAGCTTGAGGAAATAACGCCTTAGGCTGTCAGGGACGGAGGCACTCCAATGCATCAGCTCATCTGGTTCCTTGTTTTTCATATGGGGAAACAGGTCTGGAGAGAGTAGAGAGTGTTGTAATTTGTAAGGATCACATAGCAAGTCAGTGACAGAGCTAGACTGTCACACAGCAAGTCAGTGACAGAGCAAGTCAGTGAGAGAGCTGGACTGAGCGGGGAGTCACATTTTGTCTACAGACCAACTGCAGGTGAGACCCTCATATAGGGAAACAAATGCCAGGGTGCCCCACGTGTCAGCATTCACTCCAAGCTGTCTTGACCAGATGCCTACATTATAGTCACCTTTTTTTTTTTTTTGAGACGGAGTCTTGCTCTGTCACCCAGGCTGGAGTGAAGTGGCATGCAGTCACTTCTTAGTGATCTTTTAAAGTTATTTTCATCTTGAGGCTGTAAAGTCAGCAAAGTCTGGGGCAACAATCTCCACAAGGCTGCTTTCCCTTCAGACACAAGTTTGGTGGTCTCTAGGACCACCATCACTTCCTACTTACTGGTTACAAACAAGGGGTTCTCATGACTATCCTCAGACTCAATAATTCACTAGAAAGACTCACAGGACTCACTGAACTCTACTCAAGTCATGTTTATTACAAGCAAAGAATGTGAATCAGAACCAGCCAAGGGAAAGGGACATAGGGGGTAACCTGAGAGGGTTCCAAATGCTAAACACCCGTGTCCTCAGGATCTATTACTTTGCCAGTATTGATAAGTAACAGCAGGACAAAGTATGATCTAGGACATCAATAACGTTATGTCAATCAGGGGGTGCATTTTGGATACAGTTTGCTAGTATTTTGTTGAGTATTTATGTTCATCAAGGATATTGGCCTGAAGTTTTCTTTTTTGTTGTGACTGCAAGGTTTTGGTATCAGGATGATGCTGGCCTTATAGAATGACTTAGGGAGGTGACCCTTCTGCTTAAGTTTTTGGAACAGTTTCAGTAGAAATGGTATCAGCTCTTCTTTATACATCTGGAGGAATTTGGCTGTGATCATCTGGTCTTGGGCTTTTTCTGGTTTGTAGGCTTTTTATTACTAATTTAATGTTGGAATTCATTATTGGTCTGTTCAGGGATTCAATTTCTTCATGATTCAATTTTCTTGAGGTGGTATGTTTCCAGGAATTTATTTATTTCTTCCAGGTATTCTAGTTTCTGTGCATAGAGGAGTTTATAGTAGTTTCTGTTTTTTTAAAAATCATATGGAGTCAGTGGTAATGTCTCCTTTGTCATTTCTAATTGTGTTTATTTTGATCTCCTTTCTTTTTTGTTAGGATAGCTAGCTGCCTGTCTAATTTATCCTTTCAAAAAATCCAACTCCTGAGCTTACTGATCTTTTGTATGTTTTTTTGCATCTCAAATTTCTTCAGTTCAGCTCTGATTCTGGTTGTGCTAGCTTTTGGGTTGGTTTGCTCTTATTTCTCTACTTCCTCCAGGTGTAATGTTAAGCTGTTAATTTGAGATATTTCTAGCTTTTCAATATGGGAATTTAGCACTATAAAATTCCCTCTTAACCCTGCTTTAGCTGTGTCCCAGATATTGAGATATTGTATCTTTGTTCTCATTAGTCTCATAGAATTTCTTGATTCTGTCTTATTTCATTATCTACTCAAAAGTCATTCAGAAGCAGGTTAATTTCCATGTAATTGTATGGTTTTGAGCAATTTTCTTAGTATTGATTTTTATTTTTATTGTGTTGTGTTGTGGCCCAAGAATGTGGTTGGTATCATTTAGGTTTTTCTGAATTTGCTAGGGATTGTTTTATGGCTCATAGTGTGGTGAATTTTGGAGTATGTGTCATGTGCAGATGAAGAATGTATACTCTGTTGTTTGAGGGTAGAGTACTGTAAATGTCATTAGGTCCATTTGATCAAGTGTTGAGTTCAGGTCTCAAATAACTGTTATTTTTCTGCCTTGATGATATATCTAATACTGTCAGTGGGGTGTTGAAAATTTTCACTATTATTTTGTGGGAATCTAAGTCTTTTTGTGGGTCTGCAAGAACTTGATTTATGAATCTGGGTGCTCATGTATAGGATACATATATATTTAGGATAGTTAGGTCTTATTGAATTGAACCATTTGCCATTATGTAATGCCCTTCTTTGTCTTTTCTGATATTTATTTGTTTAAAGTCTATTTTGTCTGAAATTAGAATAGCAACCTCTTCTTTTTCTGTTTTCTGTATATTTGGTAGATTTTTCTCCATCCATTTACAATGAGCTTATGAGTGTCATTGCATGTGAGAGAGATCTCTGAAGACAGCATACCATTGGGTCTTGCTTCTTTATCCAACTTGCCACTCTGTTCCTTTTAATTGGGGTGTTTTGCTCATTTACATTCATATTAATACATATGGATTTCATCCTGTCATTATGCTCTTAGCTGGTTACTATGCAGACTTGTGTGGTAGCTTTATAGTGTCAATGGTCTATGTACTTAAGTGTGTTTTTGTGGTGGCTGGTGATGGCCTTTCCTTTCCATATTTAGCACTCCCTTCAGGACCTCTTGGAAGTCGGGTTTGTTGGTAGTGAATTCCCCTGGCATTTGCTTGTCTTAAAGGATTTTATTTCTCCTTGACTTATGAAGCTTGTTTTGGCTGGATATGAAATTCCTAGTTGAAATTTCTTTTCCTTAAGAATGCTGAATGTAGATATCCAATCTCTTTTGGCTTGCAGGGTTTCTGCTGAAAGGTCTGCTGTTAGCCTGATGAGATTCCCTTTGTAGGTGACTTGTCCCTTATCTCTAGCTGCCTTTGCCATTTTTTCTTTCATTTCAGCTCTGGGGAATCTAATGACTGTGTGTCTTGGGAATGGTTGTCTTAGATAGTATCTCAAAGGGGCTTTCTGCATTTTCTGAATTTTAATATTAGCCTCTCTGGTAACATTGGAGTCATTTTCATGGATGACATCCTAAAATATGTTTTCCAAATTGCTTGCTCCCTCTCCCTCTCTTTTAGGGATACCAATGAGACATAGATTTGGTCTTTTTACATAATTCCATATTTCACAGAGGTTTTATTAATTCATCTTCATTTTTTTCTTTATTTTTGTCTGACTGAGTTATTTCAGAGAACTAGTCTTCGAGCTCTGAGATTCTTTCCTCAACTTGGTTGATTCTGCTGTTAATACTTGTGATTGTGTTCTAAAATTTTTGAAGTGAGTTTTTCAGCTCTATCAGATCAGTTTGGTTCTTTCTTAAAACACTCATGTGATCTTTCATTTCCTTGTTGTCTTGCTAGATCCCTTAGAATCCTTCAATTGGGTCTCAACTTTCTCCTGAATCTCGATTATCTTCCAATTGCTGTGGAACTAGTGCAGTCATTTGGAGGTGAGAAGATGCTCTGGCTTTTTGAGTTGCCAGAGTTCTTGCACTGGTTCTTTCTCATCTGTGGGGGCTGATGTTCTTTCAGTCTTTGAGTTGCTGTCCTTTGGACATTTTTCTTTCCTTTTATCTTTTTGATGCTCTTAGGGGTTTGATTGTGGTATAAGGTGGGTTCAGTCTACTGGTTTTGATTTCATTCCCCAGGAGTTGTTGGGGGCCAGAAATGAGTCCCGGTGCACCGTAACCCTTTGTAGGGTTTCCAGGTTCCTCTTTCTTCAGCCCAGGATCTGTGGGGGGGTCTTTCCTCTGTCGACTTCAGTTCCTTCCCTCCAAAGATCTACTGAGAGTACATCAGTCTCCCCAATGTCCTGGTCTCTCAGTGGCAGATATTCATTCCTCCTGGCTGCATCTAGTTGGCCACATTATAGAGTATCTACAATTTCTATTTATGTACCACTTTTTAACTGAACAGTAACATATCAAAAAGATATGTTTAGCTCATTTTAATCTATAGAAACAATGCCAGATGTTCTCTATGATTGGTCCTTGAATGTTTCTGTATCCCTTCAGCTCATGATAGCTCTACAGTCTTACTCCAGTAGTACTATGTCATTTGGAGTTCCCTAATATTATGTGATTCTTACATTTATTTCCATGCCTCTGCTATTACTATGGTCTCATTTTCCTGTAGAATACAGCTTCATATTTAAGTAATAGAAACTGATATTTCATGGCACAGAATGGGCAAATAATACAAAATGGAATTAACCTTTTCTCCTGGATGACTCTCGTTTATCTTGTATATATAGTGTGTTCTGTTATACATAACTACATGCTGCTTCGTATGTATTTTGACATCAGCAGAAGGGTTTATTTCACTTACTGCCCTCTGGAACTAGGATGATTCCAGCAATTTGTGGGGATCAATAATTTTTTAAACTAAAACACAATAGGCTACCTTGGAAGTGATTTTTTTCTCCCACAAATTATTAACCCAAATCACAACAGACATCTCATATCTTTTTTTCGAGCAAATACTAACAGGAGCATCACTTGTGGCCAGGAGTTTGAGACCAGCCTGGGTGACATAGCAAGATCCTGTCTCTACAACAAAGAAATTGGCCAGGCATGGTGGTGCAGACCTATAGTACCAAGTCTTTGGAAGATCCCTTGAGCCTAGGAATTAGAGGATGCAGCAAGCTATGATTACATCACTGCACTTCAGCCTGGGTGACAGATTGAGACCCTGTTTCTCAAAAAGAAAAATTAATTAATTAATTAATTATTTTTAAAAAGGAAAGAGAGAAAAAGAAAAGAAATACCAAATTGGAAACTCTGATTTTGGGCATTAACCCAGACCCCAGACCCACAGAATCAGAAACTCTGGCTGTGGGGCACAGCAAATGGTTTCCATAAGGACTCTAGGTGACTCTGATGCCTGCCTAAAAAGTTTGAGAACTATGATTATATAGGAACAAAATCCTATAGATGTTACTATTTTTGAAATGCTTTTACCCAGAAGTACTGTCTTCATTCAAGTACTTGAGTGAAGGAAGAGCATTGTAAATATAATAAATGTGAGAAATCATTCAGTCAGGAGTCAGATTTCTTTATAAGTCAGATGAATTACTTAAGGGAGAGACTGCATGAGTGTAAATAATGTGGTAATTTGTTCTGGCAGAGACCATGTCTCCATGCGCCACAGAGCACTCCCATGAGTGAGAAATCCTGTGTGTGCCATGCATAGAAGAAGTTCTCTGGCAGATAGGCATGTCTTATACATCAGATTAAGTAGTCTGATCATCATACAGTGGTGAAACTGATGAATATCACCTATGTAGAAATCCTTTTGTCAGAAGTCAGCCCTGTTGTACACCAGTAGACCTCATCTAAGGGCAAAATCCTATGAAGCTATGAATGCAATGAATGCATAGAATATCTTTCCCTCCAAATTCAATGTTCAACTAATCTCCATTAGTCTCACAGAACAGATACCTTAAGAAGGCCAAAAAGGTAGGTGGCCTATCCCACAAATTCACAGGATGGATATTTAATAGAGAAGTGAAACTTTTGAAACATTTTAATGGGTGAATTCTAGCAATAAAGAATTAACACATTATTTTTCAAAGAATCCTATTTTCATGAAGTTATCCACCTAACAAACATAGAAAAACAGGTTTCCCATAAATAATGTTCTATTTATTGTCACAATTTTAGCTATAATACTCATCTTTTCTAGAAAAATTGACAAAATATTCATGATAATTATTCTGTAAATAATATGGAGATAATTAGAATTAGAAAAGCATTAACAAGTGAAACAACCAAATTAAAATTATTCGGTATACACATATACATGTGTTAGGCTGTTCTTGCACTGCTATAAAGAAATACCTGAGACTGGGTAATTTATAAAGAAAATCGCTTTAATTGGCTCACTGTTCTGCGGCTGTACAGGAAGTGTGGTGCTGGCATCTGCTTGGCTTCGGGGGAGACCTTAGGGAGTTTTTATTCATGACCAAAGGTGAAGCAGGAGCAGGCATGTCACATGGCAAAAACATGATCAAGAGTCAGGGATAGGGAGGTGCTACACACTTTCAAACAACCAGATTCACAACTCACTATGGCAGGAATAACACCAAGCCATGAGGAATTTGCCACCAATGATTAATCACCTCCCACCAGGCCCCACCTCCAACACTGGGGGTTACATTTCAGCATGAGATTTAGCCTAGGACAGATATCCAAACCATATCAACACATGAGCAGTGTCAGTTTTATGCTGGGACTATGCTTATAAGTGTACTATGTGACAAATATTATATATATGACTAGTATATGTGGGTTTCAAATATTTATGAGTAGGTAAATATATGCTATTAGAGTACTTAAAAACAACTATGAAGATTTTTCTCATCATGTATTAAAAGCTGATGTGCACCTGGAGTTAGTCACTGGGGCTCATCTGGGTCTCCCAGAGCATGAGAAGATGGTAGTTCTTTAATATCACTAAGCCATGGAATTAAACACATTTATTATTAAATGAAATAAGCTGTCCTTGTTAAGTAAATCAATTATGGAATTCTTTGGAGGCATTCCAGCCTGATGGCAGTATACTTTTATAACAGGTGAATACTTACAATACTATTTATGCAGGTCAGACAATGGTTACATCTAAAGGTTTTTAGGGAATACTTTTTCCCTTTGATAAGTAGATTAAAAAATTTCAACAGGGTTCAAACTGGAAATTTTCATGCAATTAGTACAAGTATCAGAAATAAAATTGTTTCATATTCTTTGGGTGCTTCAAGTACCTGATTCTTTTATATGAGGACAAGAACTATCATTCGTAAGTAAGCCCTGATCTGGTGTGGCTCTGTGTCCCCACCGAAATCTCACTTTGAACTGTAATCCCCGTAATCCGTACATGTCAAAGGCGGGACCAGGTGGAGGTAATTAGATCATGGGGGCGGTTTCTCTCCTGCTGTTCTCGTGATAATGTGTGAGTCTCACGAGATCTGATGGTTTTACAAGCATCTGACATTTTCCCTGCTGGCACTCACTCTGTCTTGCCACCCTGTGAAGAAAGTACTTGCTTCTCCTTTGCCTTCCATCATGACGGTAAGTTTCCTGAGGCCTCCCCAGCAATGCAGAACTGTGAGTCAATTAAACCTCTTTCCTTTAGAAAGTACCCAGTTTCAGGCAGTTCTTTATAGAAGCATGAGAATGGGCGAACAGAGCTCCTACTTGTAAAGTATGTAACAGATGCTGTTTTAACACAAACTGGCTAATACGAAAGGCGGTGCACAGTGAGAAGGTAGACAAAGGAAGCCACTCCTGCTTCCCTTTGGTTTGGTTCTCAGACCCATGTATTCTTCCTGCTGGGGGACTTAGCACTAGACAGAGGTCTCTGAGGCGCCTCCCAGATGATGCACTAGCTAAAACTTTAGTGGGTTGCTCCAGTGCTCTGTCAGACTGGCTGTTTCTGGGTGGTACAGTCAGTGATACATCCAGCGGGTTTCATGGTCATGGGCTCACTCCTGCCCCTTTTCTCTGTGACAGGATTTTCTGGCCAGATGCTATGGGTAGGAGATCCCAAGCCTACGTATCAGCCACTCCACTTGCCCCATACCAAGCTTAACTCAGAAAAGACTTTCCATCACCATCACCTTTCAGGACTATTTGAATGTGGCCATAACACAGGTGCTATCCAATTTTGGTTTTTACCCACATACCAAGCTACCCATCTTTAAACAATCCAGGGAATGTGCTGCCCCCTTCTGGCTCTACTGGATCCTCACACAGCCGTAAGTGTGAGTTGATGGGGAGGCACCAGACCATCATCGTAGGTGGCTATAGGGTCTGGGTTACCTTCATTTGTAGCTTACTTGTGCCTTTCGTCCCTGCTCAGGCTTGACCCTGCATATACTATTTACATTTTACAATGGATTTATTTTGACTCCACTCATCTTTATTACTTGGTGGATCCAACAGAACTCAGCTCATGGGAGGCAGTCATAGACATGCTTGGAGGCCTACATTCAAGTGTTCTGTGTCTACCAGGGCCCAGCAGCCCACTAGGAGCTGTTTTCAAAAGGGTGTCTAATTCTCCTCTAAAGATGCCATGGCCTTGCTCCAACCCCAGGAACCTGTGTTGTGATTCACCCTCTTGGACTTGCCATAAACTCTGCACTGAATCTTACCACCTCTGGGACCATAGTCCCCTCACCCCCACCACTGGGTTTTCCAGATCAGAAGTCCTGCTCTTTCCTGCTGCTGGTCTCACTCAATGCTGGGGGCCTCATGCATCCCCTTGTACATGGGCTGGGGGCATATACAGTGGAATATATTGTTTCCTGAATTCAAAAATCCCAACCCCATGTTGTGCTTTTTCCTTTGTGGTAGGGGATGCAAAAGGCAGAACTTTTACTTTTGAGGGGATGTCCCAGCACACCTCTGAACCATCAGATCCCTTAGACATTTACTGAAGTTCAAGTGTCTGAATCTTTGTAGGATTTCTCTCCCATGCCCCTGGAGTGTGAGCTCCTCCAAAATGCACCCCCTGATTGACATAACGTTATTGATGTCCTAGATCAATGCCATCCAGATGGCCCAGGTCTCTTTGGACTGTATTATGATTGCTTTAGCCCCGAGGCAAAACTGAACATATATTGTTTTGTATCTGCTATGAATGGGGACTGGTTTTGATCACCATTCCTGGGTAGAATGGATAGAATGGATGGCGTAGCAATCCTTCATTTGTCTAATTCTCTACAAATACTTATCCCAGCTTGTCTCTTTTATAATGGTTAAAAAGTCATCAGTTCAATATCATCTCCTCTGACAAAAGCATCATTACTTGCCATATCCCATTCCAACTTCCCAGGAGCCTGTGCCTCTCCTGAGAGTTTCAGAGGATTAGCGTGAAAGTTACATACTATGTTTATTTATGTTCTTTCAGTCTTTATAACACTAGTCAGAAAAAGCAGTTCTAGCACATAGAAATTACAATATGCATCCTTAAATTATCCAAGTCTGAATTTAATCTGTAACTTTACTGTATTGTACATTTTTTAAATTTCATATTTTCCTGATGCCTCAACATTCCCCTAAAATAGGTGAGCACCCCGCCTGGGTGACCAGGTGCATCAGTGTGATAAGGCTGGCTCCTGCCACAGGCTTCCCTTCCTGTCCTCCCCGATAGTGACCCCGTGCACTCAGACACACAAGTGAACTCTCCTCATGCCTTATGCTGTGTACTCCCCAGCCCCCAACAAAGCACTTGCTCTCTGGGCTTCATTCTCTCTCAGCACTCCACCTGCTCCTTGAACCCCTTCCCTGTGAGCTCCTCCCATGAGGCTGTGGTGCCTCTTATCTCCAGGACCCAAGAGTACACTAAATCCCTTAAGTCACATGCCTCTCTGAATGCAATGATCTTTAAACACCCGACAAGGAAAATTTACTCCCCAATTTACAGTGCCTTTACTCTTCCTGGATAAGACAAGACCCGTAAAATACTTTAATTCTGTTTTTTAACTCTGATTTTTTTTTTTTTTGAGAAGGAGTCTTGCTCTGTTGCCCAGACTGGAGTGCAGTGGTGCGATCTCCGCTCACTGCAACCTCCGCCTTCCAGGTTCAAGAGATTCTCCTGCCTCAGTCCCTACAAAGTACACGAACTCATCGTTTTTTATGGCTGTGTAGTATTCCATGGTGTATATGTACCACATTTTCTTTGTCCAGTCTATTATTGATGGGCATTTGGGTTGGTTCCAGGTCTTTGCTATGGTACACAGAGCTGCAATGAACATACGTGTGCATGTGTCTTTATAGTAGAACGACGTATAGTTCTTTGGGTGTATATCCAGTAACAGGATTGCTGGGTCAAATGGGATACTCATTTAACCTCCACCCTCCACCATCTACCTGTTGGTGGTAGAGAGGATAATTACCTCCTCACATATGAGGTAATTTTCCTTTGCTACTCCCGGTTATTAGGTTCTCTGAGCTTTCTTATAGGTCGTGACATAAAAATGTTGATCAGGGCAAACTAGCAGTGAACAGAATGCCCTGTGAGTGCTTAGCTAACAAGCAGGCAGCCTGCAGATATATTGAATATTCAGGGAAACTTTATATCTGCTTTTAAAAACACTCCCCCAGTTTCAGAGATTTGAATCCTGCCTGCTTCAGGTCTATGGTATGGAGCCAAATAAGGCCACACTCAGCAGAGGACAACCCTTTGTGAATATCAGAGGCTGACAAAACATGGCTGGTGGGCGAAATCTGGCCCGATGTCTTTTTTTTTCCTTTAAGCTAAGAACAGTTTTTAATTAATTAATTTTTGAGACAAAGTATCACTCTGTTGCCCAGGCTGGAGTGCAGTCATGTGATCTCAGCTCACTGCAACCTCCACCTCCCAGGTTCAAGCACTTCACCTGTCTCAGCCTCCCGAGTAGCTGGGATCACAGGTATGAGCCACCACGCCCAGCTAATTTTTAAATTTTCAGTAGAGACAGGGTTTCACCATATTGGCCAGGCTGGTCTTGAACTCCTGGCCTCAAGTGATCCACATACCTCAGCCTCCCAAAGTATTGGGATTACAGGTGTGAGCCTCTGCGCCTGCCCAATTTTTACAGTTTTAAATGGTCAGGGTGGGAAACAAAGGAAGACTATTTCATGATGTGAAAATTATGTAAAACTCACATTTCAGTGTTATGAATACAGTCGTATTGGCCCACAGCTATGCTGATTTAATGATGCATTTTCAACCTTCATATTGACAGATCGAACTGAGGCAGGAGAATAGGGTTTGGACCAGGGAACTGAAGGCCAATTTGTGCTGACTTCCTAAAACTGGATCAAAAGGGAAACACTTGGGTCTGGGGACAAGGACTCTAAGACCAATTAATGCCAACTCCCTAACGCTAAACCAAAAGGAAAAACCCCATCTCACCACGCAGGGTAACAAAGTATCAAAGGTTACTCTCCACACAACCTTCCTCCTTCCACCATGTCTCAGATGGAAAGGGAAAGTGCCTTGGGTTGGCCGTGGGCCAACTGGGGCATCCCCTCATCTGCATAGGGTGCCAGTCCACTCCAGCTCCGGGTGACTATGGGCCAGTTCACCTCAGCCTTTAATTAGCCATGGGCCAAATCCTTCATCCAGATAAAGAATGGACTTCTTTAGCGGCGCCATTATTCTTCCATCCATCCTCTCTTCCACAGTGTTGATGGAGTAACTCCAACTCTAGAGCTGGCAGGAAAGTGAAGCTTAGAAGGTGTATTTGATTTTGTCTTTAATCAGCCCTATCCAATGTAAGGTACATGTGCGAGAAACAAACTCACCCGTTCAAACTCAAAGTCCCAGAGAACAGTGAAAGTAAGACTTTTAATGACAGTCTTGCAAGATTGAGTGTCTCGTGAGCAGGCACACTCAGCACAGTCACAGCAAGCAATTTATCCTCTAGTGTACAGCTCCCCCCGCCCCGGTTTCTCATAGGCTGAGTACTGTGGGGTCACAGTCTTCCCTATGTGGCCTAGGGATGGTGGGTAGGGACTTTAGGGGTTCTTTTTAGGGTTTTCTTGTGCATTTTTTTTTCCAGCCCACAATGCATTGCAATCCTAGTTAGCTCGGGAGCTTTCTTTGTGTGTGTGGGGACGGAGTCTCAGTCTGTCACCCAGGCTGGAGTGCAGTGGTGTGATCTCAGCTCACTGTAACCTCTGCCTCCTAGGTTCAAGCGATTCTCCTGCCTCAACCTCCTGAGTAGCTGGGACTGCAGGCATGTGTCACCACACCCGGCTAATTTTTGTATTTTTTTAGTAGAGATGAGGTTTCACCATGTAGGCCAAGCTGGCCTTTAACTCCCGACCTCAGGACCCACCCGCCTCAGCCTCCCAAAGTGCTGGGATTACAGGCGTGAGCCACTGCGCCCAGTGAGCTCCAGAGCTTTTTAAGTATTTGATTTATGACCTAATGACATAAGTAGCTGGGCAGGCTGATAAGAACTGACAAAGTGAGCTATTTTGCAGGCTAGTAAACTTTCATTTTAAACTAAACTTCTTTGGTTCAAGTGAGGGGCAACTAAGGTGGTGAGGAAGGGGAGAAGGGAGAGGCTGACAAGCAGGCATTGGCTATCCAAACGAGGGCCTAGTATATCTTGCGTCTTCTGTAGTTTGCTGACTAGGCCAATTCAAGGCTCTTTGCCTTGGAAACGGACCGCTGTGTACATTATTTCCTTCAAGTGGATGTGCTTTGGTCAAGGAATAGGCTGAGGCAGACATCCAGGCCTGCATGACTCAGCAGGATTGGTGTGCAGGTGCACACCTCCACTTGTTATGTAACCTAAGTTCACACTTGGCTCTATGCCACTTTGTCTGTAAAAGGTATGACTGCCCTGCTGACACTGCAAAGGGCTCTGAAGACGTGGCTTGATGTGGCTCGCGCACTGGTGCCCAGAGAAGGAGAGAGAGAGAGCCAGAGCTGTCCGGCTTGCAGGCGGGCAATGGGGAGGCAGGAACCAGCTAAGTGTCTAGAGAGAGAAAGAGTTAAGCTGCTGACCCTGAAGGCAAGGGCGAGCTCAAGCAGCTGAAATAGGGAAAACAGTGTGAGAAAACTGCTGATGAGGAGTGTGTGAGAGCTGCTGCTAAGAGAGCTGCTGAATGAAACTACATTTCACCTGCCTATGGCAGCCTACCCAGTGTTCTTCAGCTATCTGCCCATCCACCCACTCCCCTTGGACCTCACTGTGGGCCCGAACCTGACCCCAAGCAGGACATGTGTTGAGCTGTGGACATGATATACAGCTCCTTCCTGTCCCCCAAATATCCGGGGCCCAAAGCCTAGATGATCCTTTACAAAACATGAGTTTGGTACTCATTTTTGTAGCCGGTAGGGACCTCAAAAGGAGTTCTTAAAACCCAGGTGGGAGTGGTGGGCCCACCCTGTGGAGTGCATTCCATTTTAACAAATCTGCTTTTAGAGAGTGGCTTAAACCTGGGAGGCAGGGGAGGCAGTAAGCCAAGACGGCACCCCTGCACTCCAGCCTGAGCGAGCGAGACTCCATCTCAAAAATAAATCTTTTTTTAAAAAATTCACTGCTTTCATTGCTTCGTTGCTTTGTTTCATTCCTTTGCCCCTTTGTGTGTTTTATCTAATTCTTTGTTCAAAATGCCAAGGACCCAGACAACCCACACTCAAAGCCCTCCTTCCGGTAACAGAATAGTTGTGATAGATACCATATGTCCTGCAAAGCCTAAACTGTTTCCTTTCTGTCCCTTACAGAAAAGGTTTGCCACTCTCTGGCATGGGTAATTCAAAAACATCCACTGAGCAGACCCCCTTGGGGAGCACAGGAAGTCCTTGGTCTTAAGGCCTGGTGGGGACATGAGCTTTTGCCATCTCATGCTTTGTTTTATAGGAAGTGAAGGATCGTCTAGGCTTCAGGCCCTGGAGATTTGGAGGACAGGACAGGAGCAGGATAGGGTTGATTAAAAACAAAATCAAATGTACTTTCTAAGCTTCACTATCCTGCTAGTTATAGAACTGGAGTTACTCCATCAAGATTGTGGAAGAGAGTATGGGAGGAAGAAAAATACTGCCCCTAAGGTTGTCTGATACAGTGTGGATATTTCTCCCCTTGAGCTCACATTGAAATGTAATCCCCGGTATTGGAGGTGGGGCTGGAGGCAGGTATGTGGGTCACAGGGGCAGATCCCTCATGGCTTGGTGCTGTCCTGGTGATAGTGAGTTATCAGGAGATCTGATTGTTTAAAAGTGCGTGGCACCCCGCTTCCCACTCCACCTCCCTCTCTTTCTCCTGCTGTCACCAGGTAACAGACTGCTCCCCTTGACCTTCCATTATGAGTAAAAATCTCCCTGAGGCCTCCCCAGAAGCTGGGCAGACCATGGTGCCATCTTGAAACTGTAAGCCTGAAGAACCGTGAGCCAATTAAATCTCTTTTCAGGCGTTCCTTCAGAGCAAGGCAAGAGTGGCCTAATACAACGTCCACCTCTTAGTCCCCAGTTCCTGTGAGCATGTTACCTTGGCGTGGCAAAAGGGAATTGATTAAGTTGCTATCACCTGTGGTTGAGTTGGGGCCCGTAGCCTGGATTATCCAGGTGGGCCCAATCTAATCGCGTGACTCCTTAAGAGCAGACAATCAGGGGTAGCTGTGGTCGGAGAAAAGAGACGCGGTGGTGGAAGTGAGGTTGCCTGCTCCTACACGCTATGTTGCTGGCTTCGAAGACAGAGGCAGAGGGCTGTGTCAAGGAAGGCAGCGGGTCTCTGGAAGAGGCCAGGAAGCAAATGGCCTCCTACAGCCTCCCGAAAGGCACATGGCCCTGCTGACACCTCAAACTCAGCCCAGTGAGACCCTGGCTGGACTCTGACTGGACTCTGACCCACACACAGCCCTGTGAGATAATAAGGTAAGACATTTGTGTTGTTTTAATCTGCTAAGTTTTCGGTAATTTTTAATAGCAGAAAATTTAATAGTAAAAAAGTAGGTACAATTATTAAAAAATGGAAGGTGAGCTGAGTCCACCTCTTTAAATCACCATCTTGCCAGACTTTCTCATGTCTTTGATATAAGTTTTGATTTTCTAAATATTTTTAGGATCATGTTATATTTTAGAACTAGAAAAGAACCTCATGTCTTGTGAATGTCCTATTTTATGCTTCAAAATAATATTTGAATCTCTTTAACTTCATCTTGTTTATCACTGATGGACAGAGACTCAAAGTGGACTCTTATTCCCAGTCCAGAGCAATTTGCATCATATGATCAGTCTCTCTCCAAAAGCATTGTGAAGAGGATGTTTATTTTGTGTTTTGTTTTTTGTTTTTTTGAGAAGGAAAAACAAACAAAAAAAACAACCTGACGCCCAGGCTGGTGTGCAGTGGCGCCCTCTCAGCTCACTGCAACCTCCGCCCCTGGGTTCAGGTGATTCTCCTGCCTCAGACTCCTGAGTAGCTGGGATTACAGGCACCTGCCACCACGCCCAGCTAATTTTTGTGTTTTTAGTGGAGATAGGGTTTCACCTTGTTGGCCAGGCTGATCTCGAACTCTTGGCCTCAAGTGATCTGCCTGCCTTGGCCTTCCAAAGTGCTGGGATTACAGGCATGAGCCACCAGACCTGGCCAAGAGAATGTATGCTTATTGTGCCTAATGCCTACATGAGCAAACTTGATAAATGTCATTTCATTTAGCAATTTTTAAAAAGTCAAACTAATATAAATAGGTAGGGTAAAAGTTACATCAATTATTAAATTTTGAGTTTCCACTTACGTAGGCATCTTTCTATTTCTGTGCTGTGACTTTGGAGTACTTCCTCTCTTTAACCTATTGCATATTATGGGGTAAACTATTCAACCTCTTCACCAAGTCATGAAATCTGCTTGGACCATGTACAACAATGTAGATTTTAAGGAGCAATTTTGCATTTTCTATTTATTTCAGTCATAACAAAAACATATTTTAAATATTTGATTGCACTTTAGGTTCTGGGGTACATGTGCAGAACATGCAGGATTGTTGCATGGGTACATACACGGCAATGTGGTTTGCTGCCTGCATCCCCCCGTCACCTATATCTGGCATTTCTCTCCATGTTATCCCTCCCCAACTCCCTACACCCCGTTGTCCCTCCCCTAGTCCCCCCGACAGACCCCAGCGTGTGATGCTCGCAGACGGAGGGATATGATTGAGAAGTGGCACAGTGGGAATTTTTAGGATACTGGCAATGTCCTATTTTTGATTCAGGTGTTGGTTTCACGAATATGCTTGCTCTGTAATAGGTTTGTCAGCTGTCTCAAGATTTGTGCATTTTCCGGACGTATGTTTTATTGAAATTAAAGGCTTTATTATGAATAAAAATGTACCAGAATCCCTGGGACACAGCCAATATAGTACTTATCTAAGAACTCATACCATTGAATAGGTAGGATAGCAATAAATGTATTAAAAAGAAAAGAAAAAGTTTAATTTCCAACTCAGAGTTAAGAAATGAACAACAATAAAAATAACAAAAGGGTCAGGCGCAATGACTCACACCTGTAATTCCAGCACTTTGGGAGGCTGAGGCAGGCAAATCACTTGAGGTCAGGAGTTGGAAACCAGCCTGGCCAACAAGGTGAAACCCATCTCTACTGAAAATACAAAAACTAGCTGGGCATGGTGGTGGGTGCCTGTAATCTCAGCTACTTGGCAGGCTAAGGCAGGAGAATCTCTTGAGCCCAGGAGGTGGAGGTTGCAGTGAGCCAAGAGTGCCACTGCATTCCAGCCTGGGTGACAGAGTAAGACTCCGTCTCAAAAACAAAACAAATAACAATGAAAAGATGTGAAAGGGAGAATTAATCCACAGAAATACACAGAATAATTGGTTAGAAAAGAGAAAGGAAATGGAACTGGGAATTATTTCTGTGAAAAAAAATACTAGCTAGTGTAATAAAAAAGCACAAATATACAAAATATCACAAACAATCATAAAAAAATTAAAATATGAGATTATTTTATGCACATAAATGTAAAAATCTAAGTAAGACCAGTCAAGAGAGCATACCAGAGACCAGAGGTAACCTCCCTTCTGGATGGACACAAGAAGGGACAAAACAATGGTTTGCAAGACACTGTATATCAATCAACAAAGGACAGTGATCCCTGAGAAATGGGAAATAAATGGGGTGAGCCCTGTTATGGACTGCATTGTGCCCACCCACACCCCCGCCCCTTAGTTCATATGTTGAAGCCCTAACCTTCGAGGTGACTGTATCTGGAGAGAGGATCTTTAGGAAAGTAATTAAGGTTAAGTGAGATCATGGGGTTAGAAGGGTGGGACCCTAGTCAGATAGGATTGGTGTCCTTATAAGAAAAGGAAGAGGTGGGGCATAGTGGCTCCTGCCTGTAATCCTAGCACTTTTGGAAGGCAGAGATGGGAGGATTGCTTAAGCTCAAGAGTTTGAGACTAGCTTGGGCAACTGAGAGAGACCCTGCCTCTTGAATTAAAACAAACAAACACTAAAAAGAAAATCCCTCCTTCCCCTGGTGCAAGCACAGTGTAAAGTCTTGGAAGGACACTGACAGGCCAGGAGGCAGGCCCTCACCAGAAACTGAATTTGCAGTCATCTCAATCATGGACTTCCAGCCTCCAGAACTGGAAGAACACAACTGTCTGTTGTTGAAGCTACCCAATCTGTGATGTTTTGTCATGACAGCCCAGGCTAATACATTCTGCAATTGCCCTAGTGAGTTTTCAGGTTGCATGCCGAGATAGAGAACTTGGCACGATCTGTGAGTGGAGGAGACTCTGGCTGACAGCCTGGTAAAACCAAGGTAGGCAAATTTCTCAGTATTTTGTAGGCTTCTCTCAGAGCCCTAGAGAGAAGAGAATTACATAGAGCGTATCCCAGGTGTTTGCAGAGTCTCCCCTACTTGGAAGTTTGCTGATCAGTGCATGTGTGAGATGGAACTACGTGAGATGGGGGAAGACATGCTCCCTCGGGACCAGGAACAGTGTCTGCTCCCACAATCAGACTGGAAAGCCTCAAGATTCACAGGACTTCTTGTTATTCAGGTCTCAGCTCAAGTGCCTTCTGCTGGGAGAGATGTTCTGTGACCTCCCCAGTTAAGCTTTTTGTTTTGTTTTTTTGAGACAGAGGCTTGCTTTGTCGCCCAGGCTGGAGTACAGTGGCACGATCTCGGTTTACTGCAACCTTCACCCCCCAGGTTCAAACAATTCTCCTGTCTCAGCCTCCCGGGTAGCTGGGATTACAGGCATGTGCCACCACACCCAGCTATTTTTTTTTTTTTTTTTTTGTCTTTTTAGTAGAGACTGGGTTCCACTATATTGGCCAGGCTGGTCTTGAACTCCTGACCTTGTGATCCACCTGCCTTGGGCTTCCAAAGTGCTGGGATTACAGGCATGATCCACCGTACCCACATTTTTTTTTTTTTTTTTCTTTGAGACAGAATCTCACTCCATCACCCAGGCTGGAGTGCAGTGGCACAATCTTGGCTCACTGCAACCTCTACCTCCCAGGTTTAAGTGATTCTCCTGCCTCAGCCTCCTGAGTAGCTGGAACTACAGGCACACACTACCATGCCTGGCAATTTTTTTGTATTTTTAGTAGAGACAGCATTTCACCATGTTGGCCAGGATGGTCTTGATTTCTTAACCTCGTGATCCACCCACCTCAACCTCCCAAATTGCTGGGATTACAGGCAAAACCTTTTGAGCAAAGTGTAATTAATGCATCTTTGATAGTACTTGGTATTTTGGATTTGCATTGTTTTTTTGGGGGGTGGTTCTATTCCAGTTTTTCAGGCCCATAAGAAAGGAATTGTTTATAACAGGGGTCCAGAAGCCCTCACAGCAGAGGGAGTGTTCCCAGCAGGTGGAGTGGGGAGGGATTTCCTGAGGCAATCCAATGTTGTCCCTAAGTGAATGGCCTTTGTGGTTGTGGATTTGAGGTCCCAGAATGTCAGGAGGCATGTGGTCCGTTCCCTATGTCTGGGGGCAGCAGAGAGGGCCTGACTTCGTCTATTATGCAGGGAGATAACCCCCCTGTGGTGAGAATGGGCCTTGCAGAGTCTGAGGGCAGTTCTTGGGGTCACCATCTTGATCGTCACCTGCTGTGCCCAGTTGGAAAGGCACCCTTCCAGCTTGTTCACTTGCAAGTGTGGGACTGTGGGGCATTTCCTGGCAAGGCTGTAGACAGGGATCTGACATAGCCCAGGGCCTCAGAACAGCTGAGCTTCCAGCTCTTCAGCCTCTGCCTCCTTTTCCTCCAGGCATGACCCAACATGCCTTTGCTGTGTACAGAAGGACATCTTCCCTTTTTGGGAATTCTGCTTTCTGAGATGACTAGGTGTGGTATTTGCACCCATTAGGTTAATATGTAGGTATAAGGTGTGGTTTCAAACATGGATTTGGGGTTAGGACCTGTTAGAAATACCAATACATACCTGTGATTCCCTTGGGAAGAGTCTGGTATTTGGGGAGATACCAGCTTCCCCCAGAAGGTGCCCCTTGGTGATTATCATGGGTCAAGGCATGTTTTACACACTCATGGTATGGATGAGAGCTTTTCAGACCTGCCAAATGTTGAACATCATTTGTTTCTGAAGGGGAGCCTGTTCTCTCGGGGGTTGTGGTTCATGCACGTGGACTATTGTTTTCTGTTCAAGTAACCAAGAGTTAAGTCTGCAAATACAGGTCAGTGATTGGTGGAACTGTCAGACATCCAGGTGTATCAGCTAGCTTATGCAGCAAAACAAACCACCCCAGACTTGGTGACTTAATGCAACACCTGTTTATCGAGCTCACAACTCTGTGGGATGGCATCATGTGGGCAGTTCTGTGATTTCACCAAGCTTGGCTTATGTCAGCTGGGATTCACTCATACCTCTGAAGTTGACTGCTGGATGGGCAGGGGGCTTTCTGATGTCAGCTGGGGCACCTTCCTTGTCTCTGCAGGGTCTCTCATCATCCAACAGGCTAGCATGGGCTTGTTCTCATGGCGGGGGTCGGGGGTCTGACCAAGAGCAGTAAGAAGGCAAAGCCAATGAGCAAGCACTTTTCAAGTTTCTGCTTGCATCATGTTTGCTGTTGTCTCATTGGCTGGAACATGTCACATGGCCAAGCCTGGAGTCCATGGCAGAATCATTGAACAAAATCAGAGCCATTCCTGCAAGCTGTGCACAGCACCCTGAGACAGTTAATACCGAGCCCACTGTTCCCATCCAAACATACCTCAGAGCAGGGAAAGCAGCTCCTGTTATCCTAAAAGAGATCCTGGCTCCTTTTTGCTGTTTCTCAACAACGTTGTGCCTGAACCTCTGATCCCTTTTGTAGGAACGGTGATAATAAAAATGATGATCAGTGACACTGATAATGACAGCTAACCTTATCACATTCCAGACACTTCTAATTGCATACGAGGATTATTTCATTTAATTCTTAGAGCCACGAGACTGAGAAGGTACATATACCAACGGTACATATATCTCAAAAACATGTAGGTGGAGAATATTTACAGTATGAGAAATTTACATACAATTCTAAAAGCAATATTATATATCATGGATATTTACATTTGTGGTTTTTTTAAAATAATGGAAATGATAAAAAAAAAAACTCAAGCAGCTACTTTCATAGGAGGATGGAAACTGGTAGAAATAAACACGGGTGGGAGCTTTGATTATAACTGTGAAGTGGGGTTGAGTTCTGACTGAGGTTTAAGATTGGTAGAGGTTGCCTAGGCACTAGTTATCTTCTCTTCTGTGCTATTTATGTCTAAAATATTTCAGAAACTAGAGGTTACTTGACCCGCAAAAATATTTAAATATATCATAAATCTACAGTAAAATCAATGGCTCAATGGAATAAGATTTTTAAAATCTAGAAATGAACCCAATTTTCTAATTAAAGAAGTGTCACTCAAAAGGGTGAAATGGAACATTTAATGCATAGAAAGGAGACAACTGGGAAACCATTCGGGGAGAAAGTAAACTTAGGTCCATGGTTCACTTTGCACTAAAGTCACTCGCAAATGGATCAAAGATTTAAATATTTAAAATAAAAGTACGAAAAACGGTGGTGGTGGTGGGGAGCTCTTAGCCTCTGGGAATCAGAGCTTTATAGAATGTGAGCTTTGGAAGTGACTTTATGGGTCACCTGTATGATAGGCGTGCATTACCACACCCAGCTAATTTTTGTATTTTTAGTAGAGATGGGGATTTGCCATGTTGGCCAGGCTGGTCTTGAACTCCTGGCTTCAAGTGATCCGCCTACCTCGGCCTCCCAGAGGCTGGGATTACAGGCATACCATCTCTTTTATAGATGCGGAAACTGAAGAACAGGGGCAGAAGTGTATTTTTACCCAGGTATTGAGTCCACTCAAATCAGCACTAGTGCTGGAGTTTCGACTAGATTCCCGGTTGTGGAGCAGGGTTTCTGTGCACTGGTGACCAGCTTGCCTGAATCCGGCGAGATGGAACACCCATGCACACAAATTACACAAAATGAGTTGGGTTTATTTCTTACAGACAGGCAGCAAGGCACAACAGAAGCCTGGGATTCATTGCCAGCCAGTCCCCCAGGCTCAGGAAGTCTGCCCAGGGTGGATGGAGTCTCTCCATGTGTGTCCCACTTGTACCACAGCTGAGAGACCCCAAAAGACAGCCCAGTCCAGGTTGTATACTTCAGGGGCAACATGATAGGCTGGGCTAAAACGCCTAAGGATACTCTGCAGGAGAAAGAGGAACGGAGCCTGGGCTGTTAAAGCCAGTTCCTACGTATCTCCGGATGTTGCATTCCCAGCACATGCCAAGTTCATCCTGAGAACCATAAGCAAGAAAGCGGGTGGCTGGGTGTCGTGGCTCATGCCTGTAATCTCAGCACTTTAGGAGGCCGGAGTGGGTGGATCACTTGAAGTCAGGAGTTTGAGACCAGGCTGGCCAACATGGCAAATCTCCATCTCCACTAAAAATATACAACTTAGCTGGCCGTGGTGAGATTACACATGTGTGATCTCAACTACTTGGGAGGCTGAGGTAGGAGAATGGCTTGAATCTGGGAGGTGGAGGTTGTGCAGTGAGCTGAGATCACATAATTATTGCACTCCAGTTTGGGTGACAGAGTGAGACTCAAAAAAAAAAGAGCTTGTGGCAGGCGGGGTTGACCCAAGCCCACCTGGAGAACTGTCCTGCACAGATCAACCAAAAGTAATATTCAGTGACCAACTGTGCACGAGGCACCGTGCCAGGACTTGACCTAGATTATCTTACCACATTTTCTCACCAAGCAAATGAGCTAGTTGCTGTCGTTGTGCCCATTTGACAAATGAGGAAGTTGAGGCTGTGTGGAGTGGCAGAACTGTCGGTGCCGTGGTCTCTGTGCTCTGCTACGCTGTATTACCTGGAAGGTGGTGCGGGTGTACCCCTGACTCTGGTGAGAGTGGGGAGGGCTGCAGCGGAACAGTGCTTCAAGGGTGAGTTGGAGCAGGACAAGGAATTTGGAACCCAGCACAGCAGCTATGTGCAGGGGGAGTTTCCTCTCCTTCCGGACAAAGCTGTCCATGCACTTTCTATCCCAGATGAGCCAGCTGTGCCTATTCCACCTGCAGCAATGGCACTGGGGCCAAAACAGTTTGAAAGGGCTCTGGTCATGGGAAGTCGAGAACCTGCTGCCAGCCAGGCAGGGCCAGTGTGCAAACTGGAAAAAGCCTTCTCTTCCTCCAGTAATTTATTTTTACAGTACTTCTCCATCTTGGATTGATATGCAATATTTGTGCATATTTATGGGGTACATGTGATATCACATGCATACCATGGATCATAATCGAAGCGGGGTAGTTAGCATATCCAGCACCTCTTCCCCAGGGATTTCTGAAGTCAAGATGGCATTGCACAGCCTGAACAATCACAGGCAGCCCTGGGGGAAAGCTGGACTGAGGTGGGACGGGGTGCTCCCTTCAGGTGAGTTGGGTGACAGTGGTCATGGCCAAAGGGTAAAAATGGAGTTGGGGGAAGGAGAGGAGGGGGTAGGGGCTCTGGCACTGGGCCATAAACAGTAGCATCTTGTTTAGGAACTGCAGTTTCATAAACCAAGCTTCTTTCTATCATATTGCATACCAATAAAAAGTACAGGGATTTGGGAGGCTGAAGCGAGTGGATCGCTTGAGCCTAGGAATTTGAGACCAGCCTGAGCAACATGGTGAAACCCCGTCTCTGTTGTGAAAAGAGCAAAGGAGAAAGGACTTACGGAGTGCCTACATAAATTGGTTATGAGTAACATATAAACAAGGAACAACAAACTGTGGAATGCCGCAGGAGGAATCCGAGGAGGAAGACTTCTCTATGCCTCGTGTTCCGGTGCAGGGTGACCTCGGCTCTGTTACCATAAACATTGTGCTCAAGGACGTGAAACCCCTTCATAGCACTATGATGTAGACAGACTTGTAGGCTCCTTGTAAGGCCCGCGATCTACCAGCTGCACATAGATAACAGGCTAAAGATAACCACATGTTCTTGTTTTGTGAAACTCCCAAACCGCCACTGTTATCAATCCTTAGAATGACACACTAGTTACGGCTCACTGATTGACTTCCGGCTCACTGATTGACTTCCGGCTCACTGATTGACTTCCGGCTCACTGATTGACTTCCGGCTCACTGACTGACTTCCGGCTCACTGATTGACTGACTTCCGGCTCACTGATTGACTGACTTCCGGCTCACCGATTGACTGACTTCCGGCTCACCGATTGACTGACTTCCGGCTCACCGATTGACTGACTTCCGGCTCACCGATTGACTGACTTCCGGCTCACCGATTGACTGACTTCCGGCTCACCGATTGACTGACTTCCGGCTCACTGATTGACTGACTTCCGGCTCACCGATTGACTGACTTCCGGCTCACCGATTGACTGACTTCCGGCTCACCGATTGACTGACTTCCGGCTCACCGATTGACTGACTTCCGGCTCACCGATTGACTGACTTCCGGCTCACCGATTGACTGACTTCCGGCTCACTGATTGACTTCCAGCTCACTGATTGACTCCACCATCACTCCACCCCTATCCTATAGATCAAAGTGTTTGTAATCAATAAATAGTGTGGATGACCAGAGTTTGGGGCCTTCACTGTCTCCTCCAAAGTAATAAACTGATGGCCCCTGGTCCCACTTTCTCTCTTAATCTGTCTTTTTCTCATTCCTTTGTCCCATCGAACTCGGGGTACCCACGGGTGATATGTGGCTGGTTGCCTAGACATTGTGGCACCCAACGTATGGGGCTCATGGCTCCCTACATGTCTCTACTAAAAAAACACAAAAAACTAGCTGAGTGTGGTGGCGCAAGCCTGTAATCCCAGCTACTTGGGAGGCTGAGGCAGGAAAACCACTTATACTGGGGAGGTAGAGGTTGCAGTGAGCCAGGATTGTGCCACTGCTCTCCAGCCTGGGCGACAGAGCAAGACTCGGTCTCAAAACATAAATAAATAAACAAATGAATAAATGAATTAATTAAAAGTACAAGGGATGGCTATCTATAGCTGCAGGAATGAATCTCAAAAAATGGTGCTGAAGAAAGAAACCCAGACACAAAAGGTAATAGATGAGTCCATTTATATAAAGCACTAGAACAGCAGGCAAGCTCAGTTTATGGCAATAACAGGGTGGTGGTTACCTGGGGAGGTGGTGGGGAGAGAGGTAGGTGGAATTACTGATGAGCCAGCGTACGTGGGAACTATCGGGTGATAGAAAGATTTCATTATGATTTGGGTCATGGCTACAGAGATGGAGATGTGAAAATTTATCAGTTAAAAACATCAAGCAAACAAAAAAAAGCAGCCCTTCTAAATCCACATCCAGCGTGGATGCAACACGCAAGAAATCAGGCAAATCCTACGCCGCTTCCTCCCAGGCGAGCTCCGCTGCATGTACAGGTGCCACGCTCAGTGCTACACACACCCCCACCACAGATGCCAGTATGTGCTCCCGACAGCAGCCTGCCATGCTGAGGCCACAGTGTAGGTTTGGAGCTGGGCAGCGGAGGGTACGGCACAGGGTGAATGCGTTCCCCCAAGCGTGTGGCATGGCTGGGGCTGTCAGCACTGGTTCTGGTGGGCAGAGGCTCTCCTATGCTGCTCCAGGACTCAGGTGGGAGCCCACAAATCTTTACCTCTGCCACTTATGTGAGTTAGTATGTTTGCCCTGTTGTCCTTAGATGTGGCATCTTTTTTTGCAGTGCCCAACCTAGACACATGTACATTAATGTCTTGCCCATCAGACTGCCCAGGGCAAAACACATGGCTTCACATCGTTTTCCTACACTTCTCAGCTGGTACAGGGAGCAGCGCTGTGGTGGTTTGAATTCTGCATCTCAAGTTGGCAACAAATGTGCAGAAGCACCCAAAGTCACAGGTAACCATTGATGGGGTCCTGGACTTGGGCGCCACCTTCTGACCCCCACCTGGGACTCACTTCATAAGGTGAAACCCATAGGATTCAAGGTCTCTGGGGATCCAAGCACGTGGCTTGTACCTGTAATCCCAGCATTTTGAGTGGGCAAGGCAGGAGAATTGCTTGATCCCAGGTGTTTGAGACAAGTCTGGGCAATATTGCAAGACCCCAGCTCTTAAAAAAAAAAAAAACTGGCTGGGCATAGTGACATGTGCCTGCAGCCCCAGCCACTCAGGAGGCTGAGGCATCACTGGAGCCTGGGAGTTCAAGGCTGCAGTGAGCCGTGATTGCACCACTGCACTCCAGCCTGAGCAACTGAGTGAACCCGTCTCTAAGGAAAAAAAAAAAAAAAGATCTGGGGATTGTGGGATGCGTCCTGCAAAACTCAAGGCAAGTTCCAGGTGATCCTGAAGTAGGAGAATGCCCCATTGGTGGCCCTCAGGAGCCTGCTGGTGTTCACCTGCTGGTGCAGCCCGTTCCCCTGGGAGCTGAGCTGATCCTGTTACTTTAACCCAGTGGTTCTCAACCCACAGTGGTTTGTCCTCTAGGACACATCGGGCAATCTCTGGGGACATTTTCGGTTGTTGGGCCTGGTGGGGGTGCTATCGATACTGAGTGGAAGCAGGGACTCCGCTAAATGTCCCGAACGCACAGAACAACCTCCTACTCCAGTGCCTCTGCCCTTGCCAAACAGGACGAGACCCTTCCGGTGTTAATGGTACCTCCACCGAGAGGCACTGCTTTGGCTGTGAAGAGAGGCGGGGTGATGCTCTGTGGGTTTGGGGCTCAGCCTTTGAGACGCCATACCTTCTGCTTCATCCTTGGACCTCAGCCACCCTCAGGTTTCCTGGGGCTGCCATAACAAGTTACCATGAACTGGGCAGCTTAAGGCAACCGAAATGTGTTCTGTCTTTGTTCTGGAGGCTGGAAGGCCAAAATCAAGGTGTTGGCAGGGCTGGGGCCTTCTGGAGGCCATGGGGGAGAATCGGTTCTATGCCGGTGTCTTGGCTCCTGGCAGTCCTTGGCATTTCATGGCTGGTATTGGCATAGCTCTAGTCTTCCTCTGCCTTGACATGGCTTTCATCTGTGTGTATCTATTTGTCTTCCACCCTCCTTAGAAGGACATCAGACTTTGGATGTAGGGCCCAGCCTAACCCAGTATGACCTCATCTCAACTAGTGACATCTGCAAAGGCTGTTTGCATCTTCGCAGATGTAGCTAGTTCAGATGAGGCCATATACAACCATATATGAGGTTGTATTTTGAGGTTCTGGGCAGACATGAATTTTGGGGGTACACTATTCAGCCTACTAGACCATGTAAGAAGTCCAGCTGTCCATGGTGGCTTACATCGGTAATGCTAGCATCTCGCGAGGCCAAGGGTGGGTGAATCACTTGATCCCAGGAGTTCAAGACCAATCTGGGCAACATAGTGAGATTCATTCTCTACAACAAATAGAAAAATTAGCCAGACATGGTGGCATGTGCCTGTAGTCCCAGCTACTCAGGAGGTTGAGATGGGAGGATCACCGGAACCCAGGGAGGTCGAGGCTGCAGTGAGCTGTGATCACACAGGTGCACACTAGCCTGGGCGGCAGGGTGAGACCCTATCTCAAAAAAAAAAAAAAAAAGGCCCAATGCCCCTAAGTCCACCACGTGATGAGGAAGCCCAAGCTAGGTCCATGGACAGGCCACACGGATGGAGGAAGAAGAGAGGTGCCCAGCCAGCCCCAGATGTTTCAGTCCTCTCAGCTGAGCTCTGGAAATGGAGAGAAGCTGTCTTTGATGCTCCAGCTCCAGTGTCCTGCTGCCCTAGCCAACCATGTGGGGCAGGAGAGCCATCTAGTCAACCCACAGGTGTGTGAGGTAGAATAAAGAATCATTTTAATCCATAAGCTTGGGATGCTTCATTACGCAGCAATTGATAACTGACCTGAGGCCCGGGCTGAGCTGCCATTGACACTACCGTCCTCACGCTCCGAGAATTCCCTCTCCCAGATCTGAGGTGTATTGGGCTGTGCAGCCTCACACCTGAGCACGAAACTCAAGTCTGGACTGGAGAGGCCCTGCCTTCTCCCTCCTACCTCCCCTGGCCACCTGCAGCCTCAGGATAGCCCTGGTCACATTCCTCCACCTGGCACTGATGCGAGGGACTGAATGAGCATCTTGCTGAGGGCCTCCTTAGAGGGAGCTGGGATGCATGGCCCCACAGAAGTTCTTTGGCCTCAGAAGCCTGCAAGAGGAGCTGGGGCGGAAGTGAGACGATGGGTCTGCAGTGCCCAGCACAGGCCCCAGAAGGCAGGCAGCCAGCCAGGAAACTTCTCAAATGTCAGCCTTTGCTTCTGGTCAGCACCCAGCCTATCTCCGGGAACCATTCTAGTCCCTGGAAGCCCAGCTAATGAGTCACATGGTATTCGCCTGGAAAGGAGGTCAGTTGGTAGGTAGTGCTGGCTCACCAGATGAGTAGTTAAAATTAGTTGGCCAGATTATTCACTCACTTGGGAAAATGGTTTGGCAGGTTTTTCTTTGAAGTTAAACATATACCTACCCTATGATCAAGCACTCCCACTCCCACGTATTTACCCAAAATAGATAAAAACATATGTCCAAAAAGACTTGTACAAGAATGTTCATAGCGGCTTTAGGCGTAATTGCCAAAACCTAGAAACAACACACATGACTCTTAGCAGAAAAACAAACTGTGCCTGATCGCTTACAATGGAAACCTACTCAGGGACAAAAAGGAAGAAATTAAAGTCATTCAGGGAACAGCATGGATGAATTCAAAAGCCGTCATGTTAAGTGAAAGAAGCAGACACATCGATATGTACATACCCAGTGCTTCCACGTGTATGAAATTCTAGAAAAGGCAAAACCTCGCTGCAGTGATAGAAATCAGAACAATGGCTGCCCAGAGCAGTGGGGGCAGGGGTTGGTGGGAAAGGGGTGTGGGGGATTTCTAGGGAGACAGGAATGTCCTGTAGTATGACTGGGACGTATGCGTGTGTCAAACTTCATCAATCTGGCCAGGCGTCATGGCACATGCCTGGAATCCCAGCACTTTGGGAGGCCAAGGTGGACCGATCACCTGAGGTCAGGAGTTCGAGACTAGCCTGGCCAAAATGGCAAAACCCCATGTCTACTTAGCCCGGTGTGGTGGCATGCACCTGTAATCCCAGCAGGAGTCTGAGACAGGAGAATCCCTTGACCCCAGGAGGTGGAGGTTGCAGTGAGCTGAGATTGTGTGGCTGCATTCCAGTCTGAGTGACAGAGCAAGATGCAGGCTCCATTTCAAAAACCAAAAAACAAAACAGCATCAGTCTGTATACCTAAAATGTGGGCATTTTAAAGGATGTAAATTATACCTCAATTTTAATTTTAAAATGAAGAAAAATTAAGGTCTCTTAAAAGCAAAGATGAGTCAGGTCCTAGCTTTCCCAAGCCAAATGACTGTCCATTAGTCAGTTTTGACCAGTCACCTATTTGGCCAGTGACATTTGTCAGAGTGGGTCAGAGTGTTTACTTCGAGCATTTATGCTCATGCGTGATGAATCTGACAGTGGGTGATGGGTTGGATGTCCGTCAGTCAGCAGCAGGCCTCTTGGGTTTGGAGGTGGAAGGAATGGCTCATCACTGGGTAACTGCACCACAGTGAAGGGCCAGGCGTTGGTCTGCTGGTTCCCACCCGGACTCCATTGCTGTCTAGCTCTGTGACCTTGGGCAAGTCACTCAGCCCTCTGAGCCTCAGTTTCCTCATCTGTGAAATGTGGACAAGCATTGCATCTGTCCCGGGGTGTTGGCGAGATGATGAAGGGAGCCAGTGGGCCTGCATTGCCCAACACAGGCCCCAGCACACGTGCTCTGCCAGCGTCTGTTACTCCTGCTTTTATTTCTCCGTCTGGCAGCAGGAAAGGATTGAGTGGAGGTCCCCTTCTGTGTTTCTAGGCAGATGCTGCTGCTGTTTGCTGGAAGAAGAGCTCAGGACCTTGGGAGGAGGAGCAGGGCTGAGCAGGCCTGGGCATGGGGTGCTTCCCCAGTGGGCCATGGGAGAGGGGCCCCTGCAGTTTAAGGTCAGGCCTGGCCTCTGGCTCTCCACCTCCTGGGGACAACGCAGCCAGCTTGAGGGCAGGGTCTCCCATCCCGGGCAGGCAGGAAGCCAGCTATGCAGGCCAGCAATGGCAAGTGTGCAGAAGGGTGTGACTGGGGCAGGGACCCAAAGGGAGGTAAAGGACAGAACAAAGTGTCCCCCAGGCCCCTCCTGTCAGGGAGGGGAGCAGCTGAGAAACTCGTCCTCACCTGGGTATTTGGGATGAATACAGTCAGCCTCCCAGGGGAACTTGCAGTTTAAAAGGGAAGTCTGAAAACAGCAATGCATAACTCAAAGGAATACTTTGCTCCGGTGAATTTCAGGTGTCTATAGCAGATCTTATTCAGGTCAGGGGCTCCAGTCCGGAGTAACCCCTTCCCATCGCCACCCAATAAAAGAAAAAATACGCCGGGTGCAGTGGCTCACGCCTGTAATCCCAGCGCTTTGGGAAGCCAAGGTGGGCAGATCACCTGAGGTGGGGAGTTTGAGACCAGCCTGACCAACATGGTGAAACCCCATCTCTACTAAAAATACAAAATTAGCCGGGCATGGGGGCATGTGCCTGTAATCCCAGCTACTCGGGAGGCTGAGGCAGGAGAATCGCTTGAATCCAGGAGGCGGAGGTTGCGGTGAGCTGAGGTCGCACCATTGCACTCCAGCCTGGGCAACAGGAGAAAACTCCGTCTCAAAAAAATAAATAAAAGAAAAAAACAACAACAGGGGACCCACCTGTTTCACCTTCTCACAAGAGAGAAGGGTGTTGGCAGTGTGGCGCGGGGCTGTTCTGAGTTCTGACATCGCGCTGGGATGTCTTAGGCTCACGGCGCCTATTAAGAGCTTTCCTGCATACTAAGTGATACTATATTGCCTCGTTAAGTTGTCAGAGCCACTCCGTGGGGCTGTAGGTATAGGGGAGTTAAATAAGGAGGCTAAGCATGGAGGTGAATGACATGTGTCACAGATGGCAGAACTGGATTCAAACCCATCGTCTGACCCTAAAGCCCTCTTGGCTGCTGGTCATTCTGTTAGGCCGGCTACACTTCTCTGCAGTTCCTAATTATGACCACCAGGAGGCGCCACTACTCCACACATGAGTACTCTCCGCACTGTTCCCCAGATGAGGCTTAAATCACTGCTTTCTGATTTACCACAATAATATTAGTAGCTACTATTAATTTTGCACTTGCTATGTGCCAGGCCTGCACTAAGCGCCATATGCTTTATTTCATATATTTCTCACACGGCTGTAAGATTTGAGACCAGACCATGCTTCACAGAAGCACAGACAGTGCAGTTCCAAACCAGGTCTGTCTTCAAAGCCGGTCCTCTTAACCATATTCTCAGTGGAGGTCACAAACTAGATACTCGGAGGCTGCATTTGGTTGGCAGACTTGGTTTTGTTGGTTGGTTTGTGTTGGGCTGGCATGGTGTCTGACACACATTGACTTTAAAAAGTGCTTTTTGCAGGGCAGTCGGTCTCCACTTAGCCCCAGTCCCCACCATTCCCTCTTGTCCATCTGTCTCCTTCCTTTGCTTATGTTAGAGCAATGCATAACATACACATTGGAATTTGCAGCTACCTCTGTGGTCATGAGTTTGTGGACTCCCTTTATGCTAATAATATATTGTGGATGGGAGTCAAAGGATTCTAGGGAAGCTTGGAGTTTTTAGGAAGGCACACAGGAAAGGTGACAAATGGTGTGGCCTAGAGTCATTGAGGAGATGTGGGAGTGTCTTCCTGGACTTATCAGTAAATATCCCCGTGCGCTGTCAGCACAGCGTGCATGGCACCTGCAGGGCTGTGTGGGTTTACTAGGCTGGACAGCAGTGCGCTGGAGGCAAGCAGGCTGCATTTCAGCTTCACAGTGCACTCCCTGAAGAGTGACCTAGTTACTGTGAGCCACACAGAATCCTTCCCGATCTGCGCCTGTTTCCTTTCACCCGGCCCGGGAACCAGTGGTTGGACTTAACCAGCGTTGTCTATCAGGGACAGAACTGTGCTCCCCCAGACTCACACGTTGAAGTTCTAACCCCCAATGCCTCAGAATACAACTGTACTTGGAGATAAGGCCTTTACAAAGGTGATTGAATTAAAAATGAAGCCATTAGGGTGGGCCCTAATTCAGTCTACCAGGTGTCCTCATAAGAAGAAGAGACTTGGACATGCAGGGAGACCCCAGGGATGGAGAGGCACAGAGAGACGACCATGTGAGGACACAGAGAAGGTGGCCATCTAGAGAGGCCACAGAAGAAACAATGCCCGCTGGCACCTTGATCTTGGACTCTTAGTCTCCAGAACTGTGAGAAAATTAATTTCTGGTTTTTTTGTTTGTTTGTTTCTTGTTTTTTTTTTTTTTGAGATGGAATCTTGATCTGTCGCCCAGGCTGGAGTGCAGTGGCATGATCTTGGCTCACTGCAAACTTCACCGCCTGGGTTTAAGTGATTCTCCTGCCTCAGCCTCCTGAGTAGCTGGGATTACACGCACGCATCAACACACCCAGCTGATTTTTGTATCTTTAGTATAGATGGGGTTTCCTCATGTTGGTCAGGTTGGTCTCAAGCTCCTGACCTCGTGATCTGCCTGCCTCAGCCTCCCAAAGTGCTGGGATTACAGGCATGAGCCACTGTGCCCAGCCAGTTTCCGTTGTTACAGCAGCCCAAGCTGACTAATATGCGGTCCATCAAATGTGGGCTGGGCAGGGCTTAGACAGGGCTGGGTGAGCTGAAAATGTAAGTCTGTGGTCAAAAGCCAGTCTCACAGGGCACAGTGGCTCATGCCTGCGATCCCAGCACTTTGGGAGGCTGAGGCTGGAGGATCACTTGAGCTCCAGAGTTCGAGATCAGCCTGGACAACATAGGGAGACCCTGTATCTACAAAAATTAGCTAGATGTGGTGACACGTGTCTGTAGTATTAGCTACTCAGGAGGCTGAGGTGGGAGGATCACTCAAGTCCAGGAGGTTGAGGCTGCAGTGAGCAGAGATTGCATCACTGGACTCCAGTCTGAGCAACAGAGTAAGAACTTGTCTGAAATTAAAGAAAAAAAAAAAGCCAGCCTGACAGGGGAAGACGAAGGAGCTTGGAGACCACCCTCCTACTCCCTGCTCCCCTGTGTGAAACCCATGCGTGGAGGAATTAATGAATGTGCTTTGTTTGTTATGCTCTTATTCTTACTGATGAGAACTACTTCTTCATATATGAGAGATTAAAGAAGCCAAATTCTTGGTTTCTAAGTTCAAAAAGATGGTCTAGGAGTAAGACAGAGGAAGCTGAAGGGGAGGTGCCATCTGGTTCTCTTCAGATTGGAAGGGTCCATCTACCACCAGCAAAGTGAGGAAAGACCCCCCTAAATGGACATCCCTGTGAGAGTTCAAGACATGGTGAATGAAGAGAAAATCTAAAAGTTACCAGAGAAGGGGGCAAAAAGTAACCACATACAAAGAACTGGGAAGCAGAATAACATTCAACACGCAGTAGCAAGGCTGGAAATGAGAAGGCGATGCAGCCGCGACTTGGAGATTCAGAGAGAAAGTTATTTGCAGCCCGGATGTCTTTACCCAGTCAAAGCATCAGTCAAGTGTGAGGCCAGAACGAAAACACTGGCGGAGCTGCGCCTTAATTTCTCATCTCTCCTTTCTCTGAAAGTGCCTGGAAGGTGTTCCGCCGCCACAAAGAAGCAAAGCAGGAAGGAGGAGTGGACGGAATCTGGTAAAGAGAAGACCTGCCATAGAGAAGAGCAAAGGAATTTGCTAAATGATAAAAGGAAGTGTCTGACGATGACTGGAATCTGCCTGAGAGATTGAATTGGAGAACAGAGTGTCTGACCATAGTCAGAAGGGGTTTACAGCTCTGAGCTTTGGGGGAAATGAGTGACGGAGAGAGGAAGAAGCAGCATATGAAAAACAAAAATGAAAAATTATTCAAGGAAAAAAATTAAGTATGCAGCTTGACCCATCGGCAAACATGAGTTAGAGAACAGGAATTATGTAGCCTGGAATTACCCTGTAGTTCCCTGGGAGGACCTGGAGGGGGAAGCAAGATGGAGGAGGAGCACTAAATCCCTTTTTTCCACGAAAAGACGTGGATCTAAGGCATCTAAAAATCTAAAAATCAAGAAAGAGCAGTGTGCGCATATTCATTTGTTAAATAGTGAAAAGTTGAGAGTATTTAGCCCAGGTGGTGACGGTCGGAGAGCGGAAGGAGGGAAGGGCAGAGGACACCCTGATTTCATTATAAGCTTCATGGTCCAGTTTGACTTTTTTGTTTTCCTCTGAGATGGAGTCTTGCTCTGTCACCCAGGCTGGAGTGCAGTGCATTATCTCGGCTCACTGCAGCCTCCACCTCCTGGGTTCAAGCAATTCTCCTGCCTCAGCCTCCTGAGTAGCTGGGACTACAGGTACGTGCCACCATGCCCGGCTAATTTTTGTATTTTAGTAGAGATGGAGTTTCACCATGTTGCCCAGGCTGGTCACGAACTCCTGAGCTCAAGTGATCTGCCTGCCTCGGCCTCCCAAAAGTGCTGGGATTACAGGCATGAGCCACCTTGCCCTGCCCAATTTCACTTTTTAAGCCAGGAATATGTAGTCAGCCCTCCATATCCATGGGTTCTGCCTGACGGATTCAACCAACCACAGATCACATTTTTTAAAAACTACAATAGTAAAAAAATATATAAATAAAACCAAAACAGTTTAACAACTATTTACGTAGCAGTTATATTGGATGAGGCCTTATCAGTAAGCTAGAGATGATTTCCAGTATATGGGAAGATATGCATAGGTTATTTGCAAATTCTATGTCATTTTGTATAGGAGACCTGAGCATCTGTGGATTTTGGTGTCTGTGGAAGGTCCTGGAATCAATCCCCCGTAGATATCAAGGGTTGATGATGATATTACAGTTTTCAAGCTGAAGTCAAGGACCTTGAAAACTAGCACTCTTACATCCACGTAGATGTTACTTGCTCTTAAAAAAAAAAAAAAAATCATGAAAGGCCTGTGTCGGGCACTGCCAGCATGAATTTTACACTGCCAGGTCCAAGTCCCCTTTTCTTGTCCCCCTAGAGCCCTTTCTAATCCTGAGGGCGTCTTAGTCCAGCAAGGGCTACTGTGATGGGGTTTGGATTCCAGGGTAGGCTTAGCTTGCTCCCTGGTGGGCTGTGTTCTTCCAGGCCCTTGGTCTCTAGCACTTACCCAAGAATGGGAGGGAGGACCCCATTGGACGAGGTGTGCTTGTAAGTAAACATCGGACCCGAAAGAGTTTTGCAGAAAGTTATTTATTTAGACAGAAAAAGGAGAAAGAGCTTCCACGAGGTCGTGGAAGGGGATCCAGATATGGAGTCCACACCAAGGTGGGGGAAGGGGACTTTTAACCTGGGAGGAATTCCCACCCCCTTTAAGTTTCCCAGCCTATGAAAGGAGTTTCCTTAAACTTCCACTGGAGGGATCGATCTTTGATTATTTCTGGCACGCTGAAGTTTAAACAAAGACCTGTAAGTCCCTGAATCAGGGAGGCAGGGAGGGATGGCGCTGGGAAGTTCTTGCCTTTGAAACTTTGCCCCCTTGTGGACGCAGGAAGAGAATACATTCCCTTACTACCATAACAAAATATCACAGATTGGGTGGCTCAAGCAACAGAAATTGATTTTCTTGCAGTTCTGTAGACGGGAAAGTTCGTAATCAAGGCGTCAACATAGCTGGTTTCTGGTGCGGGCCCTTTCTGGCTTGGAGATGGCTGCCTTCTCTCTGTGTCCTCACATGGCAGGCGGGAGGGGGTTCTGGTGTGTCTCTCTCTTTTTTTTTTTGGTTTGTGACAGAGTCTCACTCTGTCAGCCAGACTGGAGTGCAGTAGTACAATCTTGGCTCACTGTAACATCTGCCTCCCAGGTTCAAGCCACTTCTCCTGCCTCAGCCTCCCAAGTAGCTGGGGTTACAGGCACATGCCACCACACCTGGCTGATTTTTGTATCAGAGTTTCACTGTGTTGGCCAGGCTGATTTCAAACTCCTGACCTCAGGTGATCCACCCATCTCAGCCTCCCAAAGTTCTGGGATTACATGTGTGAGCCACCACTCCCAGCCCTGGTGTCTCTTCTTATAAGGACACTGATCCCATTATGAGGATTCTGCCCTCATGACCTATTCTCAACCTAATCACCTACCAAAGGCCCCATCTCCAAATGAGAATCTGAGTTGTTATGAGCCAGACCCCTACAAATATGCCATCATTTGCAATCCCAACAAGATTTCTCTGGGAATGGTAACAGTATTCCCACTTCCTAGGTAAGGAAAGCAAGACCTAAAGAAAGATAAACATTTCTTATGTTAAATTGTCCCAGGCAATTCACACATACTGTCTCATTTAACCAGTAGGCTGAGCCATAGCTATTACCACTACAGTTTTGCATAGGAGGAAACCAGATCTCCAAGTGGACATTCTTCCAGGTGTCACAGCCAGAAAGGGTAGGGTTGGTCCTAGAACCCCCAAGACTGTTGCCATTCTCAGTCTGATTTTTTGCCAGATGCTGTGCAACCTCCATTGTGCCTGAAGTCTCTCTGGTCCTGCTGGTATTCACAGTCTGAGCCAAGCTCTCTCTCTCCAAACTGTATCCACTCCCCAATGTCATCATCTTTTTTCCTTCAAAGGACAGTGACAGCTCATCTGGTCCACTTTGCCAGGATAAGGCCATTTTGCAGGAATAAATGTGTCTAATAACTCATGCATGTCCCCTTATACATGTTGAAACCAAATAAAAAATAATAAGCCTGCTCGGTGATGCCTGCAGGGGCAGCCGGCGTGCATAGGATGGTTTGATCCTGCACTGAATGTCCCCCGACCGCCACGTTTGAGTTCGTGTATTTCCTCCCTTGCCCAGCATTGCTTCTCTTGGCTTTTGGTGTGCCCGCCTGTAGCAGACAGTTTTTTGCTGACTTCCCTCGTATGCTAAAGGCTGGAAGATAAAGTTGCTGGGGTTGTGTGTAAAGGGATGATCTCGGCGCTTTTTGTAAGTCAAATCCCAGGGCTTTAGCGCCCGAGATCTCTCCGTCTTGGAGTTTTGCTTCCTATGTGCAAGTGGAAGAGATTTGGAAAAGGAAAGATGTGGGGTCTGAAGTCGTTTTAATTCTCAGCTTCATACAAATTATGTGACCTCCAACAAGGAACTTGGCCTCTCTGGGTAACACATTTCTCCCCTGAAAATGTGTTATGAGATATATACACAAAAGCCTGTGAGTTCTACAGACTTGCGTCTTTCCTTCAGGGCACATTTCCTCTAGGACAGCAGTCCCTAACCTTTTTGGCATCAGTGACCAGTTTCGTGGAAGGCAACTTTCCTACGGTGGTCAGGAGGCGGGGAGATGGTTTCAGGATGAAACTGTTGCACCTCAGGCCATCAGGCATTAGTTAGATTCTTTTTTTTTTTTTTTGAGATGGAGTTTCAATCTTGTTGCCCAGGCTGGAATTCAATGGCATGATCTCAGCTCACCACAACCTCTGCCTCCCAGGTTCAAGTGATTCTTCTGCCTCAGCCTCCCAAGCAGTTGGGATTACAGGTGCCTGCCACACACCCAGCACATTTTTGTATTTTCAGTAGAGACAGTGTTTCACCATGTTGGCCAGGCTGGTCTCGAACTCCTGACCTCAGGTGATCTGCCCACTTCGGCCTCCCAAAGTGCTAGGATTATAGGCGTGAGCCACTGTGCCAGCCAGTTAGATCCTTATAAGGAGTGTGCAGCCTGCATCCCTCACATGTGCAGTTCACAATGGGGTTCACCTTCCTATGAGAATCTAATGCCGCTGTTGTTCTGACAGGAGGCAGAGCTCAGGTGGTAATGTTTGCTTGCCCACAGCTCACCTCCTGCTGTGTGGCCCGGTTCCTAACAGGCCACGGACCAGCCCAGGGGTTGGGGACCCCTTCTCTGGGATGATTGCATTTCCCATCCCTGATGACTAGTTGTGGCCATCAGGAAATCGGAAGCAGTGACAGGTGCCACTTTGTTTCCCTCTTCTGCAGGAGCCCGGCTCACTCACCATTGGCTGGTTATAGAGGATCCAGGGGAGGGCTCCGAGGGCGGAGGGGGTGGCAGAGCCACTAGAGAGAAGAACCCCAAATGTTCTTGGTGGCTTGGAGGAGGCTTGGAGGAATCAACTCTGTTGGGTTAAGCTGCCGAGATGGGAGTTGTTCCTGCAGCGTCGCCTAACACATCCTGAATAGCACACGACACAAGAAACTTGACCTTCCAGTGTAGAGATTAAATATTCTTCTAGTAATATATAATATATAATGTTGATGGCTGGGCACGGTGGCTCATGCCTATAATCCTAGCACTTTGGGAGGCTGAGGCAGGCAGATTGCCTGAGCTCAGGAGTTCAAGATCAGCCTGGGCAACACAGTGAAACCCTGTCTCTGCTAAAATACAAAATAAATTAGCCGGGTGTGGTGGCATGTGCCTGTAATCCCAGCTACTTGGGAGCCTGAGGCAAGAGAATTGCTTGAACCCAGGAGGTGGAGGTTTCAGTGAGCTGAGATTGTACCACTGCACTCCAGCCTGGGTGACGGATCGAGACTCTGCCTCTATCAAAAAATAAAAAAAAGGATGGATGGATAATATTGTTTTAAGGACTTTACCTACATTAACTCATTATTACTTAGAACAGAGCTTTGAAGAGGAGACTATTATCTCCAAGTTAGACCTGAGGAAACAGAAGTTAAGAAACTTGCCTGAGCTCATACAACTCATAGGCAGCCAAGGGAAAATTCTCCCAGGCAGGCTGTGACCCAGCCCTCAACCTAACCACTACCCCACTGCCTCTCACTCTGGAAATGACTGCCCTTCAGCGTTTAGCGGGCTTGGGGTTATTGGTCCTGGGTAATTTGGGAAGCAGAGCTGGTTAATAACTGATGAGTTGAGCAATGTTTTAAACTCCTGAATCTATAACCGCATATCAGAGCTTTTTTGCGTGGGAGTTATTTCAAACTTTCAATAACAGATAATTCCGTGCTAGCTGATGTGTGCATATGCATGTGCTGTACAACAGCATGAATAGTCATGGGGTTTGTATGCGTCCATGCATGTGTCTGCATGAGATGGGCATGGATGTGTAAGATGTACCTGAATAGTGGATGGGGAATATGCAGGACATTTGCATGCATTTGGTATGTGTCTATATGTGTGTGGTGGGCTTGTATGTACATGGTATGCATGTGATGTGTGTATGCGCATTTGTGTGTGGTGCGTCATTGCATATGTGTGTACATGTGGCATGCATGTGTGCATGGCCATGGTGTACATGTGGTATGTGGTGTGTGTCCACGTCATGCATGAGTGCATGTGTGTGTGACATAGGTCTGTGTAATGCACTGAGTTTGTGTGTTCTGTGTGTGCATGCATCTGTATGTGTTTTGGGTGCTGTGTGTGTGTCTTACCCACATGCATGCTAGCTACACATATGCATACCACATAACATACCTATACACATACAGCTTGCGCTTGCCAAGCACACCATGCACAGATATGCATAAGACGTACATAGAGATGCACAGACATGCACAGCACAGGGATGCATCATACCTGCTACACGCACATCACATGGACACACCTCACCCTTACACACATGCGAAACACACAAGACCACACTGCACACTCTCATACCACCTCTGCAGGCATGCTACCCACCATGCTGGGAGTCAGAGCTGGCCTGCACCCCAGGAGATGGCTGCAGAATTCGAATGTTGGGGAATAAGCACCATTTGTGAGGTTCACCTTCCATCGGAGCACAGCCACCCTATTTCCAATTCAAAAAGATCCCCATGCAGCCATACAGACTCTGCCTCAACTTCCTCTAGAGAGAATTCTCTGAATTCTTGATGAGATTCACAATTGCAGAGTCATAGCCTCTCGGATCTGAGCTTAGGAAAGCGTGGTACACAGGAGTGCGTGCCAATCCTGATCATTTGTCAGGGCACAGACCAGATGTCGCCTCACCCAGGAAGCCTTTGATCCTAGCTGGACAGGGCACCCCTGGTCCACATTCCCCTGGCTCCCTTTTTTCCACTGGTCACATGTCATTCATAATTTTATACTTTTATGGTTTATAATATAAAGTGGCTAATATTTAATTATAACGTTATGTTTTCCATCTCTGTCTCCCCAAGTGGACCTTAACTCCAGGAAGGCAGACTGTGCCCCATGCTGCTGGCATCGGTAGTGCTCAGCGAAGGGCATGACAGAGAGGAACTGCTCTGTTTGTATTCTCGCTGAATGAACACACTGAATTTTAGCATGGCGGACTCTGAAAATCAATCGGTGCCTTGTTGCCCGCCTTCCAATCCAATGTAAACATGTATATGTATCCCTCCAGGGAGGAATTACTACTGGGCAATTTTGGGACCAGCCACGCCTGCCTTCTGGGGCCGGGGGGTGGGATCTCAGCCTCGGCCCAGGGTGTGCCTCCTGCTTGGACCAAGATTCGTTTGTAAGGGGGAGGTGTGAGATGGAGAAATCAGAGGAAGGCACTTGGCCCTGGGAAGGGTGAGTGGGGTTGGTCCCTGGGCCAGCTCTGTGGGTAGTGGGGACAGGGTGCAGGCAGGAGTTAGGGGTATTCACAAAGTCAGGGTCACTGCTGTAGGTTCTGGCAATAACTTGAAACCTCAAGGTGTGAGGGGCCCTGGCCATAGACTGGCCCTAGCAGGATGCTAGGTTCTTGGGTTCTGCCTGGGACCTCTGAGCGTGAGGAATGCTGCAGGAAGGGCCTGGCCCATGACAAGGCTGGGGACCCCAGGGCCAGCAGCTTTGGGAGCACAGGGATGGGGGATGGGAGAGCCCATGACAAAAACCCCAGTGTTTTGACAGCAGGTGTGACCCTGGGCTCTTGGAGGCTCTGTGGGTCGTGGCCACCATCATTGCCAGATGGAATAGAAAACAGGCAGCAGACACTACCTCCCAAGGAGGAGGAAGCCCCTGGGGTGGCGTTTGAATTGTGGTTCTGGGGCTGAAAGTCTTGCTGTTGCAGGTAAGGCCAGAGCCAGTGAGATCTGGAGCAATACTGATGAGGCCCCACTTGGACCACGGGTGTAGCCAGTATCGTCGGCTGTTGCCTTAGAAACATAAGGGCCTGAGATGGGGATTCTGGTTCAAGCGATTCACTGAGTGGGTACTCTCAGAAGGGAGTCACATCCTCGGAGCAGGGTGGGGCAGGGGGAAGGAACTTAGCAAGGATGGTGCTGCAGCTGGAGATGGCTTCAGGCTGCTCCAGGGACTCAGGTTGTGCATGGGACCTCAGAGTTGGTGTCTCGATTATTTGGTCCTTAGCTGTGGGCAGCCCTGGGGGGCAATGACCGGGATGGGGGTGGTGCAGCTTCGAGCTAAGAGCAGTCAACACTCGGGACCTAGGGATGGGCTCTGGCCACAGAGGAGCCCAGGGAGAGGGGACACCAATGTCATCCGTTGCAGTCGGTGCTACAGACCAAACGATTATGTCCCCCTGGAATTGATCACTGGAATCCTAACCCTCAATGGGCTGGTATTTGGAGGCAGGGTCTTTGGAAGGTAATTGAATGGAGCCCTCAGGATTGGGGTGAATGCTATTAAAGAAATTCTGGAGAGCGCCATCCCCTCCAGCCCTGTACACAGCGAGAGGATGGATGTCTATGAACCCTCACCCTGGAGGCTGCCAGCGCCTTGATTTTAGACCTCCCAGGCTCCACAGCTGTGAGCACTGAGTTTGTGTTACTGCAAGCCGCTCGGCTTATGGTGTTCTGTTAGGGCACCCGAGATGGACTAGGACAGTTGCTGTCCTCTCCATGGCCCCGAAATTAGCCTTTTGGCTCTGTTCCCACTCTTTGGGGCCCCAGGACAGACCCATGCGACAGGCAGTTCCTGAGACCTTTAGGCAGGGCACTTGGGTTCTGCCTGGGACCTCTGAGCGTCCCGTGCAGCCCAGAGGCTGGCCTTGGCGTGTGGATGCTTGGAAAGGACTCCGGAGCTCTTGGCACAGCTGGTGAGGGGTGGCAGCAGGCCTCGCCTCAGCACCACCATACGAGGATGGCATTGTACTCTTGTCATTGTGGGCCATCTGCGTGACTCCCAGGGAAAGCTGTTTTCGCAAATGTAAAGCAAGAGTTGAATAGTACTGTCTAAGTCATCATGTTGCTGACAAGCTCCGCATAGAAGAAATTGTAACCACATAAAGTATTTACACCATACATGGAGCTGCTGCTACTGTGGGACGGCAGGGGGTTGGCTGGTTTGGGGTTTTCTGTTTTTCCAAGGTGGATTACAAAATCCACCTTGAGTGGGGGACGGCACCGCACTCCTGGGCAGTCCTCTGGAAGGAGGGGGTTTATCATGATGGGAGAATGAGAGGCCGGAAGAGCGGTCCTGAAAGTGGGGGCTCCTATGTCCAGGTCCCGGGCCTGGCTGGCAGCCGGGGCACCTGCCCCCACCTCAAAATGGCTGCATCACAGGGTGCCAAGTTGTAGCTTCCCACCAGGGAATTGGTATCTTTCTAGATATAGTTAAAATAGTACCACCATCTAACATCTGCAGGGAAACCTGGTTTAAAGAATCCCCTGTTTAGGATGCTTCCTATGCTCAGGTTTGAAAAAGAAACCCCCCGGCCACTTCCCTGGGTTCCCACTGCTCACCTCTACCAGCCTGAGAGGCCTCATAATCCAGAGGATGGTGGGGAGGGCTCGCCACTGTCACTGGCTGATGCAGGTTCCCATGTGGCAGTGTTCCTGCCCACACCCCTTTCCATCAACATTAGAGTCGTACGGGTCTGCAGCACAGTTACTCCATTAGAGGACAAGACTGAGGTCAGAGTGGGCCCATCACCCACACACAAACCCCCATGGGCTGGTAACACTCAGGCAGGGCTTCGACCCAAGTCTGTCTGCCCCGAGGGGCTCCATCCTGGGCAAGCCACCATCAAATGTCACTTTGTGGGGGCGCGACCCTGGCTCACCAAGGGCAAGGAGACACAGACTTGTTTACAGCTTTTCAGAAGTTTTATTATAAAGAGATTTGAGAGAAGCACTGGGCACCAAGACAGACACTCGCCAGGGCCAGAAAACAGCTGCAAACAACGTCAAGAACCCAAACCAAACCCCAAAACCACGCACACGGTAGGAGAAGCTGCAACTCTGTTCTCAGGGTTTCTTCATAAATAGACAAAAGTCATCGCTGGCAATTTAAAATACATGGATACATGGTTGAAGAAAGGAGAGTGATGTGGGGGGTGAGGGCTCGCGATCGTCCGGTCCTTGCTGTGAGGATGGCGACACGGGTTGGCGGCCGCTTTTGTGCACGTCTCCTTTACGACGAAACTTAAAAATGTGCTAAGGGCCATATAAAATGCTTTTTACCTTAAAGGAAACTACTTTTTTTCCCCCACAAAATAATCTTACAGATGTCTTCAGCACAGTTCTAAAACACGTATCAACTACTTACACGGAACCAACAGTTCATAGGTTTCGTAATCTTGTTCACACTGGAAAGCCGATGGGCACGTCTATGATGGGGGCCAGCCCCCTGGCCCAAGCATCGGGGTGGGTGTCCGTTGGTAAGCGACTCCGCCAAGGGCAGTCCCTGTGAGCTGGGGCTGGGGCCAGGCATCCAGACATAGGGTACCGTGCGCAGGGCGAGGACAGGGTCCACGGTTACCCTGGAGCAAGCAGATCAGTGGGCAGAAGGTTCCTGCAGGTTCTTTGGGCTGGCGGCAGGCAGTGGGGCTGTCTCTGCAGAGTCTGGTGGGAGGTCGAGGAAGAGACTCAGCCCCTGGGCAATGGGATCTCTCCGATGGGCCACCCTGCCTCTGGCCAGGGCCTCTTTTCTGCTGTCAGCCCTTCAGGCTCTGAGCAGTGCTTTCCAGCGAGCCTCAGGGATGAGGGGGAGGCGGGATTAGGTGAGGTAGAGCGATTTGTCTCTGGGAAGCAGGCTGTGAGAGAGAGGAGGGGCTGTCAAAGCTGTTAGGCACCTCCTCAGGCCAGGAGAGCACCAGGACCCCTGCACTGTCCCCACCCCCACCCCCATTCCAGAGATTCAGCTGCCTTTCTGTGGCTGAATAAGGGACTTGCAGCTGCCCTCCTGCTCCCCACCCCAGATTCTGCACTAGGCAGAACCAAGCCCCTCCTGGAATCCCAGCAGGGAACCACCCAGTCCTCAGCTCTGTGGGAAAGTGCAGCAGTGTGTCTGTCCTCCTTTGAGGTGCACAGCAATGTCACCATTGCTCTCACGGTGGTTTTTAATCACAGGAATTTGTAAATCTCAAACTGAATCAAGGGAAGACAGGTGCTTTCTATGCCTTTAAAGTAGGGCTGTGCTGTGGTCTGACCTCCATGCTGGATGTGACGGGCCAGCCGCGGGAAGCTTGGACATTCTGTGACACTAAAGACCACCCTACATACCCCAAGTACTTTGACTTTTGAGAAAGGAAACTTTGGAGATGGGATAAAGGGCCGGGGTAGGAGGGTCTGCACCTGCTTGTGGTGCAGGGAAGGGATTCTTGCTGAATGGAGTCCGCCTACCCACATTGAATCTCACCCCAGGGGTGTCAGAAATGGGGTGTGCATGGTGATCACTTGCTCAGTGCCCAAGGGCACTGGCGGGTTGGCAGAGGAATGAGCCCTAGGCTGGGAGGCTGAGGCTAGGGCTGGGGGCAGCGGGTCTCGGCAGCAGAGGTGGCCACCCAACAGTGTGCTGTGCCTTCCAGAGTGTGGAGCTATTGCAGGGACAGCTGCTTGGCACTACATCCCCCAGGTGTGGCTGTGGGACTCGTTTTTGCCAAGGGATTGGAAACCAGGTCGGCGGGTTATGGAGCAAGTCCCCCTCCCTCTCCTGCTGGCTGAAGTGAAAGGTCATTCTTCCCCGGAGTTGGTGTGGCCTGGATCCAGGAAGGCTTTCTAGCATGGGTTTGACAGGCGGAGTGCAGGCTGGGAACAGAGGCCTGAGTCGGGAGGACGCTGGGGTGCAGGGGAAGGCATCTCTAAAGTGTCTGTGTAATTCCTTGGAATAGAGTGTAGGTCCCTTTTCCCACCGTGTCTCACCCAGACCTGCTGTCCCGCATTCTCAGCTGTTCTGTTCTTGGGTGCTTCCCTGCCCAGTGGGCCCCACTCCCCCAGGCTGACTGATGCAGGTGCTGAAGAAGCCAGCTCCCTGACCTCCAGGTGGGACCTGCTCTAGCACCGTTCATGCTTGGGCACTCTCATGGGATCAGGTGGAAGCAAGTCTCCAGCTGAGGCCACATCTCCACTCGGCTCCTTCCCGGTCTTGCCTCCCTCACCCCGCTTTCCTGCAAGCTCTCCCCGACACTTCCCCAAGGGCACCCAATCCCTGCTGCCTCACGCTCTGCTTCTAGAGAACCACCTAACATGCAGGACTCATCGGTGAATGTCACGCGGAAGCATCTATGGAAAAACCAGGAGGGAGGAAGCAGCAGCAAGACTGAAGATTAGTGTTTCCCCAGCCGGCCTCGGCATCAGGCCAGCGGAGTCCTTCTGGGGCCTGGCTCTACAGTGTCATCTCCTGAGGACTCCAGGCAACCCCTTGGCAGGGCTGACAGTGACTGCGGGGTTGTGCCCTGTCCACGCTGCCCTTGGCCAAGCTCCCATCCCTGGCCATCCTGTTCCCACTGTCCCTGGCCAGCAGGACAAAGGCAGGCACGGGTGAGGACTGACCTGCAGGTGCTGATGCCGCACTCCCCGCTGGGATAGCTGCTGTCCCAGTCCCCGCTGCTGGTGGGGTTGGATGGGCCAGGGGAGCAGGAGCCCGAGCTGCTGGGGAACTCAGAAAGGTGTGGGAAGTCCTACAGAGGGGAAGGAGGAGGACATGAGCCAAGGAGAGAGGAGTGGGAAGACTGTCTCAGGCCACTCGGGGTGAGGGCCCATGGGTCCCAGGAAGAGACACTGCCTCCATGTCACCCAGAATTGCCTCTCTGCCTCCAGGGCTGCTGCCTTGCTCCCAGTAGAGCACCTTTTGAAATAGTCACCCTCCTCTTGGCTGAATCAGGGGCTGAAGGACTTTGCTTTCAGGCTTTTTCCTTTCTGGACCTCTGTAAAATGGAGTTACTGAGCCCTGTGACCTCTGAGGGCTGTGTGAACTGTAGCAATCTCTGTGAAACAATTAGCTAGGGTAGGGTCTTGAGGGCTTTGGGGAGGGGCAGGGTTAGGGCTGAGAATGTGGGATGAGGGGCCTGGAATGCTCTAAGCATCAGTCTGGCAACTTGTGAACTGTTCGCTGCAGCCAGCGCGTCTCGGGTAAGGTGTGCCTGCCCCACGTCCTAGATGTGATAACTGAGGCTCAGATCAGGTGCCAAGGCTGAGGTTACATCCCTGGTGAGTGGCAGGGCCCAGGTTTGAAATGGCAAAGCCGCTTCCCCTCCCCACACAGTCACAGAAGGGCTGTTCCTGCTTGTCGTTGCTTACCTGTGGCCCGGGAGGTGAGGGGCTCATCGCCAGCTGCACCTGGAGTGCCATGGGGGTGGGCAGGACAGGGGGCTGGGGGGCTGGGGACATGCTAACAGGTGGACTGAGGAGGGCGCCCTGGGCGTGAGGGGGCAGTGACAGCTGCTGGTGCAGTGGGGGGCTGAGCGGGAAGGAGGGTGGTGGCGGCGGGGACGCACTGAGGCCTGGCAGCAGAGACTTGGAGCCCAGTGTCCGGGCGAGGCTGGCTGGGGAGGCCCCGCTGCGGAAGGCCTGTAGGTCTGATGGCGTCAGGAAGGAGGCCAGGCCTGGCATGGCATACATGGGCTGCTTGGGTGGCAGCATTTTGGCTGGTGGGTTTGGCTGACTGCTCTTGGTCTCACTTTGGTCCGGGGAGCTCTGGAAGGAGACAGGTATCAGTCACTGGAGAAGAGAAGAGGGATGAGCCAGAACTTGGGCTAGGAGGCCAGACAGCTCTGCAACACCCCAACATGGCCCCTGGCTGGCTCTCTGGCCCCTTGGGAGAGATCTTGGACTAACCAGAGATAATGCAGGCTCCTTACTCTCCTTAGCTCCGACCATTCAGTCATCCCCATCTTTTATCCTTGGGGGGCTTCTCTGCCCGTGAGGGCATCCATGCTCCTCAGCCTGGCCAGTGAGACCAGCATCATCCTGCCGAGCTGGCTCTATTCACGCTCCTCCCAACCTCTATGCCTTTGCAGATGTTCCCTTGACTTTGAACTGCCTTTTCCTTGACTTTTTTTTTTTTTTTGAGATGGAGTCTTGCTTTGTCATCAGGCTGGAGTACAGCGGCGTGATCTCTGCTCACTGCAATCTCTGCCTCCCAGGTTCAAGAGATTCCCCTGCCTCAACCACCCAAGTAGCTGGGACTACAGGCACATGCCACCATGCCAGGCTAATTTTTTGTATTTAGTAGAGACGGGGCTTCACAATGTTGACCAGGATGGTGTCGATCTCCTGACCTCATGATTCACCTGCCTTGGCCTCTGGAGTGCTGGGGTTACAAGCATGAGCCACCGTGCCCGGCCTTTCTTGAACTTTTATGGAGCGATTCAGATGCTATCTCCTCTGTAACAGGCATAACACCCACCTCCACTTGGGCCACACATCCACAGCCACACCTAGCTTCCTACGTCACTGGTAATGACAGAGGAGGCTGACAGTGTGGTGAGGAGGTGCCATATTTTGGGTAGCGTGTCCCAAGCCCCATCAGCGGTCAGAAGTGAAGACCACATAAAACTGGGTTTGAATCCTAGTGCGGTAGCTTTAACCAACAATATTCTCAGGCAAGTTGCTTAACCCCTCTGGGTGCTGGGTTCTTGTTGGAAGAATCCAATGAAACGCATGTAAAGTGCCCAGAATGAACCTGGCATATGTAGGTGCCCTGCAGCCATGACCATGCAGGTCTGACCCATCCTTTCTAAGACCTAGGGTGCTGGCCATTCCCATGGGCCCCAGTTCTCATTCCAGTCCTCAGGTGGCCCCACTCTGATGAGGGCTGTGCCTGGAGATTCCGGGTATTACCTTGGAGACGAGGCTAGCCCGGTAGGCTGCCAGAGCCTTCAGATATTCCTTCTTTGCTGCTTCCGTCTTCCTCTTGTAGGCCTGGAAGAGTCAACACGTGAGCAACACTGGGAGAATGTTATGGAGGAGATGTGGTGCCGGGTGCTGGGGTGGGAAGGCATAGACTCAAGGATTATGAATGGACAAGGGTGGTGGGGTCAGGAGCTGGGTCAACCAGCCACTCGCTCCTTCCTGGGAGCACTGCAGAGAAATTGTGGAGACCAGGCCCTATCCCAGTTCCTCGGCCAACTCGCTGTGTGGCTTTGGCCAACATGCTTCACCTCTCTGGGCCTCCAAGTTACATCAGCACAACATGCCCCAGAAAGACAAAGCCCTTTGAAGCCCCCTATTCTGATCCCGCACAGTGCAGATTGCTTAATGCTGAACCACCTTCGCAACCTAGGACGAACGTACTTGCTCACAGTATGTTAGTCTGGATTTGCTTTGCTAATACTTTTTATTAAAATGTTAGACCTGGGTATCATATGCTATTGGAGGATTGGTCCCAGTTTGTTCGCACCTCGTTTCCATGCCTTTTGTTAGAAACGACTTGGAGCTTAGCCTTGTGTAACTTGCATTGGCCAATAAGACAAGCACACAGGAAGAAAGCAGAGACTGAAAAGTGCTCACACGTTGGTGGGCCCTCTTCCTACTCCTGGAACTCTTATTTAAAAACTTTTTTGTTTTGTACATGAGTAAGTTCTTGGATGGTGATCTGAGATTTGGGTACACCCATCACCTGAGCAGTGTACACTGTACCTAAGGCATAGTCTTTTATCCCTCACCCCCCATCCTTTTCCCTGGGTCTCCAGAGTCCATTGTATTATTCTTATGCCTTTGAGTCCTCATCGCTTAGCTCCCATTTGTGAGTGAGAACATACAATGCTTGGCTTTCCATTCCTGAGTTACTTCATTTAGAATAATAGTCTCCAATTCCATCCATGTTGCTGTGAATGCCATTATTTCATTCCTTTTTATGGCTGAGTAGTATTCCATAGCATGCATACATAGATATACATTTTTTTAATCCACTCATTGACTGATGGGCATTTGGGCTGGTTCCATATTTTTGCAATTGCGAATGGGGCTGCTACAAAAGTGTGTGCAAGTATCTTTTTTGTAAAATTCCTTTTCCTCTGGGTGGATACCCAGGAGTGGGATTGCTGGATCAAACAGGTCTACGTTTAGTTCTTTGAGGGATCTCCACCCTGTTTCTCACAGGGGATGTACAAGTTTACATTCCCACAAACAGCGTAAAAGTGCTCCCTTTTCATCACATCCATGCCAATATCTATTACTTTTTGATTTTTTGTTTATGGACATTCTTGCGGGAGTAAGGTGGTGTTGACTTGCATTTCCCTGATCATAATGATGTTGATTATTTTTTAATACATTTGTTGGCCATTTGTATATTTTCTGTTGAGAACTGTCTATTCCTTTCCTTAGCCCATATTTTGATGGGATTTTTTTTTTCCTTGTTGATTTGAGTTACTTTCTAGATCCTGGATATTAATTAGTCTTTTATGGAAATATAGATTGTGAAGATTTTCTTTTGCTGCGCAGAAGCTTTTTAGTTTAAGTCCCATCTATTTATCTTTGTGTTTGTTGCAATTGCTTTTGGGTTCTTTGGTCAGGAAGCCTTTGCCTAAACCAACGTCTAGAAGGGTTTTTCCAGTGTTAACTTGTAGAATTTTTAGGCTTTCAGGTCTTAAATGTAAGTCTTTGATCCATTTTGAGTTAACTTTTGTATAAGGTGAGAGATGAGGATCCAGTTTCACTCTTCTACATGTGGCTTGCCAATTATCCCAGCACCATTTTTTGAATAACATGTCCTTTCCCCATTTAACAGATGTTTACAGAACATTCTACCCAACAACTGCAGAATATACCTTCTATTCATTAGTACATGGAACATTTCCAAGATAGACCATGTGATAGGTCACAAAACAAGTCTCAACAAATTTAAGAAAAGAAAAATTATATCAAGTACTCCCTCAAACCCCACTTTGTTGTAAGTATTCGGCTTTATTTCCGGGTTCTGTATTCTTTTCCATTGGTTTATATACCTATTGTGATATCAGCAGCATGCTGTTTTGGTGACTATGGCCATAGACTTTGAAGTCGGGTAATGCACTGCCTCCAGATTTGTTCCTTTTGCTTAGTCTTGCTTTGGCTATGAGGGCTTTTTTGGTTCTATATGAACTTTAGGACTTTTTTTTTCTAGTTCTGTGAAGAATGATGGTGGTATTTTGATGGGAATTGCATTGAATTCATAGATTGCTTTTGGCAGTGTGGTCATTTTCACACTATTGATTCTACTCATCCATGAGCATGGGATGTGTTTCCATTGATTTCATCTATGATTTCTTTCAGCATGTTTTGTAGTTTTCCTTGTAGAGGTCTTCACCTCCTTGGTTAGGTATATTCCTAAATATTTTATTTTATTTTTTCGCAGCTAAAAGGAATTGAGTTCTTGATGTGATTCTCAGCTTGGTCACTGTTGGTATACAGCAGAGCTACTGATTTGTGCACGTTAATTTTGTATCCTGAAACTTTGCCAAATTCATTTACTAGTTCTAGGAGCTTTTTGGATGAGTCTTTGGGTTTTCTAGGAATATGATCATGTCATCAGCAAAGTGACAGTCTGACTTCCTCTTTACTGATTGGGATGCCCTTTATTTCTTTCTCTTGTCTGACTGCTCTGGGGCTAGGACTTCCAGTACTACACTGGATAAACAGAGTGACACTGTGCATCCTTGTCTTGTTCTAGTTCTCAGGGGGAATGCTTTCAACTTTTCCCCATTCAGTATAATGTGGACTCTGAATTTATCATAGATGGCTTTTATTACAGTAAGTAAAAAGCCCTTTTATGCCAATTTTGCTGAGGGTTTTAATCATAAAGCGATGCTGAATTTTGTCAAATGCCTTTTCTGTTTCTATCGAGATCATGTAGTTTTAAATTCTGTTTATGGGGTGTATCACATTTATTGACTTGTGTATGTTAAACCATTCCTGCATCTCTGGTGTGAAACCCACTTGATCATGGTGGATTATCTTTGATACGCCATTGAATTTGGTTAGCTAGTACTGTGCAAGAATTTTTGCATCCATGTTCATCTAGATACATGATCACATCATCAGCAAAGAGCGCCAGTTTGACTTCCTGTTTACCGATTCGAATGTTCTTTCTCTTGCCTGATTGCTCTGGGTAGGACTACCAGTACTCTGTTGAATAGAAGTGGTGACAGTGGGCATCCTTGTCTTGTTCCAGTTCTCAGGGGGAATGCTTTTCAATTTTTCCCGATTCAGTATAATGTTGGCTCTGGGTTTATCACAGATGGCTTTTATTACCTTAAGGTATGTCCCTTCTATTGCTGATTTGGGGCATAGAAGGAATATTGGTGTGTAGCTTTCTATTATTTGTTATGTCCTTTCCTGATTTGGGTATTAGGGTGATACTGGCTTCATAGAATGATTTAGGAAGGATTCCCTCTTTATTTTGTGGAATAGTGCCCTTTCAAAGTCTGATAGAATTCAGCTGAGTATCCCTCTAGTCCTGGACTTTTTTTTGTTGTTGGTAACTTTTGAATTACAATTTCAATCTCGCTGCTTGTTACTGGTCTGTTCAGAGCTTCCATTTCTTCCTGGTTTAATCTAGGACGGTTGTATATTTCCAGGAATTTATCCATCTCCTCTAGGTTTTCTAGTTTACGTACATAAAGGTGTTCATAGTAGCCTTGATCTTCTGTATTTCTGTGGTATCAGTTGTAATGTCGTCTCATGCTTTGTTTCTAATTGAGCTTAATTGTATCTTCTCTCTCTTCTTGGTTAATCTCACTAATGGTCTATCAATTTTACCTTTTCAAAGAAGCAGCTTTCTGTTTTATTTCTTTTATATTTTTATTTGTTTCAGTTTCATTTGTTTCCGCTCTGATCTTGGTCATTTTTTTTCTTCTGCTGGGTTTGAGTTTGGTGTGCTCTTTTTCTCTAGTTCCTTGAGGTGTGACTTAGATTGTCTATTTGTGCTCTTTCAGACTTTTTGATGTAGGCATTTAATGCTATAAACTTTCCTCTTGGCACCACTTTTGCTATATCACAGAAGTTTTGATAGGTAATGTTTCTATTATTCAGTTCAAAGAATTTTATAATATCCATCTTGCTTTCATTGTTGACCCGACAACCATTCAGGAGCAGGTTGTTTAATTTCCATGTATTTGTATTGTTTTGAGGATTTCTTTTGGAGTTGATTTCTAGTTTTATTCCACTGGGGTTTGAGGGAGTACTTGATATAATTTCTATTTTCTTAAATTTGTTGAGACTTGTTTTGTGACCTATCATATGGTCTTTCCTGGGAAATGTTCCATGTACTAATGAATAGAAGGTATATTCTGTAGTTGGTGGGTAGAATGTTCTGTAGACATCTGTTAAGTCCATTTGCTGTAGGGTATAGTTTAAGTTTGTTGTTTCTTTGTTGACTTTGTCTTGATGACTTGTCTAGTGCTGCCAGTGGATGGCTGAAGTCTTCCACTATGTTATGTTGCTGTCTAGCTCATTTTGTAGGTCCAGCAGTAATTGTTTTATAAATTTGGGAGCTCCAGTGTTAGATGCATAAAAATTTAGGATTGTGATATTTTCCTGTTGGACTAGTCCTTTTATCATTATATAATGTCCCTCTTTGTCTTTTTAAACTGCTGTTGCTTTAAATTTTGTGTGGTCTGATATAAGAATAGCTGCTACTCCTCACTTTTGCTATCTATTATCTATTTACATGGAATCTTTTCCCACCCCTTTACCTTAAGTGTCAGGTGAGTCTCTTGAAGACAGCAGATACTCAGTTGGTGAATTCTTACTCATTCTGCCATTCTGTATTTTTAAGCAGAGCATTTAAGCCATTTACTGTCAATGTTAGTATTGAGATGTGAGGTACGATTCTTCTATTCATTGTGCTATTTGTTGCCCAAATACCCCGTGGTTTTTAAAAAATTGTGTTATTACTTTAGAGGTACTGTGAGATTTATTATTTACGGAGATCCCATTTTGGTGTATTTCAAGAATTTGTCTCAAGATTGAGCTCCTTTTACTAGTTCTTGTAGTGCTGGCTTGGCAGTGACAAATTCTCTCAGCATGGGTTTGAAAAAATAATATTTTTCCTTCATTTATGAAGCTTAGTTTTTCTGGATACAAAATTCTTGGCTGATAATTGTCTAAGGAGGCTAAAAATAGGACCTGAATCCCGTCTAGCTTATAAGGTTTCTGCTGAGAAATCTGCTGTTAATCTGATAGATTTTCCTTTGTAGGTTACCAGATGCTTTTGTCTCATAGATCTTAAGATTCTTTCTTTCATCTTTAGATAACCCAACTATGTGCTGAGGTGATGGTATTTTTGTGAAAAATTTCCCAGGTGTTCTTTGAGCTTCATGTGTTTGGATATCTAGATCTCTAGCAAGGCCAGGGAAGTTTTCCTCAATTATTCCCTCAAATATGTTTTCCAAACTTTCAGACTTCTCTTCTTCCTTGGAACACCAGTTATTCTTAGGTTTCGTCATTTAACATAATCCCAAACTTCTTGGAGGCTTTGCTGATTTGTTAAAATTCTTTGTCTTTGCTGAATTGGGTTAATTTGAAAGCTTTGCCTTAGAGCTCTGACGTTCTTTCTTCTACTTGTTCGGTTCTATTGCTGAGATTTTCCTGGTGTAGTTTGCATTTCTCTAAGTGTTTCCTTCATTTCCAGAAGTCGTATTGTTTTTATTTATGCTATTTCACTTGAGATTTTTCCATTCATAGCCTGTATATTTTTTTAAGTTCGACTTCACTTTTCTCTGGTGCCTGGATTAGCTTAACAGTCAACCTTCTGAATTCTTTTTCTGGCAATTCAGAGATTTCATCTTGGTTTGCATCTATTGCTGGTGAGCTAGTGCGATCTTTTGTGGGTGATAAATAACCTTGTTTTATCGTATTACCAGAATTATTTTTCTGGTTCCTGCTCATTTGGGTAAACTATGTCAGAGGGAAGATCTGGGACTCACAGGCTGCTGCCCCTTGGGGTGCTCCCTTGATGTGGTGCTCTCCCCCTTCCCCTAGGGATGTGGTTTCCTGAGAGCCCTACTGCAGTGATTGTTATTCCTCTTCTGGATCTAGTCATGCAGCCGAGCTTCTGGGCTAGTACTGGGGAGTGTCTGCAAAGAGTCCTGTGATATGATCTGTCTTCAGGTCACTCCTCCATAGGTATCAATAGCTGCTCTGGTGGAGGTAGCAGGGGAATGAAGTGGACTCCGTGAAGATCCTTGGTTATGTTTTTGTTAAGTGTGCTGGTTTTGTGTTGGTCAGCCCTCAGCCACAGCCAGCAGGTGGCATTTTCAAGAGGACATCAGCTGCAGTAGTATAGGGAGGATACAAGCTTGCCCTTGGTCAGGCAGTGGGCAGGGCCATAGAGCTCCCAAGAGATTCTGTCCTTTGTCTCTGGCTACCAGGGCAGGTAGAGAAAGACCATCAGGTAGAGGGAGGGTTGGGAGTGTCTGAGCTCAGACTCTCCTTAGTCAGGGCTTGCTGCAGATGCTGTAGACGATGTGGTTCCCAGGGGATTGTGGCTGCCTCTGCTGGATCACACATTTCACCAGGGAAGTAGGGGAAAGTTGGCAGCCACAGGCGGGTCTCACTCCCACCATGCACCCCCAACAATATCAAGTTTATTTCTAGGCAGCCAGTGAGCAGGACTGAGAACTTGCCCCAGGCTACAGGCCTCCCAGCTGAGAAAGCAAGTGACTTGCAGTTCCTGGGCTGTCCCAGAGAGCCTGCAGCAGCAACCCACCTCCTTCAAAGGGTCTGTGGATTCTTCTACCTTTCCTGATATGTTCCTGGGGTAGTTCTTGGAGCAAAAGTTCACAATGTGAGTGTCCACATGCTGCTCTATCTATCCACATGGGAGCTGCAAGTTAGTTCTGCCTCCTTTCCACCATTTTTCTGCTCTAAAACTGCTCTTGGAACTCTGACTTGCTATGTGAATAAGCATGAGCTAGTTTGCTGGATGATGAGAGAGAGACATGGCTCAGTTGGGCTCCACTGCTCCAGCAGACAGCCATGCAACTCCCAGAAGCAGAGATGCCTAATTTACTGTAGTTGACCACTGATGCAAATGGGCGAGTCCAGCCAAGAGCAGCAGCAGAGTCCAGCACAGTTCATGGACCCTCAAAATAATAAATGAGTATTGTTTTAAGCCATTAAATTTCTGGTATTATTTATGACACATTCAAAATTAAATGATACAGTTAACTTCATTATGATTTAGTGTCAAGGTTACATTATGTATAAAGAAAGACTTGTGAGGGTTTTCTTCTTTTTCTAAGTAAGTCTTGGAATTATCAGCTCTTTGAAAGAACTTTCCTACCCATCACCTAGACTTGAAACTTTTGGGGAAGAGGTAAGGTTTTTTATTTCCTATAATTTTCTCAACACTACCTCTCTTGGTTATTAGTGTATTGATTATTGGTAAAAATATAAGTCACATTTCAAAAATATGATTTCAGAATGAGGTCAGAGAAAGCATTGGTGGAAGGAGTGCCTGGGGACAGAGCACTTGAGACCACTGTCTCCCCAGACTGTGTATAAAAGGGAAAGGAAACCCCCCCACCAAAAAATCTGAAGTCTTTGTAGGAAAGGGAATGGTTGCCAACAAAAGATACAAATGAAAACAACAAACGTTAGTGTCGCAAAAGCCGGCAGTGCCCTGCCAGTATTCCCCAGTCCTTACCCCTGTCTGTCTTTCTTTGCCTAAGGGTCCCTCTGGTGGCAGGAGCCTGGCATGTGTGGCAGGCCAGAGGTGATGGAGAAGTAATGTCCTCTGGACCAGCTTTGAAGGAGTGCTGGTGTCCTTCCTTCCACCCCAGCACCACTGTCCCTCAGAAGGGATGCCCCTGAGGCCTGGCACGTTCTATGTGGGCTCCTGAATTCCCAGCAGGATTGCACTCTGGTTCCCCACGGTGGATTCTCCTGGGACAGTGTGCCCTTTCCTGGATCCCTTTCCTTGTTACACTTCCCTACTCCCCTACCAGATGTGGGAGTCATCTCCCAAACTCTCTGCCCTATAACATATTCCAAAATAACCTAAAATTTTAGAATATGGTAAAGAATATGTTTCAAATTAATCAGTAATCCATTGCTCTGCCCCAAGCCTGCTACTTTGCCCAGGTTTCCAATCCAGTGAATGGCATCTCCATTTACTCAGAATGTAAGCCAGATGCAAGGAGTCTCCCAGGATGTGCTCTGGGTCCCCTACCCCAAACCATCCTGGAAGATGCTCCAGGCCCCACCCTTCCCCACCTGGATAGTCATCCACAGCCACTCTTACCTGCCTTAGGCTGCCGTTCTGGTCTCTCCTCTGCATAAAACTCTTCACTGATTTTTCTCTCCTCTTAGAACAGGACCTGTCTCCTTCCAAGGTCCACAAAGCCCAGCGTGGTCTGGCCCCTGCCCTCCTTTCCAGCTCGGTCTCTGCCAGAGGGACTTTTACTGTCTCCTCTCTGGCCATCCTGGTCTCCTTTCAGTCCCCTGTGCTTTTCCAGGCTCCTTCCCTTACCAGGCCTCCCTGCCTGGAACACTTCCCCTCCTCCAAAGAGAACTCACTCTTCAGGCCTCACCTGGAGATCTGACCCCTCGGACAGTATCCGTCACTGCTCTCTCACTCTCATGAACTATGCCCCCTCCTGGTACATGGCACAATCACAACTGTAATTTTACATTTACTCATCTGCTTATATGATTTGTCTCTCATGCCAACAGCTCAGTTGAGCCTCCTGCTTCTACAGATGTGAGTTCAAATCCTGTCTCTACTTTGATTCATGCTGGTGACCCTGGGCAAGTCACTTTACCTATTGGTGTCTTTACCAAACCAGGAAAGCAATGGCTACTCCACAGGGTGTTGGAAGGATCCAGTGAAATACTGAAGGGAGAGCCCAGCACAGAGCTCAGCCAGGATCTGAGCTCAGAGAATGTGTGGCCAGCATCCCTGATTTATAGATATGGAAAGCGAGGCTCAGAGATTGAGGCCACACAGCTGACAACTGTATTTGCCTACCAGCTAGTTCTGCACTCTCTTCTCCCTGGAGGCCTTTAGAGGAGGCCACAGGCACATGGTCAGTGGGACAGGAAGCCCTGGCCTGGACTCCAGACTTCTAGGGTTGAAGGGACCAGATGGATGGTGATGCCTGCTCTCATTTTATCAGTGGGGAGGCAGAGGTTCAGAATGGTAAAGCTGCTAGTAAATGCAGATGGTAAGTAGTAGAATTGGAAGGCAGCTAGCTTCCCAGTTTACAGATGGGCAACCTGAGCCCAGGAAAGGCCTCTGCAAGAGTCTCTAGTCCCAGGAGCTGGGCCTGGTTTCAGACCTTCACAGTCTGTCCTTGGCTCCAGGGCCACAGAGCCTCAGGGGGTGGCCCAGAAAGAGATGGAGGCTCACCTGCTTCTGCTCCTCTCCCAGGCTGTCCCACATGGAGGCCACGATTTTGGACACATCACCGAAAGTGGCACTGGGGTTCTGTCCCTTGATGGCAGCCTGAGTGTCTCTGAAGAAGAGTGCGTAGGCTGACACGGGTTTCTGCGGCTCATTGGGGTCCTTCTTTTTCTTCTTCTTTGGGTTCTTGGCCTTTTTTCCTGGGTCGGCTGAAGGTCTCTTTTCTCCCGAGATCTGCCCGAATGAGAAGAGTCAGAAACCAAAGAAGCGCAAGGGCCTCCTGCCAAAGGCGTTCAACGCTGACTCAGACGGAGCCGCACTTCTCCAGCCCTGCTCACACACACACAACCACTCGCTGGGTGAGGGAGGCAATGGACAGACACACACACCCCCTGGATGTCTAACGCATCAAAGAGAATCAGCATGATTGTATACTTGATTCAGAGAAACACAGGAGGAGAAGACGACTTTATAGTCTCTGGAAGAATTGAAAGAATGCTGGAATTAGGTTACTAAATCACACATAAAACGGGTTAGTGCCCAATAGAGCACTAAAACTATCCCCTTTGGGACTTCTAATCTTTTCTACTGGACAGAAATTTGCATCTCTACAGGGCAAAGTTAATTTACCTTATAATCAAACAAAAATCACTTACATCCTTTATCATTTTCTTTTCCCTGAGGTAACATCATCTTTTACAGAGTTGTAAAATCCCCTAATCAATAATGAACAATGAATCAAAGCTAAGGTCCAGTTTCCTGGAGAATCAGATAATTTTTGAGTGAGGCTGGTAGCCATGCTTTGGTATGACATTGAAAGAATGAGCAGTCATTTGGGGGCCTATCTCCAAGTTTGGAATGTGTGAATATAGACATTTCTAATTGTCTCCCACTTGTGATCACAAATAATCCCCAAAGAGCATCCTGCACCACACAAGGCTGGTCTCCGCCACCATGTTTGAGCTCTGCAGCTCTGAGCAGGCGGCTCAATCCCTGGACCCCTGTGAAGTGGGGAAGGGATGAGGCTAAAGTGACTGTTACTGGGTCAGCCCTGGAGCCAGTGGCTTCACCCTGGACAGACTGCAGGACATGATCCTGCGAACACGTGACTTAGGGCTTCCGGGACAAGGTGGTAGAAGGAATGGGATGGTGACATCTTGGACTGATAAGAAAGCCATGGGCCAGTAGACATGATTCTGTTCCTGAAGCTTTCTCTGCAGCCACCCACTTCTCCAAGCCCCAGTTGTGTTAGCACCGTGGTGCGTCTCGAGCAAGATAAGGGATAAAGAGGCATGTTGTCATCGATAAAGTCCTGAACAGGCAAAGCAGTGCAGGGGGGTGAGGGCACATATGCTGGACTGTACCTGCAGCCACCTGGGTTTGACCCCTGGTTCCCCCACTTACTAGTTGTGTGACACTGGATACATTACTTAACCTCTCTGTGCCTCAGTGTCCCCATCTGCCAAACAGATAATATCAGTCCCTGCCCCACAGGACTTTTATGAAGATTACATGGACGAAGACATGCTATATGCTTAGACCAGTGTCTGGCCCATAGGGAATGCTGGTTAAATAAAAACTGTCCCTGCATGGACTATAATAGAGGCCAAGTTATCCTTAGGATGAGGCTGGGCCAGGATCCCGAAATCCAGGGTTGCTGCCCAGGCCTCTTCAAGGCCACATGGAGGACACTGGTTCGACAGAGGGAGGAGGCATCAGAGGGAAGTAAGTCTTAATTCCGCCACTAGCTTGGGGGTCCCGGGCAAACACTTGTGTCTTTGCCTTTCTGGGCCTCTGTTTTCCTCCCTGGTAAAATCAATGTTCTCACTGGGCAGCAGATTTGGAGTCAGTGCAAAGAAGGGGTGGAGCGTGGACAGGCTCTCATCCCCGCCATGTTCTTGAAGAGGCCAAACCACTCGACTCCAGAAATGTTGGGGGGATGTATGTTCCCAATGGAGGGGTCACTTGTGCACCCCACCCTCAAGGTCAGTGAATATTCTAGACCCAGAGGTGCCGTCTGCTGGACCACACATTTTTGTCAGAATAGTTTCTCCTAAAAGGGCCAAATGGCCATACATGTGACCCCGGTGACCGAGCTGAAGCCATCCACACCTCTGAAGTCGCCCACTGGCCTTCAGGAGTCAGGCTTTGCCAGCTTTCACAGGATTTTCTCACTCCGTCCTCCTCCACATTTGTTGGCATTTTCTCTGCTTTACACATAAGGCCATGGGAGCCCAGAGGAGACACAGCTTGTCAAGGATACTCAGCACACAGAGCAGCCAAAGCCTGATGTCCCAAGGCCCCTATGGGTGCCATCCCCCTGACCAGCTGCTCCACCTGCCAATGGGCTTTTTCCTTGGCTTCCGCTGTGGCCTGAGTGTCTTAACAGAAACCCACTGAGGTTGGTGGTGGACATCCCAACTGCCACCAGGAACACCTGGTAAGTGGGGACAGCACCTACAGGGCCTTGGGACATTAGACATTTCTAGTCTTTACTAGAGGGAGGGGATGTCCATTTCCCCACAGGACCCCTTCCCCTGCCAACAGGAGCGCAGCTTCAGGCTCTCTTCCTCCCCCACACATACCTTGAAATGCACCTCCGACTCCTCCTCCTGAGTGGAGCTGGAGGGAGAGGGGGTCGCTGACTTGCTCCCCGGGGGTGACGGGGAACTGTGGGTGATGCCGCTCCGGATGCCCATCTGCGAGATGAGCTGGGACTGGCTGAGAGCACTCATGTGGCTGGCCAGCATCGCTGGGCGGCCCAGCAGGGCCCCGGGCCGACCTGAGTCGTAGGCGGCCACCTCCGAGTGGACCATCTCCTGGATCTAAGAGAGGAGGACAGGGGCTCTGAGTTAGGAAAGATCTGTCCCTCACATCTGTGCTAGCGGACTTAGAGGAGGAAATGCAGAGGAGAAGTGATGGGTGCAGCTTCCGCTCCGATCCCTGACAGGAGAGTCTCAAGGTGGAGCCCCACACTACTTGGACCTCTGCATGATTCAGTGTACTTGTGGGAAAACGGCAGCTCCTCAGCTGTGTGCCGTTCTACTGCCATTCATACTGCACAGATGCTTTGGATTTCAGCCCCTGCTAGAGACCTCAGTCCAGTCGTGATGGATCATCGGATGAGACAGTCTTCCCTCCTGAAATGTGATACGTCTCTACATGAATTGACCAGTCACCGTGAGAGCAAAGCACACAGACACTGGACGCTAACTTCATTTTGAATCCTGGTCCTGCTACCTACCAGTTGGGTGACTTTGGCCAAGTTACCTAACCTCTTTGCGCCTCAGTTTCTTCATCTGTAAGATGTGGATATGAGAAAACTTATACTCTAGGGTTGTTAAAGATCAAATGTACTGGCAGACAGTAAGACCTACATTGTAGAAGCATGTGCTAAATACAGTGAATAAATAAATTTCTTGATAAAGTTGAGCACTTTTCTTTCTACAGGTCGGTAATTTTGTTATTAACTCCATTCCCTGTGCTATGTTCTCAGTGGTTACTTCTGGAATATAAGAAAGCTACTGGTTTTTCTCTCACACTAAACACACATTTAGAATAGTACTTTTGCCGGGCACGGTGGCTCACACCTGTAATCCCAGCACTTTGGGAGGCTGAGGCGGGCAGATCACCTGAGGTCAGGAGTTTAAGACCAGCCTGGCCAACATGGTGAAACCCCGTTTAAAAAAAAAAAAAAGATACAGAATAGTACTTTTGACCTAAATATATACACACACCCTGTTCAATGGGCATACTAGTTTACATACTCTTCCCATTTTTATTTCCTCTGCATCTGCAGTTACTTCCCCTTTCTAATATCTAATATCAAATATCTGTGTTTTTCTCTCATCTTTTCTTCATTCGGAAAGCAAATGGGTTTTCAGGTTTACATGGGTTCTTTTCTCCTCAAAAGAATCCACTCAAGTAGATCACTTCTGCTTCCGTTTTCTAGTTCTTTAACATCTCATTTTCTCTTTAGCCATCCCTTCGTTTGCATTTTAAAGATTTATAATTGCTGCTTCCTCCTCAATTTTTGAGTCGTATTTTATTTTTTAATTGACACATGACAAATTGTGTATGTTTATGTGTATTGTATGATGTTTTGATGCATGTATACACTGTGGAATAATTAAATCAAGCTAATTAACATATTCACCTCACATAGCATTGCTTAGATAAGAACACTTAAAATCTACTTTCTTGTTTGATCCAAGAGTTGTTCAAGAAGAGTTCTGGAATACCATTTAACCCAGCAATCCCATCGCTGGTTATATACCCAGAGGAGTAGAAATCATTCTATAAAGATACACGCATGAGTATGTTCACTGCAGCACTATTCACAATAGCAAAGACACAGAATCAACCCAGATACCCATCAATGATAGACTGGATAAAAAAAATATGGTACATATACACCATGGAATACTATGCAGCCATAAAAAGGAAGGAGATCATGTCCTTCACAGAGACATGAATGGAGCTGGAAGCCATTATCCTCAGCAAACTAATGCAAGAACAAAAAACCAAACACTGCATGTTCTCATAAGTGGGAGCTGAACAATGTGAACACTTAGACGCAGGGAGGGGAAGACCACACACTGGGGCCTGTTGGGGGGAGTGACAGGAGCGAGAGCATCAAGAGAAATGCTAATGCATGATGCGTTTAATACCTCGGTGATGGGTTGCTATGTGCAGCAAAGCGCCAGAGCACACTTTACCTTGTAACACACCTGCACATATACCCTGGAACTTAAACTAAAAAGAGAGGCTAAAAAAAAGTAACATTGGAGAAAAGGAGTGAAATTTCAGAAAAATTGGAGGCAATCTGGATAAGCCTATGTAAGATTAAAGAGCCAAAAAGGTAAGGAATCTCAGTAATCACTGATGGGATGGATAAATACCATTCTTCAAATGTCAAGTGGCTATTTTTTGTTTTGTTTTGTTTGATCACTCTTGTTACTAGAAATTGTAGCCAAAGAATGGGGTCTGTACTGCTCACAAGTTTGAGTTTTTTTAAGTTTTCTTTGGGACCCAAATGTGATTAAATTTTATACATATTCCACAGTCCTTACAAAGAACAGGCTGTGTTTGCAGATGAATACAGCAGTGTAATATTTATCCATTCCATCAGTAATTACTTAGATTCCTTACCTTTTTGGCTTTTTAATCTTACACAGGCTTGTCCAGATTGCCTCCAATTTTTCTGCTTGCATTAAAAACAAACTCCCCTTAATGCTTAAAGTGTTTTGGGAATTTGATTTCAGTTTTGTTTTGTTCTGTTTTGTTTTTGAAATGGAGTCTTGCTGTGTTGCCCAGGCTGGAGTACAGTGGTGTGATCAAGGCTCACTGCAACCTCTGCCTCCCAGGTTCAAGTGATTCTCCTGCTTCAGCCTCCCAGTAGCTGGGACTACAGGCGGCACCACCATGCCCAGCTAATTTTTGTATTTTTAGTAGAGACGGGGTTTCCCCACATTGGCCAGGCTGGTCTCAAACTCCTGACCTCAAGTGATCTGCCCACCTCGGCCTCCCAAAGTGCTGGGATTACAGGCATGAGCCACCGTGCCCGGCCCTGATGTTGGTTTTTATTGCAAAAGGAAGACAGGCAATTATATCTTCTTTATAGATTAGTCATTATTATCTTTTTTTGTCTCACTTTTTGCCTTGAATTCAGTGGAGTTTGATATTAATAATGCTGTCCTTGCCTGTATATTGGTTTGAATGTGTCTGGTATGTCTTTTTTTTAATTACATATCTCTTAGTTTTTATTTTTTAGGGTTACTTTCATCAAATGTTAGCGTTATTATGATCAAATTTTGAAAATGCACTTTTTCCTTATGTCCTGGAACAGGATAAACATATACATTACATCTTCCTTAGAGAATGAAACAGCTTAAACAGAAGACCATCTGAGGCCTAGTGCTTTTTGTTTTCACAATATCCTTCATGGTTAATAGGTCTATTTTAGTTTCCATTTTCTCGAGTTAGTTTTGGTAAATTTTATATATATGTATACTTAAAAATATATATATAATTATTCATTTTATCCAGATACTAACACATAGTAGCATATAACTGGATAATATTATATTTTTAATATACTCTGTAGTTTTCATCAATTCCCATTCAAAATTGCAATAGTGTGAATACATGTTGCTTTTTAAAATTTTCCTTCTCAAAAGTTTATATATTTATTTTTATGTTTTTGAGACAGAGTCTTTCTCTGTCGCCCACACTGGAGTGCAATGATACAATCTCAACTCACTGCAGCCTCAGCCTCCTGAGTAGCTGGGATTACAGGTGAATGCCACCACACCTGGCTACTTTTGTATTTTTAGAAGGGTTTTGCCATGTTGGCCAAGCTGGTCCCAAACTCCTGACCTCAACTGATCCACCCGCCTCAGCCTCCCAAAGTGCTGGGATTACAGGAATGAGCCATCACACCTGGCCAAAAGTTTATATATTTCAAGTGTCTAGCTCAAGAACCAGCTCTTACATTTTAAAAAATCAGTTTGACACCTTTTATGATCATTCATTAAATTCTGCTTTCTTCTCTATTAATGTTGACATGAGGTATCATATATTGTTTTTTACCTAGGTTTTCATATTAAGCTATTTTCACGTTTCTTCTTTAGTAATAGAAACATCTAGGGCATTGTTCAGATGAGCAATTTTACCATATGGGGGGCATTTATCTGAAGACATTTTTGGTTCTGGAGGTTGGGAAGCTACTGGCATCTGGTGGGTGGTGGCCATCCCAAAATGTCGGCGGTGCTGAGGTTGAGAAACCCTGCTCTATAATTACGATTTTTCTCCTCAGGAGAATTGTAGCTAAATCATACAAATATTTTAAAAATATTCTATACTGATGATTTTTCTTTCTTACCCTAAAATTATTTGGAAGAGTGTCTTTTTTAATGTATCCTTTTGTTATCATGATCAGAGACCATGACTCCTAGAATTCTATCTTTCTGGAATGTACTGAGGTTTTCGTTATAGCTTAGGATAGGAACAATTTGTTTTTCCTTTTTTAAAACCTTTAGGTTCAAGAGCACATATGGAGGTTTGTCACGCAGACAAATTGCATGGCACGGGGGTTTGGTGTACAGACCATCTTGCCACCCAAGTATGATCAATTTTTGCAGTATTGTTCATGTATATCAGAAGTAATTCTGTATATGGTACAAATGTTTCCATATTTCTATTCAATAAACAGTTTGGACTAGGTGTAAAATCTCAAAAGAATTGGCTTATTTCACTTAGCATAAGGTCCTCAAGGTTCATCCATGTGGTAGCTGAATTGGAACTTTCTTCCCTTGTTAGGGCTGAACAATCCACCCTTGTATGTACAGAGTACATTTAGATTATCCGTTCATCTGCTGGTAGGCACTTGGTTGGGCATTATGAAGAATGCTGCTAGGAATGTGGGTGCACTCGTATCTCTTGGAGACTCTGCTTCCAATTCTCTCGAGTAGACACCCAGAATTGCAACTGCTGTATCCTACAGTAATTGTTTTGTAATTTATGTATTTATTTTTTTGAGACGGAGTTTTGCTCTTGTTACCCAGGTTGGAGTGCAATGGCGCAATCTCAGCTCACTGCAACCTCCGCCTCCTGGGTTCAGGCAATTCTCCTGCCTCAACCTCCTGAGGAGCTGGGATTACAGTCACGTGCCACCATGCCCAGCTAATTTTTTTTTTTTTTTTTTTGTAGAGACGGGGTTTCACCATGTTGACCAGGATGGTCTCGATCTCTTAACCTTGTGATCCACCCGCCTCGGCCTCCCAAAGTGCTGAGATTACAGGCTTGAGCCACCGTGCCTGGCCTATTTTGTAATTTTAAAGAAACCAATATACTGTTTCCACAAAGCCTGGCATTCCTATTGAGTTCCCAGGAGTTTCTCTCCAAAATTTAAACAAATTTTCTTCATACATACTAATGTGAAGTTATTTATCCCGTAAAGGTCTCAGAATGCTATGTCCTTACTGTGGCTTCTCCTTGCTCATAAAAAAAATAATAAGCACCTTTGCCTTAATGCATGTTTCTGTCTTAAATCCTACCTCACCTGCTATCATTATCACTTTAATTTCTCACTGTCTTATTTTCGTCCCGCATAATTTTAAGCATAAACAGTGTGTAGGTAGGTTTTGGTTTCTAACCCAGTTCTTAACATATTTATATATATATTCGATTATTAATCATAAAAGTATCTGAGAAACAGATTTAAAGTGAACTGTTTTAAAAAATAGGTTTTCAAATCTATTCTCTAAACACCCCTCCTTCCTACCCCACAATTTATGCATTCTTCCTTCTATAAGCCTTAAACAAGAATCTGGCATTATCTCCTCAAGGTTATATTGGCCTTAGAGCTCAATATTAGGGCTTGTTTTATTTTTCTTCCCAGCCACCTGCTTTAGAATTCTTCCATCAGATATTCCTGACTCAGTGATTTTCATATTTTTACCAACTCTTGATAATGGCGGATTTTTGAAGTTTTACAAACCTGCTAAGTGTGAAATTCTCTCGAAGTCATTCTGATTTCCACAGTTCTGATCACTTGTGAGGCTGATCACCTTTTCAGAAGTTTACTGGACCATTTAGGTTTCTGCGTATCCTGCTGTCAGGAGTGTGGGCTAGTATGTAAAACGCTTTAGGAGACAACCTGGAGGTACTCAGTATGTTGAAGATGCACATCTCCTGTAACCCAGCAGTTCTACTCCCAGATGTTGACGATAAAGGACTTTCCCACATGCACAAGAAGATGTACACACAGTGTGGAAAACTGCAAAAGACTTTGAAATGGACAAATGAGTGTCCATTCAGTGAACCGCAGGGCCCTGTCCAGTGGACCTCTGGGCTTACCTGCTTCTATAGGAGTATAGGTTTTTGTCTAGGCTATTTTACAACTTTATAAGCTGTAGAAAGGTGGTATTAATGCAACTGTCATTTTTAATCATTACAAAATTTAAATTGTGATAAAATATACATAAAAGTTACCATCTTAATCATTTTAAGCATACAGTTAAATGGCATTAAACACATTCACACCATTGTGCAGCCGTCACCAGCATCCGTCCGCAGAATTCTTTTCATTTTGCAAAACTGGCGTTCTGTCCCTAGTAAATTGCAATCCTGGGCGTCTACTCAAGAGAATTGGAAGCGGAGTCTCCAGGAGATATGAGTGCACCCACATTCCTAGCAGCATTCTTCATAATGCCCAACCAAGTGCCTACCAGCAGATGAATGGATAAGCTAAATGTAGTCTATACGTACAAGCGTGTATTGTTCAACCTCAAAAAGGGAACAAAGTTCCGATTCAGCGACCACATTCCTCTATCCCCTCAGCCCTGGAAACCACTCTTCTACTTTCTGTCTCTGGAAATATGACTACTCCAGGTACCTCAAACAAGTGCAGTCATACAGTATTTGTTCTTTCATGACTGGCTTATTTCACTTGGCATAAGGTCCTCAAGGTTCCTCCATGTGGTAGCTGAATGGGAACTTTCTTCCCTTTTTAGGGCTGAACAATCCACCCTTGTATGTATAGACTATATTTAGCTTATCCATTCACCTGCTGGTAGGCACTTGGTTGGGCATTATGAAGAATGCTGCTAGGAACGTGGGTGCACACGTTTCTCTTGGAGACCCTGCTTCCAATTCTCGAGTAGACACCCAGAATTGCAACTGCTGTATCCTACAGTAATTCTGTTTTTAATTTTTAAGAAACCACCATATGGTTTTCCATAGTGGCGACACCACTTCACACTCCCCCCAGCAGCACACGAGGGTTCCAGCTACAGTTTCTACACATCACGCCACTGGTTTCTTTCCCTCCCTCTTTTCTAGAAGCCATACTAATGGGTGTGAGGTAGGGTAAAACTCATTCTTGTCCATAAAAATGCAGCCGGATGTGGTGGCTCATGCCTGTAATCCCAGCACTTTGGGACGCCAATGCAGGTGGATCACAAGATCAAGAGATCGAGACCATCCTGGTCAACCCGGTGAAACCCCGTCTCTACTAAAAATATAAAAAATTAGCTGGGCATGGTGGCACGTGCCTGTAATCCCAGCTACTCAGGAGGCCGAGGCAGGAGAATTGCCTGAACCCAGGAGGCGGAGATTGTGGTGAGCCAAGATTGCGCCATTGCACTCCAGCCTGGGTAACAAGAGCGAAATTCCGTCTCAAGAAAAAAAAAAATGCAAACAAATTTTGTCTGGCAGGATATAATTGATCCCACCCTATAAAAAAAGTGGATTTCCACATGTCGTGGGAGAGACCCAACGGGAGGTAATCGAACTATGGGGGCGGGTCTTTCCTGTGCTGTTCTTGTGATAGTGAATAAGTCTCATGAGGGCTGATGGTTTTATAAAGGAGAGTTCCCCTGCGCAAGCCCTCATTGTCTGCTGCCATGTAAGATGTGCCTCTGCTTCTCTTTTGCCTTCTGCCATGATTGTGAGGTCTCCTCAGCCTTGTGGAACTGTGAGTCCATTAAATCTTTTTCCTTTATAAATTACCCAGTCTTCGCTATGTCTTTATTAGCAGCATGAGAAGAGACTAATATACATGTTTTACCTGAAAGCAATCTTTCCTGATTGCAAATTCTTCTCATCACATGGATACACCATATAATTGAAGTTTATTATGAATGTTTTTGCCTATTGTTTGGAGTAAGATTCTCAGAATCTGCCTTCTTTAGAACTACAGATTTTGTACAATTGTCCAGTGACACTTCTTTATACCCTAATTTCTAGATTCGAGCCTGCACACTGCAAAAGCAAATGCTTGTTGGATCTACTGAATAAAACGAAAGCCACAGCAGCAGAGTGTACACGATCCGAGAAGGATGTCAGGTCTCTGTGGAGCAGCTTCATTCTCACTGTAGTTACAAATATATTCTCAGTACATGGTCAGACCTTTCATGAGTCCATGCTTTGTGATGGACACAATGCCAGGCTCTGGGAATGAGAGCCCCCTTCCCCAGCTGCACTTCAGGGTCTCACAGTCCATTAGACAGTCCCCTTCGTAAAGACAGTACATGACTGGCTATTCACAAATACAAACCAGCAAGGCATGGGGACAACCACTCAGCACCCCAGGTTTTCTAGGGTACGTTAAAAACTTTGTCCTAATTTCCCCAAGGTGAAAACTGTGCCCCTAATTTGAGACCTGCTAGTTGAGGATGCCTGCTGTAGCGGACACTGTCAGCTCCAGAACCCACATCCTTGACCACACTGCCATACCCATTCCCTTGTGTGCCAGGAGCACTGGCATCTGCCCCCACCTCCAGAAAACTGTCTTTGGCTAAATAGGAGCTGCTTCTCCCAGGAGGCTATGACACCTCTTTAATGCCAATGGCCCGCCCTGCAGCAGACGTCACCACTGCTTCACTGGCACAGCGGTGCAGAAGGCTGCCCTGCTTGCTGTGTAGGGTGGCTGCATTCCAGGGCTCCCCATGGAATCAGGCTGAGGCAAGTCTCCAGCCGAGGCTACATCCATGCTCTGCCCCTTCCCCTGCAAACCCTGATTCCTGCAGCCCTCCCTCAATAAACAATCTTCACGTGAACCTGTCTCGGGCTCTGCTTCTAGAGAGCCACCGCCTCCACTGGGTCCACAGCAGTCTCCCCGCTCTGTTGGCTGCATCTCAGCAATATCACTCCTTTCCCATCTTTAGACTAAAATCTCTATTAGCTCCAGGTCTCCTAAAAACTCCCACCCCAAGTTTCCTTCTTCTCCGTGCAGCCAACTGTGCAAACAATTGTCTCTCCTCATTGTCCTTGGGCCACTCCTCCCATCGGCGACTCACCTGGCATCTGTCCTCATCACTACCCATACCGCTGTAATCATCTTCAGCGTCCTCACCACGATCCTCATCAGGAGGAGAGATTTTTTTATTAAGCACTTAATATGTGCCAGACACCGTGCTGAGCATGTCCACATATGACTCATTTAATCACCATAACTACCATAAGAGGTAGAGTATAATCACCCCCAGCAGAAAAAGCCAAGTCTCAGAGAGGCCAAGAGACTTGGCCATGATCACACAGCTACTAAATGCGGAGCTGAGTTTCTCTAAGGTATCACCTTCCTCCCTAAGTTATGATGCCTTCCCCAAGACACTTCTCCATCCTCGACTTGTGGGCCTGCTGCCTCCCTCCCAGCCCTCTTCCCTTGGTTCAGGGCCCAGTGCCTCGCTGTCCAACCACCTCACCAGCCAGTCCTTCCTGCTCTTGTTCAGCCCAGCTGCTAAATGCTGGTGTTCCTCAGGTTCTGTCTGACCTTTCCTCCCACCTTACTTTTCTTCCAAGTGAGTTTGTGCCTCCTCCATGGACACCTACAGATAGGGGCATCCCCCGTGATGATTCTAAAATTCCCATGTTACACCTAAGAACGTGTTCTGCTTGGAGGCAATTTCAGCCTTTGGAAGAAGAAAGTTGGCCGAGCGCATGTCTGTAATCCCAGCACTTTGGGAGACCAAGGTGGGTGGATCACGAGGTCAGGAGATGGAGACCATCCTGGCCAACATGGTGAAACCCCGTCTCTACTAAAAATATAAAAATTAGTTGTATGTGGTGGTGCACACCTGTAGTTCCAGCTACTCGGGAGGCTGAGGCAGGAGAATCGCTTGAACCCAGAGGCAGAGGTTGTAGTGAGCCCCAGATCATGCCACTACACTCCAGCCTGGTGAGAGTGAGACTGTCTCAAAGAGAAAAAAAAGAGAACTTGTCCATCCTTCCACACATTCTAGAACATTCTACCAGCTCATGAAAACCCTACTCCAATCAGAATCCACACCCTGCTGCCCCCGTGCTTTCAGCAGCTATGGCCTTTTGTCCTGATCAGCTGTAGCAGATGCTGTGGGAACCCCGCCCCCTGGACCTCAGTCTACCTCGGGTCTCTACAGAGGGTTACTGTACGTGCAGACGGCTTCTCTCAGCTCCCTGTCTGAGGGTGTTCTCTCCCCCAAACAGCCTGGAAGTCCTGAGTAATTGGGGCCCCAGGAATGACCCTCAGCTGGTGAGGAACAGGAGTCTGTAGATGAAACCTCGACTTCCTCTCCCCTCCATGGGACAATTCTGAGTTGTGTCGCAGAAGACTTGACATCCTTCCTGGATCACATCCACAGCCTCTCACAGGGTCCACAGCAGGACCACATTCCTGTTGCTCACAGTGGTAACAACCCATGACTGACTTTCCTTCCATAGCACTTGCCTTCTTCCCTCCGCGGGCTTCCTGGGTTCGCCCCCCAGACAAACTTCCTGCACCAAACCTTTGTGTCAGGGTCTCATTTAAGGGCCATCTCAGGCTACGCAGCCCTGGACCGGGCTCCAACATGGCCTCCTGAGTCCAGGCGGCATGCTGGCCCCTGCAGTGACCCTTCTGGGGCATGAAATGTCTCCTCCCTGCTCTCCTCTCTTAGCAGCTCCCGCAGGCCCACTTAGCAATGGCCTAGCCACATACAACACCCTACAAAGATCCGTACAACCTCTCTCCTCCTGACCTCTCTAGCCTCTTCCCAGAGCTCCCTGGGGACATGTGGGCTTCTGTCTGGACTGGACACCTGCCCTCTGTGTCATCCTCCTTTGTGGCTTACCTGAAACATCACCTCCTCCGTGAAGCCCTCCCTCTCCTGCTCCATCCTCTGGCCTTGCCCTCTTTCCAAGCCTCTGGCAGAGCTCTCCATGTTTCCTCCCAGCATCTGCTCAATGCAGAGACACCTGCCTCCCAGCACCAGGCAGAGGGCTGGGCAGGCAGCCGGCACTCATGAGATGTCTGGGAACCTAGTGAATCCAGCCTCCTGCTTCCCTCATGGAAACATATGGCCACACTCCCGAGCCGCATCTGCACCCGCCCTAGGAAGGAGGAGACAAGGAGGCAACAGGAACGAGGCGGCTGTGAACATAATTAGGATCGCAGGGCTTAATAGCTTTGCAGGGCTGCAGGAACACAAAGGCGTATTTTACAAATTCCCCATTTGCAGTCTCTATGGAGAGCAGCCACGTGTGCTCAGCGTAACCCCACACAGCGAGGAGAGAAGAAGAAAAATCACACCTTCCTCCTTCCCGCCTTCTGCCGATTCACAGAGCTGGCAGCCGCCCTGCTTCCTCCCAGGCCTAAACGAGCTGTCATTCAACACAGCCTCACACTCAGCCTGGGAACGTGGAATTCTTTTTTCCCCTAGAATTAAAATTTTTTTCTTTTCTTTTAACTGACAAGTCATAGTTGTATACATGTGCAGGGTCGATCTGACATGCTGACAGATGTATGCAGTGTGGGGTCTGTCTTCCGATGGCAACAGAGGCTCTGCTCAATTGTGCTCTCATTTAAGTCCCTGCTTCAGTTTGAAAAGGTTCAGAAACTTCTCCTTAATGTCTGGACTCAGTCACCCAGGCTGGAGTACAGTGGTGCAATGACAGCTCACTCCAGCCTCCACCTCCCAGGCTCAGGCGATCCTCCCACCTCAGCCTCCCAAGGAGCTGGGACCACAGGTGGAGCCAAGGCACCCAGCTAATTTTTTGTATTTTTGTAGACAGAGTCTCCCTATATTGCTCAGGCTGTTCTTGAACTCCTGGGCTCAAGTGATCCACCCTCCTTAGCTCCCCCAAGTGCTGGGATTATAGGTGTGAGCCACGGCACCCAGCCCTTCTCATTAGTTTCCGGGCACAATCAGAAATTAAAGCCTAGCAAGAGTGACCTTTGCTCCAGTTTTCAACAGGTTCCTTATCTCCATCTGAGGCCACTGAACTTCACTGTCCATATCACTATTGGTATTTTAGTCAAAACCATTCAACGAGTCTCCAGCAAGTTCCAAACTCTCCCACATCTTCCCGTCGTCTTCTGAGCCCTCCAAACCGCTCCAACCTCTGCCTGTTACCCAGTTCCGAAGCTGATTCCACATTTGCAGGTACCTTTACAGCACCGCCCCACTACTGCGTACCAATTTTCCGTATCGGTCCATTCTCACGCTGCTATAAAGTACTACCTGACACTGAGTAATTTATAAAGAGTAGTGCTTGCCAGTAGATCCCAACGTCCTTGTTTATAGAGAATGGTAGCAATCATAATGGTAATGATATCTGGTATTACAGCGAGTGAGGGCCCACTACACCCCAGGAACATGCTAGGAGATTCTAGTATTTATTACAGCGAGTGAGGGCCCACTACACCCCAGGAACATGCTAGGAGATTCTAGTATTACAGCGAGTGAGGGCCCACTACACCCCAGGAACATGCTAGGAGATTCTAGTATTACAGCGAGTGAGGGCCCACTACACCCCAGGAACATGCTAGGAGATTCTAGTATTACAGCGAGTGAGGGCCCACTACACCCCAGGAACATGCTAGGAGATTCTAGTATTACAGCGAGTGAGGGCCCACTACACCCCAGGAACATGCTAGGAGATTCTAGTATTACAGCGAGTGAGGGCCCACTACACCCCAGGAACATGCTAGGAGATTCTAGTATTACAGCGAGTGAGGGCCCACTACACCCCAGGAACATGCTAGGAGATTCTAGTATTACAGCGAGTGAGGGCCCACTACACCCCAGGAACATGCTAGGAGATTCTAGTATTACAGCGAGTGAGGGCCCACTACACCCCAGGAACATGCTAGGAGATTCTAGTATTACAGCGAGTGAGGGCCCACTACACCCCAGGAACATGCTAGGAGATTCACCAACAAATCTTTGACATAAGCAGTCATATCACCCTCATTTGACAATAAAGACACTGAAACCCAGAGAGGTTAAGTGACTTAACTAAGATCACACAGCCAGAAAGCAGGAAAGCCAGAATCCTGCCTGTCTTCTGTGTCTGAGATGTTTTTCACTGCGCCCATACAAATCTTAACAGCTTCGACATGAGGTAACAATGACCCTGCCCTCGTGGGGCAACTGTGAGGATCAAATGAAAAGGTACCTTTGTACAGATCCAGGCATGTAGCAGGTGTCCAAAACAAAAGTTTTCCTTTCTTCATTCCCACATGAACTTGCTTAAGGTATGAGCCTGAACTGGATCTCAAATGGGCTAAGAAGAGGTGAGAAGCAGCTAGGCACGGTGACTCATGCCTGCAATTCCAGCACTTTGGGAGGCCAAGGTGGGTGGATCACCTCAGGTCAGGAGTTCAAGACCAGCCTCACCAACATGGTGAAACCTTCTCTCTACTAAAAATACAAATATTAGCTAGGTGTGGTGGTGGGCTCCTGTAATCCCAGCTACTCAGGAGGCTGAGGCAGGAGAATCGCTTGAAGCTGCGAGGTGGAGGTTTCAGTGAGCTGAGATCGCACCATTGCACTTCAACCTGGGCAACAGAGTGAGAATCCATCTCAAAAAAAAAAAAAAAAAAAAGGTGTGAGAAACAATAGAAGGTTCTGAAATCTGAGAAGAGAGAGAAGCCAGGAGGGAGGCTCCAAGGACACTAAAAGTGACAGCACACAGCCTGGCGCAGGAGTGGCACTTCACAAATATGTGCTGTATTTGTCAGATCTGGGGGTTGGCAAACAATGTAAAGGGTCAGATAGTAAATATTCTAAGCTTTGCGGGCCAGATGGCCTCTAATCACTACTCGATTCTGCTGCAGAAGCAGGAAAGCAGCCATAGACAAGAATGCAAATGAAGGGCTGTAGCTATGTACCAATAAAACTTTATTTACAAAAACAGGCGGAGGGCCTTTGACCCAGGGCCACAGACTGGCAACCCCTCTGGTAGTGGAGTGTGGTCAGTAAGTAGCAGCAATGGTAGAAAAATGCTATCCTTTATGTGGCAGGTAGCATTTGGCAGACACTGACCTGTTGACCACAGTTGATTCTTACTCAGGCATGGAAGGAAGGGGTGCTTATCATCAACATTTGATTTATGAGGAAACTGAGGCTCAGAATGAGAAGTCACATGCCTGAGGTAATTTGGCTGTAGGCAGCAGAGCTGGATTCACATGAATGTCTGTGTGGCTCCCACGCCTGTATCCTCAGCCCTACCTCATTACTGTACCCACTAGCCCAGTATGGCCTCAGCGAACACCTGCTCGGTGTGCTCTCACTTGGCCAAGCCCTGTGCTGTCCACCAGCTAAGCTCTTGCTCTGACCTCACATTGCATCCTCTCTAAAATCAGTGCAGCTGTGACCCCTGTGGGGAATAGTGAGGCATGCACACCCTGGCGGCCTCTTCAGGACCACGGCACTCAGTTCTCCAGCTGCCGGGCATAAGGGCTCCTGACAGCTTGCAGCTCTATCCCTCTCTAGGAATTGCCTGTGGCTGATGAAGCTGCTTCCCCCATGGTTACAACCCCTTCCAAGGGGTGACCTGCATCCAGTGATGTGGGGTTCAAAGACCCAGCTCCCTTGACTCAATTTGGGACATCTCAAAAGGCACATCCGTGCATTCCAGAGCTCCTTGGATTGTCTGGGGCCTCTGTAGCAATGCATGTCAGTTCCTGTTCTCTCTCTGCCCCAGGCTGCTTCCATTACTTCTCATGGATGACATTCCCGAGACTGCTCCCCCAAAACTTGCTGTGCACAAGCTCCATCTCAGAGTGTTTCCGGGGAACCTGACTGATGACAGCCACCTGACTGGCACCTGCCACCCCCTTACCCAGAACCTCTGTATCTCCCAGGCATTGAGCAGGGTCCTGCTGAGAGGGGCAAGAACCAGCCTCACCACAGTGAATCAGCCAGGGCTGCCTCCAGCCCCGCAGCAGCCTTTGTTGAGCATGTCCAGTGCCAAGTGAAGATGCTGGGTTCAGACAACATGTGGCTAACCAGAACACAGTCCCTCCTTCAAGAGGCCTTGAGAGGTGGTGGTGAGGGCAAGGGGAGTAAGAAGCGTGCAGAGAACTCCCCACCCAGTCTGCGGAAGAAGATTGCCAACGAAAGGAAGTGGAGCCTGGCCTGACTCTTGCAGCTGCTCAAGAGTTAGCTGGTGAAGAGAGGGAGGGTGTCCAGGAAGAGGAAACAGCCTGCACAAAGCCATGGAGCTGAGATGGACCTGGCAGGATCCGAGGTGGCTTCACTGAGGCTTCAGAGGTCAGCAGGGATGGACAGAAAAAGGCCTGAGAGCCAGAGTGGGAGAAGGTTCTCCCAGTCCAATGGGAGCCATCAAAGGGATGTTTAGAATTGCCCTATGGAAGGCCGGGTGCGGTGGCTCAAGCCTGTAATCCCAGCACTTTGGGAGACCGAGGCGGGTGGATCACAAGGTCAAGATATCGAGACCATCCTGGTCAACATGGTGAAACCCCGTCTCTACTAAAAATACAAAACATTAGCTGGGCATGGTGGCACGTGCCTGTAAACCCAGCTACTCGGGAGGCTGAGGCTGGAGAATTGCTTGAACCCAGGAGGCGGAGGTTGCAGTGAGTGGAGATCGCACCATTGCACTCCAGCCTGGGTAACAAGAGCGAAACTTCGTCTCAAAAAAAAAAAAAAAAAAAAAAAAAAGAATTGCCCTATGGAACCATTCTGGCTCCACATGGATGAGGCAGTTGAGAGAGGAGACAAGAGATCCCAGAGAGGGGACTGGAATACAGTCTATGGCAGTGGCCAAATCTATCAGGTAGGTCTGAGAGGCACTGAGGAAGACTGATATTGATAGGTGATTGAGTAGAATGTGTGGGATGAGCAGTGGCCAAGTCAAGCAAGACTCTTGGGATGAAATGGTGTTGGGTGGCTATTGCAGTTCTCTGAGGTGGAGACATAGAAGGAGGAGCAGAATTGGTCAGAGGGAAGGTGATGAGCACAGGCAGAAATGTGTTAAGTTTCAGGAGCCAACAGGGTGTCTACGGAAGCTAACATGTTCACAGGGTCTGGGAATTAGGACACGGATATCTTTGTGGGGGGTTCTTATCCAGCACACCACACTTGGATGGATGATGTGAGAAGTCAATGACAAAGCTCCTGTGTGCCAGTCCTGGAAGGAAAAGAAGAGGTCACAAGTCTGGGGTCCAGCCTAGAAGTCTAGAGCTGGCAGACAGGCCTGCACAGTGACAGAGACCCCGAAGTTGGCCACTATTGTGTCCTCTGCTGTGAGCTTCCATCAGTGCCTTGGGCCTCCTTCTCGTGTCCTCTTCAGGTCTCTGCCTTGAGTTGCCTTGATCAAACCCCTCTCTCTTCACTTCTCTAGACCTCCTGGACTCCAAGCTGCTCCTGGTACTCATTCATTCCTTCATTCATTCATTAAACATTCCCTGAGAGCTGTTATGTCTGAGACTCTGATCTAGAAACACTCCATCTCAGGAGTGCACATTCTGGTGGGGGCGGCAGAAATGAACCCACAGTTTTAACCAGTGCAGCAACCCAGGTGTGCCTGGGGTCCTGTGGGGTGCCAGAGAAGGAGCCCCTCCAATGCCCGAGAGCCAGGAAGCCTTTCCACAGGAAAAAACTCTGAGCTGACTCTTGAAGTCTGCAGAAGATACAGACGGTGCAGAATATGTACCAGGAGCAAGAACAGCACATGCAAAGGCACTGAGGCATGGGCCAGTGTGATGAGCACTGCAGGCCGCTGGAGCCTGGCAGGGCTAGAGTGATGGGTAGGGTGGGAGATCAGGATAAAAGGGGTATCCAGAGGCTGGACTTGGAGGAGGGTAAGCGTGCTTGCCAGTGCTAAGGAGACAGCCACAGGCAACAACAGGTCTGGATGCTGACAAATGACAAGAAGCCCTATGGCCTGCAGCAAATCTGCCTCCCCAGTGACAGTTGCCACATCCCAGCCTCTGAGAAGGCAGTGGAGACTGTGTATTCATTTCCTATTGTTACTGTAACAAATTACCACAAACTTCATGCTGTGAAATCACACAAATTCCTTCCCTTGCAGGAGCAAGGACAGCACATGCACCTCCTGGAAGTCAGAAGCCCGGAATCAGTCTCACTGAAGCAAAGGTGCCAGCTGGGCTAGCTCCCTCTGGAGGCTCCAGGGGAGATGCATTTCCATAATTCTTATTATTATTTTGGATGAACTGTATCCTCATCCCTTGGCTTGTGGCCCCACATCACATGGCCTTTTTGCTCTCTGCTTCTGTGGCCTCATCAGCAGTGGTGCCGTGTGTTGGACTCTCCCGTCTCCCTCTTGAAAGTACTTTTGAAATGACATCACTGAGCTCACACTCAAGCTCCGTGCTCCTAGTACTCACTCATTCATTGAATCAACATTCCCTGAGGGCTGTTACGTTTGAGACCCTGAGCTAGAAACACCCCACCTCAGGAGTGCACATTCTGGTGGGGGAGGCAGAAATGAACCCACAGTCTTAACTAGTGCAGCAACCCAGGTGTGCCACATGGGCACACGAATAAACCAGTCATCTCCCCATCTCAAGAGCTTCAGCTTCATCACCGCTGCAAAGCCCCTTTTGATAAACAAGGTAGCACAGTCAGAGGCCTCAGGGATTGGGACGTGGGCATCTGGTGGGGCATGATTCAGCTTACTGCAGCCCGGAATCAATGATGTGAGAAGTCACAACTAAAGCTCCCCCACACCAGTCTTCCCAGGGGCACACTGCTCTCTGAGATGTCCTGGGGCTTTAAGCATCAAATAATTGAAAATTATCTCCTTTTTGGGGAGGGGGGGGAAACAATGCAGCACAAAAGACAGGAAAAGAGAACCAATAGGAAGCCTCCTGGTGCCTGCCCCTGGCCCCGAAGCCTCATTGGTAAGTATTTCTAACATAGTTTTATGCTTGGCAGGAGATCCTTCGCACACTGACAAATCTTTCCTGAAATTTAGATGTCTTCTTCAGAGTAATAGCTGTAGCGCACAGGTGCCCAGCTGCTATTGTAAAATCAGTAAGCATTTAATTGAAACAAACGACTATAATAATAGTATATTATCCCTGCAGGCCGAGCGCCATCACAGTTTTAATTATTGAGTTAAGAGTCAGACTAATTTATCCTTTAAGGCAACAGCCCCATTCCTGGTGATACTGATCATCGTGTTATGAATATGAAGCCACCAGCAGAGAAGCATAGAAATGAAAAGCAATTTGTCCCCTCTGGGGGCTGGTTTTGTCTTTGAAGAAAAGTTCGCAAATATGGGTCATCGAGCCCTAGGGTCTGGGATTGCTCAGCTGGGGGTGTGAGGTTTCTGTTCAGGTTGGGCCGGGGCTGTGTGGGGGTCCCCATGCTCCCCATCTCTGCATGCAGACCCTCTCTCCTCTGCTGAGAGCCAGCACGAGCTCCCTACTACATCCCAAGTAAAAGCCAAAGTCCTTACCAAGCCACAGGCCCCTATAACAAGTCAACCACCACCACCTGGCACCTCTCTGGCCTCCTCCACTACACTGCCCTCCATCACCCCTCTCCATCACACCCACCCCCTTGCTCTTCCTTCAACACCCAAGAGGCTGCCACCACAGGTCTCTCTTCTAGCTCTGTGCATTTTTGCCCCCGGGGGATTTTTGAAATTATTTGGAGACACTGTTGTTACAACCTCAAGGATGCTCCTGGCATCTGGTGGGTAGAAGCCAGAGAAGCTGGTCAACATCCTTCTGTGCACAGGGCAGCCCCACATAGAACAATCCAGCCCAAGTGTCAGTAGTGCTGAGCTGGAAAACCCTGGGGGGTGAGCTGCTGCCTCTGCATGGAATGTTCTCCCCACGGGATACTCACCCTGCTCCCTCCTCCACCTCCTACAAGGCCTCCTTCAGAACTCAGTTTTCCCAGAAGGCCTTCCCTGACCATCCTACCCAATGCCACAACCTGCTGCCCTGCCCCACATACCGGGCCAGCATTCCCCATCCCATTATGCTTCTGTTCTTTCTTCCAAGGCACTTAACACCTGCTAACACACTGCGTGACTTATTTAGCAGTTTACTGTTTATTATCTCGCTCCTCCTGCTAGGATGTAAATTCCACAGGAGCAAAGATCTTTGGTTCACTGATGTATTGCTGGTACCTAGACCAGCGCCCACCCAACACTGCGACCCCTAAAAGGGGTTCAGTGAATGTCAAATGAGTTATCCACCAACCTCCCCATCCTTCACCCTCCATGTCCACTGGGCCTCCAGAAGCACACATCTCCTCACAATCTCCCAAATCCACCCCTTCTTGCCAAGGTTCAGAGCCCACTTCATTTTCCTGGACTCTGAGAAGTCTCTTCGTGGACAGCTTGAGCATTTCTCCAGCCAGTGTTTTTGGGTAACTCCCACGGGCCACATAGTACATTCTTGGTTGGTTCTTTGAGGGCAGAAACAGTGGCCTGTGAACTGTCACAGCCCCAGAACCTACAGAGTGACAGGCAATGAGCCACAGGACCTGAGACACAAAGAATGCAGGCACAGACCTTGCCATGCAGAAAGGGCCAAGTCCAGCGGGGCACACAGGTGGAATGGGCTAATTGCACCAATACACACAACCCCTGCCACTAGTGCACTCACCCACTTGACACACGCAGCGTGCTCCTGTGACATGGGGCTCTCATCCTTTCCAGTGAATGGGGAAAGCGGTGTTGCAGGAGTCCTGCTCAGGCATACAGGATTTTTCCAGAGCAGTACCATTTTATGCTACCAAGGAACAGCAGCTGAACACAGAGGACGCTAATAGAGCAGGACTCAGCAAACAGTGGAGGAAGCAGCGCTGCTCCCAATGCCCGCTCACCCACCTTCCCCACCTGGCATAAAAGCACCAACTGCTTACTTCTCCATCTTTGTGCATTTTGCCCTTGTCTCCATCACTCAGCAGTGAATCTGACACCCTGTTCCATCAAAATGCCTCCCCACCCCTCCTTGAGCCCCCTTCTATCAACATGCCTACTCGGTTCTTACTGAGGGTTTTTAAGAAAGAATTTATTTATTTATTTTTAATTTTTTATTGCATTTTAGGTTTTGGGGTACATGTACAGAACATGCAAGACAGTTGCATAGGTACACACATGGCAGTGTGTTTTGCTTCCTTTCTCCCCTTCACCCACATTTGGCATTTCTTCCCAGGCTATCCCTCCCTAGCTCCCCCCTACCCCGCTGGCCCTCCCCTTTTCCCCCCAATAGACCCCAGTGTTTAGTACTCCCCTCCCTGTGTCCATGTGTTCTCATTTTTCATCACCTGCCTATGAGTGAGAATATGTGGTATTTCATTTTCTGTTCTCGTGTCAGTTTGCTGAGAATAATGTTCTCCAGATTCATCCATGTCCCTACAAACGACACGAACTCATCATTTCTGATTGGTGCATAATATTCCATGGTGTTTATGTGCCACATTTTCCCAATCCAGTCTATCGTCAATGGGCATTTGGGTTGGTTCCAGGTCTTTGCTATTGTAAACAGTGCTGCAATGAACATTCGTGTGCATATGTCCTTATAGTAGAACGATTTATAGTCCTTTGGATATATACCCAGTAATGGGATTGCTGGGTCAAATGGAATTTCTATTCTAAGGCCTTGAGGAATCGCCACACTGTCTTCCACAATGGTTGGACTAATTTACACTTCCACCAACAGTGTAAAAGTGTTCCTTTTTCTCCATATCCTCTCCAGCATCTGTTGTTTCCAGATTTTTTAATGATCGCCATTCTAACTGGCGTGAGATGGTATCTCAATGTGGTTTTGATTTGCATCTCTCTAATGACCAGTGATGATGAGCATTTTTTCATATGATTGTTGGCCTAATATATGTCTTCTTTTGTAAAGTGTCTGTTCATATCCTTTGCCCATTTTTGAATGGGCTTGTTTTTTTCCTGTAAATCTGTTTGAGTTCTTTGTAAATTCTGGATATCAGCCCTTTGTCAGATGGGTAAACTGCAAAAATTTTTTCCCATTCTGTTGGTTGCCGATTCACTCTAGTGACTGTTTCTTTTGCCATGCAGAAGCTGTGGAGTTTCATTAGGTCCCATTTGTCTATTTTGGCTTTTGTTGCCAATGCTTTTGGTGTTTTGTTCATGAAGTCCTTGCCTACTCCTATGTCCTGGATGGTTTTGCCTAGATTTCCTTCTAGGGTTTTTATGGTGCCAGGTCTTATGTTTAAGTCTTTAATCCATCTGGAATTAATTTTAGTGTAAGGTGTCAGGAAGGGGTCCAGTTTCTGCTTTCTGCACATGGCTAGCCAGTTTTCCCAACACCATTTATTAAACAGGGAATCCTTTCCCCATTGCTTGTTTTTGTCAGGTTTATCAAAGATTGTATGGTTGTAGATATGTTGTGTTGCCTCCAATGCCTCTGTTTTGTTCCATTGGTCTATATCTCTGTTTTGGTACCAGTACCATGCTGTTTTGATTACTGTAGCCTTGTAGTATAGTTTGAAATCCAGTAGTGTGATGCCCTCCACTGTGTTCTTTTTGCTTAGAATTGACTTGGCTATGCGGACTCTCTTTTGGTTCCATATGAAGTTCATGGTGGTTTTTTCCAGTTCGGTGAAGAAAGTCAATGGTAGCTTGATGGGGATAGCGTTGATTCTGTAAATTACTTTGGGCAGTATAGCCATTTTCACAGTATTAATTCTTCCTAACCATGAACATGGAATGTTTCTCCATCTGTTTGTGTCCTCTCTGATTTCGTTGAGCAGTGGTTTGTAGTTTTCCTTGAAGAGGTCCCTTACGTTCCTTGTGAGTTGTATTCCTAGGTATTTTATTCTTTTTGTAGCAATTGTGAATGGCAGTTCGTTCTTGATTTGGCTTTCTTTAAGTCTGTTATTGGTGTAGAGGAATGCTTGTGATTTTTGCACATTGATTTTATATCCTGAGACTTTGCTGAAGTTGCTTATCAGTTTCAGGAGTTTTTGGGCTGAGGCGATGGGGTCTTCTAGGTATACTATCATGTCATCTGCAAATAGAGACAATTTGGCTTCCACCTTTCCTATTTGAATACCCTTTATTTCTTTTTCTTGCCTGATTGCTCTGGCTAGAACTTCCAGTACTATATTGAATAGGAGTGGTGAAAGAGGGCATCCTTGTCTAGTGCCAGATTTCAAAGGAAATGCTTCCAGTTTTTGCCCATTCAGTATGATATTGGCTGTTGGTTTGTCGTAAATAGCTTTTATTACTTTGAGATACGTTCCATCGATACCGAGTTTATTGAGGGTTTTTAGCATAAAGGGCTGTTGAATTTTGTCGAATGCCTTCTCTGTGTCAATTGAGATAATCATGTGGTTTTTGTTTTTGGTTCTGTTTATGTGGTGAATTACGTTGATAGACTTGCGTATGTTGAACCAGCCTTGCATCCCTGGGATGAATCCTGCTTGATCATGATGGATAAGTTTTTTGATTTGCTGTTGCAATCAGCTTGCCAATATTTTATTGAAGATTTTTGCATCTATGTTCATCATGGATATTGGCCTGAAGTGTTCTTTTCTTGTTGGGTCTCTGCCAGGTTGTGGTATCAGGATGATGTTGGTCTCATAAAATGATTTGGGAAGGATTCCCTCTTTTTGGATTATTTGGAATAGTTTCAGAAGGAATGGTAACTGTGCAGATACATACATTAGGATTGTTAAAGGTTTTCTCTTAGTGCTCTGGTTACAAAGTTGCATGGACCTTGAGTAGTTTGTCCCAGCTCTATTTTTCCCATAAACTCTTCTTAGGATTTTGCAGGTTCTTCCAGACAACTGTATTTATTAAGCATCTGCTATGTGCCAGGCCCTGTGCTGAGCACTGGGACGCCCCTGCCCTGTGGAGCTAATCTACACCCAAACCAATACACAGTCACAGTGGTGGTGAGGGCCGAGAGGGAAGCCACAGGCCAAGTGAGGCAGTAAGATCAAGGGTCAAGGGCACACTGGGCATCAGGAAAGACCCTGATTTGGCTAGAGTGAAGAATAGCGGGAGGGGTCAGGAGGGTTGGGGAAGGAGAAGCTTAGAGGCACAGGCAGGGGCCAGGCTGGGTGGCCTTGAACACCAGGGGAAGACATTGGACTTTATCCTGAGTGTCACTGGAAACCCAGAAGAATTTTAGGCAGATCAGTGACTTGAATTTTAGAAAGGCCAACTTGGCTGCTAAGAGTAGGTGGCAACTTCCAGCTGAGAGGTGATGTAGCCACCATCTGAAACTCAGACAGATGGAAAGCGAGAGATGGAGGGAGAGGCGCCGGATTAGGGATTGTTGGGACAGCTGATCAAAGCCCACACCAGATCACCAGTGAGATTCATCAGCTGCTTACACAGGAGAAGAGACACATCTGGCCAGGTGGGGGAGTATGGCCAGCTGTGGACAGCTAAGCTGGGGATGACATTCCAAGTGGCAGTCTCCAGGTAGGGACAGGCCGATTGTATGGTCTGGTGCTTAGGAGAGGGGACAGAGCAATGGAAATGACCTGGGCTCCCTTGTGGTCCGCAGCCATGAGTGTGGAGCATCAGGAGTCTATAAAGAAGGGTGCAAAAGGATGGCTTGAGCGGTGGAGAACACCGGGAGCCTCACCTAATAAAGCCAAAGTCAAGGATGATAATGCAGGTGCCCAATGGGTTTGGCAATGTGGAGGCCATCAGTGCCCCTAACCAGAGGAGTTTTGTAGTCACAGGGAGGCAGAGGCCAAGGTGAATGGGAGGGGAGGAAACACAGACAGCCAGGGTTGATCTCGGAAGCTCTTCTGGGACCACAGGGGAGAGAGGAAACAGTAAGCGGACGTCACAGGATGACTATTTAGATGCTGAGCAGAAAGTGCGATTGTGGAGGGCAGGTGTTCCCAGCACAGTCATATTCCACGGGGATCCTAACTGCAGAACTCAGTGACTATGACATGGCTTTGCCACTCACAGGCCATGTTCTCACCTCTGGGGCCAAGTGGTCCCTTTAACAACCCTGTGAGGTTGATGCTGCTGTTTTCACTTTCCAGATGAGCAAATGGACCCTCCGAGAGGTGAGGTCCACAGTTCCCTGTCTGTGGCACACACACAGCAGGAACAGACTCCGAACCCAGGTCTGTCTGACCCCAGAGTCTGAGCTCTTTTCACTACTGAGGGCAGAGGGTCATGGTGTAGGCTGGGCAGGCCTCACCACATCCTCTTACCCATGGTTACAGAGTGCCCGAAAGGCTACGGTGCTTGTTATCACCAGACGGGTCAGCACAGCAATATCCGTCTTGTTTTGACTAATCTCTGTGACTTATCTTTCTGTATCTTTGTGAGGAACTGAGAAGGAACTGCTGGTCAAAAACAAGGACAAACCGCAGAACTGCTGTGATGGAAGCAGACCCAGAGGGTGAGGCTTGATGTTCAGCACCAGCTCGGTGGCCACTCTGAGTGCTGGGGGCGCTCCTAGGACTCCAGGGTTCACTCTGGCTGAGGAAGGGATGAAGCCTGGGGAGCCAGGAAAGGCAGATCACAAGGGGATGAGGAGTTGGTCTGGCAGGCACTGGGGAGCCACAGCGGTGTGCAAACGGCAGGTGGCCCAGCAGATTTTCCTGTGTTCAGGGCAAGAGGCTAAAGGCAGGGTCAAGAGGCACCTGAAGCAGATGTCATAGACAGGAGAGAGCTGAGGAGGTAGAACTGGCCACCCTTGGTCACAAGGGGTAGATAAGGAAAAATGACCCATCCAAGCTCTGAATCCTCCAACTTGCTGAATCTGATCTTCAGTTTATATTTCAAAAGGGGCCTGAGAGCCCTGCCCACAGCACCAGGGCTGGGAGGGTGCATCAGTGAATCTGGCAGGGAGCCTTTCCTCCTCCATCTGAGGGATAGGAAGGCCTCAATCTGTCTACATCACTGGAATGTACGCTCCATGAATCAGGCATTATCATCAGTTTTGTTCACTACTCAGGGCTTGGGAGAGTGCCTGGTCCATAGTAGGGGCTCAATAAAAGTGTAAGGGCAGAATGAATGAGTGCATGAGTGACCCTGATGAAATGAAGCAGAGAAACTCCAACGTTTTGCAGCTCTAAGCACTGCAGCCAGGGTTTGGGAGCAGAAAAGAAAATTATTTCCTCCTCTAGCAATGAGCTTCCATAGACAGACATCCCTCTCCCAGAACCAGTCCAGCTCCTCCCCAGATTGCTGCTGGGGGCTTTACTAGACTCCCCCCCAATCCACAGCACCCCACCTGGAAATGGAGCAGCTCTGACACCCTGCTGGCCCAGCTCCTTCCACCTGGGACCAGTTGGCCTCCCTGACCCCTACTCACTTCTGGACTCAGTTCAAATGCCCCTCCTCCAGGAGGCTTTCCCTGGCTCTCCCACCTAAATCAGGATCCCTGGCGATTCTCTCTCCTGACACCCTGTTATTTTCCTGTTGAACTTGCCACAGCTGTAGTCATGCCTTCGGCTGAGTGTGTACATGGCTCTAGTTATGTGCTCTATTTATGAAAGCAGGAACTGAGGCTGGTGCTTTGCTCCGAACCATTTCCCCATTGCCCAGCCTGAGGCCTGGCACCTGGCAGGCACTCAGTACATGTTGAGAAATGAGCCACGTGGGCCTGGGAGCTCTGGAACCCAGACTGGCAGCCTCCATGATCTCCTAAGTGGGACCTCCCTCCTGCCTCCTCCACTTCCAGCATTTGGGGCACATGACAGTCGGGCACCCACTTCCTCCAAGCCTCTGCTTGTCCAGCTCCCCACTGGCCCCCCCTTTCCCCATAGTAGGGGTCCATAGTAGGGGCTCAATAAAAGTGTAAGGGCGGAATGAATGAGTGCATTGCCGTTGCCTGGCACTTCCTCTGCCAGTGATGCCTCACCTGTCCCCAAGCACCTAAGCACTGGCTCAAGTCCACTAGTCCCTGGGACGTATTTGAGCTCAACCAGCCACTTCATTTCTCTGGGCATCCTCAATTAAGGATCTCCAAATGGGGCAGAGATGGAATGAGATCTGCATCCAGAAAGTTTCCACTGGCTGCCCCCACGGGGGTGAACTAGAGCAGAAGATACAGAAGCAGGGAGACCAGGTCAGAGGCTTCTGCAGCTGGACATGTCATGGCGGAGAGGCCTGAGCTGGGATGGGCAGTTGAGGTAGGACAGACTCAAGGCAGGAAGCCTGGTGGCGGGCTCTGGGTGGGCTCAGCGTGGCTCAGGGATCCCTGACAGGTGGCGGGACCTCCACATGACGGGGAAACATAAGAAGGAGGGGAGGGTGACCTACTGCTTCCCCCGAACATTCTACATTCTGAATCGGCATGTGTGCTAATTAAAACCATCTTTCCAAAGAATTTATTATAGGCTATTCTGAGCTAATTATAAATTCTCTGAAGCTGATCCTGAGCAGTTTGCTAATGCAGTGTTGAAATCTCTTTGGCCACCCTCGTTTAAATTATTCATCAGGCCCCGCAACAGTTGTGAACTGTAATTTAAACAGTCAGCTCATGAATATTCAACTACTACAACAAACACTGGCGTGTTTCACTGCCTCGCTGCTCAATATTTTGTATCCTCACCCATGTTTACATGTTTTTATGAACTCTCTGGAAAAGTGTTGCCTGTTGAAGTGCCTGGTTAAGCTGAGACGGAAATGCTCAAGGTGGGGAGGAGGTGGCAGGAAAAGCTTCCCAGGTCCTTTCCCAGGAGACGTGTGGGTGCTCGGGGACGGGGCTTAGCGACCTCACCCCTCAGAAGAGGGAGCAAGGCCCAAAGAGGGTCAGGACTGGCCCTGAGGTCACACAGTGAACCTGAGGCACAGACAGGACTTGGAGGTTTGGGGTGGTTCCTACCACCTAATTTACTACAAATTAATTGATGAAGGGGTCTGAGGAGGCCTGGCCTCTGAGACAGTGTCAGGGAGGAAGCAGCAGCCAGGCATTCCCTGCTCTCCAGCCCCCGTTTTTAGGTTTATTATGGTTTTTTTCATTTTTGAGGTAAAACAAATTCCTAGGTTTTTATCCATAATTTAAGAGGAATGCCCGCTATTTAATATCAAAGGTAATTTCTAATTCAAAATATACTATTTTTCTTTATTCCCCCTCTTCCCACCCTTTCCTTCTGAGTCCCCCAAGTCCAGTGTATCATTCTTATACCTTTGTTTTCTCATAGCTCAGCTCCCATTTGTGAGTAAGAACATACAATGCTTGGTTTTCCATTCCTGAGTTACTTCACTTAGAATAATAGTCTCCAATCCCACCCAGGTTGCTGCAAATGCCATACATTCATTCATCTTCATGGCTGAGTAGTATTCCATCGTATGTATACATATATATATGCATGTATGTATATATATTACCACATTCTCATTATCACTGGTTGACTGATGGGCATTTGGGTTGGTTCCACATTTTTAAAATTGCAAACTGTGCTGCCAGCATCACGCGGAAAGAAGTCATTATCCCCAGCCCCTTTCGGGCAACGGCCAAATGCTGACTGATCAGGTACAGCCATTCACGGCTCCAGGCCATCTTAGAATCCAGGCTGGCCTGAAGATCAGAATTCCACACTACCCCGGACTCCATGGCCTGGCCACGTCAGAGGACTATGTGTCCTCAGCCAGCCCCACCATGAGCTTTAGGGCCTCTCAACCTGTAAACAGTCTGGAAGGCTCCACAAATGGCTCCTCATTTATCCTCACATCCCTCCTCTGAGGCAGGCGCTATGATGGTTACCATATGTTATCGATGCGAAAGCTGAGGCCGAGAGAAGGAAGAAGCTTGCCCAGGACAGAGCTGGGGCTTGAGCTGGAATCTTCTAGCCCCAAGGTCCCTGCTCTCCTGATCGCATCCAGTTGCTCCTCCACTGAGGAACAGGGTTCTGTCTGAGGGTGGGGGAGGCTGTAACTGTTTCCTCTCAAGGATCCAGACATGTGGTGGGAGGGGGAAAAATAACATTTTTCACACATAGGATTACTTCAGCTTTTCTAAAAGTTCTATAAAATTCAGGGCTGACATGGGCAGGAGAACTCTGGTATCTCTGGCACCATGAGTGGGGGTGCGGCTGATGCACCCATTTGCTGGGCAGTGTGTCGGGATGAAGTGCAGTGATGCCCGGCAGATGACCTGGTATGAACATTCCTCAGGAACAGACTGCACAGCTCCATCCCCCCAGCTGCCTTATCCATACGACGGGGTGACAATTGTATGGATTCATGAGAAGGTTTCATTATCCCCAGTCCCTTCCAGACAACAGGCCATCTTAGAATCCAGGCTGGCTTAAAGATCAGAGTTCATGAAACCTTGAAGGTTACATAAGAATTACATAATGCAGGTTTCATGAGAATTACATAAAGCACTTAGCACAGTGCCTGAGAAATAGTAGGAAAGACCTCGATCCCCTAGAGCTCTCACGATCACCACCATCTGTCATCCGAATCAAAATTTCTTGGCAATATACTTTCCAATGCACATGTCTTCTAGCCCACCACTCATTCCACAATTTTATTTAAAAATAATTGTTGAGTACCTCCTATGTACCAGGCACTGATTTTGGTTCTGGGGATATAGCAGTGAACAAAACAGACCGAGTCCCTGTTCTCAGGCACCTGCATTCTAGTGAAGGAGACAGAGGTGACACCAGACACACACATAAACATATCAGGCTTTAGACAGTGGTAAGTGCCAGGGAGGAAAATAGAGCAGCGAAGATGAGCTCAAGATATTAGGTGGGGGAATGGGGTACAATGTTAGGAAGGGTGGCTAGAAAGGCCTCACGAGAATGACATCGGAGTGACTCTTTAAGAAAGACAGAAGTATAAGAACATGCTCTACAGATGTCTGCGTAAGAGTGTTCCAGCCAGAGGGAACAGAATGGCAGAGTCCAATGCAGGCTCGTGCCTCTCACGTTCAAGGACTGGTGAGGAGGCTGGCAGGGCTGGAGCTGAGTGAGCAGTGGGGGTGGGGGTGGCGTGCAGATTATGTGGAGTCTTGTGGACATTATAAATCACTGGCTCTCACTTTGAGGGAGACGTGAAGGCACTGGGAGGTTGTGAACTAGGTCCTCACCTAGAGAAAGGGTGGTCCAAGATCATGACCCCTAATTCTATGCCCTGAGCAACTGGGAGGATGGAGCTGCCTTTGGTGAGATGGGAGGAAGTGGAGGGCAGTGGAGGAGCAGGGAATGGGAAGTGATAGGACCTTGGTTTTAGAAAGTAAGTTTCAGATGCTTGTGAGACAACCACAGAGATACAGGGGTTGGAATCTGAAAGTTCTCAGGACATAGAGTGTATTTAAAACCACAAAGCCAGATGGGATAATGAAGCACCTGCAATAGATAAAAAGAGGACTGAGTCTTGGGACCTCTCCGTACTCAAAGGTAAACCCAGGAGACTAACACAGAGGGAGCAGAGAGAAGTAGGAGAATGTGCATCCCAGCAGCCAGGCAAAGAGAGCATTGAGCAAGGCTGAGAAAGTGACCAATTGTGTCAAAGGCTGATGAGCAGGCAAGTAAGTCAAGGGCTGAGCACTGACCCCAGAATTCAGCAACACGGAGATCATCCAAAACCACTAAGTGGGGCCAGGAGAGGTGGCTCACACCTGTAATCCCAGCACTTTGGGAGGCCAAGGCAAGGCGGATCGCCTGAGGTTGGGAGTTCAAGACAAGACCAGGCAGGCCAGCATGGTGAAACCCCGTCTCTACTAAAAATACAAAAATTAGCCAGCCGTGATGGCAGACACCTGTAATCCTAGCTACTCGTGAAGCTGAGGCAGGAGAAGCACTTGAATCTAGGAGGTGGAAGTTGCAGTGAGCTGAGATCGTGCCACTGCACTCCAGCCTGGAACCTGAGCGACAGAGCGAGACTCCGTCTCAAAAAAACAAAACGAACAAACAAAAAACAACCATGAAGTGGGAAGTTTCAGTGAAGGGCTTAGAACAAAAGCCAAGAAAGGGTAGAAGGACAGAGTTTGAAAAAAGTGAAGAAACATGATTCTTTCAAGGAGTCTTGAAATCCCGAAGGAGACAAATGTACACATCAAAAAGATAAATCCACAAAAATGTTTGACTTTGCAGTGCAGGGTCTCACAGCCTTGGCATTAACGATATTTGGGGGCCACATAATTTTTGGTGGCAGGGCTGGGGGGCGCCGTCCTGTATATTACAGGATACTTGGCAGCCTCCCTAGCCTCTGCTTAACTAACTCCAGTTGTGACCATCAAAAATGTCTCCAGGGGGCAAAACTGCCCCTGTTAAGAACCACTAATGTAGCAGAAATTCTTGGGCCCTTCCTGGGCCCCCTTCACTGGAGCAGCACCCTGTCCCCCAGCTGCTGGGAACATTGGTTGGTGAAGGCTCTCAGCTGCCCACTTCTTCAGAGGACACCCCTTGCCAACAGGTACTGCAGCCCCAGGAGGTTACTCAATCCCCCAATCTCTGGCCAATGACAAATGGACATGAGGGTGCAAAGGCACCCCCTTTACCCTATTTTTGGGATCAACTGTGTGGTGCAATTTATGCTCCAGAACGCCCCCTGGGGGCAGGCTGAGGCTGGACGCATCTGAGGGAAACTTCTCTGTCTGCTTAACATCTCTCCCTTCCTCTCGTAAGATCCCACCCTCAAAAAATCATTTTCACCCCTCCCAAGAAACCCATCCCAAGAGAGTTTATAATAGAGAAAGATCAGAAATAGCCTAAATGTCCATCAACAGAAGGTCGTTTAGGTACACGATGAAACACGCATACGATGCAATGTTATCCAGCCACTAAAAGGAAGAGCAAGACCTGTAATTATGGAGGTGGAAGTACACACATGATACACTGTTGCAGGAAACTGGCAGGTCCTAGAACTGCTCCAATAGAACACACTGGAAAGAGGAGGAAAAGCATCACGTTAGGGCCCCACTTATGTACATTTTGTATATATTTTATATATTATCTTTGTAGAGTGTATATCTTTGTACATTGTGTATATTATTACGTATATTATCTTTGTGTATAATGCACAAAGACTGAAAACACACTGCGCAAATGGTTGGGTTAATAATGATTATTTGTGGATGGTGCAATTTTAACAATTTCTACTTCTTTGTTGGATTATTACTATTATTTTTTTTTTTACAATGAACATGTGCCATTTTAAAAAAATCAAATCCCCAAAGCATAGCTTTGGGAAGAAAGTAAAAGATGTAAGAATACTTCATTTCAAAATTTATAGGATACAGCCAAAGCCATAGTAAGAAAAAATGTGTAGCCATAAACTTTTAATTATTAAACAATAAACAATAAAAGTCAATGAACTAAAGAATTCAAAATAAAATATTTAAACATCTACAGAAAGAAAGGATTAATAAACATTAAGGGTAAAATGAATACATTAAGAAAAAGAAAAGTCATAGAATTGGAACATAACTCTGATGTTTAGTCCTCTGAATAAAATGAATAAAACAATGTAGATAAAGCAATAAGATGGATAAACCCCTGGTAAAGATGAACACAAAAGAGAGAGAGAAGCCACCAATAGATGTCTTTAGCGTTATGAATCAGGGTATAATTATAGAGACAAAGACCATAAAAGAGATGAGGTATGCTATATACCACTCCATGGTAATAACCGTAAAGCTCTCGGTGTAATCAATCGTCATCTTATGAAGAGGGTAGGACCTCAATACAGAAGGATGAGATCTCAGTGTAACAGTCAGTAGATCTCAGTGTAAGAGCAGAATACTCAGTAGATCTCAGTGTAACAGTCATCTCGGTAGAACCTCAGTACAAAAGTATGAGAAAGCTCTTACACAAAGAAAGCCAGGGACGCATCTTACTACAGAATTTGCGAAAACTAAAGACATGACTGTGGGAAAAAAATGCATGGATGTAAAAGAAAAACTCTAAGTAACAGTAAATTAAATCCAGTCTCATATTTAAAAGTACATGTATGTTGTCTATGCATGCATCTTTAAATGTGCACATACATGCACACCGTCATCAAATCAAACATGCTGATACTGGGGAATCTATTGATCAGATTCCCCCCTCAATACCTCAAGGAAGAAAGGTGATCTGTTCATCTCGGTACATACTTAATAGGTACTTGAAAACCTCAACAAAAACTATGAGTAAGCTGAAAAATTAAGGATGGTTTTTAAAATGTGCTAAAGAAAACTGACTTTGTGCCAAGGGTGAATCACATTTCCACTGAACTAGGTGAGAAGGCAGGGATCGCTGGCCACTGATACCACCACTAGAAAATGAAAGTTCAGCTCCACGCAATGAAACAAAAGTAAAATGGAGAAGATACTTTTCAACCACTGAAAAGTATCTTCTCTGTAGATATGAGGGCGTTTCTAAAACCCCTCAAATCTCAAATTCTAAAAAGCTATACAATTTGAGACAGCCAGATAAAACTAACTATTGGACAGGCCATATGGAGATTCTAAGACCTGCTGCTTCTGTGATGTTCTTAGGGCTACAGTCAAAGACAAATGCCTGCATCCTGCTTCCCCTTCCACGAGGAAGGAAGCATAGGCTCGCATTCCACACCAAGGGCTATGCTCCGCCCATGTGTTAGGGGACATGGAGAGCTGCCTGCTCTGTGTGGGCCCAGAACAGGGCAGGGCTCCACCGTGGTCCAGGCTTCAATGCAAGGAGACCTACCATGTGGGCCACTGGATACAGCAGAGCCTATGGTGTTGACCCAACATCTCAGGGATGGGTGGGATGAAATGTCATTCAGAGCTTATAACAGAAGTACAATACAGGTCCCTGGGATTCTCAGTACAGCCATACCATGCACAGAATGTAATTAGACTTCTTTTAGGACCCAGATCCTGGAGTGTTACTAGGCTGTGGTGGAGATGGGGCGCGGGGCGCTTGGCCATGGGCCATGGACCTGGAGCTGCCTATTAGGAGCTGGGTTCAGTTGGATGAACCAACTCATCATAACATCAGAGGCGCCCAACAGCAGTCCCTGATGAGATGGAAATGGCATCTCCAGGACAGAGCCCAACCAGGACCAGAAGCATGAGGACACAGAATGGGAGGACAGCCCAGCCTCTCACATCACATGCCATCACTGCACTGGGGCCCCTCCCACAACTCATACCCATGGCTGTATTGAGGAGTGGCAGGTCCTGTAGCTAAAAGAAGAAGAAAGACTCAAGTATGATTTACAGATGAGTTGGGTCCATATGGAGGTATGAGCCAAACGTGGACAGTGGCTGCATCACAGCAGCACTCAGGGGAGTGCGGCGGGACTAGAGAGGAGAAGTCTCCCAGGGAGGCGGTGATGAGCTGTGGACACTGCACCTAATCACATGCTTTGTGTGGAAGAAGAAGGGGCCTGAGATGCGAGAATATACAGTCAACTCTCACTATTCATGGTAGTTATTTTCTATAAAGTCACCGCTAATACTGAATTAGTGAATACTCAGCCATTGCTCCGAGGGGAAATACAGGATTGGGTTTCCATGAACCCCTGGTCACAATGCTTTCTCAATCAATCAATACAGAACCTTGTTTGATGTGTGTTTCTGCTCAAAAACACCTCACTTAATATCTATTGTTCACAATAGCAAAGACTTGGAACCAACCCGAATGTCCATCAGTGATAGACTGGATAAAGAAAATGTGGCACATATGCGTCATGGAATACTATGCAGCCATAAAAAAGGATGTTCATGTCCTTTGCAGGGACATGGATGAAGCTGGAAACCATCCTTCTCAGCAAACTGACACAAGAACAGAAAACCAAACACTGCATGTTCTCACTCATAAGTGGGTGTTGAACAATGAGAACACATGGAGGACACAGGGAGGGGAACATCACACACTGGGGCCTGTCAGGGGGTGGGGGGTCGGGGGGGATAGCAGGAGGTGGGTGGATTGGGGAGAGATAACATTAGGAGAAATGCCTAATGTAGATGATGGGGGGATGGACGCAGCAAATCACCATGGCACATGTCTACCTGTATAACAACCCTGCATGATCTGCACATGTACCCCGTGTGTATAATAAAGTATAATAAAGTGTGTGTGTGTGTGTGTGTGTGTGTGTAGTTAACTCGTTAACATTGAACTCACAGCACTGTCACTCATGGCTGAATGAAGCTTATCTGACACACCCGTTTTCTCCAGAAGGCATATTACAACCTTCTTGCACTCAGGAACACGAGACAGAACACTTCAGTACTATGTCTGGGGGTCATTTTCAACAGCAAAATCAGGAACAAAAAGCACAAAAATGCGAAAAACACAGCACTAACTAGACCATAAAAAGGACCCTTGTTTACGGTACCAAGGCTGAAACCAGAAGGCAAAATGTCCCCTTGTTTGCCCTCTGCTGGGGACATGCTCACCGGGTGACTCACATTTTCTGCCACTCTGTGCACGTTTGCAAATGACCATGAAAGCGTGGCGAGTGTTGATTTGGGGTTACAAATGGATTTCGGTGAGTAAATAATATTTATCAATTCACAAATACAGAAATTCTCCAACTATGAGGATCAGTTGTCTACAGATTCACAGGCAAGGGCCCGTGCCTGACTGTCTGGTCAGGGGACTGGAGGGAAAAGAACTGTGGTCTTGGAGACAAGCTGCTCAGGGATGGCAGCAGAGGTATGGAGAGGTGGGGGTGGGCATAGGTGTGATTTTTGAATTTTGCCAATCAGACAGCATTCACCACAGAAGAGGCACTGAACAGTCAATGAGATGAAACAGCTCAGGCAGGTGACAGCAGCCACACTTTACCACTGGCCACCACAGAACTGGCAATAAGCACAGGAATGGAGTAGCCAGGGTGACAAAGATGAAGGCTCTGTATGAACCCAGTGACATGAACACCCATTTAGCACAGCCAGTCTAGCTGATGCTGTCTGAATGTCCAGTGGGTCAGCAGCAGAGACCAGTTCTGAGCCCTCAAGACCAACCAGCCACCCAATGGCAAGCTGGCTACACCGGACCCCTCCCATCATGGATAGGCCAGCAGTGCATCCCCTTGGGAACAGATGTTCTGGGTATGAGGTTGTGTCTCCTGTCTACAGGGCCTCAGCCAGCACTACTCTCTGTGACCCTTGAGTGTGGCATGCTTGGGGTCTACCCTTACCCCAAGCACACCTTCCCTAGAAGGTAAGGCTGAGCAAAGGCCTGGAACCCCACACAGCAGAGCATCCAACATCACAGTGAAAGCAGTGTGGGAAAGAGCCCCTCACACGGTACCTATCAATATCCCACCACCCAGAACCCAGCAGCCTCAAAGAATGCTGGAATGGCCTTCTTCAAGGGCAGATGAAGCCTCAACTTGGAGACACCACTCTGAAAAGGCAGGGTGCTGCCATTCAGGATGTGGCACCTGTATTAAATCAGAGACTTCCCTATGGCGTTCTGAAGAACACACGGTCCAGGAGCCCAGGGGTGGAAACAGCAGTGGCCCTGCTCACTATCCTTCCCTAGGATCCCCTGGGGGATCTCATGCTTCCTGACCCTGCAGCTCTGGGCTCTGCTGGGTTGGAGGACCTGGCCCCCAAAAGGGGGTGCATTCTTGCTAGAGAACAGAGGGTTCCAGTGAACCCCAAGTTATTGCCTCTGCCATAGCCCTTTGGACCCCTCACATCCAAGGGCCAGCAGGTAAGGAGTCACCATTGTAGCAGGGAATTGGTCCCATGCAGCAGTAGGAGGGAGCGCTGCTGGGATTCAACAGGGCAGGGAGGAATCCACTTGGAGCCCAGGTGATCCTCGTGAGCGCTTCCTGGAACGCCCTTCTCCACTGCAACTGCGGGTTGACGTGTGCAAGAACCATGGCCAGGAAGTACGCAACGGCCAAGGACTCAGGCCTCTCGGAGCAGGCCAGGCCAGGCAGCCACCAGATCTGTGGAGGGGACAGCTAAGGGAGAGGGGTTGTGGCTGAGGAAGGAGGGAAGAGGGTGAATACTGGTGACAGCCCCAAGACCAAAGGTGGCAGTGATGTTGCCATTTGTTTGCTAAGTTTCCCTCAGAAGCGAGGGCCCATGGGACATGGAGGTGCTGCTCCCTGTCTTGCATAAGAAGCAGAGCTGTGTGGCACAAGGGTGGGGGACTGTGGTGGCCATGAAGAGGCGAAGATGCGGGGCTCAGACCTCCTGTGCCAGGCACAGCTCCTCGGCTCCCTGAGCACACGCCTCCCAGGCCACGCCCCCTGTGGTCACACCCAGTCAGTGCCTGAACACACTGGGGCTTAAGGCAGGTCCACGTGGGCAAGGGGTACAGCTCCACCACAGGGCAGCTTTGGTTTGAGGACTCCCCACTGGCTGGGCCAACCTTTCTTAAAACTATGCTGCAGTCCAAGATGCTGCCTGCCCAGTCCCTGCTCCCTGGTTCTTCCTATCCAGTCAGTCCTTCTTTCCCTCCTTCCTTGAGACGAAATCTAGTCTGTCACCCAGACTAGAATGCAGTGGTGCGATCTCAGCTCACTGCAACCTCTGCCTCCCAAGTTCAAGCGATTCTCCTGCCTCAGCCTCCCAAGTAGCTGGGATTACAGGTGTGCACCACCACGCCCAACTAAATTTTTTGTAATTTTAGTAGAGACAGGGTTTCACCATGTTGGCCAGGCTGGTCTTGAACTCCTGACCTCAGGTAATCTACCTGCCTTGACCTCCCAAAGTGCTAGGATCCCTTCCCTGCCTCCCTTCTGTCCCTTCCTTCCTTCCTCTATCTTTTCCTCCTTCCCATCCTTTTTTCTTCTGGTCTCAGACCTACATTGCAGTCTGAAGCTACCCCCTTCCTTTGGCCTTCTCTTCCTCCTCCACCTCCCTTTCCCTCACTCTTTCTCCTCTTACATGTCTAGTCCCATCTGGCGCCTGCTTCTTGGTAGACTCCAACTAATTACAACTAGAATCTATCTTTGGGAAAAAAATTGTGCCTGTTTGACAGAAACACACTGAGGACCTGCTTAGGGTGGAGGGCGGACCCCAAGGATGGCCCGCTCAGGGGTCACTAAGCTAATTTTTAATGAAGGCAGGTTCTGCCCATGGAGGAGCCTTGGTTTCATGGGCATAGACGTAAGTATGGGGGAGATGCCAGGGCTGAAGAACTCACAGTGTGAGAGACAGAACTGAGAGGAGTCCCAGGCATGGGACACGCCACAGGGCAGGGACACACTCACAGGCTCACAGTGACTGTGGCCACAATAAGGTGTGGAAATGCAGAAATGAGTTCACTGGGCCGGATACCCCTGTGAGACTACGTGGGCACCCACTGTGAATTCACCAATGCCGTGGAAAGTGGACTTCCTGGGGGAACCAGAGAAGATACAGGGTTCTCCATGTGGCTGACAGGGAAGAAAACAGAACGCGCACACATAAAGTGCTGACGGACAAACAGTAGCACTGCCACGGCTCCCATGCGGAGTACTTTATAACCATGACAGCGTCTCATCCTCAGAGCAACTCACAGGTAAAGATGATGAACACATCTATTTTACACCAAAAAAATCTCTGAAGTTCAGAGAGCCTGGGTAACTTACTCAACATGCATGCAGCTGGAGAAAGTCATTTAAATCCAGGTCTCTCCAAGTCCAAGTCCAGTGACGTTAATTCTGGCAAAGTGCCGACCCCCTCAGCAGGGCCATGGCACAGAGAAGACACAGGGAGGGGCCTGGTGAAGGGGCCATTCCCGAAGGACAGTTTTCTCTCCAGCGTCATCAGCTGGCCATTGCTCACTTGTGCTGTGGACACATGCGTGGGTGGCAGGCCTTCCGCCACATGCTGAGGGCAAAGTGAGCCTGCTCCCTACCACACTTGGAATTCATTTTGCAGTGGGTTATGGGAAGGTACCACTCTGGTTTAGTGTGATCAAGGTCACTTAGGCCAGGCGTGGTGCTTCACACCTATACTGCCAACACTTTGGGAGGTCAAAGTGGGGGGTCACTTGAGGCCAGGAGTATAAGACAAGCCTGGGCTACATAGGGAAACCCCATCTCTAAAAAAAAAAATTCCAAAAAATTAGCCAGATATGGTGGGTGTCTGTGATCCTAGCTACTGAGAGGCTGAGGCAGGAGGATTGCTAGAATCAGGGAGGTAGAGGCTACAGTGAGCCATGACTGCACTGCTGCACTCCAGCCTGGGCAACAGAGCAAGACTCTGTCTCAAAAAAAAAAAAAAATTATCCCTAGTGGAAGCCTGCAGGGCACAGCCAATGCACTGGCTAGAGTTAATCAGAGCAGGGATACAGAAACAGCAGTAAGAATATGTCAAGCTCACAAGTCCGACAAAAAGGGAGTGGCTGGGGGGTCTCGTGTGTACAGGGCTAGGGGCCTCAGGTCTGGGGCTCCCAAGGGAGAAGAGGAGTCCTGTGGGATGGGGTAGCAACCATCTCAGGCTGAACATTTGGTCTTAGGATCTCGGCTTACAGCCCCATAATTTGCTGTTACCCTGTGCTTCTGACCAAGGTCCAGTTCTTCCGGTCCAGCTGCCACCAGTGCTGTAAAGGTCTAGCTTGAGTCTTTTTGTCTACCTGCCCACACTCTGCCCTCCTATGATCTCAAAGAATGGGCTTCGCTGATCCCCCCGGCACATGCACACTCCTCTCCCCCATAAGCAGTGAGAGGAATCTTGCGTTCCGGTCACACAGATGTCCCTCATGCCTCCTGTGTCCTGGGCCTCCTTTCCTCTCCCTGTTGCATTTTGTTCCTGGCTCTGCTGAGGCCCCTGGTGCACAATTGCCCATGAAGACCCCCAAGATGAGGCATCGTGCAATTCAGGAAAACCTGGAGTCTTTCTGATCACAGGCTGGGACTTTCATGCCAGAGGGTCCGCTTCAAGGCCTGTGCCAATGGAAGGTGCATGGGGTAGAAAAGAACCAGGAACCACAGGCAGAGGTGTGGGTCCTGGAGCTTCTCTGGAGGAAAAAGTCTGCAACTCCCACAAGTATGATGAAATCCTGAAGGCAAACAGAAACACAAGTGCATCCCATGTGTCCTAAAACAACTGAGAACTCAAGGCTCAACGGAGGATGACCACAGCCCAGTGGTTCTGGGCTGACATCAGAAGCCCTCGGAGGTGTGGTTAGGCATGGGCTTCTGGGCCCAGCCGAGCCTCCCAGTCACCAGGTCTAGGGAGGGGCCTGAGAATCTGCATCTCAGGTCCCCAGGCAATGCTGAGGCTGCTGGTCGTAGGATCAGGTTTTCAGAAACAGCTCAGCAGGAGCTGTCTTGCTGGGCCCCCTGCTGGGAATGTGGCTGCCAAAGGCACACACCTGCCCCTTTCCCAAGAACTGCCCTTGGCCGGGGGAGCAGGGGGACCATCTTCTTTTAAATTCCAGGTTAGATGACCAGAACCTGCACGTTTGTAACATAGATACACATGTACCATGGTGGTTTGCTGCACCTGTCAACCCGTCATCTAGGTTTTAGACCCCACGTGCAGTAGGTATTTGTCCTAATGCTCTCCCTCCCCTGGGGGGCCATCTTACATAGGAAATTATGCAGAAGCTCCACCCACTCCCAGCCTGTGACCTACAACTGATCACATTTCACATTCGGAACAAATGCCAGCAACTCTATGTTCTAATCCACACTCCACTGCCCCCCATGGGATCAGGCAGACCTCCCTCTAGCACAGCTCTGGATACCACCTCTAATGTCTCTTTTACTCTTCACAACAACCCTGGGAGGAAGCTGGCACAGAGAGGTTAAACAGCTTGGCTGAGATCACACAGCTGGTTACACGTGCAGCTCATGCTGCCTGACCCTGGAGCCCTCCCTCCTAACCCCATGGCTCTCCTGAGCCAGCTGTGATCCACATGCCCCGCCACGAGGACTTGAATCTCTTGAAGAGCTCATTCATGAAATGCTTTAGAGGCCCTCTTTCCCTTGACCCTTTCCACAACTCCCGGGGGTGATTTGGGTTTTGTCCATTCAAAAGGCGAAGAAAGTGAGACGGGAAGGAGAGTGACTTGCCTCCCACAATCTCTTAGTGGTAGCAGAGGCAGGAAGTTGAACCCAGGCTTCCTGACTTGTGGTCTGGTTATCAGTTTCTGGGGTGAGAGGAAGAACTAACCCTGCTTAGTTGGTTAGTTAGTACTTAGTTAGGTAGAGATTCCTCAGGGCTCCAGCATCCAAGTCCCACAGCTCTGCCCAACACACACACCCCATGACAGGCTCTGACCGCTCACCTGACATTGCTTTCCTTTTTCCTTGCTATGAGGAGTTTGGAGACAGAGCCACTGAGCCAACATTTTTCCTTCTAACCCTGTCTCAGCTGAGAGCTTTGACCAACACTCACACTCAATGGGGAGAGAGGGCAAGGGTCCTACCTCTGCCCCACATCCCAGCTCAGAGGCCTGGGCTAAGGATAGGGTAAGGGATGTTTTTTGTGTTGAGGACACAAAGCACTTGGGGTCATGGGAATAAGGGTCCCATCGTGCCTCTACCATGTCCTAGCTGTGTGTCTTTGGACAAGCCCCATGCCCTTTGGGTTTCAGGAACGCAGCTGTAAATGAGCAGAATTCTATCTCCTCCCTTAAAGTCAATGGGAGGGTGAGAAGAGATGGAGCACACTGCAGTGTAAGACAGAAGAGGCTATAGGGTCCCCACACGATTTACTCTCCAAAAATGATGTGGCACTCGAGTTTGAGGTGTTTACACAGGCATTTATTTTTCATTCATTCATATTCATTCATCCTTCAGTCATCAGTCAGTCAGTCAACAAACCTTTTTCAGACACCTGCTACATCCCACACATAAAGCAAAACATCAGAAATATTCATTAGCATGTTTGATTCTCACAGTCACCCTGTGGAGTAGACAGCATCAGCTCCATCTTACTTGAGGCTCTGAGAGAGAAAATAATGCACCCAAGGTCATCCACTGGGGCAGAACAGGGACTCCAGGACCCCAGATTCCCAGTGAAGCGCTATTGCTTGGGCAAGAGGCTGCCACCAGCACAGCCCGAGCCTCAGCCCACCCCAGCTGCTGAGCTTCAGCCTCTGATGGGACACGCTTGTCCTGGAAACGCTCCGAGCCTCCAGTCCTCCACAGTGCCCCGACGCTCTCTCCTAGAGCTTTAATATTTAGATGAGCTGTATTTGTCTTGCTGCCTTTTATAAAGACTGCGAGTTCTAAATGGACAAAGCCACAAGATGAGAGAAAGAGAGCTCATGAGACCGACTTTTTATTATCCAGCCAGAGCAGGGGAAAAATGACTCCAATAAATCTCAAGTTTTATGTGCTCCAGACATTCTGCCGAGCCAAAGATGGCTTCTCAGCAATGCCGATGGTACATTAAAAGCTCATTTTCCCAAACATGGTCCTGAATATGCACTCGGAGGAAAGAGCCATTACACCAGTAATATCGAAGCTGCAGCTGACGAATGCCGCTGCAATTTTCCCTGAGTTCTCCCTCATGACTCGGGAGCAGCTCTCAGAGTTCATACCCTGTTAGGCTTGGCATGCTGCCTGGTGCGGAAGTTAAACACCTGTCCCTTGCACTCAACCTCCAGTGTTCTGATTAGGAGCTCAGCAGGGGCTAGAAAGGGTGGGCCCCAGAGGGCAGCTGAACGACCACAAAATATCGCAAATTGTTTTATGAATTTCAGCGGAAGGGGTGGTGATCAGGTCTGAACAAGGAGTCCATGCAAATATGAAATTTCCTCCTCTCAGGCTTTTGCCACTGTCCTCTGGCCCCCAAGGCTACCACCTCCAGGAAGCCTTCGGTGCTGGGATTGCCCTCTGAGCTCAGCATTTCTTCCATTTCTTGTTTCAAGCTGCAAGCGCCTCACACTTCATGTTGAGATTATTTACGAATATGAATGGCTCAACTCAGCGATGGGCAGATTAAGTGTGTCCCATCGTGTCCCGCTCACTGCTGTGCCCATTCATTGTGGAAGGCTACATAGGCCAGATATGGAGAGCCCAGCTGGAGAGTCAGCCTGCCTGGGTTGAAATCGTGGTACCCCATTTTGATAACTGTATAGCCAAGTCATTTACCCTTCTATGCCTCTGTTTTTCTTATTTTTAAAATGGCAACAATAACAGTACCTCCTTCTCAGGGTCAAGGATTAAGTGAGATAATAAGTAGAAAGGGTTAGCAGGTACCAGGTCCATAGTAAGTGCTAAATAAATGTTACGTGACAGTTATAAATAATTCACCCATTCATTTAGGAAAAGTTCACCGAGAGGATGGACACAGGGTCTAACAAGGTGTGGTCCTGGCACTCCGAAGGCCAAGGTGAGGCATCTGGCCTCCTTGGTGAGCAGTGCAAGGGGCTGGCCATTGTGACATTCCTGGGGAAGCTCCACACATCACTGTGCCCACACCAGCTCTTGCCTGGCACAGAGGTTGTGAAGCTGAAATAACCCCAAGAAAAGCTGGGTTGACACCAAGCTGAAATCACGGCCGCTGTTGCCTGCCCGCCACTCCTCGACAGTGAGCACCCCATGCTATCTTTCCATCTTCCACAGCTTAGGTCCCTACTCAGAAGGCAACAAAGATGAACCCCATACTCATACTCAGCCAGGCGGGTACAGAGAGCACCGGGCTTAGAGTCAGAGGCCCAGGTTCAAGTTCCAGCTCTACCCTTTTTCTGGCTATGTGACCTTGGACAAGTAATTCCCTTCTCCCATTCATTAATTAATAAACAGACACTGAAGGCCATCTGCTAACCAGGCCCTTTGCTAGATGCTGGGCCAAGAGAAAGACACGAGGCCCAAGCCCAGCTCAGGCCAATGGTCCCTGGTAGGTGCACAACCACAAATTCCCGTGAACTGAGAGTGATCCCACCACTATTTAAATTTCTGATATGTTGTTCATCATGGTTTTCTGTGTTAATTTTGCCTTTTCAAAATATTTCATTAAAATACTATTTTTATCTCAATTACTGAGTTTTTGGACACACCCTTAAATTTTAGGATTGAGGCACCTGTCTCACATGCCTCACCCTAGTTCCAGCCCAGAGCATCCAGGCAGCCTCTGCAAGAAGATGACTTCTGAACTGGGTCCTAACACAGGAATAGAAGTTTACTGGGTGGACAAGGTGGGACAGCCTTCTAAGCAGGGCGAACAGCATGCGGTGGCTCTCAACCAGGGGTGATTTTGCTCCCAGGGGACATCTGGCAATGTCTAGAGGCATCTTCCATTTTGATTTTGACTAGGGTAGTGCTACTAGAGGCCAGGAACGCTGCTAGACATCCTACAAGGCACAGGACATCCCCCATAACAGAGAATTATCCCACCCAAATGTCAGCGGTGCCGAGGCTGGGAACCCCTGTGCTAAAGAACACAGGTAGGAAACACCATGGTTTAAGATACTACCTTAGGCCAGGCACGGTAGCTCATGCCTATAATCCTGGCACTTTGGGAGGCTGAGGCGGGCGGATTGCCTGAGTTCAGGTGTTCGAGAACAGCTCAGGCAACATGGCGAAACCCTGTCTCTACTAAAAATAAAAATTATAAAAAAAAAAAAAAAAGCCAGGCTGGGTGCGGTGGCTCACGCCTATAATCCCAGCACTTTGGGAGGTTGAGGCGGGTGGATCACAAGGTCAAGAGATCGAGACCATCCTGGTAAAAACGGTGAAACCCTGTCTCTACTAAAAACACACAAAAAAAATTAGCTGGGCATGGTGGCATATACCTATAGTCTCAGCTACTCAGGAGGCTGAGGCAGGAGAACTGCTTGAACCCAGGAGGTGGAGGCTGCGGTGAGCCGAGATCACGCCATTGCACTCCAGCCTGGGTAACAAGAGTGAAACTCCATCTCCAAAAAAAGAAAGCCAGGCACAGTGGCTCACACTGCTGTAATCCCAGCACTTTGGGAGGCCAAGGTGGGCGGATCACCAAGTCAGGAGGTGGACACCATCCTGGCTAACATGGTGAAATCACACCGCTGCTAAAAATATAAAACATTAGCCGGCCGTGGTGGCACACACCTGTAGTCCCAGCTACTTGGGAGGCTGAGGCAGGAGAACTGCTTGAACCCAGGAGGAGGAGACTGCAGTGAGCCAAGATCTCACCACTGCACTCCAGCCTGGGCAACAGAGCGAGACTCCATCTCAAAAAAAGATGCTACCTCAGCCTGATCCCTTGACCTCTCTAAGCCTCAGTTGCTGCCTCTGAAAAATAGGTACCCTAACTGTACCTACCTTAAAGGGCACTGGGAGACGATATGGCACCAAGGCTCTGCAGAGCAGGTGCTCCGTGAATATCTGTTCCCTGGCCTCACCCAGTGTGAACACATCCCAAACTGCACAGCAAACGGTTCTCAAAAGAGACAGCCTCCCTGGTTCCAAAGAAAACCAGGACATGGAAAAGAACTTGTTTTGTTCCTTTCCGACCTTTCTTGTAGGGAAAACCATGAATCTTATCTCTTCAACAAACGTGATCCTGTTCACAGAAAACCAGCCTGCGTGTTAGCTTATCACTGGCCTGAGTTTTAACAGGGAGTGAATTTTTATGACCGAGTTGTAAACCTTTGCAAAAACCATTTTTAAACTAAAGAACGCTGACAGATTCTTAGCTACCATAGCTGCTAAATTAAGCATGAGGGATGGGACGGGGGGGTTTATGAAAGAAAAGAAAAGTGCCCTAAAAGAGTTAGTGGAGGTAAAATAATGTTCATTAAAAATAGAAAAACAAACACATACAAAAAAATCTTTTGTGTTCAACTTCGCACTCGTACATCATAATGTTCCAGTAAAAGGCCATTTCCCCCTGAGATAATAAAAGAATTGAATTTTTCCTTATCGGTCATCTATTTTTCTAGCCGAAGCTATTACTCCCGCTCTGGGGTTGCTAGGCAACAAGAAATATTAATAGCAGCTTTTATTAGCTTAGCTTTTGCAGCCGAGTACCAGAATGAGAAAATGGGAAACATAAATGTGTTACATAAATCTTTCAACCTTTCAGAGCCAGTGTTAGTCTCTGTTTCCATAATGATTTATTGAAGTGATGGTTCATTTATGAGAAAAAGGAGTGCAGGGTAAGAAAACGGAGCGGTCCCCTGCAGGAGTGTTTGAAAATAAATAATTATAGCAGGGGAGCAAAAGCTGTTTAAAGCCATTTTTCTTAGTTTTATAAAATGTAAAAAGACATATTTCTTTCGCTTACTGCCTCTGAAAAACAGGGGGCAGGAGTTTCATCTGGACTCTGATAAATACAAAGGAAGCCCTGGACCTCTAGCCACCACCGTCTAGGACCCTCAGAGACCCATACTGGAGATCGGTGCTCCCCCAACGTCCATCCCCAGTGGGACATTAGACAAAAACATGGCACCTTGGAAAAGCCCAAGCCGGAGGTGCCCCTGCCGACCCCCTGCTTCAACTCAGATGGATCCTTCCCTTGGTCACGATGCTAAGAAGCATTGTGTCTCTGGCCCTCACTTTCTTAGCAAGCAGTGGAACTGTCGCTTTGCTGTTGCTTTTAAGCTCTGAGCCCTGGCCAAGATCCTAGTGTAATTAATATGCCTTCTCCTGCTTGTCCTCCAGCTGGGGACCTCCCACTAACCCTAGCCACCTCAGCCCCCCACAAAGCTGGTAACAAGCAGGTCAGCCTGGACAAACTTACAGACGAGGCTGAAGCCACCCCAACCCCGTCAATAAAGTGGATAAAGTAATAAACAGAGCAGCTTATTTACCAATTGCCTATGTGTGCCACTTCACCTGCATCAGATCGCTGACTCTTGATAAATTCCTATGAGGGAGGTAACAATATCTCCATTTACAGATGAAGAAACTGAGGCTCAGAGAGGCTCAACCCCTTGCTCTGGGTCACAGGGTTGGGGCTAACAAGAAGGGGAGCTGGGGTTTGAACTTAGGTTGGCCTGACCACAGAGCTTATGCACCTGACTACTAGATGATACCATATACCGAGAAACCAAAGATGCACAGAAAAAAACCCAAAACATAATCACGGCGGGTTACAAACTTGGCTACACATTCTTGCCTTTCAGTGTCCATGCCTCCTACTGTGTAACTCTGTCATTTCTCTCTTTAAGAGGTAGGATCTATTTCTCCACCCCTTACTCTGGGATTTGCCATGTGACAGGCTTTGGCCAATGGGCCAGGAGCAAATAGGATGTATGCAGAGGTTTGAAAAGCGCTGCACATTGGGGTTTAAAAAAAAAAAAACAAGTTGACTTTAATAAGTAAAAATTACAACGTTCTTCTCCCAGCAATGAACAGTTTCATTCTTTAAAAGTAAACGAGGCCTACAACAAGAGGGCACAGGAACAAGTAGTCAAATGGATTTAGGTGAGCACTGTACACAAGCTTTGAGAAAGTGCAAAGGTCTGACCTCTAGGCCAGAACAAGATGGAAAACTGCCAGGCCTGCCAGGCCTATACCCAGACACCAGGATGGACAAAACTCAGTTATACTGAATTCAGAGACAAAATTCAGCGAAACTCTTTCACTTTTTTAGGGTTCTGCACCATTTCACTGAGCAGACTAAGTGCTACCTCACCTGCTACCCTGGGCACCCTGTGTCCATCACCGTATGAACGATCCTAGGCCACCATGTGATGAGAGACACACATCTCTCCTTTTTTTTTTTTTAATTGTACTTTAAGTTCTGGGGTACACATGCAGATCTTGCAGGTTTGTTGCATAGGTATACACGTGCCATGGTGGTTTGCTGCCTCCGTCTCCATGCCATCTACATCAGGCATTTCTCCCAATGTTATCCCCCCGCAACCTCCCCACCCCCCACTGTCCCTCCTGTAGTCCCCCACCCCCCAGCAGACCCCAGTGTGTGATGTTCCCCTCCCTGTGCCCATGTGTTCTCACTGTTTGACACCCAGTGTTTGGTTTTCTGTTCTTGTGTCAGTTCGCTCAGAATGATGGTTTCCAGCTTCATCCATGTCCCTACAAAGGACATGAACTCATCCGTCTTTATGGCTGCATAGTATTCCATGGTGTATATGCGCCACATTTTCTTTGTCTAGTCTATCATTGATGGGCATTTGGGTTGGTCCAGGTCTTTGCTATTGTAAACAGGAGACACACATCTCTTTCTGTGTTTTGATTTGTTGTTGTTGTTGTTGTTGTTTTTGAGACAGAGTCTCACTCTGTCACCCAGGCTGGAGTACAGTGGTGTGATCTCAGCTCACTGCAACCTTGGCTTCCCAGGTTCAAGTGATTCTCTTGCTTCAGCCTCCCAAGTAGCTGGAATTACAGGCACAAGCCACTATGCCCAGCTAATTTTTGTTTTTGTTTTTTTTTTTTAGGAGAGGTGGGGTTTCACCATGTTGGCCAGGCTGGTCTCGAACTCCTGACCTCAAGTGATCTGCCCATTTTGGCCTCTCAAAGTGCCAATATGACAGGTGAGACATGACACCTAGCCTTGATCTCTCATCATGAAAGATGAGACTGGCCAAATCATTCCCCTTTGGTCTCAGCTGACACTGGGCCAACCACTGCAACGTCAATGAAGCCATCCTTGAACAGGCAGCTGCAGGCAAGCTGTAAGGTGGACTCAGAAATCACCTGCACCAGTCCAGATCAAAAGACCTAGCTCGCTGACCTACCAAATAATGAGAAATCATAAGAATTCATTATTTTAAATCACTAGGTATTGGGGTAGTTTGTTACACAGCAAAAGCTAACTGATACAATCATAAGACAAAACCAAACCACAAACGTTATGCATTAAGAATAATGAAATGAATAGGTTGCACTAAGGGATCCATAGTGCCCCCTGTGTTTTAGAAGACCAGAGGACCAAGGGTTGAGGTTCTTTTTTCCTTGTGCCTCTAACTCAGGAGGGGATTCCTATGTCTCAACTTGTGAGTATCGAGCAGGGATAGACCATGACTTCTGTGGGGAGGAGGAAAATGGCAGGGAAGGGAAGAGGAGAGAGAAAGGAGATTGTCGGGAAATAGTTCAGAACAGGAAGAAAATGGGGGAGGTGTTAGGAAGTATAGCAAGGACCTCCCAGAGTCAATACCCAGACCCTGTCCCTAAGTCCAAGGCCCTGCCCCACTCTAAGTTTTAAGCCCTTTCCCCAGGCTCTGGGCACAGGAACCATCTCTAAAGCAAGGTGGTCAAGTGACAATTAAGGTACATCTCAGCCCCCTCCCCGACAGCCTAGCCCAGGGCACCAGACTGGAAAGGCCTTTTGCTTGGGGTAGGGGTCCCTGGGCCACCACCCCTAGCCCTCTGTGTGCAGCATGAAGGGCCTGTCCTGGTAAGAGGCTTTGGGACAGGGACTTGGAGCACAAAGGATCTGAAATGCAGCACTAAGGACTGTGTTTGATAGGATTTGAGTCCCCGCAGGCCAGTGGCACATGTGACGTTGGTAGTGAGAGGACTATTGAACCTCAAACCCATATACTTGTCTAGTATGTCACTGCTAATGAAGCAATTATACCTGTTTTCCTATTTGTGAGTTCACCAGAGCTGAAATCCCCATCCCCATTTCATAGATGGGAAAACTGAGGCTGGGAGAGAAGTAACTTGTCCGAGATCCCAAAGAAAGCAAACAAGAGTCAAAGCTAGGAGGAGAACACATGAGTGACATCTGCATACCTCTCCTGTGCTAAGTGCGTCCCACAGCTAGACCACACAGCTCCAGGGAGCCACAGGGCTCAGTGCAGAAAAATACCACATTTCCCTGATGACTAGAAGGGTCAGGGCAGCTTTGCCGGAACTCATTTCTGGTTAGGCCCAGCCTCCATCTGCCTGAGGCTCTCCCTGGAGTTTCTCTGGTCTCACAAAAGGTGCAGGTTACCCAGGAGTCTGCCTGGGAACGTCCAACTCTGCCACCTCCCAGGGTAATTCCTCTCCTGGGTAAGCCAGGAGTATAAGCTCGAACACTTCCCAAGGACAACTCCAAAATAAATGATTTCAGGCTTAACAGAAGAAGATTAATAAATTCCACTCTTCGAGTTTCTTTGGGTATTTTAGAAACTGATTTATACATACAATATCTCTCTCGAAATGAGACAATCAACACAGGATAAAATTATTGAGTTATGAAAATCAGGGTCAGACAGAGGTGCAGCACTTTAAATTAACCGGCAAAATGTATCTTTCATACTAAATTGACTCTTTTTGTCTTGGAAATGAATGTTTAATCAGTTAAGACGCTCAAGTTGAGGGAGAAGCCTTAAGCATATTTAATTTTGTAAAAGGGGTTCGATTCCAATACCGTATATGACTCCTGTGAGCTGCCATAGCTTTAAAGCAGAAGGCTAACTCCCATCCATGCCCGCAAGGCTGAGCAGGCCAGGGAGCGGACCAGAAAGGACCGGTGGCCGCTGGGATCAGAGCCAAGGGGGCTTTGGCATTTACAAGATGGCTGTCAAATGTCTTGGCCTTGCCCGCCTCTCCAGGGATGACTTCCCCCGTGTATCTCGATCTGTGCAGACAACACGTGAAGCACCCTGGCCATCAAGGGCATCCTCTGTGCCACCTGTGGCCCTGGCAGCCTGGTCACACCATCCCTCAGCCATCTGGATGGCAGGGGATAGAAGTGGGTATGAATTCTGGCCATGCTGCTTCAGAGCTATACGGCAGAAATTCATTCGCAAAGTACTTACAGGATCTACTCCGCATCAGGGGACACTTCCTCCAGGAAGTGATAACACCACGTCTAAGTCAGGGGCCTCTTCCCGACACAGAGCACCACATGCTGGTGCTATTAGAGAATTTGCCAGTTTTAGAAATGGGCTTTTCACCTTCTCTCCATCTGTACCAGGAGTCCCTCAAGGGCATCTTGTAGCTCCCAAGCCTAGAACAATGCCTGGTACCTAGTGGGCGCTCAATGAAGGCTGGCGCACAGCTGAGGATCACTGTGGTGGCTTGAAAAATGCCCCCCAAAGACATGAGGTCCTAGTCCTCGGAACCTGTAAATGGTATACTGTATTTAGAAAAAGGGTTCCTTGCAGATGTGATTAAGGATCTTGAGATGGGAGATTATCCAGATTACCCCCAAATGCCCTAAATGCCACCACAAATGTCCTTACAAGAGGGGCAAAGGGAGTTTCGCTGACAGAGAGAAGGCAATGTGAAGATGGAGGCGGAGATCAGAACGAGGCAGCCACAAGCCAGGGAAGACCAGCAGCCCCCAGGAGCTGGCAGAGGAGCAAGGACAGATTTTCCCGACAGCCTCTGGGGAAAGCGAGTTCCTCCTGGCACCGTGATTTCAGCCCAAGGAGATGGCTTCTGGATTTCCAGAGGTGTGACAGAATAAATCTCTGTTTTGTTAAGCCCCTGAGTTGGTGGAAATCTCTTAGAGCAGCCATCGGACACGAATACAATCCCCTGCCACCTCGGGGTCTCCGTCCCTTCATGATGGTGTTATCATTATCCTTGGTTTGGTTCTTGGGGGCATTATGCAAGAAAACATTTGCAAAGCCCTCTGCATGGTGCTTGACACCCAGAAGGGGTTCGTACCCATTCCAGCATCACCACTTAGTGTGTTTGCCCTCACACACACAGGGCCACGCCCCTTCATCCTGTGGTTCAGATGAATTTAAAAACTTTGTCTTGAAAAACCCCTTGTCTCTCTCTTCACCAGATGGTCCCTATGCATGTACGTTTTTCTTTTTTGAGATGGAGTTTCGCTTTTGTTACCCAGGTTGGAGTGCAATGCCGCGATCTCGGCTCATTGCAACCTCCACCTCCTGGGTTCAGGCAATTCTCTTGCCTCAGCCTCCCGAGTAGCTGGGATTACGGGCACGCGCCACCGTGCCCACCTAATGTTTTGTATTTTTAGTAGAGATGGGGTTTCACCATGTTGACCAGGATGGTCTCGATCTCTTGACCTCGTGATCCACCCGCCTTGGCTTCCCAAAGTGCTGGGATTACAGGCGTGAGCCACCGCGCCTGGCTCTGCATGTACATGTTCTTATCTGGTTTTTCCAGTTGGTCCGGGTGCCCTCCCCTGGATAATAGAGTTTGGCTTATCTTCCATTACATAAAGAGGGAATATAAAATTCAGTGAACCCTTGCAAAGTCTGACTAATGGAAGAATTAAGGCTATCTGAATTTGTGAAGCCTCTTAAACATGAGTTAAAGAAAATCTGGATAATGACTGCAAGCGCCTATTTGGACAGAGCCCAACAAAAGCATTTCTGAGGAGGGGCGATTAGGAGGTCATCTCTGATAAAAAGATAACATGCTTTGTCATTGTCAAAGCTATTAAACCAGGTGGCCCTACAAATGTACCTGAGGGTGTCTGCAGGCTGCTCCTTTAGGAAATGAGACTTAAGGGAAAACACTGCCATTTGCTTACAGCGGGAATTCATTTTTATTGCTAAAAACAATAGCAAATGCTCATTGAGTGTTTACTCTCTGCAGACATTTGCTAAGACTTTACATATATTATCTCCATACACTTCTCCACAGTCTTCAGTGAGTACAATTATTATTCCAAGACAAGCAAACCGAAGCTTCAAAGGTGAAGCCAGGACCTAACTCGGGTCTCTGGGACCAACCATCACCCGACACTGTCTCCATTCACCCCAGTACCAAAGGCGGTGACACAGTGGCCCCAAACTCTAGCCATGCTCACCTCTGTACCACGGCCCTCATAGCAGATGGCAAGGTGCCACCTGACCCTGCTCTTGCTTGTATTACCATAAATCCCAAACAGGGATGGTCCAGAGCAGTGAGGTTTCTGCTAGAAAATGAGCCTGGTAAGCAAGTAAGGTACAAGCATTCTAGCTCAGTGGAAACCCCTTTATGCCTAGTGTTCCATTATTGGAACATTAAGCATGTGGGAGTTATTTACATCCTACTGCTCAAGCTCACCAGCAAGGTCTGATTGCAAGAATTCAAAACATTGCAACCTCAGGCACAAATGGGTTAAAGCCATTCCAGACATGGCGGTGGGTGTCTGAATCGCTAGGTTTCAGATACAGAAGGGGAGCTGAGGACTTGCATCATTGATGGACCCACAGAGAAAACATTTCTGTAGAAATGAAGCGTCCATTTTCATCGAACTCTTTCATGAGAACCAAACACTATAAAATGTGGACCGACCTCAAGTTGTTTTCCTCCCACCCTCCCTCCCTTCCTTGTCTCCTTTTATTTCTCACCTAATTCCAAAAATAAACAAAAAATGTGATGTGCCTTAAAAAAAATACACAGAAGACACCAGGTTTTTTAAACAAGGAAGTTTGCTGGTAATAAAAGGAGAGTAAACAAATAAAATACAGTCGAGCTTGTCTGACTCTAAAGCCATGCCCTAAGGCCCCGGGGTCTGCTAGAATTGGGCCACAAATTTGACTGTGGCTTCTGAGAAGTCCTGGCAGAGGGAGACACAAGCCACCCCAAACCATGAGATTCTGCTATGAAAAATCAACTAAGCAGCCCTCCTCCTGTGCCACAGGTGTGTGTGCATGACTCAAGCTGATAAAACAGTGAACTGCTTCCTCGTAGACACAGTGGTCCATCCAGCAATGCTGTCATGATCCTTGCTGCCAGCAGCCATCAGGCCTGTGGTGTGGAAGTGCGGCTTGACACTGGTGGGGTTCCTGGATCAAACCATGCCTGAAACCCTGAGACCACCTCCTGGATATTTCAGACTCTTTTGCATAAGTTTGAGATTGGTTCCTGTCACTTAAAAATGAATGTAAGGGGCCGGGCACAACGGCTCACACCTGTAATCCCAGCACTTTGGGAGGCCGAGGCGGGTGGATCACGAGGTCAAGAGATTGAGACCATCCTGGTCAACATGGTGAAACCCCATCTCTACTAAAAATACAAAAAATTAGCTGGGCATGGTGGTGCATGCCAGTAATCCCAGCTATTCAGGAGGCTGAGGCAAGAGAATTGCCTGAACCCAGGAGGTGGAGGTTGCAGTGAGCCGAGATTGCGCCATTGCACTCCAGCCTGGGTCACAAGGGGAAACTCCATCTCAAAAAAAAAAAAAAAAAATGAATGTAAGAGTCATGACTAGTATGTAGTATTAATTGTGAAGGGAAGAAGCAGAAATAAATACAAATCACAGTTGTTCAGAAGAAGCACTAGAATTCCCTTAAGGAGATTTTTCTATGGTGTATTAAAAAAAAATGCTCCTCTGTTCTTTTTTTCTATAGATTTTGATGGTTCAAATAAGCCATTAATTTTTTGAGACAGGGTCTTGCTGTGTTGCCCAGGCTGAAGTGCAGTGGCACCATCTTCGCTCATGGCAAACTCTATCTCCCAGGTTCAAACGATTCTCGTGCCTCAGCCTTTGAGTAGCTGGTATTACAGGCATGTGCCACCATGCCTGGCTAATTTTTGTATTTTTAGTAGAGATGGAATTTTGCCATGTTGACCAGGCTGGTTTTGAACTCCCAGCCTCAATTGATCCGCCCGCCTCGGCCTCCCAAAGTGCTGGGATTACAGGCTTGAGCCACCATACCTGGCAATACAGCATTTTCTTTTTTTTTTTTTTGAGGCATGAGCCACCACACCTGGCCTCAAATAAGTCATACTAACAGATAAATCTAATATAGATATATAGATACAGATGGACACACACACACACACACACACACACACACACACACACACACAGCCCTCCTTAGAACGGTATTCAGGACTCTTATGATACAGGCTCTGCTGAGCTCTTTCATCTCCTCTATCCCTCTGGCTCCAGGTCCTTCCTCTCCAGCCCAATAAAAAGAATGTACCACATGCTGTTCCCAAGCACGGCATGAGCACCCTTGCCGCCCCCTTTTGTACCTGCTATTCCCCCAACCTGGGAAAGGTTCTTCTTGCCTTTGTCTGCCTGCTACATTTTTACCTATCCCATGAACTTGAACTCAGTAATTACCCTCTTCTCTGGCAGCATAAGCAAGATACAATTTTTTAAAATACATTTAAATTTAAATTACGAGTGATCCTCCCACCTCAGCCTCCCAAATAGCTAGGACTACAGGTGCACGCCACCACCCCTGGCTAATTTTTTGTTTTGTAGAGACAGGATCTTGCTATGTTGCCAAGTCTGGTCTTCAACTCCTGTACTCAAGCAATTTTCCTGACTCAGTCTCCAAAGTGCTGGGATTACAGATGTGAGCCACCATGCCTGGAATACAGCATTTCTTTTCTTTTTTTAGTAATAGGGTCTTGCACGTTGCCCGGAGTGCAGTGGCTTTTCACAGGCATCATGCCACTACTGGTTAGCACGGGAGTTTTGACCTGCTCTGTTTCCGACCTTGGCCAGTTTACCCCTCCTTAGGCAACCTGGTTGTCCCCCACTCCTGGAAGGTCACCATATCGATGCCAAAGCTAGTGTAGCCAACTGATTTGCGTAGTGCACTACAGCCCAGAACTCCTGGGCTCAAGCCATCCTCCCACCCCAGCCTCCCAAGTAGCTGAGATTATAGGTAAACACCACTGCGCCCGGCTAGTGTGTCATTATGTGATAAAATGTTCTAACATCGACTGTGCTCATGGTCACACAACTCTGAATATACCAAAAGTCATTAAATAGCATACTTTAAATGGGTGAACTGTATGGAATATAAATTATACCTCAATAAAAAAGTCAAAAAGAGATTATACTATTAACAAATAATGCAAACCAATAACAAGATATCGTACACAGAGCTCCAGAAAGGAGCAGCGTGCTGACATTAGATTTCTCTCGTGCCCATCCACTGTGTTCCACAGACTCCCACACAAGCAACCCCCTGAACCCAGACCCTGCCCATGAGCAGAGTGTTCTTACCAAAGCACCAACATTCTGCTTCCCTCTCAACCCGCCCCCCACCCCCTGCTGTCACCAGCAGGACCGTGACAAGTGACAGGGACTCACCGTGGGCAGCTGGCCCGACAGCAGGTGGCTGTCCTGTGCTAGCATGTTGGACACCATGATGGCTGGGAGGTCCATGGCCTGGTAGGAGTAGGCAGGGAGCAGACCGTTGGGGGCGAGGCCGTGGCACAGCGAGTGGTAGCTGGCTTCGTGGTCCCCCAGGTGCAGGAGGGATGGCTCAGGGAGGTTGGGAGGTGTTATCGGGGGGATCTCATAGTCTTCGTTGTTCTCACTCTGGCCGTTGTAGGTCTAAAACATCAAAAAGACATGTCGTCGGGGGTCAGTGCCTTACAACTGTAGAACATACCCAACAGTGCCAACAATGGCCCCAACGATAACAATAGCAACCCCTCGGCAAAGGAGAGAAGGGATGATGCCTCTGCAAGGCAGAGGGTCAAGATGGTGCCTTGACTCGATCAGATTCCTGCCCTATCCCCAAACAGATGTTACGTCCCACCAGAGGCTCTGCACACAAAAGTCTGCCCTCCTGGAAAATGGGGGCCGGCTCCCCCTTCTCCTCTCTGGTTTCCCACCAGATCTGGCCCTCAAAGAACACCTTCGGTCCATCTTTCCCGCCCACCCATGTCACGGATGGGACTCAGGTCCAAGGAGGAAAGCCGGCCGTCCAAGGTTGGGGGAAGAGCTGGGAATGGAGCCGAGGTGTCCTCATCCCATGCTTGGTGATTTCTCCAGGGAAGCCAGACCATTTTCTCTTGTGCTCCCAACTCTCAGCCCGACCAGGGCTTCTCAGCCTTTCTCGTCTTGGCAAACAGCACAAACATCCAAGCAGGAGCACAAGCTAGAAACCAGGAGTCACCTGGACACCCTCCTTTCCAGGCCTTCCTTGTTTACTTTTTCCCACCTTGCCAAACTGTCCTGGAACCTCCAGGATGCTGAATAGAAGTAGTGAGAGCAGACATCTTGGCCTTTTTCCTTATCTTAAAGAGCTCCATATTTCACCATAAAGGATGACGTTTGCCCCGAGTTCTTTGAGGTCTTCTTTAGTAAGTTGAGGGGTGTTCCGGCAGGTCAGAGTGTGTGGGTTTATTAAAATTGTGCACGGCTTTTTGATTTTTATCAGATTCTTTCCCCTGCATCTACTGACAGGCTTAAATGACCTTTCTCCTTTAATGCAGTTAATATAGTCAATACGTAATTTGGTTTTCTAATGGTAGATCAATCTGGCATTCCTGGAATAAACCCTATTTGGCCATGACATATTATTCTTTTTATAAGATTGTTGGGTTGTGTTGGCTGATGTTTTGTTTAGGACTTTTGTATCAGGTTCACAAGTGTGACTGGCCTATAATTTTTCTGTCTCATACTGTCCTTTTTGGGTTTTAGTACCAAGGTTACATTAGCTTGAGGAGTTACTCTTCCATTTCTACACTCTGGAAGAGATTAGACCTAGCAGAAGAGAGATGTGTCAACTGGAAGATGACTCTGAAGAAATTATCCAGCATTCAGCATAGACAGTCAAAAAGGAAATACGAAAGAGTTCATGTGCGCAGCAACACAGTAAGAGTGTCTAGTGGATACCTGTTCAATCAGCATTCTGGAGGGAGAAGACTGAGAGAATACGTCAGGGGAGAACTGAGGAGATAATAGCTGAGAATGTTCTAGCACAAAGGAAGGATATCAAAGGCATTGGTAAACATAAAGGTAAATGTTTTCCACACTTTTTCTTTCATTTTCTTTAAACAGACATAAAATAATGGTACATACTTGTGGTGTACACAGTGATGTTTTAATACAAATAACGCATAATGATCCTATCAGGGTAACCGGCATATCCAGTATCTTGAACATTTATCAAATAACATCTTCTAGCATCGTTGTATTTTTTGTTAAGTATTGTTTGTGCATGTTAAAATAGCAAAGGTCACTGAGCCTGGCACAGGACCTGGTCAGTGATGGGCCAGTCCCCTGAATGTCTGCTGGGTGAAGTCACTGAGCAGTGGAGATAGCTGGGTGTGCATGCGTACAGCCCGTGTCAATGACAGAAAACACAAGATCCCTAAATGCCATGGGGGAGAGCCCTAGACTATCCTTTACAGCCATAGAACAGACTGAGAGGTAAGGGCTTTGCCACCCTGAGATCCATCACTGGGACCCAGAGCCCACATGGTCTCTGGCTCAGTGGCCCCCTCTGCAGGCCTGTGGTGGGATGATCTCACAGATGGGCAGTCATCTGGGAACAGCCACGGCTGTGCCCACCTTCCTGCTTCACCCTCTCCTTCTCTGTTCTCATGCTGGGGTTCCTCAGGCTCAGTCCTGATTGCCCCTCTCTTCCTGCCTTCCATTGCCTGCCCAAGTGGACTTCAACCAGTCTAGGTTTTCTAGATTCTCGTCTAGATGCCACATTTAGGCCTGCAGGCTTGGTCATGCATCTGAGCTCAAGGGCTGAGCCCCTCCAGGCCCAGTCAATGTTCTCATTTGTTGGTCATAATGCCCCTTCCCCTGCCATGCCCCTGTGGCCTTCCCATCTCAGCAAGTGATACCTGCTTGGGGAATTTTTCCATCCAGTTCATAGAACCACGAATCTGGGACTCACCCTCTGGCACCTGTCAAATCCAATGAAACACCTCCAAAATATCTTTACAATCTGTTTCTCTCCATCCCCATTGCCACTAGTCCAGGCCACTGCCACCTCTTACCAGCCCTTTGTATTGGCCACTCTGGGCTGCTCTATTTTCTTTCTATAGTCAGAGTGGTCTCTATCAAGATGATCATCACACAATGTCAATCCCACGTCAAATGATGAGCTCCCCACTGCCTTCAGAATGAAGTCCACAGTCCCAAATCCAGCCCTAGAAGTCCTTGCGTGACCTGGCCCCACCACCCCTCTAGTCACAGGGACCTCTCCTGCCTCTGCACTCTCCCCTGTGTGGTTCCCTCTGCTGGACTGCTCCGCCCGCCACATGTGGTCCCTCACGTGGCTCGTTCCTACTCATCCCTCCACAATAGGTTTTGTTTAAATGTCTTCCCTGATACTCCAGGGTAAGTCAAACGCCATCACATGCCCCAAGATTGCCCAGAATTTTGCTGTGGAGGCACTCGTCGTATAAGTAGCCAACTGACTTCTTGTGTGGTTATTTATTTGATGTTTAATGTGCATTTTGCTCCCTATATCCCCAATGCCTCAGTCAGAACCTGGCACAGAGTTGGGTACAAACTAAGAGCTCAGAAACGATGAGTTGGCCTGTAATCCCAGCACTTTGGGAGGCCGAGACAGGAAGATCGCTTGAGCCCAGGAGTTCAAGACCAGTCTGGGCAACATGGTGAAACCCTGTCTCTACAAAAAAATAAAATAAACACTGGGGTCTATTGGGGGGAAAAGGGGAGGGCCAGTGGGAGGGGGAGGTGGGGAGGGATAGCCTGGGGAGAAATGCCAAATGTGGGTGAAGGGGAGAAGGAAAGAAAAGCACACTGCCATGTGTGTTCCTACGCAACTGTCTTGCATGCTCTGCTCATGTACCCCAAAACCTAAAATCCAATAAAAAATTAAAAAAAAAAAAATTTGCTGGGTGTGGTGCTATGCGTGTATAGTCCCAGTTACTTAGGGGGCTGAGATGGGAGGATATCTGAGCCCAGGAAGTCAAGGCTGAAGTGAGCTGTGATTGTGCCACTGCACTCCAGCCTGGTTGACAGAGTGAGACCTCATCTGAAAAAAGAGTTGAATGGACAGCTAGGTCCTGGGGCGGATGCTGTAAAAATGCATCTCACTCAACCTTCAGGACTGCCCTGGAGGTGGGAACTACCGTCCCTATCATGCAGGAGGCAGTGCAGTGCAATGGTTAAGAGCCAGGCAGCTTGGGTTTGCATCCTGGCTCTGCCACTTACTACCTGTGTGTGACTCTGGGTACATTACTTACCCTCTGATACAGTTTGGATATTTGTCCCCTCCAAATCTCATGTTGAAAGTGATCCTAGTGTTGGAGGTGAGGCTGAGCCAAAAGTATTTGTGTCATGGGGCCGATCCTTCAGGAGTGGTTTGGAACCCTCCCTGTGGTAATTAGTGAGTTTTCGCTCTATTAATTCACACAAGAGCTAATTGTTGAAAGAGACTGGCACCTCTTACCCCTACCTCGTTCTTTCTCTTATCATGTGACACACCTGCTCCCACTTCGCCTTCTGCCAAGAGCAAAAGCTTCCTGAGGCTTCACCAAAAGCTGAGCAGATGCGAGTGCCTTGCTGATACAGCCTGCAGAACCATGAGCCAATTAAACCTCTTTTCTTTGTAAATTACCTAGCCTCAAGTATTCCTTTATAGCAATGCAAAACCCACTAAAACGCCCTCTCTATGCCTCAGTTTCCTCATATGTGAGAAAGCAGGACAGTATGGATCTATAGGGCTGCTGTAAAGAGCAAATGAATCAATAACATGTAAGTTTCTCAGGACCATGCCAGCACAGTCAGTGATGTCAGTGTCAGTTATTATTACTATCCTTGTTGCCCTCCTCTGGAGTTTCAGAGATGGAGGGGAGTTCCCCAAGGACACAGAATAGGTAAACAGTAGCCTACTGGGATGTGGGGGACAGGGACACATGCAGAAGGTGAACAGAGTCAAAATGATTGCAGGTTATCATGAATACTATGATACTACGGGGAACACACACAAGGGATTGTGTAGGGAGCATCAAAGGAGTAGAGTTTTGCCTCAGAATGGGCAGAGGGGTTGGGAAGGCTTCCTGGAGGTGGCGACTCTGAACTGGAAAGCCGGCAGTGGGACTTTGTTTTCTGGGGTGATGTGATATCTGTGGCTTATCGCACCTAAACGCAATCGGCCCCTGGCCCATCTCGCTGGTCAGGCTGAAGACAGACATCACCCTGTGTTGCTCAGACCTGTGCTGTGTGAGTTAGGAGCATTCGTGAATGAGGATCCTGAGCCAGTGAGCTGCTGTTTACTTACTCTGTGTCTTTGGGAAGTCCTTTAACTGTCTTGTCATCAGTTCCTAGCACAGTGCACAGCAAAGACTCACCACAACACAGTAAGTGAGCATGGGAAATGAGGGAATGTCCCAGGCTCTAGTTTCAAACCACATCTGTCCTTCCCAACACACTCTACGCCCCTCAGCCACCTGCTGTTCACGTGTTTTGACTGCCACCTCCCTCCGTGTCCCTCAGCACCGCTAAAATAGGTGCTGGCACAGAACAGGTGCCCGGTGAATGCTAAGTGACTGCTCAAGTCCATTCCTTTTAGTCAAAAAACAAAATCTCAATCTGCTGGCACCAGCCCAATTGACCAGAAGCCTTTTGAAAAAATAAGCATATGCTGTATCAAAATATTGGAATCACACAGTTATGACAATTCACTTAAAGAGGCAATTAGCACACTTAAAAATAACTAAGCACACAAACACATACATGCCTCTTCTGAAAGCAATCAAATCCTACATGCATGACACTGAACACAGACCAACTTGTCCTGAATACCTGCTGTGTGCCAGGCACTGAGCCCAGCATGTCCATATACATTCTCTATTTAATTCAGACATGTTCTGTAGAGAAATAATTATTGTCTTCATTTTGCCGATGAGGAATATGGAGCTTAAAGTAGAGGTGTCACGTAGCTAGTAGGTCTAGGTTCTGATTCAGACTCAGGTCTTGTGACTCCAAACCCAGCAGTTTCCTACAGCAGAATTGGCCATTCCATGGTGCCTAATTTCCTCACTACACTGGCATCCTCATGAACATACAGAAAGAGATGCCAAGTCAGAAGAGCTTTGCCAGTTAAAAATATTAGTAAAATCTTACAGGAAATCTGCAAAGAGTCACCTCTTCCTTTCCACCCATTCTGTCTCAGACCCAACCCACTCCAATCATGTTTTTATCCCATTCCCACCAAAATGCTTGGGAAGGTCATCAATGACCTCCATCTTCCTAAATCCAATGGTCAATGCTCAGTCTTCATCTGGCCATCTTACTTGACCTTATCAGTGGAATTTTATATAATTAGTGCACCCTCCTCCCTGGGAGCAAACTTCCTCACTTCGCTTCTGGAACACCAGAGATACTGGTCCTTCACTTGGCTTTTGGGACACCAGAGATATTCCTTCAAAATCACATACATTTCTTCTATATGTCCTTTGTTGGTTCCCATTCTTCTTCCTAATCTATTGATGATGTGTCCCAGAGCTAGGATCTTAGACCCTGCTCTAAACACACTCAACTCCCTGATGCTCTCATCCAGACTTGTGGGGTTATGGACCGTCTGTATGCTGCTGAGCTCCAATTCTTACCTCCAGGCCAGACCTTCCCCTGAACTGCAGACTCATCTAGCCAACTGTTATTTGTTCTTCCCTTTGGAGGTTAATCGATATCTCAAATAACTTAACACATTTAAAAGAGAACCTGCCCCTCCCACAGTCTTCTCCACCTCAACTAACGGCCACTCCATCCTCTGGTTGCTCAGGCCAAAAACCAAGGTATCACCCTTGACCCCTCTCTTCCTCTCACATCCTACCCAAAATCTGTCCAGAAATACCATCAGCTCCACCTTGAGATGGGACCACTGTGGTCTAAGCCATTACTCTCCTTGCCCTAGATGACTGCAGCAGCCTCCTCCCTTGCCTCTTGGCCTCCCTGCCTCTATCCTTGCTAATGTTCATTCTCACTCCAGAGCCAGAAATGTCCTGCTAAAAGGTAAGCTCTGCTCACAAACCTCTAGGGCTCTCCTTGCTCAGAGAAGGAACAATGGCCCCCACATCATGCTATATAGTCTTGCTCTCTCCAACCCCACATGTCCTTTTTCACCTCTCTGATGTCATCATCTCCTATCCTCCTTGTTCATACCACTCCAGCTACTCCAGACACATTTCTGCCCCGGAGTCTTTGCAATGGCTGTTCCCGCCCTTTAAAATACTCTTTTCTCAAATATCCACCTAGCCTACTGTTCTTTCCCCCAATGAATGGTCTTGACACTCTTATAGAAAATCAACTGGCCATAGATATACTGGTTTATTTCTAGAATCTCAGTTCTATTCCATCGTTCTATATGTCTGTCTTTACGCCAGTACCACATTGTTTTAACTACTGTTGCTTTATGGACATTGGGAAATGTGAGTCCTCCAGCCTGTTATTTTTCAAGATTATTGGTGCTATTCAGGGCCCCTGGCAATTCCATATGAATCTGAGGATCAGATTTTCCATTTCTGAAAAAAGTACAAGTGGAAATTTGATAGGGATTGCACTGAATCTGTAGATGCTCGAATAGTATTGCCATCTTAACAAGATTAAGTCTTCCAATACACAGACATGGATGTCTTTCAATTTATTTAGATCTTTAATTTCTTTTGGCAATGTTCTGTAGCTTTCAGTTTAGAAGTTCTCCCCTTGTTGGCTCAGTTTATTCCTACATCTTTGATTCTCTTACATGTTGTTATAGATGGAATCATTTTCTTAGTTTCCTTTATGGATTGGTCATTATTGGTTTATAGAAATACAAGTGATTTTTGCACAATGATCTTGACCTGAAACTTTGCTGAATTCATTTATTAACTATTTATCAAAATTTTAAGGAAAAGCAAAAATGTTATAGTGTTGGAGGAGCAAAAGGAAGTAGAAGAAAACAGAACTTTATTGCTCTAGAAAAATCTGCAAAGAAAATAGAATGAACTGTCATAAATGATAATAATCTTCATAACATGGCAGCATTAAGACTAAATATTCATAATCACAATAGGAATGATTTCAATTGCTTTATTAAAAGAAAAAATTTGTTATTAAATCAATCAAAATAATCAAAAATGAATATCTTTGATTAAAATAAATACAGCATATAATTTATAATAGACATGCCTAAAATAAAATGGCCTTTAAGTTTAAAAATAAATAAACATCAGACGAGCATGGTAGCTCATGCCTGTAATCCCAGCACTTTCGGAGGCCAAGGCAGGTAGATCACCTAAGGTCAGGAGTCCAAGACAAGCCTGACTAACATGGTGAAACCCCATCTTTACTAAAAATACAAAAATTAGCCGGGCATGGTGGTGGGTGCCTGTAGTCCCAGCTACTTGGGAGGCTGAGACAGGAGTATCCCTTGAACCTGGGAAGTGGAGGTTGCAATGAGCTGAGATTGTGCCACTGCCCACCATCCTGGGTGATAGAGCGAGACTGTCTATAGATAGATAGATAGATAGATAGATAGATAGATAGATAGATAGATAGACAGACAGACAGACAGATGTATCAGGCCTATAAAAAGCAGAGTGGCAAAATTAATAACAAATTAACTACAAATCAGGGCAAAAAAGCATTTAAGATATCAAGAGGAATGCTTAAGTTGATAAATAATATAAATCAACTAAGAAGAAATGACAGACATAAACTTTTATGTACACTGACAAAACCACAGAAATTTAAAATGTAAAAAACGGTTAGGACAAAATCATAAACAAAGTGGGGCAAATCAGTCAGAAATGAGTAAGGATTGGGGATTTGAATAACACAATTCACCCTTTTGATTGATTCCTTTCAAATGTCCATGGAATACTTATAAAATATAACCATGTGAGCTACAAAGAGAATCTCAAACTCTTTGAAAGATAGAAATTATATAGTTCACATTTTAAGACCTAAATGCACTGATATGCTTTGGTTCTACATCTCCACCCAGATCTCATATTGAATTATAATTCTCAGAGTTCAAGCAGGGCCTGGTAGAAGGAGATTGGATCATGGGGGCAGATTTCTCCCTTGCTGTTCTCATGATAGTAAGTTCTCACAAGATGGGGTTGTTTGGAAGTGTATAGCCCTTCCCCCATCTCCCTCTATCTCCTGCTGCCATGTGAAGATGTGCTTGCTTCCCCTTCACCTTTCCACCAGGATTATAAGTTTTCTGCAGCCTCCTCAGCTTTGCTTCCTGTACAGCCTATAGAACTGTGAATCAATTAAACTTCTTTTCTTTATAAACCACCCAGTCTCAGGTAGTTTTTTACAGCAATGTGAGAATGCACCATGGCATGTACCAACCTAATTATTAACAAAAACAAACAAGGGAGAAAAAGAGGAAGCCAAAAAAAAAAAAAAAGACAAAGGGAGGGAAATCCTCCTACATACTTAAACACTTTAAGAGCAATCATCTAAGTAACTTCTAAGTCAAAGAGGAAATCACAACTGAAATGATGAGAATGCTACCTGACAAAATTTATGAGATGGACAATGAAAAATTATACCTTTCAATCGAAATAAATGTATTAGAAGACAAGAAAGACAAAGTAAATAAACTCAGCACTCAACTCAAGGAGGTGGAAATTGAATAACAAAATAAACCAAAAGTCTGCAGGAGAAAAAGTAATAGAAAACAAATTTTAGATACGAAATATAAGAAAGAGATGGTTTTTTGAAAAGGCTAATAAAATAAGTAACCACTGATAAGAAAAAAGAAAAAGATACCCAAAAGGGAATGAAAAGTACATTATTTCTTTAAAAGCCATTGAGAATTCCTTTGATATAGTATCGGGCCAATTTTGATCAGTATTTATAATTTTCAATGTTTTAATTCTATCATTTACATCTTCTAAACACTATTACTTTTCTTTTTCTTCTTGATCCTTTGGTTTCTGAGAGAAATGTGTTAAAAAAAATTCTGCTGTGATTGTGATTTTATCAACCTGCTATATTGCTTCATATATTTCAAAGCTATGTTACTTATGCTTCATATATTTCATTAGGGAAACTATCATATATTGAGAGCTGATCGGCAGAAAGGGCTCTGGCTTTGGAGTTACACTGACAGGGAATCCTACTTGCTGAGGGCTTCTGGCAATTTATCCAAACTGCCTACTACTCAGTTTCCTTGTCTACAAAACCACACCTAAGAGCCCAAAGAATTATACAAGGAAACAGATGGGAAAACACATTAATAGAAAGTCGGCATAAATCCCCCACACACCCAAGTAAGGAAAAAAAGACCTCAGTTGATAAGCAGAACAAGTATAAAATGGTATTTCCATTTTACAGATGAAGAAACAGGTTCAAAGGGGAAAAATGACTTATCCACAGTCACATGGGTAGCATTTATGAAAATGGGGACCAGAGCCCTGCCTACCAGTAGCCAAAGTTTTGCTCTGTCACCGTTCAAGTTCCTCCCAATGCACACATGAACCCTGTCTAGGCCAGGACGGGCCTGCTCCACGCATCTTGTTCCAGTGTCACGTTAACCGTGTTTTCTTTCACTCTAAACAGTGTCCTGGTTTGGGCCATAAATTATATGGTCGCCCTACCATCTTGCCATTTTAACAAGTAAAACCCACACCAGCAAGAACTTCTCAGCTACATCACTGATCATTAGGGAAATGCAAATCAAAACCATAATGAGATACTACCTCACACCAGTCAGAATAGCTACCACGAAAAAGTCAAAAAATAGCAGATGCTGGCAAGGCTGCAGAGAAAAGGTAACACTTAAACACTGTTGGTAGGAGCACAAATTAGTTCAACCACTGTGGAAAGCAATACAGAAATCACTCAAAGAGCTAAAAGTAGAACTACCATTCAACCCAGCAATCCCATTACTGAATATATACCCAGAGGATTAGAAATCATTCTTCCATAAAGACACATGTATGCAAATGTTCAATGCAGGACTATTCACAACAGACATGAAATCAACCTGAATCCCCGTCAATGACAGATTGGATAAAGAAAATGTGGTACGTGGCACATATACACCATGGAACACTATGCAGTCATAAAAAAAGAATGAGATCATGTCTTTTGCAGGAACATGGATGGAGCTGGAGGCCATTTTCCTTAGCAAACTAATGCAGGAACAGAAAACCAAATACCACATGTTCTCACTCATAAGTGAGAACTAAATAATGAGAACTCATGAACACACAAAAAAGGAACAACAGACACTGAGGTCTACTTGAGGATGGGAGGAGGGAAAGAAGCAGAAAAACAACTAATGGGTACTAGGCTGAATATCTGGGTGATAAAATAGTCTGTACAACAAACCCCCATGAGAAAAGTTTATCTACATCACAAACCTTCACATGTACCCCTGAACCTAAAATAAACGTTTAAAGAAAAGCCACCTCAGCTAAAAGACTATAGTGCAATTCAGTGTTTCTCAGTTCTGTTGTCTCAACAGGAAAATGGTATCTTATCCAAACTCCAAACCACCCACTGGAGCCAGGCTACTAGCACTGTAACTTCTTATCACGGGCAGAGTGATTTTATGAATTCTGCAGGGAATGATATGCAATTCTGTCAGGCTTGTCTGTGTCCATAATGACCGAGTCAAATTAATCATCTCAGATAATACCTCTGTGACACCCATCCCAGAGCTGTTGAATAGAATCTTTCTGATTCCAGTCTCACCATACATCAGAGCTGGAGTATTGCAGCACTTCTGAAAATCGGGACAGTTATGCCTTTTGCTTGGCCTGTCATTTTCCTGGACTAAAAATGCTTCTTAAAAAATAAAAATCTAAAAGTCCATGCCATATAGAAGCCAAATGGGAGTGAAACGCCATACCGTTAAAATGAAGCGTGGATTCTGGAGGAGGTGAGGGAGGGGAAAGTAATGTCTTTTTCAGCCCTTATCTATAGACAGAACCTCCAACCCGAGCCAGGGCACTTACACAGGAGTGCATCTAACACTGCCCCCGCTCCCCCCGCGCCCCCTGCCAGCAGTCTGCCAGGCTTGCCGGCCACAGTTGCTCTGTGGCTGTTCCTGACCCTGAAATGCTTGGATAGGGACAGACAGAGGCATCATAATGGGACAATGACAGGCAGTCACATTAGACAGGAGTTTTGTTGACTAAAACCTTATATAGGAACAAACATGATAATCCCCATGTGTTCTTGCTCAGGACACCATCTGACTTAAGCTGAGGTTCCAGCAGCATTCTGGGTGATTCACAATGCAGGGCCGGGGAGGCTCTGGACAGATAAATGATTAGTGGGTGGGTTTGGGTTTTTGCATTTTTTTCCTCCTTTAGGAAGAAGCAGTCCCAGCAGAACTTAAGTAGCAAAAGTGGCAAGGCTGGAGATAACTTGTGGGCAGCAGCATTTGAATGAGAAGAGGCAGCCTGAGCCGGCACTGCCCCATTTCACAGATAAGAAAGCTCACTTTTCCAGTAAGTGGCAGGCTTTTTTTTTTTTTGAGACAGAGTCTGGCTTTGCAACCCAGGCTAGAGTGCAGTGGCACAATCTCAGCTCACTGCAGCCTCTGACTCCCAGGCTCAAGCCATCCTCCCATCTCAGCCTCCTGAGTAGCTGGGACTACAGGCACAAGCCACCACACCTGGTTAATTTTTTTTGCATTTTTTGTACAGATGGGGTTTTGCCATGTTGCCCAGGCTGGTCTCAAACTCCTGAGCTCAAGCGACCCACCTTGGCCACTCAAATTGCTGGGATTACAGGCATGACCGACCACGCCCAAACTGTTTTTTTAATTGGCTAGAGTACAGTGGCATGATTACAACTTACTGTAGCCTCAACCTCCCGGGTTCAAGTAATCTTCCCACCTCAGCCTCCCAAGAAGCTGGGACTACAGGCGTGTGCCACCACATCCTACTAATTTCGTTCTATTTTCTTTTTGTAGAGACAGGGTCCTGTTGTATTGCCCAGACTGATCTCGAACTCCTGGCCTCAAGCAATCCTCCCTGCTTTGCATTCCAAAGTGCTGGGACTACAAGTGTGCGCTACCATGCCCAGCTCTAAATGACATGTTTATAGCTACCTATCCACTGCCTCTTTGATACTTTCCCTTGGACGTCCTAGGGAAGGGCCCAACAAACTTTTTCTGCAGATAATACCATTTTCAGCTTTGTGAGTCATATGGTCTTTATCACAACAATCCAACTCTCTTGTTAGAGCATGAAAGTAGCCACAGGCAATAATTAAACGAAGGAGGATCCCATGTTTCTGTGAAACTGTATTGATACAAAACACATGGAGGGTCAGGTCTGGTCCAAGGGCCATGATTTCTTCCACATGTCCGGAACTGAGCTTGTGGTCCTTGTATCCACCAAGAACATCTCCAGCTCAGTATTCCTCTACCAGTAGCTCAAGCTGGAAATCTGGGAGTGATGTTCAATTCCTCCCTTTCTCACCCCCATCTCCAATCAGTCACAGAGTCCTGCCAGCCTCTCCTCCCCATGAATCTCAAATCTTTGCACCACGATCCATGTGCAGAGCAAACATAGTCCAAGTGGTCATCACCTCCCCCAACGACTGCTGCAGTCGCCCCCTCAAAGATCTCCTAACTTCTAATCTCTTTCCTTCCAAATCATTCTCTCCGTAGTAGCCAGGGTAGAGATTCTACACACAAAACTGACGGTGACACTCCCGTTAGTTGATGACATTTTTGCACTCAGGATACGGTGCGTCTGTGAAACCCTCTCTGCAGCCTGCAAAGTCCTGCACGATCCGGCCCAGTCATCTTCCAGTCTCACCTCCTATGATGCTCCCTCGTCACTCTGGCCACCCTGGATGGTGTCTGACATGCCATGTGCCTTCCTCCTTCAGGGAGGACTTAAACGTCACTCCCAGGTTTCCAGCTTGAGTCACTGGTGGAGGAATACTGAGGGGAAACATGCTGGGTGGGTAAAAGGAGGACCACACGTTTTGGACATGTCAACTTTCCTAACTCAGGATCAGCAAATCACAGGCCGTAGACCAAATCTGGCCCTCCATCTGTTTTTCATTTTTTGTTTTTGTAAACCCTACAAGAATGTATTTCATGTTCTAAAACGACCATTACCTTTGCCATTTTTCTACTGTTTTATTCTATGTATTTGCATATTACATGCTACAAATGTCTCTCCCAATTTGTCACTTGATCTTATTTATAACTTTTGCCATATCAAGAGCTCTCCATTTATGTTAATAACATTAAATGCATTATGTATAATTTCTGGCTTTCACATCATGCTTAGAAAATGGCTTTTCCATGCTGGTATTACTAAGATATTCAACCATGACACTTTTCAGACATGGGTCTGGCTGGATCTAAAGGCCACGATCCTTCCTTATGTCACTGCTTTCCCACAGTGGCCTCAAAATGGGAGCTCATTGGCTCCAAGACATTGCAAGACGCTGAGACTTCCCTTTAAATCACTGCAAGGGATACTAGGACATATACACATCCCCTGCCCACATGTCCATGCTGGGAGGCCTTACAAGGGAGTTGGGGCCGTCCTGGCTCCTACATGATCACTCCTGAGGCTGTCCTGGGTCACTCACCTCCATCCATGTCCCACGTGATTGGGAGCTGCTCTTGACCATCTGAGCCATCGTTCAGTTAAGTCTCCCTGCTCTTCCTCCTCACTGACTCCACTCCAGCCACATTCCTCACACTCCCACTCCGGGGCCTTGGCACTGGCTGCTCCCTCTGCTGCAGTGTCCTTTCCCAGCTCTCGCTCCCTCGCCTCTTCAAGCCTTTGCTCACAATGTCACTTTCTCAGCAGCAGCTTCCCTGGCCACCCTGTTTGTAAATACAGTCCCTGCTGACACACCCAGTCCCTCTACCTGCTCAGTTTCTCCACAGAGCTCTTAACTGCAAACATACAGTATACTTTACTTTTAAAAAATAATGATCATAGCTGGTTGCAGTGGCTCACGTCTGTAATCCTAGCACTTTGGGAGGCCAAGGCAGGCAGATCATTTGAGGTCAGGAATTTGAGAACAGCCTGGACAACATAGTGAAACCCCGTCTCTACTAAAAACACAAAAATAAGCCAGGCATGGTTGCAGGGGCACCTGTAATCCCAGCTACTCAGGAGGCTGAGGCAGGAGAATTGTTTGAACCTTGGAGGCAGAGTTTGCAGTGAGCTGAAATTGTACCACTGCACTCCAGCCTGGATGACAGAGCAGGACTCCATCTCAAAATAATAATAATGATCATTGCCTGTTCCCTTCACTAGGATATAAACTCCACCATTTGGTCATTGATATATTCCAAGGGCCAAGGACAGTACCTTGCACATAGTAGGCCCTCAATAAACATTTGCTGAATAAAAGAATGCACAAATGGGTAAGGACTGGAGTGTTCGACTGCTTTGTTCACAGTTTCATCTCAGCACCTACACCACTGCCTGGCACACAGTAGGTACTTAGTAAATATGTTTTGGAGTGAATGAATGAATGAATGTCCTAATGGTCTGCTATGGTATTGGGCCCAGCTCTGTACCATCTTTCCTGCAAGCTCTAAGAATTCAGCAAAGGTCTGAAGCAGCCTCCCCCTCAGAGATGCTGTTCAGCATGAAATCATTCTAACTTGGCCCTTCAGGGTCTCCTGGTTCCTTGTCCTTTATCTAAGCATCTTCCCATGAAGATTTGAGCCCGTACATCTGACAGGCTGTGTGACCTTGGACAAATCACCAATCCCTTTCTGGGCCTCAGTCACCCCACCTGTAAAAAGAGGCAACTGGATCAAGGGATTCTTAAAATCAGATTTAATTCATGCTTGTGCTACTGGTGTGCAGGTACGCAGGCATACACAAGGCAGTGCTGATTTTAAAAGCATGCAAAAATGATGAGTAGGCTCTCTAGTTGTTTCTGTCTAAAATAAGCTTCTGGAAAAATGATGTCTATTTGCAGCTTTTTTTCTTTCCCATTTCTACCTTCTGAAAATGACACAGAAGTGGCACTGCCTAAAAATGTGCCAAGCGCCAGCTGTCTGTGGATGAAGGCACTGAAGTTCTCCGAGAATGACCCTCATGAGTGCCCTGAGGTTCCAGGACACCAGGCCGAGCAGTGAAGTCCCCTAGAGCACTCTGCTCCATGGACACTGCCCTGCTCTGTCCCTTCAGAGCAGGGTCCCAGCCTCTGCTTGGCATCTGATGCCTCCTGGACCAAGCCCTGCAGCCCTGCCCAATACTAGCCATGGTGAACTCACTGTCGCCCCCAGACATTGCATCATGTGGTATCACCATGGCCCTGGGTGTGCTGGCCCCTCTCCTCATGCCATTGTCCTCCCAGGTGACACTGACAGGACTTCCACAATACCCTGCTGGTGCTGGCACCACAAATGGGGCCCAGTGATCTGAGCAGAATAGAGCAAGGCCTGCTCCTCTTGCAGCCTGGCCTCCATGCTCCTGTAACTATGCCCCAAACAGCCCATCCAGGGTCTGCCACCCAGAGCTCATCCACTCCCCTAAAATATGGTGAGCACCCATTCTGAACCAGGCTTGTGCTGCAACCTACAGAGTTACCCATAAAATTTAAAAAAAAAAAAAAAAAAAAAAAAAAAAGCTCAGCCCCCATCCTTACATTGGTCTGACCTGCTTTTCTACAGCTTTTTTTAAAAAAAAAATAGCAGAAACCATTTATATAGCACTTACCATGTGAAGGGGTATCCCTAACCTATGTACTTTTCATACATGAATTTGTTAATCTTCACAACAACTCTATGAAGCAAGTGCTATTATTCTACGCATTTCACAGAGGAAGAAACAGAACCACAGAGACATGAAACTTGCACAAAGCCACACAGCTGATAAGGAATGGATGGAGCCATGATTCCAACTCAACAGTTCAGCTCAGGGGAACCGAATCCAGCCAACAACCAACAGAGGGAGCTTGGAAGTGAATCCCCCTTCAGTCAAGTCATCAGATGAGACCACAGCCCTGATTATCACATTAAGCTCAGCCTCCAAGAGATCTTAAGCTAGAGGCACCCCATAAAGCCACACTTGATTCCTGGTCTTCAGGAACTATGAGACGGGTGGTTTTTGTTTTTGTTTCTGTTTTTTTTCTGAGACAGAGTCTTGCTCTTTTGCCCAGGCTGGAGTTCAGTGGTGGGATCTTGGTTCACTGTAACCTCCACCTCCCGAATTCAAGCAATTCTCCTGCCTCGGCCTCCTGAGTAGCTGGGATTACAGGCACATGCCACCATGCCCAGCTAATTTTTGTATTTTTAGTATAGATAGGGTTTCTTCATGTTGGCCAGGCTGGTCTCCAAATCCTAACCTCAAATGACCCACCCATCTCAGCCTCCCAAAGCACTGGGATTACACACATGAGCCACTGTGCCCAGCCCTAATATATGCTGTTTTTAAAATTAAAAAGCCTAGCTCATGAACTGGCACCCTTAACCAATGCAATTCTGCTTCTTTATAAATAGAAGGGACTGGGCTCCCGCACGTTTGATGCCAAGCTTCCATGTTGATTCTATCTTCATAGGCAGCTCCCCACTGCCTCCTCTTCCATTCTCTAACTGCTCCTCAGGGTGGGCATGTGCCTGTGCCCCGCCAGCTTTTGAACCTGCCGAGATGGGCTAATTCCTTGCAGTGCTTAGGGAAGGCAATGGACACTAGGCCAGCACTTCTCAACCTATAATGTGCACACAAGTCAAGTACTGATCTGCCAAAATAAAGTTTCTGATTTAGGAGAATCTAAATCAGATTCTGGGTGGGGACTGAGATGCTGCATGCCTAACAAGCTCCAAGGGATGCTACACATCCATGACCAGGAGATAGCACGGCCCGAATCATTAAAAGCACTCTGACTCACACTACTCATCGTTCAACTTCCAATCTGTCACATGCAGCTGGGAATCCTTGACCTCTGAGAAGAGGAGAGACTTACTCAAGGTCACACAATAAATTAGAGTTACCTGGAGCCACAACCAACACCCTGTGTTCTCATGTCTAGTCCAGAGCCCCCAAACTGCAGGTAGATCCACCCTCCTGAGTTCTGAGTCCAGACACATTTGAATGTGTGCGTGTATATGCCTGTATGCATCTACACCTGTGAATGAGTGTGTCAGATGTGCTTGTCAATGTGTCTAAACAGCAGCATCTGTACCAGCAGGTTTGTGAGAGTTGCTCCTCACCAGATATTAACTCACCACTCGCACTGTGTGCCAGAGGTCCCTGCCCCCATGAACCCCCAGTCTAGGAGGAAAGCAACCATTAAGCAAATAAACACAAACTAAAATCTCATTTGTGTGTGCTTGTGCACATGCGTGAGTATTGCTCACACCAGCCCAAGAGCCAGCTGATTTGTTATCTCCATTTCACCGTGGAAACTGAGGCAATGAGAGATTAAGTAACTTGCCCAGAAGCACACGGCAATGCTCAATGTGCCTTTCCATACATTGAACATGCCTTTGAGTTGTGTTTGTATTTGTGTTTGTGCATGAATGTGTCTGTATACAAGCATGTGTGTGTCCGTGCCCAGAGAAATTTTTCCATAGATATCTTCACATATTCCATTAACAAAATTTTCTGGCACTGCAGCACAGCATCATCACAAAAACCACACACACACACACACACACACACACACACACACGTGTGCTTTAAGATATGTTTCGGCCAGGTGCAGTGGTTCACGCCTATAATCCCAGCACTTTGGGAGACCGAGGCAGGCAAATCACAAGGTCAAGAGAAGAAGACCATCCTGGCCAACTTGGTGAAACCCCGTCTCTACTAACAATACAAAAACTAGCTGGGCATGGTGGCACATGCCTGTAGTCCCAGCTACCTGGGAGGCTGAGGCAGGAGAATCACTTGAACCCAGGAGGTAGAGGTTGCAGTGGGCTGAGATTGCACCACTGCACACTCCAGCCTGGTGACAGACTCCATCACAAAATATAGATAGATAGATAGATAGATAGATAGATAGATAGATAGATAGATAGATAGATAGTTTCAAACATTTCCTAAAACTTTGTCCACCGGGAAATAAGAGTGGAAGGCCACAGCCTGCAGAGCTGAGTGGATCTGGGGAAGCCTGTGCCACCTGCTTCCCTGGGGCAAGCCACAGCCAGAGCAATTTCACAGCTCATCGTCCATTATGAGGCTAAAATAATTCTTTCCCTCCCGGGAAGTTAAATACATTGTTCAGGCCATAAAAGGCTCGTCCATCCACGTTCCCAGTGGGAACGCACTACCCTGGTGACTGGATTAACACAAGATACAAATGACCAAACCTGGCTGGGTTCCCTTCCCTGCCCCGCCCTGTCTCTAAAAATGGAGATAACTGTAAAAATGCAATACCTTGATCTTTCCTTTTTTACACTTTATTGAAGCATAGGCTACAACAGAAAAGTGGACACATCATAAATGCACAGCTCAATGAATTTTCACGAAGTCAACGGACTTGTGTAAACAGCACTCAAAGGAAGAGAGAAAACCTTCCCAGCACCTCTGAAGCCCCTCGAAGCCCCTATAGCCAATACCCGCCCCACTCCAGGGTAACTGCAATTCACATTCTATCTCCATGGATTAGTTTTGCCTGTTCATGTGCCGTATGTAAATGGCATTGTCTAGAATGTTCTGTTTTCTTGTCTGGTTTCTTTCACTCAACATGTTTGTGAGACTCACCTGCATGACTGTATGAGTTTACTCACCATTCATTCTCAAAGCTGCATAGTATTCCACTGTGTAAGAATACTTCAGAGTCGTTTATCCAGTCTACTGTTGCTGGGCATTTGGATTATTTTCAGTTTTGAGGTTTAACAAAAAACAGTGCTATGAGCATTTTGCTTTGTTTGGTTTTTTGAGAAAGGGTCTCACTCTGTCACCAAGGCTGGAGTGCAGTGGGGCAATCATGGATCACTGCAGGCTCAACCTCCAGGGCTCAAGTGATCCTCCCACCTTAGCCTCTCGAGTAGCTCGGACTATAGGTATATCCCACCATACCTGGCTAATTGTTTTAATTTTTTAAAACAGGGGTCTCACTATGTTGCCCAAGCTGGTCTTGAACTCCTGGGCTCAAGTGATGCTCCCACCTCAGCCTCCCAAAGTGCTAGGATTACAGGCATGAGCCACCATGCTTGGCCTGAACATTCTTACATGCGTCTTTTGGTGAGCATATGAAGGCATTTGTGGATTTGAATTACCGAGTCAGAGACACATATGTTCAGCTTTAGATGCTGCAAAATGACATCTGTGGTGGTACCAATTTACACAGCAGTGGGTGAGGGTGCCGGTCCCTCCAGATCCTGGTCAACTTCGTCTTTTATATGTTCTCCATTTTGGGAGATGGAGATATGTTCTCCATTTGGGAATATGGCATATTAATATATTTTAAAGCCAGTGTGGTGGCTCATGCCTGTAATCCAGCACTTTAGGAGGCCAAGGCGGTTGGATCACTTAAGGTCAGGAGGTTCGAGACCAGCCTGGCCAATATCATGAAACCCCCTCTCTACTAAAAAATACAAAAATTAGCCAGGCGTGGTGGTGCATGCCTGTAATCTCAGCTACTCAGGAGGCTGAGGCAGGAGAATCACTTGAATCTGGGAGGAGAGGTTGCAATGAACCAAGATGGCACCACTGCACTCTAGCCCGGGTGATAGAGCGGGACTCCATCTCAATAAACAAATAAATTTTAAAAGGCTTCCTCGCCCCTTCCCATTATATTTTTCCCATTGCAATCTCCAGCAATTGTTTATGAGGACTAGTGGCAACAATAAAACTCCAGCTACTCAGTTTACACACTGCACAAGGGTAACCACTAACCACAAACTTCCCACCCTTGAGGGCATCCCAGCAGTCAACAGCCAAAGGTCACACTGTGCTAACTTTTAAAGCCTCTGAGCAGTTACAAGGAATGTCACTTAAGGTTTTCTTCAGGGGACCTCTAAAAGGAAGCAGCACAGCAAACTTCCTCAGAGTTCTCCTTTCCCATGGCTCTCCAAGGCGACAGTCACTCTCACGGCCGCTCATCCTCCCACAGCCAGCCACACGCTCCTCTTAAAGCCTCATGCCCCAGCTCCAGTCTGCCGTGAGCACCTTCCCAACTATGAACGTGGCACCGCTGGGTGGCTGTTGGCACAGACCCTGCCACCTCCCAAGCATCACTGGCTTGATCTAGGGCTTCTGAGCCCCTTCTTGGGGCTCAGTATGTACCTCCCCCATTTTACCTTCCTGAAAATCATTTTTTCCACCTATAAAATGGGTATTTTAGTAGCACCTCAGGCTAACTACCATTCACTATGTACCAAGCACGAGGATAACCACTTTGGATATAAACACATCTAATGTATTTCTGCATCCCTTTGAGGAACTTCTAAAGACAAAATTGAAGCTCAGAAAAGTTGGTTAACTTGTCCAAGCTTCCCCAGCCACATGAATCAAGATGATCATCTGAGCCCAGTTCTGTCTTCTCATGTCATTACCTTTATAACCCAGCTCCTTATCGTCATCTCTGCTGGGCTGAAATGTGACACAGAGCCTCCAGCCTGACTGTGGGACCCTCTCAGCACTGGTGTGACTCAGCCAGGGTTGGGGGTGAAGGGGACTGATCCCTTGGCTATAAGTCAACCTGGACAGTCCCTCAGAGATATTCATCCAATCCCCATTCACAGATGCAAAGACCAGAGCCCAGAGGGGACAAATGAACAGTCTGAGGGGACACAGGGAGAGGGGCTGAGGAGAGACCAGCCCCGGCCTCCTGACTCTCCAGAAGATAAGAACCCACTCCCATTCTGAGAAAGCCCTCACATCTGGCCTCATTTCTACTTCTTGGTCATGGGTGAGCTCACACGCAGTGATGAACAATGTGTAAAATCTTTGTTCTCAGACACTCCCCAGCAAAAACCCAGGTCCTACAGGGGATGCTAAGTTCAAGGTGGCTGGGAGGGGGGAAGTCCTTGAAATCACGTGTCCACCCCACTGCTATCCCCTCCCCCAAGCCCTGCACTTCCCACATCGTCATCATTGTTTCCATCCCATTTAGAGAGAGTGAACATTTCCTGGGATTCAATTTCTCTCATAATAGTTGGAAGGAAACAAAACTATATGCCATAAACATTCACCGCATTGTATGAAAAAACATCTTTATGACAGGGGAGGTACAATAAACGCAGACCAAAGTCCTCCCCACCCTCCATTCCCCAGTGTCTTCATGCCTGTGCCCTCAAATATTTAAACATCTCACAGGCAGGAATCAAGAGCTTTACAATAAATATATTTTCGGCCTTTGGGATTTAAAATAAAGATTGGTGAGATATAAGTACCCATTCTTCCTTGGCAGTTTTCTCTCAATGAAAATAAGAGAAGCTAGGCCATTTTTTCTGAGCATGTGTTTAGGGTTGATGGGGGGAGAGCTCATTAGTTCGGTCTGACATATACTCAATTCTCTCCTTATACATTGGATGGGCTTTTCTCTCCCTCCTTGGATTTTATTCTCCAGCTGTGAAATGATATTAAATTTCATCAGATTTGAACAAAATCTATGGTCTTGAAACAGTTTCCTTTAAGGCCCCCCATATTTACTCAGAACTCATGAATCATGTTCTGATAACACAACCATAATTATTTTTAAAGTGTGATGTTTGTGGCTTTAATAGGAAATGCTTGCAAAAGGCCTTTTCTCTTTGATTGTTTGTAATCTTAGCAGTAATCACTGCTGTTACCTTCTCTGCACCACAGCGGGTGAAACACAATTTCATTTTAATATGAATCGTGAGCTCTTCACCCAGGTTTTAATTAAAGCAATAAAAGCCTTGTCATCTTTGCCCTTTACAATGTACACAGACTCAGAGGCCAGAGTTACTCAGACTGAAATCTTAGATTTCAACAGCATCAGGAGGGTCACCTCCCTCTCCATACATTTACTGGGGAGGGTTTTTGTTTCAAAGGGCCTCACGCTCCTCTGCCTCTCTGTGCTGCAGTTTCCTCCTCTGTAAAATGGGACAGCAACAGTCCTACCTACACAGGTAACGTAAGGATGAAGTGAGACCACCCATGGAAAACACCTAGCCCCAGAGGCTGAGCCCAAGGAGGTGCACAGCAAATGTTAGTGATCAGTATCATCATTACTGAGCACTGGAAAAACAGACCATCTACCCTCATTATTCACACAAGGAAACAGGTTCAGAGTGACACCAGCACAAATGAAGGCATGAGAACAGGGCAGGACCTCGAACTCAGAGCTCCTGGCTCTTTTTCCCATTCTGGACATCCGACACTGCCCCCTGCTGGAAGGAGGCTGTGACCTCGAGTGCTCCGGGAACTGCAGGTCTGAGCTCTCCTCTACAGGCTGACCAGCTCCTTGTCTTCTGGCCTCCTGATGGTACCATTTCCCCACCCTATGTCTATGCTTGATCCAAGTGGTAAGAGAAGCAGACCAGGCAACCTTGGGGATCTGTGAAGGAGGGTTTCTGCACAAACATGATGGTGATGCTGGAGCCAATAGCAAGAATCACAAACTCCAAGTTCTTGTGTGTCTGTTGCATACCAGGTGTGGTGCAAGGCACTGAGAAGCCTCATTCTGCAGCATGAGGATGTTGGTCTGTATGACATGATGGCTGCACTCCAGCACACGTTCTGCTGGAACATTGAGAAGGGATGCTACAGGGGCAAGGGGGCCAGGGGCCGCATGATGCACAGGGCTGCTCATGCCCTGTGAGGCACACAGCCAGCAGGTTCACATTTGGTGGCACACACTGCACCCCGGAGGCCTGTGGGCTCCCAAGGGACCACCGCACTTAGTATAAGCTCCTGGAATCTTCATGCTTAACTGTGCAGTGTCATTCCCCCGGCAAACAGCTCTAGAGCCACTGGGATTCCCACTCTAGGAACAAAGTACCATACCCCCAGCCATGCCTTACAGCACACCTTCTGCCCGCTGCCTGCCTCAACAGGAATTTCAGAGGAACCAACATCCTTCTCCCTCTCCACCACCCCATCCATTCAGACCCCTGCTGACTGTCCCTATAAATTCCACCACTCCCAGCCCCAACAGCATCCAGCCCCTCATTCTCCCAGCCTTCAGTTCTGGATCCCAGCTTCCCATCCACCCCACCCTGGCATCCTCCCAGGGCCCTTCAGCTCAGCTACCATGCTGTGCTGGGCTGTGGGCTCTCACCTCCCAGGAGCCTCTCCCCCATGCAGCTCCCTGCTCCCCAGGCACACCAGGCCCCTGCCAATGCCATGGCTCACTCGGTTCTGAAATCACCAGCCAGGTTCCCACCCTGAATAAGGTGTCCTTGCCATCCAGCTGCTCCCCAGTAGTTCTACTGCACTGCAACCTGAGCCCTGGGCCCCCTGTCTTCTCTCTATACACTGCTTAGATTCCCTGATCCTTTAGGTCAGTCTCTTTTGAGCAAAAAAGCTGGTGTGTCCTTCTGGTGCCCCTGCCTGGCAGATCTCTCACCCTGGATTAACCCACCTGTCTGCCCCACAGCATCAGCACCAGCAGCTCATTCTCCCACATCCCACAGCAAATACCCCAGACCTCCCCACCACCTCTCACCCGCAGTCCCTGGCTCTCAGCCCCCAACTCAGAAAACCGACACTTTCAGGTGCAGATGCCCTCTGCTCCCAGCCAACCCATCTACAAAGCCACACTCCTTTTCTCTGCTGTCCTCCACACCCAGCACTCCCAGCTAAGGTCAGAGCTGCCACCTCTGGGCAGGACCCAGACCCTCCCACCTTCTCTAAAATCTTAAAGCATCCCTTAGCCTTTCCCCCTCCTAAACCCGGAGCTTCACCCTCTCTCCTGACACTTTCCATTGACAACTAAACATTCTAAAGACTTTTCTTAAAAAACAAAAATCCCTTCTATGGAATCCTCAATCTCACTGAGCTCAGCCCTGGCCTCGTCCTGCACAGCCAAACCTCTCACACAAGTTGTCTACATTTGCTGTTTACACATCCTCACCTCACACTTCTCACTCCACCCATGGGACCTGCTCATCAAAACTGCTTATACTGAAGCCCAGAGTAACTTCCTTTTCGCTGAGACGATTGCGCACATTTCAACTTTCATCTCACCCAATCCCTCAGAAACGTTTGAGCTAATTGACTCTCTCCTTATTTAAACTTTATTTAACTTTCTAAAGTTATAATAAATTCCCATGGTTTAAAACTCCCTAAACATAAAAAGATACAGTGAAAAGTCTTTTTTCTAACCCTACCCGGCACCTGCAGTGCCCACACCACAGACATGCACAGAGGTACATGCATGTACAGTGCACAAAGCCACTCCTAGCTCCCATATCTCCTTTCAAATGCAAGCACATAGAAATATACATTCTTAGTACCTTTTTGTATAAATGGTAACATGCTGTACTTACTGTTTTACATCTTTTTTTATTATATTTTAAGTTCTGGCATCCACGTGCAGAATGTGCATGTTTGTTACATAGGCACACACAATCGGTAAAAAATGGCTCTCTTATGAATGATTCTTAGCATTTTTCACATACTTAGGAACCATTTGTATTACTTTTTCTGTAAACTATTGGTTCATATCGCCTTCCTTTGTTTTTCTACCAGGGTTTTGAACTGATTTCTAGCAACTTTTTATAAATAAGGGTGATTAGTTCTTCAACTAGGACATGAGTTGAAAATATTCTTGCCCAACTTTCGTCTACTGACTTTACTTGTGCTCATTTGGCCATACAAAAGTCATATGTTAATTTTATATTAATTTAGTTTTATGTTAATTTATGGCCCAATTTTAAGTCCTTTCTTCTGAAGCTTTGAATTGTAGAAATACCTTCCCCACACCAAGGCTGTAAAGTATACCTTAACAATCGTTTTGCTGGTGCCTTAATGGTTCCCCTGAGTATATTTAAAGTTTGATTTAACATTTATCAAATTATTTTTAATTTTTGTGTGTACATAGGTGTACATATTTATGGAGTATATGTTTTGATACAGGCATGCAATAAGTAATAATTACATAATAGAAAATGGGGTATCCACTTCCTCAGCATTTATCCATGTGTTACAAACAACCCAATTATACTCTTCTAGTTATTTTTAAATGTGCAATTATTATTGACCATAGTTACCCTGTTGTACTATCAAATACTAAGTCTTCTTCATTCTATTTTTTTGTACACATTAATCATCCTCATGTCGCCCTCCGCCCCACTACTTCCCAGCCTCTGACAACCATCCTACTACTCTGTATCTTTATGAGTACAATTGTTTCGATTTTTAGATCCCACAAATAAGTGAGAACATGCAATATTTTTCTGTGCCTGACTTATTTCACTTAACATAATGATCTCCAGTTCCATCCATGTCGTGAATGACAGGATCTCATTGTTTTTTATGGCTGAATAGTACTCCATCGTGTATAAATACCACATTCTCTTTATCCATTCATCTGTTGCTGGACACTTAGGTTTCTCCCAAGTCTTGGCTGTTTGTGAACAGTGACGCAACAAACATGGGAGGGCAGATATCTTCAATACACCATTTCCTTTCTTTGGGGTATATACCCAGTAGTCAGATTGCCGGATCATATGGCAGCTCTATTTTCAGTTTTTTGAGGAACCTCCAAACTGTTCTCCGTAGTGATTGTGCTATTTTACATTCTCACCAACAGTGTGTGAGGGTTCCCTTTTCTCCACATACTCACTAACATTTTTATTGCCTGTCTTTTGAATACAAGCCATTTTAACTCTGGTGAGACCATATTTCATTGTAGTTTTGATTTGCATTTCTCTGAAGATCAAGAAGTTGGACAACTTTTCATATGCCTGTTTGCCATTGCAGGTCTTCTTTTGAGAAATGTGTATTCAAATCTTTGGTCCATTCTTTAAATTGGATTATAATTTTTTTTCCCTAAACAGTCGTTTGTGCTTCTATATTCTGGCTATTAATCTCTTGTCAGGTATTTTGAAAATATTTTCTCCCATCCTATGGGCTGTCTCTTCACTTCGTTGACTGCTTCCTTTGCTGTAAAGAAGCTTTTTAACTTGATGTGATCCCATTATCAAAAGATTGTATTTATCCTTTGATAAATTTTAAGGAGCTGTGGATCCAACATCATTTTCCCCCAGATCCCCTCTCTTCTTCCTGAATTACTCTGCCCTTGGTTTCTAAGACTCCAAGTTCTTCTACTCTCGAACCACTCCTTCTTAATCTACTTCACAGCCTTTCCCTCGTCCTCTACTTTGCCTTCAAATGTTGGAGCTCAACATCTCAGAGTCATTGGTCCTCTGCTCTTCTCAGTCTTCCCTCTCCCTCCATAAATCTCCTTCCTCCCAAGGTTTTGACATCATGGCCTGAAGATTTTCAAATTTACTTCGCTCATGAGCTCCAGATTTGTACCATCATCTACCTACTTGAACATCTCCATGTGGTTGAGCCTCTCAAATGTAACACATCCAAGTCTGATGTCCTCAAACCTGCATCTCCTCAGGGCTTCCCCATCTCAGAAAAAGGTACCACCATGCCTGAAAACAGGCTCATGGTAGAAGCCTGAGTCATCCTTTACTCCTCCATTTCTCTCTCCTTCTATGTCCATCATTGTCAAGACCCACCAATTTTATCTCCAAACCCATCTCCAATTCATCTACTGCTTTCCATCCCCTCGCCACAATCTAGGGTAACTAAAATCCTTTACTTGACCTACTACCACACCCTCCCACTTGGTCTCCCTGTATTCATTCTTGTCATGAGAGTTTTTACTACTGCAAATCTTATCATGTCATTCAGTCTGTCTCCCCCAACTCTAACACACACACATAGACACACACACACACACACACACACGAGTTCTTTCAATAATTCCTTTAAAAATGTGAGCAAGCTCTTTAGCATAAGTGTATCAGAACCAAGAGAGTGGAAAACTCGAAACACAGCCAGGAAGGCTGTGATGAGGTGGTGACATTTGCAGTGCCCCTGAAGGAACAAATAGGCATTTGTTGGTTGAAAAACACTAGGGGATTCCCATCAGAGGAAACAATGCATACAAAAACACCAAGTTGTAAATGAGCACAAGAGGTGACCAGAGGCTCTTGTGTGACCAAAGCATTATTTATGGTAATAAAAATAAAAATAAGTCATAGCTGGTTTTTCCAAACTCTGGTGCTTTACATACTCTTAGTTTAGCTTCCTCTGAAGTAAAGCCTGAGAGGGGGACGCCTGTGAAAGTGACTTGATGGAGGAGGGCTCTCGGAAGAAGGGAGGAAGGGAGACAGGAAAGGACAGGGGAGGAGCAGTGTAAGGATCTGGCCTCAGCTGGTGTCTGGCTGGATTAACTGGAGCCCATGAGGAGTTGCAAAGTTGGTCACTCCTTGAGATAAGGATATCAGTCTCTAGACTTCCCCTTACATCCTCTCCTGAGTTCACAGTTCCAATTTTCCAAAGAAGGAGTAGCTGTGAATAGTTAGCAGCCAACACTCACAGCAGCTGAATGATGAGCAGGACCCTGGTGAGGCAGCGACAGAATCCACAACACACACCTCGTTTACTTCTCATGACACTCCAGGAGGCAGGCGCTACTCCTCCCATTTGATAGGAAGCTGCTGTCACTTGCAAAAGGAAATCTGGCCCATGCTGTGGCATGGAGGAGCTGGAATTTGAATCCAGGTTTGCTGAGTCCCAAGCCCACTCCCTTTCCTCCTCACCTCATCCCAGGAAGGAGGAGACTCTTCCTGGGTCACATAACCAGGAAATATCCATTCCCCTAACTCCTGGACAGACTCTGCTCTCAAATTGGAAGAACCGACCTCTACCAGGTCTACCACCCCCTGAAGCTGCTGATGGGGAGACAGCCCTGTCTGAGAAATAGATCTCATTTTCAGGCCACCCTGGCATGTCTGGTAAAAGGTAATCCAAGGTCCACGGAGGGAGAGGGAGTAGTGATCATTTGCAGACGCTAAAGCAGCTATGCCAAAATTTCTGTGGAGACTTGCAAAAACCAGACAATGGAGCATGCATTTGCAAAAGAAACTTCAAGCCCACAGGCCTGCTGTGAAAGTTTTCAAAAAGGGACAGTCAGCTAATACATACCCTAGGGAGCCTCTGTCTCAGCTGCGGTTTCTAAGTAAAGAAGGTGGTGTTTCAGGAGAAGTGTTACATTATAAAGCAGGTTTGTAATGATTTGAATGTTCTGGGCCAGGCATAGTGACTCACATCTGTAATCCCAGCACTTTGGGAAGCCGAGGTGGGTGGATCACTTGAGGTCAGGAGCTCAAGACCAGCCTGGCCAACATGGTGAAACCCCTGTCTCTACTAAAAAAACACATACACACACACGCACACACCCCAGTTGGGTGTGGTGGTGGGCACCTGTAATCTCAGATACTCAGGAGGCTAAGGCAGGAAAATCACTTGAACCCGGGAGTTGGAGGTCACAGTGAGCCAAGATCGGACCACTGCACTCCAGCCTGGGTGACAAAGTGAGACTATGTCTCAAAAAAAAAAAAATTGATTGAATGTTCTGGAAGCAAATGTTTTCCATAAATGGCTTCCCACTCATATTCAGAGCCTTGCATATAACAGGTGCCCAATAAACATTTGCTGATTGGGTAAACCTTGGATATAACTGTATTTATAAAACTTATTTTCTGCCATTTAGAGTGTTTATCCTCTGAATCCTCTAGTGGCTATGAGAGCTTCATTTTACCCAAATGTTTATGTCAATCCTTAATCCAGTAATTGATACAATACAATTCCTGAAGTTGATGAGACAACACATTGTGAGAGGGTGTTTGTGTGTGTGGTGTGAGAGTGTGTGTGTGGGGGGGGGTGTGAGTTCAATAAGCATTCCAGGGAAAAGATAGGAAGGAAATATATAGGATTTTCATCATTAAAGTCTAGAAGCCAGTAGGGTCCCACTGAGCTATAGGGAGCTGTAGGTACCAGAAAAGTCTAAGTTATTTTTCAAATAAAATCAGCATGAATCATATCCTATGTTTCCTACATGTGGTAGTTTGAAAAAGGCCACAATACTTTATAGCCTTTCCCATCAAGAGGTAGAGGCTATTTCTCCATTCCTTGAATCTAGGCTGGTCCCATGACTAGCTTTGACAAATAGAATGTGTTGGAAATAGATGCATGCTTATTTCAAGCCTAAGCCTCAAGAAATCTTATAACTTCTGCTCTTGCTGCTCTGGGAATCCTTCTCCTACCATGTGAACAACCTGGAGCTAGCTCGCTGGAGGCTGAGAGACCATGTGGAGCAGAGGCGAGCCTCCCATACCAACCAGCCCACAGCTGATCTGGCAGTGTATTGCTGCCGCTGAAGTGATCCTAGGCAAGGCCAGAACAACCGCCCAGCTGAATCCAGTCAAACTGCGGACCTACTGAATCATTAAGTAAATAAACATTTGTTGTTTTAAGCCACTAAGCTTTGAGGTGTTTGTTATGCAGCAAAAACTAATGGATACGCTATAAGAAATCTAGACTGCAATTGCAAAATTTGCTCACATTAAGATTGGTTCATGTCACTGGGTAGATTTAATTAACTTCAGAGAATTTCGGTATCTTCTTCATAAAGTCCTAAGTTAGGGAGACCCTCTTGGTGACAGCATAAAAGATTTAGAAAGACCCTCAGGAAGTCCAACCACCTTGTTCCACTGTTAGAGACACTGAAGTTCAGAGAAGAGCAGGGGCTACCATCACTCATTACACAAATATTTCCTGAGTGCTCTCAATGTTCCAGACACTATGCTCCACTGTAATACACAGCATTGGACAAGAGAGAACAGATCCTTTCCCCATGGTGGTCACAGTTTAGGGAGGAAATCAGGCATTAACCAAGTCAGCACAAGATAAGTAGATGACCACAGTGACAAACAACAAGAATTAAAAAGACCTGGTGCCATTTAATGAGAATCATGGAAAGGGGACCTAATGTGGAGGTCACAAAGCGCTCCCTGAAGAAGTGACATCTAGGCTGAGGCAAGTCAGTGACAAGGCAAGGGAAGCTTGTGGAGCTCTGAGTGTGAGCTTCACAAGTTCAAATGCCAGCTCTCATGCTCCCTGGTTGAGTCACCTTGATTGAATCAGCCAACATTCTTGATCTTCAGTTGCCTCGTCTATAAATGAACTGAACGATAATGTCTACTCATACTCGAGGCTGTTGTGAAGATTAGCTGAAATAAACATTGAGAAAAAGGTCTTTGCAAGCTGCAAAGTATTGGGGAAATTGTTGAGGATATGACTGTTAATGGTTTGGGGAGGGAGACATTTGTTTGTACCAAGTCTCCTCTCCAAAGGACTGGGCTCCCCTCTGCCCAGGCCTGGAGCAGACACAGAGTCCCACTGAGTCCCACTTTCCCTTCTTGGTGGAAGGACATTGCCAATGCTTTCCAGTAGGTTCCAGAACAGAATTCACCATAATATAGTTCTGAAAACCAGGGCTCAATATGTTACCAAAATACTATCCAAACATTGTGAAAAGGCTCAGATGAGATGTCAGGGCTAACTCTGGTCTGCTGAGATGACCACATTTCAATTGATTATGTACAATTAAATGCCATCAGTGGACTCTTCCAAAATAACCACTTGCATGTCAATGCATGCATGGTGCGTGCCAATGCAACATAAAGACAGTTTTGCAGCCGCAGCGTGATGCTCACTCAGAGACTGGCCAGAGCGGGGCATGGTATGGCGGCCCCAGCAGCAGGAGCGATCCTACAGCAGAGCTTCCACACCCCACTGAAACCACAGTGTCTTTCTCACTAGTAGTTCTCCCTAGGGCCACAGGCCCATGTCTTACTCATCTATGGCCTCCATGGGACCTGCCACAGAATAGGGGACATAAATATTTATGAGTTAATGGGCTTCTATTTCCCCAGCTGGAAAATATGTGTCCAGCATGATGGCTGAGGGGCCACTTGGACTGCCATAGTCCCCCAGTGGTAAAGACAGAGGGTAGAAGTCAGCTCCAGGGCCAGAGTTGCCCTCCAGCTTCCCAAGTTTCCCAGCAGCTGTAACCCTCCAATCAGTGTCCTGAGCTGGTCCCTCCCACCCAGCAAGCACCATCACCTAGGGAACCATCCTCCACAATGCCATGCCTGCAGTGAGAAAGAACACTCCCTGGTATCACATTCTGCAGTGACTCCCAGGGGCCCCGGCCTACAGTAAGGAGCCACCCTGGCATCACATGCTGCAGGGATAACCTTCCCCAGGATCCTGCCCTGCAGTGAGAACCCTCCCTGGAGTGCCAGCCTGTAGTGAGAACCCACCCTGGCATCACATTCTGCAGGGTGACCCTCGCTGGACCTGCAGCGAGGACCCTCTGTGGCATCAGAGTCTACAGTGAGGATGCTCCCAGCTGAGAGAAACATTAATTTTCAAAGGCCAGGATCTCAGTGGAAAATCTGATTCCAACTGGCATCTTTGACCCCCAGAGGGCCGGGATGGCGTTGGGACAGCCTTGCACAGGAAGCCTCTGCTTCCTTTGCCTCCAGCAAGGCCCTCAGGAAGCCTCTGCTCTCCTCCCTTGTGCCCTGTCCACAACCCTCCCCTGTGGCCTTCAACAACTCCCAGCAGGCAGCGAACAGTGCATGCCTATGCATGGGCGTGTGTGCATCCAAATTAGAACATGTCTCCATGGGTGCTGTGCGGTGGCAAGAGGAACGGAGCAGCAGGCACCTCAACTCACTCCTGCTGCAAAGCTCCCCCAAGCATGGGGAGTGTGGGGAAAACATTTCAAGTTTCATCAGGTTCCCAATCCATTTTAAGCCAACAGTAGCCAGGTAGTTGATTTACAGAGAACACGACAGTCCCACTTTGACTATGCCTTTTAAGGAGACTCAATTGCTATTCTTGATCTTTCAGAGTGGGGACAGTAGTGGGTTGTGCTGGTCCCACTCTGCACCCCCCACCTCCACCCAGGAACAGCTTGGCTCCAGCCAGCCCAGAGCTTAGACCCCCATTCAGGGGGGATAGGGCACCCACCTGGCTGGTTGACAGGAGCTCTGGGTTTCCGTCACTCATCCCCACGTAGGCACTGTCACCATCAAGCTAGAACAGAGAGAGAGGGAGAAGCAGCTCTGATTAAAATACTCTCAGGAAGGCACCAGGAGGGGCAGCCAGAGGAGGCCAGGGGACTGAATGCAGGGACTGTGGGGGCTACAGAAGCCAAATCAGAGCCCAAGATGCCCAAGGCTCCATTTCAGTAGGGCTTCCTCTAGGATGGAAGGAGCAGCCCCTGTTCCACGGCCCTCAAGTGCTCAGGTTCATGCTGTTAAACACACTTAAAATGAAAATAGGAAAACCTTTCTGTCCTCTATACCTTGTCCATAGACACAGCAGGCTGCCTTGTCAGGCGCTGAGCTGCCCATCCTTGGAAGTATGCAAACACCTCCCTTGACCAAAATGATATCAGGTGACCAGCTAAAGCTGGAATCCCATGTGCTGGGGGAGGCCAAGAACACCAGAGCCTTGGGATCAGGACAGCCTGCCCCAGACATGCCCTCTGAGTCTGCCATTCTGAGTGGTTTTGCCCCATCGCCTATGCCATCCCAGCCCCTAGGGCCATGATAGGCCATAGGCAGTGAGGACTCGTAAAGACATGTACAGGAACTACATCCTGTGTGCAGAGAAGCTGCCAAGTCTGGATTCAGGAAGAGTTCCTTTCAAATCAGCCTAAAATTCAGGAGCAGGTGCAGGGAAGAGATGTGGGCTCTGGGACCCCTGCCTCCCTCTTTGCCCTGAAGTATGGTCTCAAGCTGGTATCTCAACCTCTGAGATTCCTCATCTGTTAAATGAGAATGATGCCTGTAGGCCCCTCTTCATAAGATGTTGCACGGTAGAGCACTTAACTCAGCATATTATCATGGAGAGCACTTAATTCGTTAGTTGCCTTCCCTTGAGCTAGGTGTCTTAGATAGGGTTCCCTAGAAGCAGCGCCTAAAGCAAGGGTTCAGATGCATGTGGTAATTAAGGCAGTACTCCTTGGGAATAACCTGTAAGCCTGGGAGGCAAGCCGGACAGGAGCGGATGCAGCTAAGCAAGGATGTGGTCTTGGCTGAAGACTTCCCTCAGCCTCTTCCAGTGGGGAGCTCTGTGGCACGAATTGTACTTCAGTGTTTTAGTTCCAACACGAAGCAAGGGGAGGCTGCTGTAGCCCAGGTTAGGAAGTCACTGGCCATGGGCTACCCTTAGGGGACATGTGGAGGCATAACCTTCTGAGCAAGGGGGTCCCCAATTGTCCAAGGACAATCCTTCAGGGAACTGTACTGGTTGTGAGCCATGTGCAGGCAGCCCGAGCTCAAGGCAGATGGGAGATGTCTGTGCGGGTCGGGAAAGGGTTCTGGGTGGGGCACCAATAGCAAACAGCCATTTCATTTTAATTGAACCATTTCTGTGTTAAGATATATTCACATAGCTCAAAATTCCAAGAATACAAAAAGCAACACTACCCCATCCAGCCATCCACTGTCCTTCTCCAGAGGCAATGTCTACCAGCTTTTTTAAATCCTTTCAAAGACCGTCTACGTATACACATTTTAGAGTCATTTATTCTACTCATGACAGCATGCTATACCGTTCTGCACTTCCTTTTTCTCTTAGCAACACATCATAGAAAATGTTTTATATCAGAACATAATTCTTCCTTCTGTACCCAGGATTCCACACTATGGATATAACACATACATTTAACTAGCTGAGCACACGGGTAGTTGCATCATTGCTAGTCTTTTGCTATCCCAATATTGCTCCCATAAATATTTTTGTGCATCCGTCATTGAGCATGGGTGTGAGTTTATCTGTAGGATTTATGTGTATAATTGCTGGGTCTGACCGTATGCACATTTGAAATTTAGACAGACATCACCCAGGGCCCTCACAGAGGCTGTAGAAATCCACATGCCGCAACCATGTGAATGTCAGTTTACCCAGCCCCTTTCACTCAGAGAAGCTTTGCCTGACAACTGGCTCAGACGCCCGTCCCCAGCCCTTGTGGGCTAAGAGCCCACCACCCTTTCTACCACCATTCCTGATGCCTTTACCCTGCTTTCCCTTGGTCTTTGTTCCATAGCCACTGTTACCTTCTAGCATTCTCTATATTTGCTGTATTCATTGCTTACAGTTAGAGTCCTCCTACTAAAATGGAGGCTCCCAGGAATCAGGGACCTTTGTCTATTTGTACCTTGATGCCTCCTAAGCTTCTAGAACAGTGCCTGGCACAGAGAAGGTACTCAATATATGTTTGTCGAATAAGTAAATAAATCAGCCACTACCACATTCAGATTGCCTCTGACCAGGCCTATCTTCCCATCTAGGCAGTTGGGTTGATGGTTGCACCAAAGAGCCTCCCCAGAACAGGGACAGGGAGAGTCCCACACTGACTGCTGGATGATTAAAAGACAAGGATATTTCATGCCTAGACTTTGGGCACTGACCCCAAATGCAGGACTCCATCTACCACACTGCATCCAGAGCTCATGCTGCAAGACCCTGCTCAGAGGCTGCCTCCTCCAGGAGGCCTGCCATACTCTCATCTCCTCTGGCTATTCCTCTTACAGAATAGACTATCTCCACACTTGTCATCTGTCCCAGAGTGGGAGCAACACGGAGGCTGGAACTGTGTCCTGGTCATCTCCAAATCTCCCAGAGCCTGGCAGAGGCTGACATTAGGGATGGGGCTATAAATTGGGTAGGGGAGGGGAGCTTTCAGTAAAAGCTCCTGGCTACGTGACTTGATGTGTGACCATGGTCATTGATTATTTTGACAAAAGTAAAACTTTTAATAAACCACATGTAACTTTTATGTAGACCCAAATAGAAAGAATTGGAAATGGAGGAGCATTAAGTTTAATGAAGTGTTTGAAACATTTTATAAAGCAACAGTAATCAAACAGTATGGTATAGAAATATGCGTAAGAAACACAGGGAAAGATATCCAAAAAACCTTTGAATGGTCACCATTTATCAGTTGCTGGCGAGAACAGAGCCACCACAAGGCAGCGGCCACCATCTGCTTCATTCCCTGATACGTGCAGTAGGCAACCAATAAATATTTGGTGACTGAATGAATAATCCTGGCACTGAGCAAAATGCTTTACATAAAAGACCTCATTTAATTCTCACAATGACCCAATGAGGAAAGTATTCTTTTCCCTGCTAAGACCAAGGAAACCGGTGGAGAGAGGGTAAGTAGTGGTCCAAGATGACACAGCTGGTGAGAGATGGGATTTAGGAGACCTTTGTTGGATTTCTTCTGCTTGGTCTGTCCCACTAGCTGCAAGTGCATTCACAGCAGGGACCAATGCTTTTCTAGATCCTACTATATCATCAATAGTCTGCCTGGGGCCTGCGCATAACAGGTGCTTGGCAAGTGTGTTAGAGGTTCAGGAGAAGGAGGAATCACCCACAGAGAGTGGTGGGAATGGTACTGGAGAGGTAGGGCAAGGGGCCTGGTCTCCAACATGAGCGTGTTAGGGGCAGGCGAGGGGGAGGGCAGTGGAGTTCCATGAGGTCACCAGAGCCTGTCTTATTCATTCACTCCTTTATTCAACCAGTGTCTAAGAAAGAGCTGCCGCGTGCTGGAATAAAGCTTACTTCTGGCTTTCAAGAGGCACTTGAGAAGTTGGCAGAGGTTCCCAAGGCAGGGCCTGGGTCTCCTCAGTTCAGTTACCCCTGGGCACCTTGCATGGTGCCCTGGAGCCTGCTGGGCTCAGGACCAGCTGCCAAGCAGCCAAGAAGCCCTGAGGAGGCGAGGAGGCCTGTTCTCTGCCCACCTCTGCCAGGGCTCCACCACACTGGAACCACTGGAGGGAATAGAGAAGTAGTTGGGGGACACTGAGGGTTCTCAGGCTCCCCCTGGCTTTGCTTCTGTGGCTCTCGGGCCTGGGGCTTGCCCCCTCAGCCCCTACTCATTTGGGACCCTTTCTGGGGAGATGAACTTGGAAGTCAAGGGGAGAAGTCACAAAGTCACCTCTGCCCTCAGACACAGCAGGGCTATCTCCTCCTCCACATGCGTACAGACAACATCAAAAACAGCCACATCTACACCACTGCAGTGCATACACTGAGTGTGAAAAAGGTATATGATGCACACCATGTGCACAGCGTGGGCAGCACACATATGCACCACAAGCCCACGTCACACAAGCACAGCCTTCAACACGGAAGCATTCAACTCACCCATGTACCACGTCCACGGGTAACACAAACCAATGCACACACAGCACAAGTGTGAGTGTGCACGTATCAGAGACCCTTATACAACTGGGTACACAATAACCCCAGCAGGCACACAGAGGAAAGCAGGGTGTGCCCATATGTGTATAAATATGCCATGCATCTGCAGCCACTTAAAGTAAGTCACATAAATGTGAGCACAAACACTGCATGTGCATAGACATACAAAGCAAAGATGCACATGAACTTAAATTCAATGCATATTTCACAATTTATCAGTTTCTTAGTCAAAAATCCTTTTTCACACCACACAGCCTTCCCTACGCTTTAAATGTGAGAAAAAAAAAATGTAGGAAGAAACAACAGCTTAAGAATTTCCATGAACGCCAGGAGAACATCCTCTTACCAGTGACTGGAATAGATTAATTTTCCCCATTTCATATTCTAATTATAATTCCTTTTCCCATTGCCATCTTCAGTCCTCATTACAGCTGGAAGATTGTTCTGCAAAAGCCAGGCCTTCATCTTCTCTTCCCAAGAGTTTTGTCATGGAAATGAGTTTTGGAATCTGAAAGAACCCACATTTTTGCAAATATCGAATGTGAAGGGATAACCCTTTCATGACGGCCACCAGAGTCACAGCTTACAGGGGCTTCTAAGGAGTCTCTATCCCCTACCTCTCTTTTCCCTGTGTGGTCCCCTCAGGGAAAAGAGTTCCTAGGCCCCTATTCCAACAGCCACCCCACAACCTAAGCTACACCATGTTCCCCCAAAGGATTTTTTTTGTTTTGTTTTGTTTTTCAGGAAACTTAGCAAATCGGCAGCCAACGGTGAAGAGCCCTGATCTTAGAGAATCAGATCCCAGGTCCACCCGTGCCACCTTGGGCAAACTGCTGAACTGCTTTAAGCCTCAGTTTTCTCATTCTAATGACCACAGAGTTACTGATTCATGATAGGTATAAATAAAATATTTATGGGATGAACAGATGTGATAAGTGGGTAGATGAATGGATAGAAAGGAAGAATGATGTAAAGGATGGGTGGATGAATGGATGGCTGGAGAGATGATGGATAGAGCAGTGATGGACAGATGGGTGGTAGGTGATAGATGATCGGTGAATTAACAGATGGGTGAGAGACTGTACAAATTAACACTGTCCAACAGAAATACAATAAAAGTTACAAATGAGACCCACATATATAATTTTAAATTTTCTAGTAGCCACAGCTTTTTTATGGAGTACATGAGCTGTTTCAACACAGGCATGCAATGTTGCAATGTGTAATAATCACATAATGGAGAATGGGGTATCCATCCCCTCAAGCATTTATTCCTTGTGTTACAGACAATCTGATTATACTCTTTTTGTTATTTTTAAATGTAGTAGCCACAGTTTTAAAATATTAACAATAAAATTAATTTTAATGATATATTTTAACTTAAAATATTCATACCATGATTCCAACATGTAATATAAAATGATTATTAATGAATGGCTTATTAATGAGATGGAGGAATGGAGGGATGGATGAACAGATGAGCGGTTGGGATGGATGGATGGGATGGCTGGGATGAAAGGGAGCAGTGGATGAATGGATGGATGAAATGGGGTGGCAGCGTGAGTGTGAACAGACAAGGGTATGGGAAGGGTACTGGGATGGCAGATGAGACGAACACAGATGGGGATGCCTGGATGTGTGGGTTCCTGGGTGGATCACATGGGTTGAATGGTTGGGTGAAATGGATAGGTGGGTAGAAATATGAGTCTGGTATTTCCTTCTCACTCGATTCACACTTTCTCTGGACAATGTCATGGCTACTCATGGTTGCAACATCACCAATTCTCAAATCCTCATCTTCAGCCAAATCACCTCCACATTCCAAGATATAGTTTTCTCCCCGGCTGTCTCCCCATTTGCCCATAAGCACCTCAAATTCAACACCTCTAAGCACTGAACTCATAACATGTACATGGACTTGCTGTTTCTCCAGCACTCCCCTGTCATAACAGAAACGGTCACCTTCCACACAGTCCCACAGTCAGTACCCCTGGGGTGACTCTGGTCTCCCTACCATCTACATCCCTCTGATTCAATCATATGCAACAGCCTTCTGCTCAGCCTCCCTCAGAGTACACTGCACTGAGTGTGAACACAAAGGTATACGATGCATGCAGTATGCACAGCATGGGGGCACACACAGGCACCACAAACTCATGTTGGTATGGATACACATCACACGATCCCTCTTACACCTTGGCTATCACTAGCGATCTCTGGGCAATCACTTTACTCCTCAGATCCAAACCCCACAGTGACTCCACGTCACTTAGCCTATACCCAGGACCTTCATGACAGCCCTGAGTCTCAGCTCCTGCAGGGTCCTCAGCATAAAGGGAGTCTCCAGTGCCCCCATTTGTTTTTCTTTTGAGATGGAGTTTTGCTCTGTCACCCAGGCTGGAGTGAAGTGGCATGATCTCGGTTCACTGCAACCTCCACCTCCCAGTTTCAAGCAATTCTCCTGCCTCAGCCTCCTGAGTAGCTGGGATACAGATGTGCACCACCACACCTGGCTAATTTCATATTTTTAGTAGAGATGGGGTTTCACATGTTGGCCAGGCTGGTCTCAAACTTCTGCTCTCAAGTGATCTGCCTGCCTCGGCCTCCCAAAGTGCTGTGCTTACAGGCATGAGCCACTGTGCTCAGCAAGTACCCCTACTCTTACACATCGTCCCAGCATCATCCTGGAGCACTCTCCCTTTCTCTATCTACTGAAATCCACCTCTTCTAGGCCTTTATTTCTGGCTACAACGCCAACCTTAACTGTCTTGCTGTCTTTTATAAACCCATATTCTTGGACCTAACCAAAAGCTTCCATCTAAAATCAGCTTTGGACTTCATTCAACTCCTGCGTGCAGTGTAACATACTGGGTGACAGCACTGATCTGGTACTGACTCCACTACTTATGAGCTCAGTGACCTTGGCTTTAACTTCACTCTGCCTCCGTTTCCTCAACTACAAAACAACAATTATGGCAACTGCATTCCTACCTCATAAGGTTCTTGGTATCTGCTATCAGGTATCAGCTATAAGTTAACATTATTAAGCATTATATTACAGATATTAACAATTTTTGACAGGTGCTTAATAAATGTTACCTATTATCATTGTTATTATATATCAGCTCCTATCCCCTTATCAGCCCCCATCTCCCTCAGTCTAGCAGATGACCTTGTCTCCTCCATCGCTGAAGAATTGAGGCCATCAGATACTCCCCTCAATTCTCCCAAGCTTCCCTACATTATTTATATCATGCTCATCTCAACTTCCTTTCCTTTAGTCTGAAGGAGTGTCTCCCTTCTGTTCAAGGTCAGCCTCTTCACCTTGACCCTGTCCCTCCCATGTCCTTCCCATTCATTCCCACTCTTGGTCCTGGGTCTAAGATCTCATTCAAACGTGCCCAGGCAAAACGAGAGCAGGCAGTGCCTTTGTTGTATCATGCTCTGGGCACCTATCCTGTGCCGAGGAATATGCTCCCAGCCACCAGGGATCTGCAAGTGAATTTTGCCACCGCCCCTTAGGAAATCTATGCAAATAGATCACCACAAAGGCACTGAAAAGAGATCAAAGCAAAAGGACTTGGAGGCAACAGTCACTATTCATTGAATGATGTCCTGTGAGTGCGTACTGTGTGCCAGACTGCGTGCTAGGTGCCAGGCGTGCCAGAATGATGACACAGCCCCTCACTTCAAGGAACCTCTAGTCCTTGGGAGAAGATGACAGCTACAGAGGGAGAACAAAACCTTCCTATTCCCCAAATCTACAAAGGAAAAGACATTCTTTGACCTCAGTCCCAAGCTGCAAACAATACCAGCTTAAAGCTCATCCTCATTGGTCATGGAGAGCTTTACAGCCCACCTCTGAAAGTCAAACAGTCAATAACAGTCTTATTCCCAATAGCCACATGTCCACCATGGAGACAGCCAGCCGATCTCGGAACCTCCTGCTCTGAAAGTCCTCCTATCCCAGGACTCTATGCTTCCCCGATCCCTCCACAGATCAGCTCTTGCTTGATTTGGGGAGACTACCTCTGCAAAGTATACCAAAGAATTCAGCTTCTTGCTTCTGATGTTGAATGATGCCCTCTTCTTTGACATATGTTACAAGGGCCAGGATAAGGTTGGCCAAGTGGAGCAGAAGCAAGGCAGAGGGTCTTTCAAGAGAAGCATCCTGAAAAAGTGACTTGGAGGCTCCATGATGTAGGAAGCACAGGAGGTGACCCGGGAAGGAGCAGGGAATATGACATCCAAAGCTGCTGCGAGCACTGGCCAAAGAGCACCTACTGTATACCAGCCCTCAACCCAGAGTTGTGCCCAGCCATCTCATCGGAACCCCCTAGAAATCTCAAGGCTGCCATGAGCAGCCCCACTGTTGCAATGAGCAAGGTGAGGCTCAGAGTGATTGAGAGCCCGTCCAAAGCCACCCAGGAAGTCCAAACTTGGCCTTGACCCCAGGTACCAAGCAGTAGCTGTTCTGTAGAAACTGTTGCTCCCCCTCATTTACACAGAGACACAGATCAAAGAGCAGGGATGCACAGCCCTCAGCCTAGTCAGTCACAGGCACTGAGAGAAGCGCCTCACCGAGATCTAAAGAGGAAACAATCAAAGCAGCATACACTGCTCCCACCTGCCCCACATCGGGCCATGAGAATGCTCATTCTGCACAAATAAGACACGTCTCTAAAGAGAGGTTGCAGCTGCAGCCTATGTCCCGCTGAGAGTGCGGTTTCACGTGGAAGTCTCACAGGGGGTCAGGAAGACGCTGCGGGAGGGGTCCAGGCAGAGAGGCCAGTACAAATGGAAGAGGAACAGGGATAGAACATGGCCAAGGAAGCCTCAGTCTCAGCCTGACCCGGGCCCTGTACACAAACTCCAGGCCCATCACCACTTGGAGAAACAAGATAGCACAGTGGATACAAACACAGGCCCTGGTCCAAGTGCCAGGGTTCAAATCCTGGGCTTGTTGATTTCAAGCTGTTGGGTTTTTTTTAAAATACTACATTACCGTGTCTCAGTTTTCTCATCTGGAAAATGGGTATGACTGTCATTTGGATTAAATAAATTAATATATGGAAAGTGCTTAGAACATTGCCTATCTTTATTTTATTATTGAATCCTCATAAGAAAGCTGCCAGCTGCTGTAACTACCTCTCTTCTGTAGATGAAGAAACTGAGTGGGGCTTTGTGTAAATCTCTGAGGTCTTCACCATGGAGAAGACCCTTGATGCCTGTGCCCACTGTATGTAATTTGAAATACAATTTGCAAATTAAAGTCATTGTAAGAAAGTCCAACTGTGAGGGCCAATTTTTCCCAACAATGACTTTCATGCTTTGTTCCCAAAATATCAGATATTAATCTTTCTGCAAAAATGTTTTTCTCCTGATTGGCGCATCTGCTTTGCCAGGCACAATGCACATTCGTATTCTGCCTGGTGATAAATCCAGATAAAATCCTCCCCTACAACAGAGGCCCAGAAAGCGTAGGGGATCTGCCTAAGGCCACACAGCCAGAACACACTGGAGCTCAGTCTGAAGTCCAGGCTGCTGGCTCCCAAGAGTACGCCCTGGCTTCCCACCCCCACTGTGTCCAAGCCACGTGAACCAGAGAAGGTGACCTCATGACTATGGACCTGGGGCCTTAACTATCAGAGGCAGGGCCAATGCCTTGGACACAGCCTGCCACAGGAGCTGGGAATGTGCCTTGTAAGTGAGCCCAGTGCGGTGGGCCCCTATGGGACCCTTGTCCCCACTGCCAACAACAGTTGGCCTGGATGGCACCACCTGTTTCAGTCAATGAAAGACATTGAGGTGTGTATGTGCCACATTTTCTTTATCCAGGCTATCTTTGATGGGCAGTTGGGTTGGTTCCAAGTCTTTGCTATTGTGAACAGTGCTCCAAGAAACATACGTGTGCATGTGTCTTTATGGTTGAATGATTTATAATCCTTTGGCTATATACCCAGTAATGAGATTGCTGGCACCTATATACCAAGGAATACTATGCAGCCATTAAAAAGCATGAGTTCATGTCCTTGGCAGGGACATGGATGAAGCTGGAAACCATCATTCTCAGCAAACTGACACAAGAACAGAAAGCCAAACACTGCATGTTCTCACTCATAAGTGGTTGTTGAACAATGAGAACAAATGGACACAAGGAGGGGAACGTTACACACCAGGGCCTGTCGGGGCATGGGGGAGGCTAGGGGAGAGATAGCAGGGGGTGGAGGGATTGGGGAGGGATAACATTAGGAGAAATACCTAATGTAGATGATGGGGGGATAGATGCAGCAAGCCACCATGGCGCATGTATAACTATGTGACAAATCTGCACATGTACCCCAGAACTTAAAGTATATTCATGAAAAAAAAAAAAAAAAAAAAAGACATGGAGGGGTAGGGTGAAAATGGCAGTGGTCACTATAGCACCACAGATGAGGGCTGCCAGGCACCTGGGCTCCTCTGGGAAGTGGGAATCACTGCCCCCTCCCTCTTGGCTCTAACTATGCTCCTTCTAGACCGCACCATCCAGAATCGTGGCCGCTCACCACATGTGGCTTCTGAGCACTTGAATCATGGCTAGTCCAAAATGAGATGTGGGTCAGTGTGAAGTCCACGCTGAATCTCAGACACTTCAGAGCAGCAATGATGACGATGGCAATGAAAAGGAGTGCAAGATACCTTGTCAATGGTTTTATATTGATGACATGTTGGAATAATATTAACATTTTGGATATACTGGGTTAACTAACATATTAACATTAATGTCACGTGTTTCTTTTCACTTTTTTCGAACGTGGCTATTAGAAAACTGAAAATCACGTATGTGGCCTGCATTGTATTTCTACTGAGTAGTGCTGGCCTAGCCGCTGTCCTAGTCATTACCTGCTCCTAACCCAGAACCCCAGAGACAGAATAGTTGACATCAGCAATAGCCAAATCCATTTCTTTGTGATAGATATGGGAGAAATGGGATTTGCAGGGAGAGTGACGTGTTGAAGGCAAGAGTCTGGTAACAAGGCATTCACTCATCCAACAAATGTTAACTGAGGCCCTACTGCAAACGTTAACCGAGGCCCTACTGCAAACGTTAACCGAGGCCCTACTGCAAACGTTAACCGAGGCCCTACTGCAAACGTTAACCGAGGCCCTACTGCAAACGTTAACCGAGGCCCTACTGCAAACGTTAACCGAGGCCCTACTACGTGCTGCTCTGGGTACTGGGAAACAGCAGAGAACACAACAGAGGGCCACATCCCAGACTAGGGCTCTGCCATGAAGCCAGTTTGCAGGCTGGGGGTGAGCATGGTGATGATGCAGGAATCTCTCTCCTGGGATCCTGGGGACCCGGGCAGCTGGACTCAGCACCAGGCCCTCAGTCCCTCACAGATGGTTGGATCACAGCTCTCATAGGCTGTAGGCAGAAACTCCAGCTCCAACCAAAGCAGATCTGCCCCCAGGACCACCAATTAGTCCCATCCCAGTGTACTCACCAGCTGCAGCTTCCCAGAGGGCCTGGCCTGATGGGCAGGGCAGCTGCCTGGCATAGCATGGCATGGAGGCCTGGCAGGCCTGTTTCTTCCTTCCCTGGTACTCACACGCGGTCTGCATTACTGCAGATTTATGGCAAAAATTACCCTCTCTCTCAGCTCCATTTAAAGCCATTTGGAGCTCTCTCCCATCCCCGATTATAAATCTAATTGCACATTCCAAACAGACAAGCGCTCATTAAGCTTTAATTATGCACATGTTGTTTTCAACAAACATTTTCATTTGGCGCTGTGAGGGGGAACGGTTCAAAGAGGGCTGCAGACACTGCCTGGGGCTGGAGGGAGTGGGGGTGGGAAGTGGGTCAAGGTGTGGTGAGATGAGGCCATCCAAGGGGCAGGGCCAGGGCCTCATCGGATTGGGCTCATGGCTTGAAGGCCTTTCCCTGGGCCCCTGCTGTGGGAGATGCCAACGTGCACGCTCCCAGCTGGTCTCACCTGCACTCCCCAAGTCCCCAGAGTCGCATCAAAGCTGGGCCCAGAGACCTCTCCCATGACAGAGCAGAGGGAAGAGAGGGACCCCCAGTTTCAGCTCAGAAGGATAAAACCCCCAACCTAGAGCCAGTTTCATCAGAGCCTGTGGGCTCATCCCTGCTGCCACCCACCTGCCACAGTGCAGCCAGAGGCCTCTTCTTCAGCACCGTCTTCCCTTCCCTCATTCATTCACTCATTCATTCCACAACCATGGACTGAGCATCGGCTGGCTCAGGCAGTGCAGGGGCTGTGGGGACCATGACAAGTAAGGACTCTGCATGGCTCTTCCCAAGTCACTCATCAAGTCCCATCCCCTCCAGTTGGGAAAAGTTTTAACTCTTGGCCACAGCATTCACTTGAGCATCTGCCACCTGCCAGCCCAATGGTCCAGGCTGCCTCCCACCCATCATGTGCCCATCCCCTCTTCTGCCCTTCCAAGCTCCCTGCCCAGACCAGACTCTCCTGCACACCTCATCCAGGCCTCTGCAGCGGCCATGTCTCTACCTGAAACTCCCTGCTTTCTCTCTTCCACACCATTCATGCCCATTCAACTCCCATGCTGTCCCCTCCCAGAAGCCACTGCTGATACTTACTCCTGGGCTGGTCTGGCCATCCCTCTGCTGTGGAGGCACCCCGTAAAACATGTGTCAGACCCTAATACATGCCACAACATCACGACAGCCACATGTCTGACTCCTAAGACCTGCCTGTTCACTACATCCCGAAACACCATCACCTTCAAAGATTGAAAAGAAAGGCATCGCTCACCATGTGTTCTTGGAAAAAGGCCTTCCCCTTTCTAGGCTTCAGTTTCCTCATTTGTACCTGGAAGGGTTGAACAGGGGATGCTCTCTGGCCCCTGGGCCATTCCATCAGTTTTAAGTTTTATGGTCTGCCCAGGAGCTAGGCCACCTTCTTCCCACCTAAAGAGCAGGAGGATCCTCCAGGAGCCATGGAAGTGACCAAGACACACCGATGGTGCCCAAATGGTGCATACACAGAGGCTGGGAGACAGGGGTAGTGGAGAACCCAAGGCCACTCCTCAAAAAGCTTACAAAAATACAACCAAGAGAAATCAGCATGTGCTTTAAAATGGCAATCAGATTCTGTTCGCGTCTGGATGGCCACCTGTTGTTTCAGAGCACGTTCCCTGGCACAGACTCTGAGGCTGAAATCTACAGCCAGGAAATGTACTGGGAAGTGCTATAGGGGAGTGGGGGAGCAGGACAGGCCAGAGGGACAAGCCAAACTGTGATGCAGTCACAACGGAGGCCTCCGCCTTCCTAAGGGGAGCTCTGGAGCTTGGATGGCCCAACAGAGGTGTCTCAATTTGAGCAGGGAGCTAAGCGCCATGTATCCCCACACAGACTGGCCATCACATCCGGGATGCCCAGGGCATCCCGGGCAAAGCAGTAGCCAACACTCTTAAGCAGCTGACAGAATGTGTGGCTGGAACCAAGGAGGGACCCTGGTGACACAAGACAGCATCCACTACAGCTACGATCATTTATTCATTAGAACAAACTCGGTGCAATGGTTATATCGCACTGAGATGAGCCAGGTACTCTTAACTGAATGATAAGCATCCACTCCCGTAATCCTCATGACAATCCCAGGACATAACAATCCCAGGAGGTAAGTTACTGAGGCTCCCATTTTACAGATAAGGAGACTGAGGTCAAGGGAGTTTCTGTAGCTTGCCCCAGGCCACACAGTTAGGAAGGGGTGGAGTGAGGATTCAAACCCAGGAACTTCAACTCCAGAGCTTACATTCTAAGAGGAGGCTGTGCTGCTGCCAGGTCTTGCCCTGTTACCTCCCAAAACATGGCACTGCCCAGCTCCTGGCTCCTGGCTCTCCCCAGAGGCTGTGCTGCGGTCAGCAGTCTAGAGCCTCAGGTTGCCCTGTGCTGCCAATATTTGTACTTGACAATTATCTATCATCCAAGCGGTTGGGAACAAGTCCCAAAACTGATTCTTGCCAAAGACAATTAACTAAAAACCGCATGAGCGTACGTCGGGTGGCACTGCGGTGTGGGGGGAACGCGTGTGAGTGAGACAATGAGCAGCAGATGATGTGGAAGATATTTTCTCCCCAGCACTACAAAACAAGCCCTCAATCATGCCACAAAGGGCCTGTATTGTCGGAAGGGAAATATGTCAACGACAGCGTTCGATCGTGGAGCAGTTCATAAAGAAGAAGAAAAGACATCTTTGAAATTGTAATTTGACCTAGAAAGGTTTTTCTAGGTCATCTGAACTTGGCATTTATGCCTCTAACCCCAAAACCTAACACAGACAAAGTGCCAGGTTCACTTCCTTCTGACAGTACCAGATAACACAGGAAATGGTATTTGTAAACACTGTTGATATATTTTTAAGCGCTGTCTCAACGTCGGCCTTTGGGCTGGGAGCTGGAAGAACGCTGCTGTAGCACAGCTCTGGAAGCAGGCAGATCTAGGTTCAAGTCCAGGCTCTGCGTTAAGCTGCTGCATGGCAGTGGGGAGGAATCTCACCTCTCTCGTCCTCAGATTCCTCCCATGGAGAACAGGAATGGGACAGGCAGGGTTTTGCATGCTACCTAGCAGTGTGCAGAGAAAAGCTAGCTCCCCCTTTCATCCCAGCTGCCTTCCCAGGCAGAGAGCCACCCCTCTGTTCTTGACTAGTGAACCCCTCTGACCCAGATCTAAGCTCTCTCCTGGAGACCCAGGAGTGGTGGGGGGCAGGGGGGCTCTGTCCTAAGTAGGCCTTTTCTCTCCCAGAAAACAGAGAGAAAACTGCACCCCAAGGCACACTCCAAGGCAGTTTATTTATCTTAAACTCTGTTTAAGATAAATAATGAGACCTTGGGGCTGGGAGAGCTTTAACCCTCGGGCTTCTCAAAATCCCACTAGGGAAACCAAGGCCAGGGCTGATAGCCCACCATTAAACTGCCACATTGTTGGGTCCCCCGAGCCTGCACCTCCAGAGGCAGCCAGATTTAGCTCAGTTACTGTCAAGGCCCAAGCATACTGTCTGTCCCAAGCCCTGACCTCAGTGCCTACAATGTACCTGGCCACATGCCAGGTACAGAGGGGCACTAGGGACCTAGAACCAATTCCCAGGGAAGCTCAGGTCCACAGGGAAAATGGGTACCTGCATGGCAACGCCCAGGGTGATAAAGCACTAAGGTGGAGAAAGACTAGGTGAGAGCAGTTGGTACGTGCCTGTCAGGTAGTGGGTCCCAAGTAAGCAAAGGTTAGGCAGCCAGGTGTGGGGAAATCTGGTGTGTGTGCTGGGGGAGGGGGAGGACGGGTATCTACAAGTCACTGAGGTGGGCTCCAGTACAGAATGGGAGAGAGAAAAATCAACATCCACTAAAAAAAACAGGTGCGTGTTTAAAGCAATATTCTTAAAGAGAGTAACGGAAGGATGCCCAATCTGACCAGAGAGTAAAACATTCCATGAAGCCACAATTAAAGCAGTAACAAAACAAGAATTCGAAATCAATGAAACAGAAGGGAAAAGTACAATGTTAGACCCAACTAGGCATGGAAACATATCAAGATTAAGGAGGGCATTTACTTTATGCAGGTAACGTGATATGCTTTACACACTATCTTCTGCTCAGTCTTTGCAGCGATCCTAGGAGGGAGATATCATCATCCTGTTTTACAGAGGAAAAAACAAGCTCAATTTAAGCAACATGCTCATGGATCACACAGAAAGTGGCAAAGCCAAAACCGTAACTCTGCTACAGCTCACGCTAATAACAGCTACTCTATTTTGTCTCCCCTTTTGCAAACAAAAAGACAAGGTCCAATTATTTAATAAACAGAATGGGGACAAGAGGGTTATCCCGTCCCTATTAGGAACATTGAACTAGATAGCCACTGCAAGACACCCACCAAAATGCACTCCAAACAGATTAAAGAGTTAAGCATAAAAAGTCATGTTACAGGGAAACAATCAGAAAACAGAACAGAATGTTTATCAGATCTGTGGAGGCAGGATAACATCCTCAGCCCTCGAAGCAATCACAGAGGAAGAGAGATTGACAGATTCAAATATATATGCATTAATATCTTCTGTGGAAGAAAACATAATAAAACCAAAATGAAAAGGACATCAGGCTAAGAAAATATCAGCACCAACTATAAGACAGTTAATATATACAAGGTAGAAATGGCTCAGTCAAATTAAACAGAAAGCAAGATGCCGACAGACAAAAAGACATGGGATTCAAACAAAAGTCACACAAGAGGTGGTATCTTAAGAAACAAATATGGAAGGGAAAAAAGGGACACCCGATTCAATGGCATGTAGGGAAATGCACATAAAACAAACTTACTGCAATGCAACTGGGATATTTCACACCACTACTGACATGGGAAATGGGTTCCAGCTTAATGGAAAGCAATATGGCAGCCACTCAGCCAGCCAGCCAGAGTCAGGGGACAAGGACCTGGGGGCTTAAAACAGTCTTGCTCAAAACAGCCTTTTACTCTATGTGCTGGGGATGGTATAGTGATATATAGGACACACAGTCTTTTTTTTTGGAGATATACCCTTACTCTTACCCACACTGGGATCTCAGCTCACTGCAATCTCCGCCTCCAGGGTTCAAGCAATTCTCCTGCCCAGCTTCCCAAGTAGCTGGAATTCCAGGCGTGCGTCACCACGCCCAGCTAATTTTTATATTTTTAGTACAGACCAGGGTTTCATCATGTTGGCCAGGCTGGTCTCGAACTCCTGACCTCAGGTGATCTGCCCACCTCAGCCTCCCAAAGTGCTAGGATTGATTACAGGCATGAGCCACTGCACCCGGTGAGCACACAGTCTTTGTCATGGAGCTCATGGTCTAGTGAGGGGGACAGGACCAGGAATCAGGACATGGGTGGGTGATAAGTACAAAGGAAGCCAGGTTCGTGGGGCCTACACAAGGGCCTTGTAAAAAGACTTCAAGGAAGAGGTGGCTTCTAGGCAGATCTACCCACAGCATACACAGAACCAGCTAGGTGAGGGCACAGGCCAGTGGGAACAGCATTCACCAAGGGGAGGGAAGGGCCCACTCATGGAGTAGGAAGGCACTGCAAAATAAGAGAGACAGGCAAGCAGGGCCTTATTACAACGGAGCTTCCGAGCCACACTGGGGAGGTGAGACTGAAACCCTGAACGGGAGCTGCCTTCAGAAACTAGCCTCTGGCTTCTGGGTGGAGAAAGGGTTGCAGGTGCTAAGATGGAGAAACAGGAGTCTGAGCAGGACTTGGGCAGGGCAGAAACACAGGCTAAAACAATAATAAGTAAAACGGCATGTCAGGGATTCAAAAATGGAAATTCATACTGATGGCTAGAATGAGAGGCAGGTTTGGAGCCAGAATAAAATCACAACAGCCCCAGTGTGTTGTGTAGAATACGGCCTGGAGAGTGTCAGAGATGAGCAAAAATTGCCAAGGGCAAGGGATCACCCAGGAGTAAGAAAGGGGGTGACTCATGCAGTTCAAAAACCCTAATTTCCTCTCCTTGGTCACACACTTCCTTCTGATTTCTTTCTTCTGATGATTCATTTTTTTTAAATTCTCCTTTTAAATTCACATCAGAAATGTGTGAGTACCTGGACTCACTCTGCCCCAAGCTTTAACCTCTGCCCCTGAACCAGCAAAACCTAATTTAACCCCAGGTGGCTACGAATACACTGGCTGCCAGGAAACCAGAAGCCAGCCAGGAGGAAACAAGGGGTTTCTGGCTCTGCGATGGCTGCCAGAGGCCCCCATGGGCCATCCTGTGCCCCAGGAGGGTTTTCAGCAGCAGCTCACATACACAGACCCACAGCTCTCAGCCAGAACTCGTTCTGTTTCAGATTTTGTTCGAATTTCAGAAAAGTAATAAAGTGCAAATTCTGCAAATTCTGCCATAGCTTCAGTGGAGCCTCAGGCAGCACCTGCAGTGGAACATATGAATATTCACACAAGCCGGGTAAGTACAGATTCCGAACAGCCTCGTGTCAGCTCAGGTCAGACTGTGGGGCCAAACAGGTTTGCAGCATATTGACAAAACAACTTTCCGCTGCAGGGCTTTTTGGATTGCAGATAAGGCAGTTTCAAGCTGAATCAAGCACCAGGACTCATGTGCAAGGAGACTGTCCCTCTGCATGCCCATTTTACAGAGGAGGAAACTAAGGCTCAGAAAGTTAAAGGAAACCATGCCAGGTCTCATAGCGGTTACGTGGCTGAGCTGGGATCCAAACCCAGGTCTGACGTCGTTGCCTAGACCCTCGTGGATCCTCCTGGAGGCTGAAATGGCAGGCAGAGCGTTTAACGTTACAGGGAATGTGGCCAGCACAGGGAGGGGGTCAAAGCCAGGTGCAACAGGTATGGGGCTGGTCAGGTGCCCAGAGAAACCACTGGCGCTCCTCCTCAGCTGGCCCCTGCAGGACGTCTGTCCTGAGGCAGGTCCAGCAGCATCCAGCCATCCTCAAAGGTCCAGAGCTCCCTGCATCCTCTGTACCCAGGACCCATCCTTCATCCTTCCGCAGAGGCTCGCTGGGTAACCCCTTCATGCCAGGTCCCATCCTGGGGGCAAGGACACACGAAGAGCAAGGTAGACACGGTCCCAGCCCCTGCAAGCCTCAGAGTCCACCGCAGGAGGCAGGCAACCAACAAGCAAACACACAAATGTGGTCACATATTGTGCTAAGTGCTGTGCAGCAAACACAGGAAGTGCAGAGACAGAGGGTCTCTGCAGAGGCAGGAATTTAACTGAGGGAGCCCTGAAGGGAGAGGAGGCCGTCGGGCAATAAGTAGTGGGTGGGAGCCTTTAAGGCAGAGGGAGAAGCAATGCAGCAAAGTCCCTGAGGTCTGCGAGTAGACGCTCTCACGTGCAGGGGGAATAACGCGCTGGACACAGTAGTCAGAGGGGCGGTGCGAGGACACGATGTGGAGTCCTAGGGCACTCAGATTTTATCCCAAATGGGAAGCCCTTGGGGAGATCTTGTAGGGGAGCAACATGCTTTAATTTATAGTTTAAAAGATGACTCAGCTAGCCATGTGGTAGACGGATTCCATGAGGTTCCATTCCTTGAGTCTCAGTTTTCTCATCTATAAAATGGGAGCATGAGAAATCCTATGAAAAGCATAGCTCAGGAGTGTCTGGCATAAAGTTGACTTCCAGAAGATGGGAAGACAAAGGCAATCTTCTAACCTAGTCACAAACCAGGAGAACCCAGTCATGAGTCATCCATAGTCACTCCCCTGCTCAAAACCCTTCTAAGGCCCCCCTCTGTTCTCAAAACGAAGATCCACCTCTTTTTCTTGGTCCCAAGGTCCTGGTTGACCTGGTCCCTGCTGATTTCTCCAGCCCATCCTTCACCTTCCCACCATCTTCCACAAGGCCTGTACTCTCCCGCCAACTGAGCCACTCCTGGCTCATTCCAGGGTCCTTTGCCTAGAGACAAGTTCTTTATGTTGACCTTGCCAGCAGCCTGCCCTACGTTCCTACGGCATGGATGCACACCAACCCCAATCAGCCCGAGCAACAAGAGGCTCAAAGAGTAGCTGAGGGTGTGTGTACGTGTGCATGTTGGAGCATGGGGGCTGGGAGTGGAAGGACTGTTAAGAGACACCCCTGCCTATGCATGAACATGATGACAGACAGGTGCAAGGGGCGCCACAAGAAACAGGAGGGAGGGGTCGGTTCTGTCTGAGCAGACAGGCGGCTTCTATGCAGTGGGTTTCAAATGATTTTCTGATTGAAGGCGATATGTTAGTTTCCTAGGTCTGCTGCCACAAGTCACCATAAACGGTGGCTGAAAACAACACAAACTTTTCCTTACAGTTCTGGAAAGCCAGAAGTCTGAAATCAGTCTCACGGGCTAAAACCAAGGCGTCATCAGGGCTGGTTGAGCTGGAGGCTCTAGGAGAAAACCCATTTCCTTGCCATTCCCAGCGTCGAGTGGCTGCTGATGTTCCTTGGTTTGTGGCCCCTTCCCCCATCTTCATGGCACATCTCTCCAGCCTCTGCTTCCATCCTCACATTGCCTTCTCCTGATTCTGTACCCCCTCCTCATTTATAAGGACCATTGTGATTCTCCAGGGCCCACCCAGATAACCCAGGATACTTGGCCCCTCCCAAGACCCTTAACCACATTGGCAAAGCCCCATTTGCCATTTAAGGTCACATGCATGGGTTTCAAAGATTAGGACCTGGCTATATTTAGGGGTCATTATTCAACCACCCACAGTGAGTCCCATGAGAATACTGTCGAAATGTGTCTCAGTTTCTCTAGATGTCTGGAGAGGGCAGAGAATGAAGTGCATGCTGCGGTCGACTTTACTACTGCTCTCCAATATCCGGCTCTCCTCTCCTCCCTGGCACGTAGGATGCTACACCTCGGCTCCCCTTGCCATTTATTGGAACCGTGTGTCTAGATTAGGCCAATGAGTTATGAGCAGAAACAACACAGGTCTTCTCCGGGTGGAAGTATAGAAAAGTCAACCTGAGATCTGCAGGCTCGCTCTAGAGGAGCAGAGAGGTTCCAGATGGTCAAGACCTGACCATCCTACAGCCCTGAGTGATCCATGGCGCAGAGCCCAAGCCCTACTTCTCTGCCGATTGTCATGGAACGTGTAGTAAGAGCCAAAATAAGCCTTTCTTGTGATAAACAACTGAGATCTAAGGGGTTGTTACTGCAACATAACCCTAACATGCTCTGTTAAATTTAGGCCAGGTATAGTCCCAGAACTTCGGGAGGCCAGGGAGAGAAGACAGCTGGAGACCAGGAGTTTGGCACCAGGCTGGGCAGCATAGCAAGGCCCCGTCTCTAAAATGTGTGTGTGTGTGTGTGTGTGTGTGTGTGTGTGTGTGTGTGTGTGTAGATATATATATATTTTTTAATTAGCCAGCCATGGTGGTGTGCACCTGTAGTCCTAGCTACTCATGAGGCTAAGATGGGAGGATTGTTTGAGCTCAGGAGTTTAATGCTACAGAGCTATTATCACGCCACTGCACTCCAACCTGGGTGACAGAGCAAGACCCTTTCTCTGAAAAAAAAAAAAAAAAACATAATAATGAGTTTAATAGCAATGATCATTTGCTGATCACCTACTATGAGCCAGGCACTCTACCTACATCGCATGTAACCCTCATAATCACCACTCAAGCAAGGTCAGCATCATCTACTCTATTTTAAAGGCAGAAAACTCAAATACAGAGAGGTGGAGGTGAAGGCTATGTACCTAGGAAGTGGTGGAGCTGGGATTCAAACCTACCACAATGCGGTTCTAAAGCCAAACTCTTAACTACTGGAAGGGTCCTCCTGAAAGGAACACAGGCTTCCAGACCCTTCTCTGGCCCCAGACAGCTGTCGTCCCGAACTTCAGCAGCAGCTTCTGGCCAGTGCAGGTGAATCCTGAGGCCAAAAGCCTCAATGACAATGTGAGCTCATCCCTGGGTCCTGGAGCCCTGAAACAAATCCCCCTCACCCCAAAATCTAGTCTGAACCGATTGCTGGGCTGGTTCTTACTCATGCACTCATGCATCCATATGCCAAAAGAATGCTTGCTGTGCATCCTATTTGTGCCAGGCACTATTCTGGGCTCCTGGGAGACAGCAAAGACCTCTGGAGACAGAGTGCAACACACATAATCAATAAGTGACTTACACGGTATGTGGAAAGAACAGAGTTGAGCAGGTGAGGGGTATCGGGGACATTGAGATGGAGGGTATGCAAGTTTAAACAGAGCAGTCAAGGTGGGCCTCATTGAGGAGATAACAGTGGAGCAAAGACTGGAAGGAAGCAAGGGAATGGGCCAAGCAGATGTGCTGGGGAGAGCATGTACAGGCCCTAAGATGGGGGTCACCGGCAGGTGTGACCCGGTCAGCAAAGAGACCAGTAAAGACAAACAGAGCAAGCGGGGGGAGGGGAGGCCAGAGAGGCAACTAGGGATGGAGTGTGCCCCACAGATGGCACTGAGATTACCCCTCCCCAGAGAGAGGAAGCCAGCACTTTTTCCACTGCCTTATCTGATGCTGTGGTTGAGGAGCCAGCGAGCACAGGCGTGAGGGCTGCATAGCCAGGCACATCCGAGAAACCTCAGCGGGGCCTCAGAGCAGCTGACATCCGCTTGGCCTGCGGCTTCCTCCTGTGGCTTCTGCATCTCAGGTTGCCCCGATGGCTGCTATTTTTGCCCCCGTTTGGGGTTCTGTGGTGGGCTCCTCTGTACGTTGTTGAGTTTGCTCTGCTCAGAGCAAAAGTGAGGGGTTATTCAAACATTCCAAATGTCTTTGGGAACACTTCCTATCCCAAAGAAGTGGGAAAGAGGACAACATTTGTTATGCATGTCATCTTGTCAATCCGCATGACCCTCCAAGCTCAGAGAGGCTAGGTGGCTTGTCCAAGGTGACACAGCCAAATCAAACCACAGTCTGAGGATCCTACTCCAGTCTGTCTACGTCTGCAGGCCCTTCATTTGCAGGGAGGTCTTTGCATTTCCTGCCTAAATTAGTATTTCTGTGCTGTCTGGCCTTGCAGCCCCTGTGAGAAACATACATCATCGTGGGTGATGTCCTCCCAGGGTATCACAGCACTGATGGGGAGGACAATGACAGAAGTGGGCACAGGGAAGGGGTTCCTGGCTCAGATAGTTGCAGGTGGACTGAGGGGGCAATCAGAGAAGGCTTCTGGAAAGCCGTGGATATCGTGACCACACCTGCAATTATAAACAGGAGTCCAAAGGGTAAAAGAAACATTCCAGACAAAGGGGTCTGAATGTAAAATTAAGAGGCACAATAGCTTGGTCAGTGGGAAAGGAGGTTTAGGAGGGAGCAGGACAGTGATTCTGCAGGAAGCAGAAGCTAGCTTGTGGACTGCAAAGTGAGATCTGACAGGTGCCCAGCCCCCCAAGTGGGCTTATTAAAGGCATCAGCACAGATCCAGCTGATTATAAAAGACATCAACCAAAGGCTCTAAGCAGGGAGGGCTGAGCGCATCAGGTGGTTCTCAGAGATCCCACTGGCTGCTGCCGGGAGAGCAGACTAGGGGGGACGGTGGAGGCAGGGAGGCCTGGGAGGAAGCTCCTGCAGTCACCCGGGTGATAAGTAATAGTGAAGCAGGGGGACATCATTGCACCCTGAAGGTGCAGCCAGCAGCATGTGCAGATGGGTGAGATGCAGGGAGTAAGGCAGAGAGAGGGGTCAAAGGTGATCCCACATCTGTGGCCTAAGCCGAGGGGTGGACAGTCATCTATACAAAGCGGGCACAAAGTGGAAGGGGCATATTGGGGTGGAGGGGGGTGTGAATCGAGAAAAGGGCCATTGAGAGTAACTGTCTCCTTCCAGATGAGCCGCCTGGGGTAAGGATGTGCAAATCAAAGCTGCCTTTCCCCGCCAACGCCCCCATGACTAGGGGGCTGCTGCTCCCATGTCCTCAATTGCTCTTCACAGCAAGGAAGACCCAGGGAGGTTAAGTGAGCTGCCTGGAGCCTCACAGCTAGAAGTCAAGAGAGCAAAGACTACAAATCCAGGTCCACCGAATTCCTTCTCCAGGCTCATCTCAGCCCCCAACACCAGGAGGTCCCCAAGGCCCTCCCTGAAAAACAGCTCCCAGGCCCAGGAGAAGCTGGAGGATTCACTCCCCATCTCCCCATCTGTGATATTTCAGGACTCACTCTGCAACTGTCCAGATGTGTGAACATCTGCCAGGCCCCTGGCTAGACGGAGATGATGGCTCCTGAGCAGCCCTGGGCCTCCCAGTGGGTGGCAGAGAGGCTGCCCCAGCTGCCTCTGAGGGAAACCTGCCTCCCTGCCCCTGCTCCCAATTTCATTAATTAGCGGGTTGTTCATGCACAAGACAAGCAAGAGAGTCATCAGGGATGCTTCCAGCCGAGGAAAGGAGATTCATTTCAAACATGAAGCTCATCCTGCTCTGGAGGCTCTCACACCCAATTTCCAACGCAGAGGAGGAGGAGGGGTTGAGGCTATCAGCCTGGATTCTTCTTCTGAAGGAATCAGGGGTCCAAAGAAGATGAAGAACTGGCCTGAGATCACACAGCAATTACTAACGGCAGGAAAAGCCTGCAACTCAGGCCTCCCACTTCTGCGCACCTTCATTCTTCCCAGAAAGGGTCGGTAGGTGCCTGCTGTGTTTTGGCCCCTGCAGGCCAGCAGACACCCTGGTTTCAGGCAAAGGCTCTCCAGGGCCTCTTCCCTCCCCAGGAGAACACGCTGTTATTTACTGAGCACCAGCAATGTGCTTTATACGTTTTATCCCACTCAGTCCTCCTAACAATCCGTCATTTTATAGACAAGGAAACTCTGGCTCAGAGAGGTTGCTGTGCTGAGGTCACACAGCAAGCAAGAACAGAGCCATAACTTAAAACAGGGTCTTAAAGCTGGGTTCAGCTTCTGTTCTCCAGGCAGAGAGCATGTGTGGGGTGCAATTCTCAGTCACTCCCTCCCTTCCAAGACTCCTTTCCTTCTAATGCGCTCCTTCCCAGCCAGGTGCTCTCAGCAAACAGGCGGTCAGGGAGCGGTCTGAACACTGGCTTACTGGCCGGCTGTTTTCCCAGGGCCCTGCCAACTCAGTCCTCATGAGTGGTCTTCAGTAAGTTGTTCGGGAAGAGTTAACACTAAAAGGATCAGTTCTGTCTCAAGATGGCCAGTCGGTTCCTGCCATGAACTCCTCTCCCAATCAAGAACCCATGGAAGTGACCAGAGACACAAAGAATTCCCATCAGCCAGGGCTGTGAAACAGACATGGCCCTGCCTTTAAGCTCCCCAGATGGATTCCAGAGCCTCTGACTCCAGGCACAAGAGAGGTCCCTGGATCATACACACAGATGCACAAAAACACATGCCCCTGTGAGCCACGCCCTCCTCATGAGCTGAGCTGACGTCCTGGGTCATTTGTTCATTCGTTCATGCCTCGTTAATGAGGTCCTTCCACCATACCAGGCAAAGTGATATGCAGTGTGTATGTGCACACGTGCATGTGTGTATATATACACATGAACACACGTAAATGCTTATACACACTGTCATGACAACACAAGAAAGTAGGCATCAGTGTCCCCATTTTATGAAGAGACTGAGACTTGGAAGCTCAAAGAACTGGTTTGCTCACAGATTGTATTTGTGGCTGAGCTGAGATTAGTAAGCAGTACCTAACCCAGACCCCAGTACACAGTAAGTGCTCAATAGCTATGGTCTGTGGCCAGCTGGCTCCTCAGCCTTCCCTTGCAGACTTGGGCCCACTGCCTCCTTCAGGCTTTCAGGCCCAAAGTGGAGAAGGTGGAAAGCATCACAGGAGGCACAGAAGCTGGTGTTTCCTGGTCTCTCCTGGTTCACCCAGAATGTTCCAAATGACGGAAAGTGAACCTGAGCAGGAGGCTTCTGTTGCCAAGACACACATGCAGGAAGCCAGATTTCAACAATGGCTGTGATAAATCAGAGCACCAGAAGAGGTCGGGCCTCCTGGTCTACTGGGTGCAGCACCATCAACAGCAACAAGCCCCACCCCCAACCCAGCCAACTCCCATCACCAAGATAGCCTCCCAGGCACAGCTGGGATGGCCATTCACGTTAGGTTTCTGCATTTGAAATCTCTGCTCCCTATTAAGGGCATGTGTGTCCCCTTAAGTCTGTGACTAGGTCCTTTCTCATTTGTTGCTTTCCTTTCTTCTACAAAAGTATAGTGTGTGGAGATCCCAACTGGTTGTTTTTCAAAGTCCTTACTTAACAAAAGGAAAGGTTGGCATTCACCAAATCTGGGGAGGAATTTTTATCGATTCCTCAAACTCCAAAATCCAGTAGAAGAGGCAGCTCAGGTGTTCCTGATGACGTCCTCAGCCGCTCCTCACCCCTCTTGCCTTCTTGGAAGGCCCCTCTCCCTCTTCAGCCCAGGTATCTTCTGGGCTCCTCCCAAGCCGTGTGCCATCTTCATCACTGCTCCCACTGTTTCCAGTCTGCATCACCCAGATCCCCAACCCACACCTGGCCAGGCCCACTGCAGGGTGTGCTGAATAAGTGAATGAATGCTTCCTGGGCGCCAGACCACAGCCTGACCCTGCTCTCCAGAAGCCAACCCCAACTGCCTCCAGAATTCCTTTCCAAGAAGGAGCTGCCAACTGCAGGCCTCCTGGCCCCTCTAAAGCATCTTCATTCCAGAATGTGACAGGTACCAGTCCAAGTCCCTGCCTGCCCTGATCCAGACTTCACTTGTCTTCAGCCCGCAGTGACGGCCTGACCACCTCCACCCCAGGGGGCAGCGGGCACCCGCTGCTTACCTTCTGCGGAAACACACCTGCAATGCACCAGTGTCTTGCAAGTAGAAAGAGCCCGAGTCTCATTCCACAGAAGCCCAGGCAGTGAGAGAACGCGCCCGCGACAGCCTCTGCGCGAGTCTGCTGCATAATCAGCAGAGAAAGAGAAAAAATGCCAGAAATAGCAAGCTTTATAAGCCCTCCTGACAACTCTTGGTCCTCTATTGGCTGGAGGCCCGGCACCCCCACCCCCCATCCCGTTCGCATAAGGTGAAATGGAGAAACCTGTTATTTAACCTCTTTTATCAAAATCCATCTCCTCTTCCAATTTGGGCCTGCGTGTTTGGAGCTCCTGGTGGCGGTCTTCACGCCAGGTCTCGGGGAGCAGAAGAGGAGGCAGCCCCTAAATACAGCGCAGCTTCACGTCATTTGTGGCTTAAGAGCCTTCCCCACTCACGCACGCTGCCTTGGGAGGGGTGGTGCACTGGAAGAGCCTTCGGAAGGCAAATTGGCAGCACCTGTCAACGTGTGAAACTTACACGCCCTTTCATTCAGCAATTAGACTTCTGAGCATCCATCCTGCAGAAATACCTGTACTCAGTGCACGGATGCGTGCCCAGGGATGTTGCTTGTTACAGAGAGAATTAGAGACAGCTAAATGTCGAAAGCCAGGGTCTGGTTGAATACATTGAAATACATCCGATGGAATGAGGAAGGTATATAGGTACTGACTTGGAACTGGCTGGGAGAAAAAGTCAAGGACAGGGTTCCATTTTTATAAAAATAGTAACTGTGTTTATGTATATGTTTGAACATGCCCTGTAAAAGATACCAGGCTGTTAATAGTGGTTACACTAGGGAGGAGGAGATATTTTCAGTTGCTGCTTTTTTCTTTCTTGTTTCTTTTTTTTATTCTTTACCACAAGAATGTATTACACTTGTAATTTAAAAGAAAAAAATAAGAACCTCCCCTGGTTCCTTTCCACTCTTCTGAAGCCATCAGGCCAAAGGTCAAGGTCACCCACGACAAGCCTCCATGAGGGTGGGATAAAGCTGGCCCGAGGCACTAGGGATTAACCAGCAGTCTCTCATCAGCTTTCGCACAAATGCTTTAAACTAGGACCCCATGAAGAAGGCAGACTTTGAAATAAGACAGGGCTATGTTTGAATCCTAGCTCTGCCTGCTGGAATGGCTAACTTCTCTGAGCCTCGGTTTCTTCACCTGTAAAATGGGGATAGTAGTACCTATTAAGTGTTATGTACTGTGCTGGGTGCTATTAAACTAATTTTAATTTTTTGGACATTTCAGAAGAAGCAAAGGCTGCTGAGGAAGCATCCTAGAGCTAAGAGAGGATCCAGACTGAGCAGGAAGAATGCTGGGAAATCAACCTATTCCTGAACACTGCTAACAATACTAAGAGGCAGAGAGAATGGCCTGGGAAGAGCAAATTTCATGTGGTAAAGGTGGCTGATGCCCACATGTCAGCAGGAGGAGGGAGAGAGTGGGAGGGGTTACAAAAGGCTCTAGAAAGAAAAATGTTTTGCTTCTCTGCCTCTGTACCTTTCTCATGCTGTTCCCTCTGCCTGGAATATTCATCCCCGAACTTCACACAACTGACAACTTCTCATCCTTTCAGCTCTGCTCAAAGATCTCCTTCCTCCCCAAAGAGAGCTCCTCTAATCTCACCTGCACCTGAATTATTTTGTCCATAGCACACGCCTCCAGCCAATGGTTTCTTCTCAGGTGTCTGATGACTTTTGTTTCTGTGCTTACTGTTCTTCTCTAGGCTCTGAGCTTCTTCATGGTCAGGATCGTCTGTCTTGCTCATCTCTGGGTCCCGGCTCACAGCATGGCGCCTGACACACAGTAGGTGCTCACCAAATAGAAAGTGCACACAACTAATAGATCCAAGGCACGTGGCACTCATCTCAAGCCAAAAGAGAGGTGGATGAAAATTTCAGATATACCAAAGATTTAGAAACACAACGTTGTAAGCGTGCAAGAAGAAACTGTCCATGAATATTTATATAAGCTTTGAATGAGAAAGAACTTTCTAGGCTCAAATTTGTGTGGACAGGATATTTATTGCATCATTATTTATAAGAAGATGAAAATAACAATAAAGTCCATTGGATAAATACATCATGGTTCTCGGTATAGTGGAATACTATGCAGCCATGAAAAATAGGCATTTGTTGATGTTGAAAGAAGCCATGTTGTTTGTTGAATGTTAAACTTGTTCATCAGAAACAAAAGTGAAAGGTGTAATTGATGGACGAAAAGAAAACACAAAGGTAAAAATCCTTCAAGTATCATTTATTTATTCATCACTCGACAAACATTTTTTTTTGTTCCCTCTGCCTCCTCCTTAATTCACATAGGTCATAATTCCAGATGCTGGAGCAATGTATGAACAGAACACTGCCCCTGTCCTCACAGGCAGCTCAGCTCACACGTGGAGGTAGCTATGATATAAGGGAAACAGTGCTCACAGTTAAGGGTCTCAGGTTAGTCACCTGGGCGAGAGCTTCATAAAAATGGTGTCGTTCAAGCTGAGATTTGGAGAAGAGGCCAAGTTTGAGCACACAGAGAAGGAACGAGTCATTTTCAAAGGCAGAAGCTGGGTGACATCAGACAAGCACAGAAAGCCCCTGTATTCTTCATCAAACGCTCACTGGACCCCACCATCTGTAGAAGAGGGAGTTTACAAGACCTAAGCTGAGGCACAGATTCTGGACTGGATTCTGCCAAATGTGCTGGGAGGAGGCATTTGGGGTTGTGATCGTGCTGTCCACAGGTGTGCAGGTGAGAAAGCAGCCTCCCAACCCTGACTCCTGCACCCCGAGAGCACCAGCCCCACAGGGCAGGCAGGGCTGGGGCAGGTGCACCTGGAAGGTGGGATGACTGAGACTTAGCAAGGCAAATCCCAGGGTGTGCAGGTGCAGTGCTCTTGGCTTTGCAATATTCAGGTGGAGGTATTTAGTGTGGGTTGGAGGGGGTCCCATCTCTGTGGCCCCTCCACTCGGCTCCTTCTGGGGTGGACACAAGAAGGGCCTCTGCACCATGAAGGAACTCAGCATTTTTTAGTCTTTTTTACTTTTTCAGATTCTGAGGCAGCATGATGGTTATGGTTCAAAACAAAGAGAGATGACTCAGCTTCCTGTGGAGGAGCTGCAGCCTTTTGGAAATGATCTTTCAGTTTTAATGCTTCTCTCTTCTCATCCACGGAGGCAGCTTGTCCAGGCTGCGTGTTGTCTTTTTTCTTTTCTTTTATTTATTTTTTTAGACAGGGTCTCCCTCTGTTGCCCAGGCTGCAGTGCAGTGGCATGATCGTACCTCCCTGCAGCCCTGAATTCCTAGACTCGAGAGATCCTCCTGCTTCGGCCTTCTGAGTAGCTGGGACTACAGGCATGTGCCATCACACCCTGCTAATTTTTGTATTTTTTCTTTTTTTTTGTAAAGATAGCATCTCACTAGGTTGCCCAGGCTGGTCTTAAACTCCTGTCCTCAAACAATCTTCTTCTCTTGGCCTCCCAACGTGCTGGGATTACAGGCATGAGCCTGTTACTTGTTTTCTTGTGGTTCAGCTGTTTCTAGGGTGAGGGCCTAGTGCCTGGGTTTGAATCCTGGTTGTACCCTTACTAGTCCAGAGAACCTGGCCAAATTGATATCCTCTCTGAGCCTCTGTTTACTGATGTTAAGATGGGAATAATAGTTCCCTCCTGATGGGGTTTTTGTGTAAAGCAGCTGTCATCTATGGAAAGTGCTTGATCTGGTCCATAAATATCACTGTTAATAGCCAACAGCCACCATGCTGAGGTTCTGTGCTTTGATTATCTCATTTAATCCTCACACCTGCACAAAACAAGTTCCCATTTTATAGATGAGGAAGCTGAGGCTCACAGCAATGAGTCGGCTTCCATCTTCTTATTCATGTGGGTCAGTGTGCACAGCCCAGGCAAACTCACAACTGAGTCATTATAAGCTTTGTCCCTTGATTCTCGCTGCAGCAGCCGCCAAGCCCACATCAGCCCCTTGCTGTCTTTATTCACAAAATGGGGACAAATATTCTGAGATTGCTGAGATGTTCCAGCCAAGATTTACCAAAAACAATTCTGTGAAGGACTCGGGAACCTTCCATCCTAACACATCATTCCTTCCTCCAGGGCAAGGAGGAATCCACAGAGAGCTGAATTCTTCCCGTGCAACATCCCAAGGAGAGGCCAGAAGTATCAGGAAACCCCCTCAAGTCAACAGAAAACACCAGAGCTGAGAGAGGGTGTGAGCTTACGCAAATCAAAAGAGCAGGGCTTTAGGCCAGCACGGTGGCTCACGCCCGTAATCCCAACACTTTGGGAGGCTGAGGCGGGTGGATCACATAATGTCAGGAATTCGAGACCATCCTGGCTAATGTGGTGAAACCCATCTGTACTAAAAATAAAAAAATTAGCCGGGTGTGGTGGCACCCGCCTGTAATCCCAGCTACTCAGGAGGCTGAGGCAAGAGAATCGCTTGATCCCAGGAGGCAGAGGTTGCAGTGAGCCAAGATCGCGCCATTGCAATCCAGCCTGGGCAACAAGAGCGAAACTCCATCCCAAAAACAGACAACAAAACAGGGCTTTAAAATCACTCATCATACAAATGGCCACCATGCACCATGATATTAACACTGGGACTCTCGAACCTTTGTCCTAGAACTAATTTTTTTTTTTTTAATGCAGTGCAGGTGAACATAAGGTAACCCACAACAGCCTGAACCCAAGCCTCCATGCCCCCTTCCCTCACATCACCCTGAAGCATACGCTGACAGAGCAACCTTAATAGTAACTGACTAATTTTAAACCCTGTGATTACCAGGGTTGATTTCCATGGAACCTTCCTTTCACAGCACCGAGAGCCTCTCGTGAGTGGTAATTGCCAAGTTCAATTTTAGCTCTGTCATGCCCAACCGTCAGTGCTAACTAAGGCAGCTGCTGCATCGCCAGGTAAGCTGGCAATGAAGTCGGCTTCACGGCTTAATTTCACAATATTGTGATGCCCCCGTCAGCACCTGTTAAGTGCTCAGAAGCTACAAGCTTCTATTAAACAAATCTCACCCAAGGGAAGTGACTAAAGCCGCTGTGCGCTTCTAAGGTGCCCTATCGAGAACCTCACGCCCACTGGGATTTTGTGGGTGCTTAATCCCATGTGCCTCCTCTCTGCAAAGTACTGACCACCAAAGTGCCACGCCACAGGCGTAGGGTGCCCTGATCACGGCCTCATCCTCTGCAGTCACCTCTCATTCCCCCTCCATCCCTGTAACTCTAGCTCAGCCTCTCACCCTTCTGGCCTGGATCCCCATAGCAGCCTCTTAGCTCACCCTCCCCCTTTCATTTTCCAGGCTAATCAGTAGAGTTTTCTTGGGGAAAAAAAAAAAAAAAAAGTTGCCAGGTGTGATTGCTCACACCAGTAATCTCAGCACTCTGAGAGGCTGAGATGGGAGGATCGCTTGAGGTCAGGAATTCAAGACCAGCCTGGGCAACATATTGAGATCCATCTCTGAAAAACAGGAAAAAAAAAATTAGCTGGGCATGGTGGCACATGCCTGTAATCCCAGCTACTCAGGACCCTGATGCAGGAAGATCACTTCAGCCCAGGAGTTGGAGGCTGCAGTGAGTTGGATCATGGCACTATGCTTAAGGCTGGGTGACACAGCAGGTGACCATCTCTTCCAAAAACAAATGTGACATATGCCATTTGAAATTCTTCAATGGCCCCACTGTCCTCAAGGTTGAAAGTCTTCACACTGTGTTTTGAGTTTCTTGATTGAGCTCTGCACCAAGCTTCTAGACCCCATGCCCCATCCCTCAGCCACACTGTCCCAGGGACTTGCCTGCAGTACCCCAAGCCCCATACACCCCTGGACTGCACTATCCAGGTGAACAAGTCCCGTGACTTCATTTTCCCTAAGGAAAAGTGTCTCATGCAGGACGTGACTCCCTGCCCTTAACCATACAAAGAAACCTCTGCAGCATATCTGCACGTATCCCTGTGGTCACTCAGTAGCAGCACTGACTGAATCAAATCTGCACCCCATAAAACACTCTTGGGGGGCTTAGTAAGCATCTACTCTGTGCCAGGCACTGGTGCTCTCTGTCTCCTCTTTAATCCTTAGACAATCTGGCAAAATGGAACGAGAGGTTTTTCTTTTCAGGTGTGCCAGCAGGCTCAGAGAAGTAAGCTCTTGAGACCACACAGCTCCCAAGCTGCAGGGTTGGTTTAAACTCATGCCTGACTATACGAATGGTCTCACCAAAGGAACCCTCATTCATCTTCCAAGCCCACCGCATGGATTCATTTGTGGGACTTACACACAATGCCACATTCCAGCCTCATTCTGTTAAAATGCCTCACTAGTCTTGGCATCCGTCCTACTCTTAATCACTTCCCACCCCCTGCACATAGACACCCTCCCCCTGGCTGCGTTCCGGCAGCAGAACTGCATTTTGAGCGCGGCGGAGCATGCTTGGGCTGACTTTGTGCTAACTCCAGCTTTTGCCCAGAAACCGACAGAAGGAGACCTAAGTTTTGTCCTTTCTTCTTGCTCAACTCCTCCAGTCCCAATATGATGAAATCTCTGTGCAAACCTTACCACAAATTAAGTAGATGCAATTATTATTCCCATTTCACAGAGGAGGCACTGAGAGGTTTAGTAACTTACTAGATGTGCACAGCTAGTAACTGTCACAGACAGAACTGGAACTCAGTTCCTAAGGCCTAACATGCATGCCCACACCACTCAGTTACTCTGTGCCTAAAGTCACTGATCTCATTTTACAGATAAGGACACTGGGGCTCCAAGAGACAGGGGTGTTGCCCAAGCTGGGGCTTTGGCATCCAGGCTGGATGGCTGCAGACGCAGCTGAAGCCAGGGGCTCCAGGAAGCTCCACCCTCAACTTCCAGCTAAGGCAAGACCATGCTTCTAGAAGCGAGGGCACCTGTCCCTTCCTGCAAGAGCTGCACAAGGAGGCCCTAAGGCAGAAACACAACAGCTGGCAAACACCCCTGGCCTTCACGGCTGCCTCAGATGCCCCTCCACCACCCCTGAACCGGTTGTGCTGAGGGCAAGCATCACAGACCAGTCACCCCCCAATGCAGGGAGCGACAAATGCTTTTTCCCTGCCATGCAGTGGCTGGGCCTACAGTTCAGCTAAAGCCAGTATGGAAATAAGTTCTGGGGCATGAAGATGCAGGTTTGAATCCCAGCTCCGCCAGTTACTAGCTGTGAAGCCCGGGTAACGGGATGAGGCTCTCTGTACAGTGGGCTACTAATGCCACCACCTCACCGGCCATCTGAAGACTGAACGAGCTCACAGGCTTATCACCCTCCCTCTCAGAGCAGATTTGCTGCCATTTCAGTGCCCACCTCCAGCAGCATCCTGACAACTCCCAGTGCACCCAGCAGGACATGGGCGGGAGGCAGGATTGCTTCAAGTTATCTCATTTGAGGCCTGCTTTCTGGGACAAGCATTTAGTATTAAATAATAATAAAATCTGAGGTTGAATGGAAACCCAAAGTCAGGACTGAACTTCACAGTCCTACCTCAGGCAGGAGGGGAGGGCTAAGGGGTCCCCATGGGTCACTTCACAGCGGGTGGAGTTGGAAGTGGGGCCCACATCCATGACAGGCCCTTCTCCTGGCCATCACTGGGACAGGTTGCCATATCCCAGTTGCCATGGTTTTTGTTTATTCCAGGGAATAAAACTCCACTGACACGGGTCCTGGTGAGAGGAGAGTTTGCTTCACGGTGCAGTCACTGGGGTCCCTGCAATGTCCACAGGCATTAGACTGAAGGTGCTGACATTCACAGCCCTCGAAGCTTCCTCTTCACTTGACCCAGGAAGAATGTGAACTGGCCCTATTTCCAGATGAGAAAACTGAGGTTCAGGACCAGGCATGGTTTCATGGAGACATTGGCGAGAAGCAGGGACCCACACTCAGATACGTCTGACTCCTCCCATTTTTCTAATCTGCGCTGGTTCATTTATGATCATTGTTCTGGCACCCAGTGATGCTGGGCCTTTTCCAAAACCAGAGCCCCTGATCTGCCCCGAGAGAAGCTGCTGGAGGCTCCGGGGACATCAAAGGCTGCTTATGGGACTTGGCAGGCAGCTCCCCAGAGGGACTTGATGTTCCAGTTACCCCCAGGACGGCCCTTTCAGCCCTGCATATGGACATAGAGGCTGGCTTAGGGTTGGAGACCTGGGGTGTGGCTGGGGAGAGTCCCCAAGTCATTCCTCTGTGCACCCTCCCTATGGGCCTCCCCAACATCATCTCATTCTCAGTCCATGGTTCAAAGACCACCAGCCAGCAGGACTGAGTCTAAAACCCCTAACTTCCTTCACACACCTGTCCTCCCGAGCCCTCCACAACTGACCCCTTCCTCGCTTCCTCCTCCCCTTCCTCAGGCTGAACCCTATGCCCACAACACCCTTCCCAGTGCTCAAATCCCTCCTGGGTCTCCTCTCCCAGCACAAAACCCAGGAGCTGCCAGTGGGAAGGTCTCAGCCACCTCCCTCCTGAGACTGCACCACACAGGAATGCTGGGGGGACTTCCGCGAACCAGAAGCTCCTTTCTCAGCCCAAAGTTGCTGACACTTAAAAGAAACTGGCACTTTCTTGGGTGGTCAAGTGTGCCAGGCCCCTCCTTCCACAGGGCCTTTGCACGTGTTCTTCCCTCTGTCTGGAATGCTTCCCCTGTGCCCATCATCGAGCAACTCCTAGTCTTCCCACGGCCCTGCCGATGCTCTCCGTTGCCTGCTCTCCTGGCCCTGTGTGGCTCTCCTTCACCATACCTGTTCTGCTTTCGTTATGTTTCTTCATGTGATTTTTCACTGGCTAGACTAGAGGCCACATGCCCACAGCACGAGGCCTGTCTTGTTCACCCCAGAGTCCCTGCCACAGTGCCTGGCACCCAGCAGGGGCTCGATGAATGTCTGCTGTCTGAAGAGTGGGGGCAGCTGTGTAGATTACAGAGATGACCACTAATTATAATCATAGCCTCCTGTCCTGTAGGCATGCCCTCAGCACTGTAAGGCTGCCGCTCCTCTCACTGTCACATAAATGTACCTGTATTTAACGAATGGGACAACAGCAAATGTGACCCAAACAGAGGCTTGAAAAGCATCAGGACACTGGGGTTTTCTCTCTCTTGCTGTGCCAGGGAGCCTGGGAGCCCCAGGAGCACATGCCCAAGCTAGCCTACTGGAGGACAGGAGGTCATGTGGGGAGCCAAGCCAACAACCAGCCAGCTCCCAGCCAGCCACATGCAAACTGCCAGCCACGATAGGAAGGCTGTCCTAGATCATGGAGCTCCCAGGTCACTAGCCAACTGACCGTGATGCAGGAAGAGCCTGCGGAGACAACCAGCCTAGCCAGGAAGCCTTGCAGCCAACCCACGGATCATGAGCTAATTGAAATGGTGGTTGTTTCAAGCCATTAATTCTGGTAGCTTACTGTGCAGCAATATACAAGTAATACAGGAGCTAACAGAAGGGTGTTTGCCCTGATGCGCTCACAGCCAAAAAACATGTGTCTGATCTACTCAACATCAAGTTGAAAACAACAAAACCTCTTGGGGGCTGGGAAGCAGCTGGGGTCAGGGAAGGTCAGACCCTGAGTCTGAGCCTGCTGGTCTGTGACATTGGTTCGAGCTGGGATGAGGTGGGCACTCACCTCTGTGGGTAGGTCTGCCTGTCTCTACCAGTGGCAATGACACAAGCCATGCCAAGCCTTTTCGGGTTGGTGGTCTGAGACTAAAGGAGAAACACATGAAAGGGTCTCCGGAAGGAAGCTAAAGACCCCTGTGCATGCAAGAACGTGGTGCTGAATAAAGATCATGACTTCAGAATGACTTCAGAGCTAGACAGATTCAGGTTCATGATCCACTCTGCTTCCTTTTTTTTGAGACGGAGTTTCACTCTTGTTGCCCAGGCTAGAGTGCAATGGTGCGATCTCAGCTCACTGCAATCTCCACCTCCCAGATTCAAGCGATTCTCCTGCCTCAGCTTCCTGGGTAGCTGGGATTGCAGGCATGTGCCACCATGCCCAGCTAATTTTTTTGTATTTTTAGTAGAGATAGGGTTTCACCAGGTTGGCCAGGCTGGTCTTGAACTCCTGACCTCAGGTGATCCACCTGCCTCGGCTTCCCAAAGTGCTGGGATTATAGACATGAGCCACGCTGCCAGGCAGATCCACTCTGCTCCTTACAGGCTGTGTTACCTGGGGCAAGTTTATCTGAGCTTCAGATATCCCATTTGTGACATGGTAATAGTAATACATAACTTGCAGGGCTGTTGTAGGGGTTAAATAAGATAGTATACAAAAGATACCTAGCACAGTGCCTGGTACATAGTAGGTATTCAGTAAACAGTAGTTCCTCCTGGTCCCCACCCCACTCCACTGGTAGCTTTCACTCAACCATCTTATCCCCGCAGCCTCACTTGGCACTAACAGTTTTCATGTTTGGTATCAGCATCTCGTGCCAGGTGCCAAGCTGTGACTGTAGCTTATATAACATCTACGCAAGAGCGGCTTACAGGGAAGACGATGGAGAAAGAGCTGGATGTTCCCAGCTTTGACTGGGAAAGAAAACTCAGGCCACAGAAGTGGGGAACAGAGTGAAGAAGACTGAAGATAATTCAGAACCAAACCCTCCCTACAAGGTCCTGATGCACCCCAAGCTCACATCTGTCTTCATCTGAGATAATGATTTGTGATCCTTCCTCCATTCGCCCCCAAGGCACCAGTACACAGCATGGGGCTGGCTGCATGGGAAGGGGAGAGGAGGAAGGCTCAGCACGGTGGCAAGACACCCAGCTGTCACCAAGATTCCTGGACAGAGCACGACTCCAGGGACACTATCGGCAGCTTAGCCTGGCCTCTGCCTCACAAAACATCTACAGCAAAAACAGACACACACCCCTGCCCCAAGTGGCCCAAATGTCCAAAAAATGGTCTATAGAAAGGGTCCAGGAGGGACTCCACCTACCCCAACACACACACACACACACAGACACACGTAGACATACACACACACATGCAGACACACAGACATACACACACGCAGACACACATAAACACACACAGACACACAAATAGACACAGACACACAGACAAATACACATAGACACACACACACACACACACAGATGAAGTGGAGAAGCTGGCTCCGAGCTGGGGCAGGAAAGGGGTCCCAGAGCAGAGGGCCTTCCATGGCTCCTAGTACAGAATCCGAACCCCAGAGCCTGGGACTCAGTGTCCTCCCAGGCCCTCTGTAAGAGCCTCTGCCCATCCAGTCAGGTCTGCAGTAATTCACAAAGCTACCAGCTCCCCTCTCCTTTCCACACAGCCCCTCCCTATGTGGTGTAGTTCCTTAGGAAGAGAGAGTATGTTCCTGGCAAGCAGGCTTGAGTTCCAATCCCACTGTGACCCCGGCCCAGTTCCCTCACCTCTTGAGCCTCAGCTCCTCATCTGCACGGCAGAGGTGGCTTTCTAAACAGGATTGTTGTGAAGATTCAATAAATAAGTGAAATCCCATCCTGTGACGGATGCCAAATAAATGCCTCTGCCCTTCCCCTCTCCTCTATGTTCTCCTACCCTTCTTGGAGGGTTTCAGAGGGAACCCACCTAAAGGTTCCCTCTGCCAGGAAGCCCTCCCTGAACACTGCAGGCCTCAGGGGTAATCTCTCCCCTCCCCTTCCCCCCCTCCCCTCTCCCCTCTTTCTCTGTCCTTACCTTAGGCTCTGAAATAAGAGCTCCCTCTTCCTGTGCAGACCCTACCCCATCCCCACCCTCAGCCTCCATCACAGCCTGAGGACAAGGACAAAGGGCCAACCAACTGGTGAGTCTGCAGCACACACAGCTCCCAGAGAGGAGAAGCAGCCACTTCAAGGGACACAGCAGAGTCCACACCAGAGCCCGAGTCCTGCCTCCCAGTCCACCTTCCTCAAGGCCATCCTCAGGCAAAGATAGTGTGTGGACGACCACGGGTTCCACCCAGAACCCCTCTTTCAGGCTGTGCACCCACTCCCCAGGGGCTGAGTACTGATGCCCACAGCTGCTCCCTCTGTTAGAACACCTGCTGGGAGGTGGCACAGGATGCTTGATACCTCTCCCCGTCCTGGGCAGCCCCTGGCCAATGACTAACTGGTGGACAGGGTGCAGACGCACCACCCCAGCCTGCAGGTGGGACCCACTTTCTGGCAACTTTCCTGCTCCAGGGCCTGCTCTCTCTCTCCTGCAAGCGCTCCCCACTGAACCTCTCTCACACGAACCCTTGTTTGTCTCAGCCTCTGCTTCCAGAATGTCAGCCTCACACAAACACCTTGATTCTCAGAGCGTGGCCCCTGACCGGCATCATCTAGACCTTGTTAGAAATGCAGGATCTCTGGCCCCACCCAGACTGACTGAATCAGAATCTGTGTTCTCACAAGACCCTCACGTGATTCAGGTGCTCTTCAGTTTCAGATTCGCTGGCTTGAGATAGGCAGTTACCAGCCCTCTGCAGGGATCAGCAACTACCATGGGTATTAACCAAACCCACCCCTCTGTCTTGGCGATCGTATTGCCAATGTGTGTGTTATCTGCTACGGTCTGAATGCTGCGTTCCCCACAGAATTCACACGTTGAAATCCTGATGGTATCAGGATATAGGGCCTTTGGGGGGTGCTTATGTCATGGTGGCAGAGCCCTCCTTATGGGGATCAGTGCCCTTATTAACAAGAGCCCAGAGAGCTAGCTGACCCCTTCCACCGTGTGAGGCCAGAGTGAAACAAGGGCTCTCTATGAGGAGGTGGGCCATCATCAGATACCAGACCTGCTACACCTTGATTTGGACTTCCCAGCCCCGGAACTGTGAGGAATAATAAATAAATACACTCAGTCTCTGGTATCCTGTTCATGAACCCCAGTGAGCTAAGACATTATCCAAACTTGACCATCAACTGCAGGAAAGAGCCAGGTAATGGAGACACTGACTACCTGAGCACCCCCTATGGGGGTCAACATGGTGAGTGTGATCCTCAACATTACCCTGGTAGAAGCTTCTCACCCTTCTGGTTTCAGCTCTAACCTCTAATGACCTTACTTGGTCACTAAAATTCTGTTTCTCTTTGGTGCCCCAGGGTCTACATTAGTCAATTAAAGCCTTTGCTTCTACTTCCTTCTGGAAGTGACTTTGCCCCTGCCACCAGACAACTAGGAAAGGTTCCCCAAAAGCACCGTGGGGGAAGGTATCAGAAAGAGGGGTGGATGAGATTAGCCAGGCCTCCGGAGGATGTGTGGAGGGCAGCAAGGCCCACTGACGTCTCTGCTGAGAAGAAACCCCCTGACCTGCCCTCAGTCAGAAATGACAGGGAGGGCAGCAACCCCCTCCAGTCCCCCACCTTCAGCCCACCCCAGGGTGTGAGCCCCCAGTCCTGGTGTGAGCCCCTCAAAGCCCCTCCGAGGGGATGTCCATGACCTTTGCAAAACCAAATGTAATAACCAAATCCTATGTGCGGAGAAGACCCCAGGGCCAGTCCCGAAGGCTGCAATAATCCAGACGCGTGTTTGGACAGGAGGCACCCTGCAAAGCTCCGTCAACTCTGCCTGTCGCCTGAGGACAGAAGCGGCTCACCTTTCGCTAATCGTCCTAATTCATTTTTTATTACTAACTTTCCTGTTTTCTATTTGCCGTCTGATTGAAGATATTACCGAAGGCATTTAAACAGCATCAGTCGGTACCACAATGGCAAACATAACTCTTTTTATTGAAATCTGCATTAATATACATATAAGTCCCCGATCACAAAGACCTCAGGGTCCACATGCTAGACCTAAATGAAGGCAGATTTGGCAAAAGGTATATACACAATGGAAGGGTTTTCAAAAGGTAAAGCTGTGCCAGGAGGGCAGGGGACAATGGGCACTTTCTTGTGTTGCTGGTGAGTGGGGATGACTCTTCTGGAAAATGACAGATCACCATGAATCAGGCACCATAAAATGCTCACTTTTTTTTGACCCAGAAATTTTACTTCCTGAGTCTTAATACCGCACTCTCCATCATACCCTAGACCCAACTCATTCCCAAACCGTATACATCTCCCTCCTGTGACCTGCCACACCCTTACTCCTCTCCATTTCCACCCCACCACCACAGTCCAAGCCAGAGTGGACCCACAGAACCCTCTGCGGGGACAGAAATGCCTGTATCTGCACTGTCCAATGGGGAATACCCATATGTGGCTATCGAGCACTTGAAATATGGCTAGTGTGAAGGAACATTATTCTCTCTTATTTTAAGCAAAAAAAAGCCACCCATGGCTAGTGGCTACCTTATTAGACAGCATGGCCACACGCCGTCATCAGTTCCCCCTACACCACAGGCACCACCTCCCAACTATTCTCTTGCCCCAGCCAATATTACCCCCCACAGAGCAACTGCAAAGATTCTTCTAAAATGCAGCACACCTCCACAGCCCCCACCGCTCTGAAGTCAAAGTCCAAGCCCCCAGACACAGCCTCCGAAGCCCATGTCTCCTGGGGACATTGGGCAGCACAGCCCCAGAGAGGTCACTGTGTCACAGATGCCAGATGGGAGGGGCAGTAGCACAGGGGAGGGTAGCCGTGTAGGCCTCCTGGAGCGGGTGGCACTTGAGCAGAAACTTAAAAGACATGTGTGTTTAGCCAGGCATGATGGCACATGCCTATAGTCCCAGCTACGTGGGAGGCCAAGGTGGGAGAATTGCTTGAGCCCAGGAGTTGAAGACCAGCCTGGGGAACATGGTGAGACCCCTCTTCAAAAAATTAAAACATGAATCAGGTGTGGTGGCATGTGCCTGTAGTCCCAGCTACTCAGGAGGCTGAGGCAGGAGGATCACTCGAGCCCAGGAGATGAGGCTGTAGTGAGCCATGTCTGTGCCACTGCACTCCATCCTGGGCAATAGAGCAAGACACGGTCTTTAAAAGAAAAAAAAAAAAAGGCCGGGTGCAGTGGCTCATGCCTGTAATCCTAGCACTTTGGGAGGCCGAGGCAGGTAGATTACCTGAGGTCAGGAGTTCAAGACCAGCCTGGCCAACATGGTGAAAACCCATCTCTACTAAAAATACAAAAAATTAGGCAGATGCAGTGGCACGCACCTCTAATCCCAGCTACTTGGGAGGCTGAGGCAGGAGAATCGCTTGAACGCAGGAGGCAGAGGTTGCAGTGAGCCAAGATCACGCCACTGCACTCCAGCCTGTGCAACAGAGCAAGACTTCATCTCAAAAAAGAAAAAAAAAAAAACATGTGATGTATGTGTAGGAGTTTGCCGGGTGTGTGAGAAACCTAAAACCAGAGCGTGGCAGTCAGTCACTCTGAAGGCTCCACCTATGAGCAAACAAGAGATCCCTGCATTTGCAAAGCCGATATTCTAGTGAAGGGGATGGAGGAAGAAGGAGAGAAGGGCGTAAACAATAAACATCTGGAATAGGTAGAAAGAAAGGGATGGGGCCGGGCGCGGTGGCTCAAGCCTGTAATCCCAGCACTTTGGGAGGCCGAGGTGGGTGGATCACGAGGTCAAGAGATCGAGACCATCCTGGTCAACATGGTGAAACCCCGTCTCTACTAAAAATACAAAAAATTAGCTGGGTATGGTGGCGCACGCCTGTAATCCCAGCTACTCAGGAGGCTGAGGCAGGAGAATTGCCTGAACCCAGGAGGCGGAGATTGCGGTGAGCTGAGATTGCGCCATTGCACTCTGGGTAACAAGAGCAAAACTCCGTCTCAAAAAAAAAAGAAAAGAAAGCAAGTGATGGGTAAGGGGCTTCCCGTGGACCACAGTAGGGCAGTGCAGGTTGCAAGCCTTGAGTATTAAGAAGGCAAAGTGTCACATACTGCCCTGGAATCTGTACCATGGGATAAGTGGCATAATAGCAGGTGATTTCCCCTCATTTCCTAAACTTTTGGCAGGTAACATGGTGTTCATAATTTACAGTTTAATAAAAAATTTTTAAAAAGAGGGGGAGTGATAACTTTAGGAAAGAAGCCACCAAAAAGTCCTGCTTGCTCAACAGAAACATTCCCACGGGCTGGAGTGAGGTTTCATTATCTCCGAAGGCCAGGCCAACTGTGCCCCAGATACCCCAGCCCAGGCAACTGCGAGTGACGCCTCCCTCCTCACAAAGGCAAGGTCATCATTCCCATGGAGATGAGAAGGGGACAAAACAGGGGCTGCCTCTGCCAGCCTGTGCCCCAAACAGTCAAGCACTGATTAAAAGCCATGAGGACAAGGATTTCCAACATCATCTCTTGAGTCATATCTCAGTTTTCCTCCTTGGGCTCAGCTGGAGATGGGCCTGGCATGTTTGTTTCTACAATAAGAATTCTAGAATTTGCATTGATTAACCCTTGCAGGCCCCTAACACTGTGTCCCTCACATGTATGGGCTTAATCCTCCTGGCAACAACATATAAACAGGATAAGTGAGGCCCAGAGAGGGTGAGTGGATTATTCTTAGAAACACAGCCTGGGGTATGTTATAGTGGCCACTGGAAAATATGATCTGCCTCATTCATTTGTTCATTCTTTCAACAACTTCTCACTGAGCACCTACTATAGATCAGATACCATGCTAGGGCTGGGGACACAATGGTAAACAAAACAAGCATGACCGATGGCTTTATTATCCTGAACAGGGAACAACCAAGTAATTTCACAGATATATGATGCCACGAAGAAAAATACTCAGAGGCAGCCAGGCGCGGTGGTTCACACATGCCAGCACTTTGGGAGGCTGAGGCAGGTGGATCACAAGGTCAGGAGATCACGACCATCCTGGCCAACATGGTGAAACCCCGTCTCTACTAAAAATACAAAAATCAGCTGGGCATGGTGGTAAGTGCCTGCAATCCCAGCTACTCAGGAGGCTGAGACAAGAGAATTGCTTGAACCCAGGAAGTGGAGGTTGCAGTGAGCTGAGGTCGCACCACTGTACTCCAGCCTGGGTGACAGAGCAAGACTATGTCTCAAAGAAATAAATAATTAAAAATAAAAGTAAAGGCCAGGCACAGTGCCTCAAGCCTGTAATCCCCGTACTTCAGGAGGCCAAGGTGGGTGGATCACGAGGTCAGGAGTTCAAGACCAGCCTGGCCAAGATGGTGAAACCCTGTCTCTACTAAAAATACAAAAATTAGGCACAGTGGCCGGCGTCTATAATCCCAGCTACTCAGGAGGCTGTGGCAGGAGAATCACTTGAACCTGGGGGGTGGAGGTTGCAGTGAGCTGAGATCATGCCATTGCACTCCAGCCTGGGTGACAGAGTAAGACTTCTTCTCAAAAAATATAATAAAAAAATAAAAATACTCAGAGGTTCAGAGAAAAAGGGAGGCAACTGCACAGATGAGCAGGTCAGACTCTGGGAAGCTGAGGATGAAGCTGAGGTCAGAGGCTGAACAGGAGCCAGCCATGTGAAGAATGAGGGCAAAAACATTCCAGGCAAAGGGAACAGCATGTTCAAAGTACCTCAAGCACGAAAGAACACAGTGGGTCTAAGAAATAGCAAGAAGGCCAGAGTGGCTGGAACGGAGTCCTGAGGGGGACTGACCCTGACTTTGCTCATCACCATGTCCCCAGCATAAAGCCTGGTGCCTGGAACAGAGGCTGGAAGCACAGGCAGGGGCGAGCTCACTTGAGGACTTGCAGGACAAAGAAGGAGTTGAATGTTATCTGCTCACCAGGGGAAGGCACTGGAAGGCTTTAAGCAGAAACCTGAGAAGATATGATTTCGGTTTGTAAGAGCTCATCAAGCTACAACGGAAGGCCATTGAGAAGCTTTCTGTTTTTTTTGGGGGGGTGGTTGGTTTTTTTGAGACATGGTCTCAGTCTGTCACCCAGACTAGAGTGCAGTGGCACAAGCTCAGCTCACTGCAACCTGCACCTCCTGGGTTCAAGAAATTCTTCTGCCTTAGCCCCTCTAGTAGCTGGGATTACAGGCACCTGCCACTACTGCCCGACTAATGTTTGTATTTTTAGTAGAGACGGGGTTTCACCAGGTTGGACAGGCTGGTCTCGATCTCCTGACTTTGAATGATCCACCTGCTTCTGCCTCCCAAAATGCTGGGATTACAGGCGTGAGCCACCACGCCCGGCCCCGTGGAGCAATTTTGTACAGAGAAGAGACAGGATCCAATTTATGCATCATAAAGATATTGATGGTGGCCACCATGGCTCCTGAGCTCGTCCCGATCTTTGGTCGCTGGATAGTAAATGTCTCCAAACTCCTTGGAAAGCTAAGCTTCCCCTGGCTGGCATGTGGGAGGTAGCCACCTTTCCGCTAAGCAAGACAAAGCAGCAAATGACAGGGCGTGTTGACAGAGTGTCAGACAGAAGCATGGCCATAAGCAGATGAAAAATTGTCCCAGAGGACACCTCAACAGCCGTGAGTTGCTGTTAGCATCAAGCCATTAAGAAAACACAATGATGTGCTTCGTTGATCCTGAAGGACATAATCCGGACAGCATGCAGACATTCAGTGCTCCGTCCAAAGGAGCAATCAAGAGACCAGCACGAGAGCAGCTGGAGGAAACCTGCACCATACAAGCGGGCGGCCAGGCCCTTCAGTGCCTCTTAGTCCTTGTCTCATTTAAAATCAAAGCCTGGCTCTTCAGCATCTGTAGACAGATTTGGAAAGGGAATTGACGCTAACTATATCAGGTGCTTAAACACACATCATTACCTCATTTAATTTCATAAACAAGTAAGCATTGCTCATCACATTTTGTATATGAGAAAACTGAAGCCAGGGATAATAAATAGCTTCCCAAACGTTCCGGGCTCCCTTCTTCAGCCTCATCTCTTGACACTCTCAGCCCGTTCTGTGCCTTTGCAAATGTTGTTCCTTCTACCTGGAATGCTTTTCCCTACCTTCTTCACTTGGCCAAGTTCTACTCACCTTCAAGCACAGGTAAGTGTCCCTCCCTCTGAGAATCCTCCCCTGACTGTCCCCAGCCTAGCCTGGGGGTCCCACTCTCCTGTGCTGCTTCAACCTAATGCTGACCACACACACTTAAAATTGTTTATTTCTGTCTCTCTAATAAGATCATGCTCCTCAAGGACAAGGACCATGTCTAAATCACCTGTTCCTGCCTGGCACCTGCCACAAAGCCTTCCATACAGCAGGCAGTGCATGCTCTTTGCATGGCTGTATGAAGGAGAGAAGGAGGGAGGGAAGGAAGGAAGGAGGAGGATAGGGAGGAAAGGGAGGAGAGGGAGGCAAGGAAGGAAGGAGGGAAGGGATGGAGGGAGGGAATTAACTCTTCCTAAGTGGCAAAGCCAAGATTGAATCCCAGGCCAGTATGACTCCAAAGCATATCTCCTGTCGTGTGCATGCACGTGTGTGTGTGTGTGTGTGTGTGTGTGTGTGTGTCTTACATAGAACAATCAGAAAATGTGCATAATATAGAATATATTTAGGACATACTGAGGATGCCATTCTTCCTTCCAAAAGAGATGCCAAAAATACCAACCCTCAGGGGAAAAAAATTAGGATGATGGATACAGGGGTAAAGGGTTAACTAAATCCTTTTCCTTGTTGCAAGAGAATTTCACCTTTGTTAACTGCAGAGCATAACTACCCTGAAAACCTGATGAAGGTGGGATGTTAACTATGTTACCAGGCAACTCTGCTCATGGTAAAAATGACCCCTGATTGGTAAGTTGCATCTGAACTGGGAAGAACTATAAATAAGTTATAAATATCTGAAAAAGAAGCCATACTTTGGATTTTCCTGGATGCAGTGACATTTGTATCTGACATGTCCCTGGGCCCTTGAAGCTAAGCCTATGGAATTGTTACAGTGGATATGGCTGCTGGGAGAATAAGGCTTCTAAGCCAGGATGGCTTCCAAATCCACCCGTTGTATATTTCCTTCCTTTGCACTTGAACCAGGGCCTGGGAGGGAGGGGGCAGCAAAGAGAATAGCTCCTGGCCACCGTTGTGGACCATTGCAGAGACTGTTGCAGGAATTACTCCTGCAGACGAGAGCAGCTCACGTGCCGTGCTGGCAGGCTGTGTCCCAAGTCTTTCAAGGAGACTAGTGCCAAGTGTTCCCTGTGTTCGTCTTGTGAGCCTGGATGTTTCATTGGTCCTGAAAAACTCCCTGTGGGAATTGCAATGAGAAAGAAGGGAACTGATACAGAAAAGAAAAGAGACAGTCCCAATGGGAACGAGCGCTACACCAATCCTGAACTGAAAAGCTCCTTAGACCGTATAATTTATTAAGGCATTAACACCTAGGAAAGGGCCTATCCTCGCTGTTCTACAGAGGGCCCAGTGGACCCAAACAGTGCCTGGAGGCAGAAATGAGGGAGGGGAGACTTACTTGCCCTCCCACAGGCCTAACCACCAACCTGAGGTGCAAATGTGATTAAGTGAAGAAACCAAGACTCAGAGAGGCTAAGTGACAGGTCCAAAGTCATACAGCTTGTGTCAGGAAATGAACCCAGGCACTTCCATCACACTCAAAGTCACGTTTGGATCCAACATCTGGGTTTGCATAAAAATGAACTTCCATCTCAGGTGGACATAGAGAACAGAGAAAGCATGGGAGTGGAGGTGGGAGGCCTTCTTACATCACGCAAACAGCACCCCATAGTCACTCACTAAATATTTGCAGAATAAATGAGACACAAAGGGCCCAGGATCCAGCTTCCACATCATAAAGTTCAGTTCAAGTCAAAACACAGCACAATGTAACAATAAAATGTATGCAAGGGATTGACCCTGGGTTATACTACTGAGTCAATTCATTTCCAACAAGTTACTAAATCATTCCTGCAAATTAGGCCCAGCTTGGAGATAAGCACATTTTAATTAGGTGTAATGTAAAGGCGTACTAAAACCAGGGGCCAGCGATGCATTCTTCCACCGCTGCAGCAGGAGGAAGTGAGCTCCCCCTGGCACCCTGACAGCTGCAGAGAGAGCTCGGCCGAATTCCAGCTCCGCCTAACAGCCTCCTCTGCCACCCTTCTGTGACCTGATTCACCTGGATCTCAGTCTTCTCACCTAAAAAATGGGGACAAATGTGCCCAGCATAGTTCTTAGGAAGACTTAAGGCACATAAGAAAGTAAGAAAAGGCTGAGATGAGAAACATTATGAGATTGCTAGAAACTAAGGAGTCAAAGAAACAGACTGACAGCGAAGCCTGTGGGGGCACCAAGGAGCCGGCACCCAAAACCTAACTGAACCCCAGAACATTCCCAGAGAGAGGAAGCCTGGGCTGGGACCTCTGTGTCCATCCAAAGCCCTGGGAGAAGCCGATTGTCGGTTTTGTCCCCAGGCTAATGCCAAGGAGAATAATTCTCTAATTGAAATGAGAAATCTGCCTGGGAGATTCCCTCCTGTGGGTGGGCAAGAGGCTGGAGAAAAAGTGCACCAAAGCCCCGGCGTAACTGCTGGCCTACCTGAGGGGCAGAGAGGCCCCCAAGGATGTCATAGGCTCGTCCCACATGGCAGTGGGGTCTGCACTCACACACCACACATGGGCATTTCTACTCTGCATCCACGCTGCCCACCCACGCAGTCACAGCTTCCACCTGTGTTGAAACTCTCAACCACAGAAAAGATCTAGACTCCCCCCTATTTACACATTTAAATGTCAACCGAGAATCACCAGGCATCTGTAGAAAATATCAGCATAAAAGAGAGGCCTAAAAGTGAGCAGAACCACTAGTAAAACAGAGTTAAATGGAGGAAACAAAAGACCACTTTTTTAAAAATTGAATTACCATCTTCAAAGAGATTCAAGATAGTCACATATCCATAGAAGAAGAATAGACTGCCATAATATGAGATCAATCAAGAAACTCAGAATTCTGGGAAAATGAAAAAACAATTACAGAAATAAAAACGAATGTATTAAAAGTGGAGAACCAAAAAATGGGTTTGATGGGAAGTACAGGCTCCAAACCTCTTTCCAGTGGATACCCCGGGACACAGGGCTGCGTGGGGAGAAGGGAGAGGGGCAGAGGGTGAGGGGGACTTCACAACTTCTGTGTCTTACAAAGAGCAAGATCTATTTTTTTTTAGATGGAATCTCACTCTGTCACCAGGCTGGAGTGCAGTGGCATGATCTCAGCTCACTGCAACCTCTGCCTCCCGGGTTCAAGCTATTCTCCTGCCTCAGCCGCCCGAATAGCTAGGACTACAGGTTCGCACCACCACGCCCAGATTAATTTTTGTATTTTTAGTAGAGATGGGGTTTCACCACATTGGCAAGGATGGTCTCGAACTCTTGACCTCGTGATCCACCCGCCTCAGCCTCCCAAAGTGCTGGGATTACAGGCATGAGCCACTGCACCTGGCCCCAGATCAATTTTTTTAAAATAAAAGAGCAGCAGGACTCAAGATAAAGGAGAAAATGTTAGGAAAGTGAAGTGCGGTTGGGAGTGAGTTAATGAACAATAGCCACACCATGAGAACCTAGGTTATGGCTACAAGGGACCCACTCCTTTGCCTCTGAGCTTCCTGGGAGCTCAGTGAAAATGAAAAGCAAAGCCAGGGACGCTGACCTGCATCGAGGCAGGGCAGGACAGACGGCCTCTCCAGCCCAAAGAGGAAGCCCTCGCTTTGCCCAGAGGTGACCTCCTTAAGCATGGCCCAGAAGCTCCTCAGAGACCCATCTGGAGTTCTCCCTAACACACAGGAAAATGTGTGACAGCTCAGTGCAAGGACTCTGGAATCCCACCCTGGAGCATCTAAGAGCATCTTTGAGCCCCTAAAAACCCCATTAGTTATCATTTGTCTTCCCTTGGACCCAAGAAGATCCTGCCTTTCCTACGCAGAGCAGATGGCACATCTCTCTCACATCATGAGACAAAGGAGAACCTGAGCAAGTGAGTGATAGTCATGGAAAGTCATTCACATGCTGGCCTTTGATTTCCTGGGAACCAAGAGGAAGGTGCATTTTCTCCCCAGAATGCATCTCCCTGAAATGGACACAGTGGTACTTCCCCGAACCCCTTCCAAATGCTCACCCCCAACCCCAGGAATATCAGCTGCTGGGCTTGTAGCTCGCCCTTCAATGGGACTGCCCTCTACTGCAGAGAACTCCTTTGTCCAAGGGAACTACCTGCTGTTCACTTTTAGGCCTCTCACTTATGCTGAAATGACCAGATGTTGCAGGAATCAAAGGCTTGGCAGTCCCCTCACCTCCATCTGGGACAACGCTAAAAAGCCACCTTAGCACCACAGCTCCCTGTGGGATGGCGTTCATCAAAACCACAGGACAGGACAGGCCAGCTTCTCCCCCGCCCAAGCGTGTTTCCTGGACCAGCAACATCAGCACCTTCCACTTGCCAGCAGTGTCGACTTTCAGCTCCTCCCCAGACCTGCTGAGTCAGAACATTTAAGAGTGGAGCCCAGCGGTCTTATTTTAACTGAGCTCCAGGTGATTCTGTTGGGCTAAAGTTTGAGAAGCGGAGTATCATGGGCTACTGGTGGAAATCGAATGCAAGTCATTAGACTTTCGCATCAGCAGAAGACCAAGAGACAGTGGTAGAGGACGGTCAAAATGCAGCGACATGACACGTTCTGTACTTGTGCACCCCAGCCCTGGTTCCAGGCACTCCTCTGCTTAAAGCCCAACAGGCTGGGGTGCAAGGCTCTTCATAACCATCTCTGCTGGTGTCGCAGTTCCCACGCAGGCAGGTTTCCCCTCCACAGGCTGACAGTGTCCCCAAACCACCCCTGCAGTGGCTGCTCCCTCTGCCTGGAACACCCCCATCCACTCTACACACCCCCAGGTAGCCCACCTGGCATTCCTGTAAGACGTCACCATGTAAAACCTTCCCAGACTCCTGGCACTAGCACTGCTCAGCCAATTTTATATTTAATTATCACTCTGCATTTTGAGCCAATTGATTACAAATCCACATAGCCATTCGCCTGGTAAATAAAACTTTTCTATTGAGTCACTGAGCCTCCAGGACAGGGCTGAATCCCCAGCACCCAGTAGACACCGCATAAAAACCTGTTGAACATCTGAGAAACCCAGCAGTAAACAGGCCATTAAATATTGAAAAGCCACAATCACGTGGCTCATCCTAGCAGGCACCAGAATTAGCAATTGTACGGTAGCAGGTTTTAAATATCAGGGAAATTGATCAAAATTTATTATCCTGTGTCATATAACATCGTTTCACGAAGATATAAAATTACAATTTACCACAACTCATTAGGTTAATAATTACTTACCATATGTTTTTACTGTTGCTCCCAAACCATACTGAAAAATCACCCTGTAGGTTTGAATCCACATAAATAGGATGACTGCCATCTCCGTGGATACAAGATGACAGAAGGAAGACAGTGGACTAAAACCCCGGCCAGGAAACACACAAGGGCCCTGCGGCGGTGCTGCGACTCTCTTCGCCACCCTCTTCTAGTTTACCTGTGCTACACTTTCTTCCCACACCATTGGTTCTCGACCAGGGACAAAGTCTGGAGACATTTTTGTTGTCACGACTGGGGGCAGGGGGATGCTCTTGGCATCTACTGTAGATGCCAGGGATACCACTAAACATTCTACCATGCATGCCACAACTCCCACAACAAACAGTTACTAGGTCCAAAATGTCCAAGTGCCGAGGCTGGGAAACAGCATTCTAAATTAGACAGAATTTCCATACCTATTACTTTCATCTGATCTTCACAGCAATAGAAGACAGGCATTTCTGTCCCCTTGTACAGCTAAGAAAACTGAGACCTGAGCAGCTAAGTGATGGGCACGAGGTCACCTGCCCAAGCCACTGGATGGTGCAGCTGCGATGGGAACCAATTTTCTCTGCCTCCAAAACCCACTTTCTCTGCTACACAGCTTCAAGAATGTAGCAGAAGGTGAAGGAAATGAGCAACTCTCTCCCAATTCACAATCCTGGACACTCCAATAAGAGATTCCTTCAACCCAGAGGCTCAGGAAAATCGGGTCCAGGGACCAAGACATGGAAGTAACCGATGTCAGGACTGCTAGCAGCCCAGGGCCAGAAAGTGGCGGTTCATGCCTGCAATCCCAGCATTTCAGAAGGCTAAAGCGGAAGGCTCTTTAAAGCCCAGGAGTTTGAGGCTGCACTGAGCTATGATTGTACCACTGCACTCCAGCGTGAGCAACAGAGCAAGACCGTGTCCCTAGGAAAAAAAAAAAACCAACATGGCAGGCAGCTGTGGGGCGTCCTCCAGTAGCTGGTGCAGAAAAGCAGGTTCCTCTCACATTTTAACTTTCAGTTGGGCTGCTCTTTGTGGATGAAAATGAAAGCATTTCCTGCGGGGGCCAAGTGCTACACACACATGATCTCCAACCCTCAAGCTCCAAAGGGGAGATGTCAGTGTGCCCATTTTACAGATGAGGAGACTGAGCCCGGGGAGATTAAATAACTGGCCTGCCCTGATGGTGGTGAAGGGAGTGTTCAAGCCCAAGTCTGCCAGATTCCACAATCCATGATGCCTTCATATCCTGAGACCAACTCTAGGAAATCAGAGAAGCAAAATAGATCACCCTGCAGAATCCCAAAAGGGGAAGGCACAGGACCTTGTCTTTCATACAGGCTCAGCTCCTCTTCCCACCTACCAGCTGCTCTGTGTGCCAGGCTCTGTGCTCCAAGCCCACTTGGGGAAGCTCCTCTAGGAATGGAATGTCAGTCAAAGACTCTGAGCCTCTACCCTGTCCTGCCTGGGACTCCTTGTGCCCCACAAAGTATTCAGATGACAACACCCAAACAGATGCTAAGTTCCTCAAGCCACAAGTTACTACTGGCAACCGCTAGATTCATTCATTCATTCAGCAAATATTCGCTAAGCACCTATGTGTCAGGCTTGCACTGGGAATACAAAGGTAAAGGCAGACCCAGTGGTTCTTGCACTCTGAAGGATAGCGGGTCCATCTCCTCAAAAAGCACCATCCCAGCAGCATCCCCTCCCAGTACTCCCTCCATAGTCAGAAAGGATGTCCCCAGCCTGTATTTCATTATATTTCCACCCCACACCATCCCTCTAGGCTGATTATCACTGATTTGCTTTCCCTTTGCACAAAGGAAAACAGAGTCCCAAAGAAGGGCACTGACAGGCTCCGGGTCACCCAGCAGATGGAGGGGAGCAGTGCCAGCCTGGGCTGCTGCTCCTACCATGCAAAAGTCCTGGGGTCCTTCCTGGAGGACCCCCCAGCACAGGTTAGGAGAGGAGCTATGGGGAACATATTTAGATGGAAAGTAAATGAGAGACTCCTAGCAGAGATGCGGACATCCATCTGAGCACTCCCTGGGACCAGCCATCTCAGCTCTAAGCCCACCCGTCCCAGGATGCCTTCCATGGGACCCACTCGCAGCCGCCTGTGCCCCTGCAGAAAGGAGCTGCAGGAATCTCACCCACAAAGGATGCTGGGCAGACCTCACATAGGTCAAGTTCAGATCAAGTCCATAGTTTAACCCCACTTCATGAATCTGTGTCAGAAAGAGTCTCCAATCATTCATTAACCACGCTTGTCCAGGTCTCATCCTTACAAGATGCTGTGCCCAGAGCTATGTGGGTGGAAAGTTGAATCCTTCACCCACCAGAACATATTTACTGAGAAATTATGGGTCAGCCATCATGCCAGGTGCTGGGCAGAATTCCTGACTGCCAGGAGCCCACAAAACCTGTACACAAACAACCAAACCACCTACACAAAGTGTGGTCCTTGAATCAGCAGCAACATCACCTGGAGAGCTCATTAGACATGCAAATTCCCTGGGCCAAATGCCAGACCAATTGAATCAAATCTCTGGGGATGGAGCCCAAGAATCTGTTTTTAAAATCTTGCCAGATGAAAGACATGGAATCAACTCAAATGCCCATCAATGTTAAACTGGATAAAGGGAATGTGGTACATATATACCATGGAATACTTTGCAGCCATAAAAGGAATGAGATCATGTCCTTTGCAGGGGCATGGATGGAACTGGAAGCCATTATCCTCAGCAAACTAACTCAGGAACAGAAAACCTAACACAGGAACAGAAAACCAAATGATGCATGTTCTCATTTATAAGTGGGAGCTGAACAATGAGAACACATGGACACAGGAAGGGGAACAACACGCACCGGTGCTTGTCAAGGGGGTGGGGGGAGGGAGGGAGAGTATCAGGGTAAATAGCTAATGCATGCAGGGCTTAACACCTAGGTGATGGGTTGATAGGTGCAGCAAACCACCAATGCACACGTTTACCTATGTAACAAACCTGCACATCCTGCATATGTATCCCAGAACTTAAAATTAAATTAAATTTTAAAAAAACATTGCCAGCCGATTCTTCCTGTGTACATAGATTTGAGAAACACTTCTCTAGATCACGAGACCTGCCTCAATTCCCATTTAAAATTACAAGGCAGCCCTAGGCATTGGGACCCCCAACTCTCTTTCCTGTTCCATTTTGCTCCAAAGTCATATTGCCATCAATCACAAGACCATATATTTATGACTTCCCACACTGATAGGGAAGCTCCAGAGGGCAGTGATTTGAGTGGCTTTTGTTCACTGCTGCAGCATCGTGCCTAGCACCGAGAAGCACTCAATAAATATTGTTGGTAGAATGACTGATGGCAGCACATGCCACATCCTATCCAGTGCCAGTTCTTTGGGAAGCCTGGTGGGAAAGAGAAGTTTGCTGGCTGTGAAACACCGCATGGGAAAGGTGGTGCCCAGGTTGGCCTTGAAGTATGTTCAGTCCAGGGATGAAGGATGCTGGAACAGTGATGCTAAGCCTCTTCCTGGAATAGGCCCCAGATGGTTGACATTGTTGTTATCTAATTAGAAGCTGGTATGTGCCAGGAACTGTCCCAACCTGTATCACCTCACTTAACCCTCCTGAAACTCACAGGCAGGCAATGTTGTCTTTGAGAGAACACCAAGACTCAGAGATAATAAATGATGTTCCCCGCCCACAAAAAGACTCGTATAAGAATGTTCACAGCAGCTTTACTTACAATAGCTCCAACTTGGAAACAAACCCAAATATCCATCTGCAGGTGAATGATAAACCAACTGTATGATATTTATACACTATTACTCAGCCATTAAATGGAACAAACTAGGATATATACAACAACGTGGATAAATATTGAAGACATTACATTGAGCAAAAAGACGGACACACGAATGTTTATGTTGCATATCAAGTTCGAGAACTTAAACATGGTTAATATACCTAAGGTGAACTTAAACAAAGCATTGGTAATAGAAATCAGATAAGTAGTTGCCTCTGGAGGTGGGGATAGGGCGTGCTGACTGTAAAGGGATGTGAGTGAACTTTCTGAGATGAAGGAAATGTTCTCCATCTGGACTGGGATGTTGGGTACATGGGTGTTAATATTTGTCAAAACTCGTGGAACTGTACACTTAAAATCTTCATGTTATTGTATATAAATCATATCTCAGTAGAAAATGAGCTAAAAATCATCTGCCCTAGGCCACTAAGCAACAAACAGATATTGGAACACAGGCTTGCCCAGTCCGGACAGCCAGTTTACACTAGTATGCCATAGTTGAGCAACTGCCCCCCCAGCCTGGTAAAGTGCCTTGCCAAAATCTGAATGGAGTTCATAGTAACCCTAAGAAAGAAGTTACAGCTGTAAATCCTAAACTGTGACAGAGACTTGCAAAGAGGCCGAATGAGTATCCTGCTGGGAGTCCAGAAACCTGGGCTCAGGCCTCATCTTGGCTCTTTACTTGCTGTGTAATCTGTGAGTACGTGCCTCAGTGACTCAGTTTCCCCTTCTGTAATGCAAAGAAGGAGACCAATGGTTCCCAGCATGGAGCCACAGATCCATGGGGGCCATGGGGCCACAAATCCATATGCTCAAAAAGCGCCTTTATTACATTAAATAGTAATGGATCTTCTTCATACCTGGTAAGCTATTTTTCTAATGCATGCTAATATTACTGTGATAAATAAAATACACATCTATTTCAAAGCAAAAATAAAACCATAGCAGCTTTTCCTCAGTGTGTATTTTCTCAAACAAAAGATACCAAAAGAACAACCAATGTTCGTGACTTTGGTTTAAAGAGGCTGGGAATCTCTGTGTAGAGGATCACTAAGGGGACAGTCGCCAAGGGGACGGTCGCCAAGGGGATGGTCGCCAAGAGCCCTTCCAGGTCAACTGCCCCATAGTTGTCGGGCATCACTTAGGCAAATGCTTGCCCTTATGTATATAAAGCCCGGCACCCTGTGCAACAAGCCTCTTGTCTGGGCTCCAGGGACGAGAGCCCCCTCCCTGCTTTGTGTGGTTGCATCCACCCCCCAATGTGTGGATGCAGCCCAGCCTACAGGCCCCAAGTGTGTTCACTACTGCACCCTGAGCCTCAGTTTCCCCTCCAGCTTTGATAGTGACTAAAGGTGGAGCCTGAGCATTTCCCTCCCCAACCACACCCCATCCACTTCTTGAGCCAGAAAAGGGGAGTTGCTGTTCACAGCCTGGCCCCACCCCCCAACCACCACCACTGAGGCCACGCCCACTTGAGAATCCGTTACCAAAAGACTTCTAGGCCCTGGATGAGTATAGTGACCTTCCCCTCCCCCCTCACCCTGCTCGAGCCTGAGGGACTGAGTAGCAGGTTTCACATCCAAGTGCAAGGTCAGACCTTCCTTTCACCTATCCAGTGGCTCAGCTGCATCCCCACCCTCCCCCGTGCTCCGCCCGACTCTGGACACATTCTCACCTGTGGGCCAGGGGTTCTACATCAGAACCAGAATCTACACAGAAACCAGAATCGCCAGCTTCTCACTCCCTCCCTGCCGAGCCCTTCCTGAGGAGATTCGCACAGGTTCTGGTGCTGAGTCAGAGGTTTACAAAGCATGAGAATCAAGCAGGGGCCTGGGCTGAGTCCTGCCTCCAACGGTCCCTATTTGGGACAGCCCCATCCAGGCGAGATTTACAGAAACACCACCCTCAAAGGGAGCGCTCCAGGCTAAGCCCCTACCCACTCAGACTTTGACGCACAAATGCCTAACCCACTCACACCCCCAAACCAGAGGCTGGAACCTACCTCGCCAACTTCACGTTTTTAAAAATAACAAAGCCAAGGGCAGAAGACAGATCAACTGCCCCCACACCCAACCTTCTCCTCCCTGAAAACTCCACTTGCAACTTTTAATCTATTTTCCCTCCAACAGACTGGAAGCAGCTCCCGGCCTTCTCCTGAGGTTACCATCCCCCCTCTTCGGCTTCTAACTTTGCAGGTCACTGGACAAAAGAGAACCACCCCCACTCTTCACAAGACCTCACTTGTCACCCACCCCCGCCCCATATCGCGCGGGCCCTGGTGGCCCAGACCCTTCCTGCCCCGGCGAATTGCGGGGTGCTTTGTCAGAGGCCGCTCCCCTAGGGCCTGAAGCCCGGGAGATCCCGGGATCTGTGCGGGGACACCCCCATCCTGCAGCATCCCCACTACCAGGGGCCGGATGAAAAAAAGCCTGCGAGGTTGGGGAGAGACCCTGGGGGCCGCGGATCCAGCCACCGGACGCGCACTCACCACGCATCGCTACGGAGCCCGCGCGTCTGCGCCGAGGCCACGGGAAACCCACGCGCGCTGTTCAATCCGGGCTCCGAGTGACGAAAAGCTGCGCTCGGCTCCAGCCGGCCCGGGACCGACGCACCCACCGGCGGACGCGCGGACAGTATGGCTTTCTAACTAAGTTTGAAAGTTCCCTCCCCGGAGACCGAAGGAAACGCGGACTGCGCAGAGGCGCCCAACCCATCCCGGCTGGGCCAGGCGGGGCAGTGAGACCTGACGCCTTGGGTTCGGGGTTCCAGGCACGCGAGCTTCCCTCGCTGGGAACGCGCCCGGCGAAGAGCGGCGGGGACCTGACAGAGGTGGGGGCGGCGATCTTGGAAACATGGAGGAGGGAGGGTGTCACGCATTACAGCCCCAGCCTGGAGGGACGCCTGCTCACCGTTCCCGGGAGGGGACAGACCTCGATTGGCCGCTGCCTACTGGAATCCGAGGCCCAGCCGGGCAGTGACGGCCAATTAGTAAACCGCCCAATTAGTGCGCAGCAGCGCTGAGAAGTTAAACCTCGACGCGCGAATGTGGATGACCGCGGTGTGGCCGTCCCTGGGTGTGACCTTGTGGAACTGTGCGGCCGTCAAGACGATCGCATCTGAGGCTCCCCGTCCAGGGGGTGGCTGTGTGTGTCCGCGTGCGCCCGGGGAGGCCCGATGACTGCGTGCGTGTGACTGTCGAGTGACTTCTTTGTGTGACTGTGCCCAGTTGCTCCTGGGTGTAACAGCGGATCGGGGCATGTCACGGTGTGTGTGGCATCGGAGCGTGCGTGAGTGACTCGTCTGTGGCGGCGAGGCCGCTTGTGTGTGAGTGGTTGCGTGTCGTGGTGTGTAAATGACTGTCAGGACGACTGGCGTGGGACGGTGCGACCGTGGAAGTGGTGCCTGGCTGTCCGCGCGTGGCCGCGGGTCCCTGTGTGTCGGCGGAAGGACTGCGAGGCTGTCAGGGGGACGCGGATGAGGGGCCACTGTGTCGTCGCACGGTGGCTGTCGGGAGGACTTCGGCCCGCGATCCGCACAACTCAGGGAGCGAGCGTAGCCGCGAGGGGATCGAGGTGAGCCGCCCGTGCCCGTCGGTGGTGCGGCTGTGCGCGGCCCCGTGCGACCCCGGGAGCGCCCGCGTCCGGAGCCGCCAGGTGACTCCGGCCCCGCCCGCCGGGGCCCCAGCCCGCCCCCGCCTACCTTGCCGCCGTGGTAATAGTCCAGGTGCGCCAGGCCGGCCGGCTCGGCCCCGGGCCGCGCGCCCACCGCGGGCGCCGAAGGGTACAGGCGGACGTCCATGGCGGGCGCGGCGGCGGCGGCGGCTCCCGCGGGCAGTGCCTGGGCGGGCGGCGGGTGGGAGCCAGTGTGCGAGCGGGACTGCGAGCGCGGGGGGCGGTCCGGGGGCGGTGCCCGGAGGAGTGCCCCGCCCCCGCCCCCCGCCCCGCCTGCGCGCGCTATTGTTCCGGCCTCGGGCGCTGCAGAGGGCCGGGGGCCCGGGCCGGTCCGGGTAGGTCCCACCCCGGAGCTGGGCCGCCGCCGGGTCCCCGTCCCGGCCCAGCCTCCCTGAGCGGGGCGCGCCGGTCCTGACGGCGCTTTCCCGTCCCGCCTTTCGCCACCCACAGTGAGGAGAGAAGCCCGAACGACACCCCTCCGCAGAAGTGGGACACTCTTTGCCCTAAATACTGGGGGCGGCGCTTGCCCCCGCCCGGCGGCGTGGGGGCGGGGGGAGGAAAGGAAGGTAGTGACAGGACCACTTTGGAGATGGGTGCTGCCTTACCTGGGGGACTCTGGCCAGAGCCTGAGGCTGCTCTTAGGATTCCCGTCCCCTCCTCTTCTCACTGGTCCGAGTCAGCTTGAGAGGCCCCCCGGAGACTGCCGCACTTAAACTCTCACTCACGTATGGGGAAACTGAGTCAAGGACTTGCAGCACCAGTAATGGAACTCCAGATTGGTGGACTCCACTGCCCCCAAAGGATCCAGAACAGAAACCACCTGGAGAAGGCGGAAGGACCCCGCCCCTTTTAATGATTGGGAGGGGAGGGCGGTAGGAATGCCGAGTGCCCGAAGGTCTGAAGAAGGGCCTAGGATCTGCCCCCGGTTACCGGTTACCATCTCTTGGAATGAGGAAAGGAAGCAAATGAGATGGGAAGGGGATGGCTCTGATGGTGGGTCAGAAAGGTGACTGTGAAACAGGATTCCTCCCCAAACAAACAAAAAAAAACCCTCTCGTTCTTGATATAACTAGCTGGTTGCTAGACTGTTGCACCCCCATCCCCCTTTTCATGCAAGCCTTGTCTACGCTAGCAATCTTCACTGCCTCACTGCTGACTGCTCCAGATGTGTCTGACGGGGAGAGGCCAGGAAGCAGAAGTCAGTCAGAATGGCATTCTTGTGTGGCATTAGGATATAGGATGCCATTTGGAGAAAAGGACTTGAGCTTCCTGACCACTCAGGAGCTAGCTTAGAACTTAGTTCTCAGCTGCTGCTTGGGCTTTGCTGGACCTGGCCTAGAACTAGGACCATTAGAAAGATCCATCAACAAAAGATAGGTATGGGAAACAGGCATTCACTGAAGCCTTGGGAACAACCGAGGGAAATTATAGCTCAGAAAGGAAAGAGCTTCCAAATAGAGATTTCAGCAGTCATTGTTTCTAGAAATACAATGCCACACCTCATCAGAAAAAATTTTCCATGGTCCTCTATTTTTTTCATCTGGATATCCAACTGACTAGCACTCTTTATTAAAAAGGTCACCACCACCACCCCTAACACACACACACGCACACACACACACTCATATTCTCCAATGCTAACATTCTCATAAATCAAGTAGTCTGTATGTGCATGAGACTGTTCCTGAATTCTCTATCCTGTTCTGTTAGCCTATTTTTCTATCCCTGTGCCATTATCACAATGTCTGGATTACTGTGGCTTTATAAGTCTAAATGTCCCATGAAATATATCTACCCACTTGGTTCTTTAAGACTGTATTGGCTATTCTTGATATTTGAATTTTCATAGAAATTTTGAAATCAGCATACCTATTTCTATGCATACACACAAATACACTGACACAATCTTGCTGGGATTTCAATTGGTATCACTTTGAACCTTTAGAGCAATTCGAATACAATTAACATTTTCAATAAAAGTTCTTATCCATGAACATGGTATGTCCCTTCATTTATTTTGGGTTTTTAAAAGTTATCTTAGCAATGTTTTGTAGTTCTTTATGTGGAGACCTTGGACATCTTTTATTAGATTTAGCCCTTGGTGTTTTTTGTTGCTATTATGAATGGTTTCTTTATATTCTGTTTGTTGTCAGTACAGTGTTATTTTACACAAATTCTTTGACACTCTTCCCCTTTGGAAAGGGTTAGTCTGAGTGATGGGTTTTAACAAAAACTGTGTGACAGAAATGAATCTGTGTGACTTCGGAGGCTAGCTAGGTCATAAAAGTTAATAGGACTTCTACCTGACTCCCTCTCTTGGAACTTTTTTCTTTGGAACAATAAGTCATCATATAAGAACTCTTAGGCTGCCATGCATTGAAGAAGCCCAAACTAACCCACATGGAGAAATCATATGCAGAGACCCTGATACTAAGTAAAGAGGGATTCCTAGTCAGTCCCCAGCTGTGCCCGCCTCTGCTGTTTCTGTTCCATCTGCTATCTGGCTGCACCCACATGAAAAAGCCTGAACTGTGCAGATGAGCCCTTCTTGAATCCAAAATGCACAGAAATCATGAAAGATAACAAATGATTATTTTTACTTTAAGCCACAAAGTTTTGGGGTGATTTGTTACTTAGCAATATAGGTCTGAAACATAGTATAGATTTTTATATAATGCCCTTGTATCCAGCAACATTGCCAAACTCATTTATTAATTCTAGTAATTCATCTGTAGATTTTTTTGGGTTCTGAAAAAATACCATTTTCTATCTCATCTGTAAAAATTAGAGTTTTTTTTCTTTTTTCTTATAAGTTTTTTTTTTTCTTGCCTGTGGCACTGGCTAGTATCACCAGTATAATTTTGTTAAGAGGTAATAGTAGCAGACACCTTTGTTTGTCTCATTCCTGATCTCAGAAGGAAAACTATCACTATTTCACCATTAATTATCATGCTCACTGTAGTTTTATTTTTTTGTTTTTTTCATTTTTCTCTGTTTTTCGCAGATACCTCTGTTGCAGATTGTGTAAACCAGTCTTCACAGAAATACTCTGGGTCAGGAAATAAGACTACTGTGGCTATTTTACAGATGAGAAGAGTGAGACCCAGTGAGGAATGCACAACGTGACAATCAATAATAGAGCCAGGACTATGCATAAGTCTGGAAATCCCACCTGGAGCACTTCCTACTGGCCAAATTTCCACAGTGTTGGTCCCACTAACTCTGGCCAAAGGTGTAGAACAATGTCCACCAGAGTTTGAAGACCCACATGCAATGGGTCAGCTACAGACAGCTATTTGACTTTTCTGCAGCCTGCCAGTAGAAGCAACCATCCATATCCACTTCCTTCCCTAAGGAGGAAGCCAGCACCAAGGAGGACTCTGAGAAGTCCTGCAGCAAAGTCCACCAAGGCCCCAAAGCTTGATCTTGCCACCTCATGTTGGCAGTTGATCAGACAGGAAGTAGATGGCTCAGTTCCCCCAAAGAGGCACCACAGCCTCATCTGTTGTCTTGAAGATGGGAGTGGGGCTTGGGGTCTCCTCTCTTCCCTTTGATTGCAAGGGAAAATCTGTGAGAGAGGAACCTCAGGTCTCAGCCAGCAATCCAGCTGGTCCAGTCTGGAGACACAGATTATCTGTTTGTTCATCTTCCAGATCTTAGTTTCTGATATCATAAATAGCTCAGATATCAGAATATAGATGGGTTTTAATATGTTTTATTAACCTTGAGGTAGGGTAAGAACAACACATCAGGAGATGATTGCCAATGACAAGATAGTTTGGTACTCCCAGGTGTCAGAAGGAGGGGAAATGACTTGCCATTGGGGGCCACTGGGGGAATGCCAGGTCAGTCAGGAGGCAGCAGGAGAGGGGAGGACTGTGGGTAAGAGCCTTTCCTGTGGTTTCTGCAGGAAGGAGCAGACAAGGCAGGGCCAGCAGATTCTGGATTGGCTTGTTTGAATAATTCCAGCAGCTCTGGGGCGTAGGGGCTGTCCCTAGTTGTCTGGTACCTGGCCCTGGAGTAATTAGGGCAGGTAGATAGTGAATTGGCATGTGAGAGCCCGATAATACAGGTGGTTGGAGGTATAGGCTCTGTACAGGTTTACATTAGAAAACTATGCTCACAGGCTTACAGGTGAGTTGTTGACTATTTCTAGGTATTAGCTAACCCTAGAAGATGCAGTCCTTCCAGGGTCTGTAAGACCCCAAATGTCAAAGTATCAGAATACAGACAATAAGACATGATTAATACAAGATGTGTCCACTTACCCATGGGATCCAAGAGGGAAATGAGTCCTACTCCACCTATCGCTCCTTTACCTAGGGAAATGTCTTGGCTTTAAATCAAAACATCTAATCCCTAAAAAACAATTATGACAGAGGAACTAAATACCCAACTGTGGGAGCACTTAGATCTAGTAATGAATCTTCTTCCTCTTTCTCTTTATAGCACATGGTAGACTTGTACTCCTCCACCCACTTGAATTTCAGTGTGACCATATGACACTTTAGCCAATGGAACATGAACAGAACTGGTGTGTGTCACTTCCAGGTGGAAGCTTTAAGGTCCTGAGCATATTTAATCCTATTCTCTGAGCCATAAAAATCCTAACAAATGTCAACTCATTTTTTAAGACCTAATTCCAGTACCATTTGTTTGGTTAAGACTGCTTTCCAAGACTCCAACTTAGCGCTCCGATTTGCTGCTCCAATAATCATCTGCGCACAGGACTATTAGTGTGAATCTCAAAGAAGTGAAATATCACATTTGCCCTGTGACTTTCTCCAAGGCGAGGACAACGGCTCGCTCATATCAGTGACTAGCACAGGGGCTAGCAAAGCATGGATGCTTCATGCCCACCTCTGGAGAGAAGACCTTCCTACACACACACATGTACACACATACATAGATACACACACACACACACACACACACACACACACACGAAGAACTGTTCAGATTCCAGCTCACAGATGGGCCATGTTTTCCGGTGACAGAAGTCACAATTCAGCACTCCGGTGAGGCCCTGGCTACATCTGTGTCTGTCCCTTCCTTCCCAGTAACCAGCGTGCATGTGGTGAGATATGTAAAGCTGGATTGAGTTATGAAAAATGGAAGTCCACAGGGAAATCCTCACTTCAAAAGCTCAACTTCTCTTAGTTGAGGTCAAAAGCAGATCCTGAGACACAGATTCTGGTGCAAGCAGTTTATGGGAGAGCAATTCCAGGACACACAGGAAGTGGTGTGGGAAAGTGAGACAAGAGAGGAAGACAGTCAAGAAAGGGCATATTAGCCAACAAATTATTGCTGTGGGCAACTGAAGCCTAGCTCCACTGGGGAATTCTGGAAATAGCGTAGAGCGCATACTCAGTTATCCCACTTAAAGAACGAGGAATTAGGGCCTTTACCCACCAATTCTCTTAATACTCTTGGTTGAAGCCTACTCCCAGGGGCATTCATTCCCAGGCAGTTCTGCTTAAGAGAAAGCCCTTAAACAAAGAGACGCAGGTACTAGCTATACACATCTCCTCCAGGAACTTGGTAGAGGTGGGTACCTATTGTCTGAGGTAGCAGTTGGCATTCCTGGAGCCCTGGCCATGGTGCCCTCTGGCCAACAGCATGCAGACCTGTCCATTATTTCTGACAATGAGCCAAAGAAGCTCACAATTTGTACTCAAAGAGTCTGCTGGTCAAAAGATCTAATGGACCAACACATGTGTGGCAGACTTCGGCACAAAGTGACTTACTTTGGCCCCTGCACATAAAAAGTATGCAAGATGAGATGTCGAAGACTCTGAATGCAGGTCCTGGACTCTGCTCAACTTCCTTATCCAACAATCCCATGAGGTAGTCCCTATCTTATCAATGAGGAAACTGAGGCACAGAGAGGCCAAGTAACTTACCTGCCATTAGTACAGGTTGTAGCCAAGATGTGTAACTAGCCAGTTTGGCTCCCAAATTCACACTTGTAACTACTGCACCTCACTGCATCTTTCTAATCTGTCATATAAATTTCAGGTTAAGGTAAAAAGAAAACCCTATTAGCGTTTTACTTGAAATTACATTTAATTATTCAATTAACTTGGGGAGAATTAACTTTTTTGATAAAAAGTTATTTTAATTCAGACAGACAGGAATACTATTAAAGTTTTGAAAATTGATATTGTATCCAAGAAACATTTTTAAACTCTCTTATTTCCTGTTTTTCTACAGATTCCCTTTGACTTTCTTTGTAGTCATGTTATCTGGAAGGGGTGGGGGTTGATTCTGTTCTTCCTTTTCAATCTTCTTACAATTTCTTTCTTTTTCTTTTCCTATTGCATTGTCCAGCACCTCTAGAATCAATGTTAAATAGAAGTGGTGATATCAGGCATTCTTGTCATGTTCCTTACTTCAGTGAACATACTTCCTACATGTCACCATTAAGACATTAAGACATGTAAAATACTTATTATGGCTTTGGTAAAAAATTAATTTTATCAATTAATAATGTTTCTTTTTATTCCTAGTCTGCTAAGATTTTTTTTCTGGCATGAATTAATTGTAGTTTACAATGAGGTTTTTTTTTTTTTTGGCATCTATTGAAATAACCATCTGGGTTTTATCATCTAACCTATTAATAATATGTACTATATAAATAGATATTATTCATATTGAACTAATTGCTGGGATTTCTATTTGGTCCTAATTTGTTATTAATATTATTATTTCAAACAGAATCTCACTCCGTCACCCAGGCTGGAGTCCAGTGGTGTGATCATAGCTCACTGCAGCCTCAAACTCCTGGGCCCAGGTGGTCCTTCTGCCTCAGCCTCCTATGTGGCTGTGATTACAGCCATCAGCCACTACATCCAGCCATAATTTATTTTCTAATACACTGCTAAACTCCATTTGCAGTGAATTCACTTAGGGTTTTTTTTTTTTTTTGCATTCATGTTAATAAGCAAAATTTATCTAAAATTCTATGCTGTTGTTGCCAAGCTGTCTGTATCAAAGTTATACTGGTTTTGCCTAATGAATGGGAAAGAAGAATTTTAATAACTGATTCAACTTCTTAAATTATAATTGGATCATATTTTTTCTTAGTAAATGTTGGTATGCTTTTCTAGAACATTGTTCATTTCACCTGGTTTTTCAAATGTATTGTGGTAAACATGTCTTTAGTATTATGATTTTTTTAATGCTCTTGTATCTGTTACCTATGCTCTAGTACTTAGAAAGGATTTGACCAATTGGTTAAATTAATATAAGAAAGATATTTTTTAGCACATGCCAGGGACTAGAGATTCAAGCTATGATTGAGATATGATTTGTGCTCATAGCTGAATTGGGGAGACAGACAGGTAAATGGCCAATTACATACAGTATGATTAACATAATAGAGTTAAGTACAAAGTGGCTTGGGAACATTTTGTACTTAGAGTGGAGGACTTCCTGAGGGAGGTGATGCTGAGCTGGGCACTGTAGGATAAGTAGGAGTTAGGAAGGTGAAAGAGATGGCTGTTTCTTGGCCTTACCTTTGGACTTCTCTTCAGAAACAGCTCTGAGCGAGGGTGAGGTGCCCAGATGCAGGAATTTGTGATCTTAAATCTCCTTCGTTTCCACAGGAGAATGTCTACTCACGTTTCTCCCTTCTAAGAATAACGATACTCCGCTTTGGTTCTAGATGCCCCTCTGGTGCCATATTTTCTATCATCTGCTATAGCACAGGCTTGGGCAAAGGAGAATAAAGATAGAGTCAGCTACTACTTCTCACCTTGAGGACAACCTTTGGCAAAGCCCCTTCCGGTGATGGCCATTCCCCAACTGCTGGTGGCTTCAGGAGCAGGCCCGCTTTAAGGGGCGCGTGAGGACAAGAACACAAAAATAAAAGATGTACAACTCTCTGGTCACTCCCTTCCAAGTCTCCACTGAGCTTTGGAAAATCGTTCTGCAGAAGCCTAAATGTCCTTGTCCAAAAACGTTCAGAGAAGCAGGGCTTTCAGTAGCCAAAATTAGACAGAGACAATAGTCGAGTTAATGGACAAAGGGTTTTAAAGTTCCGGAGTGCTGACAGCAACCATTCAGCTGTGGTGTCCATCAAGACAATATGTTTATTGAGCACTTACTATGTACTAAGTGGTTGGCATGTATCATCTCACATAATCTACCCATTGTGAGGCTGTTGCTAATGTTACCATCCCCAGTTTACATGTCAGGAAAGTGGAGCTCAGAGAGGTTAGATGGCTTGCCCTACAAAACTCTAGGCCTGAGATTCAAACCCAGAGCCTTTACACATCACCGCATATGGGGACATGTACCAAGTGCCTGGGCCAGTGAAGGCCCTGTGTGACTAAAGAATGAATTAAGTGAACAGAAGAATGTATTACCGTAACGACTACAAAGCAACATGAGAACGTTATTTTTGCTATAATGGTTGGCCAGTGGGGGAGATTGGGCAGGAACATAAGGAAACTTTCTGAGGTAACCCTAATATACTATATCTTAGTGAAGGCTCAGGTTACATAGGCAGTCACATTCCTCAAAACTCAGAAAATGTACATTTAAGGTTGGTACATTGCATCGTATGTGAATTTCACATTAAAAAAATTGTAAACAAATACCAGACTCTAACTGATGATACACATGCTGACGTATTTTAGGGGAAGTGAAAGGATGTCTGCAATTTGAAATGCACCCCCAAAAGAAGAGAGCTTGATCAATGGATAGAGAAACAGATAGATGGACAGTAAGTGTGTAACAAAACCAGGGGAGGAAAGTAACGGTGGAATCTAGGTGACGGATATACAGGTGTTCGCTGTCATATTCCGTCCACATTGTTTATTCAACTGTCATAATAAAATGTGGAGGAAAAATACCTTCTGTGTTATGGTGGCAGTTGGGTAAACATTTGTGCCTGCATCATGCTATTTACCCTGCTTTCCACCAGAGAAGAATGTAGAGGTTGCCCTTCCTCCTCTTCCTTCCTTCCCTCAGGGTCTCCCTCATTCCATCCAGCGAATAGCAACAAAGTATCAACACTGGGTTGGCAGCAAATCCAAGTTCCATTTTCCCTGCTCATGCCATATGCATTACTTCCTCTGAGAGGCAACTGCCTTGACCTCAACTAAAGGCAATGCAGTGATGTATGGAGATCACGTTTACATGGGAGCCCGATTTACTGTCCACCTTGGGCCGCAGGAGCCTGACGTCTCTTTGCATACCCCAGCCCAGCTCTCGGCCTGGAATGTCGCATATCATCCAGCAGTGTTTGGTAAACACAGACAGAGACAAGGAACAGTGTCCTGTGTCTAGTGACTGCAATGCCAGATTATTTTTTTCCCCCAAACTTTCTTTAATGATGTCCAATTGCCTTTCAAATAGGAAAAACCCTCAGCTTACCCGGGGCCTCCAGCGATGCCTTCAGCAAGACTTTTCACCCAACTTTTTCATCAAGAGGGGAGGAACCAGCATTCTGAATTGCAATATTCTCTTTGCTGGCTTGACTGTATATTATTTATTCTTAGCTTATTTATTTTTTTCTTTTGTTTGTGATATGGTTCCCTTAAAATATCCAGAGAAGGAAACCACTCTACATAAAGAAATTTGAATTTTTGCATGCCCGGTTACCATCTGAAATGTCACTTGCACGTTAAGTCTGTGTCCCCGAGTTGCTGTGGCAACCTCAGCAGCACTCTTTGCCCAGGGTGATAAAGGGGCCCTTTGTTAGCCGGGAGACCAGGTCTGGGTGCAGGGGCATCCTACTCAGCCCATCCTAACAAAGGAGCACACGTCCCCCTCTCTGAGCAGGCCAGCAGCCGGCCTGATTGTGCCTGTACTGTTGACAACCTTCCATGGGGAGACGGGAAAGAAACCCCCCTATTACTGGCATCTTTGAACAAAGTTGTTAGTTTTTTTTCTCTCTCTCTGTGCTGCTTGCTGTACAAAAACCCCTGCAAAGGGCCCCACTCATGCTTTCGCAAAGAAAAACACCAATTGTGAGGCCTCCCTAGAAGAGGGATGGGGCTCCCAATCTTAATTGAATCTCCTAGACTTGGTTATTAAAATGGCAACTCTAGCAGCAGTGGGTGAGCAGATGGGTTCTTCGAATGTTAGCAAGCAGCCTGGGAAAGAGGCCCTGGCTATCTCTGGCTCTGTAGTGTCCTCTGCACCCAAGAGCAAGGGGCTTATGCCAAGGACAGGCCCCCCCATGGACTGAGATCAGACCTGGGGGCTCAAGCTTCATTCAGCCTTGGATTCTTCTCCTTCGAAGTTGCAACCCAGAGCTGGGCAGTGCCTTGCTCAAGCTCTCTGAGCCACTCACATGAGAGAGAGGCCTGGGAGCCCAGGATCCTAACTTCCAGGCCTAGGCTCTTAAAGGTCACAGGTGGGCAGGGAACAGCCCCCAGGCCTTGGCTGCAGCCCATGGCCCTCTTCTGCTCCCCAAATCATCGCTTCCACCCCAGACCCCGCCAGGTTAGGCCCAGTTTTTCCTTTCCTCTCATACTGCCCCGACCAGAATCATTATTTACGCTTCTCTTTCTGACCCCATGATGTATGTGTAAGCTAAAGCTGGGAACTCCCACGTAGCCAGAAATGGCTGTTCACGGTGCCCCAGGGCCAGCACAGCGCCTGGCACACAGCATGTGCTCAAAAAGTATTTGTTGACCCAGTGAATCATGAATGAGTGAATCTATCAGAATGGATTCATTTCATCCTATCAAGCCCTCTTTTAGATTAAAGCCATTTTCCTCATTTCATTCCATTTCCTGCTGTCCTCTGCTGCCAGGTCCAGAACTGGAGCAGGCTACCAAGGTTGCAGATGTGATCCCTGCTGGAGAAAGGCTGTGTTCAGACAGATGTGTGGGCAGAATGGCAGTGGCGGGCAATGAGTGCCAATAGGGGTTACCCGGGGGCCGTAGGAGCTGGGAGTGGAGGCTGTAAGAGGCAAGACGGGATGCAGAACGACTTCCAGGATGAGGGCACTCCCAAACGACGTCTCAGAGATGACCAGGAACTGGCTGAGCAAAGCAGAATTCTCTAGTCAGAGACACAGTGAGAGCAAAGACAGGGGGGTTCGAAGTAACCCACTATACACAGGGCTCCCCATGAAGCTGCCTATTGGTAGAGAATCCAGGGCATGGCAGAATGGATTGCCTCCCTCTGGCTTGCCCCTCTGGCTATATTCAATCCAGAAATGGCCTGAATACAGCCAGAGGGGCAAGCCAGAGGGAGGACCTCACCAGCCAGGTTTAGGAACTCAAAGCCAAGTCGACCATGTACAGTTGTATAGGTTGTGTACTGCATAAAGGAAGTCAATGAAGTTGAAATCCAGCCCTATGGTCTGCTGGCCAAGCCCTGTGGCCACAGTTAAACCCTTCACTTAAAGAGGCACCAGGATCATCTTACAAAGGCGTCCATAACTCATGTTTCCATTTCCAGGGGTGGACAGTGATGTCCTCAGCTCCGAGTGGGGTGTGTGTGTGTGTGTGTGTGTGTGTGTGTGTGTGTGTGGTGTGGGGAAAGGAGGCATCACATCTAAAGGGAAGCCAGGCAAAAGAATCAGGACAAACGAGAAGGCTCTGGAGAACTATGAGCAGCTCCTGGGACTGCCAGGGATGACTGAACATGCACCCTGACCTCTGTACCGGTGGGGAGGGCATTTGCTCAGTACCAGTGAAAATGCTTGGCTCTCAGGTCAATCCTAGATTAAGAGTGAAGGGAAGGCAGGAGGGGGGCAGAGAATGATTAAAGGAGGGGGTTTGGGTTTGGGAGGTCTCCATGGGATGCAGTTGGAGGAAAGGTGAGAAGGCTGAGGATGGAATGGTGAGGACTTCCAGTTGTATTTTTACATTCATGATGGGGAGTAGCAGTCCTACGGGGAAGACAGTCTCTAAGGCAGTGGTCCCCAATCTTTTCAGCATCAGGGACCAGTTTCGTGGAAGACAATTTTTCCACAGACCGGGAGTATAGGGGAGGGATGTTTAGGAACGGAACAGTTCCATCTCTGATCATTGGGCATTAGGTTCTTTTTTTTTTTTTTTTGAAACAGTCTCTGTCACCCAGGCTGGAGAGCAGTGGTGTGATCTCAGCTCACTACCATCTCTGCCTCGTGGGTTCAAGCTATTCTCCTGCCTCAGCCTCCTGAATAGCTGAGGCACCACCATGCCCCACTAATTTTTGTATTTTTAGTAGAAACAGGGTTTCACCATGTTGGCCAAGATGGTCTCAATCTCCTGACCTCATGATCCGCCCGCCTCAGCCTCCCAAAGTGCTGGAATTACAGGTGTGAGCCACCTCATCTAGCCCAGGCATTAGATCCTTATAAGGAGAGTGTAATCCAGATTCCTCACATGCACAGTTCACAATAGGGTTTGTGCTCCTATGAGAATCTAATGCTGTAGTAATGCTCACTTGTTGGCCGCTCACCTCCTGCTGTGCTGCCTGGCTCCTAACAGGAACTGCTGCTCTAGGATATATTGTCCACAGTGCTTAGGGGCTGGGTTTTGAAGAAGAGTAAGTCCAGGACCAGGAATCTAAGAGTGGGCTGGATCCCCAGGCAGGAGAATGAGGGCCTCTGGACAGCAGCTGGACTTGGGAGGAGATCTGGACATGACCTCCTCCAGGAAGGGTGGGGTGGGATCTGCATTATGTTAGGGATGCCCAGCCTTGCTCCTTGCACATTGCAGATGAGTTATAAATATTTGTTCCATCAACGGCTACTTATCAGTGATCCAGTTCCCCTGGATCTGTGTAGATGTGATCTGTGAATGTCTGAGAGGTTTGAAATGACAGCTCGTGCCAGGGGAGGTGAGTGTGTGGATAGTGTGTATCTTCTGGGTGACATTAGCTACTGCAATAAATAGGCCCCGAATTTCAGTGGCTTAATCTCAGAACAGAAGTCTGTTTCCTGCTCACTGATGAGTCCAGTTCACTGAAGAGGCCAGTTCCCTGTTTGCTGACAGCTTTCTTCCATATGGTGATTCAGGGATCCAGGCTTCCTCTATCACTGGCTCTACCATCCCCCTGCTTCACATAAACCCCAGCCCAGAGGTGACACATCACTTCTGCTCTCCTTCCCTTGATGAGAACTTCTCATATAGCTAAACCCCAGATGCAAGGCAGGCTGGGAAATGTAGTCTAGACTGGAAAGATGCCTCCTCAAAACAATTTTACACCATGGAAGGGCTAGTAGAGATTTTGGGTGCACTGACATAGGAAGTGACAGAAATAGAGGAAACTGAGGCCTCAAGGCACAAATTTGTGGCAGTGGCCAAGGACATAAGCAGCCACCCTGAATTCAGCTCTTGGCCTTGCCCAAGATTCTAACTGGAACACGGAGATGATATGCGGGCGGGGAAGGAGCAAAGCATGAGTGGCTGTCTCCCCCACTAATGACTATATTTGATCCTCACTTAGTCTTGGGAGATGGAGCTCCTTTCGCTCATTATCCCTCTTTCATAGAGGAGCAAACAGGTTGAGAGACAGAACAAGCCTTGGGCAGGGTCACTCCCGTGAAGCGGGGACTAGAACCCAGGGCATCTGTTTCCTAGTCCTGTACTGGCTCACCAGATACCCTAAGTCTAAACTGATTCTCCAGAACACATTTTTGTCTTCTTCTGGACAAACAGTGTAGTCTGTCACATCACAATTTTGTTCCCAAACATCGAGAGGGTGGCACGTGGTCATCAGGCAGGACGATTAGTTTTTTTTTTTTTTTTTTGAGACGGAGTTTTGCTCTTGTTACCCAGGCTAGAGTGCAATGGCGTGATCTCGGCTCACCGCAACCTCCACCTCCTGGGTTCAGGCAATTCTCCTGCCTCAGCCTCCCGAGTAGCTGGGATTACAGGCATGCGCCACCATGCCCAACTAATTTTTTGTATTTATGTATTTTCACCATGTTGACCAGGATGGTCTTGATCTCTTGACCTCGTGATCCACCCGCCTCAGCCTCCAGGGCCCCCAGGGAAGGGCTTGGCTAGGTCTCTGCTGTGTCAGTAATTCTTCCATTATAGCTGGCCGACTTTGTTACAAAGTATAAGATCTTTTAACATATTTTTAAACACTATCAATTCTGCTCTGTGTTCTTGTATTTCTTTTGTCCTGAAGCTCAACCCGACAAAAACATTTTCCCATCAAAAATTCAATGGGGCTCTTACAAAGTGACAGTGGATTAAATATCTGCATTTATGATCCCCTCCCATATACACCTCCCCGTTTTTTTGGCCCAGTACCACAGATCAAATGCCAAAAAGGCAACGGATCTCAGCTGCTTTGAAACAAGCTGTGTCAGTCCAAAGGTTATTTCATTTTGGATACCGTGTGACCCCATGTTTGGGCTTCATTTTAAATTAATAAATGCATGAGGATAGTCAGCACTCTAACCCCAGAGCCGAGAGTGCTGCCTGGCCCATGGCAGGCTCAGTAAATTTAGGAGGAAAGCCACACCCTGGAGTTCTCTGACCTTGGTGAAAGGCAGTTGAGTAGAGTTGGCAGAGAAACCTGTCATTTGTGGTTTTCCATTTTAAATCTAAGCATTCTCACATTGTCTTAAAATTTATAAACACATGGGTGTGGTGAGTATTCCAAGCATTCCCAGTGCCTAGCACAGTGTGACTCAGAGTAAATAATCAATACATTATTTTTTTAATAAATGAACCAAATAAGTAATTAACATCTCAAAGTGGGCATTCACACCTTGTGTTGTTTCCTGCAAACAAGTTCAGGAGGATATTTTCCATGTAGTAAACGGAGCTCATTGCAAATTGGATGAGTGGGAGGGGTAAAGTGGCAGCTCTGGGGCCTGGAGGGACACCCCCACCTCAGCTGTCCCACCTCTGCTGCCCGACTGCCCCGACTCCCATCTCTGCTTTTTCTCCTCCTCGCCTCCCCTCCCTACTGCTGTGCTCAGCCTTCCCTCTCCTGTCTTCTGAGCTAGAACTCACTCCATCCCTCCGCCCAGCAGCCCTAGACCCTGCCTTTAGCTTGGATGCCAGCCTGGTCTTGCTTCCTGAGAAAAGGGGTCTCTGGTACTCCTCCTGTCCCCTATCATCACACCTAATGCAGAGAGGGGCAGGAGGGTCCAAGTGGGCCACCAGGATGGAGGAGTGGTAGAAGTGGGACTTTCAGCTCTAGGTACTTAGGAACCTCCCCTGGCCCCTTGGAAGTAGCCTGACCTGGCGCAGGTACAGGGAGCCGATACTTGCAGAAAGAAGTTGATGGACAGAGTTTAAGCCTCTTCCTCTCCTTACCAAAGTATTTATTTAGCTCTCAACTTTACTTTCACCCCAAAGTTAACATTAATGATATTAACCATTTCTCTCATACATGTTTAAAAGTTTTGGCCGGGCACAGTGGCTCACACCTGTAATCCCTGCACTTTGGGAGGTCGAGGCGGGCAGATCATAATGTCAGGAGTGTGAAACCAGCCTGACCAACATGGTGAAACCCTGTCACTACTAAAAATACAAAAATTAGCCAGGGGTGGTGGTGCACTCCTGTGATCCTAGCTATTTAGGAGGCTGAACCGAGGAGGCAGACGTTGCAGTGAGCCAAGATTGTGCCACTGCCCTCCAGCCTGGGTGACAGAGTGAGACTGTCTCAAAAAAAAAAAAAAAGGTTTTTTTTATTTCACAGTTGTGTTTATCTTTTAATTTTGATTTATTTTGCTTCATAGAAGTTTTTTATTTGGTACAATTAAATCTGTCAGTCTTTTCATTTTTCTAAAGATTGCTAACCTATTCTGTTGTGTTTTCTTGTATACTGTATGGATTGCTTTTTTTTTTTTTAATCTTCCATTTTTCTGAAGTGTCTTTTGGAGTAAGACTCAGGGACAGTTTCTAGCTTATTTTTTTTTTAATCTAAATGACTAATCTAATTTAGATACAATTTAATAAGTAATTCATTATTTCCTCTCCAAATGTGAAGTGTCAATTTCATTATCCGCTGCACAGCCGTGGATGCTGAAGCCCATGTCTGCACTGGGTGGCCCCTCATTCATCACACCAAGCCACTGTGGTTCGGTTTCCATCAACTTCCCTTTATACTATGTTTTGGTAAACAGGTACGGAAAGCTCCACTTCTTATGCTTCCTTTTCAGGAAATTCAGTTCTATTCTTTTATACCAATTGCCCCAGATTTATAATAACATTAAGTTCCCATCAGTTTGAGTAGGGTGTTTTCACTAGAATTACATTGAGTTAAAGACTCATCGACGAAGAGCATACATTCTATACTAAAACTTTCTACCAAAGATGTGAGTCCATTGACTGAAGTCCTATTTCATATCCTTCAGTGGAGGTTCGTTGCTTTTTTCCTAGCAGACCAATTTCTGATCTTATTTCTAGGAATCTTCCTCGAGGCATGCTTTTATTTGCCTTCCAGGACACAGCACATTCCTGGTCTCCTCCTGCCTCCCAGGTCACTCCTTTCTGGAGTCTTTTACTGGTTCTTTCTCTTCTCCCAGACCTCTTATTTTGTTTTGAGATGGAGTCTCGCTCTGTCACCCAGGCTGGAGTGCAGTGGCGCGATCTTGGCTCACTGCAACTTCTGCCCCTCAGGTTCAAGCAATTCTCCTGCCTCAGCCTGGGATTACAGGCATGGGCCTCCATGCCCAGCTAATTTATTTTGTATTTTTAGTAGAGAGGGGAGTTTCACCATGTTGGCCAAGGTGACCTCGAACTCCTGACTTCAGGTGATCTGCCCACCTCAGCCTCCCAAGGTACTAGGATTATAGGTGTGAGCCACAGCACCAGCCTTTTCCCCCAGACCTCTTAGCATTGGGCTCCAGAGCTCAGACTTGCAATTCTCAAGATTTCTACTGAATAAGTCGCAATTCAGAGATAAGTATCTTTGTGCAAATGAGTCTTCCATTTTTCTCCTTAGGATTCCTTACAAGCGGAAACAATGAGCAAGAACGCCATGGAGGCTCCAGTTCCTTTTCAGGTCTACACTGACTAGAGTTGTCTGGATTCCTGCAGAGTTGGCATGGCATAGCTCAGAGAGATTCAGGAGACTGGGATAAGAAGGCCTCTTGTCTAGGCTGGGCACGGTGGCTCAAGCCTGTAATCCCAACACTTTGGGAAGCCGAGGTGAGCAGATCACTTGAAGTCAGGAGTTTGAGACCAGCCTGGCCAACATAGTGAAACCCCATCTCTACTAAAAACACTAAAATTAGCCAGGCGTGGTGGCACACACCTGTAATCCCAGCTACTCTGGAAAGGAGGTGGGAGAATCACTTGAACCCAGGAGGTGGAGGTTGCAGTAAGTTGTAATTGCACCACTGCACTCCAACCTGGGTGACAGAGTAAGACATTGTCCCAGAAAATAAAATAAAAAGGCCAGGCGCAGTGGCTCACACCTGTAATCCCAGCACTTTGGGATACCAAGGTGGGCGGATCATGAGGTCAAGAGATTGAGACCATCCTGGCCAACATGGTTAAACCATGTCTCTACTAAAAATACAAAAATTAGCTGGGTGTGGTGATGTGTGCCTGTAGTCCCAGCTACTTGGGAGGCTGAGGCAGGAGAATCACTTGAACCAGGGAGGCAGAGGTTGCAGCTAACCAAGATCATGCCACTGCACTCCAGCCTGGCGACAGAGCAAGACTCCATCTCAAAAAAGAGTTAATTAATTTAAAAAATAAAATAAAAAATTATTTAAAATTTTAAAAAGAAGGCTTGTCTTAAAATTGAGCCTCCATGTTGATTTATGAGAATCACAGTCTCAAGTTTCAATCTGAAATGCAAATGCAAGAGCTACATTTAGAAGGAAATCGTAGTTCGATTACAAAAAGTGGCTCCTCCTTTATGTGTGGGAAAATGACCGCACCCACCTCTCAGCTTTTCTATTTACTCACATTGTGGCCTTGGAAAAAATATCTTCTGGACCTCCACTCCCTTGTCTGTAAAATGAAGAAAATAATACCTAGATGTTGTGAGTATTCATTCAATAGATGGACAGATAGGTAGATAGAGAGAGAGAGAGAGAGATGATAGGTAAGTGGGTAGGTAGGCAGATAGATTGAGAGGGAGAGAGACACGGATAGATAATAGATGGGTAACAGTGAGAGGCTATCATACACTTGGCCCTGTTTTAAACATGGGGGTTCCAGTGCTAACAAAACAGATAAAAGTCCTTGCCTTACATGAGTTTAGGTATTTATATTATTTCCCAGCAATCTAAAGTTTAGGCATTTAGTTGGGTATTTAGATTGAACTCACATTCTACAAGAAGACAGACAACAACAAAACAAGCAGACTTCCAAGAACCGGTAGTCAGTGCTCCGGAGAAAAATAAAGCATGGAAATGGAATGGATTAGGGCGTTTGGGATGGAGGGCACTTGAGGCGGAGTATTCATGGAAGGACTCTTGCTAAGGTGGCATTCGACCATGGCAGGTCAAGGGTAGAATCAGAGACATTGCCTTAATATGATGGCAACTGTTCAGAAGAGAGGTGAAAGTGCCTTAGGACAGAGAGTTTGCCATGAGTATGATGAGAACTTTTTGGATTCTGGATGTTTTGCAAGGATAGAGTCAGTGGAATTTGCTCAAGAATAGGATGTAGGATGTGAGAGAAAGGGAATATTTAAGGATATATTCAAAATGCCTGAGAAATCATCAGAATTTAATTGCTATTAAGTAAGTTGCCATTAAAGTTGAGGATGGAGCAGGTTTAGGGGGAATCGGAAGTTCCATGGGATCAGCAGCACTGGAGATATTTATTCCCATCCAAGTGGTGAGATCAGGCAGGTAGCTGGATATATGGTCTAGGGGCCTGGGAGTAGCCCAGAGCAATAATACAAATTTAGGATTAAATAAGATAATAAGTAAAGTGTTTAGCCTTTGGAAATCTTAGAAAGGAGACAGGGAGGTCGAGGCTGGGTACTTGTCTAGGCTCACTCCCTGCTAACTTACTTGCTCTAAGATATCAGTGTGCACAATTTAAATCAATGCTTCTGCAAAACAAAATCACACTTTTTTTTTTTTTTTTAACCATGTCAAAGTCCCTCCAGGCCTCTCATGGATGAGTTTGAATAAAAGTATGCATTAGGGGGCCAGGTGTGGTGGCTCACATCTGTAATTCCAGCAGTTTGGGAGGCCAAGGCAGGAGGATCAGTTGAGGACAGTTCGAGAGCAGCCTAGACAACATACCAAAACCCAGTGTATCAGTTTGTTTTCATGCTGCTGACATACTCAAAACTGGGAACAAAAAGAGGTTTAATAGAACTTACAGTTCCACATGGCTGGGGAGACCTCAGAATCATGGCAGGAGGTGATTCATACTTATCTTACATAGTGGCAGCAAGAGAAAAATGAGGAAGAAGCAGAAGTGGAAACCCCTGATAAACCCATCAGATCTCATGAGACTTATTCACTATCACGAGAATAGCACGGGAAAGACCAGCCGTCATGATTCAATTACCTCCTCCTGGGTCCCTCCCACAACATATAGGAATTCTGGGAAATACAATTCAAGTTGAGATTTAGGCAGGGACATAGCCAAACTATATCACCCACTCTCTACCAAAAACGTTTAAAAAATTAGCTGGGCATGGCAGCACATGCCCGTAGACCTAGTTACTTGGGAGGCTGATACAGGAGGATGACTTGAGCCCTGGAGGCTGAGGCTGCAGTGAGCTGTGATTGCACCATTGCATTCTAGTCTGGGCAACAGAATAAGGCCCTGTCTGTAAAAAAAATAAATCATAAAACATTTAAAAAACAAAAGTGTGCATTAGGAAGACCTGAAGAACTTTATCCAAATACTCCATTCCGAGTATGAATTTATGAATTATGAATTCCAGCTCAACAGACTTCAATCTTTAAAAAGCTTCCCCCAGGGGTTTTTGTGAACACTCCTGGGATCATTCATTGGTCAGAACCTTGAAGTTAAACTCAAAATGCTAAGAATATGGTAAAAGAAAGTAAAAAAGTGGAAACAATCTAAATACCCTATTACTAGGGAGAGGTGTTCCTCATTTTACAGATGAGGAATCTGCAGCTCAGAGGTGAAACAACTTTCCTAAACTCACATAGCTAGTGAATGGCAGCCAGGAGGTAACACAAGTTTTAGGGCCAGAGGTGTGTTTTTGTCACCACATCCTGCTGCCTCCTCCGCTTGGTCACTCCTAATCCCATTGAGAAGGCAGAAGGCTATTTGATAGTTTAAGTGCAGATGCGGGATTGGAGTAAATCCTCCTGCCCTTCAGGCAACTTGTCCGCCTGAAAGAGGTAAAGATTTGGCCAGTGAGCCTCAAATCCTAGTAAAATCAGAATTCCCAGGGGGGCTCCTGCACCTCAACCCTGTAAGCTATGCTTCGTTAGGTCTGAGTGGGAAACACAGCCTTAAATGCAAAGTGCTCTCGGGCCCCAAATAGTCATTCCATGTTTTCTTCTCCTGCTTCCCTCTGGAGGCCCAGCATCTGATCATGAACCTCCCCCACCTCAGCACTGGCCCTGGGGGTCCTGGCAGGAAAGGGTTAAAGTCCTGAGAACTCGGGGCTCTTCTCTCAGGGGATTGGAATGTGCTGGAGGGGAGGGAAGCTGGTGGTCCAGCACTGAGCCTGGCCATTGTCGCAGAACAATTGCCCCCCAGGAACAGAACAGCAGACGCTAATTATGAGACACTTGTGTCCTCCATGCAATTATGAGATCTGTGTGACCATTAGCATAAGAAACTAGCACACTGGCTTGTTTGGGTCTAACTTTCCCCACAGTGCTCTACTCAGGAATCTGAAGAAGTAAAACGATGAACTCAGGGCATCATCAAAGACTCAGCCCAGAGATTCTCAAGTTTAGGCCACATGAGAATCACCTGGATGCTTGAAAAAATGCAGATTCTCAGGCCTCGATTCCAGAAACTTGGATTTGGTGGGTCTGAGTGGAAACGAAGGCGGGTTAGCCATTGAGATTCACAGAAGTCGAAACTTAGTTCTCCCTTGGAAGCTGGAGAAGCCCTGGCACCCATCTCGAAGTTTTCTAAGTGCCTCCACTCCCTGAGCAAAGGCTCTCACTGCCCTGCTGACGTTGCGTGAGCTGCGAGGGTTAAGCCCTAACACTGACTGAACCTCAAGCTGGCTCACAGGGAAGAGCAAGTCTAATGACTACTTTCCTGCCTACACAGAGCCTCAGATCTCATGGGAAAGGTAAGAGCAGAGAATAAGAACACAAACCTGGAGCAATGAGGGGTTGGGGAAGGGTCCCCCAATCCCTGACTTCTGAATTAACCGGGTGACTTCATGCAAGGATCAGAAACCTGTCTTCATCCAGCTTGGGTCAAAGGGTAATTGATGGGTGAGTTTGCTTAATGTCGAAAGAACTGCGGCTGACTGCAGAAATAACCAGAACCCAAAATTAAATGCCACTGCAGCTCTCTCCATGCTCACACACTGGCTTTCCGGGCCAAATGGCACCACTGACTCCCCACTTCACATCTTCCAGGCTCTTCCATCCTAAAGAGGCAATCAATCCTTCTTTAACTCCAGTTTGAAAGTTCCCAAAGAGATCCACGTTCTCACCTGTGTGTCTAGAGATGTAAAAGTGACCCTGACTAGCAGCCCACAGAACCAAAGGGTGGGAGTAGGAGAGAGGCCTCTTCCCCCAGGAAGGGGATGCTAGACTAGGCCAAACTGGTTCTCTAAGGCCCTTCAGATACTCTGTCACTTCAACCTCATGACCACTGACTGAGACAGGTGGACTCATTCCTCATTTTGACAAATGAGGAAAATAAGCAGAAGGTAGAGTGACTTTCCCAAGGTTACCGAGCTAGTCTTTGGCAGAGCTGGACTTGCTGACCAGGTCTCCCTGTATCCCAAGTCCAGTTTCTCCATGGCATTGTGCATGGCATGTTCAAGGCATGAGGGAGACATCAAGGTCTCTGGAATGTTTGGTCAAGTGTCCTGCAGAAGGAAGACAGGAACTGAAGGGACATGGCTTAAGAGACCAGGCAGGTGGACCAGGATCATATTCTAGAAAAGGGAACGTTAGACTAAACTTAGGCTCTTTTTTTTTTTTGAGACGGAGTTTCGCTCTTGTTACCCAGGCTGGAGTGCAATGGCGCGATCTCGGCTCACCGCAATCTCCGCCTCCTGGGTTCAGGCAATTCTCCTGCCTCAGCCTCCCGAGTAGCTGGGATTACAGGCACACGCCACCATGCCCAGCTAATTTTTTGTATTTTTAGTGGAGACGGGGTTTCACCATGTTGACCAGAATGGTCTCGATCTCTTGACCTCGTGATCCACCCGCCTCGGCCTCCCAAAGTGCTGGGATTACAGGCTTGAGCCACCGTCCCTACTAAAAAAAAAAAAAAAAAAAAAATTAGCTGGGCATGGTGGCGCACAACTGTAGTCCCAACCACTCAGGAGGCTGAGGCAGAAGAATCGCTTGAACCCAGGAGGCGGAGGTTGCAGTGAGCTAAGATCGTGCCACTGCACTCCAGTCTGACAACAGAGTGAGACTCCGTCTCAAAAAATAATAATAATAGAGCTCCCAAAGGGTACAGGAAGGAGCTTGTGGGGTGAACAGCTGTTCTTTCTATGTATCTAGATCTCTCTATGTATCTATATCAATATTTTTGTCAGTATAGGTATTGGTGTCAATACCAATGTTGATGTTGATATCCTATTGGTTCTATTTCTCTGAAGAACCCTGACTAATAGAGCGACCAAGAGGGGTCAAGGTGATGTCAGGAGGGCCACTTAGACATGTCCAGGTGACAGAGGTAGGACATGGGAGGAGGTCCCTTGCACATTAGAGGTCTAGTCACAACTCCACTTCATTTTTAAACTAAGATATAATTCACACACTGGAATATTCACCCCTTCAACTGCAATGCAGTGGTTTTTCATATATCCACAGAGTGGTTCAACAGTCACCACTATCAATTTCCAGAACATTTTTCTAGAAATCTAACCATTTCTAGATTTTCTAGAAATCTAACCATCAGAACCATTCTGCACTGCCCCTTCTCCAAGCCCCTGGCAACAACTAATCTTCTTTCAGTCTCTAGGGTTATGTCTTTTCCATGTATTTCATATATATGGAATCATACAATGACTCTTTGTGTCTGGCTTCTTTCATTTAACAAATGTTTTCAAGTTGATCTATGTTTTGTACACATCAGTAGTTCATCCCTTTTTAAGGCTAATATTCAATTGTGTGGATGAAATACATGTTTTGTTTATCCGTTCATCAGTCAATGGACATTTGGATTCTTTCCACTTTTTGGCTATTATGAATAATGCTTGCTATGTGCAAGTTTTTGTGTGAACATAGATTTTTCAATTCTGGGGGTCACATACCTGTGAATGGAATTGCTGGCTCATGTGTTAACTGTATGTCTGACTTTATGAGGAACTTCCAGAATCTTTCAAAGCAGCTGCACCATTTTACATTCCCACCATCAGTGAAGGCATGTCCCAATTTCTCTACATCCTCAACGAACCTTTATTATTGTCCAGCATTTTTATCATAGCCATGCTAGTGGGTCTGAAGTACTGTCTCACTGTTTTCAGCTGGGTGCAGTGGCGCATGCCTGTAGTCCCAGACACTTGGGAGGCTGAGGTAGGAGCATCATTTGGGCCCAGGAGTTTAAGGCTACAGTGTATCTTGAATGTGCCTGTGAGTAGCTACTGCACTCCAGTCTGGGTGCCATGGTGAGACCCCATCTCTTAAAAAGAACAAAAACAAAAAATGTATTCGTCGTTGGTTTAGTCTGCACTTCCCTCCCTGCTAATGATGTTGGGCATCTTTTTATGTGCTTATTGCCATTTGTAATCTTTGGAGACGTGTATATTCAGATTCTTTGCACAATGTTTTAATTGTGTTATTTATCTAGTTATTGTTGAACTGTGGATGCTCTTTATATATTCTAGGTACAAGTCCCTTATCAGATATATAATTTGAACTTTTCTCTCATTCTGAGTTGTCTTGCTCTTTCTTGACGGTGTCCAATGAAACAGAAAAGTTTTACATTTTGATTACGTAGAGTAATTTCATGTAATTGCTGCTAGGGTAGGTTTCATGTCTCCTATTTTGATGTGTGTTTGTATATATGTCTCTTCTTTCTGGCTTCTTCTATTCCTTCATTATTACCTTCTTTTGTACTAAATAGATATTTTCTAGTATTCTTTTGTCATTTCTTTATATATATTTTAGTTATTTTCTTAGTGGTTGCCCTGGAGATTATAATTAACATCTTAATTTATAACAACCTAGATTGGATTAATATTAACTTCATCTCAATTATATATATAAACCTTTCTCCAATATAGCTTCATTCCCTCCCCAACTTTTGCACTATTTTTGTCATACATATTACATCTTTATACATTCTATGGCCATCAACATAGATTTATAATTTTTGCTTCATATAGCTGTCCTTTAAAACAAATAGGAGGAAAAAGAGCTACCAAAAAATTGTATTTTTCCCTTTATATTTGTTTTTCCCTTTGTATTTATCTATGTGGTGCCTTTATTTCTTTAAGTGGATTTGACTTACTTCCTATTATCCTATCATTTCAGCCTGAAGGACTGAATGTTCATTAATATTTCTTGTATAAAAGTTGAATGTTCGTTAGTATTTCTGGTAGAGAAATACTAAAATGTTCAGTCTTCAGGCTGAAATACCTGTAAACTGCCTCTGTTTTTATCTTTCTGGGAATGTCTTCATGTCTCCTTCATTTTTAAAAGACAGTTTTGCTGGATATAGAATTTTTGGTTGATCAGCACTCTGACTATACCATCCCACTCACTGTCTTCTGACATCTATGGTTTCTGATTAAAAGCTGACAATCTTATTCAGGATCTCTTATACATGGTGAGTCACTTCTCTCTTAATACTCTGAAGATATTCTTTGTCTTTGCCTCTTAACAGTTTAATTATGATGTGGATCTTTCTTAGTTTATCCTAGTTGGAGTTTGTTGAGATTCTTGAACATGTAGGCGAATGTTTCTCATCAAATTTGGGAAGTGTTAGCCATCTTTTTTTTTTTTCAAATATTCTTTCTGCCACTCTATCTTCTCTTCTAGAACCCCTATTATGCACATTTTTATATTCTCAGTATAGCTCAGTATGCTTGATAGGTCTCAGACTCTTCGTTTTTCTTCATTCTTTTTATTTTTCTCTTCCTTAGACAGAAAGTATCATCCGACCTGTCATCAGGTTGGCTGACTTCTTTTTCTTCTGCCTTTTCAAATGTTCTCCTGAGCTCCTCTAAGTGAATGTTTCATTGCAGTTACTGTACTTTCAACTCCAGAATTTTTGTTTTTATAACTTCTCTTTGTTAATATTTTGTATTTCATGAGACAATATTTTCCAACTTTTCTTTAGTTCCTTAGATATAATTTCCTTAGTTCTTTAAGCATATTTTAAATAGCTAATTTAAAGCCTTTGTCTAATAAATCCAACATCTGGGCTTCCTCAGTAGAGTTTCTCTTAATTCTTTTCCCCCCTTTTTTCTGTTTATAGGCCATATTTTCTGATTTCTTTGCATGACTTATATTTTTTGTTGAAAAAGCAGACCTTTAAAATAATATAATATGGCAACTCTGGAAATCAGATTCTCCCCCTCGCCAGAGTTTGTTCTTATTATTTGTTGTTGCTGCTGTTTTTAAGTGTATTTTTAAATTATTGTGTGAAGTCTACGTTCTTTGTCACATGTTGCCGCTGAAGCCTCTGCTTGGTTAGCTTAGCCATTAATGATTAAAAAGAGATTTCCTTTAATGCCTCAGACCAACACATCTCCCATTCTTCACCTTGCGGTTCTGTGTGGATATTGAGACACGCCTTAAACACTCCACCAGGAAGCAAAAGAAAAGGTCTTCTGAAGAAAAGTTTAAGTTCCCAATAAAATTCAAGAAAATGTAGAGCCTATGAAATGTAAGATGAGAGAAGAAATAATAATGCAGAAGAATGGGATGAACAGAAGCCTGGAGATTGTTTTTATTTCGAGAAACTAATAATAAAAGAAATGAACAATGCTATAGCAGAATTTCCGACTGTGCCAGCAGTAATAAAGTACTGGGGCAAAGCAAATGCACCCCCAAGTCATCGATGTTGACAAGATGTCAGGAATGTGGTGACAAAAGAAAAGGGATGAAAATTATAAAAGGGAAAGCAGGAACGCCGTTGTTAAAAGGAAAAACATGAAAGAAGGAGAACTAAATACGTGCTCCGCCATGTGGAAAACCGGCGCTTCCAAAGAAAACAATTTGTTCACTCATTAATTCATTTAACCAATATTTATTGGACACAGACTGGGTGCTAGAAACTGAGAATAAATCGTGAACAAAACAAAGTTTTAGCCTTAATGGAGCCCACATTCTGGTGGAAAAACAGAAAATAAACAAGTGAGTATAATGTAAACAATACATATTTAAATTACAGTAAATGGTAAGTTTTATCAAGAAAAAGAACACAGGATGAAGGGTTACAACAGGATGACTAGGGTGTGTCAGTGGGGAGCTACTGTTGTTGGGAAGATAACATCTTAACAGAGACCTGAATTAAATGATGGAGAGAGTCCTGTGGATATCTGAAAGGAGGGTGTCTTAGTCTATTTAGTGTTGTTGCTATAACAGAATACCTGAGACTGGGTAATTTATAAAGAAGAAGGGTTTATTTAGCTCACAGTTCTGCAGGCTAAGAAGTTCAAGGGTATGGCCCAGGCTTATGTTGAAGGCTACTGGTCTGCATCATAACATGGTGGAGAAGGTCAAAGGGGCAGCGGATACATGCAAAGAGACGAAAACCAAGGGGCATCCTGGCTTTACAAAATCCAACTCTGGGAGAGCTAATTCTGTATTGGACATTTTTCAGTTTGAGAAGCCTATTAAACATCAATTCGGGTTTTGGCTTAGAGGTGTTGACAGATGAATGTATAAGCTAAAGATCAAGGAAAATGTCAAGACCGAAGGTACAACACTGAGAATCATCAATGTGGAAATGATATTTTAAATCATGATATTTAAATCCCATTGGCTATTAGATCAAAGCGTTGGACCCAGAAATGAGAAGATCGAGATAAAAGAGGATCAACAATAAGCAATGAAACCAACTGTGTGTGGAATCTACTCCAAATATGATAATTTCTAAAAATTAACTCTCAGAAAAGAATTGCTCTAAATTTATCTCCTTAAAAAAGATCTCATCCTGTGGATGTCTGAAGAGAGGGTGTCTTAGTCCATTTAAGTGTTGCTATAACAGACTACCTGAGACTGGGTAATTTATAAGAAGAGGCATGAGGGGAAAGGCATGGATGGGCCATGAAAAAAACAAGGACCCATCTCCCTACATAGACAGCATTCTGAGCCGCAGCAATAAGGCTGAACAAGAAGACCAATTTGGAAATGCACTATTCTAAAAATGAACTTTCAATTTATTTTTTATTTTTATTTTATCTTTTGAGACAGAGTCTTGCTCTGTCACCCAGGTTGAAGTACAGTGGCACAGTCTCGGCTCACTGCAACCTCTACCTCCCAGGTTCAAACAAGTCTTGTGCCAATGCTTCCCGAGTAGCTGGGATGCCAGGCGCCCACCACCACACCCAGCTAATTTGTGTCCACTAAAATACAAATTTTAGTAGAGATGGGGATTCACCATGTGGGCCAGGCTGGTCTCTAACTCCTGGCTTCAGGTGATCCATCCACCTCGGCCTCCCAAAGTCCTGGGAGTACAGGCATGAGTCCCGCACTCAGCCACGAATTCTTTATTTTGAACAAAAATCTTGTTTGGCAAAGAAACATCAGCCTGAAATGACCTCAATCAATACTGGTTTGCAATGATTAGAGACGTCACCTGACAGAATCAGTAAATAAGGAAGGCAAAGAAATTTGACACAGATTTAGTAATTATTGCTAAAGGTATCACCTCACAATTGCAAGTGTCAAATGTCTTTGTAAACAATCCTCCTAAAGCTCACTTGAAAATCAATACAGAAAATGGTTGTCTGTAGAAATCTTGCACATACACCGTCAGGCAAATTAAACAACCAAAAATCTGTCCTCACGTAATGGGTTATTGTGGCTTGGGATAAAGTTTCTGTGGAAGCAAATGCACAGATACAAACATAGATGTGTCACAATGCCTCAGATGGAAATGAAGATAACGTGCTGTGGAAAACTGTGTTGGACAATTAGAAAAGAAAATGGCTCTACTGATGACAAAGACTCTAATGTCCCAGACACCAGTGAGGAGTTCGAATAAAATTGTCTATTACAACTTTATTATTATATGAGTAGGAAAAAAAACAATAAATTAAATTACTTTTATAATGTATTTAAATTATATATGTAATGAAAGTACTCCAACAAAATTCATAAGTAAACATCAATTTCAACAAAATTCTAAAGGTTATTTATACTTAAATTGGCCAAAATGAGGGGGACTATTCTCAACTGGAAAAGGAATGGAGATGTTTTATGTTCTGGGTTGTCCTGTATTTAAACATATATGGTACTAGATATTCCTAGGGCTACAAAACTAAATGCAAAGTTATAGCATTATCTTCAGTTTGGTGGTATGAGGGAAAGATGGGTCATGAAAAAAATCAGGGACTCATCTCCCAACATACATAGCATTCTGAGCCACGGTAATCGGACTGAACAAGAAGACCAAAGCCCTCCCATTGTTCTGACTCAGATTCTTAACACTGATAAGGGTACACTCCAAAAGAGGGAGGGAGAGGGAGAGAGAGAGAGAGAGAGAGAGAGAGAGAGAGAGAGAGAGAGAGAGAGAGAGAGTGTGTGTGTGAGTGTATGCAAGCACACACAAGTGGGCACATACATGGATGTCAGGAAGGCAACAGCAGAATCAGGGAGGCTGGAAAATATCATTTGGGAAATATTCTCAGAGCTATAGACCAATATCATCAACAAATACCTGTTGGGTTGGGAACATTATTAAGTTGGTACAAAAATAATTGTGGTTTTTGCCATTGAACATCATAGCAGCCTTCAACACAGAAAGCCTATGGTTATGAGCTTTTCCTTTAGCTTGATGTCTCTGATGTAGTTACTCTACCCCAAAAAAGGAGAAAGACATAAGTCAGATGAGGCATCCACAGTGGGACAGGGCACTTCCGTGGCTCATGTTGCACAGTGGGTTCAACAAATACGGAAAAAATATACCAACTTCCAGTTTAAAGATAATGAATTGAACCCAAGCTTTGAGCTCTGCTTTCTTTGGAAATTCCATTAAAGCAACACTAGAGGGTTTTAACAACAATCAGTAAGGATCTATTAACAAGGACCAATAGGAAAAAAAAAGCAACATCAAAATTTTGGAAGCTGGAAAGCAGATAAACAAGCTGAGGACTGAGAAAGTTGAGTTATAAGCCGACAGAGAGTGAATCCAAGAACCAACCCAGTTTATACTAAAGAACACCCCAATCACTCAGCAATTACTATCCAGGATCTCTGGAAGTAAAGGTGAGGACTGGACTAAAAATTCAAGAGTTGTTGAAAGTCTGTTTAAGAGACATTTGGACTCCCCTGCCCCATTTTCCCCCTGACTCTTTATACCCAGGCAGATGACTGAATGTCTAGTTTTTCCAAAAGGGATGACAGGTATAGTTGACAGACACAAGAGAATTAAGTCTAAACACACACATCCCGGATCTTGAAATTCTTAAGCCTCTTCCCCTGCTCAGATAGTACGTCTCTGGTGGCCAGCCCTTCTGCCTCTAGGGAGGAGACTACACAAGTCTTCTCTGGGGAATTGACCAGCCCAACAGGAAAGACCCTGAGATACTGACTTGGAACTGGGGGTTACCAGGGAACTGGTCTGTTGAATCATCCACAGTTATACAGCCAATAAGCTCCACTCATGTTTTCAGAGCTTCCAATAAACTTTTTAATCTCTCATTAGTAAATATGTGCAGATAATTAGAGATTACCAGACATGTGAGGAAAACCTCTAAAGTGAAAATCAGAGAACAAAACCAAACAGAAAAAAGATGGGTTATGGGGATGGGTATAGTAGGTAGAATAACAGCCTCCCAAAATGTGCATGTTCGAATTCCCAGAATCAGGGAATGTATCATGTTACGCGGCACTTTTGCAGATTTAAGGTTGCAAATGGAATTAAAGTTGTTAATGTTCTGATTTCTGCGATAAGGAGATTATGCTGGATTATCCGGGTGAGCCCTATCTAATCATATGAGTCCTTAAAAGCCAAAAATTTGTCTTTGCCATAGTCAGAAGGAAATGTGGCAACGAGAAAAGAGACAGAGATGGAAGGAAACGGGCTATGAGTGAAGGAATGTGACTGTTCTCTAAAGCCGAAAAAGACAAGGAAACAGATTAGCCCTAGAACCTCCAGAAAGAAACATGTTCCTTCCAACACCGCCATCTCAGTTCAGTGAAACCCACATTGAACGTCTAACCTACAGAACTATAAGATAATACACTCATATTGTGTTAATTTTTTAACAGCAGCAATAAAAGCCAGTACAGGGGTATTTAGAGAAACAGAAATGATCCAGAAAGAAGAAAATCTCTTTTTCAAAAGTATTAGTTCCTTCAAAGGGATGAAGCATTGCAAACATGAAATAGGAACAAGATTCTATTTTAAGAAAAGCAACATTCTGAAACCAAAAGAGTGCTCATAAAGTTAAAAATATGATCGAAAAATTTTAAAGTCAGCAGCAGGCTTGGAAGCTATAGATGAGGAACTCTCCCAGAAAGTAGATCGAAAAGACAAAGATACAGATAACAGGAAAGAAAAGGTCAAAAAATAAATAAACTAGAGAAACCATCCAGAAGATGCCGAGCAAATAAAAGGAGTTCCAGAGAGAACAGAGAAACATCGAAGAGTACATCAGCAACAAAACAGTCATAAAAACATGTCCCTAAGAGAAGGACAAGAATGCCAGATTGAAGAGGCCTGTGAGTAGCAAGTACGATGGACAAAAATAGACCCGTGCTAACACATATCATCTTGAAATTCCAGAACACTGGGAGCAAAGAGAAGATTTTTTTAAGTATTTCTGATCATTTTTAGACTACCTAATCTGTCCATTTCTGGGAGGAATACAATAAAAGATTCAACTGCAAATAATGCATTATCACCCTCTCCCTGTGGCTCTGTCACTTGTTGCTTGATATATTTTTAGTGTATATTTTTAGGTCCATATATGTTTGTTTGGGTTTTTGTTGTGTCATTCCTTTTATGAGTATATAACCTCTTGCCTTGTTCACGATGATGCTTGGGGATTAAATGCTATTTTGTTACATGTTGAAATTGCCAAACTATCAATATTTTCATGTTTGCCTGGAATCCAGTCTGATTTTTCAACTTTTTTGCCTTTTGTATTGCTTATTTCTTATTTTGAAAACATAGTATCGTCTCTTTCTTTTAAAAAATCTACTCTGAGATGTCCATGAATCTAATTCATTTCTTATAATTACTGTTATATTATAATGTATTTCACAATTTACACTTATAGGGATTTCTTTGTCTTTTTTCCGTCTTCTATCCAGTTTTCTTTTGGATAGGGAGAATTTCCTTTTGCTGGTTCAAAAACTATGTATTTTTCTTTGGGTCTGATGTCAGTTACCCTTAAGTAAAGACCCATACTCAAGTTTATTTTTCCTACTTCCTGAACTTGACTAAATTTAAATCTAGTCTTCCATGTTTTTCATATCACTTGTAGTACCCACTTGACGTTGGTCTGATTCTTGTTTGTTGGCGATCTGCTTCAAGTTCAAAAGCATTTACAATTTGTCTTTGATGTTCTTATGTTTCACTCTAACATAGGTACAGCCTTTTGTGTGTTTTGTTTTGGTTTTTGTTTTGCTTCATTGTGTTTTGAGACAGTCTTACTATATCCACCAGGCTGAAGTGCAGTGGCAGGATCATGGCTCACTGCAGGCTCAACTTCCCAGGCTCAAGCCATTCTCCTGCCTCAGCCTCCCAAGTAGCAGGGACTACAGGTGCATACCATCACATTCAGCTAATTTTTTATTTTTTGTAGAGTAGGGGTCTCACTATGTTGCCCAGGCTGGTCTTGAACTCCTGGATGCAAGCAATCTTTCTGCCTTGGCCTCCCAAAGTGCTGGGATTACAGATATGAACCACCACACCCAGTTAAGTATAGGTTTTTCTTTATCTCTTTTCTTTGGTGTTCTATAGAACTTTTCAAGCCAGAGACTCTTGTCTTCAATTTTAGGAAGCTGAATCTTCACTGTTTCTTTAAATATTTCATCTTTTTGATTTGTTTCTGCTCTTAGTTTTTCATTTTTAAAATATTAACACTTTTATTTCTATCCATCTTTCAAAGCATTTTGAAAATACATATTTTCTCCCTCTTCATCATTTTCTATGGCCTCAGAATAATTCCTCTACCTAATCCTCCATTACATTAATTTGTTCTTCAGCTGTTTCCATCCTGCTATTAATTCTATCTCTTGTAATTTTTGCTTCAACTATTATACTTTCATACTCGATATTTCTACTTGGTTCTTGTCAATGATTTCTTACTTTTTCTTCACATGCTTAAAATCTTCTCTTATTTTCTTAATTATGTTTATAATGTTATTTTAAATTCTGAAGCCATCTCTGAATAATTGCACTTCAGGTGAATGTACTCAGTTTGTCTTTTAAAAAAAAAAAGGGGGCCAGGTGCGGTGGCTCACGCCTCTAACCCCACCATTTGGGAGGCCGAGGCAGGTGGATCATGAGGTCAAGAGATCGAGACCATCCTGGTCAACATGGTGAAACCCCATCTCTACTAAAAATATTTTTAAAAATCAGCTGGGCATGGTGGCACGTGCCTGTAATCCCAGCTACTCAGGAGGCTGAGGCAGGAGAATTGCCTGAACCCAAGAGGCAGAGGTTGTGGTGAGCCGAGATCATGCCATTGCACTCCAGCCTGTGTAACAAGAGCGAAACTCCATCTCAAAAAAAAAAGAGAGAGAGAGAGAGAGACAGAAGTATTTCTCAGATATCTAGGTATCTTGGCCTGTGAATTCATGTTCCCACAATGGAATCAACTACTTTGTTTAGCAAAATGAATGGAACCTCAAAGAGCCAGGCTCTCATCTATGTCCCTGTGGATGAATGTCAGTTAAGTAGAGGGATGAGCCCCTGGGTAGAGAAGCTCAACTACCACAAAACAATAGTTAGCCACTGCTCTTTGTTGCCCTTGTAACTGACAACTCTGGTTGGGATTTCATTTTGCATCAATTTCTTGCTCAGCAGAGCACCTAGCTGTCCCATGTTTACAGAAGTCTGGGCTGTTGCTTCCAATTTCTATGGTGAAGTGGAAGTCAAAGATGATACCAAGGCATTTCAGGAGAAGCAGCAAGAATAAAGCTTTCTTTCTTTTTTTTTTTTTTTTTTTTGAGACAGAGTCTTGCTCTGTCACCAGGCTGGAGTGCAGTGGCGCTATCTCAGCTTGCTACAACCTCCGCCTCCCAGGTTCAAGCAATTCTCCTGTCTCAGCCTCCTGAGTAGCTGGGACTACAGGTGCACACGACTATGCCCGGCTAATTTTTGTATTTTTAGTAGAGACAAGGTTTCACCATGTTGGCCAGGGTGGTCTCCATGTCTTGAGCTTGTGATCCGCCTGCCTTAGCCTCCCAAAGTGCTGGGATTACAGGCCTGAGCCAGCGGGCCCGGCCAAGAAAAGAGCTTTTTTAAAGCTTCCTGCCAAGCTGGTAGGTTTTAATCTTGGTTCAGCATTAGATGCACATGTGGAACATTTTTCAAATGCCACAGCATCACAGACTAATGAAATCAGAATATCTGGGAGGAGGCTTGGAGGTGAGTATTGATTTTCTCAGCATTGTATTTTGAAAACAAAAATTGAATCAACAAATCAGTCTTAAAAAACAGTACAGAGAGCATCACTGCTGTCTTCACCCGGATTCACCAAAAGTTGCCACGGTTGCTCTCGTTCTCTCTCTCTCTTCTTCTCCATGTACTCGGGGTTCTGTTTCATCAAAGCATTTGGAAATAAGTTGCAGACAGCTAGTAATTCAACATCAATCAACTAAGGAGGAGGACATTCTCCTATATTTCCCGGTTATCTGGTGCGAATAGTTTTTAAAACTTCTCAGATGACATCTAACGTGCACCAGGATTGCAAATCACTGCTCTAACCCACCCTCCCACCATTGCCTTTGCTTGTCCCATCCTTTACTGCCCCCAACATACATGAGTGTGTGCACGCACGCGCACACACACACACACTCCAGTTCAAAGCAGCCGTGAGGGCCAGGCATGGTGGCTCATGCCTGTAATCCCAGCACATTGGGAGGCCAAGGCAGGCGGATCACCTGAGGTCAGGAGTTCGAGAACAGCCTGACTAACATGGTGAAACCCCATCTCTACTAAAAATAGAAAAAAGAAAATTAGCTAGGCGTGGTGGCAGGCGCCTGTAATCCTAACTACTGAGGAGGCTGAGGCAGGAGAATTGCTTGAACCTGGGAGACAGAGGTTCCAGTGAGCAGAGATCATGCTATTGCACTCCAGCCTAGGTGACAAGAGAGAAATTCTGTCTCAAGGAAAAAAAAAAACAGCAGCCGTGAGACCCTTCTAGGAGCTTCCAACAGTTCTTTGTTAGTTCCTCCAATCCATGTTTTCTACTATTTCTGTGGTTTCTCCAGGGTAGAGTTCATGGCAAGAACCATCAATGTGGCTTCTAGGTCGTCTTGACAGGAACTTGAAGCCCTCACGCCCTGTATATTTATTTTATAATGCTGATGTATTTGGTCAGGTCCACCTCTTGATAAAGCAGTGAAGAAATCAGCATTCTAGGCAAAACATAACACTAGAGAAAAACTGAAGGCAATCCTAATGCAAACTAAAGTCTGCGCTTGAATTTGTTTATAAGGTTTCTTAAACGTATAACGGATATTTATTTAGCAAAAAGAAAATACATAAAGACTAAATTAACCCACCTTGTCCACAAGCCCATTTCAGTCTGAGTTTTAAATGCTTAAAATTAAGCTACATGATCCAGTCTCCAAGTTCCCTTTTTAAAAAAATGTCTTGAAATAGTGCCTCTGTCTCAACATCTTTGCCATATTGGACATCATAAAATTGTAAATCTTTTTGAATCTGATGTGCAAGTGGTGATGTCTCGTGTGGTTTTAATTTGCATTTCACTGGATATCAGCAAGGCCAAACATCTTTTTACATAGCAGATTAGCCATTTATACATTCTATCAGATATTCATAATGTTTGCCCACTTTTCAAGAGAGGTTTTTAAATTAAAGGTCAATAGTCTTTCCCTTTAATCTTACTTTAAAGCAACCAATATTTTCTATTGGTTTTGTATCCTTCTGAATCTCTCAAAATGCATCCAGATATATATTCACTGAGACAGTACTAGTAAGATGATTTTGAAACTACCCAGATACATTAGGGTAGAGTGTGAAGTGAGGGGAATCACAAAGGAAAATCTATTCATGCCAGCCCAAGGCAAGTACAAATCCTAAGTAGAATCCTATCCAAAGGTGAAAACTGAGCAAGAACCAAGAACTTAGCAACCAATGAAAAGGAAATGAACACAGCAGTATAGAGAGATGAAGACCATGTTTCTAAAACTGAACCCATAAGACAGATGAAATTTTGGGGCAAATCTACTTTCTACTCCCAGTGACATGGGAAAAAGTTCAAGGACTCCAAAGGAAAAAAGGATGAAAAATGAGCTCCTGTAACCTTAGACTGGGTTTGCAAAAGAATGGGCAACGATACCAAAAAAATGGTAAGAAACGAAATAATGCTATTAGAACATTTTTTTAATGGGTAGGAAGGGAGGGAGAAGAGATTCATCATTGAAGGAACACAGATTGGCAAGATGGAGGGTCCTAGAGAGAAAATAACGCAGAATGTAGAAGCAAAAGCCAAAGAATTGAGGGAAACCACAGAGGAACAAAAAAGAGATGGAGTGTAGGATAATTGGTACTCCTAAAGAAGAGGCTAGAACAACCTAGACAGAAACAGTGATCGAAACATGAAAGAAGAGCTCTTTCCTAATATGAAAAAAGACAATGCCGGGCAAACTCTAATCAAAATTATTTCAATTTAGTTATAAACAAAAATGTCTGTAAATATCCGCACTGAAGAAGGACTCTGATGTTTCTGCCATACAGTTCGCTGACAGAAGACAAGTCAGCGTTTAAAGGAAGAAAAGAAATACGATCCCGAGTTCTAAGCCCCCAAATTCTAATCCCAGTCAGATGCCAGTCACCTGGTAAGGAAACAGACAGGGTGTTATTAAACATCAGAAAATTTTAGCAGGAGATCACGTAAATACTCTCTCAAGAACTAGTTGAATAAGTATATACTTCTGAATAGGAAAGCTGTATTGTAGAAAGCCTGGGGGAAGAGCCAAATCTATCCAAATTGCATCCAAATTCTCAACACGAAATGAAGACTAAATAAACATGAAAAATATTGTTATAAGAAAGAACAAGAATATTAAGTTCCTTGACAAAGAAGGACACCTAATACAAATATGAATGATAAGTTCCTTATAATAGGGGGGGGCAAAAATTCAGAATACACAAATCCGGTAAGGTGGATTTGGAATTGATATTGACAGAGGAGAGAATGGGAGGAAGCAAAAGCGTGCAATTGATCTTCTCATTCATAGAGAAAGACAAAGGGCGAGACCTTACTTCTAAAACTGATGAATTGGAAAATCTAGGATTAATCAAGTTCTTCAATGATCAATAGATCTAAAAGCAGAATCTATATGGGCATTCAATTACTTTAAAAATACAAAGCAAATTAAACTGTAATGAATCACAACAAACAAAATAACCTAAGAACACTTTTAAACAACAGAAATTGTGAGACAATAAATGAAAATGAAATAAACAGTTTTTTAAAAAACTTACTCGAATTAAAATATAAAATGTAACTCCACAAAGATTTACGTAAAATAAAATGATTCAGAAAGACTATAAGTAAGAGGACCAGCAAAACTTGTTCAAAAAAATTGTTCGGGGGGCCGCGGTGGCTCCGGCCAGTTGTCCTGGTGCTTGAGGAGGTAAGGCCATGAGTTCAAGGCCAACCTGAGCAACATTACAAGCTCTCATTGATTAACAACAACAACAACAACAACAAAAAAAAAATTGTTTGAGGGAAAGCAAAGAAGAAAGCAGAGCCATGATTACATCAGAAGAAGTAGAACTCTTTCAAAAATCCCAACGTCATAGAAATCTGTTGCTATTCAAATCGTCCCAACGCATGATGAAAGAAAATTTTCAACTAATTTTACAAATTATGCAGAATTTAGTATTTAAAAAGTAGACAAGCACAAAATAAAAGACTATAAACCCAATTATGAATACACATGCAAAACAACAAAATATTAGCAAAAACTAAATAGGACATTAAAAGAAAACTTGTGAGAATAAGCCAGGGTTATTCAAAATTTGGTAGGCTGTTAATATAAAAAGAAAATAATTCAATAAATACCTAAAAAACAATTTTTTATTTCTTTTGAGACCTAGTCTTGCCCTATCACCCAGGCTGGAGTGCTGTGGCATGATCTTGGCTCACTGGTTCAAGCCATTCTCCTAGCTCAGCTTCCCAAGTAGCTGTGATTACAGGCACGTGCCACCGTGCCCAGATAAGTTCTATCCTTTTAGTGGAGACTGGGTTTCACCATGTTGGTCTGGCTGGTCTCAAACTCCTGACCTCAAGTGATCTACCCATCTCGGCCTCCCAAAGTGCTGGGATTACAGGTGTGAGCCATGACGCCCTGCCCTAAAATACAATTTTTAAAAGTACCATGTATCCCTGATGTCAATGTTTCATAAAACAAGAATAGAAGGATAGTTCCATAACAAAAACATTTGCACAGGTACATCAAATGAGTGTTGGTGTCATTCTCAAAGGGAAGACACACATGAGATTCCCCCTAAATCTGAGAAAAGACTAAGGAGATTGATGCTGTCACTGCTTTTGTGCTCTCTTCTGGAAGTGCCACCAATGTCACTAGGCAGGAGAATGAAATAAGAGATACAACTATTAGGAAAATAAGTAAAATGATGAATATTTGCACATTTTATTATTTTCTACCTTGAGAAAAAAAAAACAAGAAATGAATCGAAAACCTGATGGAAATAATAATAGATTCAGTAAGACAGATAGCTTAAAAATAAATATACTAAAATATATAGTTTTTTTTAGGTTTTCAACAATGACCAACTAGAAAATATAACCGATTTTTAAAATTTCATTCATGCCAGCAATAAAAATCAAAAGATAACTAAGGAAAAGCTTTAAAATGTGCAGGATGCCTATGAGAAAGGAACAACAATTTAACTCTTCCGAAGTATTTAACAGAAAAAAAAAAGAGAGAAGTAGTGTGTTTTTGGAGAAGAACATTCAGTTTGGTTAAATACTTTCAGAAGATAATTTGGCAGTGTTATCAAAATGGCAAATGAACATACCTTTTTATGTCCCCTTTCAAAGGACCCTACAGAAATCCTACCACAAAGCACAGAATTATTATACGCAGAATGACTCAAGAATCTTGGACTGAGCAACTGAATAAACAGTCATGTCATTTCCAAAGTTAGCAAAGTTTATCAAATTGACAAATTATCAAAAAATGCCTTAAAAAGTGCTTACTCTTTGAGCTGGCCATTCCATTCTTAGGGATTTCTTCTTAGGAAATATTCCTGGTTATGCTCAGAGTGAGTTTCTGGGAAATTAACTCCGGTGGTATTTCTAATAATGAAAAAATGCAAGCAATTCCAATGTTTAACAATGGAATATTGTGTGGCCCTAGACATTTATGCAGAAAAACATTCAATGATCTGGAAAGAGATACGTGATTATACTGTAACATGAAAAAATCACGTTCTATTACATATAATGTGTACATATAATGAAATTTTGTTGGAAAAAAACTATACGAATAAACATATGCTTAGGAAATAGACTAGCGAGACACAGATCATTGTTGAAAGTGGCTGTCTCTGGGTTACAGGTTTCTGGGTGATTTTAAATTTTCTGTCTATATTTTCTGAATTTTCTCCAATAATCATGTTTTACTTTTGTGTCCTAAGAAACTGCTTTATAAAATGTTTGGTTTTTTTTTTCCTTCTGTGCAAGGTTCTTCTGGGGGCTCTATAGTTCATGTCGTCTGTAAGTCAGTTTTGAGGCCAGGAGTTCGAGACTAGCCTGGCAAACACAGAGAACTCTCATCTCTATAAAAAATAGTAAAATTTGCCAGGCATCGTAATCCAGGATGACTAAGTTCCTTTGACGACTTATGCTGTTTGGCTGACTTTAAACCAGTCACCATTAACCCTGAAGGACCATCGCTTGCTGCTGGTTAATTCACTCCTTCACCAAAGCAGATGTGGGCAAGGTCCCATCCATGACCCTTGGCCAGCACCCTTTCCTTGCTGCCCCAATGCTAGCTGCCCTCATCTGCATGGATAGGGCTATCTTGGGGAGGGGAACTGGAGGCAAAGATTTGACCTTTCAACCAGGAGAAACCTTTAAGCAAAAACTGTCCCTAGTTGGAATGTTGATCACTCCGGTCACTTCCCATCTTGGGTGGCCCCCACGATAGCCCAGTGGGATTGACCGGCGTTCAGCTGCCCACCATAATAATGAGCTTAGGCTCCCTTCCCTTCCTGTCTCACTGCCCTAGTCCCCTGCCTGTCCTGGGATCCCCTTTGAAATAAACTACGTGCTCTGGGATCCTTATCTTGGGGTCTGCTTTCTAGCGACCAAAAGCAAGATAACCTGTATTCCTTATCTACCCCTCCTCAAACCTCCAATTCCTACCCACTTCCACTCTCAGCTGTTGACCTTGCTTTTATTTTGTAAAAGAAAGAGAAGTAATCAGAAGACAGCTTCCCATCCCTCCCCTAACCTGTCCATCTTCTCTCCTGTTACTGACCAATGTCGAAGTGGCTTGGGGGGCAGGTCTGAAAGGGGCATCTCCTTTTTAGGCATTTGAAAAAGGAGAGGACACTGGGTCAGAGTAACAGCACAGGCAAAGCTTTCTGATACCCTTGGCCCAGAGCAGGCCTGTGCTCCAGTGATGAGAGGCAGAAGTGACAAGGAGGCCAGGCTTCCCTGACCACCTGCAGCCTGGCCCAGCCTTTTGTTGGCTGCCTGGGAGGGGAAGGCCTTTGTTGGACAGGGTGCTGACACCAGCCCCAGGCCCTCACCTTGCCACTCTCTTATCAACACTACAGGAGATACCTGAATCTAGTCTTTCAGTTACAACCACAATTGTATTAATAATAATAAACAAAATTATTATCAGAAAATTATCAGATAATTAGCTTTTCTTTAGTACTTAGCATGAGTTTGGTGTGTGTATTAGTCTGCTCAGGCTGCCGTAAGAGAACACCACAGACAGGGGCTTAAACAGTAGAAATTGATTTCTGTCCCGGAGGCTGAAGTCCAAGATTAGGAGCCAGCAGGGCTGCTGTCTGGTGAGGCTGCACTTCCCGGCTTGGAGACAGCCACCTTTTTGCTGTGTCTGTACATGACCTTTCCTCTGTTTACACAAGAAAGAGAGGGAAAGGGCATGGGGGGAAGATCTATCTCAGCTGTCTCTTTTCTTTACTTTTTTTTTTTTGAGATGGGGTCTCACTCTGTCGCCCAGACTAGAGTGCAGTGGCATGATCTCAGCTCACTGCAACCTCTTCCTCCCTCATTCAAGCGATTCTCCTGCCTCAGCCTCCCAAGTAGCTGGGACCACAGGCACACACCACCACGCCCAGCCAATTTTTGTATTTTTAGTAGAGACAGGATTTCACCATGTTGGCCAGGATGGTCTCAATCTCTTGATCTCGATCTCTTGACCTCGTGATCCGCCAGCCTCGGCCTCCCAAAGTGCTAGGATTACAGGCGTGAGGCACCATATGAGCCATCATGCCGGTCCTCTTCTCTTCTTACAAGGACATCAGTCCTATCTGATTAGTCCCTCCCATTCCCCTTATGACCTCATTTAACCCTATGCATTAGTCTGTTCTCACTCTGCTAATAAAGACTGGGTAATTTATAAAGGGAAGAGGTTTAATTGACTCAGTTCCAAAAGGCTGGGGAGGCCTCACAATCATGGCAGAAAGCAAATGAGGAGCAAAGTCACATCTCACAGGGTGGCAGGCAAGAAAGCTTGTGCAGGGAAATCCCGTTGATAAACCCATCAGATCTCATGAGACTTATTCACTACCACGAGAACAGGATGGGGGAAACCACCCTCATGATTTCATCATCGCCACCTGGCCCACCCTTGACATGTGCAGATTGTTACAACTCAAGGTGAGCTTTTGCTGGGGACACAGCCAAACCATATCACCCTAATTACCTCCTTAAAGGCCCTACCTCCAAATACCGTCAAATTGAGGGTTAGGGCCTCAACACATGAATTTGGGGCAGGGTGGGGGGGGGGGAGGGGAACACAATTTTGTCTATAATTACATGGCTTTTTGTGTTTAACATGTATTAACTTTTTTCATATTCATGACAATGTCATAGGGTAGGCATTTTTTAAATGACGAAATGTGGCACAGAAAGCCTTAGTATATTGCTGAAAATCACAGCTAGTCAGGGTGTTGGGAGGATTTGAACCTAGGCACTCTGGCTTCAGAGCCTGTGCTCTTATCCACCCCACCATTCCAAGCCTGGAAGCCCTGAGCTCAGACGACAGAACCGGGGCAGCACTCACAGACCCCACGGTAAACTGGCCACGGAATCATAACCACAGCCCTGTTCCTCTCAGTCAACCTTCACAGCAGTTTGAGGAGTTGAGTGGTCACTGTGCCCATGTTATAAATGAAGAAACTGAGGCTCTGAGAGTCAAGAAAGATGGCACAGGACTCAGACAAGGCTACACGTCACCCTGACTCTCTAACATCTGGCACGTGGCAGATGCTCAGTTAAAATTAAGTGAAGGAGTGAAGGAATGAATGGATGAATGTAGGACACTGCCTGCCCACTCAGTCTGATGTGTGAGTGGCAGAGGCTATGTGTGGATGGGCCAGGAGCTGTGAAAACCTCCTTGCTTTAAGACAAGAGACCATGCTGAACGTGGTGGCTCATGCCTGTAATCCCAGCACTTTGGGAGGCCAAGGCTGGAAGATCACCTGAGGTCAGGAATTTGAGACCAGCCTGACTTACATGGCAAAACCCTGTCTCTACTAAAAATACAAAATTAGCCAGGCATGGCAGTGCATGCCTGTAATCCCAGCTACTTGGGAGGCTAAGGCAGGAGAATTGCTTGAACCCAGGAGGCAGAGGTTGCAGTGAGCTGAGATCACACCATTGCACTCCAGCCTGGGCAACCAGAGCGAAACTCTGTCTCAAAAAATTAAATAAAATAAAAATTAAAAATAAGATAAGCAACCAAGTCAGGATTTGAGGCTCTGAGACACTGAGGGGAGGCTCAGGGCAGAGGTGACTATGTGGGGTGGGGGACACAGGTTCTCTAACAGTTGAGGGTGAATCAGAGCAGGAGATGCTTCTCCAGTTTTGACTCAGTCACCTCCAAAACAGAGCAGAACCCTGGCTCACACAGGATGAGCTTTGGAGTCACAGGGATCAGGGTTTCCTGCCTCTGTGTGTGACTTCGACCGAAGCAATCACCGTCTCTAAATTTCAACTTCCTCCTCTGTCAAATGGAGGTGACAGCTACCAGCCCTAGGGCTGCTGTGAGAACAAAGTCAAGGGGCAGATGTGCGGTCACCTGGCAGGTGGCATGTGTCCTTCCCATTGATGGCTGCTGTTGTCCAGTGGCCAGGCCAGTGTGGTGAGGCCCAAGTGGGTTCAGAATGGGAGCCAGGCAGTGCCGGAACTGTGCCCTTGGCAGGCAGGATAAGCCACAGACAAGTTCAGAGCAAGTCTCTCCCCAAATCAGGGTCTCAGTTTCTCCGTGTGTAACACAAGGCCCCAAATCTCTCCCAGAGCTGACCTTCTAGAAACTCGGTATTCACCAACACATCCGGCAAAGGGAAAGTCGTGAGCCTGCCTGACCATAGGACCACCAAGAGGAGTCACAGAGAGGGGACCTGCTCTGCCCAGTGTCCTCCCACCATAGGTCAAGGTCAAGAGCACACAGAGCCATGATCATCTGATTCCCAGATCCGGCCCGAAGTGAAGGAAAGTGTGCTGGATGTAGAATCAGCACACAGAGGGCCAGTCCTGGATCTGCCACCTACGTCCATGGACATTGGACAAGTCACTTCTTCCATTTCCCCATTTCTTTATGCATAGCATGGGAATAGCCCTTATCTCTTTTAGAAGAAAATGTAGGAGACGCTGTTGGAGTAGTGAAGGATTTCTTAAACAATTCACAGAAAGCATAAACCACAGAGAAAAATCTGACTGCATTAAAACTTAACATTGCTGTAACCAAAAAGCACCAAATCCAAAATTAGCAGAGAGGCCACAGGCTTGGAGAAAATATTTACAATACATATAACTGACAAGGGATCAATATCTATAATACATAAAGAATTTTTACAATCCAATTTCAAAAGCAAATAGAAAAAGAGGCAAAAATATCCACAAGCATTCACAGAAGAAACTCTAAAGCCCAATCAATTTATAAACACATGCTCAGCTTCGCTGTCGACCAGGGAAATGCAAATTTAAGCAATTGAAAGACTATTTCATAAACATCAGGTTGGGGAAAAAAAATCTAACGAAATGTTGCAGAGGAGGTGGGAAAGACAGGAGCTTTTAGGAAAGGAGTGCTGATACTCTGACCTGGGAGAGCAATTTGTCAATATCTAGTGAAGCTGGACGTGTCCATGCCCTGGGGCCTCATGATCCAACAAGTCCAGTTTCAGATAAATATCCCAAAAGAGTAATTCCTATACATGGGCTCATAATTTGCACTGCAGCCCTGATATTATTGGGAAGATAAAGAGAACAAGCTAAATGCCTATCAGTAGAAGATTGGGTAAGTCAATTTTAAATCCTTCTTACATTAGAATACGAATTGAAGACCAATGAACTAGATTGACTTGTAAAAAGGTGAATAAATCCTAAAAGCACATGTCAAGTTACAGTAAGTTGCAAAAGGACACATACACTATTATTCTACATAAATGTCAAAAGCCCACCTAACAGAGCTGTATGTTCTTTGTGACCATACATAGTCCAGTAAGTTCTTAACCATGAGGAAGACATGTGCCTTTAAAACATGGGTAGCGACAGCGGTTACCTTTGAGTATTGGAATAAGGAAGGCTCTGACTGTACTGATAATGTTTCATTTCTTTAGAAGAATTTTTATTTAATTTTCTTTCTTTCTCCGAGTGGGGGTGAAGGGAGGAAGAGAGAGAGAAAGAAACTAGGACAAACGTAGCAACACAGTAACATCTGCTAAACCTTGGTGGTAGATTCGTAAGCATTATTTCATCATACTAATCTCTGCACTTTTCTGGGTGGTTGTAACATTTCTGAATTTTAGATAAAAATTGTTGGGGTGATAGAAATGTTCTGTGTTTTTATTGTGGTGAGAGTTCTATGAATGTGGACATCTGTGAAAGCGCATTGAATTGGACACCTGAAATAGGTGCATTTTATGGGTCTTTTTTTATATATGTTATTTTATTTTATTTTATTTCACACAGAGTCTTGCTCTGTTACCCAGGTTGGAGTGCAGTGGCATGATCTCGGCTCACTGCAGCCTCCACCTCCCGGGTTCAAGCAATTTTGCCTCAGCCTCCCCAGTAGCTGAGATTACAGGCATGCACCACCATGCCTCGCTAATTTTTACATTTTTAGTAGAGACACAGTTTTACCTTGTTAGCCAGGTTTTTTATTTTGTTTTGTTTTTTCTTTTTGTATTTTTAGTGGAGATGGGGTTTCACCATGTTGGCCAGGCTGGTCTGGAACTCCTGACTTCAGGTGATCCACCCCCCGCAGCCTTCCAAAGTGCTAGGACTACAGGCATGAGCCACCATGCCCAGCCTGGTGCATTTTATCATACATCAATTATACCCCAATAAAGTTGATTCTAAAAGAAGAAACAATTAAATGTTGGCTGGTCAGCACTCAGTGTCTCCAGTGGCACCAGTTCCAGACGGAAGCAGAGGTAGGAGAGACTTAACAGGCGATGTTTCAGTGTTTAGGGTCTGTCCCCCAAATTGGGGCCTTCAGGCCACCCAAGACTTCATGGCAAATGCGACACCTTTGCTTTGGGGTCAGAGCGGGCAGAGCTTTCCTCATAGGGTTTGCCGAGTCTAATTTTAGAGCTTTGGAGGGTGGAGGAAGAGCTGGCTCTGCTTCTGCAATGAGCTCGTCATGTTTTTTGGCACCTCGATATTCTCTCCATTTAATTTTTCAGAAGCACCAACAAATCAGGAAAGAAGTGTGCCCAAAGAAATTGCTATTTGGATGAACGTGACATTTGTCGGCCAGCGACGGAAGCTGGAGGAGCAGTTGTGTTTGCAACGCATAACCTCATCTCACAGCCCAGACTCCCAAACACTGCACACACTTGTGGGCGGAGCAGTCGCCTGGGTGGAAAAACACAGCCGAACAGACAGGCTCTGAGCGAGGCAGGGAAGGAAAGAGGAAGGGAGGGAGGACAGGCGCACCAGCTAACATACACCAAACGCTTAGGCCAGGCCCACTGCCATTTCATCCTCAAAACACATACATTACCCCCCACTCTAGAGATGAGGAAACAAGCTCAGAAAGGGAAGGGGTTCTTTTGCCAAGAGCACGAAACTAAGAAGTAGCCAGATTGAATCCCGCCCGGTCTGGTTGGCGTGAAATTCCTTGTCTATAGCAAGGAGAAAGAGCTCAGTAAATGATGCTTCCTTTTTATCTTTCTGTCCCTCCTTTTTCTTCCTTCCTGAGGAAACTGAGGCCCAGAGAGATTACAGGATGTGCCAGGACCACCTAGGGTGGTAACTAATTGGATGGCGAAGCTGAGGAAGATGGGAGAATCCAAAATGAGTCTCAGGCTTCCACCACGCACAGAGAGGAGAAGCCTTCGTGGGAAAGAGGCGGTCAGATGTGAAGGGAGGTGTTGGGTCGGAGGTATCTTTGGAGCAACCTATAAAGATGTCCTGAGACAACCAGGTTGCGGGCTCTCTAAACTTGTGGAAAGAGAGGCAGGCTGGAAAGATGGGGAGCCTCTAAACATGAGCCTCGCTGTGATGAGACTTCCTTCTCAGAGCCTAGGAGAACCTCTCAATGCAAAAATGAATAAGGACTTCAGACTGCCTGACCGCCAAGAGGTAAAGGGGGAATCTCAGAAAACAGTATACAAACTAAAGAAGCATACTTGACAGGTGCAGTGGCTCGCACCTACGATCCCAATGCTTTGGGAGGCTTAGGCGGAGGACCACTTGGGGCCAGAAGTTCTAGACTAGTCTGGGCAACATAGCAAGACTTTGTGTCTCCAAAAAATTGAAAAATTAGCCAGATGTGGTGGCATGTACCTGTAGTCCTAGGTACTTGGGGTGGGGGGCGGCTAAGCAGGAGCATCACTCAAACCCAGGAGTTGAAGGCTGCAGTGAGGTAGGATTGTCCCAATGTACTTCAGCAACAGAGCAAGGTGAAGGAAGGAAGGAAGGGAGGGAGGGAAGGAAAGAAAGGAAAGGAAGGGAGGGAAGGGAGGAAGGAAGGGAGGGAAGGAAAGGAGGAAGGGAGAAAGGGAGGGAGGGAAGGGAGGGAAGGAAGAGAGGGATGAAAGGAAGGGAGGAAAGGGAGGGAAGGAAGAAGGGAAGGGAAGGAAGGGAGGAAGGGAGGGAGGAAGGAAGGAAGAGAGGGAGGAAGGAAGGGAGGAGGAAGGAAAGAAGGAAGGAAGGTAGGGAGGAGGAATGAAGGAAGGTGGGGAGGGAGGAAGGAAGGAAGAGAGGGAGGAAGGGAGGGAGGAAGGAAGGGAGGAGGAAGGAAAGAAGGAAGGAAGGTAGGGAGGAGGAATGAAGGAAGGTGGGGAGGGAGGAAGGAAGGAAAGAAGGAAGAAAGGAAGGAAGGAAGGAAGGAAGGAAGGAAGGAAGGAAGGAAGAAGGAAGGCAGGAAGGAAGGAAGGAAGGAGAAAACCACTGAACTTACCTAACAAGGCTATTTCACCGATGGGCGAACTGAGACCCAAAGAAAGGAAAGAACTTTCCCAAGACCACCCAGCAATATAGCCAAGCCCATACTGAAGCTATGGTCTGGAGTCAGTTCCCGGACTTGGATTTCATGAAATCTGAAACCTTAAAGGTAAGAAGAGTATATGACCTTATATTTTCATTCCCAGCAGAGAGAGATGAAGCCCAGAGATGTTAAGTAACTTGTTCTGGTCACACAGTCAAGACAAGGACCGCAGTGTTCTTTCCACTGCATATCCTGAAGAAAGTGGTCCATCCGAGTGGAGCAGAAAAAAGAGGCAGCTGAAAATCCCAACCCAATGGTGAGCCACTACTTCTGTTATATTTATCCTATTTCCAATAGACAGAGAAGAATATCACATTTATATATAGTGGAACTTATAACAACACCTGCTTTAAATGTTGGTGAGTTTTTGGCTTAAGAATGAGAGAGAAAAAAAATAACAAAATTTTAAACCCTGCATAGTTGTTCCAATTAAGTTCAATTAAACATACCCTCAGGTAGAGTAGACATGGTAGAGTAGACATGGTGGAGTAGACACGGTGGAGTAAACACGGTGGAGTAGACACGGTGGAGTAGACACGGTGGAGTAGACACGGTGGAGTAGACACGGTGGAGTAGACACGGTGGAGTAGACATGGTAAAGTAGATATGGTGAGCGACGCCTTATAGAATCCAATCTCTCTGACGAACACACTCGCCAGCGTAGAGCAAGGAGGTTATTATTTCGTTTGTTGAAAAGGAATGCAGTGTAGTGGAAAAGATACAAAATTTAGAGCTGAACAGATCTAATCCACATCAACTCACTGCCTTGGATGAGTGAAAGCTACTAGAAAATGGGCATAATAATTCCTATCGCAATAGGCTGCTGGAGGATTAAATGAGGTAATGCAAGGAAAGGGTGATAGGAAAATGTGCTGCAAAGAGTAATTACAGCTGCTTTTGAAATATGGAATTGAACAACTAAATTATTTGGTGAGGTTTCCTCTAAAATTATCTGAAACATCTGAGGAAAGATGGGAAGGTAAATGCAGGCTCACTCAATGTCCCTCTCCACAAACTGCATAGAATGACAGCCACAAATAGACATACACTTTTTTTTTTTTTTTTTTTTGAGACAGAGTCTCCCTCCATCACCAGGCTGGAGGGAAGGATGTGATCTTGGACTCACTGCAACCTCCAACTCCCTGGTTCAAGTGATTTTCCTGCCTCAGTCTCCCGAGTAGCTGAGATTACAGTCACACACCACCATGCCCAGCTAATTTTGGATTTTTAGTAGAGATGGGGTTTTACCATGTTGCCCAAGATGGTCTCGATCTCCTGACCTTGTGATCCACCCACCTCTGCCTCCCAAAGTGCTGGGATTATAGGCTTGAGCCACCATGCCCGGCCAGACATACACTTCTAAATGACCAAGAATAGCAGTTCTGACACCAGTCATGGGGCCTGCTATGTCTTGAAGGTATGTGTTGCTTCAGAATTTATACATTGGAACTTAATCCCCAAGTATTAAAAGATGGGGCCTTCGAGAGGTGATTAAGTCATGAGAGCTCCGCCATCATGAATGAAATGAGCACTCTTAGAAAAGGGCTCAAGGGAACTCACCAGGCCCTTTTCTCGTTCTTCCATCTCTTCACAGCTTTCATCTCTTTTGCCCTTTTCATCCTCTCGCCTTGTGAGAATGCAGCAAGTAGGTTCTCACAATACATAAAATGCCTGTGCCTTGATCTTGGACTTCCCAGCCTCCAGAACTATAAGAAATCTATTCCTGTTCTTTAAAAATTATCAAGTCTCAGATATTTTGTTATAGCAGCACAGACAGACAAGACAGGGTTCAACCACATGGGCTGAATTTTGAAAAGATCTTCCTAAAAGGAAAGTTCAGACCAAATTGGAAGGAGACTCAGAGCAGACATGCTGCTCATCTCTGCAATGGTGAAATGTCGAATGAAATTCAGAGGAACCTCATGACATCACCTCGTCTGGTGAGATGGAGACAGGGAGAATGCACAGCCCAAGAGAGAAGCCGGGGAATGTTGATCTGGAAAAGGATTTTTCAGCTTGGCACTATTGACACTTTGAATGAAATCACTCTCTGTTGCTGGCGACTGTCCTGTGTGGTATGACCTCAGCATCCCTGGCTTCAACTCACTTCATGCCAGCAGCAAGCCCTGCCAAGTTGTGCCAACCAAAGATGTCTCCATTCTTTGCCAAGGGTCCCCTGGTCATAGGGGAACAAATTGTCCCCAGATGAGAATCACCAGTCTAGAAGACCCTTTTTTATTCCAGAAAGTAGGGAGTTGGCCAAACCCAGACAAACCCATGCTACTTGCCTCTAACCGAGAGGGAAGCAGAACTCTTTCAAGGAGGTAAACACCAAGATAACACTGACTGCAAACAAAGCCCACAGAATGGAGAGAGAAAACATCTCCCATGAGAGAGGTAGCCCAGGGGGAGATGTGGAGTGTAAAGAATGACCCACCATTTTTACGGCTGCGTAGTATTCCATGGTGTCTCAGCAAACTGACATGAGAACAGAAAGCCAAACACCACATGTTCTCACTCATAGGTGGGTGTTGAACAATGAGAACACGTGGAGTCAGGGAGAGGAGGATCACACACTGGGGGCAGTTGAAGGGGGGTAGGGGAGAGACAGCAAGGGATGGGGAGGGAGGGGAGGGAGGGGAGGATGGAGAGGGATAACATGGGGAGAAATGCCAAAATTATAAAAAATAATAATAAATAAATAATTTTTAAAATAATAATAAAAAAAGAACGACCCACGTGGCCTCCTTCCCTCACTGCGAATATACAAACGAGCCAGAGTCCACAGACTGCAATCTCATGAGAAGGCAGAAGAGCTTGGCTGCACTCATGGCCTGGAATTGATTGTTCTTACAGTGAAGACATGTCCTCAAAAGCTGGTCTCTCTCTCTCTCTCTGAAACTGGGGATGACCTGAAATCAAGGGTGTCCCTCCTTCCTACCACCCCCGATTGGATGTTTCCCCAACCAGGAAGGGCAACTTCCCTGCAGGGCGGTAAGCCATGTACTGAAGAGAGGAAGTCATAGAAGTTTCACATATCACCATTGTCCCAGCCCCAGTGGAGCCTTCTAGGCAACAGAAGAGCAGACTTGAAGCTCAAGATCAGAGAGGTACAGCGAAGAGCCAGGGAAACGGGAGGAAGCCAGGGAGACTCAAGTGTCCCATATTTGGGCAAACAATACACCAGATAAAACCACCCTGCCTCAAAGATAAGCTGGAATAACAGCAGCAACCACAAAAATAACATCAAAGCTACCGACATTTTCAAAAAACAACAGGAAAGGAAGAAATAGATCATGCTAAATGTTAAGATTTCATGTTGGAAGAAGACGTTTTAGAAACGTTAAAAAAAAATGAGACCACAGATGTATCATAGTCTCAGAGAAGCAAAAGATGAGATGATAATTTAACAGGATGCGATCGGGAGAATTGCAGAGCCAAAGTAAAAAGTTGTGAACCAGAATAATTGTATTATGCTCCTATTAAGTAGATCAGAAACGGCCAGGACAGATCCGACAACAGCAGGAACATAAAGAGGGAGAATTCAAGATAAGATAATAGAAAAATCACCCAAAATGCTAAGGAAAAGGTTGGAGAGTTAGAAACAATTGAGAGAAGGTGACTGTTATGTTTGATACACAACAGAGGTAAATATACCGATAAGTAGCATCCTTAAAGGAGAGAACAGAAAAAAGTGTGGCATGGAAAGAATCCATCAGATACTAAAGAAAAAATACTGAATGTGAAGACTGAAAAATTATATGGCTTTCAAAAAAAAACATTAGTAGAGAAAGAGGAAAATCTAGACATATTGTGATAAAGACTTTCAACTTAAGCATTTAAAAAGGATAATTATGTAAGTGCCTAGCCAGTATTACCAAGTTATCGATTAAAGGGAGGATATCAGGCTGCCCTCACTGATTTCTCCATATTAGTATTTCATATCAGAAGACCAGCATAACATCTGCAAAGGTTTGAGGGAATAAAAATACGACTTAAGAAGTTTATGCCCAATAAACTGATGTGAGGCTTTTGTGTTTTTGTCATTGTTTCTCAGATTTTTTCCCCTTCTACAAAATTCATTGTATCTATATAAGGTATACAATATAATGCTTTGATGTAGATATACCCAATGGAATAAATATTACGGTCAAGTAAATTAACCTATTCATCATCTCACATAATTTTCTGTGTGTGCAGTAAAGTACCTAAATTCAGGGACTGCAGGATTCAGCAACATTTCCTTTAAAAAATGCTTTTTAATAATAAAGCCCAGACAACAAAGAGATAATGAAAGAAGTCAAGAACAGGGAAGCTATTGAAGGAAAGGGAAAGAAGAGGTTAAGACGTGAATCTTGGGCCCAGCACAACGGCTCATACCTGTAATCTCAGTATTTTGGGAGGCTGAAGCAGGAGGATCACTTGAGCCCAGGAGTTCGAGATCAGCCTAGACAACATAGAGAAACCCAGTTTCCACAAAAATTTAAAAATTAGCTGGGTGTGATGGTGCATGTCTGTAGCACCAGCTACTCAGGAGGCTGAGGTAGGAGAATCACGTCAGCCACAGAAGTGGAGGCTGCAGTGAGCTGTGACTGCAGACCGTACTCCAGTCCGGGTGACAGAGTAAGACCCTGTCTCAGAAAAAAAACAAAAAAAAGTGAATCTTGGATCCTTTTAAATATAAAATCAACCCTCAATAACTGTGAAACTTAAGTCAAAACTAGAACTCCTCAAAGAAAATCTATATTATGTAAAAATAGTTAATTAAAATAGAATACTTATAATAGCCTATAATAAAAATCTAAGATCATAACAAAGTTTAAATAAGGAGGAAGCATGAATCCACAGATCTTGTAATCTTTTATGGTGGAGAGTCACTATACACTGTTATACATTGTTTTATATCTTGAGCTGAGAAATCAAAAAAAGACAGATAAATATATCGTTTTAGAAAGTAAAAACGTGATGAACTATATCAGTAAATGATTGGTTAAGATGGGACAGGAGGGAGTGAGAGAAAAGGAAAGGACTGGGAAGGGATGGAAAAAAAAGATTTCTGAGAACCTGCCAGGCAAATAGGAACTAAAATAATTATGATTCATGACATTAATAGCAACAAAGTTGAAATGAAACCAAAAATTATTAGATGAGACAAAGCATCACCCATGATGATAAAGGATAGAAAACACAATGAGAATGATTGTCATTACATGCAAAGCAGGCCAGGAAAAAATAAATTTTAAAAAAATGATTGTCATGACATCATTCCGGATAATATAACATCAAAAGACAAGAAGCAAAAACTCTTAGTTACAATGTGAAATCAAGAGAAACACAAAGGTAGAAAACTCTAACTCCCTTCTCTCAGAAATAGTTAAAGCCATAAATACTTTAAATAATATAATTAATGACAATGATCAAATATGTATGTATATAATATAATAAAATCTGTCCACAGAAAACAGAGAATATTCCTTTTCTTCACATGCCAGTGGAATATTTGACATGTGCTAGGCTACAAAGGAATGTAAAAAATCTAAAGGTAAATAAAATACAATTCCTAAGCTCTAACCTTGATGCAATAGGAGCATAAATTAATAGTAAAGGCAAACAAAAAAATTAAAAATCAGACATTTCTCCCCAAACAACTCCTGGCTGAAAGAAGAAGTAAACAGCTAAAGCTGTATTTGGAAGAAAATTAATAGACTTAAACAGTTACATTCCTACAAACACTCACAGATCTTGCTCAGGTTTCAACAGTCTGTGGCCAGAAAGTAATTTTAAGATGCAAATTACTGCCAGGCCAGTGGCTCACGCCTGTAATCCCAGCACTTTGGGAGGCCTAGGTGGGTGGATCACAAGGTCAAGAGATCGAGACCATCCTGGCCAACGTGGTGAAACCCCATCTCTACTAAAAATACAAAAAGTAGCTGGATGTGGTGGGTGATACATGCCTGTAGTCCCAGCTACTCTGGAGGCTGAGGCAGGAGAATCACTTGAACCTGGGAGGCAGAGGTTGCAGTGAGCTGAGATTGCGCCAGTGCACTCCAGCCTGGTGACAGAGCAAGGCTCTGATTAAAAAAAAAAAAAAAAAGATGTAAATTACTATGCCACTTAGCCATCCCAACATAGTCTATCCTTTTGCAAGTTTCCCCATAAAAACAATTCTCCAAATCCCCGAGGAATGTCTGATTCTGTTCCATAAGTTCCTTCTGATCATCACCATCCTCTCTCCCCTTCTCCGTTTCCCTCTCCCCTCCTTCCTCCCTGCCTCTGCCTTCCCTTCCTCCCTCTTCCCTCTCTCACACTTCTTCTCTCCCTCCCTTCACCTCTCTTTCCCTTTTCTTATTCTCTTCCCTCCCATCCTCTCTTCTTCCCTCCTTTCCTCCCTCCCTTTCTCTCTCTTTCTTTCTCTCTTTCCTTTTCTCTCCCTCCCTCCATCTTTCTTCCCTCCCCTTCCTCTTAGTCCTCTTCCCCCGCCCCTTCCCTGCCGGTGGTTAGCAACCACCAGAGAGCTTTATGCAATGATGGAATTGTTCTATGCCTTGACTGTGTGCTGATTACACGAATATATATATCTGTCAAAACTCATAGAACTGCACACTCTCCAAATAAAGTCAATTTTACTATATGATAAAATACAATTTCAAAAATATAATTAAGGAATAAAAAGAGTGTTCCAGAGAATTTAGAAAAAAGACTTTTTTGAATTTTAAATAAAGCAGACATAAAAGTAGCACTAAAAGCTGAAAAACAACAAGAAAAAAGTAAATTGATCCGAAACATTAAATCAAATATTAATGAATCACTTACATAATACGTCCCAGCCAGGGTTTGCACCAAGACTAGAAGGATAGTACAACGTTAGGAACTCTATATGATTTACCGTATCAACGGGTTAAAATAGAAAAATGACAAGGTCATCTCCCTACATGCCCCCCAAAAGATATTTGGCAAAATGAAATATCAATTTAAAATGAAAAAGTTAAAAATAATTTTATAACGTTATTAAATATCTAGATGACTAAATACCCAGATGGTTAGCTATCTATAGATAACTATGGATGGAGACATACTTACGTCTCCAATAACTAACATCTTACTCAAAACTTCAGCCAAGGGAGCATTTCTTCTGATAAAGCAGAAACAGAATCAGGGCATCCACAAGTAAATAAGAAATTAACATAAGAGGGGGCAGGCGTGGTGGCTCATACCTGTAGTCCCAGCAGTTTGGGAGGCCGATGAGGCAAGATGATCACTTGAATCCAGGAGTTCAAGACCAGCCTGGGGCCAACATAGCGAGACTCATCTCTGCAGAAAAAAATAAATAAAAATAAAATAAGATATGACTTTTGGAAAAAAGGCAGCAAAACATTTATATATTATATAATTAACTTCCTAGAAAACCTGAGAGAGTCAACTGATAAACCATTAGAAACAACATAATTCAATATAATATGATAATACGGGAATAACAATATAGTAAGTTAGAAAAATGTATACAATAGAACAGCTCAGGAAATGGCTCCTTACAACAATTTTAAATAATAGCTCACATTTGTTAAGGACTTACTATGTAGCGGGACATTTCCATGAAATAGATGCTATTTTTACCCTTACGGTATAAATGAAGAAACAGGCTCAGAGAGGTGATGTCACCAGCCTGCATTCAAACAGCTTCGAATATCAGCACCAGGATGAGAACCCAGGTGGTCCTATTCCAAAGCCCATGTGTTTACCCAGCAGGGACCACTTCCTCCCACTGTACTCTGACGTATATAAGTAATAGCTAGTTAGAAAATATAATGGAATAAAAGATTCATTTCCCAATATCCAAAAAAAAAAGAAAATTCTTAGGAATGAACATAATAAGAAACGTGCAGAGCCTGTAACGCAGAGAAATGTAAAGTACAGCTTAGAAACATAATAGATAAGAAAAGACTGCATGAATAGTGATAGGTACCTTTTATGTAGATCTAACACCATAAAAATAGATATTCTCCTCAAAATACTCTAAACTTTAATGTAATCCAAATTAAAATATCAAAAAAAGTTTGGGATTTTAATAAAAAATAATACTAAATCCTGCCCCCAAAAATAAATGTATAATGCTGTAAAGATCTTTTAAAAAGAGCATTAAAGGGGGCTTCTCCTTACCAGATATTTAAAACTTACTGTAGTATTATAAAACTACAGTCATCAATAACAGATTGTATTGCCTAAAGACACAGACAAATGAGTGAGACAGAATGGATAATCAAAATTAGACCCAAGTGTATACCGAAGTTTAATTTGTAATAAAGGCAGCAGTTTGAAATAGTCAAAAGTTTATGGATTATACAAAAAGATATAGAGGCAAGGCGCAGTGGCTCATACCTATAATCCCAGCATGTTGCCAAGGTGGGTAGATTGCTTGATGTCAGGGGATTGAGACCATCCTGGCCAACATGGTGAAACCCCATCTCTACTAAAAATACAAAAATTAGCTGGGCATGGTGGCGGGCACCTATAATTCCAGCTACTCAGGAGGCTGAGACAGGAGAATCACTTGAACCCAGGAGGCAGAGGTTGCAGTGAGCCGAGATTGCACCACTGCCTTCCAGCTTGGATGACAGAGGGAGACTTCGTCCAGAAAAAAAAGAAAAGATGTTGGGATAAACAGCTATGCATTTGGAAGGAAAAAATATTCCAAATTTCCTTTAAATACCAAAATGTATTCCAGAGAGATGAGTGATGTATATATTTTTCAAATGTTTAAAATGGTAGGAAAAAGATATCTATATAAAACTTGGGGAATATAAAACCCTAAAAAAGAAGTCTTATTGTATTACATAAAAATGTTAAATTGTAACATATACCATAAGCAAAATCAAAAGATAATTGGTTACAAATAGCCAAGATCCAACATCTCTATAATACAAAAAACTCATATCAAGAAGAGAATAGCCGAATTTAGTAGAAGAATGGGCAAAATAAATGAACAAGAAGAAAAGATACTCAACCTTGTTAATGATTAGAGTTCAGTCTTTTTGAGACAGGTCTTATTCCGTCGCCCAGGCTGAAAACAAGATTTTGATCATCAACTAGGTAATGATAGAAATGAATTATAAAATAGGACTCCATGAGCTCCTTCTGTTATACATATACCCGTACATACATGAAGAAAAAGGAAAAGATTTTTCTTACAATAGAATACCAGCTCATAGGTGTCGAAGAAATGAGAATAGAAAAATTACCATTTGGCCAATATCACAAAGGTGAGTGATCCAGAAGTCATCCATGAAGGGGGTTTAACAAGGAACAGAAAATATTGGCATCATCTCAGAAAACTTCCACACAACATACTGATCAATTACAAAAGGAAAATGGTGAGTTTGTGGTGGCAAAACCTTAGGCCGGGCTCTGTAGCTCACGCCTGTAATCCCAGCACTTTGGGAGGCCAAGGCAGGTAGAACACTTGAGGCCAGGAGTTTGAGACCACCCTGGCCAACGTGGTGAAACACCATCTCTCCTAAATATATAAAAAAAATAGCTGGGCATGGTGGTGGGCACCTGTAATCCCAGCTACCTGGAGGGCTGAAGCAGGAGAATCTCTTGAACCCGGAAGGCGGAGATTGCAATAAGCTGAGATGGTGTGATTGCACTCCAGCCTGGGCAACAAGAGTGAAGCTCTGTCTCAAAAATTAATTAATTAATAAAAATTAAATAAATAATTAATTTTAAAAATGAAGTATATGGTGGGGAAAGCTGGCAGGCACCAAGATGACCTGGTACTTGAGGCTAACACCTCCACAGATGGCCACTGTCTTGTGCCTCCTGAAATAATGCACTGAAATCACACAGCATCATCCTGCAGCCTTCCTGCCCAGGAACATGAGCTGAGTGTGGACACAGTAAACTTCAGATGGATCTGAGTTGAGTGTCGTTCTAGAAAATGGAACCCTTTAAAACCGTTGAGAAGTCAAAAACGGGGCAAAATGAGGAGCTGTTCCAGCTTGAAGGAAACTGAAAACACACAAGAACTAAATGCAATACATGTTCTTGAAGAAGATTCTGGACCAGAGGGAAAAGACACATTGTTGGGATGCTGGAATAGGGTGCATGGATTGGATGGTGGTGTTTGCACTGACGCTGATTTCTTGATTTGGAGGGTTGCATCAGGGTTAGGTAGAGAATGAACTTGGTCTGCTGAAATACACACACAACTGTGTTTAGAGATGATGGAATATTATGTCTGCAGTTTGCTTTCCAAAGATTCAGAAAAAGAATAATGGAGTGGTGGGGGGGCGGGGAGAGAGCGAGAGTGAGCACACCCGCACAGGCCAGAACTGGATAAAATGTTAAGAATTTGATGATCTGGATGAGGGGTATATGGTAGTTCTGTGTATTGTTCTAACAATTTTTCCACAAGCTTGAAATTGCTCAAAATATATTATCTTTTGAAATATTCAAAAGAACAAAAATCCTATTAGAAATTTAGTAGAAAGAATTATAGAAGCACCTTTGGCATATTTCAAATAGGCCTGATTTTTGTTGAATAAAGTGTGTTCAAATCCATTAAATAAATAAACACTCCATGTTAGTGAGGGAACAGATAAAAAAGATTCTGTGGTGTTAGGTTTGTAATTTGGTACAATCTAAATAGGCCTTTCTTTGAGTCTAAGAAATGCATAAAGAAGCATGCAAAGATATATACGTTATGAGGAAGTTTGGGGTAGAACAGGTTTGAAAAATAAGGAACAACCCAAGTACCTGTGAGTGGCCACCGAAAAATTCCATCACGTCCCTACGACTTAGTCCTCTGGCACCCTGAACAATGCAGCATTGTGGAATGAACATACAAAGGTGTTCGCAATTCATTTTTTGAATAACAAATGTATGTATTTATTAATTTGGTCAGTAGCTCAGCAAATAATTGTTGAATCCTATTATGTACGAATTGTTGGATAAGGTGCATTCTATTTAAAAAGATTTATAAAGCCCTGTATTTTCTTTTCTGAAACTCTAATTTCTAATTGAGGAAACAAACATACAGACAAATAATATTTATGACATCTTCAGTGAAAAGTACAGGCTGGGGCTGGGCGTGGTGGCTCTCTCCTATAATCCCAGCATTTTGGGAGGCCGAGGTGGGTGGATCACCTGAGGCCAGGAGTTTGAGACCAACCTGGCCAACATGGTATAACCCCATCTCTACCAAAAGTACAAATATTAGACAGGTGTGGTGGCAGGTGCCTGCAGTCCCAGGGAGGCTGAGGCAGGAGAATCGCTTGAACCCGGGAGGTGGAGGTTGCAGTAAGCCGAGCTCTCAAGGCTGGGTGACAGAGCAAGACTCAGTCTCAAAAAAAAAAAAAGAAGAAGTACAAATTGTAGAACAATTTTCACAGAATGCCATTTGGAAAAAGAAATTCTATGAACAGTAACGCATGTGAGTATATGCGTGGAGACAAAAAACACAGTGGGTCGAATACATTGTTAGTGGTTTTCTCTGGGAATGAGTAAATATGGGGAAAATTTCACTTTCCATAGTGTTTTGGAATTTTTACAATGAGCATGTATTGCATGTATAACCTGGGGTGTTACAAGCAATAAAAATATCCTGACTAGGAAGAAACAAACTTCATGTTGCGTGAAGACAAAATAAGGAAAAGCTGGGTCTCTGCCTCTAATGCTGAGCTGCAGCTCTGCCCCAAGAGCGATGGGTCCAAATTATTATTAATTGCAGTTGTAGGCCTAAGCACTTTGCCATGTCTGCAATTTTAGAAAGTAAACAAACATCTTGTTCTCAAGATAATCCTGAACTGTTTATATTTGGTCTTCCTGAGAAAGGACGTTTTGTGACTCACAGGGCTGCAGGGAGGAAGGGCAGGCCCTTCCCTGATCTCAGGTTTGCCTGCTGGTGGGAGGCCTGCCCTGGGGATCAGCCCCTGTTGCCCACCCCTACCTCCCCCCCACCAGTTTTAGCCATGGAAGGGCCTCTGGTCATGAGAACTTCACTATGCCCTGGGGTCCAAGCCCCTCTCTGCTCACCCCTAACCCCATGAATGACAGGGGACCTTCTTGGAAGGAACTGGTAAACTTGGGAGGTGGAAAAAAATCATATCTGTCTCTTCAGCACCACTTCCTAACTGAAAGTTAGCCTTCCTTCCCCCGAGAATGTCGACAGCAAACCACAGTAGTATTAGTGGCGTTCTTGACTTTGTCACCAAAAGAAGCACAGATGTTTTCATATCGCATTACAGTCATTGCTACTACCTCCAGAGATCGTTTATACCCAGGACCACTTCAAAGCTAAGATGCTGATTAGACCCGTCCCCAGTTCTCGTTATTTAGTGCATTAATGAAGAAATACATTTGTTACTGTATCCGAAGCATTTTTTAAAATATTTTGATAACTGTTTCAACATAATCGAAATTCTTTGTAATCTAATGTATTTTTATTCTGTGCATTTAGAAGACCTGTTCAGAGAAGAGGCCCATGGCTCAGAAAGGTCAGGAGTCTTTGATCATGAGGATTGTAAAGGGGTGAGAGTCCCAGGAGGCCTAATGGGTGGCTCCCAAACCCCAGAAACAGCCAGCCTTTCACAACTCCACACTGCACGAAAACCCCGGAAACAGCCAGCCTTTCACAACTCCACACTGCACGAAAACCCCGGAAACAGCCAGCCTTTCACAACTCCACACTGCACGAAAACCCCGGAAACAGCCAGCCTTTCACAACTCCACACTGCACGAAAACCCCGGAAACAGCCAGCCTTTCACAACTCCACACTGCACGAAAACCCCGGAAACAGCCAGCCTTTCACAACTCCACACTGCACGAAAACCCGAGTTTGAGCCGGGCACAGTGGCTCAGCACTCTGGGAGGCTGAGGCGGGTGGATCACCTGAGGTCAGGAGTCCAAGACCAGTCTGCAACATGGTGAAACCCTATCTCTACTGAAAACACAAAAATTAGCCAGGCGGGGTGGCATGTGTCTGTAATCCCAGCTACTTGGGAGGCTGAGACAGGAGAATAGCTTGAACCCAGGAAGCGGAGGTTGCAGTGAGCCGAGATCACACCATTGCACTCCAGCCTGGGAGATAGAGTAAGACTCCATCTCAACAAACAAAAAAAAAGGGGGTGGAAAACCTGAGTTTTCACTTTCTCCAACAAAATGCTGGCAACACTGCACCTGCCCCACCCGGGATCCAGCTCCTAGGATGAGTAGAGGCTGCTCCTCCAGCCAGGGAGCAGCCTGCAGTATTCCGTAGTGCCCAGGCCCTGGCATGCACCATCATCACACAGTGCCAGGCCTACCATCCACAACGTCTCAGAGCTGTGCACCCACCAGATCTACTTGTCTCCTGGTTCCTCTGTAACCCTTAATCAAAGTCCACCCACCCATTTTCCAGGTGCCATAGTTGTAGTCTGAGAGGTGGGGAACCAGGATGGCGGAGCTAAGTTAGCGGCACCCCCAGAATCACCCTGACTCCAGGCCCCTTCTTCCCATTGGCCAGGCTGTTCTCCCTGGAGGATCCCATACTGCCTCTCTTACATTCCACAGGCGTCCTCGAGAGGGGACACAGCTGCAGGTCCTATGGTCTTGCACACTCATTGCAGTGCCCCGTGCCTTACTTTCTTCATCTGTAAAATGGGTATGGTTTTACCAGGTCTGGGACAAAGTGCAAAATTTAAGGAGGTGCTCACTAGCCTGAACTTGGGTGTTCCTTCCTGCCCAGGGATATAAGGGGCTCATGGGAAAAAAAGAATAGGAAAGAAGTCCACATGGGTGCGGGAGGTAGTCGCATCCACTCTGCTGCATTGTCTTTCATACAGCTCAGCCCCAGCATCCTTTCTGCAAAGCAGAGCTCGTGCCGGACACAGTGGCTCATGCCTGTAATCCCAGCACTTTGGGAGGCCAAGGGGGGTAGATCGAGACCAGCCTGAGCAACATAGTGAGATTGTGTCTCCCAAAAAAAAAAAAAAGGCAGAGTTCACTCCCATTCCTCTTATGCTCCCTTGTGCCCCCCTACTCAGCCACTTCCCTGCCTGGACTGACAACCACGTGCATCTGGATGCATTCACCCACACAGAGGGAGAGTGTGATTTGCTACCATCACAGCAAAAAATAACTTGGCAGCAGCATCAGCTAGAATCTTAAATGTCCTGCCCTTTGACCTAGCAACTCCATTCCTTGTGTAGAAATCTACCTACCCAAAGTCAAGTTCAGTGTGTAAAGATATTGATAAAAGTCACGGTCTCCAACATGCAAGGAGAAGATCAGAGCCACGTGGGGATCCATCCCCGGTAGGGAAGCTGGATACAGTGTGGCCTGGCCATCCTGCTGAATTCTACGAAGCCCTCACTCACAGTGGGGAGGATCTGCACATATCCACATGAACAGTGCTCTAAGATGAGCTGGTGAGTGAAGGAAGCAAGACGCAGGCCGATATTCAAGTGTGATGCCATGGCCTGCTAAAAATAAAGTAGCATGTGTGTACTGCAGGAGGGGACTATTAACACGGCCATCCCCAGCTCCCCACTCTCGTCTCTGACAGAAAGGGCTCCTTTCTCCACCATGACCTCCCTGGAGAGCCCAAACCTGTTCTTGGACTTCTGCAGAGGCTGGGAAGGGGTAGGGTAGGGACTCCCAGAGCTGGTCTGAAGAAAGCAGCTGCTGCTCTGTGACAAGGCATGCATCCCTCCCCACAGAGCTGTTTGTGTATACATATCTGTATGTTTATATAGACAGATTGTGACAGGGCTCACACATACCAAAAAAGGTGCACAGTAAACTCGTCTCCATAGTCACTCTAGGGTGAGATGAGGTGGCCCTAAAGTGATGGGAGAAATGACACAGATCTTTCAATAATGACATGGAAAGGTATCCACAGATTACTTGGGGGAAGGAGGAACAGTTGCAGGATAATAGGATTCATGGAATTTCACTTTCAAAAGGACGCAGCTTTGTGTCTCCTTATATAGATACACCACGCTACACATCAAGCTTTTCCTGCTGGTTACTTCCTGGAAATGGGATGAGGAAAGGGTGAGGGGCCACACTGCTTACCTGCCCCCCACGCCCCATGGAAAGGGTTGGTGGGAAAATCACAGCATGAAGCATTGAGCACAGGGCTTGGCACTTAAGGTGTCCTCATCCTCAAAGAATGTGAGCGTTTGGCAGAGCTAGCTGCTTGGGTCTTTTGTTGAATAAATACTGTGGCTCACAGGTAGGCTATGCCAATAATCAAATCCCAGAAAAAGTTTTATGCAATAAAAATACATTAGCAGCCGGGCACAATGGCTCACACCTGTAATCCCAGCACTTTGAGAGGCCAAGGCGGGCAGATCACGAAGTCAGGAGATCGAGACCATCCTGGCCATGGTGAAATCCCGTTTCTACTAAAAAAAAACAAAAAATTAGCCGGGCGTGGTAGCACATGCCTATAGCCCCAGCTACCCAGGAGACTGAGGCAGGGGAATAGCTTGAACCCAGGAGACGGAGGTTGCAGTGAGCTGAGATCGTGTCACTGTACTCCAGTCTGGCAACAAAGCAAGACTCCATTTCAAAAAAAAATAATAATAATTAACATTATACACAGACTTGACTCATTTTTACGATGGATAACTCGGAAGTTTCTATATTTTTATGAAATACTTAACTCTTTTGGCCTCAGAGATACCATGTGCTCCTGGCTTTCTTTCTTCCTATCTCATTCGTCTCTCCTTCTGTTCTGAGTCTTTCTCTCTCTCTCTTTTTTTTTTTTTTTTTTTTTTTTTGAGACAGAGTCTCACACTGTCACCCAGGCTGGAGTGCAGTGGCGTGATCTCAGCTCACTGCAACCTCCGCCTCCCAGGCTCAAGCGATCCTCCCACCTCAGCTTCCTGAGTAGCTGAAACCACAGGCATGCACCGCCACACCTGGTTAATTTTTTTTTTGTCTCTTTTGCTCTTTCATTCATAGGCCCACTCACTCATTCATTCGGCGTATATTTATTGAGTTCTTATTACATGCCAGACGTGTTCCTTGGTGGGGGAGATACAGATGTAAACAAAACAGATTACATATCCCGCCTCTGTGGAATTTAATTCCAATTGGAGGCATCAGACAATGAACAAGTAAGTTAAATACGTAGGTAGTGATAAGTACCATGGAGAGAAACAAGGTAGGGGAAGAGAATCAGAAACGTGGGGGTGAAGAGAGAGTTGCACTTTTAAAATGATCATCAGAAAAATTCATTGGGTAAAGACCTAAATCCAATGGGGAAACAAACCAAGCCTATGTCTAGGATGGGGAAGGGTGTTCAGGCAGAGGGAACAGCAAGCACAATGGCTCAGAAGCTTCAGAGAACATGTAGCAGCTGAAAATTGCACGGAGGTTATGGAGCATAAGTGGTGGGAGCCAGTGGTGAGAAATGAGTGTGGAGAGTATTAGGGTTTTTTCAGGAAAAGCCCTGGGCTTCGGGCTAGCGAATGTGGGCTCCATGCAGAGGATATTAGGGACAGAAGTTACCCCATCAGGCTCTGTGTGTGGAGGGCAGGCTCTGGGGCAGCCTGGAGGCAGGAGACTGGTGATGAGGATGTGACAATTGCTGGATGAGGGACAGAGGATGACTAAGGCGGGTGGGAAGAGGGGGACCTGATGCCAGAAGGGGCGTGTTTGTTTCCTGTGGCTGCCGTGACAAATTACCATAAACATGATGGCTTAAAGCCACAGAAATTTATTCTCTTGCCGCTCTGGAGGCCAGAAGTCTGAAGTCATTATCACTGGGCTGAAATTAAAGCAGCAAGGGCACTGTGCTCCCTCCGGAACCTCAAGGCCGGAATCCATGCCTTGCCTCCTCCAGCTTCTGGCGGCTGTGACACTTTTTAACCTGTAGCAGCATGACTGCAATTTCTACCTCAGTGTCACATTGCCATCGGTCTGTGTCAAACCTCCCTCTGCCTCTCTCTTATAGGGAGGCCCATATATTCCCAGATAATTTTTCCATCTCAAAATCCTTAACACAGCCACAAAGACCATTTTGCCATATACGCTAATATTAATATTTAGGGGCTGCCAGGATTAGTGCCTGGCACCTCAGGTGGCTGCTATTCAGCCACCACATGGATAAAAGGCAGATTGCTCAGACCCGGGGATCACCCCTGCCAGGCGTCGCCCACATGGCCACTGATGACCTCCATATCACTAAGTCTCCTGGGCGATGCTCAGTTCTCGTCTTACCTGACCCAGCACAGCTCAGCATTCCTGGTTTTCCTCCCACCCTATAACTACTACTTCTCATTGCCTCTGCTCATCCCTCATCTTCTCCCCAGGGCCCTGGGGCTCAGCCCTTGCTGACCATCCAGGCTGTAGCTTCATATCTACACACATGCCAGCCACTCTAGCCCAGACCTCTGTCCCCATCTGGAAGCCCACAATCCTGACTCTCTCCCAACAGCTCCACTGGGATATCTAGAAGGCCTTTCCACCCCACAGCTCCAAAGCTGGACTCATGATCTTCCCCCAAAGCTTCTCCGCCTGCAGCCTCCCTGTTCTCAACCGTCACCTTGTCCAGCCCATCAGGAAGCCTTGCCAGCTTCACCACACACTCAAATCTGACTCCTTCTCCCTGGTCCCAGCCACCCTCTCCTCTCTCACCTGAATTTGGCTGCAGCCACTTCACTGGCCTCCTTGCCTCCGCTCTCTGAGTGAGCTTTTTTGAAGGTAAATCCAATAGCATCATTTCATCCAGGGTCAAAGCCAGGCCTTGCATGGTTCTACAAGCCCCTGCATGATCTGCCCCCTCCTTATCTTCTCTCTGACCACATCTCCTGCTAACATCTCTTCTCTTCCTGCTCCTTCCTCTCCACCCACACTCTGCCATTCCTTGAGCTTGCAAGCACCATTTCTTCCTCAGGACCTTTGCACTGGCTGTTCCTCTACTCTAGAATGCTCTCCCCTCCTGTATCCTCATGACTCATTCCCTTGATCCTCTAAAAATCTTTGCTCAGGGCCGGGCGTGGTGGCTCACACCTGTAATCCCAGCACTTAGGGAGGCTGAGGTGGGCAGATCACAAGGTCAAGAGATCCAGATCATCCTGGCCAACATGATGAAACCCCATCTCTACTAAAAATACAAAAATTAGCTGGGCATGTTGGCACATGCCTGTAGTCCCAGCTACTAGGGAGGCTGAGGCAGGAGAATCTCTTGAACCCAGGAGGCGGAGGTTGTGATGAGCCGAGATTGGGCCACTGCACTCCAGCCTGGGTGACAGAGCAAGACTCTGTCACAAAAAAAAAAAAAATCTTTGCTGAAGTGTTAACTTCTCAATAAGGCATACTCCGACTACCCCCAATAAATAATGCAACTCCTCCAAGATTCCCAGCTCCACATCCTGCTCCACCTCCTCCAAGGCATTGACATGTCATTTGCTTATTCATGTTTCCTCTGAATCAGCCCCCACGAGATGGAATGCATAAATGCTGGTTGATTTTGTCCACTGGTTTCTCCTTTGAACCTAGAACAGTGCCCAGCACAACATAGGTGCTCAATGCATGTTTATTGCAAGGATCACCAGGTGTGGGGCTGAGGGTGCAGCTGCAGATCAGAATGGCTTTGGGAGTATAATTCCATGCAGAGAGCCTACTGTCTCCATGAGGGAACAGAACAGGGGCAGGTCAGGGGAGATCAGGTTTGAGTGTGGAGGGCGTGAGGCACCAAGGACCCATAAAGATACCTCCCAGGGCAGCTGGCTCTCTGGAACAAGAACTCAGAGAGACATCTGGCTGCACAAAAGAGCCTGGCCTAAATGAGCCTGGCTTTGACCCTGGGTGAAACTATAACAGAAAGTGCACCTTCCACCCCTACCCCAGAGTCAAGTTCACCTGGGTTTGAATCCCAGCTCCTCCCATTACTGACTGTGAGACTCTGGGCAGGTTCCTTCCCTGGCAACACCTCAGTTTCCTCATCTGTGAAATGGAGGCAGCCACTGTACAGCATCCCACACGGCGTCATTGAGAGGGTTAAATGAGGTGATATTCAGAGCACTGAGTATGTGGCACACGCTCTTGTCGCCTTTCCAAGGGCCAGGTGCAACAGCAGGTAACAAGTCCCCAGGAAGCTGGCTGGGACTCTGATTCACTGCAAGCCCTGGACACCCCCGGCATTCAAGGCTCAGTCTTCAAGCCCTCTCCTGAAGGGTTCGATCCCCAGGCTCTGCCTCATGCTGGAGGCACTGCCATAGTTAAAGCAGGCTCTCGGCCACATCTGAGCCTGAGTTAATGGGCCTCTGACCCATTTTTCTAGCAGACTCATTACCTTTTATTTAGCCTTGAAGACTCTGGTGGCTGATTGGCAGAGAAGCTTTCACAGCTGGGAAGGGATATGGGATCTGTGTCAGCCCCTTGCTTGCTGTCCATGAACTCTGGCCTCAGCAGCTAATGGCAGAACCAAGGCAGGCAGAATGAATTCCCTGACCCCGGGACCAGGCCCACCAGGGAGAGAGAGTCACCATGTTCCCTTGTCTTACCTTTGCCTGGCTTCCAAGTGGTCGCATTCCAGCCACCCCATGCGGGGGCTGTAAGAGAAGGGAGAGGACCCAAGTGTTCCCTCCCTGCAGTGAACCCCGCCGCTTCCAGATGATGCACCCCCAGAAGAGGATCACAGACCAGTAGGTTAAACAAGTGGCTTTACAGGCCACCCCAAGCCTGATCCATGCATGGGCAGCACCTCTGCTGGAAGACCAGATATGGAGTGTGCTGGGGCCACTCTGCAGACAGAAGGGGTGAATGGGGGCCTTGGATCCCTCACACAGTAGTGTGTTATGTTCTGCATTCTTCAGAGCAGTCACTGTCCCGCTCAGGGCCTCAGTTTCCCCACCTGTTGAATGAGGGTTCGGAGCAGATAATCCCCAATTGTGCTATCCAATGTCATAGCACAGGCTACATGTGGTGACTGTGCCCTTGAAAGGTGGCTTGTGTTGTAAGTGTGAAATACGCATGGATTTTTAATACTGCACAAAAAACCCCACCAAGAATATCAAAATACTTTTGAATAAGTTTCAAATAGGTTTTGTTTTGATTACATGTTGAAATGATATTTTAGATATACTGGGTTAAATCAAATATTGTATTAAAATTAATTTCAGGCCAGGCGCAGTGGCTCATGCCTGTAATCACAGCACTTTGGGAGGCTGAGGTGGGTGGATCACGAGGTCAGGAGATCGAGACCATCCTAGCCAACATGGTGAAACCCGGTCTCTATTAAAATATAAAAAACTAGCCAGGTGTGGTAATGTGCACCTGTAGTCCCAGCTACTCGGGAGACTAAGGCAGGAGAATCACTTGAACCCAGGAGGTGGAGGTTACAGTGAGCCAAGATTGCACCACTGCACTCCAGCCAGGCGACAGAGCGAGACTCTGTCTTCAGAAAAAAAAAAAAAATTCAGTGTTTCTTTGTACTTTTAATGTGGCTACAAGAAACCTTAAAATGATATATATGGTTTGCATTGTATTTCCACTGATAGCAAGTGGAGCTCTAGAGACCTGAGTTTGAATTTTTCAAGGGGTGTGTGCAGGTGGGTACCATGAGTGTGTATGTGTGTGCATGCATGCTTGTGTTGAGGGCTGAAATTGGCAGGAGGGATGTGTGAGCACAAGTGTGTACATATATGTTTCATGCACCTAAACATATATATGTTAGGGCCATGCACAATGGCTCATGCCTGTAAACCCAGCACTTTGGGAGGCCAAGGCAGGCAGATCACTTGAGGTCAGGAGTTCAAGACCAGCCTGGTCAACACAGTGAAACTGTCTCTACTAAAAAAAAAAGAAAAAAAAAATAACCAGGAGTAGTGGCACACACCCGTAGACCCAGCTATTCGTGAGGCTAAGGCAGGAGAATCACTTGAACATGGGAAGCAGAGGTTGCAGTGAGCCAAGATTGCACCACTGCACTGCAAATGGCCAGCAGAGTGGGACTTCATCTCAAAAAAAATAGTGTACATTAGAGCATGCTGCAGAAGAAGATAGGAAGAGGAAACGTCTCTTGGACTCAGGCTTGCTGGTTGCTGACCACAGTCCACGGCCCTTCATACACACAAAGCTCCCCACCTGCGTCATCCTGTGACTCTCATAGAAACCTGTGGGTAAAGGGCCCTTGTCCCTGTCATATGGATGAGGAAAACAAGATCCAGAGATGGGCATGGGTGATTTCTACCTTCCATTCCACCAATGCCCATGGTAGGAAGGAGGCAGGTCCCGAGTGATAAGTCTGGGGAGAAAAGACACGTCGTGGGGGCTGACCACTCTTTCACATGTTCTCTCACTTAATAATCCGCACCACGGGCTGGGGGCACAAATAAGGAAGCTGAGGCTCAGAGAAGTCATCTCACCCCCCCACACCATCAATCTCAGGCACCGCTATACACCCAGTGGCTACACAAACCAAGAAAGAAGGGCATTGTCCTTGTCCCCTTTCTCTTCCTCACCCTGCACACCCACCGCACACATCACCAACTTCTTTGGGGGCCACATCTTAGACTCCTCTCTGCAATCACCTCTCCATCCCTCCCAGCCCCACCCCACCATCCTCAGCCCTCCCCAAAGCCACTAGAGGGAGCTTTTCAAATCCACAGGGAGATCTTGCCTCTCCCTAGCTTAAAATCCCCTTGGCCTTCATTGCTCTCAGCATAAAACCAAAATCCCTAAAAAAAGCCACCAGGCCCTACCTCCTCAGGCCCCCAGCTGGTCTCTCCAGCCTCCAGTCTCCTCCCGCTCCTCCTTGATCACTCTGCTCCATCCCCGCTAGCCCTATTCAGCTCCTCAAATGCACCACAGTCTGTTCCTACCCTAGGACTTTTGTACATGCTGTTCCTTCTGCCTGGAATGCTTATCCCTCCATTGTTGCCTTGCTACTGCTGACTCATCTTTCACAGCTCAGCTCCATGTCATTTCCTCTGGGAAGCCTCCCTTGACTAATTATGAGAATAATAGCGAAAATGATTTTTTTTAATAGGTAACATTTTTTAGTGCCTAGCATGTGCTCAGAACACTCGAAGCATTTTTTATGTTAATTCATTTAAACCTTACAACAAACCTACCAGGCATGTACCTTAATTGTCTCCATGTTGCAAATGAAGAAACTGAAGCACAGAAAGGGTAAGCAGCTTACCCATGGTCACACAGCACTTTAGCGCCAGAGCACTCCCTCTCTCAGCCGTCATCATCGTCATCGCCATAGCTAACCTTTGTTGGCTACTGACTATAAGCATCTTATGAACCTCATCACTATTGTAATTTTACATTTGTTTGTAGGATGTTGGCTGTTTAACAGTTCAAGTTGCTCACATTCTTACTCTTAACCTGTTTCATTTATATCCACAACAGAATATTAGCTAAGAACAGGAAGCCAGGGGACAGTGACGTTGAAACACAAGTGAATGGTCATCGCTGAAGTGATGATAATTTACTGGATGTGCCTCGTGCTACCTCATTGGCGCCGTCTTATCAGAGTTTCTTATAAAACACATCCGTAGGTTTCCAGCACCACAAAAACCAATTACAAAGTGAAAATACAGAGATGGGCACAACAACTTAACTTTTTCATTTACTGGAGGAGAAAAAAGCTATTCACACCACAATGGGTTCCTAGAGTGGGTCTCACCAACAGCATCTTGGAGCCTTCTCTCCTATTTATAGTCAATTTGAAACAAAACCTCCAAATTCACCAATAATCCCACGTCTTTTATTTTAGGCACAGAACACACAAATCCCTATCATCCGGCTATGAAAGCGGTTTTTCGATGATGTGCGGAATGAAACATCAATCTACATTCTCATCAGCATTTATTCCAAATCAGACATGAGATGTTCTTCAAAGATATATTTGTCAACAAATTGTGCTGTTTATTACATAATTAATTCAAAAGAAATTAATTCACAAGAAATTGTGTGTATCTCTTTTTCAAGGGAAGGGATTTTAAAAATGTCTTTTTCTGCATTAAACATGAACTTTGTAATACAGTCTGTAGCAGTATGCTGATCTAAATAATTAACTACTTTTTAACATGTACCATATGAAAGAAATGAAAGAGATTACAAGTCTTCTAAGGGGGTTGGAGAGATTATTTTTACCATGAATGGGGAAAGCTTGTTTTGCCAAGACTGGCCCCCACTCGAGACTCAGTTGGGGAAAGGGCTCTCCAGAGGAGATGTGACTGGACACTTAAGGCAGCTGGTCACTCAGGGAAGCACTAGGGCCACAGGCCAGGCCTCCTGCCCCCCAGCCAAGATGATGAGACTTTGCCCTTAATCCTAAAATACCCTACACCCCACCTTCTCACCTAGAGGGTTTCTCCCACCCAAACCCACCCTCTGCTCTCACTGGCATCTCTCATACCCTGCTGGCCATGTCTTTGGTCTGATTATCTCCCCCAGGAAGGCCTCTCTGACCACTCTCCCTTCCTGAAATGCACCTGCCCCTCCCCACTCCCCACTACCACCATCAGAGGTGCCTGTCCTCAGCCACAGCTGAGTGTCATTATGTAATTGCGCCTGGGGCTCTCCTCTTCCTCTCTCACCTGACAGTGGCCTCTTCCCAAGACCAGCTCCATCTCAAGCCTCTCTGAGCCCTCCTTGGCCAGTCCAGGGGAGGGGGTCACTGTAAATCAAGGCTGTGTCCACCCCGAGCACTTGCAGGGCTGGGTTCTCTCCTGAGCTGGCCTCACTTACTTCCTGAGGGACAAGGTCCCCAGTCCAGCCAGGCCGCAAGACTGGGCAGAGGCTTTGTGTAGCGTCGCACATACTGCAGAGAACTCAGGCACATCACTTCACTTTGGAGACCTCAGCGTTGCCACCAATTGAATGGGAGAAAAGTCCCCGCCCTGGCCCAGAGCGAGTCTCCAAATACTCAAAAGTCAGCCTGCGTAGGTGCGCTCCTTGAGCTAGAGATATCTGGGTCTGCCCTTGACTCAGGCCTTCATCCCTCCCTCCTCAGGCCAAGCAGCCAGCACCCCTCACCTGGGCTCCCTACAGCCACCTACAGCCCCCACCTGCCCCCATCTGGAGTCTACACTGAAGCCACAAGACCCTTACCCGTCCTAAGTCAGCCCACGTCACTCCTCGCCCCCACTCCTCCATGGCCCCACATATCCTAACCCAGGGTTAAAGCACCCTCACGTTCCAACACTGCTGCTCAACTGGCCAGGACCACCTCGTCCCGCCCTCCCTGCACACCCGCTCCCCCTCCTTGGTGCAGGAATGGCAGGGATGGGAGTCTTCTTTTCAGTCCACGGTTCACAATCCTAAGGCACTGCACGGTTCCCCCTGCTCTGAGCCTAAGCTCACTGTCCCCTGCCTTCCCCAGCTGCTTCCTCCCCAGCATTCAGCTCTCAGCCTAAAACAGCAGGGCACAGAGCCTTCCCTAACTGCCCTCTCTACAGCCCCAACACCCTGGACCTTCATCAAATGGGTCACTGTGGGTAATTTATTAGTGACAGTCAACTCTTGGACAACACAGGTTTCAACTGTGCAGGCCCACTTAGACACAGATTTTTGGCAATAAAATTACACCAAGTGTGTCTGCCTTTTACCTCCCCTTCCACCTCCTCTACCTCTTCCACCTCTGCCACCCCTGAGACAGCAAAACCAACCCCTCCTCCTCCTTTTCCTCCTCCCCAGCCTAAACATGAAGACGATGAGGATGGAGGTGTTTATGATGATCCGCTTCCACTTAATAAATCAACTTTCTCTTCCTTATAATTTCTTTTTTTGAGATGGAGTCTCACTCTGTCACCCAGGCTGGAGTGCAGTGGCGCAATCTCGGCTCATTGCAACCTCCATCTCCCAGATTCAAGCAATTCTCTGTCTCAGCCTCCTGAGTAGCTGTGACTACAGGTGCCCACCATGGTGCCTGGCTATTTTTTTTTTTTTTTGGTATTTTTAGTAGAGAAGGGGTATCACCATCTTGGCCAGGCTGGTCTTGAACTCCTAACCTCATGATCCACCTGCCTCAGCCTCCCAAAGTGCTGGGGTTACGGGCGTGAGCCACCACGCCTAGCCCATGATTACATTCTCTTTTCTTTAGCTTTCTTTATTATAAGAACACAGTATATAATGCATAAACATATAAAATATTTGTGAATCAAGTGCTTATCAGTAAGGCTTTGGCTAACAGTAAGCTATTAGTTCAGTTTTAAAGATACATGAGAATTTTCAACTGCATAGGGTAGGGGTTGGCACCCCCAAACCCTGAGTTGTTCAAGGTCCCTCAGTCATGAACTTGCTTGCTGCTTTACTATCTGTGTAGTTACCAAGGTCCCTGCTGTTTCCCCAGTGCCTGGCACACAGCAGTTGCTCAGTAAATATTTGTTGAATGAATGAATGAGTGAATGAACAGCTAGGGGTGGTTATGTGTGGTACCCCCATGAAGGCCTTGATGGATGTGGGGGGTGGTTATTTTAAATAGCACAAAACAAACTATTTGCCTGGAGGCAGGTTCTCTGCAGCATGGCCTCTGTCTAACCACAGACCCCAGCTCTACTGACCCTTCCTCATTTGCCCTCCCTGTGCATCCTAGGAACACCCACTCCACTCCTCTCAACCACGCTGGCCAAGCATGTTTTAAAATAAGCATAAGGGAGAGAAGATCCAAGATGGCTGATTAGGAGCTGCTCAGGATTGCAGCTCCCAGTGAACGCGCAGAGGGTAAGTGGACTCCGCATTTCCAGACGGATTTTTATTGCCCACAGACCAGGAGATTCCCAGGCAGAGAAGCCCCACAGGTCGCCAGCACAGCTGTTTTGGCTGGCGCAGCTGTATTGCCAGCACCCCAGCATGGCGGTTCTCTCTACAAAATACACTGATCTGGGTGCCCTTTTAGCTGGCAATTGGAGCTCTGGAAAGGCAGAGTCACCCATTCATCTGATTAAAAAGGGGACTGAAACAGGAAGCCAGGCCAGGAGATTCCCAGGCAAAAAAAGCACCACAAATCTCAGTGCCACTGTTTCAGCCGGTGCAGCTGCATGGGAAATCACACAGATCCCGGTGCCTTTTCAACAGGTGACTGGAACATCTGGGAGAGAGTTGACCATTTAACTAAAAAAAAAAGGCTCTAAGGCAGGGAGCCAGGGGATCAGGCTCAGCTGGTCCCACCCCAACAAAAAAACCAGCAATTGGAAACGCTCTGGGTTGAGAGATTCACGGCAAGCACAGCTGAACCCGGGATGGTCCAGCTCTGTGGGGGAGGGGTATCCACCATTACCGAAGTACTCCACCACTACAGAAGTAGTCCGCCATTGCTGAGGCAGCCCGCCGTTGCCAAGGCAACCTGCCATTACAGAGAGAGTCCGCCATTACAGAGGTGGGCCACCATGGCCGAGGCAGTTCTAACTACACCCATATAAACAGGACCACAGGGAAGTTCACACAGCAGCTGGGCAGAGCCCACAGAAGCTCAGCAAAGCCTCTGCAGGCAGACAGTGACTAGGCTGCCTCCTGGCTGGGCAGGGCAGCCCTGAAAAAAAGGCAGCACCACAAGAGAAACTCATAAATAAAGCCCTAACTCCCCAGGACAGAACACCTGGGAAAAAAAAAAAGGGGTTATGAGTTCTGCTGTAGCAGAGACTTAAACGTACCTGCCCAGCAGCCCTGAATGAACAACGGAGCTCACGGCTCAGCACTTGAGCTCCTACAAAGGACAGACTGTCTCCTCAAGCAGCTCCCTGACCCCCATATATCCAAAGAGTCACCTCATAAAGGAGAGATCAGACTGACATTTGGTGAGTATCCTTCTGGGACAAAGATAGCAGAAGAAGAAATTTGCAGTAATCCTTACTGTTCTGCAGCTGCTGCAGGTGATCCCCAAGCAAGCAGGGCCTGGAGTGGACCTCAGCAGGCCTACAGCAGAGGGGCCAGACTGTTAGAAGGAAAAATAAGAAAGAGAAATAACTTCATCATCAATAAACTGGATGTCCACTCAGAGTCCCAATCTGAAAGTCAGCAACTACAAAGACTACAGGTAGATAAATCCACAAATGGGAAGAAACCAGCGCAAAAAGGAGGAAAATACCCGAAACCAGAACACCTCTCCTCCTACAAGGGATCACAACTCCTCACCTGCAAGGAAACAAAGCTGGATGGAGAATGAGTGTGATGAAATGACAGAATCAGGCTTCAGAAGGTGGGTAATAAGAAACTTCTGTGAGCCAAAAGAACATCTTCTAGCCGGGTGTGGTGGCTCATGCCTGTAATCCCGGCACTTTGGGCGGCCGAGGTGGGTGGATCACGAGGTCAAGAGATTGAGACCATCCTGGTCAACATGGTGAAACCCCATCTCTACTAAAAATACAAAAAATTAGCTGGGCATGGTGGTGTGTGCCTGTAATCCCAGCTACTCAGGAGGCTGAGGCAGGAGAATTGCCTGAACCCAGGAGGCAGAGGTTGCAGTGAGCTGAGATTGTGCCATTGCACTCCAGCCTGGGTAACAAAAGCCAAACTCCATCTCAAAAAAAAAAAAAAAAAAAAGAACATGTTCTAACCCAATGCAAAGAAACTAAGAACCTTGAAAAAAGATTTGACAAAATGCTAATGAGAGTGGACAACTTAGAGAGGAATATAAGTGAACTGATGGAGCTGAAAAACAAGAACTTCACAAAGTATGCCCTAGTTTCAATAGCCGAATTGACCAAGCAGAAGAAAGGATATCAGAAGTTGAAGATCAACTCAATGAAATAAAATGAGAAGGCAAGATTAGAGAAAAAAGTGCAAAAAGGAATGAACAAAGTCTCCAAGAAATGTGGGACTATGTGAAGAGACCTAATCTACATTTGATAGGTGTACCTAAATGTGATGAACAGAATGAATCCAAGCTGGAAAATACTCTTCAGGATATTATCCAGGAAAATTTCCCCAACCTAGCAAGGCAGGCCAATATTCAAGTCCAGGAAATACAGAGAACACCACAAAGATATTCCGCAAGAAGAGCAACCCCAAGGCACATAATCGTCAGATTCACCAGGGTTGAAATGACGGAGAAAATGCTAAGGGCAGCCAGAGAGAAAGGTCGGGTCAACCACAAAGGGAAGCCCATCAGACTCACAGCAGATCTCTCAGCAGAAACCCTACAGGACAGAAGAGAGTGGGGGCCAATATTCAACATCCTTAAAGAAAAGAACTTTCAACCCAGAATTTCATATCCAGCTAAACTGAGCTTCATAAGTGAAGGAAAAATAAAATCCTTTGCAAACAAGCAAGTACTCAGAGATTTTGTCACCACCAGGCCTGCTTTACAAGAGCTCCTGAAAGAGGCACTACACATAGAAAGGAACAACCAGTACCAGCCATTCCAAAAACATAGCAAATGCTAAAGAGCATCAACAAAATGAAGAATCTGCATCAACTAATGGGCAAAACAGCCAGCTAGCATCAAAATGGCAGTATCAAATTCACACATAACAATATTAACCCTAAATGTAAATGGACTAAATTCCCAATCAAAAGACACAGACTGGCAAATTGGATAAAAAGCCAAAACCCATCAGTGTGCTGTATCCAGGAAACCCATCTCACATGCAAGGATACACAAAGGCTCAAAATAAAGGGATGGAGGAAGATTTACCAAGCAAACAGAGAGAGAAAAAAAAAAAAAAAGCAGGAGTTGCAATTCTCATCTCTGATAAAACAGACTTTAAAGCAACAAAGATAAAAAGAGACAAAGAAGGACATTACATAATGGTAAAAGGAGAAATGCAACAAGAAGAGCTAAAGATCCTAAATATATACGCACCCAATACAGGAGCACCCAGAAACATAAGGCAAGTTCTTAATGACTTACAAAGAGACTTAGACTCCCACAAAATAATAGTGGGAGACTTTAACACTCCATTGTCAATATTAGACAGATCAACCAGACAGAAAATTAACAAGGATATCCAGGGCTTAAACTCAGACCTGGAACAAACAAACCTAATAGACATTTACAGAACTCTCCATCCCAAATCCACAGAATATACATTCTTCTCAGCACCACATCACACCTACTCGAAAATTGACCACATAATGGGAAGTAAATCACTCCTCAACAAATGCAAAAGAATGGAAATCATAACAGTTTCTCAGACCACAGTGCAATCAAGTTAGAACTCAGAATTCAGAAACGAACTCAGAACCACACATCTTCATGGAAACTGAACAACTGACTCTTGAATGTTAACTGGATAAACAATGAAATGAAGGCAGAAATAAAGATGTTCTTTGAAACCAACGAGAACTAAGACACAACATACCAGAATCTCTGGGACACATTTAAAGCAGTCTCTAGAGGAAAATGTATAGCAACAAGTGCCCACATGAGAAGAAAGGAGAGATCCAAAATTGACACCCTATTGTCAAAATTGAAAGAGCTAGAGGAGCAAGATAAAAACTCAAAACCTAGCAGAAGACAAGAAATAACTAAGATCAGAGCAGAACTGAAGGAGATAGAGACAAAAAAACACTTCAAAAAATCAATAAATCTCCAGGAGCTGGTTTTTCAAGAAGATCAACAAAATAGACAGACCACTAGCCAGATTAATAAAAAAGAAAAGAGAGAATAACCAAATAGATGCAATAAAAAATGATAAAGGGGATATTACCACAGATTCCACAGAAACTCAAACCATCATCAGAGAATATTACAAACAACTCTATGCACATAAACTAGCAAACCTGGAAGAAATGGATAAATTCCTGGACACTTGCCTCCTCCCAAGCCTAAAACAGGAAGAAGTCGAAACCCTGAATAGACCAATAATAAGGTCTGAAGTTGAGGCAGCAATTAAGAGTCTACCACCCAAAAAAAGCACAGGTCCAGATGGGTTCACAGCCGAATTCTACCAGACATACAAAGAGGAGCTGGTACCATTCCTTCTGAAACTATTCCAAATAATCCAAAAAGAGGGAATCCTTCCCAAATCGTTTTATGAGACCAACATCATCCTGATACCAAAACCCGGCAGAGTCTCAACAAGAAAAGAAAACTTTAGGCCAATATCCATGACGAACATAGATGCAAAAATCTTCAATAAAATACTGGCAAGCCGATTGCAACAGCACATCAAAAACCTTATCAACCATGATCAAGCAGGATTCATCCCAGGGATGCAAGGCTGGTTCAACATACGCAAGTCTATAAACGTAATTCACCACATAAACAGAACCAAAGACAAAAACCACATGATTATCTCAATTGATGCAGAGAAGGCCTTTGACAAAATTCAACAGCCCTTTATGCTAAAAACTCTCAATAAACTAGGTATTGACAGAACGTATCTCAAAATAATATAAGTTATTTACAACAAACCAACAGCCAATATCATACTGAATGGGCAAAAACTGGAAGCATTCCCTTTGAAATCTGGCACTAGACAAGGATGCCCTCTCTCACCACTCCTTTTCAATACAGTACTGGAAGTTCTAGCCAGAGCAATCAGGCAAGAAAAAGAAATAAAGGTATTCAAATAGGAAAGGAGGAAGCCAAATTGTCTCTATTTGCAGATGACATGATTGTATATCTAGAAGACCCCATCATCTCAGCCCAAAATCTCCTGAAGCTGATAATCAACTTCAGCAGAGTCTCAGGATACAAAATCAATGTGTAAAAATCACAAGCATTCCTATACAACAATAACAGACTTAAAGAGAGCCAAATCAAGAACGAACTGCCATTCACAATTGCTACAAAGAGAATAAAATACCTAGGAATACAACTAACAAGGAACGTAAGGGACCTCTTCAAGGAGAACTACAAACCACTGCTCAATGAAATAAGAGAGGACACAAACGGAGAAACATTCCACGTTCATGGTTAGGAAGAATCAATATTGTGAAAATGGCCATACTGCCCAAAGTAATTTACAGATTCAACACTATCCCCATCAAGCTACCAATGACCTTCTTCACAGAACTGGAAAAAACCACCTTAAACTTCATATGAAATCAAAAGAGAGCCCACATAACCACATCAATTCTAAGCAAAAAGAACAAAGTGGGAGGCATCACACTACTGGACTTCAAACTATACTACAAGGCTACAGTAATCGAAACAGCATGGTCCTGGTATCAAAACAGAGATATAGACCAATGGAACAGAACAGAGGCCTCAGAGGCAACACACATCTTTGACAAACCTGACAAAAACAAGCAATGGGGAAAGGATTCCCTCTTTAATAAATGGTGTTGGGAAAACTAGCTAGCCATGTGCATAAAGCAGAAACTGGACCCCTTCCTGACACCTTACGCTAAAATTAACTCCAGATGGATTAAAGACTTTAACATAAGTCCAACACCATAAAAACCCTAGAAGAAAATCAAGACAAAACCATTCAGGACATAGGCATAGGCAAGGACTTCATGACCAAAACACCAAAAGCATTGGCAACAAAAACCAAAATAGACAAATGGGACCTAATCAAACTCCACAGCTTCTACACGGAAAAAGAAACAGTCATTAGAGTGAATTGGCAACCAACAGAATGGGAAAAAAATGTTTGCTGTTTACCCATCTGACAAAGGGCTGATATCCAGAATTTACAAAGAACCAAAACAGATTTACAAGAAAAAAAAAAAAAAACATTCAAAAGTGGGCGAAGGATATGAACAGACACTTAACAAAAGAAGACATACATGAGGCCAACAAACATATGAAAAAATGCTCATCATCACTGGTCATTAGACTGCTGTGACCAAGCATTAGACTGCTGTGTCGGTCAAGACTGCTGTGAGCCGTGATTGGACCACACTGAACTCTAGCCTGGGTTACAGAGCAAGACCCTATCTCTAAAGAAAACAAAACGAAAAAACAGGGCAGGGTGCAGTGGCTCACTTCTGTAATCTCAGCACTTTGGGAGGCTGAGGTGGGTGGATCATGAGGTGAAGAGATCGAGACCATCCTGGCCAAAATGGCAAAACCCCGTCTCTACTAAAACAAATACAGAAATTAGCTGGGTGTGGTGGTGAGTGCCTGTAGTCCCAGCTACTCAGGAGGCTGAGGCGGGAGAATCACTTGAACCTGGGAGGCAGAGGTTGCAGTGAGCCAGGATCACACCACTGCACTCCAGCCTGCCAACAGAGCGAGATTCAGTCTCAAAAAAAAAATTTTAAAACAGGGTAGAACCACCACCACCTGACCTGAATCTGTGGGAGTGTGATGAGTTCTACAACACAGATTTGCCACCTCCTTCAATGCCACCAGGCTGAAGAGACCTTCGATGGTCTGAGCCTCCATTGCCTCTATTTGTAAAATAGGGATAATTCCACATAACTCCAGTGCCATGAGGCTGGGATGTGAGAATGTATGAGAAGCAACTTGCACATTGCCTGGTGCATGGCAGCCCTCAGAGACACGTTAGTCTCTCTCCAGTCCCATCCCCTTCTCAAATCAGGGAAATTCTAGAATGCAGACTGTGTCTCTTGGTATTCGGAACCAATTACCAAGTTTCTGTGGGTGTCTGGCTACCTCTCGGGGACATCAAGGGTCTTAATTAATTATGATCTGAAAGGGTTTGATGTTCCAGGAATAAAAAGGCATGAGGGAGCCCAGAGTATTTTCAGGAACATTAATTATTTAATGGACATTATTCGTAGAAAATTGGGACTGGAAAATGTAAGTTTAAGATGGAAGCAACATGATTATTTTAACCCTAAATTTCATTCACTCTCACCCATCATCAAGAACAGGCTGTTGGTCTGGTAGACGAAAGAGAAGGTTCTAGTCTGAGCTGTGCCATGGCTTTGCTGTGTGGCCTTGAATAGTTCACTGCCCCTCTGGCCTCAGCTGCTTTTTCTTTTTTTAAAATATAATAATTTTCTGGGGTTTTTTGAGACAGAGTCTCCCTCAGTCACCCAGGCTGGAGGGCAGTGGCACAATCTCAGCTCACTGCAAACTCCAGCGATTCTTGTGTCTTTGCCTTCCAAGTAGCTGGGATTACAGGCACGTGTCACCATGTCCAGCTAATTTTTTTGTATTTTTAGTAGAGATGGGGTTTCACCATGTTGGCCAGGTTGGTATCAAACTCCTGACCTCAAGTGATCCGCCTACCTAGGCCTCCCAAAGTGCTGGGACTGCAGGCATGAGCCACTGTGGCTGGCTGGCCGCTTCCATCATCTGTTAGTTTCTGTCCTAGAAGGTTTCCTAGGGGCCTAAGCTCTCCCAAGAATACTTCAGAAAGGTCCCATCCTAGGCCCCCCTTCTGAAGTTCCCATTCAATGGGTCTGGGGTGGACCCCAGAATCTATATTTTAACAAAGCTCATGAACCTGTCTGCAGAGATCTCTGGGCCACACTTCAAAGAGAAGTAGCTGTGACCCTAGAACATCCACGGAGGACCCTTCAGAGGAGATTTGCACATGAAAGATATCCATTTTTATTAGCTGCTTAAATGCTGAAAGGACATATTAAACTAAATTTAAATGAATTCACCCAGTCCTTGATTTTCCTCTTCATCAAAGTTCATGTGGTTAATTCTGGGGTCAAAACATAAAAATGTCCTCTTGTAATTAGCTGCTAATCAATTCACTACAGTGATTTCCCAGAGAAGTCATAATTCTTGTCCACAGGAACTGGAAATGAAACACACACGTAGCTCAGCTCTCTGCTGATAATCTACATATAAGGATATCCTGACTGCACAGAGAAGTTTATAGCTGAAAATATGTGAGCTGGAAGTCATCCATCCACCATGTATACATTCCTTTACTCATTCATTCATCCATTTACTCATCCAACCACCATTCGTCCATCTGTCCATCAATTCATCTCTCTATCCGTCCATCCAAGAAATGCATGTTCTCACTCACAGGTGGGTGTTGAACAATGAGAACACATGGACACATGGAGGGGAACATCACACACTGAGGTCTGTGGTGGGGGATAGGGAAGGGACAGTGGAGGTAGGGAGTTGGGGAGGGATAACATGGGGAGTAATGCCAGATATAGTTCAGGGGGATGGAGGCAGCAAACCACGTCACCATGTATGTACCTATGCAACAATCCTGCATGTTTTTTACATGTACCCCAGAACCTAAAATGCAATAAAATATATAAATAAGAATAAAAATGAAGTATGTCCACCAAAAAAAACTAAAAACAGAATTACTCTATGATATGGTTTTTCTATGTCCCCATTCAAATCTCATCTTGAATTGTAGCTCCCACGATTCCCACGTGTTGTGGGAGGGACCCAGTGGGAGGTAACTGAATCATGGGGACGGGTCTTTCCCGTGCTGTTCTCATGATAGTGAGTAAGTCTCATGAGATGTAATGGTTGTATAAAGGAGTTGTCCTGCACAAGTTCTCTCTTTGCCTGCCACCCTCCATGTAAGATGTGACTTGCTCCTCCTTGCCTTCCACCATGACTGTGAGGCCTACCTAGCCATGTGGAACTGTGAGTCCATTAAATCTCTTTCCTTTATAAATTACCCAGTTTCAGGTATGTCTTTATTAGCAGCATGAGAACAGACCACACTCTATGGCCCAACAATCCCACTTCTGGGTGTGTACCCAAAATAATGGAAAGCAGGGTCTCCAAGAGATATTTGTACACCCGTGTTCATAGCAGCATTATTCCAAATAACCAAAAGGTAGAAGCAGTGCAAGTGTCCATTAAGAGATGGCGGATAAACGAAACATGGTCTAGACATACAATGGAATATTACTCAGCCTTTAGAAGGAGGGAAATTCTAATGCATGCTACAAAATGGATGAACCTTGAAGGCATTATGCTAAGTAAAATAAGCCACACACACCAAAAACAAAACTGTCTAATTATATATGAGGCACCAAAAGTAGTCAAAAACTCCTAGAGATGGAAATTAGAATGGTGATTGCCAGGGCTGAAGGGAGAGAGGAAGGCAAATCATTATTTAATGGGTATGAGAGTTTCAGTCTCGCAAGATAAAAAGAATTCTGGAGACTGGTTGTACAATGCAAATGTACTTTACTGAACTGTACATTTTTAAAAGGTTAAGATGATACATTTTATGTTATGTTTATTTTACCACATTTTTTTTTTCAAATGAAGCACGACTCTCCCTGGAGGCAGGTGTCTGTTCTGTTTGATCTGGAGTCCCAACAAACACATCAAAATGCAATGAACCACAGTCCAAGTGCCGAACGTGCCTTTTATTCACAATCAGCAGAGAAGAGCATTCATTAGATATCTAATGACTGATTTTTAAATTCTTCTTGAAAGACCTGATGTATATATTCGAATCAGCTTGCCCTGCGACCCACTAAAAATGACTCATGACAGTAAATCATACATAATTGCTATCAGTGGAGTTGGCTTGTAAGAATATTCCAAGCATTTAATTGACTTTTAAAAGAATAGCTACAGCACGCTAATTAAATCTCACGTTAGGATATGTGTTAATTGATATTTAATAAGGATGTCAATTGATGTCTAACTAGCCAATATGTCTCTTAAAATGTCAATTAGATACGCAAAGATCCTTTTCAAAGGGACTAGGAGTTAAACACATTGAGGATGTAGTTTGTTAATTTTTTATAATTACAAATCACAACCCTCCCTGCTGACTTTCTCCAGATCATAGAGCCACTTGTGAGCCACCTTGCCTGGTCTGGAAACATGAAACACTGCCCAATTCACACTAACACTCCCCACAAATTTGCACATGAGGTGGCATGGAGAGAGAACTGTGCATGCCTGAGGACTTTCCAGACCTCCCCTTTCCTTCCACCAAACACCCGCTTTCCCAGAATCCACCCCTTCCAACTTTGTGAATGAAATTGTGAATGCTAGCACAGGAAGACAGATTTGAGCTGGACTCGTGTCTCCCTGATAGTCAACTTAAAAAGCTTTTCATTTCTCAGCCAGCCGTGGTGGCTCACACCTGTAATCCCAGCACTTTGGGAGGCCGAGGTGGGTGGATCATGAGATCAAGACTCTCCTGGCCAACATGGTGAAACCCTGTCTCTACTAAAAATGCAAAAATTATCCAGACATGGCAGCACACACCTGTAGTCCCAGCTACTCAGGAAGCTGAGGCAGGAGAATTGGTTGAACCCAGGAGGTGGAGGATGCAGTGAGCTGAGATTGCACCTCTGCGTTCCAGCCTGGCAACAGAGTGAGTCTCCAACTAAGAAAAAAAAAAAGAAAAAAAGAAAAGAGAAAAAGCTTTTCATTTCTCAAAAACTCAGAGTCATCACACTGGCTTCTAGTGCATTGGGCAGCAAGCTCCTTTGGCTTGGTAACAAATGGGAGTAGCCTAAGCTCCTCCATGAGAGTGGTCTGAAATTCACTCCAGTGGCCAGGACTGCTCCACTGCATGTCACTCCTCAGGATGAAGAGAGCATGCAGAAGGGAGAGCAGGAAGTTTGAGGCAATGACCGGGATGAGCATGACCCTAATAATTCTAGGGCTATAGCATTTTAAGGCCCCACTGACCCCACTGCAGGATAACCAAGTAAGACAGCTTCTAGAATAAGCCTTGTGCAGACCATGAATCACTGTAAGATGCTACGTGTCCTCACGAATAACTAGGCAGCTCATGGTGTCATGAGAAGGCTAATCAGGTTTTCATGAGATCTCAGAGGAAAGGGACAGAGTCACAACAGCCCTGTAGTCACAAGCACGGGTTTCAGAATCAGACAGGGCAAAGTTCAAGTTCTAGATCTCGCTAGCTAAATGCCCCTGAACACCTTTCTGAACCTCTTAGAAGAAGCTGGAAAACAGACATGAAGTCGGTTTGTCCCACCCTCTCTGCTGGCAGAGGTCAGAGGTGAAACAGAATGGTTGGCTTCAAGTGAAGATCCCAATTTGGGAGCAAAGAGCTCAGCACTTAGGATCAATCAGCAAAAAGCCTGGCTCCTCTCACTTCTAACTAGAAGGGAAAACCATCAGCAGCTCCAGCCGCTGTTCTAGGAAATGGTTATTCGGTTACCAATAACAACAGTTGCTATGGAGACAGGCGGTCCAGCCTGCCAGCCTGGAATTTCTCTCAGGCCAGGGCCAGATTAGCCACCTCCACACCCTCTCCAAACTAAGAGGCAGCCTGAGCCCCAGTTCTCCCTCAATTAGCTGATCAAGGTGTTTTTCCACTTTATTTTTCCTCCTTCTTCTTGTAAGAAGTTCCCTCTCTTTGAGAGTTAGTTGAGATACAGAGCAAAAGCACTGAAAGTCTTGTGGATTGTGCAATCTCAAAGTCTCTGTAAAGTCCGAGGACAGCTTATGTTGGGGGGTGGTAAACGAAGCAGCTGCGTTTTTGCTCAGGGCTGGAGCAGCATCAGTGAATCCAGAACCTCTTGGGAGGTCTGTGTTGGGGTCAGGCTCCATGCAGAGGCCAGGAGCAGACTGGGATGGTTCTGGATGGATAGCTGGAGACAGTGCACCAGGAAGGATGGTGAGGGCCACACTTAAAGGGACTCAGTTTCTCCAAGTCCTTCAAGGCTGCTCCTGTAGACTAGGTGGCCAAATTAGAAAATGCATCAGAATATTAATGGTAAAAGGAACCAGAGATAAGTGCTCTTCACAGGGAAGAAATTGAAACACTCCAAGGATGGGGCTTAACCACAGTGATCGCAATCTTACACCCAGGAATCTCAACTCCCAGTCTGAGTTTTTCCCACCACAGCATGAATCTGGGTTGTTCCCACAATGATATGTAAGGTGGTGGCATGTTCATAGAGAGCACCATCTATGGTCTGGCTGTCTGCTGAGGTAGGTAGTGAGTTCCCTGTCACTGGAGGTATACAAGCAGAGGTCAGATGCCCTTTGAGCAGAGCGTTTCAGAGGGTTTCAGTCTGGGGAGAGGGTCAGGACTGGATGACCTTGGATCCTGTATTGTGTGAACTCCACTAATTCTACAGTGAGTGGAAGTGTTTCCACTCATGATTCAGAACACAATATCCAGAATTGCTTCAAACAGCTGCATCCAGTTCAGCTATCTGTCCAGCAGCCTATGCGAGGCCTGGCTAGAGGGCTACTCAAAAAGCTACCAAAAGAGCCCCCACTTGTGAGAGATGAAGGCAGGGAGGGAAACAAGAGCTTTTCCCAAAGTCCCAGTGGGAAAAAGACACAGACAGGGCCAACCCAGCAGGTGTGCTCATGGTCTGAGGTCAAGTTTAGAAAACAGTATAATATTGGGCAGGCATGGTGGCTCATGACTGTAATCTCAGCACTTTAGGAGGCCAAGGCAAGTGGATCTCTTGAGATCAGGAGTTCAACACCAGCCTGGCCAACACGGTGAAACCCCATCTCTATAAAATACACAAAAATTAGCTAGGCACGGTGGCGGATGCATATAGTCCCAGCCACTTTGGAGGCTAAGGCATGAGAGTCACTTGAACCAGGGAGGCAGAGGTTGCAGTGAGCTGAGACCGCACTGCCACTGCACTCCAGCCTGGGTTGGTGACGGAATGAAACTCTATCTCAAAAAAAAGCCCTATTTTCCTAATAATACTAGCATGTCATTTGCCTTTCTCTCTCTCCTTTTCCCATGAGGGTACTGTGGAGTTTCCAGAGGCCACATGGCATGTGATGTCACAAAGATTAAATGAAAAAGCAGATATGAGACTCCAGCTGCTCAGTCAGCCGAACATTCAAGATTTACAAAATGTAAAACAATGTCCTTTTCTCACAAATGTTTTTATTTGGGAAATATGGGGTTTTTTAAATTAAGAATGTATTTAACATTTGGATTGCTATTATATAAAAACAGAATCCGTGTGTTGACATGAAGGTGAAGAAATTAGAGCACAGGCACACTGCTGGTGAGAATATAAAATGGTTCAGTCACGATGGACCACAGCGTGACGATTCCTCAAAATATAAAACATTGGAATTACCGTGCGATTCAGCAATTCCACTTCTGGGTAAACACACGAAAGAACTGAAAGTGGAGTCTCAAAAATATATCTTTGTACACCAGTGTTTGCATTCACAGTAGCCAAAAGGTGGGAAAAACCCCAGTCTCCATCAATGGATGAGCAGATGGACACTCAGTGGTGTATACATACAAGGGAACATGCAGCCTCAAAAAGGAAGGCGATTCAGACACGGGCTACAGCATCTGGATGAATCTTGAGGACATTATGATAAGTGAAATAAGTCATTCACAAAGGGACAAACATTACATGATGCCACTTACATGAAATACCCAGAGTAGTGAAAATCAGAGAGACCGAAAGTAGAACAGCACTCATAAGGGGCTGGGGGAGGCGGATGGAGAGTTGCTCATGGGGACACAGTTTCACTGTGAGATGAGGAAAAGATTCTGGAAATGGATAATAGTGATGGTTACACACAATGCGAGTGTACGCAATGCCATTGAACTGTACATTTTAAATGGTTAAGACGGAGCCAGGTGCAGTGGTGCACACCTGTAATCCCAGCACTTTGGGAGGCTGAGGTGAGTGGATTGCTCGAGGCCAGAAGTTCAAGAGCAGCCTGGCCAACATAGCAAAACACTATCTCTACTAAAAATATAAACATTAGCCAGGCATAGTGGTACATGCTTGTAGTCCCAGCAATTCAGGAGGCTGAGACACAAGAATCACTTTAACCTCAGAGGCAGAGGTTGCAGTGAGCCGAGATTACACCACTGCACTCCAGCCTGGGCGACAGAGCAAGACTGTCTCAAAAAAAAAAAAAAGGTTAAAATGATAAATTTCCTGTTACATATATTTTACTACAATAAAAATGAAATAAAATCTAAAGGAGAATGTATAATTGTCATCTGAAAGCTTATAGTAGAAATAAAGTGTCAAAAACAAAAATGTTATCTGGTGTTAAACATGTAATGGGATTCTTGTTATTTTTAAGAGTTAATATTTATAAGCGTCCGAATTTCAATGTCTAGTATCAACAGTGCAGCCCAAATAAACAAAAGCTCCTTGAGGTCCTCAATAATTTTTTGAAAGTATAAAACATTCCTAAGATCAAAAAGTTTGAGAATGGCTACATGATATCAATCTCTCTCTACTTCTATAAATGTTTTTAATTTCCATATGAGAAAAGCTTTTAAATTTTAAAAATAATAATTGACTGTTCTCTTTCCTTCTACCTGTCTGAGCAAATTGATTCACCCTGATGGAATTCAGCAGCCTCATCTGTCAAAGGAGAAGAAAGTTCCAAAGCATGATCCTATGAATCAAACCTAACACCCACAGACACAGGAGCTGCTTCCTCCCCCAACGCCAACCCCCAAGCTTCCGCAGAGATCCGAGCCTCTCTGGGTTGAGGAAGAGAGGGAGTGTTCTCCTGTATTAATCAGGTCCCATTAATTTTTCAAAGTAGACAACAGCCCACTTACTCATCTGCTGTGGAGCCTCATCCATAATTGATCCTGAACTGCACTTACCCGAACAGACCATATAGATGCCGGTTGCACGTAGGGCTCTGGGAGGGTTGTCTGCTAATGAGCCTACTCCAAGTAGTGAAGGCACTCACAGCCATGACACGTGGTAACTTCAATGGGTGGCCTGGCACTGTTCCTTCCATCAAAAGCAACAAGGAAAAGCATGCTCTGAGTGGTTGTTCTGAGGTCATTTCTATGTACAAGTCAACTTAAGGGGAATTAAAAACGATTGGTCTAAGCCAGCCTCGGTAGCTGTGTCTTGGTCCTTTTGGGCTCCTAGAGCAAAACAGCATAAACTGGGTGGCTTGTAACCAAAAGTGATTTCTCATAGTTCTGAAGGCTGGAAAGCCAAGATCAGGCACCAGCATATTTGCTGTCTGGTGAGGTCCCACTTTGTACTTCACAGGTGCCACCCTTCTTGCTGCATCTTCCTGTGGTGGAAGGGGTGAGGGGTTTCTCTCAGGCCTCTTTTGTAAGAGCACCAATTCCATTTATGAGAACTCTGCTCCACGACCAAATCACTTCCTAAAGGCCCCACTTCTTTTTTTTTTTTTTTTTCCCAACGGAGTTTCCCTCTTGTTACCCAGGCTGGAGTGCAATGGCGCAATCTCGGCTCACCACAACCTCCACCTCCTGGGTTCAGGCAATTCTCCTGCCTCAGCCTCCTGAGTAGCTGGGATTACAGGCACGCGCCACCATGCCCAGCTAATTTTTTGTATTTTTAGTAGAGACAGGGTTTCACCATGTTGACCAGGATGGTCTTGATCTCTTGACCTCGTGATCCACCCATCTCGGCCTCCCAAAGTGCTGGGATTACAGGCGTAAGTTACCGCGCCTGGCCCGAGGCACCACTTCTTAATACCATCACCTTGAGGCTGAGGATTTCAACATACAAAGTTGCGAGGAACATAAACATTCAGACCACAGCACCTGCCAGGTCAACCACCCAGGTCCATGCAGACCTCAGCAGCTTCAGCCCCAACACCGTTATAATCACTTCTAACCTTACACCCTCTACCTGAGGCCACACATTTCTCCCTCCATCCCCCACTCCAAAATAAATGGCAGCTGGATTGAATATTTAAATGTTTAAAAAAAGAATTAGGCCAGGCATGGTGGCTCAGATCTGTCATCCCAGCACTTTGGGAGACTAAGGTAGGAAGATCCTTGAGACCAGAAGTTCGAGACCAATCTGGACAACATACCAGACCTCATCTCTACTAAAAATAAAAAATAAAAAAATTAGTGGGGCGTGATGACACTCACCTGTAGTCCCAGCTATGTTGGGAGGCTGAGGCAGGAAGTTCGCTTGAGCCAGGGAGATTGAGGCTGCAGTGAGCTATGATTGTGCCACTGCTCTCCTGGGCGATAGAGTGAGATCCTGTTATAAAAATAAATTTTAAAAAAAACAGAAAGAAAAGAATTAGTATAAGCCCTTAAAGACAACATAAAATGAACATTTATCTGATGAATAAAGACCTTGTAGTGAGAAAGAGAAAAGCAGCCCCTGGCACTGGGGAGCTCACCAGGCACTCATGGTTGGGACCTGGTGTTTTTCTTGTGGAACATAAACAGTCTTACAGAACACCAACGTCAGACAGGGCCATTATGTGACTGCACTGGAGCTAGACAAAAGCTAAACCATTTTGTACTCATATCTGAACTGCGTTAGTTCGCTGGAGATGCCGTAACAAGGTGCTACAAACTCAGCAGCGTAAATTTAAACCACCTCAGCCGGGCACAGTGGCTCATGCCTGTAATCCCAACACTTTGGAAGGCTGAGGTGAGTGGATCACCTGATGTCAGGAGCTGGAGACCAGCCTAGCCAACAGGACAAAACCCGATCTCTACTAAAAGTACAAAAATTAGCCAGGCGTGGTGGCAGGCACCTGTAATCCCAGCTACTCAAGAGTCTGAGGCAGGAGAATCACTTGAACCTGGAGGCGGAAGTTGCAGTGAGCTGAGATTGCGCCACTGCATTCCAGCCTGGGCGAAAAGAATGAGACTCTGTCTCAAAATAAACAAATAAAATAAAAATAAATGATTATCTCACAGTTCTGGAAGCTGGAAGTCTGAGAACAAGGTGTCTGCAGGTCAGAGATCAGGGTGGCTGGCATGGATGCTTTATCTGAGAGTGGTAGGAAAGAGTGTGTCCCAAACTTCTCTCCTAGATTTTTGTGCTTTCTTGGCTTATAGAAGCATAACCCTAATCTTTGCATGGTGTTAAAATTGTATGGAGGCCAGGTGTGTTGGCTAATACCTGTAATCCTAGCACTTTGGGAGGCTAAGGCAGGAGAACTGCTTGATGTCAGGAGTTTGAGGCTAGCCTGGGCAACGTGGTGAGACCCTGTCTCTACCAAAAAATTTTTTATTAACCAGGCATGATGGCACACACTTGCCATCCTAGCTATTCAGGAGGCTGAGGCAGAGAATCACTTGAGTCTAGGAGTTCAAAGCTGCAGTGAGCTATGTTCATGCCACTGAACTCTAGCCTGAGTGACAGAATGAGACTCTATCTCTTAATTTAAAAAAAAACTGTAGTGATAGGTATACAATATGTAAAGATGTAATCTTTATGGCAAAAACAGCACAAATTATGAGGGAGGTAATAGAATTATATTTTTTAAAGCTTATATATGCTATTAAAATTAAAAAGGTATAAATCTGAACTTTATTATTACAAGTTGTTAATTACAATCCCCAGGGCAATCACTAAGAAATTAACTTCAAAAAACCTATAGTAAAGGAGAAAAGAAAAGTATTTTTTAATGGTACACAGGAAAATACCTATCTAATACAAAAGAAGACAATATGGACACATAGAGGAATACAAAAGATTCAATATATATAGAAAACAAATAGTAAATGCAAAATGGACATTGTACTTTATTAGTAATTACAGTAAATATAAATGGATTAAACACTCCAATCAAAAAGCAAATACTGACAGAATGGATTTTAAAACATTATTCATCTATGTGCTATTTACAGAGACACACTTCAGATTCAAAAACACAAATAAGTTGAAAGTAAAAAGATGGAAACAAATACGCCATGAAAACAGTAACTAAAAGAGAGGTGGAGTAGCTATACTAAGATCAGATAAAATAGATGGTAAGACAAAGATATTTTATGAGAAATGAAAAAGGAAATTTTATAATGATAAAAGGATCAATCTACACAAAAATTATAGGCTGTATCCTATATCCAAAGTGCTTGGGACCAAAAGCATTTTAGATTTTGAAATATTTGCACATACATGAGATATTCTGGGGATGAGACCCAAGTCTGAACAAGAAATTCATTTATGTTTCATATGCACTTTGTATATATAGTCTGAAGGTAATTTTATACAATGTTTTTAATGATTTTATGCATGAGGCTGGGCACAGTGGCTCACACCTGTAATCCCAGCACTTTGGGAGGCCAAGGTGAACAGAACATGAAGCCAGAAGTTCAAGATCAGCCTGACCAACATGGTGAAACCCCATCTCTACTAAAAATACAAAAATTAGCTGGGTATGGTGGTGCGCACCTGTAATCCCAGCTACCCAGGAGGCTGAGGCAGGAGAATTGCTTGAACCCAGGAGGCAGAGGTTGTAGTGATCTGAGATTGTGCCATTGCACTCCAGCCTGGGTAACAGAGCAAGACTCTGTCTCAAATAATAATAATAATTTCATGCATGAAACAAAGTTTATATACAGGTATATTGAACCATCAGAAAGCATGTGAGGTCAGGACTGGAATTTGTTCCTTGTGGAGTCATGCTGGCACTCAAAAAGGTTTGAATTTTGAGGTGCTTCAGATGTCAGATTTTCTGATTAAGGAAATTAACCTGTATAAACACACATGAATCTAACAACAGAGTCTCAAAATACATGAAACAAAACTCAACAGAATTGAAGAAGGAAGAAGACAAAAATGTAATAATAATGGATACTTCAATAACCCATTATGATAACAGACGGGATAACTAGACAGAAGGTCAACAAGAAAATAGATATAGTTCAATATAGATAAAGTTCAATATAGTATTGAACGATACTATAAACAACCAGAACTAACATCTATAGAACATTCCACCCAACAAAAGCAAAGAACTTCTTAGGTGCACAAGAAACATTCTCAAAGATAGACCATATGGTAGGCCATAAAACAAGGTTTAATAAATGTAAAATGACAGAAAATATATAAAGTATATTCTCTAACCACAATAAAATAAAATTATAAATTATTACCAGAAGAAAACTTGTAAAATTCACAAATGTGGATATTAACACAGTTTTGACTGACCAATGCTCAAAGTGATAGATATTCTAAATACTTCGGCTTGATCTTTACAGATCCTATGCATGTAACAAAATATCACAGGTACTCCATAAAGGCATATAAGTACTATGTATCAATAAAAAACAAAAAGGAAGAAATTTCAAGCATATTACAAAATACTTTGAGATGAATGAAAATGAAAACACAACATGTCAAACATATGGGATGCAGCTAAAGCAATGCTTAGAGGGAAATTTATAGCTGTAAATGCCAATATTAATAAACTAAGAAAGATTTCAAATCAATATCCTAAACCTCCATCTTAAGAGACTAGAAAAATAAGAGCAAACTAAACTCAAAGCAAGAAGAAGAAAGAAATAATAAAGAGTAGAGCAGAAATAAATGAAATAGAAAATAAAAATTAATAGAGAAAATCAATAAAAGCAAAAGTTGGTTTTTGTAAGGATCAGCAAAACTGGCAAATCTTTACCTACACTGACAAGAAAACAGTAGAGAAGAACTGAAATTATTAAATCAGGAAAGAAATAACATTACTGTCAATCTTACAGAAAGAGAAAGGCTTATAAGCCGGGCACAGTGATTCACACCTGTAATCCCAACACTTTGGGAGGCCAAGGCGAGAAGATTGCTTGAGTCCAGGAGTTCAAGACCAGCCTGGACAACTTGGAGAAACCCCATCTCTACAAAAAAAATACAAAAATTGGCCAGGCGCAGTGGCTCACCCCTGTAATCCCAACATTTTGGGAGGACAAGTCATGAGGTTAGGAGATCGAGATCATCCTAGCTAACACAGTGAAACCACATCTCTACTAAAAATACAAAAAATTAGCCAGGCATGGTTATACTCGGCAGGCTGAGGCAGGAGAATCGCTTGAACCTGGGAGGCGGAGGTTGCAGTGAGCTGAGATTGTGCCACTGCAATCTACCCTGATTACAGAGTGAGACTTCGTTTAAAAAAAAAACTAGCCAGGTGTGGTGGCCCATGCGTGTAATCCCAGCTACTATGGAGGCTGAGGTGGGAGAGGATTGCTTGAGGCTGGGAAAGGAAGGCTGCAGTGAGCCATGCTTGCACCACTGCATTCCAGCCTGTGTGATAGAGCAAGACCCTGTCTCAAAAAAAAAAAAAAAATGTTTACAATGGAATATTATCAATAATTGTAATCCAACAAACTAGATAATCTAGAGGAAATTTGAGAAATTCCTAGGAAGACAAAAACTATCAAACCAATTCAAAAAGAAATAGAAAATCTGAATAGAATTCTAACAAAGCAATTAATAATCAAATCACTTCCCACAAACCAAAGCCCAGGACCGAATGGCTTAACTGGTGAATTCTATCCAATGTTTAAAGAAGAATTAATACCGACTTTTCACAGACTCTTCCAAAATAAAGAAAATGAAGGAGAACCTACTAACTCATTCTTTGAGATCAGTATTAACCTAATACTAATACTAGACAAAGACATCAGACAAGAAAGAAAACTACAGATCAATATCCCTTATGAATACACATAAAAATCTTCAACAAAATACTGGCAAAGCAAATCTAGAAACTTGTAAGAAGACTAATACACCATGACATAGTGAAATGTATCCCAGGAATACAAGATTTGTTCAACATATGAATATTAATCAACATAATACACCCTATTAATAGAATAAAGGACAAAAACCACATGATTGTCTCAAAGGATGCAGAAAAAACAACTGAGAAAATCTAATCATATTTTTTGATTTAAAAAAAAAAACCGCCTGGTGTGGTGGCTCACGCCTCTAATCCCAGCACTTTGGGAGTCTGAGGTGGGTGGATCACGAGGTCAAGAGATTGAGACCATCCTGGTCAACAAGGTGAAACCCCGTCTCTATTAAAAATACAAAAATTAGCTGGGCATAGTGGTGCACTCCTGTAGTCCCAGCTACTCGGGAGGCTGAGGCAGGAGAATTGCTTGAACACAGGAGGCGGAGGTTGCAGTGAGCCAATATCGCACCATTGCACTCCAGCCTGAGTAACAAGAGCGAAACTCCATCTCAAAAAAATAAAAGAAAAAAAAACTAAAAAAAAAAATTGAAAGAAGGAAACATTCTTAATCTGATAAAGGCCATCTACAAACAAACAAACAAATCCACAGCTAACATCATAGTTAATGGTGTAAGACTGTACTTTTTATGACTAAGATCAGGAAAAAGACAAGGATATCTCCTCTCATAATTTCTGTTCAACATTGTACTAGAAGGTCTAGCCATGACAATCAGGCAAGAAAAAATAATAAAAGACACCCATTTTTCTAAAGTAGAAGTAATTGCCTGTATTCACAGATGACAGGATCCTGTATATACAAAATCCTAAAAATATTCACAAAATAATTGTTAAAGTCAATGAACAAGTTCATCAAGGTTGCAGGATACAAAATCAACATACAAAAATTAATTGTGTTTCTGTGTACTAGAAGTGCACAACCAGAAAATGAGATTTAAAAAACAATTCCATTTCAAATAGTAACAAAATAAAAACACTTAGGCTTTTACACTGAAATTAAAAAACAGCCTTGAAAAGATTCAAAGAAAACCTAAACAAATGGAAAATGTCCATGTTCATGGACTGCAAGATTTAATTTGCTAAGATGGCAAAACTCTTTGATTGTTCTACAGATTTGCAACCTCAATCTAAGTCCTAGCAGGCTTTTCTGCAAAAATTGTCAAACTGATCCTAAGCTTTACATATAAATACAAGGAACCTTTAATAACTAAAGTAATCTTGAAAAAGAAGAACACAGTAAGAGAACTGAAACTTCCCAATTTTAAAACATATAGGCCAGGCACGGTGGCTCAAGCCTGTAATCCCAGCACTTTGGGAGGCCGAGGCGGGTGGATCACGAGGTCAAGAGATCGAGACCATCCTGGTCAACATGGTGAAACTCCATCTCTACTAAAAATACAAAAAATTAGCTGGGCATGGTGGCTCGCACCTGTAATCCCAGCTTCTCAGGAGGCTAAGGCGGAAGAATTGCTTGAACCCAGGAGGCAGAGATTGCGGTAAGCCAAGATCACGCCATTGCACTCCAGCCTGGGTAACAAGAGCAAAACTCCGTCTCAAAAATAAAAATATATATATATATATATATATATATATATATATATATATATATATATATCAAAGCTACAGTAATCAAAACAGTGTGAGACTGTCACAAATAGAGACAAACAGACCAAAAGAACAGATTTGAGAGATCAGAAATAAACTCTTACATTTATGATCCATTAATTTTTAACAAAAGTGTCAAAACAATTTCAGAGAGGGAAAAGTATCTTTTTAACAAATGGTACTAGGATAATTAGTCAAAAAAAAATTCTTACCATAAGAATGAGTCAAACCCCTAACTCACTCTGTATAAAAATTAAGCCAAAATGGATGCAAGATCTAAATGTAAGAGCTAAAACTATAAAACTCTTGAAGAAAGTTAGGTAGAAATCTTTGTGACCTTGAGTTAGACAGGAATTTCTTAGATATGACACCAAAAGCACAAGCAACAAAAGAAAAAAAATAGATAAATTAGAGTTTATCCAAATTTAGGACTTTTGGCCGGGCACAGTGGCTCACACCTGTAATCTCAGTGCTTTGGGAGGCTGAGGTGGGCAGATCACCTGAGGTCAAGAGTTCAAGACCAGCCTGGCCAACATGGCAGAACCCCATCTCTGCTAAAAATTACAAAAATTAGTTGGGTGTGGTGGCACATGCACCTGTAATCCCAGCTACTCAGGAGGCTGAAGCAGGAGGATCACTTGAACCCAGGAGGCAGAGGTTGCAGTGAGCTGAGATTATGCTCCTGCACTCCAGCACTCCAGCCTGGGCAACAGTGAGGCTGTCTCAAAAAAAAAAAAAAAAAAAAAAAAAAAGGACTTTTGTGCTTTAAAGAATACTTTCAAGAAAATGAAAAGTCAGCTCATAGAATGGGAGAAAGTATTTGTTAATCATGTATCCTATAAGGGAAGAGTATTCAGATCATATCAAATACTCTTAAAACTCAACAATAATAAGACACATAATCCAATTTTATAATGAGCAAAAGGCTTAACTAGACATTTCTCCAAAGATATACAAGTGGCCAAGAAACACAGGAGAAAATGCTCAAGACCATTTGTTATGAAAGAAATGTACACCAAAACCCCAATGAGATACTACTTAGCATCCACTAGGATGGCTATAATCCAAGAGACAGAGAATAACAAATGTCAGCAAGAATGTGGAGAAACTGGAAGACTTGTGCATTGCTGGTGGGAATGTAAAATCATGCAGCTGTTTTGGGAAAGAAATTTGGAAGTTCCTCAAAAACCTAAACATAGAGGGACTGAGTGATTTCACACCTAGGTAAATAGCCAAGAGCAGTGAAAACACGAAACAAAAACATGTCCACAAATACTCACAGCAGCATATTCATGATACTCAAAGAAGTGAAAACAACCCAGTGCCTATCCATCGATGAATGGATAAATAAATTATGGTATATCCATACAATGGAATATTATTCAGCCATAAAAAGGAGTTGAGTACTGAGTTCTTCTACACCATGGGTGAATTTTGAAAACCATATGATGCATAAAAGAAGCCAAACACAAAAAGCTACATATTGTATAATTCTATTCATATAAAATGTCCAGAATAGGCACATATGTAGAGACAGAAAACAGATTAGTGTCGCAGAGGAGGGGGATGCTATGTCTGAGTGAGTGGTCAGGGAAGGCCTCTCTACAGAGGTGCCATTAGAATGGAGTCCTGACAGGGAGTGTCATGCAGATTCTCTTGGGAAGCACATTCCAGGCAGAGGGAACAGCCAGTGCAAAGACTGTGAGCTTGTGGGAAGGGAATAGGAGGTGGGGCAGGTAGGTAGAACGACATGCTCTCAGGCCTAGAGTACAGGATGGGGAATTTAAAGTTTCTCCTAAGGCAGAAGGAAGCTTTGGGGAACCTTGATGGTACATGGAGGGTTGGGGGAGGGTTGGTGTTGAAAAGACTTCTCTGGCTCCCATGTTGAGAATAAACTATGGGTTTACAAGTGCACAATTGAGAAGACCAGATCAGAGAGGAGGGAAAAAATGGACATGGCCCCATCCCCAGTGGGAGCTGGGTAAACAGAGACAGATACATTTAAGAAAGCTTGCGGAGCTACAGCGAATGAGATTTGCTGATGCGCTCATGTCCATCTCCAGCAAGAGCTTTTCCCTCTGTTCCTTATAGAGCTTTTATTCTTCCCTCATCCATTTGAAGAGAGACAGCAAATGAGGGTATTTTTAGAAAGTCTTTGGGAGTTAGAGCTGAAGAGATGAAAGTTCCACCATCACCTGGACTGTCAAAACTGAAGCACAGCCTGTCCACAGACTCAACCGCACAGGAATGTTCGTGGCAGTTTATATCTAATAGCCCCAGACTGGAAGCCACCCAAATGTCCATCAACAGGAGAATGGAGAAATTGCATGTATTCCTACAACACAATACTAGACAACAATGAAAAAAAAATCTACAGCCACCAGCAACAACACTAAATGCATCTCAAAAACGTTATGTTGTGCAAATAAAGCCAAGCGAAATAGGACAATATAGCCATGGTTATCATATGAAATTCAAGCACAGGCACAAGAATTTAACTTAGAGTGACAGAAATCTGCACAGTGGCTGCCTAGCGGTGGGAAGCAGAGATTGGCTGGAAAGGGGCACAAGGGAACTTTTAGGAAATCGGAAAATGTTCTATATCTAGATCTGGGTAGTGGTAAATGGGCATATGCACTTTATGTATTTATTTATTCATTTGTTTGTTTGTTTACTTATTTGATGGAGTCTGGCTCTGTCCCCCAGGCTTAAGTGCAGTGGTGCAATCTCGGCTGACTGCAACCTCCCCTTCTTGGGTTCAAGCAATTCTCCTGCCTCAGCCTTCCGAGTAGCTGGGATTACAAGTATGCACCACCATGACTGGCTAATTTTTGTATTTTTAGTAGAAATGGGGTTTCACCATATTGGCCAGGCTGGTCTTGAACTCCTGACCTCAAATGATCCACCCACCTCGGCCTCCCAAAGTGCTGGGATTTACAGGCGTGAACCACGGTGCCCGACTATATGCACTTAAAAAAATGGCATTGATCACCAGGGATAAGTCATGTGCCCCTGTGTGATGTGAGTATTCATCCCCAAATAGCTACCACCAGTCTAATCATGAGCAGAATGACAGAGAAACCCAAATAGCTACTGCCAGTCTAATCATGAGCAGAACGACAGAGAAACCCAAATAGCTACCGCCAGTCTAATCATGAGCAGCATGACAGAGAAACCCAAATTGAAGGACAGTCTACAAAATATTTGACCAGTACTTCTCAAAACTGATCAGGTCAGTAAAAACAAAGAAACACTGAGACAGTCCAGAGACCCAACAACTGAATGCCATGTAAATGCACCTGAATGCCATGTGAACGCACCCGAGGGCCATGTGAACGCACCCGAGTGCCATGTGAACGCGCCTGAGGGCAATGTGAATGCGCCTGAGTGCCATGTGAATGCGCCTGAGTGCCATGTGAATGCGCCTGAGTGCCATGTGAACGCACCCGAGTGCCATGTGAATGCACCCGAGGGCAATGTGAATGCGCCTGAGGGCAATGTGAATGCGCCTGAGTGCCATGTGAATGCGCCTGAGTGCCATGTGAATGCGTCTGAGTGCCATGTGAATGCGTCTGAATGCCATGTGAATGCGTCTGAGTGCCATGTGAATGCACCTGAATGAAATGTGAGATTCTGCATGAGGTCTTGGAACAGAAGAAGATATGAATGGAAAAGTGGATGAAATCCCAGCCAGGCCTGGCATTCTGTACATAGTCAGCACCAATGCTATTCATTTGTTTTTTGTTTTGTTAAGACAGGGTCTCACTCTGTTGCCCAGGCTGGAGTTCAGCGGCATGATTTTTGGCTCACTGAAGCCTTGACCACCAGGACTCAAGCGATTCTCCCACCTCAGCCTCCCTAGTAGCTGGGACTACAGGCACATGCCACCAAGCCTAGCTAATTTTTGTATTTTTTATAGAGATGGGGTCTTGCCATGTTGCTCAGGCTGGTTTTGAACTTCTGGGCTCAAGCGGTGCTCCTGCCTTAGCCTCCCAAAGTGCTGGGATTACAGGTGTGAGCCACCACCCCTGTCCTCTTAATGCTAATAATTGTGTTAGGGTAATGCAAGGTGTTAACGTTAAGAAAACTAAGTGCACAGTATATGGGGACTCTGTGCTACTTTCACAATATTTTTACAAATTATCTCAAATTTTTTTTAAACTGTTTTTTTAAAAAAAGGAATTAAGCTGAACTCTTGGATCTGTGCATTTTGCTGTGTCAATGATCTCTCTCTCTCTTTTTTTTTTTTTTTTTTTTTTGAGACCGAGTCTCAATCTGTCACCCGCAATCTCAGCTCACTGAAAACTCCATCTCCCAGGTTCAAGTGATTCTCATACCTCAGCCTCCCAGGTAGCTGAGATTACATGTGCCCGCCACCACACCCAACAAATTTTTGCATTTTTAGTAAAGATGTGGTTTTACCATGTTGGCCAAGCTGGTCTTGAACTCCTGACCTCAGGTGACCCATCTGCCTTCACCTCCCAAAGTGCTGGGATTACAGGCATGAGCCACTGTGCCATATGAACAGAGCACAGAAAATGCTCCCCAAGCATTTGGGAGCCTAGCAGCAACAAGGGGCTGCCGACTTGTGCTGTCCCCAGGCCTGGCCCTCAGGAGGGCAGCTGACTGCTCGTGCATCTCTCCAACAGCTGGCAGTCTTCCACAGGATCTGAGGTCATGCTCTCAGAGGGCTCTGAACTCCCTTTTCAAAACTTTTGTTTCCCTCTTGAACATCATCGCTGAACATTCAAATGTCCCACAGACACCAGGAGTCAGCCCTGAGCCAGGCGTGGGCTGGTTGGAGGGGGTGAAAGAGAATGACCAGCTCTGGTGAGAAGCCAGCTCAGGCTGTGGCTGCATGATATAGTCTGGGTTAAAGGTGCAGGCTCCAGAGCAACCCTGCCTGGGTTCAAATCCCAGCTCTGCCCCTTACTCACTGAATGATCATGGGCATGTCAGTTAGCTGTTTGGAACCTCAAATTCCACCTGTATGAAATGGAAATACTACTACTAGCCTCACAGAGCCCTAAACTTATGTGTATATTTTTAAAGTGCAAGGACACCCCATCACCTATAATTTAATAGACAGCATATCCTGTCCCGTCCCTGACATTGTCCACTTCAATGTCCACCACTGCCCCACAGCTGGCCCTCTAGTTTTGACTTGCACTTCACCAACAACACCTACTGAGGCTGGGTGCAGCAGCCCATGCCTGTAATTCTAGCACTTTGGGAGGCCAAAGGCAGAGGATCCATTGAGGCCAAGAGCTCAAGACCAACTGGGCAAAATAGTGAGTCCCTGTCTTTATAAAAAATTTTAAAATTAGCCAGGTGCAGTGGTACATTCCTGTAGAGCCAGCCACTTAGGCCACTGAAGCAGGAGGATCACTTGAGCCCAAGAATTGGAGGCTTCAGTGAGCTATGACTACACCACTGCGCTCTAGCCTGGACAACACAGCAAGACCCACTCTTTAAAAAAAATAAATAAATAGATAAAAAATAAAAACCTACTGAGCACTCTCCCACTAGAGACACACCACACGCTGTGGAGAAATGGCTGCAATCTGGCCTGTTTACACCTTGCTCTCACCCTTCTTATCCTCTAACACATTTTCTCCCTACCCAAAGTCTTCCCCCTCCCCACCCTCACTCCTATGTCTCATATGCACCCTTCAGATTACCCTGATCTCTAGGAAGCCTTCCCTGATTCTGTCTGCTCTGCTCCTGTCTCCTCTGTATTCCCCACTAGCGGAGAAGCTCCTGGCATCTGTGCTTTCGCTGCTAAGTCATCTTCAGAACCCTGCACAAGACGTGGTACCTGCAGGTGTCCTGCAAGTATTTGCTGAATGAGATTGGGCAAATGAATGAATGACCATAATTCTGCCTAGAGAAGTTAGGGAAGGCTTCAGAGAGGAGGTGACATTTCACTGGGTCTTAAAGGATAAGTGGATGTGAACCAGGGGAAGAGTTGAGGGGAAGGTGCACAGTTCAGGGTTGCGGTCGAGCCCCATGTTTTCTGGGGCCAAAGGGGAGGAGGCCATTGAGGTTAAGATGTTAGGCTAAGATTCCAGGGCTTGATTCCATGGGTTGTCATCAGCACTGCCTGGGCATCAACTTTGTGGACTTTGGTCCAGCCAGGCTGAGTCTCCAAGATTCTAATGAGCAGCCAAGGTTTGGGGCCCCTGCTGGGGCATCAAGAAGAAAGCCAAAGCCAAAGAGACTTCCTTTTTTTTTTTTTTTGAGACAGTTTTGCTATTGTTGCCCAGTCTGGAGTGCAATGGCACAATCTCAGCTCACTGCAACCTCTGCCTCCCAGGTTCAAGCGATTCTCCTGCCTCAGCCTCCCAAGTCACTGGCATTACAGGCACGTGCCACCATGCCTGGCTAATTTTTTGTATTTTTAGTAGACACAGAATTTCTCCATGTTGGTCAGGCTGGTCTCAAACTCCCAACCTCAGGTGATCCACCCGCCTCAGCCTCCCAAACTGCTGGGATTACAGGCGTGAGCCATCATGCCCAGCTCAAGGAGACTTTCAAGCAGAGAAGAAACATGATTGCATCTTCAGACTTAACACTGTGCCAGGAGCGGTGCCAGACAGAGGCAAAGGGTCAAGTTCTAAGAGGAGGGTCAGCCTCGAGCCACTGTGCTTAAGATGGCAGAAAGGGGAAATCAAGGGAGATCCCAGCTCCCATTCGCTGTAGGGCATGAAGGAAGCAGTGTTCAGGCTGAGTGATAAAGGCGGTGAGTCGTGGTTTTACTGCTGTGGAAGTAGGCAGAAAACATAGGAGGAGCAGATATTCACGATCTGTGTACCAGGCTACACAACTCTCCCCTCTCAATACACACAAGTGCACAGGCAGACCTTCCTTCCGAAGCCAGCTGAGCATTGCTGGAGACCCCATCCTTACACCCAGCCCAGCTGAGAGTCTGGCTGAGATCCGCAACCAGCTGAGCATTGCTGGAGACCCCATCCTCACACCCAACCTAGCTGAGAGTCTGGCTGAGATCCGCAACCAGCTGAGCATTGCTGGAGACCCCGTCCTTACACCCAGCCCAGCTGAGAGTCTGGCTGAGATCCGCAACCAGCTGAGCATTGCTGGAGACCCCATCCTCACACCCAACCTAGCTGAGAGTCTGGCTGAGATCCGCAACCAGCTGAGTATTGCTGGAGACCCCGTCCTCACACCCAGCCTAGCTGAGAGTCTGGCTGAGATCCGCAACCAGCTGAGCATTGCTGGAGACCCCGTCCTCACACCCAACCTAGCTGAGAGTCTGGCTGAGATCCGCAACCAGCTGAGCATTGCTGGAGACCCCATCCTCACACCCAGCCTAGCTGAGAGTCTGGCTGAGATCCGCAACCAGCTGAGCATTGCTGGAGACACCATCCACACACCCAACCTAGCTGAGAGTCTGGCTGAGATCCACAACCAGCTGAGCACTGCTGGAGACCCCATCCTCACACCCAGCCTAGCTGAGAGTCTGGCTGAGATCCGCAACCAGCTGAGCATTTCTGGAGACCCCATCCTCACACCCAACCTAGCTGAGAGTCTGGCTGAGATCCACAACCAGCTGAGCATTGCTGGAGACCCCATCCACACACCCAACCTAGCTGAGAGTCTGGCTGAGATCCGCAACCTTATAAAAAATGGCCTGCACAGACATCAGCAAGACCAGACCTGGCACAACTCCAATTTCCACTGTATCAGTTTCCACAAAACAAGACAAGCAGTGGCTTCTAGAAGGGCTTCAGGCTCCAACAGTTTTGCCTTTTCTCCGAAGCAATTGCTACTTTCATAAACACTGGGTGGGGGCGGGGGAGACAGCACAGACAGACAGTGGCTAAGCTATGCTCATTACAGGCAAGTACTGATACAGAGAGGAGAAAAAAAAATCCAGCTTGTACTATCTTCAGATATCACAGCGTTGTGACTTCTAACAGCATCCACTGTATCTTGTTTCATTACAACTGCCAAAAGGAAAAAAAAATTGAATTACCACGCTAATGTCTTCTCTTTTTGTGAAATCTGTGATTCAGGTACGTGGATATAAAATACATCGTTAGCTGCTTTTAAACTTGTCTCTAATGATGAAAAAAACACTTCGGAGACATCAGGAAACTAAGGGGGCTGGCAGCCCTGGAGAACCTCTCATAAGCCGTAATGTGACAGTGCACTTTCTTTCTCCTCCAAGATGACAGTTAATTCCAGACTAGGAAGGCTGTCAAAAGTGCTTAGTTCTGCTCCACTTGAGTTAATTACTGGCCCTGGGGCAGGCTGCCCTCTACTCCTCTGCTAATGGGGCTAGGCTCCAGGTAAAAAATCCATTTGCAAGAATGTTTTCCTTGCTCCAGATCTAATTTATTGAATATCAAATATTTATGCCAATGCAATTAAAGTGACAACATGGCTCTCCCTTCTCCCCTGCCCCCAGTTCCAGGCGAGGCCACGGCTGGCTAACAGAATGCTTTATCCAGTCAACACAGGACGAAAGTTTTACTTGAGCTTCTAAAGCAGGAGCTTTAAAACCTTTTTAACCCACAAAGTCACCTGGGATTGTTTTATCTTCTTCTCCTTTAGGCAGCCACGTGACTGGCTATGGAGCAATGACAGACGCTGAGGCAGGAGGTTCAACTCTGGTTTCAAATCAACCAACACTTGCTGCGGCCCTCTGTGTGCCAGGCACCAGACAAGGCCCTGTGACTGAGCGAGACGGAATAGGCTCAGCCTGTTTCCACAATGATCTTGCAGCCTGACAGCAGAGACAACTTGGGGCCTGCACAGCAGAGTGGCAAACACTTATGATGCAGATAAGCAGAAAGGGTCTAGGAATCTGTCCTTATAGATCTTGGATTGGGGATCTCCAAGGCTTGATCCCCTTCCACCCAACCAATCCTAACTGCAGAAAGTTTCAGATCCTGCCAAGTGTATTTCATTGTTCCCAAAATGCTAGTCCCCAGCAAGAGGGCCTCAGACTGTCCAGACCTGGAGCTCTGGACACTCTTGAGCTCTTAGACAGCACCCAGCCCTGCTTCACCCCCATGAAGCTCTAGCATCGTGAGATGCATGATTTGGCATCTGTCCCAGAAGAGTGACGGGTCAAGATGAGCCCATGGTCAATTACATGTATACCTCCCTGGTACACTCTGGAAATGGAAAAAGGAAATGCAGCTAGCTAAAGAGGACTCTCTTTTTCTTTTTTTCCCTAAAGCAAGAGAGCTCAGCAAAGCTTAGGCCAGTAGGCGGTGCAGTGTCAAATACAGCAGCATATTTGAGTTGTGCTATACCTGCTAACTGGCTTAGATTCCTTCAAGACCTTGCTGGCTACACTCACCTCTCCCTTCCGGCAATGGAACAGAGGCCTTTCCTTGGGTCTGAACTGGGTTGTGAAGGAGAAACAGGCATCACAATGTGGGCCACAGGAACAAAGGCTTAGTGGAGAGAATGCATGATATTGCATTCAAAGAACTAAAAGCAGATTGATTTTTATTGGAGCCTTAATTGCAAGGGAGTAAGCCCTGGGAATGTAAACATCAAATGAGGTAAGCAAAGCATGTTAAAAAATGTCAAATTGTGGATAAATGTGAATTACTACCCATATCACTGAGGTGTTGAGGAAACCAAGTAATAAATTACATGTACACTACCATTACATAAATTATAGTTGTTACAGGATATTTTGGAAGAAGATTAAGTTTCAACCATGGACATATATATTTTTTTTAATTTACCTATTTCTTTTGATCCTACCTTTTTACAGCTGTTCATAAACTGAGACTGACAATAAATTTCTTCTCTGTTCTCTTTTTCAAATGAACACACTCTATCCAACCTAACACTTACTGTTTAGATATTCATAGTTTCCTGTCAATTTGACCACCATAGTTCAGGTTTGAAGCATTGTGATCATGTTTTATGGCGAGACCATTCTTCTGGCTATGAGTATGAGGGTAAGAGCGTTGGTATTTATATCTCTTTTTATGTCTTCAGTTATGCTGTGGTTTGACTGTGTCTCTCAAAAAGCATGTGTGGAAACAGAATCCTCAATGCAACAGTGTCAGGAGGGGGGCCCTCATGGGAGGTGTTTAGGTCACGAAGACTTCTCCTTCATGAATGAATTTAAGGGCTTGAGGCCAAGAGTTTGACCATTCGCTCACCCTCTCACCCTCTCTTTGCCCTCCCACCATAGGATGACACAGCAAGAAGGGCCTTGTCAAATGCCGCCCCTTGATCTTGGACTTCCCAGCCTCCAGAACCATGAGCCAATAAACTTCTGCTTACTATAAATTACCCAGTCAGTGATATGTGTTATAGCAGCAGGAGCTAAGATATCACCTTATTCAAAGGCATTATCATACCACATCTAAACTTCTGTGATAATTTCTGAGCTGTACACACTGCCTTGAAGCTTTATCTCAAAACCATCTTCCTCTCAGCTGCTCAAATATCAATATTATTTTCACCATTAAAACTAACTGTAGTGCTCACTTTGGCAACACATATACTAAAATTGGAACAATACAGAGAAGATTAGCATGGCCCCTACACAATGATGACATGCGAATTCATGAAGCATTCCATATTTTTTATAAAAAATTATATATTGTTTTAAAAAGCTAACTGTAAAAGGACCTCTACTATAGCCAATGTGATAGAACAAGAAAAATAATAAGGGATAAAATGGTTGGAAAGAAGAAGCATGTTTATCATTATTAGCAGACAATATAATTATATATCAGAACACCAAAAAAAGTCACAGAAAAGCTATTCAAACTAATCAGAGAGGCCAGTAAAATGGTCTAATACAAAGTATATTTGCAGCTGGACTCAATGGTTCATGCCTATAATCCCAATACTTTGGAAGGCTGAAGCAGGAGGATTGCTTGAACCCAGGAGTTTGAGGCCAGCTTGGGCAACATAGTGAGACCCCTATCTCTACACACAAAAAAAGTTTTTGTTTTTGTTTTTTTTTAATTAGCCAGGCAGATTTGAGGATCACTTGAGCCCAGGAGGTTGAGGCTGCAGTGAACCATGTTCCCACCACTGTACTCCAGCCTGGGCAACAGAGTGAGACCATCTCAAAAAACAAAAAGTATATTTGTATGAAGCAATAGTTTTCCAATATATAACAATAGCCAATTAGAAATATCACAGAAGAATATCCATCTAGCTGCCTTACTGACATCTCCATGAGAATGTACTGCAGAAACTTCAGCACAAAAGTGAATTTTGGATCTTCCACTCCAATACTCTCCTCCTCCAGTGCTCCCTAATTCCACGAAGGGCTCTTTCATCTACTTATTTATACAAGACAGAACCCCCAGATTCTTTCCCTTTCCCCTCTTCCATGATCCCATCCCCAAACCTGTCATCCAAGCCTGACAACATACGCTATGTCAATCTGCTCATCCTCTAACCTGACTGCCTCTACGTTAGTTCAAGCCTTTGTTATCTCCACCAGGACAACTGCAGTGGCCCTCATTCTTCTCCTCTTTTGTGTTCTTGCCCTCCCCAGTATGTATGAAGCAGGCATAAGCACTCTTTAAGATTTTAAGCTAAATTACACCATTTCCCAGCTGATATCCTTCAGAAGCCAATACACCCATATCCTCAGCATTACCTGCATGCCTTGGCTTCCCATGGTCCTGAGGACCCTTCTAGCTTTGGCTCAAGCCACTCTCAGCCTCACTTGCTGCACTGCAGCCATGCCAGCCTCCTCTTCTTTCTTCGAATATCCCCAGTCTCTTTCCCACTTCAGTCCCTTCACTCTCTGTCTTTCCTCCTGGCAATAAGAATCACTGACCTTCCTTCAAGAATACTGAGTAGAGACAGAGGGCTTTAGTCCTTGCCAAAGATCTCCCTGACTTTCTGGCCCTTCCCTTCCCTGTCTGTAACATGAGCTGGTTGAACTAGAGATTCTCTCTGGCATTCCATGAGCTCAATTTCAGTAAGCAGTGACAACAATTGAACTGGTGGAGAAAGAGAATGGGAAAGTGGGGAAGAGGACAGAGTGGAAATGGTCCTGAGGAAGAGGGCACAGAAAGAAACGCCTAGAAAACTATGCGTAACCACTTTCAGGGAGCTGAAAACACTGAGTGCTATTTAGCAGAACAATTCAGACTAAATCTTAACAGGATTTGGGACCATCATAAAAATCTTGTCTGAGGACAGAAAAAGCCAATGAACTCCCTGTATTTAAATATTAAATACATGCACCATATTGAAAATCTGATTCTACTGCATGAAAATAATCCACATTATCCAAATCCAAGGAAAAAGGAAAAAACAACTATCCATGTAAACAGCTTCTAGCTAGCCAAAAAAAGGGACACCTTAGCTGCTTTTGTTCCCAGCTTTCATAGAGACTCCTGGCTGCCAACTCAAATCTTTCTTCTTAACAGAGCTTTGGTTTCACCCAAGGAAGCAGTCCAATTAAAACGCTGCATTTCCCAGCTTCCTCTGCCAAGAGAGGTGGCCACGTACTGGCAAGTGATACTTAAGAAGAGACTGCTGGGTGGACTTCAGAGCGATGTCACGAAAGGCAGAGCTGGCACACATTCTTTTTTGCCCTTTGTTTTCCACCTTTTCTCCTTCTTCCTTCAACCATCTTGTGACCTCGAGGTGATGATAAGGGACAGGCCAAGAGAATCAGAGGCCGCCATTTAAATCCCAGCTCTGCCACCTGCAAACTCTATGAACTTGGACAATTTGCTTAACCTCTCTGAGCCTCTTTCTCATGTGCAAAATGGAAGTCATAATGCCTTGCTTGCATTATTAAGATTAATTGATATATTCATATTGTTCCAGAAAAAAAGATTAATTTAGATAGTTTATCACACATAGGCTACAGCACTTTGTAAACTGTACAGCTCTAAAAAATATATTAAATTGTTCGTTTTGGGGCCGGGCGTGGAGAAAAAAAGATTAATTTAGATAGTTTATCACACATAGGCTACAGCACTTTGTAAACTGTACAGCTCTAAAAAATATATTAAATTGTTCGTTTTGGGGCCGGGCGTGGTGGCTCAAGCCTGTAATCCCAGCACTTTGGGAGGCCAAGGCAGGTGCATCACGAGGTCAAGAGATCAAGACCATCATGGTCAACATGGTGAAACCCCGTCTCTACTAAAAATACAAAAAATTAGCTGGGCATGGTGGTGCATGCCTGTTATCCCAGCTACTCAGGAAGCTGAGGCAGGAGAATTGCCTGAACCCAAGAGGCGGAGGTTGCAGTGAGCCGAGATCGCGCCATTGCACTCGAGCCTGGGAAACGAGCGAAACTCCGTCTCAAAAAAATAAAAAATAAATAGTTTGTTTTTTCCTCCTTCTTATTTTGTAAGTGACATATTGTTCTCCCAACCAAATCTAAAATACTTTAAAAATTAGGATCCTACATTTCTACACGACATTCTCTCATTATAGGAATATCCATTTCTTTGACATTACACCGGTCCACTCTGTTATCAGATGCAGCCGGAAGTCCTTTCATATCCATTCTGGCAACATGCAAATCACAAGTTAACTTGTATTTTCCAACTTTGGCATTAAAGTTAATTTGTACTCTCCAGAGAATAGCGAGGATCCTGGCGGCATGGCACTTGGGAAAGTATGAGACCCCTCCTTGTTTAACAGAAGAAGAAACTGAGGCAGGGAGCAACGAGTCACTGCCCAAGGCTTCCTGGTGAATTAGTGACAGAGCCAGATGAGAATGCAGCATTTATTATGTTCTAAGTAAACCAGAATCTCTTTCCAAAGGTATAGGTCAGTTTTGTTGAGCATTTGATGGGTCTCATCAATCTAGAATTCCACATCCTTCAGTTCTAGGAATTTTCCTTAAATTATTTCTTTGATGATGTTTGCCCTTTCATTTTCTGTGTCCTCTCATTCTCAAACTCATGTTTTTTGGATGTTGGACCCCCCAGTCTGTTTCTCTAAATTTTTAAATCTTTTTCTCTCATTTTCCATTTCTTTGTAGGTATCACTTTCTTTCTGAGATATTAACTCAACTTTATCATTCAATCCTTCCAGTGAATTTTTCAGGTTTGAGCATTTTTTGCTTTTAGTTTCTTTGAGCTTATGGTGTTTTATTATTCTCTGAATTTTGTGTGTTCTTTTCATCAGCACTCCTTACTTGTTTCATGAATGCTCTATCTTTCTATTGTATCTCTGAGAATGTTAATGCTCTTAAGATTTCTTCTCCTTGCATAGTCTACCTCTGGGCTGCTTTTTTTCTTTGCTTCTTTGGGTCTCTGTCCTTCATCGTAGAGGCTTTTCTTAAATATCAAGTGACCTTTGGTTTTCTGCTCATATTAAACACTGAGACACTAAAAATTGACTGGGACCTCTGAGCTTTCCAACTAAGAGTCACACAAGGAGATCTGAACAGGACATTTTGTTGAAAAGACTCCAACATCAATGTCTCTAGGACTCTACCTTTGGGCTTGTCATATGCTCCAAAAAAGAATCTTTCCATCTTCTGACTGGCTACCAGCATTCTGGGAGGTGAGTGGGATTTTAACATTGAGAATAAATCTCAATCATGTCACTTACATGCAAGAAACCCTGAACGATTCCTCACTGTCCACAGGTTAGTCGATACAAGTAAAGTAGTTAAATCTCGCTCATTCCAATATGCTACTCCAAAATTAACTCTCAGCCAGCTCCCATCCTACCCACATTCCAACTCCAACCAGGCCCATTTACTTATGAGTTCTGTGAGTTTCTGTGTCTCAGCCACAGTCACCTGCACCCTTCCCCTCTCACATCTCCCTGATGGCTCTGAAGAGGCATCAGCCTTGCTCCCTTTTTTATGCAGACTAATTGGACTCAGACTGAGCTCCCCTAAAGTTCCTATACCTACACTTCTCACTGCTGTGTAAAAGGCAAAGGAAGATACAGAGACAGGAACCACCGTCCCTAGAAGTCATGGGGAATTCTAAATAGACGCTTCTTTCCTATCACACAAACTAAACAACCGAATCACTTAGATATTTTTACGTGCTCTCCTGGATAATATTTGAGCTAAAGATCAAAAATCAAAACTGCAAACAGACTAAAAACAATGGAAAAGAGAAAACATATAAGAAATCTTATGGGATGAGACAAAGCTGATTGATAGGCAAATCTGTAGCCTTAAAAGCCCTTTATGGGTAATCAAAAAAGAATAAAAATAGGTAAAATAAACTTTCATTTAACTAATTTTGTTTTAATAAAAAATCAAAACAACCGAGGAAGAAAGCTGTAAAACGTAGTTAAAAGCAAACATTAATGAGTAGTAATCTAAACAATCAGAAAGACAGGATTAATAAATTATTTTTAGAGTTGGTTCATAAAAAAGCTTTGCTACTACCATTAGAAGAAACACAAATAGGCCAGGTGTGGTGTTTCACACCTGTAATTCCAGCACTTTGGGAGGCCAAGGTGGGTGGATCACTTGAGGCCAGGAGTTCAAGACCAGCCTGGCCAACATGGCAAAACCCCATCTCTACAAAAAATGCAAAAATTAGCCAGGTGTGATGGTGCACTTATAGTCCCAGCTAATTGGGAGGCTGAGGCAGAGAATCTCGAACCCAAGAGGTAGAGGTTGCAGTGAGCTGAGATTGTGCCACTGAACTCCAGCCTGGGTGACAGAGTGAGACTTTGTCTCAAAAAAAAAAAAAAAAAAAGGGAACGATCCAAGATGGCCGATCACTAACATCTCGGGATTGCAGGACGCCACACTTTCAGACAAATTCTGGTCACTCATGGAGCAGAAGATTCCCAGTGGAGGAGCCACACGGGTTGCCAGCCCGACTCTTGTGGCCGGCGCAGTGGTTTTGGCGGCACCTCAGCCCGGTAGCTCATGGAGCAGAGTAAACAAGGCTGGCTCCCCTTCTGACCGAGGTTTGGAGGACCCACACGGGTCCCCAGCACGACTCCTGAGGCCAGCGCAGCGGTTGTGACAGCACCTCGATGCGGCAGTTCTCAGCGCAGAGTAAACGAGACTGGTTCCCCTTCTGACCGAGGTTTGGAGCCCCAGGAAGGCAGAGTCGCCTATTACGGACACAAGAAGGAAGCCAGACAGGAGAATCCTGGGCAGAAAAGCACCATCAATCTTAACGCCGCTGTTCTGACCCTGGGAACTAACAACTTGGACGTCCACTCAAGAGACCTAATCTGAAAGTAGGTAATTTCAAAGACGACAGGAGGATAAATTTACAATGATGGGAAGAAACCAGCATAAAAAGGCTGAGAATACTCAAAATCAGAAAGCCTCTCCCTCTAAAGATGATCACAGTTCCACATCAACAATGGAACAAGGCTTGATGGAGAACGAGCGCATCTTAATAACAGAATCATGCTTCAGGGAATGGATAATAAGAAACTTCTGTGAGTTAAAAGAACATGTTGTAGCCCAATGTAAAGAAACTAAGAACTTTGAAAAAAGGTTTGACGAAATCCTATTGAGAATAGACAACTTAGAGAGGAAAATAAGTGAATTAATGGAACTGAAGAATACAATACAGGAACTCCAAGAAGTATGCACAGGTTTAAACACTCGAATTGTTCAAGCAGAAGAAAGGATATCAGAGGTCAAAGTCCAACTTAATGAAATAAAACAAGAAGACGAGATTAGAGAGAAAAGGATCAAAAGGAATGAGCAAAGTCTCTAAGAAATGTGGGACTATGTGAAAAGACCAAATTTACGTTTGATAGGCGTACCTGAATGTGACGGAGAGAATGAATCCAAGATGGAAAATACCCTTCAGGATATTATTCAGGAAAATTTTCCTGAACTAGCAAATATTCAACCCCAGGTAATACAGATAACACCACAAAGATATTCCTTAAGAAGAGCAACCCCAAGGCACATAATTGTTAGATTCACCAGGGTTGAAACGAAGGAGAAAATACTAAGGGCAGCCAGAGAGAAAGGTCAGGTTACCCACAAAGGCAAGCCAATCAGACTTACAGCAGATCTCTCAGTAGAAACTCTACAAGCCAGAAGAGAGTGGGGGCCAATATTCAACATCCTCAAAGAACAGAACCTTCAGCCAAGAATTTCATATCCAGCCAAACTAAGCTTCACAACTGAAGGAAAAATAAAATCTTTTATGAACAAGCAAGAACTCAGAGATTTTATTACCACCAGGCCTGCTTTACAAGAGCTTCTCAAAGAAGCATTACACACAGAAAGAAACAACCAGTATCAGCCCTTCTAAAAATATACCAAAAAATAAAGAGCACCAACATAAAGAAGAATTTACATCAACAAATGGATAAAACAGCCAGTCAACATCAAATGGCAGTAACCCTAAATTTAAATCGACTAAATCCCCCAATCAAAAGACACAGTCAAAACTCAACGGCATGTTACATCCAGACCTGTTTCACATGCAAGGATACACAAAGACCGAAAACAAAGGGATGGAGAAAGATTTACCAACCAAATGGAGAGCAAAAATAAATAAATAAATAAATACATAAAAAGCAGGAGTTGCAATTCTCATATCGGATAAAATAGATTTTAAAGCAACAAAGATATAGTGGTAAAAGGATCAATGCAACAACAAGAGCTAACGATCCTAACACCCAGATACATAGAGACTTAGATTCAATGAGACAGAAAATTAATAAGGATATCAAGGACTCGAACTCAGATCTGGAACAAGTAAACTTAATAAATATTTATAGAGCTCTCCACTACAAATACACAAAGTATACATTCTTGTCAATACCACATCACACCTACTCATAGGTTTAAATGAAACATTGATTGGCCATTATTAATACCCATTTTTTTTCAGAATAAAGCAATATTTCTGTTCACCCTCCCTATTTCTCTTCCTCTTTCTTCCTCTCCTTTACTCGTTTTTTTTTTTCTTTCCTTCTCTCAAAAAAAGAAATCAACTTGTAAACCTCTAGATCCAGGTCGGCAATGTCTCTCTCATTGCTTGATTTCCTTCCTTCCCTTCCCTCCTTCCCCTCTTCCTCCCTTCCTTCCTTCCTTCATCCCTTCCTTCCTCCCTCCCTTCCTCCTTCCCTCCCTTCCTGCCTTCCTCCCTAAAAAAAAAAAAAAAAAAGAAATGCAAATGTTATAAATGCCAAAAGGGAAACTATAGGTCTTAAAACTCTAAGAGGACTCTACATACAATTATATACTTATAATTTCAAAACTACAGTGAAATGGATTATTTTCTGCAAGAAAATAACATTTAAAAATTGCTTCAACAAAAAGTAGACTATCTGAAAAGAACAATAATAAAAGAAAAATTCAAAGAAAGTCATTAAAGTATTGCCTCTTAAAATGGTTATAGCCTCAGATGATTTCACAGGTGAGTTACTTCACCTTTCACAGAACAAATAACTTTTGTAACATTAGCTGTTTTAGGGCATGAAAAGAAAAAGATATTAATCTTTTTGTTTTTGAAATAGGGTCTCATTCTGTCACCCACGCTGGAATGCAGGGCACCATCATGGCTCACTGAAGCCTCAATCTCCTGGGCTCAAGTGATCCTCCTGCCTCAGACTCCCAAAATGCTGGGATTACAGGCATGAGTCACCATATCTGGTCAAAAGTTGTAAATCTTATCAGTTCATTTTACAAAGCTAGCGAAACTAGTGATAGAAGGATTTGTATGAATCTCAAAAGCATTATGTTCCCAGGCACCCGGAAGTTGCCTACTCAGGAGGCTGAGGCTAGAGGATGACTTAGGCCCAGAAGTTTGAGGCTGCAGTGAGCTGTGATCACATCAGTGAACAGCCAGTGCACTCCAGGCTGGGTAACATATTAAGACTCTATCTCCAAAAAAAAAAAAAAGTGAAAGAAAATTTTTGTAATTTTTTAATAAAAACATTATGTTGAATGAAAGAAACCAGATACAGAGGAGTATAAACTATATGATCATATATAGAACAAGTTCAAGGACAGGACTGACCAAACTAATCTCTGAGGATAGAAATCAGGGAATTGGTTGCTGGGGTGTGGATGGAAGATGGACTGGAGGGGTCACAGGGAATGTTATGGGACCATGAAAATGTGCTGTATCTTGATCTGGATGATGGTGACGGAGGTGCATGTATTTGTCAGAATTCATCAAGCTGTACACTTAAGGTGTGTGCAATTTGCTGTATGTAAATTATATCTTAATAATGTCCTATTAGGAAAGAAAAACCTTGTAACTGACTTAAAAGATAGTCAACAACAACAAAAACAGGCCAATCACACTGAATATGTTATACAGACAAAAATACTAAAAAGATACAAGCTAACATAATCCTGCAATAGATCAGGAGAATAATACATCAAAAAACTGCAAGGCTGTTTCAATACTAGAAGTCTTTAATAATTTGTAGAAGAAAAACACATACTATAATAATATTTAAATTAGCCTATAAAATTCATTTAATATATTCAAATAAAAAATAATACCTCAAGATGATAAATAAAAATTAGCATTTCAAACCAAAAGCCGAACTCATCCTTAACAGTGAAATTCAGGGGGCAACTTCATTCATGTCAAGAACAGAACAAGGATAGTCCCTGTTCCCACTGCTGTTTACTACTGTTCTGAAATTTCTGAGCAATGTACCAGACCAGAAATAGACGTGAATCATAACTATAGGAAAGAAAGCAACAAAAGTATTATTGTTTTCAGTTTGTGATAATATTGTCCTTCTGGAGAACGCAAGAGAACCAACTGAAAAACAATATTATGACTGGTTAAAAAATAAATATACACAAACAAGTCGTGATGTTCACTGAAGCAGTGCCGTACTGAACAACTGGAAACCACCTAAATGTCCAGTAATAGAACACTGGAGAAGAGAAGTATGCAACACAATAGAGTATTATACAGCAGTTAAAATCAATTAAGTAGATAAAGAATATTGAATGGGTCCAGGTGCAGTGGCTCACACCTGTAATCCCAGTACTTTAGGAGGCCATGGCTGGCAGATCACTTGAGGTCAGGAGCTTGAGACCCGCCTGGCCAGCATGGTGAAACCCTGTCTCTACTAAAAATACAAAAATTAGCTGGGCATAGTGGTGCATACCTATAATCCCAACTACAGGGAGGCTGAGGCAGGAGGATCATTTGAACCCAGGAGGAGGAGGTTGCAGTGAACCAAGATCACACCACTGCACTCCAGCCTGGATGACAAAGCGAGACTCTGTCTCAAAAAATAAAAAAAGAATATTAAGTGAAAAAGAAAATTCAGAAAAATATGCACAGTGTGGTACTTTAAGTGTAATGTTTAAAAACACACTACTCAGCAACAAAAATACATAACCCAATCTAAAAATAAACAAAGGACTTGAGTAGACATTTCTCCAAAGAAGATATACAAATGGCCAATAAGCCCATGAAAAGATGCTCATCATCGTTAATCATTAGGGAAGTGCAAATTAAAACCACGAGACACCACCTCACACCCATTAGAATAGCTACTGTTAAAAACGGGGAGAGAGGCCAAACGTGGTGGCTCAGGCCTGTAATCCCAGCACTTCACCTGAGGTCAGAGGTTTGAGACCAAACTGGCCAACATGGTAAACCCCATCTCTACTAAAAATACAAAAATTAGCTGGCATGGTGGTGCGTGACAGTAATCCCAGTTACACGGGAGGCTGAGGCAGGAGAATCATTTGAACCCCGGAGGCAGAGGTTGCAATGAGCCACTGTACTCCAGCCTGGATGACACAGCAAGACTCCATGTCAAAAAAAAAAAAAGGAGAGAGAGAGAAAAAAACAAATGTTGGTAAGGATATAGGGAAATCAGAGCCTGTGTATACTGTTGGAAGGAGTGTTATATGAGACAGCCACTGTGGAAAACAATATGGCAGTTCCTCAAAAAATTAAGCATAAAATTACCTTATGATCTAGCAATTACACTTCTGGATCTATACCCAGAAGATTTCAAAGCCATATCCCAAAGAGAAATACACCCATGTTCACAGCAACATTATTCACGGTAGCCACGTGAATAGGTGAAAAGGTAGAAGAAACCCACGTGTCCATTGATGAGAGGACAAATAAACAAAATGTGGTAAACGCAGCATATGTGTGTGTGTGATGTGTGTGTGTGTGTTTACAGACACACACAAAAATGGAACATTATTCAGCCTTAAAAAGGAAAGAAATTCTGACACATGTTAAAACATGGATAAACCTTGAGGACAGTAAGCTAAGTGAAATAAACCAAACGCAAAAAGACAAATACTGTATGATTCCACTTACATGAAGTCTCTAGAATAGCAAAATTCATTAAAACAGAAAGTAGAATGGTGGTTGTCAGGAGCTGGGGGAATGGAGGTATTATTGCTTAATGAGTATTGAGTTTCAGTTTTGCAAGATGAAAGGCATTCTGGAGGTGGATGGTGGTGACGGCTGCACTGCAATATGAATGTACTTAATATTGCTGTACTTAAAATGCTGAAGACCTAATATACTAAATTATTTATCTAATTACTTAATAAGGTGAGTAATTAAATTACTTAATGTACTTAATATGCCAAAATTGTTAAGATGGTAAGTTTTATGTTATGTATGTTTTACTGCAATAAAAAAAAAATGAAAACACACAACACACACACACACACACACACACAACTACACTGCTTGAAAAAATACAAAGACATGGATGTGAAAGATACTTATCAATTTCTGGACATTGGCTGCCTCTGGAAAGAGAGAAAGGGGAATGAGCTAGGGCTGGAGCAGGATATCATGGGGCTTCTAATGGCTGGGCACTGTGGCTCACAACTATAATCCCAGCACTTTGGGAGGTCAAGGCAGGAGGCTCTCTTGAGCCCAGGAGTTGGAGACCAGCCTGGGCAACATAGTGAGACCCTGTCTCTACCAAAAATAAATAATAAAAAAAATTAGCCAAGCATGGTGGCACATGCCTGTAGTCCCAGCTGCTTAGGAGGCTAAGAGGGGAGGATCACTTGAGCCCAGGAGACTGAGGCTACAGTGAGCTGTGATTGCACCACTGCACTCCAGCCTGGGCAACAGGGCGAGACCCTGTCTCAAAAAAAAAAAAAGAGAGGGGATACTGCAGCTATAGTTGTGCCTTGTTTTTTAAAGAATAAAACGTCCTGGGGGAAAAAAGTCCTCCATCACTCAGGCTCATTGTGCCAGAAATAATCCCCAAAATGTCCCTTGTGGCCCTCCACTCAATCCTCTCCCCAGCCCCAGCAACAACACCCCTGAGTTCTGTCACCAGATGTGAGTTTTGCCAGTTCTTGACATTTATTTAAATGTAATCCTGGGTTTTCTTTCAGGCCTTCTTGGTCTCTCCCCAGAAGATACCTCCTTTGGGACACCAAGTCTCTCTAAGAGACCTCTAAGAGCCTGAGCCACAGTCAAGGGCCCTGCACCATCATGTTGTGGGCTCTGTGAAAGTCAAGGGATGCTGCCTCTCGAGGGAAGCTGCTCTTCCCAGGGCTTGGAGCAAACACCCAGAGAACATGGACCAACCCCTCACACGCTTAACAGAGTCTCCTCTGCTACTGACCAAAATACTGCTATGCCAGTAGGACAATCCATGGGGAAAAGACTTCACTCACAAAATAGACAGATGACAGTTTCTTAACCGTAAGCACCACTGACATCTGACGCTGGTAACGTGTGTTTGGGGCTGCCCTGGGTATTGTAGAATGTATAGCTCCATCCCTGGCCTCCACCTAGCAAACGACTCAGTAGCCAGTTTCCAGTTGTGACAACTAAAAATGTGTCCAGAGATTGTCAAATGTCCCCTGGGAGATGATCCCAGTTGACAGATGATAGACTGATAAATGATAGACAACTAGATAGACAGACAGACAGAGAGACAGACAGACAGACAGACAGACAGACAGACAGATAGATAGATAGATTTTTTTTAACCTACAAATAAAATGTTTAAGATATATGCAGGGCCAGGTGTGGTGGCTCACGCCTCAGACTTCAAAGTGCTGGGATTACAGGCGTGAGCCATTGCGCCCGGCCTTCCTTTACTTTGTTAATAAACTTGCTTTTGCTTTACTCTATGGACTCTCCCTGAATTCTTTGTTGCACCAGATCCAAGAACCCTCCTTTGGAGTCTACATCAGGATCCCTTTCCAGTAACCTCTTCCTAGCAAACCACAGAGGGACAATGCTGGAGAGAAGCCTGGCCCAAAGGAAAGAGACTGCAGCACCAACTGGCTGACTTTGGATATCACCTTTTGTCAAAATTTCGGAGTTATGAACAGCCTTCAGCATACCAACGCTTTCTGGACTGATCTCCTCTACCTGGATATGAGAGACCCTAATAGTTAGGCAGGAATATCATAGCCCCTATTCAACCTAAAGAAGCAACAGAAGATGGACCTTCATCCCTCTACAACTGTTAGGATTAAGAATCCCCTTGTAAAAGGGCAGGGGTTCCAACCACAGCGACTCCATCTTGAATATGAGCTGGGTAAAATGAGGCTGAGACCTGCTGGGCCACATTCCCAGGTGGTTAGGCATTCTTAGCCATGGGATGAGACAGGAGGTTGGTACAAGATACAGGCCACAAAGAGGCGGCTGATAAACAGGATGTGGTAAAGAACTGGCCAAAACCCATCAAAAGCAAGATGGGGATGAAAGTGACCTCTGGTCATCCTCACTGCTCATTATATGCTAATTATAATACATTGGCCTGCTAAAGACACTCCCACCAGCGCCATGACAGCTTACATGCCATGGCAACATCCAGAAGTTACCCTACGTGGTCCAAAAAGAAGAGTAACCCTCAGTTCTAGGAATTGTTTGCCCTTTTCTTGGAAAATTCATGAATAATTCATTTCTTACTTAGCATATCGTCAAGAAATAAACCATAAAAATAACCAACCAGCAGCCCTTGAGGCCACCCTGCCTTTGGAGTAGCCATTCCTTTACTTTCTTAATAAATTTGATTTCGCTTTTAACATAAAGAAATTAATCACTACTAGGCACAGTGGCTCACATCTGTATTCCCAGCAGTTTGGAAGGCAGAAGCAGGAGGATCACTTGAGGCCAGGAGTTTGAGACCAGCCTGGCTAATATGGTAGAACCTCATCTCTACACAAACACACAAAAAAACAGCTGCACGTGGTGGTGCACGCCTGTAGTCCCAGCTACGCGGGAGACAGGATGCAGGGACCTGGAGTGCAGTGACTACCATGCTTCAGCTTGGGTCACAGAGTAAAGTTAATAGCATTGGAAATCTATTTTATACAAATTGAAATATTGATATACCATCATTCACCTAAGAAATTGACATGGGAAGTTAATATCCAGCCTCTGAGAAGGGGCCCTGTGAGGAAAGACCATCCAGAGAGGCCTTCGGGTACCAACATTTAAGAGCATGGGCTTTGCGATAAGCCCGCCTCAGTTAAAAAACCAGCCCCACCACCTGTTAGCTTTGTGACCCACAGAATGTTATTTCACATCTTTGAGCCTCAGTGCAGATGCCTCTGAACGTAGCAATAACAGCAGTACCCATCCCGCAAGGTTAACCGAGATGCCGCATGTGACTGTTTAGCAGAACATGTCACGTAAGTTGGGGTTCAGTAGACTTAGAAACTGTCACTCTTCCCAACGAACACATGTTCATAGAATGGAGTATTAGTCTGTTTTCACACTGCTAGAAAGAAATACCTGAAACTGGGTAATTTATAAAGGAAAGGGGTTTAATAGACTCACAGTTTCCCATGGCTGGAGAGGCCTCAGGAAACACAGTTATGGCGGAAGGCGAAGGGGAAGCAAGTACCTTCGTCACATGGTGGCTGGAGAGAGAATGCTGCAAAGGGGGCACTTCAAAGCACTTTTAAAACAATCAGCTCTCCTGAGAACTCCCTCATTATCACTAGAACAGCATGGGGAAGCTGCCCCTGTGATCCAATCACTTCTCACAGGTCCCTTGCTCAACATGCAGGAATTATGGGGACTACAATTCGACATGAGATTTGAGTGGTGACACAGAGCCAAACCATATCACAAGGTGACACTTTGAGAAAGCCCTTTCGACGCATGTTCTCACGTGGATGTCCCTCCAGGCCAGGGTCCTATCAGAAAGGGCTGAAGGAGGTCATGTGGTTAAAGTTCTTAGCTGTGTCTGACATCCAGTAAGTGTGCAATCCCTTTTAGCAATTAAAGGCAAATTGGAACAGGTAGTGGAGGCTCAGAGAGACAATGGGATGAAGCCAAAGTTGCATTGGTAAGTGATGGAGCATGGCTTTGATCCATTTGCCTAGTTCTAAGTCTCTTTCTCCAGTTACATGTTTAGGATCCCGGCAAGGTCTCAGGTTCTTCTGAGAACTGGATCCAGCTTCCATTCTTAAAACGAAGTCAGGAATACAACCAGTGTTGAGTCATGTTTAAGTGCTAAGGCTGGGGAGTTAGCCTCCCTGGGTTCAAATTCTGGCTCTACCACTTCCTGGCTGTGTGTCCTGGGCAAGCTATCCAACCTCGTTGAGACTCAGTTCCCCCATCTGTAATATGAGGATAATATTAATACCACCTAACAGGACTGTTGTGATGGACATACAAGGCTAAGCACAATGCTGCAAAACATTAGAAGTTGTTGCCTCTGTTTTATCACCAGCTTGATATCACCAGAGTCAGCCTGCCATGCCCCTTTCCTTCAATATATTGGTGCAAGTTCTTTATACCTAACTGCTCAGGCAAGCCTTCTGCATTGCACAGGTCCAAGGGCACTGTTCACATCTATTACATTTGAATGGTGTCCTATGGACTTATGCAGTACACAACCTATACTCCTGTACATAGCATACTCAAAGCAAACTATGGGCTATATAGAGGAACTGGATGTCAGAGTCTAGTGGGAAAGCATAAGCACCATGAGATCAGCAGAAGTATCCTGGTTCTGGTGTCCTCCAGCTTAAAGCTAGAGTTCAAGCTACTCCCAAAAGTCTGGGGCCTATGCCTCACTGCCAGAAGGAGGAGATAGTGAGAAATTGTAGGTGTCCTCAATACAGGAATGCAGTTTGGGGAGCTGGATTGCTGGGTGAAAAAACAGGACTTGGGCAAGGAGTGGTCTCTGCTGTAATTCAGGATCTCTGCGTAGAAGCAACTCAAAGTCAAAGGAGAAGATCTGTGTATTCTGGTCATGGAAGACAACACATTAGTTATCAGCTGCTGCTTCAGAACATATACTACTATGTCCTGTACAAGAGCAGCCCAGCATTAAAGGTGGCAGAGCTGAGCCTTCAGTGGTCCACTTCATCCTTCCACCAAGCTAGCCGCTTCATGTCTACACGGTGAAAGTAGCAAATTCCGTGAGCACCAGTCCATTGCCTCATGGCTCTCGCTGTGGCCCAAGGGAACACTGTGGCTATGAAGACACATTTCACAAGTGCATGGATGGTGATGCTGCCAGGGCATGATGGAAATGGAAATCCGGGATATGTGTCTATTCTGGTAAGAACAAAGTATTTCCCCTCCATAGCAAATGGTGACCTATTAATCAACCAGCCATCAGATCCCCTCAACGTGCTATATGATACCTCATTGGTAAAGACATCTGCTGCTGGAACATTCAGCACTGAGCAGTGACGATAGCCCAGGAAGTCTTGGTGCTGGATGCAGGCATACTGCCGTGGCCACGTGGTCATGAGTCCCTTGAACAATGGGCTGACCAGGGGAAAAGCAGGATGGATACCCATGGGGTGAGTTATGTTGTCCACCAAGTACCTCCATGGTATACAATTAATATTTGCTGAATGAATATATTAACCTGATCATTGAGAGGCATAGGGGCAGGGCCTAGATTAGGGTGACATGAGTCAAACACTTGCCTTAAGCAAAAAACTTAAGGGAAGAGGCCCAAAATTTCAGTCATCAAGATAAACAATATTTTGCCAAAATAACTTTTAAAATTAAAAATAATGCCAAGATGACTAAAATCTCAAAATAGTAAATCAAGGCAGGATGTGGTGGGCTCCCCCGCTACAAGAGTGAGATGAGCACGGCCACGTTCCACAAGTGCAGGGTTCGATTCCATCTTGGCGTTGTTTTTAAAGTATTGCATTAAAATAGCACTATTAGTAAAATCTTGTAAAATAGTAGCCTCTCGATGGCTAAGGCTTCCTGGCTAACCCTCTTAATTTCATGCCCCAGGGAAGTGTGTCACTTGCCTTATCCTAGTCACTGCCTAGCACCATCTGCTAGGATTCTTAAGATTTTCCAGACTACAGACAGCACGCGATCTGCCACCAGGCCTGCCAAGTGTGGGGTCACTTGCACAGTTGCTGAACCAGCTATGGGACCTCCTTTTACCTGCAGCTCCACTCAAAGCTGATAACCTTTTAGACAGCGTGGGCACTGGTTGAACTAAGGCCACCCAGGTGTGAAGAGATGAATCAGGCATTAGTACTTTGCCTCCCAAGGAAAATCCCAAGAGGTCCCACGGTCATAGACCCCAGGAGCTTCCCCAAAGCGACTAGTCTGTAAGGGGTTTTTGTTTCTTTGTCTGGTTGCTTTTTAATAGAGTTTATTTTTTTAGAAGAGTTTTAAGTTTATTGAACTGAATAGAAAGTACAGATAACTCCCATATATTCCCTCTCCTTCTCCCCTGAACCCTGCAAACAGTTAACCTATTAATATTACTACTATTTTGAGATGGAGTTTCACTCTTGTTGCCCAGGCTGGAGTGCAATTGTGTGATCTCAGCTCACTGCGACCTCCGCCTCCCGGGTTCAAGTGATTCTCCTGCCTCTGCCTCCCGAGAAGCTGGGATTACAGTCATTCACCACCACGCCTAGCTAATTGTATTTTTAGTAGTGACGGGGTTTCACCATGTTGGCCAGCCTGGCCTCGAACTCCTTACCTCAAGTCATCCTCTCACCTAGGCCTCTCAAAGTGCTGGGATTATAGGTGTAAGCCTCCACGCCCAGCCCAGTTGACCTATTTTTAATACCTTGCATTAGCGTAGGGCATTTATTGTACTTGATGAATAAATACTAATACTACACATTATTAATAACTAAAGCCCTCAGTTTAGAGTTCAATCTCTGTGTGACACATTCTATGGGCTTTGGCAAAGATCATGTACCTGCCATTACAGCATCATACAAAATAGTTTCATAGCCCTAAAAATGCCCTTGCTCCACCTATTCATCCCCCCTTACCTCCTCCCAAACCCCTGGAAACCACTGATCATTTTTTTTAGCTTATTTTTCTTTTTTTAAAATATATATTTTATCGTGTTTTAGGTTTTGGGGTATGTGTGAAGAACATCCCACTGATCATCTTTTTACTATAGTTTTGCCTTTTCCAGGATGTCATATCGTTGGAATCAGAGAGTATGTGGCCTTTTCAGAATGGTTTCCTTCACCTAGCAATATGCCTTTAAGATTCTTCCATGTCTTGCCAGGAGTCGTGGCTCACGCCTGTAATCCCAGCACTTTGGGAGGCCAAGGCAGGTGAATCACGAGGTCAAGAGATCAAGACCATCCTGGTCAACATAGTGAAATCCCGTCTCTACTAAAAATACAAAAAATTACCTGGGCATGGCGGCGCGTGCCTGTAATCCTAGATACTCGGGAGGCCAAGGCAGGAGAATTGCCTGAACCCAGGAGGTGGAGGTTGAGGTGAGCCGAGATCGCGCCATTACACTCCAGCCTGGGTAACAAGAGCAAAACTCTGTCTCAAAAAAAAAGAAAAGATTCTTCCATGTCTTTTTGTGGCTTGATAGCTTTTTTTAAAAAATCCTGAGTGATGCTGCATTCTGAGGATATACCACAGGCTGTTTATCCATCCACCTGCTGAAGGACATCGTGGCCGCTTTCCAGTTCTGGCAATTATGAAAAAGCTGCTGTAAACACTCATGCATAAGATTTTGTCTGGACAGAAGTTTTCGACTCATTTGAGCAAATATTAAGAAGTGTGATTGGCCATGAGTTTTGGGTGCCCAAGACCTCTTGGACATGGGCCCTTTATTAACTTCCAACATCCTCAGACACAACTTCTTCAAGGGAGCTGACCGGTAAGATATTCTATGGAATGGAGAGCCCATCGGAGTCTCTCACACTCAGACACTGGATTATCCTTGAAGCAGAAGGCAAAGGTGTACTGCTGCCTCTATCAGCAGAAGGCAAACGATTTCTAGAGATCCAGTTTAACGGAAGCGGAGAAAACAAAAGATCCCCCCACCAGTAATGCCCCCACTCTAGAAAGAAGTTGTGTCGAGGACACAGAAGGGAGAAAAGGGTTGTATTTTCCAATTTAACACAAGTTTCTCCTCCCCAGATGTAGCTGGTCCAACTCTTGCCTTTGTGTTCAATCTCTAAATGAGAAAGAGCTTTTGCCTGCAATGATCACTTGCCACAAGGAGATCATAATTAATGGAGAAAACACGTATTTCTAAGCAGTCAGAAAACTGCTTTCTAACAACAAATGAAAATATAATTAACGTTCCCCGGCTTTATTCTCTGGGGAGATTTTTTTTTTTCTTTTTACAGATTGAAAGGAAGAAACATATTAGGAGTATGTTGTGGGTTGAATTGTGCTCCCAAAAAAGACAGGTCGAAGTCCTAGCCCCAGTAGCCGAGAATGTAACCTTCTTTGGAAATAGGGTCACTGCAGATATAATTAGTCAAGATGAGGTCATACCACAGTAAGGTAGGCTCTTAAGCCAATATGACCAGTGGCCTTATAAGAGGAGAAGAGGCCGGGCACAGTGGCTCATGCCTGTAGTTCCAGCAGTTTGGAAGGCCGAGGTGGGTGGATCACCTGAGGTCGAGAGTTCGAGACCAACTCAACCAACATGGAGAAACCCCATCTCTACTAAAAAAAAATATAAAAATTGGCCAGGCATGGTGGCACATGCCTGTAACCCAGCTATTTGGGAAGCTGAGGCAGGAGAATCTCTTGAACCCAGAAGGCGGAGGTTGCAGTGAGCTGAGGTTTTGCACCATTGCACTCCAACCCTGGGCAACAAGAGACTTTGTCTCAAAAAAAAAACAAAAAGAAGAGAAGAGACACAGACACCCAAGAGGAGGATGCCATGTGACCACAGAGACAGAGACTAGAGTGACACAGCTGCAAGCCAAGGAATGGCAAGGATTGGTGGCCAACACCAAAAGCCAGGAAGATGCAAGAAAAGGTCCTCTCCAGAGTTTCAGAGGAGCACGGTCCTGCGGACTCAGAACTTTGAGTCTTCAGAACAGTGAGAGAATACAAGGCTGTCGTTTTAAGCCACCCCATTTGTGGCACTTTGTTACTGCAGCCCTAGCAAACTAATACCGAGCAGAATCACCCGATGTTTCACTTTGCAGGTGAATGCCTGGCCCTGGCAGGTGCACTGATTTACCTGACATCCCAAGCAAGTGGGAAGCAGAGATGAGACTCGAATCAACGTCCACCTGACTCGAAGACCAGTGTTCATTTCACATGACTGCCTCTCCTATGTGTGGCAGCCTTGCCTGGGGCAGCCAGGTTCCCTTCTGAACATGCACTACTTTGGATTCAGCACCTGGGCAACAGGTGCACGCAGGCCTGGTGTACTTGGATGCAGAAGGCTTTAGAAACCAAGGTAGAAAAAAACGTATGTGATGACTGAGGAAGGAGGAGCAAAAGAAGATAAATGATTAATAATGATTGAGCTCCGTGCCAGATGTTTTATACGCATTGTCTCATTTACCTCCCACAATAACCCCTGGGTGTAGTTATAAATATTCTCATTTTTCAGATTAAAAACTGATTATCAGAGAAACTAAATAATTCTCCCAAAATCTAGCTGGTGAGGAGATTCAGACCCAAGTCTATGTGACTCCAAACTCCAAGCTCCATGCACTATTTTTGAGCAGTTTCATCTCTTCCCTTGGTGTTTTTTGTTTGTTGGTTGGTTTTGTTTTCTGTTGTTTTGGCTTTTGGTTTTTTGCCTGTATATATTTGTCTGTTTGCTTTGAGACAGGGTCTGGCTCTGCCACCCAGGCTGGAGTGCAGTGGCACAACCACAACTCATTGCAGCCTCCACTTCCTGGGCTCAAGCCACCCTCCCACCTCAGCTTCCCAAGTAGCTGGAACCACAGGCATGCACCACCAGCTGGCTAATTTCTGTATTTTTAGTAGAGATGGGGTTTTGCCATGCTGCCCAGGTTGGTCTCAAACTCCTGGCCTCAACTGACCCACTTGCCTTGGCCTCCTAAAGTGCTGGGATTACAGGCATGAGCCACGGTGCCTGGATTCCCATGGTTTTATTTGCCATCTTTATGTTAGTGACTCCTAGATTTTTATCTGAAGCCCCACAACTCATCTCCCTGTTCAAAATCTCCATTTTAACATCTCACATGTCCAAATTTAACATGTCCAAATTTTAATCCATCTTCCACCAAAACCTGGCTACCCAACCACCAAGACAACCAAGCTAGAAACCTTGGAAGCATCCTCGACTCCTCTGCTGCCTCATGCCCGCTCCCATCCTCCAGCCCCAGCACACAAACCCAACAATTCCCCAAGTTCCATTCATCCAACCTCTTTCCATCTCCACTGCTTCCACGCTGGTCTGAACCACCATCATCTTAGCCTGGGGGAGCTGTAATCTTCTGACTGATCTCTCTGCCTTCCAGTGTCTCTTCTACAGTCTAATTTCCCTCATGCAGTAGTGACAGAAATTTCTTGAAGCACCACAAATGTTATCATATTCTTCTCCTGAGGAAAAAACCCTTCCCATGTGCTATTCACTGTTATAAGTCCTTGACATATAGCAACTCATTTAATCTTAAAAACTACCCTATGCCATAGGCACTAGGTTGTTCTTCTGTTACAGATGAGAAGATTGAGATGCTGTAAGGTTAAGCCACCTGTCCAGGGTCTCACAGTTGGCGAGTGGCAGAGTTTATGCTCTTATGAGTTACATGAAACATTATTTCCAAGGATGCCATCTGCTCTGATGATAAAAGTCCAAAATCCTTAACTTGGCCTGTAAGGGCCTTCAGGGTTGCACTCCTGCCTCCATCTCTCCATCCCATCTCCTCTCTCTCTTTCATTCTTCTCGAGTCTACAGCAAAGACTGGGATTTTTTTTTTTTTTTTTAGATAGAGTCTCCCTCTATTGCCCAAGCTGGAGTGCAACAGCACAATCTCAGCTCATGGCAACCTCTGTCTCCTGGGTTCAAGTGATCCTCCTGCCTCAGCCTCCCAAGAAGCTGGGACTACAAGTGCTCACCACCATGCCCAGCTAATTTTTGTATTTTTAGTAGAGAAGGAGTTTCATCATGTTAGTCAGGCTGGTCTCAAACTCCTGACCTCAAGTGATCCACCTACCTCAGCCTCCCAAAGGGCTGGAATTACAGGTGTGGGCAACTGGGCCCAGCCAGGACTGGAATTTTGTTAAACATCTTCAAAATCTCTGAGCTTCTTCCTGCATCAAGACCTTTGCATGAGCTCTTCCCTCTGCCTAGAATGCAGCTGTCCCCATTTTTCAATGTTGCTTCCTCAGAAAAGCTTTCCATAAGCCTCCGACCAGGTCAGCTCCCCTATGTTATGCTTCTACTGTCACCTGTACTTTTTCTTCTCTGTGGTACTTATTGCAATTGTAATAAACGACGTGTATAATTACATGCCCAGTGTCTGCTTCCCCCCACAGACAGTAAGCTCCAGGAGAGCAGGAAGGTTTGTTTCCCTGGGACATTGCCCAGAAAACCAATGTTCAATACAATGATGGCTTGAAAGAACAAACAAAATAAAGAACAGAAAATAAATGAAGATACTGTGCTTCAGCTGTCTGTCCAGCCAAGAGGCACATGTCTGATGTAATACCTTTTTTCTAAGAAGAACATCTCATACTTTAAGGGTATACACAAATCACTTGAGAATCTTACTAAAATTTTGGATTGGATTCAGTAGCTTGAGGTGGGATCTGAGAGCCTGCGTTTTGGACAAGCTCCAGGTGATGCTGGTGATGCTGATCCTGGAGCCATACATAGAACAGTAAGTATTTAAAGCATCTCAGGCCGGGCACGGTGGCTCACGCCTATAATCCCAGCACTTTGGGAGGCCAACACGGGTAGATCACAAGGTCAAGAGATCGAGACCATCCTGGTCAACATGGTGAAACTCCATCTCTACTAAAAAAAAAAAAAAAAAATTAGCTGGGCATGGTGGTGCGCACCTGTAGTCCCAGCTACTCGGGAGGCCGAGGCATGAGAATTGCTTAAACCCAGGAGGCAGAGGTTGCGGTGAGCCGAGATCGTGCCATTGCACTCAAGCCTGGATAACAAGAGTGAAACTCTGTCTCAATAAATAAATAAATAAATAAAGCATCTCTCGCCTCGGTCTCTCTTTCATGAGTGTGGCTTTCAGGTCTCTTCCCCTACCTTGATGGCACCCAGTTATTAAAAGAGGACTTTCTGCAAACTTTTGCTACAGTGGCATGGGGGGTGGGGGCAGCAGTGGGTGAAGAGTGCCTTCTGCTTGCTGCTGAATTCCTCCCACAGTCTCCCAGGGCACGGAGGGGAATAGTTCCTCCCCTCCCTTTTCCTGTCTTGTTGAGGTTCTCCTGGTAGTAGCTGTTGCTTCCCAACCCATATGTCCTGTCTTGTTCTGTTTTCTGTTGCTACAACTTAATATCTGAGTCTGGATTATTTATTAAGAAAAACATGTGCTGGGCAGGGTGGCTCATGTCAGTAATCCCAGCACTTTGGGAGACCGAGGCGGGAGGATCACAAGGTCAAGAGATCTAGACCATCCTGGCCAACATGGTGAAACCCTGTCTCTATAAAAAAAATAAAAATAAAGAAAAGAGAAAACATGTCTTTCTTAAAGTTCTAAAGACTGAGAAGTCCAAGACCAAGGGGTTGCATCTGGTGAGGCCCTTCTTGCTGTGTCATAATGTGGTGAAATGCATCACATGATAAGAGCCAGGGAGCTGCCAGCTCAGTTCTCTTCCTCTTCCCCTAAAGCCACCAGTTTCATCATGGGGGCCCAGCCTGATGACATTATCTCATCTTAATTATCTCTCAAAGGCCCCACCTCCAATCAACATACGGATTTGGGAATTTGGTTTCCACAACATGAAATCTGGGGGCACATTCAAACCATAACACCCCTTTTATCAGACTAGTCCCTGGGTCCTGTGAGTCCTAAAGGCTTAAAGGCTCTCCCTGCCCCCTTCCCCAGGGATTTGCCTTGGGCAGATCTGCCTCCTCTCAGAGGCTACTCTCTTCTTACTCCCATCCCCACCAGTGGCAACCAGTAGCTAGTGACTGACATGGGAGTACAAATGCCATTCCCCTGGCCTCAAGCGGGGTCCACTCTGTGGTACAATTCATGCTCCAGAGCTCCCCGTGAATCAGACTGAAGTTGACCTCTAGTGTCAGGTCCTTCTCCTCCCATGTCCAGCTCCCTTCACTCCCCATCTGCAATAATTTACTCTCTGAAAAAATTCTGCAAGAATCTCCATCTAGGAAAGCTGACCTAAGACATCCCCTCCATCAGATCCTCCTTCTCCTCTCTAAGGAGGTATCTACCTTCTTTTTTCCCAGCCATAATGGCAGAGACACAGAATGCCAGAAACTGAAACTAGTGTGCAGATAATGGAACATACCTTGGGAAGTACAACTAAAATATCACACAAAAGAAACTCCAACTCCTTGAGCATCATGCTGTCATCCACATTCTCAGCTACAACCCTAGCATGGCCCTAGGGTTCTGTCTCTTAGACGGAGGCCACCCACCAAACCAGGGAGGAATCATGGTATGGTTTCCTCGCATACTGAGTGCTGAGTTACCAGCAGATCCTTTGTCCCTGGGCCTCACCTGGCCTGGCCCTAGCCTTCCCAAAGCAAAGCCCTCCCCTCATAATCATGGTGGCCATGCACAGGAATAGAAATACAATGGGAACAGACAGGAATCCAAAGAGAAGGAAGACATCACCTCTCATGCATTCCCAGCACCTCTTTCTTTGGCCCATTTGGAAACCCACACCTTCTCCCCCCAGCCTAACACCTGCCTCCATCCTGGGCCCCAGGATATTCAGAAGTGCTTTTGATGCCTGATGCGTGTGTAGACGTACAGCTGGAGGCAGTGAGGGAAGTGGACATGCCCACAGGTCCAGGGGCAGCAGAGGAAAGGGGAGGAAAGGAGAGGGTTAAGGAGCTGGCAGCAGACACAAACACCTTCTGAGCTGCACTCCTCACCATTCCTTTTCTGTGCATTTAAATGCATTCTGTCACACTGAGTTATGTCACCGGGAGGAAATGCCCAACTCGGCGACATTTTTAAAGATTATTTTTTAGATCACCTATCACTATCCATTTGAGGAACGATTGTTCAATCTGAAAAAAATAAATTCAAAACTGTCCCCATCTAAGCAAGATGGAAAAATAACTTTCCCTATTCTTTTCTTTCTTTTTATTTTTTTAAGAAGGTTTATTTCTGAAGGACAGGTTTGAAAGTCAGTTTTCACCTTGGTATTCTGGCTGGATTTGAGCCCCTCTGTAAGCTGAGCATTATGCCTTGTCATACAAGTAAACAAATGAATGGACAGCCAGCTGTGTGACCTCAGGCAATCTATTTAACCTCTCTGGGCCTTAATGTCCTCAATGGTTACACTGAGATACCAATACTGACCAAGACCATCAAATGAGATGATGTCCAGGACAGTCCTTGAGTGTGTAACATGTCTTTTCCACTAAAGGGTCAATTCCTCAAGGGCAGGGAGCAGGCTCGCACCAATTCTGCCCTCCCAGTGGAGCCTGTATAGGGCCTGGCCCACAAGAAGTGTTTAATACATGTCAGATGGATGGACAGTGTTTGGTGGCTGGATGTCTGGGATACATGATGCAGGGATGGATGCATGAAACAGTAGGCTGAAAAATAGTTTTCAAAAAAAAGCAAACAAATAATCCCAAAAAGGCCCTTATTTGCAGTATTCTCCAATTTCCATGGTGTAAATATTCCCACCATGGCTGATTGTCAAACCATCAAGTGACATCATTAAATGCAGAGTCAGAAACAGATGGGCACAATCAGCTCTTAAGAGACTGTAGAAGCCAGCTCCCACACCCAACAGATGGATGGAGGGAGGGAGGGAGGGATGAAAATGAAGGAAGGAGGGAAGAAAGGGAAGAAGGAAGGGAGGGAGGGAGAGGTTGGGATGGTTCAGGAAAGGAAGGAAAAAGGAAAGAGGAGAACAGAGCCAGAATAGATGTGTACCATAGAAAAGAAAAGAAAAATACTCAGAGACTAAGGGAGTGCCAGGAAGAGCAAAACCCAAGGCAGAAAGAAACCTTGGTTCCCAGAACTCATCATGGACCAGGACTAAGTCCACACATCCCCTGGAGTAAATTATTTCTTCTTAAGAACCGGTTGGGGCCACATGCAGTGGCTCACACCTACAATCCCAGCACTTTGGGAGGCCGAGGCAGGTGAATCACCATGTCAGGAGTTGGAGACCACCCTGGCCAACACAGTGAAACCCCATCTCTTCTAGAAAAACAAAAAATTAGCTGGGCGTAGTGGCAGGGACATGTCCTCCCAGCTACTCAGGAGGCTGAGGCAGGAGAATCACTTGAACCTGGGAAGTGGAGGTTATAGTGAACTGAGATCGCACCACTGCACTCCAGCCCAGGCGAAAGAGTTAGACTCCATCTCAAAAAAAAAAAAAAAGAAGAAGAACCAGTTGGGGTGGGAGCTATTTAGTCTCCAGGACAATGCTCCTCAATTATTTTTAAGAATTAGAGGCCAGGTGTGGTGGCTCACACCTGTAATCCTGGCATTTAGTGAGGCTGAGGTGGGAGAATTGCTTGAGCTCAGGAGTTCAAGACTAGCCTGAGCAATATAGCAAGACCCTGTCTCTACAAAAAAAAAAAAAAAATTAATTAGCTGAGCTTGGTGGTGTACACCTGTGGTCCTAGCTACTCAGGAGGCTGAAGTGGGAGGATCGCTTGAGCCCAGGAGGTTGAGGCTGCAGTGAGCTATGATCATGTCACTGCACACCATGCACGCCAGCCTGAGTAACAGAGTGAGTTCCTTTCTCAAAAAAAAAAAAAAAAAAGGAGAATTAGGAACCTTTTTTTTTTTTTTCAAATAAAATCGTACTTGGAAGCTCAATAATAATTATAGCTGCTATTTATTAAGCATTTACTACGTACCAGGTATAGTCTAAGTGCATTGCGTGGAATATCCCATGGACTCCTCCTGATGGTGAGGGAGACAGATGCTCCTACCATCCTCAGTTAATCAGTGTGGTCAAAGCATTTGTCCAAGTTCACGTAACAATCAGGAGATCCAGAATTTAAGCCCAGGCAGTGACAGCAGTCCTAACCACTCTGTTCTCCTGCTCTAATAGATCAAAAGGAAAAGAAATGGCTGCCCTGCTGAACTGTCCCTGTGGGACATAAGCCAGGCCACTCAGAGGCCCCACACAGAGCCAGGTACTTGGAAAAGAAGCAGGAAGAACAAGTGCTAGTCCTGGTTCTGCCCATGGCTGGCTGTGTGTCCTTGGGAAAACCTCTGGCCCTCTCTGAGCCTTGCTTCTCTTATTTATAAAACAAGTGATCATCTTGTTTTATAAATGAGAGAACCAAGACTCAGAGAGGACCAGAGGGGGTTGAAGTGAGCCCCTTCAACCTTGTGGGTTCAAGCAATCCTCCTACCTTAGCCTCCCAAGTAGCTGGGACCACAGGTGCATAGAGAGGGCCAGAGGGAGCCATGGTAACAGACTGGTGATGGAGCCCCAAGACTCAGCAGGCTGTCCCTCCCTCCCTCCCTCCCCCTCTCCCCCTCTTCCTTCCTCCCTTCCTCCCTCCCTCTCCCTCTCCCCCTCCTCTCTTCCTCTCCCTCTCCCTCCTACCCCCTTCCCCCTTGCTCCCTCCTTCCCTCCCTCCCTTCCTCCCTCCCTCCCTTCCTCCTTTCCTTCCTCCCTCCCTTCCTCCTTTCCTTCCTCCCTCCCTGTCTATAGCCATTACAGATTATGCATTAGACAATTCTCACAAGAAGGGTCTTGAAGCCTTCAGAAAAGAATAACTCGAGTTAGCCACACTCTGTATTTGTTATGTACCTCTAGAGCACCAGGACCCATTTGATTTATAACAGAATGCATCTACTTTTGAGCTTATAGGACATTCTTGAAAAACCCTGATAGTAATCATATCTGTAATTAAATTAAATCTTGTAGGGATGATTTTCTTCTCAAGGATAGTTATTTTTAAAGTCATTTTTGCTAGTGCAGAGTAACAGGAATTTATTTTCCAGCACTGCCTTCATGTACATTTTTACAGCTATGCACCCAATTAACGTTGTTTCTATGGGGAAGGAAAAACCACCACAGAGAACGAAACCAAACAACTTGGTCAGCCTGGCTGAGTGTTACTGTCTATGGGACTCTTATCCCTTTGAAAATCTAAAGAAGAAATACAGATTTTTCTCCCCAGAGAAATGCAGCACTTACTAGACTTTGGATATAACTTTGGGACAGGAGGCATGAGAGGACCTCAAGCCTCAGGAGTTAGGATAAAGGATGGTGTTTGCCCAGCAGGAATGTGTCTGAGGTCCCAGGTAATTCTTCAGATCCACAATTCAATGTCCTTAATCAATGCAGAAAAATAGCCCAAAGCCACTCAGACACCACCTGAGATTTTTAAAATGAAGAATACCCTTGATAAATAAAACTCTTAATGAAATACAAGCAATTAAGCTAAAAGTTCTATCAAATGCAGCCTGTCACTCAGCAACCTGACACTTAATTGAATTTCTCTTTCCGCCCCCTGGCTCCTTTTTCCTGATAAACAAATTCATTCACTGCAGATCAAGTTTCCCTAACCCAGAAACCAACGACAGTCAATCAACTAATTGACACAACAAAAGACTTCTATTTTTTTAAGTTCCCCTAATTAAAGTGGAAATGAAATTTTATAATACTCTGGTGCCCGGTATTAATTACTCTGTGGTTAACCCTCTCCCTCCTTCTCGGGGACCTGGCAGCAGGGAGTAGAGGATCCGGAAGTCCCAGACCCAGACACAAGTCCAAGTTCCAGCTCTACCCTGAGTTCACTGTGTGACCTGGAGAATTTGCTTCTCCTCTCTGTTTTCCATCAGCTGTAACACAAGGGATAGAACTAGGTGGTTTCCAAGGCTGCTCCTGGCTCTAACTCTTATCTTTTATGATCCAGAGGACAGTGTCACGGCACAGTTCTCTCTCTGTGACTCATAGGTTTACCAGCACAGCTGGCAGAAGCTCTCCCAAAGCAGAGAACCGAAAACACAGCCCATTTACTTCAATAGGCTCCCTCTACCTGACAAACGCAGCTGCCAGGAACGCATCCACTGCTCTTCAAGCTGGGCATCCATCCCCACATTCCCAGGTACACCCCCAACATACACACATTCATACAAACCTCTTCTTGCAGCACACTGCTTCTCACGCTCATCTCACACACACACATACACACAGTTCAAGACCAGGTGCACACACAATGCATGCACTCATGCACGCACACATATACATAAACACACACCCCTTCCAGAGCAAGTCCCATCAATCAGGGTCATGCACGAACACACAGACACAAACACCACATGCTCCTGAAACACATATTTAACTGCATGTCCCTTTAGACAGTAGATAACTCAAATCTGTGCACACGTTCATCCCCCCCACCCCTGAGAAGTCAGCACACACGTGTGTAGCCCAGACTCCTTTTTAGAGCAAAGCCCCTCCAATGAGGCCATGCACACACGTTTGCACACTCACATGCCCCCCTCCTCACCATCACTGTCAAATATGAGCTTGCGCTGTGTTTGAGCAGGTTATCCAATTGCAAGAACGCTTTGGCGGGGTCAGCCCCAAGGATCTCCAAAACCTGACCGACCAGGACCTTCCCAAACTCTCTGTGTTCCAAAGTCTCTCATTCACCCAAGGGTTCCTGAGTGATGCCACTGTACCTGGCATTGCATGGGGAGGAGCACAGTGACTGGGACAGACACAGTCCCTATGGAGGACGCTCTGTTCCTGGCAGTTCCCAGCTGCCGGACATGGTGCCCAGCCCAGACTCCCTAGCAGGTAGTGAGGGCCCCGTCCCTGGACACTGGCACATCCAGGGGTCTCATTCAGAGGCAGCGTTTTCATGACATCATGGCCCCGGGACGGCCTTTGGGTCAGGTCTTACAAGACAGGAGTGGGTGTGCCAGGCAGAGACACAGCATGAACAAAGGCGGGGGGCTGGGATGGGGGCGCCGAGAGGCAGCACAGTGCAGGGTGTGGGCGGCCCAGCTCTACTGCCTGCAGGGCTGCAGCAAATCACTCAACAGCACCAAGCTTCAACCACCTCGTCTACAAAATGGAGACAATAGCAGCAGCTGTCAGAGAAGGACCATCTACTCCCTCCACAAGTAGAGATCAGGCAGCTACTATGCCAGGCACTGTTCAAGGCACTTGGGGTTGCTCTGCAGAGCAAAGAGAGTGACAAATGCCAGCGATGCCATGCCCAGCCTGGCAGGACTCCCAGGCATGTGAAGGGGTGAAGTGGGCAGAAGGCCCCAAATGCCAGTGGGAAGATTGGTCCCTGGAATGAATGAACAGTAGGAAGGGTGGGAAGGGCAAGAGGCTGAGGCTGGAGTCAGGCTGGGAGGAAGGGGCCGTGGCGAGGGACAGGTGATGGAGACCCCAGGCTCAGGACACCTGTCCCTCTTCACAGTCTCACACTGTCTCAGCCCCAACCTTGCCTTGTCCCAGCTCCATTCCTCAAGGAGCCCCTTCCAGGGCAGGGGTCTGGCTTCCCCTGCAGCTTTGCAAATCCAGGCTGGGGTAGTGGGGGCAGGGGGCAGCGGGTACATTTCTTCCCCTTGGACCTGAAGCGGATGCTCTCGGCATCTAATGCCTTCTGTTTAGCTCATCTCCCTGTCTCTGTTTTCATGTTTTCCTCTCTCACGCTGGCTGTGTGGAGCACATCTCTCAGAAAATACTTGCTTTTGAAAGTTGTTGCCATAACAACCACTTCATTACACGCCAGGCCCAGTATCTCAGAAATGCAGAATCTTTCCTTAAAAGCGTGCGCTGCACATCAAAGGGGAATAGGAGCTCATTATTTTTACATTATTTTGCAGGCAAATAGATATTTTCCAATACACATTTCTTTTCTAAGTTGATTTTCTTGTTCAGTGGAAATGCACATTCCTTTCTTAACGCTTTCCTGCCTGTGGAGTGCAGGGCTTCGAAACCTGAGTCCCTCAAAACAGGAGGGAGAAAGCATTTCTTTGCTGGGCTGTTCATGCCTTGGTCCTCAGCAGCACTGCAGCTCATGAAGGGTAGTTTGCTCTAATTCGCAATTTGATCGCACCTAGACATTCTGGAAAAGGCCGGCATTGTTTATGCAGCATCCACAGCTTTCACTCATCTGACTTTGCACTAACCAAGATTTTGTAACAAGTGAGTTAATTATTTAAGGAGCCAAATCAAAACCAAACCAAACAACTTTCACCATATGGGATAGAGATGTGTTCCAGGATCCTGTTTTCTGAACCAGAGGGTGCTGTCCAAATTTCACAGTTCTCCGTAAGCGAATACCTCGCATGTCTCTCTCCCCTCGCCAGCATGTAGACACCATGATTTTTGTCTGTTTGAATCACGTCTTTATCACCAGCACCTAGAGCAGTGCCCAAGCCTGCAGACACTCAGTAAATACCTGCTGAATAAACTAATGATTATGCTGTGAATACTGTCTCCTCTAACAATTCTGCAGAAAAAAGGGATGATCAACCCCATTAGACAGATGAAGAGTTTGAGGCTCCAGTAAGTTAATTCAATAATAATATTAAGAACAATAATAAGCGCTAACTTGTAAACTTTTTATTGAAGCATAATATGCATATAGAGAAGCGCACATTAGCATACTGCTCCCTGACTTTTCATAAACACCCCTGGGTAACTAACACCCAGATCAAGAAACAAAACATTTAGAGGGAGGAAGAAGACTGAGCAGGACTCACATCAGGGGTGACCTCACAGTAGCTCCCTAAACTACAGCAGATTTATCTTATGCAATCTTTTAAAATGTTTATTTCATTCTTTTGAACCAGGGTCTGGCTCTGTCACCTGGGTTGTAGTGCAGGGGTGCTATCACAGCTCACGGCAGCCTCAACCTCCTGGGCTCAAGCAATCCTCCCACCTCAGCCTCCTAAGTAGCTGGGACTACATGTGTGTGGCACCATGCCTAGCCAATTTTTTTATTTTTAGTAGAGATACGTCTCACTATGTTGCTCAGGCTGGTCTCAAGCTCCTGAGCTCAAGCAATCCTCCTGCCTCAGCCTCCCAAAATGCTGGGATTACAGGCATGAGCCACCTCTCTGCCATGGGACAAGAGACCAATTTTCTGGTTCCTTGTCCCACTGCAGAGTTGGGTCTGCAACCCCGAGCTTTCATGGTCTGTTCCAACTCCATTCTTCTGGGAGGTCCCCTCTCATTCCCTCAGGCCCCAAGGTCTGCAGTGCATTTACCATATTTGGGGCCTGTGCAGGGAGTTGGGGACACTTAACACAAAAAGGACAGAGTCCAGCCAGCAGCATCCCCACAGCACCGCCCAGGTCTGGGTGGCACAGTCTCACTTAGTCCCATCCGGCCTGTCCTCCCTCCATCCGAGCACCACTCACTCTACTGAGCCCTTGTTGGCTCTCAATTTTCTCTTTAATAAAAGACTAAATCTTCTCCCCATTCTCCTTACCGCTCTTGGAAGAAGCCAATGTGGTGTCTCTTGACCAGCTCACCTCCGCTTTCCTAATAACCTGTGTTACTGTCTGCCCTGGATTCTCTCCTGAGCCAGTTTTTAACATCTTATTGGTTCCTTCATTAATTAATGAGCTTAAAAAATATTTGGCACACATTTAAAAAAAAAAAAAAGAAAACAAAGAATGAATCAATGCCTTTGGAGCCTTTGCCATGAGCGTGAGCACCTCCCGCCTTGCCGAGTTTTACACTCCCTAAGACCCAGGGCCTAATGCCAGACAAGCCTCTCTTCATGAACAGGGACAGCTCCTTGCCTGTTTTCTGACACCTTTTGCAGCAGCCTGGATGGCTGTGCTGTAAAAAGCCACTCCACCCTGGGCCCAGAGCGTGCGTTTGGCAACGGTGTTCCTTTAATGGATGCACATGTGTCTATTGTGAGTGCAAACATAATGGTCGCCATGGAGATGTGGTCACAATGACTAATTAGACAAAAGAGTGTTTCTCAAGCCTTGAAAGACATCACGGATGTCATAAACGAGCATCGTCTTATTCCGTTGATGTATTCCTTCTCATTTCTCCCTAGAAACATCAATACATGGTCCCTGGCAACATGACCTTATTATGAAATCATACCCTTTTTTTGAGATGGAATTTTGCTCTGCCACCCAGGCCAGAGTACAATGGCACAATCTCAGCTCACTGCAACCTTCACCTCCTGGTTTCAAGCAATTATCCTGCCTCAGCCTCCTAAGTAGCTGGAATTATAGACATGCCCCACCACGCCCAGCTAATTTTTGTATTTTTAATAGAGACAGGGTTTCACCATGTTGGCCAGGCTGGTTTCGAACTCCTGACCTCAAGTGATCCACCATCTTGGCTTCCCAAAGTGCTGGGATTACAGGCATGAGCCACAGTGCCTGGCCTGAAGTCATATTCTTTAACCACCTGGTTAGAACCTTCCAGATCCTTAACTGCAGGATTCCAATCCCGGCACACATTCCTAAGGCAACAACAGGGCACTGGTTCACGGCTAGCATTTACAGACTGGACTGTCCGACTCCGGCCCTGCCTGCTCACTCTCATGGTGGCTGTTAAAAAGACCAGGGTTACTCCAAGCTATGGGGCCCTCACAGCTCCCTCCACCCCACCAGCCTGACTCAGCCGTCAGCTGCCCCACTGGGCTCACCCCAATACCTTCACTGATATGTTTCAGGTTGCTGCATGGGATTCTTCTTATCATGCCCCTCCCTAACAAGGCTGGGGGCATTGAGTATTAAATATCCTGCATTCTGGTTTTTGTCTCTGAGATGGAGGCTCACTCTGTTACCCAGGGTGGAGTGCAGTGGCACAATCTCAAATCACTGCAACCTCCACCTCCTGGGTTCAAGTGATTCTCATGCCTCAGCCTCCCAAAGTGCTGGGGTTACAGGCATGAGCCACCTCACCTGGCTCTGATTGCTTTCATATCTTTGTCTTTCTTAACATCTGTTCTCTCTCTATTCATAATTCCATTTTCAGCAGGGTCTCTTCCGGTTTTGCCATTTATAATTAATTTGGGGTTCTGTAATGTTATTTGATCTCAGTTTGTTTCCTTAACTCTCTCTTTTCTGTGTCATCTTGTTGTTTAATCATCTCATTTCTGAAATTTTGTTTTACCAAATTCCTGTTCTTGTTGTCTTTTTTATTTTTATTTTATTTTTTACAGTCTTGCTCTGTCACCCAAGCTGGAGTGCAATGGCACGATCTCGGCTTGCAACCTCCACTTCCCAGGTTCAAGAGATTCTCCTGCCTCAGCCTCCTGAGTAGCTGGGATTACAGACCGCCACCACGCTTGGCTGATTTTTTGTATTTTTAGTAGAGACGTGGTTTCACCATGTTACCCAGGCCTGTTTCAAACTCTCGAGCTCAGGCAATCTGCCCGCCTTGGCCTCACAAAGTGCTGGGATTACAGGTATGAGCCACCACATGTGGCCTGTTCTGTCCCTTTATATCAGAGAGCACCTGTGTGAAATTTTCTTCCAGTTTGGGGTTATTTCTTCTTCTAGACTGAATTCTTTGTCCTTATGGTGCTTTTCTTCTTGGGGTTTTGGTAGGAGTGTGTTTGCATAGTTTCCATCAGTTTCTTACTTGCTTGTGGGCATTTCTGTTCAAATATTATTTTTGCTGTTATACAGTGTGAACATGGACTCATTTCTCAGTGTGTGTGTGATAGGTTTTCCCATAGTTTGAGGTCCAGATATCTTTTGTTTTGAACATTTTCCTTTAGCCTGGGATCATGGCGGGATGAGGGAAGGAAAGTAATAAAGCTCACTGGGCAGAGCATATTTCTGGAAGAAATGTGTTCTCACTTCTGAGGGTGTGAAAATCTGCTAGGTGTGCACTTCCCTGGGCAGAAACATAGTTTCCTTTAGAATGTGGGAGAGTCAGCTGGGCATGGTAGCACACACTTGTAATCCCCACTATTTGGGAGGCTGAGGTGGGAAGATTGCTTGAGCCCAGGTATTTGAGGCTGCAGTGAGCTGTGACTGTGCCACTGCACTCCAGCCTGGATGACAGAGCGAGGCCTCATGTCTTAAAAAACAAAAATAGGGCCGGGCGTGGTGGCTGTACACCTGTAATCCCAGTACTTTGAGAGGCCGAGGCAGGAGGACCATTTAAGGTCAGGAGTTTGAGCCCAGCCTGGCCAACATGGTGAAACCCTGTCTCTACTAAAAATACAAAAATTAGCTGTGCATGGTGGTGCATGCCTGTAGTCACAGCTACTCAGGAGGCTGAAGCAGGAGAATCACTTCAGAGGTTGCCTACTTGGGAGGCTGAGGCGGGAGAATAACTGGAACCCAGGAGGCGGAGGCTGCAGTGAGCCAAGACTATACCAGTTCACTCTAGCCTGGCGAGACAGAGCAAGACTCTGTCTCAAACAAACAACAAGAAAAGGAAAGAAAAGAATAGAAAGTAATCAGAAGGAAGCCAATATATATTGAAGAAAGCCAAAGATGATCCTACACTAAAAAGTTTGGTACAGCAGCAACAAATAATACAGGAAAAAAGTATTCCAAGTTACAAGAAAATCTCCCTTACATAAAGACAAACTGATTCTTCAGAATAGGACATTTGATAGAGAATACACACCACCAACACACCCTGAGTCATTGAATTTCATGGATAAAGAGTAAATTTGGAACCAGGCATGGTGGCAGATGCTTGTAATCCCAACATTCTGGAAGGCTGAGGCAGGAAGATCATTTGAGCTCAGGAGTTTAAGGCCAGCCTGGGCAACATAGTGAGACCTCATCTCTACAAAAGTGAAAAAAAACTAGTTGGCTACAGTGGCGCATGCCTGTGGTTTCAGCTACTTGGGAGGCTGAGGTGGGAGGACGACTTGGGCCTGGGAAGTCAAGGGTACAGTGAGCCGTGGTCACACCACTGCACTCCAGCCTGGGCAACAGAGCAAGATCCTGTCTCAAAAATAAATAAATAAATAAGGAAATTCTTTGAGACAGGTAACAGGTCAACCACAGTGTATATCTTCACTCCCTCCTGAAATCCTACCAAAATGACACTAAATATCTTGAAGGCATAAGATCTCAAGAACAAATATAACAGAGATGACAGCAGATAAGAGATGTCATCAAAATCTGGAAGATAAAAAGTGAATGAATGAGTGGTAACTGACCCAGCAAATCAAAAAAAGTTAAGTCGTGTGTGTGCCTGCAGGGTGAAGAAACTGCGAACAGAAAATCTATTTGAGCCACAAAACTCTGCATTGACCAGAATCCCTCTGAAGGCTGGGGTGCAATAGAGGCTGGAAACAGAAGTGGCTAAGCATCTGCCTGATTAGCATTTAGAACCCAGGCCCCCTTTTATGAGCCCGTACAGTCAGATAATGATGCTCCCTACCCTCAGCAAAAGGTGGGAGATTCACTCCCTGGAGATATTGAAGCCAGAGACTTGAAAAGGAACATCATATACAGCTAATAATAGGTATGAGACATGGTGATGAAAACATTAGGATGAAGATTTGCCTTGCTTCCCCTTCACCTTCTGCCATGATTGTAAGTTTCCATGGCCTCCCCTGCCATGCAGAACTGTGAGTCTAATAAATCTCTTTTGTTTATAAATTACCAAGTCTCCAGTAGTATCTTTAGAGCAGTGTGAGGATGGACTAACGCAGATTATCTTCTATTATTTTCTGGAAAAGGCAAAGCTACAGGTACAGAAGCCAGATCAGTGATTGCCAAGGTCCAAGTGAGGGAGGAGGAGCCCATCAGGGAAGAGACTATTGGCGATGATGGAGCCACTGCACATCTTGATGGACACATGGTTGTGCTTATTCAGAACTCCAAGCACTAAACATACACTTCTGTGAAGAGTGCATGAGAAAAGGACAAGGATGGTGATATAGTTTGGCTGTGTCCCCACCCAAATCTCATCTTGAATTATAGCCCCCACAACTCCCACGTGTTGTGGAAGGGACCTGGGGAGCAGTAATTGAATCATGGGAGTGGGTCTTTCCTGTGCTAGTCTCATGATAGTGAATACAGCTCATGACATCTGATAGTTTTATAAAGGGGAGCTTCCCTGCACAAGTTCTGTTCTCTTGTCTGCCGCCATGTAAGACATGCCTTTCACTTTCCACCATGATCATGACGCCTCCCTAGCCACATGGAACTGTGAGTCCATTAAACCTTCTTCTTTTGAAAATTGCCCAGTCTCAGGTATGTCTTTATCAGCAGCATGAAAATGGACTAATACAAAAGGAAAAGTTGGTCACAGACTTTTCATAGAATATGCCTGTCTTCTGATTTAATGAAGGACAAATTCACATTACTCTCTCCAAAATCCCACCATTACATTAATTTAAGTATTTTGTCTGAGGAGAATGCCATTGTTAATTGTGCTTACAATAAAGTACAAAGATTTGAAAAAACCATGTAACTCCAATTGCAGTGTTTCTCCTAATCTCTTGTTAAACAGATCTTAGCTGGGTGTGATGGCTTATGCCTATAATCCCAGCATTTTGGGAGGCCAAGGTGGGTGGATTGCTTGAGACCAGGAGTTCAAGACCAGCCTGGCCAACATGGTGAAACCCCATCTCTACTAAAAATACAAAATTAGGTGGGCGTGGTGGTGTGTGCCTGTAATCCCAGCTACTTGGGAGGCTGAGGCAGGAGAATCGCTGGAACCTGGGAGGTGGAGTTTGCAGTGCACTGAGATTGAGCCATTGCACTTTTTGCCTGGGCAAAAAGAACAAAACTTCATCTCAAAAAAAAAAAAAAAAACTTAGAGGGATCTTTTAGGAACCAATTCCGTTGGTGATAATGTAATATTTATTTAAGATTCAGAGCCCTTTGGTTTTACTTATTTCCTTGTCTTCTGTTTATGTTAAATAAAATTACCTCTGATAACTTTTACTGTCAAAAGTCTCCCATTTAATAAAAGTAGGCCTATCTGTCTCTCCATCTAGAGACTCCACGTAGACATACTTGAGTGATGGTTTTACAGGGAGGAAACTTGGGTGGTCCTTTGTTTATCTATTGTATCTTTTCTACATTTTTTTCCTTTTAGGGCATCTGTGCCTTTTTGTTGTTGCTGCTGCTGCTGAGACAGGGTCTGGCTCTGTCACCCAGGCTGGAGTGCAGTGGTGGTTCAATCTCAGCTCACCGCAACCTCCACCCCCTGGGCTCAAGTGATCCTCTTACCCCAGCCTCCTGAGTAGCTGGGACAACAGGTGCATTCTACCATGCCCAGCTAATTTTTTTGTTTTTTGGGGTTCTTTTGTAGAGAGAGCATTTCGCCATGTTGCCCAGGCTGGTCTTGAACTCCTGGTCTCAAGCAATTCACCCACCTTGGCCCCCCAAAGTACAGGGATTAGAGGCATGAGCCACCACTGTGCCCAGCCTTCCTCTGTGCTATTTTTATGAAAACAGTCAGTCCTTCGCTGACCCCACCCCAGCTGGAGTCACAGCTCTCTCCTCTCTCTTACACCTACGTCCCTCTTCCCACTCCAGAGCTGTTGCCACACCCATCCCCACCTCTTTCTGGATTCCAGTCTTGAGGCACAAGAGCTTTGCCTTGTTCCTCCACATATCCATGGAGTGCCCTAGGGCAGTAGGTCCTCAATACATACAGTTGAAATAAAAGAGACCTCATGCCAAGGAGAGAAACCCATCATGAGTTTGCAAAGTTAAAAAAAGTTGCGGCCAGTTGCAGTGGCTCATGCCTGTAATCCCAACACCTTGGGAGGCTGAGGCAGGCAGATCACCTGAAGTCAGGAGTTTGAGACCAGCCTGACCAACATGGAGAAGCCCTGTCTCTACTAAAAATACAAAAAAATTAGCAGGGTGTGGTGGCACATGCCTGTAATCTCAACTACTCGGGAGGCTGAGGCAGGAGAATCGCTTAAACCCGGGAAGTTGCAGTGAACCGAGATCACACTATTGTACTCCAGCCTGGGCAACAAGAGTGAACCGAGATCACACTATTGTACTCCAGCCTGGGCAACAAGAGTGAACCGAGATCACACTATTGTACTCCAGCCTGGGCAACAAGAGTGAACCGAGATCACACTATTGTACTCAGCCTGGGCAACAAGAGCGAAACTCCATCTCAGAAAAAAAAAAAAAAATCAGAGTTTTCAATCCTGAATTGGGGTGGTGGTCCCACTGTCTACTTTCCCACAAGGTGAGAGAAAAATCAAGGGACAGAGAGAACATGGCTAAAAAGCCCTTCACGCACAAGAACGCTGGGAGACCAAACACAGCCATCTTACTACCCAGCATCTGGTAAGAGGTCTTTCCTCCTAGCAGAGAATGAGGCTTAGACAGGAATCCAGGGGTTGGGATTCTAGAACCATGAGTATACAAAGAGAACTTCAGAATACATGGAGACAATGGGGCCAGGCAGAGACTGAGCAGATGAACCCAAAGATGCCTTCGCATTCTTTTTTTTTTTTTTTTTTACTTTTTTTTAAAGATAGGGTTTCACCATATTGGTCAGGCTGGTCTCAAACTCCTGACCTCAGGTGATCCGCCCACCTCAGCCTCCCAAAGTGCTGGGATTACAGGCATGAGCCACTGTCCTTGGCATTCTTGAACTCCACATGAATCATCTGTAAACTGTCCTCAAGGACTAGGTTGGGATCGTTATTCCACTGAGGGATGAGTTCAAGTCGTGCACTGCAGAACCAGGTGCAGGTGCTGAAGCTCGGTCCCTTCGCCAGCGAGGGAGGCAGCCACCACCAGGGCCTCTCAGCAGGGTCTGCGGCTCTCTCTTGGTCCTGTGTGTCCCCAGCTACTCCCACAAAGTGATGAAACTTTGCTTTTTGTGAGAAAGGGCCCTAAAATAAATCCAACTGCTCGTGTTGGTGACAGGACGGAAGAAGAAGTGAAGAAAAATTAAAGGCATCCGAGAAAATGATGATGTGGAACTACATACCGAAAAGGGATATCCGATTATCCTGGACTCAGATCCACCGTGGGAATGACTTCAACGTACATGCAATGCAGAAACCGGAAAGCGTGACTCAGGAAACTGTTGGGAAGCGTTCCTGCCATGAGCAAAGATACTTATCACAGAAAGCTCGCTTTATTCCTTTGCTTTTTGTTTGAGAGGGCGTCTTGCTCCGTCACTCAGGCTGGAGTGCAGTGGTGTGATCTCAGCTCACTGCAACCTCCATCTCCCAGGTTTAAGCAATTCTCCTATCTCAGCCTCCCAAGGAGCTGGGATTACAGGCACATGATACCGCACCTGGCTAATTTTTGTATTTTTAGTAGAGACAAGGTTTACACCATGATAGGCTGGGCTCGAACTCCTGACCTCAGAGGATCCACCCACCTTGGCCTCCCAGAGTGCTGAGATTACAGGCATGAGCCACCGCACCCGGCCTCAGTTTATTCCTTTATTGAGCCTTCATTCAATTCAACCGATGTGTCACTGATGTGGTCAGGCACTAGGCTTGACTCTAAGGATGTAGCAGGGAGAGGACCAAAGACGCGACTTTCACGGAGCTTATATTCTAGTGGGGAAAGAATCAACAAATAGATGTCAGGTGGAGATACAAGAAAAAATTAAGAAGGAAAAGAAATAAAGAGTGAAGGAAGTTGATGTTTTATTGCGGGAAGCTGATACTTTAGAGTGGTCAAGAAGAGCCTCTCTGGGATGGAGACAATTGAGCAGAAACGGGAAGGAGGGGAGAGAGCCTTATGGATATCTGGGGCGAGAGCTCTCCAGGTAGAGGGAAAAGCAAGTGCAAAGTCCCTGCACAGAAATGTGCCTGGAGGAACAGCACAGAAGCCAGAGAGGCTGGAACAAGGAGAGCAAAAGAAGAGCAGCAGGAGATGAGCCCAGAGAAGGGCCAGGGCAGACCCAGTAAGGTCATGGAGGCCCCAGTGAGACCTTTGGCTTCGACTCCTGGTGGAAGGGAAACCATCAGAGTGTGCCGTCTGACTCAAGCTTCACAGATCCCACTGCACAGAGAATCACCCACAGGGTGAGCCAGTTTGGAGAAGAGCGAGGAGGCTCTTCTGTTTCTGTAATAACCCACATCACGGGCTAGTGGCTTGAATAAAAGTAGCAGTGGAAGTGGCGAGAGGTGCTCCAATTTGAGATATAATTTGAAAAACTAGAGGCTGAGCATGGGGGCGCACACCAGCAGGCCCAGCTGCTTGTGAGGCTGAGGTGGGAGGAGGATACTGTTTGGATCTGCGTCCCCAGCTAAAGAGCATGTTGAATTGTGATCCCGGGGTTGGAGGTGGGGCCTGGTGAAAGATGACTGGAGGATCATGGGGGGGGTCCTTCACGAATGGCTTAGCAACATCCCCTTGGTGCTGTTCTTACTGAGTGAGTGAGTTACTGCAAGATCTGGCTGTTTAAAAGTGTGTAGCAGTGCCGTTTCCCGCTCCCTCCTACCGTGGCCATGCGATGCATGTGCTTCTCCTTCACCTTCCACCACGACTGTAAGCTTTCTGAGGACTCCCCAGAAGCCAAGCAGATGCCAGCATTTGTACAGCCTGCAGAAACATGTGGCAACTAAACCTCTTTTCTTTATAAATTTCCCAGTCTTGGCCGGGCAAGGTGGCTCACGCCTATAATCCCAGGACTTTGGGAGGCTGAGGTAGGTGGATCATGAGGTCAAGAGGTCGAGACCATCCTGCTCAACAAGGTGAAACCCCGTCTCTACTAAAAATACAAAAATTAGCTGGGCATGGTGGTGCACGCCTGTAGTCCCAGCTACTCAGGAGGCTGAGGCAGGAGAATTGCTTGAACCCAGGAGGCGGAGGTTGCGGTGAGCCGAGATCGCACCATTGCACTCCAGTCTGGGTAACAACAGTGAAACTCCGTCTCAAAAAAAAAAAAAAAAAAGTTTATAAATTACCCAGTCTTGGGTTTGATTTTATTTTGTTTTGTTGTGTTTCATTTCGAGATGGAATTTTGCTCTTATTGCCCTGTCTGGAGTGCAATGGCATGACCTCAGCTCACCGCAACCTCTACCTCCTGGGTTCCAGCGATTCTCCTGCCTCAGCCTCCCAAGTAGCTGGGATTACAGGCATGCACCACCACACCCAGCTAATTTTGTATTTTTAGTTGAGGCGGGGTTTCTCCATGTTGGTCAGGCTAGTCTCGAACTCCCGACCTCAGGTGATCCACCTCACTCAAACTCCCAAAGTGCTGAAATTACAGGCATGAGCCACCACACCTGGCCCTCAAGGTATTTCTTTATAGCAGTGTGAGAACAGACTAATATAGAGGATCTCTGGAGCCCAGGAGTGAGCCATGATCACACCACCGCACTCCAGCCTGGGCAACAGAGCTAAACCCTGTCTCCAAAAAAAAAAAAAAGAAAAAGAAGAATACCAGTCAGGGCTCTATAATCTCTCACATGGGTAACTGACCTGTGGCCCACCCCACTATTAGCAGTGAAGTTCAGGTCCGGACACAAGCACCTACATACTTGATGTCAGACATCCAAGGCAGGCGGGAGATGTGGGATGCTCAGGAGGACACGCACCATGTGGCATCTTATCGAGTCTGGCTTAGGTCTAAGGCCAATATTCAGGGCAAAACCTGTGCCTTTTCAATTTCACCATTGAAGATGCCTTAGACAACCAATAAAGTGGACTGTGGAGGACCACAGCCCTACAGAGCGACACTCTTGCATCATTCGGTCCGACCACAGAAAGTCTCACAACACTGAGTCTGACCACAGGAACCAGCAAATGGAAAGTCGCACAACCACGTAGGCAATGGAACTTCCCTGCCTCCAGTCCCAGGCCAGGAAGTGGGGACTGGGTGGAGAAATCTGGAAGCTGCCTGTTTACCTATGAGGCCTCCAGTCTGTTTTGCCATGAAGCCTCTAATGTTTGATACCTGTTAATGGATGTATTTATTGCTGTCAGAAATAAATGAGATGGTGGGGTCAGTTTCTAAAGTCAGCGACAGTTTGAATCAAATAGGCCTGAGCACAGATGCCACCCCTGCCCCTTGCTCCCTGTGTGGCCCTGGGAGAATTACTTAGCCCCTCTGCCCCTCAGAGGTGGGAATAATGTGAGAAGGATATGAGATTGTGCACATCCAAGTGCCTCGCACTGCACGTGGCCCTTAGAAAGCCCCAATCCCCATTCAGCCCTGATACCAGCTTCACAAATGTTCCCTTGCAATTTCCAGAGGCAGGAAGAGCTTCCTGAAGGGGTCCAGGTGCCTTCAGGGCCCCGTGGGTCTGTGAGTACTGGACCACATGCATCCCCAGATTAGACCCCAGGGACTCGGAATCCCCACATTGGGCCACGGTGGATTTATACATCTCCAGACAGGATCTATGAACTCACGCATCCCCAGATTAAACCACTGACTCACAGAGCAAGGAACAAGGGTGATTCTCAGTGAGGTCTGGAGAAGAGGACTTAGAGTCGCCAGATTCCAATGGTGGGGGCAGCAAATGGGGAGTGAAATAAGCCAACACTCTTGGGAACTCTAAAATGCTCAAAAGGAAACAAAAAACCCAAGGAGCAGAAAATGACGTCCAAAGTCGCACCACCAGTGAATGCCACAGAACACCACCACGAGGGAAGTTCTTGGAGAACATCTGGTCTAGCCCTTCATTTTCCAGATGAGGAAACTGAGGGGGCACCAGACCCCAAATCTGGGATCTGAGTCCGAGGGATGGCTTTGCCGCACGTGGATCATGTGGCTTTGGTTTGGTTCTCCAACACCAGTTCCCACGTTGCACACTCTTCACCATGTAGCAGAGATCTCCCCAGGGTTACCATGAGCTGCCCCATGACACTCTAAGGAGATGATGCAAAGCATTTTGTTTTGCACCCTGGCTGTGGCAACAGCTGAGTTAAACCGAACACTCACAGTCATTATGCTCAGAAACCAAGCACGAGTTCCATCTATTGGGGTTTCAGAATGAATCAGATTTCCAAACTCTCCCCTTTCTACCTAATCGCATGTCTGTATATGGTAACCTTTCAGAAGTGAGTCTAATAATTAGTCATCTTGGCCTCATTCAAGACAACAGCATGTTCTCCAATTTCACTTTGTTTTCAACAAGAGAGCGATGCCAACGGTAATGTTCACCATAGTTAAACACGCTGCTCAGCTGGTCCCTGCAGCTGCCCAGTGCTTCCCTAACCAGGAAAACACTCTAACCAGATCCCCTCTGCCCAGATCCCCCCATACACACAAATTGACACCAACTGTGTACCAGGCACTACACTAGATGCTTTGGGCTTGTCATTACATTTTATCCTCTTTACAAGACAGATTATTCTTGCCCCTTTTGAAGATGGGAAATTTAAGAACCTGAGGGTACTGGTCCTTGTCTACAGCCCATACCCCAGGTCCAGCCACTCCCTCTCTTCCTCCCTGCTCCAACCACACTGCTCTGCCACTCCCTCTCTTCCTCCCTGCTCCAACCACACTGCTCTGACAAGGCAGCAAGCTCACCTCCACCTCGGGCCTTTGCACATGAGATTCCTCTGCCTGAAACACTGTTCCCTCTGACTCTGCCTGGTTCCCCCCTTCTCACTCCAGATCTCAGTTCAAGCATAATTTCCTTCACATCCTCAGGTTCCTAGAACTCTTTTCATCCACAAGCACCCTATGAATTCCTCCTCCTTCAAGGCAGCTACTGTAAATTGTAATTTTATTTTAAATTTTTTGTAAAGATGGGTTCTGGCTGCATTTTGGCCAGGCTGGTCTTGAACTCAGCCTCAAGCAATCCTCCCAACTTGGCCTCCCAAAATGTTACGATCACAGGTGTGAGCCACTGCACTCAGCCTAAAATGTAATTACATATTTAAGGGATTATTTGCTATTATCTGGCTCCTCCACACAAGCATGAATCCTAGGAGGGCAGGAATGATGTCCGTGTTGCCCACCACTATATCTCCAGACGTAGAAAGGACACATAGTAAGGATTTAGTTATCTCATATATACATATACATGTGTATATATATATATATGTATGTATATAACTAAATATGTATATATGTATATATACAAAAGTATATATGTATATATATACATATATACATTTATATTTATATATGTATATGTATATATATACATATATACTTTTTTTTTGAGACAGAGTTTCACTCTTGTTGCCCAGGCTGGATCATCCCAGGTGGAACGATCTCGGCTCACCACAGCCTCTGCCTCCCGGGTTCAAGTGATTCTCCTGCCTCAGCCTCTTGAGTAGCTGGGATTACAGGCATGCGCCACCAGGCCTGGCTAATTTGGTAGTTTTAGTAGAGACAGGTTTTCTCCATGTCGGTCAGGCTGGTCTTGAACACCCAACCTCGGGTAATCTGCCCAGCTAGACCTCCCAAAGTGCTGGGATTACAGGCGTGAGCCACTGTGCCCAGCCCAGTTATCATATATTCATAGATGATGGATGGTGGACAGACGCTAAATGTGTAACAAAGAACTTGCCACCCCTCCAAGTAAGAGGCGGGCCCAAATACGAGCCTAGGCCCCGCCCGGCAACCCCTCTTGGCATGTATGATAATCCTCTGCACGCACACACATCACCCTCAAACTCTGACCCTGGGAGACAGTGCCCACCTCCCTAGAGCAGTGTTCCCAAAACTCCCGTGACCAGCACCCTGCTCTCCAAACCCCACACCTCCCAGGCCACACACCTGGAGCTTCAGGGATGCTGATTCCATGGGTCCAGGAAGGCCCCAAATTCTACCCTGTTAAAAAGCACCCAGGTAATTTACAAGGGTGTGTGTCCCAGAACTCGTTCGAGGATCTCTGGACTAAGGGGAGTCCAGGCAAACCCGAATCCCCAGGGAGAGCCGCCCAGAGCCACCCCGGACCGCCTGCGCTGGAAGCGGCAGGGCGCCGCAAGCCGGGGCCGTGCTGCCCTCTGGTGGTGCGTGGCGGCACTGCGGCCTCTAGGCTCCCTGAAGAAACACCTGCCGCCGGTGCCCCCAAGGGCCTGAGGTCCTGGTGGCCCACATCGGCCTGGGTCAGCACACCTGGGTTCCAGTCCCTGACTCTCCAGAGACCTCCCCAAGACTTTTCCTTTCCTTCGTAAATGGAACATAATTAAGATTTCTCAAACTTCAGTTCTTTGGGTACCACCTTTATCATCTTGCCCATCTCATTTATACATGCTATTATTTACTTAACTTTTTTTTTTTTTGAGACGGAGTTTTACTCTTGTTGCCCAGGCTGGAGTGCAATGGCGCAATCTCAGCTCACTGCTACCTCCACCTCCTGGGTTCATGGGGTTCTCCTGCCTCAGCCTTCCAAGCAGGTGGGACTACAGGCATGCACCACCACGCCCGGCCAATGTTTTGTTTTGTTTTTTTTGTTTTGTTAGTAGAGACGGGGTTTCTCCATGTTGGTCAGACTGGTCTCAAACTTCTGACTTCAGGTGATCCATGCATTTCTGCCTCCCAAAGTGCTGGGATTACAGGCATGAGTCACTGCACCGGGCCATATTTACTTAATTTTTTTTTTTCTCTAAATTAGCTGGGTGTGGTGGTGGCTGGAGCCTGTAGTCCCAGCTACTCAAAAGGCTGAGGCAGGAGGATGGATCTCTTGAGCCCAGGAGTTGGAGGCTGCAGGGAGCTATGATCGCCCACCACACTTCAGCCTGGACAACAGAGCAAGGCCCTGTCTCAAAAAAAAAAAAAAAAGTTTTTAATAAACATATTTATGTATTATAATTCATGGGGGGTTTTTTTGGTTTTTGTTTGTTTGTTTGAGAGAGAAAGAGTTTCGCTCTTATTACCCAGGCTGGAGTGCAATGGCGCGATCTCAGCTCACCGCAACCTCCGCCTCCTGGGTTCAAGCAATTCTCCTACCTCAGCCTCCTGAGTAGCTGGGACTACAGGATGTGCCACCATGCCCAGCTAACTTGTGTATTTTTAGTAGAGATGGGGTTTCACCTTGTTGACCAGGATGGTCTCAATCTCTTGACCTAGTGGTCCACCCTCCTCGGCCTCCCAAAGTGCTGGGATTATAGGCGTGAGCCACCGCGCCCGGCCTTATAATTCATGTTAAGAGAGAAAGAAATACCCACAGTTAACAGGGGTGGCTTTCACTTGCCATAAACGGTAGGGTGGGGAGAGGAGGGACCATGGTGGGGAGGGGACGAAAACTAAACCTGGATTACCATGATGTTTGTAAATAAAAAGACCATTTCACAAACAAAACAAACAAGGGCTTTCCTAAATGGTGAAACTACAAAGAACAGCAAAGAAAAATCAGGATAGCTGGGCACAGTGGCTCACACCTGTAATCCCAGCACTTTGGGAGGTCGAGGGCAGGAGGACCACTTGATATCAGGAGATTGAGACCAGCCCAGTCAACATGGTGAAACCCCATATCTACTAAAAATACAAAAATTAGCCTGCATAGTAGTGCACGCCTGTAGTCCCAACTACTTGGGAGGCTAAGGCAGGAGAACAGCCTGAACCCAGGAGAGGTTGCAGGGAGCTGAGATTATGCCACTGCACTCCAGCCTAGGTGACAGAGCAAGACTCCATCTCAAAAAAAAAAAAAAAAAAAGTCAGGATAGTGGTTTTCTCTGGGGATCAGGAGGCTGTCATCAGGAAGAGATGGTGGGGGTCCCAGGGAAGCCAGTTCTCCTTCTTGATGCAGGACATTTTTTTTTTCTTTTCTTTTCTTTTTCGAAGAAAAAGTCATCCAGGCTGGAGTGCAGTGGAGCAATCTCAGCTCACTGCAACCTCCACCTCCCGGGTACAAGTGATTTTCCTGCCTCAGCCTTCTAAGTAGCTGGGATTACAGGCACATGCCACCACGCCCAGCTAATTTTTGTATTTTTAGTAAAGATGGGGTTTCACCATATTGTCCAGCCTGGTCTTGAACTCCTGACCTCGTGATCCACCCACCTTGGCCTCCCAAAGTGCTGGGATTACAGGCATGAGCCACCGCACCCAGCCAGTGAAGGACATTTTTACAGTCCTGTGTTAACCTGCACATATGAGCTTTATGCATTTTTCCTGCATTTTGTTATGTCACAATAAAACATGTTATAGAAACAAAAAGTAACCAGTGAAATACAAGTAATTTACAAAGGCACACCTGAAAGTAGGAGAGAGGAGGCTAAGGGCAGAGGCTTGCACCTGTAATCCCAACACTTTGGGCAATCAAGGCAAGAGGATTGGTTGAGCCCAAAAATCTGAGACCAGCCTGGGCAACACAGCAGTATCTTGTCTCTACAAAAAATCATTTAAAAATTAGCTAGGCATGGTGGCATGCACCTGTAGTCTCAGCTACTCAGGAGGGTTGCCTGAGACAGGAGGATTGCTTGAGCCCAGGAGTTTCAGGCTGTATTGAGCTATGATTGCACCACTGCACTCCTGCCTGGGCAACAGAGTGACACACTGTTTCTTAAAAGTAGAGGGTGACCAGGCGAGGTGGCTCATGCCTGTAATCCTAGCACTTTGGGAGGCCAAGGCAGGTGGATCACCTGAGGTCAGAAATTCAAGACCAGCCTGGCCAACGTGGTGAAACCCCATCTCTATTAAAACTATAAAAAATGAGCCAGGTGTGGTGATGGGCGTCTGTAATCCCAGCTACTTGGGAGGCTGAGGCAGGAGAATCGCTTGAACCTGGGAGGCAGAGGTTGCAGTGAGATCATGCCATTGCACTCCAGCCTGGGCCACAAGAGTGAAACTCTGTCTCAAAAAAAAAAAAAATGTGAGGGATGACACTGAACAGCAGGTCAGGGGTGACACAGCTGCTGAGGGGACAGTTTCAGGGGTCAAATACCCCAGAAACAGAGTGACCATCCAGGGGGTCCTGTGTGAGAGGCAGCTTCAGTCAGCAGCCCACCCCCCTTTCTTCTTCCCTACCCTCCCTTGAGCCCCCAGAATGGAAGCTCAAAGCTCCGAGTGGATTTATGGAGGCCAGGGTGGTGTGGTGAAAACAGCAGGAACCCACTCTCACGACTATTAGCACCCCAATCACCAGGTGGGTGGGGAAAAACTGAGCTACTTTCAGTTCAATTACGGGCCCCAGAGACATTCATGGCTATTTACTGCTAGCATCTGTTCTGATTGGTTGATGCCTATGCCATTCAGTTGTCAAGTATGTTTATGATCAGCTCTGCTAGGATGCATTAAAACACGTGCTATTAGTCCATTCTCACACTGCTGTAAAGAACTACCTGAGACTGGGTAATTTATAAAGAAAAGAGGTTTAGGCCAGGCATGGTGGCTCACTCCTGTAATCCCAGCCAAGGCAAGCAGATCACCTGAGGTCAGGAGTTTGAGACCAGCCTGACCCAACATGGAGAAAACCCCCTCACTACTAAAAATACAAAAAAAAAAAAAAAAAAAAAATTAGCCAGGCATGGTGGTGTGCATCTGTAATCACAGCTACTTCTGAGGCTGAGGCAGGAGAATCGCTTGAACCTGGGGGGCAGAGGTTACAATGAACCAAGATCGCGCCATTGCACTCCAGCCTGGGCAACGAGAGAGAAACGCCATCTCAAAAAAAAAAGAAAAGAGTTTTAATTGACTCACAGTTGCCCAGACTGTACAGGAAGTGTGACTGGAAGGCTTCAGGAAACTTAAAATTATGGCAGAAGGCAGAGGGGAAGCAGGCACATCGTCACAACGGGAGAACCAGAGACAGAGAATGCCGCACACTTTTAAAACATCAGATCTCATGAGAACTCACTATCACGAGAACAGCCAGGGGGAAATCCACCTCCAGGATCCAATCATCCCCCACCAGGCCCCGCCTCCAATCCCACATGAGATTTGGGTGGGGACACAAACCCAAACCATATCAATATGTAATTACTGAAATTAAAACTGTTTATCAAAACACCGTGGAGCGTCACCCACATACCTCCAGTGTGGCGCACACTGCATTTTAGGACGCGGTAGGCATGACCTGGCCCCTCACATGGCGATTCTGAGGACTAAATCGGCACTTACAAGTGCTGAGCCCCGCACAAAGTGTTAACATGGATAACACGACACCTTTCCAGGAAGCTGGGAGCTGGGATATCCCCAGCACGGAGGACAGTACTGAGACAGACTCACAGGGCACAGGAGCGCAGGTGGGAACTACAAGTGCTCTGCAGTTTGCCTGTTTCTCCTGCCCCAACAAGGAGCAGCTGGGAAACGGAGGCTGGCCAAAGCACCAACCACTCCCTCTCTCCTTCCACCCCCACCCCTTTTCTTTTTTCATTTTTCTCCTCTTTCTTCCAAGGACTTCAGCGTGCAGGTCCCACTGTGAGTTTGCAGGCGAACCTGCCTCTCTAGAGTCACTAAACTGTGATAGAAAAATAAAACTTGGAACTCCAATTCACTCCACCAAAAGGAAAAAAATGAAGCTGAAAGCTGAGTCACGCAAGAAACCGTCTTTCCTTTTGTGCCTAACAGATAGGTGTAGATAAAAGGCCATATCTCTATGGGTAATTACTCCAGTTGACCTTATCTTACTTAAAATGCCAATTTACTGCACTAGATGAATACATAATTGATGATTCTCTCACCTACTCTTTCTCTCTTGCAACACGTGAATTCAGTAATGTGACCACACCCCCCTCGGCCCCCTCCAGCCTGCTTTTCCCCTTTAAACACTGACATCCTCAAAATCCTCTTTGGAGAAAGGCACAGACCGATTGTTTCCGTGATTCGTGTTCTCTTCTGGGCATGTCCTTAACCTCAGCAAAATAAACTTCTCAACTGATTGAGACCTGTCTCAGGTACTTTTAGGTTTACCAAACCCACTCCCATTTTTACTAAATGTGTGTCCACAAAGATGGGAACAATAGACCCTGGGGACTTTAAAAGCAAGGAGGGGCCAGGCACAGCGGCTCACACCTGTAATCCCAGCACTTTGGGAGGCCAAGGTGGGCAGATTACCTGAGGTTGGGAGTTCAAGACCAGCCTGGCCAACATAGAGAAACCTCCTCTCTACTAAAAATACAAAACCTAGCCGGGTGTGATGGTGCATGCCTGTAGTCCCAGCTATTCTGGAGGCTGAAGCATAAGAATCGCTTGAACATGGAGGCAGAGGTTGCAGTGAGCTGAGACTGTGCCACTGCACTCCAGCCTGGGTGACAGAGCAAGACCCTGTCTCCTAAATAAATAAATAAACAAATAAAAGCAAAGAGGGAAGGAGAGGAGCAGGGGTTGAAAAACGACTTATTGGGTCCTATATTCACTGTTTGGGTAACAGGATCAGCAGAAGCCCAAACCCATGTCACACAATATATACCAACAGAACAAACCCGCCCACACATATTGGCGAGACATAATAGCCCCTGAAACTAAAATTAAGAAAATTGGCTGGGCACGGTGGCTCACACCTGTAATCCCAGCACTTTGGGAGGCCGAGGCGTCAGGATCACAAGGTCAGGAGATTGAGACCATCCTGGCCAACATAGTGAAACCCCGACTCTACTAAAAATACAAAAATTAGCTGGCCATGCTGGTGCACACCCTGTAGTCCCAGCTACTTGGGAGGCTGTGGTAGGAGAATTGCTTGAACCCGGGAGGTGGAGGTTGCAGTGAGCCAAGATCGCACCACTGCACTCTAGCCTGGCGCCTGGCGACAGAGGGAGACTATCTCAAAAAAAAAAGAAAAATAAATAAAAATAAGTAACTATGGGGAGACCGATCCAAGATGGCCGATCGCTAACATCTCGGGACTGCAGCTCTCAGTGAAGGCGCGGAGAACTAGAGGAAGCCACACTTTCAGACAAATTCTGGTCGCTCACGGAGCAGAAGATCCCCAGTGGAGGAATCACACGGGTCGCCAGCGCGACTTTAGTGGCTGGCGCAGCGGTACTGCCGGCGCCTCGGCACGGCAGCTCTTGGAGCAGAGTAAACAGGTTCGGAGGACCCACAAGGGCCCCCAGCACAACACCAGAGCCCGGCGCAGAGGCTGTGACGGCACCTCGGCGTGGCAGCACTCGGCACAGAGGCGCAGAGTAAACAGGACCGGCTCCCCTTCTGACCGAGGTTTGGAGCCCCGGGAAGGCAGAGTCGCCCACTATGGACACAAGAAGGAAGCCAGACAAGAGAATCCTGGGCAGAAAAGCACCATCAGTTTTAACGCCACTGCTCTGGCCCTGGTAACTAACAACCTGGACCCCCTCTCAAGAGACCTAATCTGAAAGTTGGTAAATTCAAAGACCACAGGAGGATAAACTTACAATGACGGGAAGAAACCAGCGTAAAAAAGCTGAGATTACTCAAAGTCAGAATGCCTCTCCCTCTAAAGATGATCACAGTTCCACATCAACAATGGAACAAGGTTTGATGGAGAACGAGCCCATCCCAATGCTAGAATATCACTTCAGGGAATGGATAATAACAAACTTCGGTGAGTTAAAAGAACATGTTGTAGCCCAACGTAAAGAAACTAGGAACTTTGAAAAAAAGTTTGATGAAATCCTATTGAGAATAGACAACTTAGAGAGGAGTATGGGTGAAATAATGGAACTGAAGAATACAATACAGGAACTCCGAAAAGTTTGCACAAGTTTAAACACTCAAATTGTTCAAGCAGAAGAAGGGATATCAGAGGTCAAAGTCCAACTTAATGAAATAAAACGCAAAGAAAAGATTAGAGAAAAAAGGATAAAAAGGAATGAGCAAAGTCTCCAAGAAATGTGGGACTATGTGAAAAGACCAAATCTACGTTTGATAGGTGTACCTGAATGAGACGGAGAGAATGAATCCAAGATGGAAAATACCCTTCAGAAAATTATTCAGGAAAATTTTCCTAAACTAGCAAAGCAGTTCAATATTCAACCCCAGGTAATACAGAGAACACCACAAAGATATTCCTCAAGAAGAGCAACCCCCAAGGTACATAATCATTAGATTCCCTAGGGCTGAAAAGAAGAAGAAAATACTAAGGGCAGCCAGAGAGAAAGGTCAGGTTACCCATAAAGGCAAGCCTATCAGACTTACAGCAGATCTCTCAGCAGAAACTCTACAAGCCAGAAGAGAGTGGGGGCCAATATTCAACATCCTCAAAGAACAGAACCTTCAGCCCAGAATTTCATATCCAGCCAAACTAAGCTTCACAACTGAAGGAAAAATAAAATCTTTTATGAACAAGCAAGAACTCAGAGATTTTATTACCACCAGGCCTGCTTTACAAGAGCTTCTCAAAGAAGCATTACACACAGAAAGAAACAACCAGTATCAGCCCTTCTAAAAATATACCAAAAAGTAAAGAGCACCAACATAAAGAAGAATTTACACCAACAAATGGATAAAATAGCCAGTTAACATCAAAGGGCAGTAATCCTAAATTTAAATCGACTAAATCCCCCAATCAAAAGACACAGCCAAAACCCAACGGCATGTTACATCCAGACCTGTTTCACAGGCAAGGATACACAAAGACCCAAAACAAAGGGATGGAGAAAGATTTACCAACCAAATGGAGAGCAAAAATAAATAATAAACAAATAAAAAGCAGGAGTTGCAATTCTCGTATTGGATAAAATAGATTTTAAAGCAACAAAGATATAGTGGTAAAAGGATCAATGCAACAACAAAAGCTAACGATCCTAACACCCAGATACATAGAGACTTAGATTCAATGAGACAGAAAATTAATAAGGATATCAAGGACTCGAACTCAGATCCGGAACAAGTAAACTTAATAAATATTTATAGAGCTCTCCACTTCAAATACACAAAATAAACATTCTAGTCAATACCACATCACACCTACTCATAGGTTTAAATGAAACATTCATTGGCCATTATTAATGCCCATTTTTTTTTAAGAATAAAGCAATATTTCCACTCACTCTCCCTCTTTCTCTTCCTCTTTCTTCCTCTCCTTTACTCATTTTTTTCTTCTTTCCTTCACTCAAAAAAAAAAGAAATCAACTTGTAAACCTCTAGATCCAGGTCAGCAATGTCTCTTTCATTGCTTGAATTCCTTCCTTCCCTACCTACCTCCCTCCCTCCCTCCCCACTTCCTACCTTCCTTCATCCCTAAAAATAAATAAATAAATAAATAAAATAAATAACTATGTGTTCATGCACAGAGAGGCAGCCTGGAAGACTAGATGCCAGCACATTCTTTTCTTCTTCATACAATGTTTGCATTTTCTGACTTCTTTTTACAATAACATTTGAAAATGAGAAGAGACAAGGCAGATGTGTGTGGAGGCATCAAGCACAGCTTTGAGCAAGAAGTCCCAGGGGCTGAGTCCTCATGGCACCCTTCCATTGCTAAATGACCTTAGCAGAGTCCTTCCCTGTCTGGGCTTCAGTTTCCCCTTCTGTTTTTTTTTTTTTTTTTTTTTTTGAGATGGAGTTTCGCTCTTGCTGCCCAGGCTGGAGTGCAATGGCACAATCTTGGCTCACCACAACCTCTGCCTCCCAGGTTCAAGCGATTCTCCTGCCCCAGCCTCCAAATAGCCGGGATTATGGCTATTTGCATGCCCATGTTATGGGCATGCACCACAACACCCGGCTAATTTTGTATTTTTAGTAGAGACAAGGTTTCTCCATGTTGGCCAGGCTGGTCTGGAACTCCCAACCTCGGGTGATCTGTCTGCCTTCGCCTCCCAAAGTGCTGAGATTATAGGTGGGAGCCACTGCGCCCAGCCCCACTGTTCGTTAACCCAATCCCTACTCCACCCATTTTCCTGCCTGCCTTGGGCTCTGGAAGGTTGGCACCTGCAGACCGCATCACCCGCACACCATTGCTGGCTGGCTTCCAGGTTTCAGAGGCTGTGAGGAGAGAGAGAAATTGGGATATTTCTTCCTTCTTCCTTCCCTCTTCTGGTCTCATTCCTGGCAGTGGCTTAGTCCCTCAACCCAGCCTGGGTGGTTCTACTTTTCTGTCTCCAGCTGTCAATGGACGTCAACAGCACAATCCTGCAGGCTTACCATTGCTGCTGGTGCCTGGAAGCCTCTGCAGCCTTACTTGGGGCTCTTTGCCCCACCCACCTCTCTATTAATAGTCCATGAAATCCAACAGAATAAGATTCTGATCCTTGCTGGAATCTCAGCCAATACAAGGGGTTAGTCTATGTAATGAGTATAAATTTCCCAGACCATATCTTCAGGCATAAAAATAAAACCTAATACTTTCTCTGTTTCTGCATATTTAATTTATCTAAGTTTTTTTTTTGAAAGAGTCTTGGCCAAGGTGGGGGGTGGGAGGGAATCACCTGAGGTCAGGAGTTCGAGACCAGCCTAACATGGTGAAACCCCATCTCCACTAAAATTACAAAAGTTAGCTGGGCATAGTAGCAGGCACCTGTAATCCCAGCTACTTAGGAGGCTGAAGCAGGAGAATCGCTTGAACTCAGGAGGCAGAGGCTGCAGTGAGCCAAGATCATACCATTTCACTCCAGCCTGAGTGACAGAGTAAGACTCTGTCTCAAAAAAAAAGAATAGAGGAATTTAACTGAGTCAGAGAGTTCAGGGGAGGCTGAGCTCCAAAGGCCAGCGAGGAGCTTCTGCACGAACAGAAAGAAGACAAGAGAAAGCAGGAGATACCGAGGCCCTGTGGTGGCAGAGAGCACGGAGCCCAGGCATGGCCAAGATGGGCCAGCATGGCTGGTGTGCAGACAGCGTGGGAAGGAAACACATGCAGGTGTGGCAGCCCTCAGAGGGTGCAAGGCTTGGATCCTATTTCTTAATGTAGAGGAAGCAGAATGGGGACAGCCTGCCTGCATTTCTAGACCTTCCCTCAGGGTCAGGTCTAGAGGAGAAAGACCAGAAGGGCATTGAGAGACTAGTTAGTAGGCTACTGCCTTAGACCAGGCAAGACATAACAGCCAATACAACTAGAACAGTGGTGATGAGGATGAAGAGAACTGGCTAGAGTCAAAAGCTGTTCAGAAGTTAAGAGTGGCAGGACTTGGTGATGGATTAGACGTAGCGGGGTGGAAAAGAAAGGAATCAGGACTCCTGGTTTGCAGGAATGAATGGAAGTGGATGAGTGATGTTGTCAACCCCTGAGATGGTATTATGGGTATTTTTATTCTTGCTATTTGATAAATAAAGAAAATGGTTTCAATATTTTTCTATGTAAAATAACCTCTGCTATAATAAAGGATGTATATCTTCTAATACACCAAAGAAAATTAATTCAAGAAAACATTGCTCACTAAAAACAAAAAGCATAGTAAGATAACAGAAGTAAGACCAGACATAACAGCTGTCACAATAAATGTGCATGGGTTAAATTCATCTGAAACTCTTAGGTTGAATCAAAAAACAAAATCTAAACTACAAATGGTTAGACCTCAAAGAAGTGAGGTGTGAGGTGTTTAGTGTTTTGTTTTTGGCTTGTTTTTTGTTGTTGTTTGTTTGTTTTCAGTGACAGGACCTTGCTATGCTACCCAGGCTGGACTTGAACTCTTAGGTTCAAGCAATACTCCTGCCTCAGCTTCCTGAGGCACATGACACTGCCCCTGGCCCAAGTGAGGATGTAATGCTATATGATGGCAGCTCACTGGAGGGAAATGCCCAAGTCCCACCCTGTCCATTAACCTTCCTCATGAAGTTCCAAGGAACAGATTCTCAAAAGAAGCAAAAGAAAACAAAAAACACATTTCCACGTTATTATGATGTTGGAGACCTGACCAGAGGCTCAATGGAAACCCAAATCTGGATCTGACGACAAGCTGTTCTAGAGACCCCCTTAGAATAGTCACTAGAGCATATGGGTTTCCAGAGTCAGCAAATAAAAATGGAAGATGCCTAAATTCAAATTTCACACAAACCTTAAACTTTTTTTTTTTTGAGACGAAGTTTCCCTCTTTTTACCCAGGCTGGAGTGCAATGGCACCGTCTCGGCTCACTGTGCATCCTGGGTTCAAGTGATTCTCCTGCTTCAGCCTCCCCAATAGCTGGGATCACAGGTGCACACCGCCACGCCCAGCTAATTTTTGTATTTTTAGTAGAGATGAGGTGTCAACATGTTAGTCAGTCTGGTCTCGACCTCCTGACCTCGGGTAATGCGCACGCCTAGGCCTACCAAAGTGCTGGGATTACAGACATAAGCCACCGCAACTGGCCTAAAATTTTTTTAAATATAAGTATGTCCCAAGCAATATTTGGGACATTGTGCTAAAAGAAAAAAATATTCATTGTTTATCTGAAATTTAACTTGGCCTCCTGGATCGCATGTAGCAACCCAGCATACCACAGCGGGTGTGTTAGAAAATGAGGGCAAAGAAAGAGGCAGATGGCCCCTCCCAGACCCAGGAGGAGCAAAATAAAAAAGGAAGTGACCCTCCCACCAGGAAAAGTGGGTTCCTCAATCTGGAATCCGGCCACTGAGGTCAGCAGCTCCTCCTGGAGAGAAGGCAGGGTGAGAACAAAGGGCAGAGCTTTCCCTCCCCATACACAAATAGCTTGTTTACAAAAAGCCCACGGCCAATAAAATGCTACAGAAAGGTTAAAAGCAAAGGGATTGGCCGGGTGCGGTGGCTCAAGCCTGTAATCCCAGAACTTTGGGAGGCCGAGGCGGGTAAATCACAAGGTCAAGAAATCAAGACCATCCTGGTCAACAAGGTGAAACCCTGTCTCTACTCAAAATACAAAAAATTATCTGGGCATGGTGGCGTGTGCCTGTAATCCCAGCTACTCGGGAGGCTGAGGCAGGAGAATTGCCTGAACCCAGGAGGCGGAGGTTGCGGTGAGCCAAGATTGCGCCATTGCACTTGAGCCTGGGTAACAAGAGTGAAACTCCGTCTCAAAAAAAACCAAAGGGATTTCCAGATGACTGACTCTGGGATCCATTGAACTGCTCCCTGCCAAATGCTTTCTAAAATGGTCAAAGGAAAAACACAGGGAAATCTATGTTCGCATGTAAACCAGCGAGGAGGCCAGACACATGCTAGAAAGCCTTGATGTGAACTGGAACACAAGGCAGACCTGGCCGAGTGAGGCCGTGACCCAGTGCTGTGCTGTGTGGAACTGGCCTACATCGACTCACTCACACTTCCACAAGGCTGAAAGACCTGGATAGGTGAAACCATGGGGCTAGAATGTACTTCCCAATTCAATCAGCTTCACCTTTGCTAAATGCCTAGTCTAGGAAAAGAATGTCCTGAACACGGCAGTGTTTAATACGATCTTCTAGTCAAAGTCTTCAGTTGACAGAGAAGCAGCCTGTACTGGAAGGTCACTGGTTTCTTCAAAGCTGTCAGTCTATTAGGTTCCAAATCCAATTCTCCTTACCCTCTGTCCCAACGTGGCCCTAACCAGGGAAGAGGGGTTCATGGGTGGCGTAAGTGGTGCATGCCTATAATTCCAGCTACTTGGGGAGGCTGAGGCAGGAGAATCGCTTGAACCCGGGAGGCAGAGATTGCGGTGAGCTGAAATCACGCCATTGCACTCCAGCCTGGGCAACAGAGCAAAACTCCAACTCAAAAAAAAAAAAAAAAACATGGAATCAACTTTAAGCAAAGGTTCATGGGTGGCTTTTCCTTAGGCCTTCTTGGATCAGCACTTCTTCCCAGTGCTGATGTCCACTGGGATTCCCCAGGAGAAGCAGAAGTACAGTGTGGCAAACCCCAGCACAACTTGTAGGACTCGAATTGCAAGCAATGGCAGCTTCACTTAATAAACACATACAAACAGGAAAGACATTTAATTCGAACATCTGCAGGGAAGTGACCAAAACTGATGACATTGTAGGCCACCAAGAAGACCTCCCAGGTATGCACAAGCAATCATTTTCTCAGGCCACCTTATCTATCCACCATGCAATAAAAACAGAAATTAAAGGGCCGGGCGCGGTGGCTCACGCCTGTAATCCCAACACTTTGGGAGGCCGAGGTGGGTGGATCACGAGGTCAAGAGATCAAGACCATCCTGGTCAACATGGTGAAACCCCATCTCTACTAAAAATACAAAAAATTAGATGGGCATGGTGGCGCATGCCTGTAATCCCAGCTACTCAGGAGGCTCAGGCAGGAGAATTGCCTGAACCCAGGAGATGGAGGTTGCAGTGAGATCGCGCCATTGCACTCCAGCCTGGGTAACAAGAGCGAAACTCCATCTTAAAAAAAAAAACAAACAGAAATTAAAAACAAAAGGATAGACAACAGAAAAAAGTGAAATCACTTGGAAATTTATGCCTAAATAACTTGAATCAAAGAAGGGAACAAAACTGCAGTTATGGGCCATTCAGAACATAATGACAATTGGAACTCCACGTAGTGATACTTAGGGAATGAAACCAAAGCACTCCCCATAGCTCCAAATGTTTTTGTTATTCAACAAGGAAGACTGAAGGCAAATGAAGCATCCAATTTAAGGAGCTAGAAAATGAGCAACACGATAAACCTAGGGAGAGAAGCTGGAGTAAAGATAAAAACTAATGAAATAGGAAACATAAAAATCCATACAACTGATAACTCTAAGGCTCAGTTTCTTGTAAACAGCTGTAAGATACCTAGCCTTTCAGAAGCCCAATAAAGTTGGTGGGGGGCAGAAAGCAAATGAGTGGGAGAGAACACAAAAGTACATTAGAGAAGTCAGCGAAATTTAATCAAAGACCCAGAGGAGAGGTTTTGGATTAGAAGACAGTATTAAATGCATGCAGCATGCTAGGCAGTTGGGAGAGGTCGGTGGAGAACGCATGTGTCTTCCTCAGCTTGGGCTGCCCCAGGGAAATACCATGGACTGGGTGGTTTCAACAACAGAGATTTATTTCTCACAGTTCTGGAGGCTCCAAGATCAAGGTGCCAGCAGGGAGAGAGGTAAAGCCTTTCTTCTTGGCTTGCTGATGTCACATACACGCAGCTTGAGTTTGGCATGCTTAGGGTCTTTCTTGCTCTGTGCACGCCTGGCCTTTCCTCTGTGAGAGAGAGCCAGAGCTCTCTCTCCTCTTCTAGGGACACCAGTCCTGTCACATCAGGGCCTCACCCTTATGGCCTCATTTAACCTTCATTTCATCCGTCAAGGCTCTGTTTCAAAAGTCACATTGAGGGTTAAGGCTTGTGAAAGGAAAAATAAACCTCGGGACCCCAAAATCACTAAGCTAAAGAGAAAAGTCAAACGGGGAACTACTTAGAGCAAATCTGCCTCCCAGTCTATTCGAAGTCTTCCTTCTGCTTACTGAGATAAATGCATATCTGACTGCTTCCTTTGGAAAGTCTAATCGGAAACTCTGAAGCATGTGGTTGTTTTGTCTTTTATCTGCCTTTGACCTGGAAGCCCCTCCCACCTTTGTCGTTGTCCAGATGGAATTAATATATATCTTACATATGTTGATCGATGACTCATGTCTCCCTAAAATGCATAAAACCAAACTCTGCCCTGACCACCGTGGGCACATGTTGTCAGGACCTTCTGAGGCTGTGTCATGGGTGCATCCTTAATTTTGGCAAAATAAATTTTCTAAATGGACTGAGACCTGAGATATTTGAAGTTCACAGGCTTCAATACATGAATTTGGGAGGGACACAATTCAATCCATAACAGCATGCTTTTAGAGAAAAATGGGAATTGCCAAGATAAGTAAAAAACCATGGAAGCGGCTGGGCACAGTCGCTCATGGCTGTAATCCCAGCACTTTGGGAGGCCAAGGCAGGTGGATAACCTGAGGTCAGGAGTTCATGACCATCCTGGCCAACTTGGTAAAACCCCATCTCTACTAAAAATACAAAAAATTAGCTGGGTGGGTGGTGGGAGCCTGTAGTCCCAGCTACTTGGGAGGCTGAGGCAGGAGAATAATTCGAACCCTAGAGGCAGAGGTTGCAGTGAGCTGAGATGGCGCCATTGCACTCCAGCCTGGGCAACAGAGCAAAACTCTGACTCAAAAAACAACAATAACAACAAAAAACATAGAATCAACTTTAAAACTGACAAAGGACCATTTCCCAAAAGGCTGTGGGTCAGAGAGTTTAGTAGATGAGTTCTCTGAGACTTTCAAAAAATGTTTGTAGGCTGTTTAAACCATCCAAAAAACAAACAGAGAATGTGGTCTGGTTCCGTTTACAAATCTAGCATAGCTGTAACATGGAACCCAACAAAGACAACCAAACGTCACCCAGCCGGACACTTTAACCAGAACCCAAGCGATTTGTGGCCACATTGTATTTTGACAAGTGCTACACGGTGCTACACTCATTGTCACGCCCTGGAGTGGGTTTTTCAAATAAGGTCCTTGAGTCAAAGGGGCTGGCAGGTGCCCAGACGGCTGAGACCAGAGGTACCCTTGGGCAAGGGGTGGCCCACAGAGACAGTCAGCATGGAGAAGCCCGGCCAGAGCTCAGACACCTATGCTCAGACACCGGACACCTGTGCTGTCCACAGCTGTCTCCTGGACATGGCAGGGAGAATCAAGGGGCCAGAAACAGAGCAGCCGCCACCTGCTAGGGCCACATACACACAACTTGAGTTTGGCATGCTTAGGACCTCCTTGAACCTGGAGGAGGTGCCTGGGGCAAAGGGCACAGTGTTGACACAAACTGCTATAGGATATGAGGAGGCAGTTAGCTCAGCGTACAGCCTAACAGCTGAATTGTCTGGAGAGGTAGTGAGCTCCCCATTGCTGCTGTCTGACCATCCTCCAGGGATGCTTGAGGCAGGGGCGGGCGGTAGGCATGCTGGAACTGGAGAGGAGCTGGCCTTGATGACATCAGACTCTCCCTCGCCTGAAGACTTCAGATTCTTAATGACTAATCCTTCTCCAATGGCTGCGTCTCACCCCATAATGATAATTGCTAAGCTAACCAGGACATGCAATTTCTCATTTTCAGAAAACATTGTTTCTGCACACTATGTGACCTCCTCCTCTCATGTCTGCGTTACCAGCTGTTGGCAGCATCTCTCAGGATGAAGATCAGTGTGGGGGGCGTGCAGAGGAGTGAAAGGAAAGCAGGTCTGATCTTACTTACACATGCACAGACAGGGTTGAAAAGTTTCACACAGACAGATGTGTGTACATCCCTGTCTCCTCTTCGGTTGCCATGGTGAGAAACCACTCAGGTCCCAGGCTCAGGGCAGGTGCCAGGAGGAGGCTGCAGGCTTGAGGACCATTCAAGATGTCCATTAGAAGCACAAACAACCCCAGCCTTCCCTCTCTCCATAATGGACTGAATATCAGCCTGCCACACTGATAGGTGCTTGGCCACAAAGAAACCTGCAACAGTAATGTCTGATTCCTCATTAGGTGGATTTCAGTGATGGATACAGTGCTTCCACTGTGATCTCCAGATGCAGAATTGCCAAGCCTCTCTCAGCTGGGCACATGTAGCCTAGGCTTTGGGAAACCCTCACAAATAATTTTTCAAGACAGTAAACCACAAACAATCAAAGACAACCAGAACTGGAGAAGCCTGAAGACTCCAGCCTGGGCCACCTCTGGTCAGGAGCATGAAAAAGACTATGGCACTAGAAGTTTAAAAGTCACTGTCAGCCAGGCACAGTGGCTCACACCTGTAATTCTCAGACCTTTGAGAGGCCAAAGTGGGAGGATCACTTGAGCCCAGGAATTGAAGACCAACCTGAACAACATAGAGAGACTCTATCTCTACAGCAAATTAAGAACAGCCTCCGGGCGTGGTGGCTCACGCCTGTAATCCCAGCACTTTGGGAGGCTGAGGCGGGTGGATCATGAGGTCAAGAGATCGAGACCATCCTGGTCAACAAGGTGAAACCCCGTCTCTACTAAAAATACAAAAAAATTAGCTGGGATTGGTGGTGCGCGCCTGTAGTCCCAGGTTCTCGAGAGGCTGAGGCAGGAGAATTGCTTGAACCCAGGAGGCGGAGATTGCGGTGAGCCGAGATCATGCCATTGCACTCCAGCCTGGGTATCAACAGTGAAACTCCGTCTCAATAAATAAATAAATAAATAAATAAATAAATAAAACATTAGCCAAGTGTGATGGGTTGCACCTGTAAGTCCCAGTAGTCAGGAGGCTGAGGTGGGAGGATCACTTGAGCCCAGCAGTTTGAGGTTACAGTGAGCAAAAATCTTGCCACTGCACTCCAGCCCGGGTGACAGAGAGATTCCGTCTCAAAAAAAAAAGAAAGAAAGAAAAGACTGCTGTGTCAGCATCATCAGCAGACACTGCACCAGGCTTGGGGCTGTGGAAAAGTAGATGCTAAACTCCCTGTAATCTCCCAGTAAGGATAACACTATAGTTCCTTTTTTTAAATATTATTTTTAAAAACTGCCATCCAGGCTGTAGTGCTGTAGCACAATTTGAGCTCACCACAGCCTTAACTTCCCCAACCCAAGTGACTCTCCCACCTCAGCCTCCTGAGTAGCTGGAACTACAGATACACACCACCACAGCAGGCTAATTTTTGTATTTTTTGTGGAGACAGGATTTTGCCATGTTTCCCAGGCTAGTCTCGAACTCCTGGGCTCAAGTAGTCTGCCCACCTCAGCCTCTCAAAGTGCTGGGAGGACAGGAGTGAGCCACTGCACCCGGCCACATTTCCTTTAATAGTGGACTGCAGGCTTGGAGAAAATGGGTACTGCGTCACATGCATGATATGGAAGGCACAGTTTACCAAGGACACTCAGCAGAGAAAACCAGGAGCTATCCTTAGGGCGAGTGGGTTGGGGTGCAGGGAGCACTACTCCTCAGCCTCACATTCCACATAGAAGCCAGCTTGGTTTGAGGCACTAGAATTCCACTGGCTGGTGTAAGGGCCAGATCTCAAGATCTCAAGAAGCCCCAGGTGAGCACTGAGAAAGCCATTGATCCCCGACGCTGAGCTAGGACTTCGGATTTTCTCCCATGGGGAGGAGTATGTTCTGTATGTGTGAGGAAGAGAGAAATGAATGCTGGTGACTAGAAGGGCAGATGGGGGAAGCCCTCAGGACTTCACAAAGTTCCTAGTCTCCTCCTTCTGGGCGTGTGGAAGAACGATACCTCCTTGCTCTTTAAGGTTAGGTGGGGCCATAGGACTTACTTGGAACAATGAAACAATAGCAGAAGTGTTTATCATTTCCTAATGGCAGCTTTAAAAGCCAGTGCATTACTCACCATCTCCCCTTCCTTCTTCTGGAGGGAAGGTTGTGTGGCTGTGGGGGCTTCATCAGCCTGGCTCCACTGACCACAAGGAGCAGATCGCCAACACCCCTCCCCAACCCAGAAATCTGCTTTAGACATGAAATGAAAGTGACTCATAAGCCTTTGCTGTTTTAAGCTACTGAAGTTTTGACGCTGTTATTGCAGCCTAACCTTGCCTATCCTGACTGGCACACCCAGAATAATTAAATGGCATGATTATGAAAGATGCCTTTTTTTAGAATCCTTTGTCTAATCTTTTCTCTATACCTGGATTCCCATTACAATTTCTTACTATGACATCAGTGAGTGTCATGTTGCTAAATTGTTCACATGTCATATAATACAAGACATCCCACACGCATAATCATTTGCAATTATGTAACAATATAGGCAAAGCCAATCACTTCAAGGTTCAAAAAGGGCTGAACACCATAGCTAGGATGTGGAGAGATGGAAAAACTGTCACTTACAATGACAAAAAAAAAAAAATAGAGAAAAAAAAGCATCGTAGATTAAATTTTTTTAATGTGCAAAAAATAGAAAACTACAAACCTACCTAAAAAGACACCATCAAGAGCTTAATAAATGCCAAGAACCACACACACACACACACACGTACACACACACACCTCTCCCTCAAGGTCACGAAGCTGATAAGTGGTAGAAGGGAAGATTTGAATACAGTTGGCTTCCTCAACCACCATCAAAAATAGGATGGGTGAGCTTTTTCTGTAATGGACCAGACGAAACATTTGAGGTTTCTGGGTCATCTGGACTCTGTTGCAACTATTCAAATATAACTCAAAAGCAGCCAATGGACAATGTGTAAACAAATGGGTGTGGCTGTGCTTCAATAAAACTTTATTTGCAAAAGCAGATAGTCACCGGGATTTGGGCCATGGGCCCATAGTTTGTTGACACATGATCTAGAATAACAAATCCTTGAGGATAGTCAAGGCTTTTGGGAGGAAAAAACCAATAACAAGCAGAGACTTCTATCAGACATCAGCACATAAAATATAGCTATAAAAGTTATTTGGAATTGCATTATATTTATACATTAATTTAGGGTGACTATGTAATTTATATAATTTAGTTTATGGAGAATATTCGTTTATGATTTTGAGTCTTCCTATTCAGGACTGTGGTATTTCTCTATTGTCACTCAGATCTTGAGAAACAATTTAAAGGGGTCAGGGGTTGGGAGGGAGCTCAAGGCCAATTTTTAGAAAAAATTATACTTAACACCAGACAGGTAAATAGAACGTCAGAGGACCGAAACCACTTACACCCTGACATATTTGTCAATTGTGTATATTCAGTTCTGTGAAAGGCAAGAAGGACAAGAGCAGGGTCCACCTGAGAGGGAGTTTTCTAGGAAACATTTCCCATGTTAAGCTGGAACACCAAAAGGCTTCACCAGATAAATTTAAACCCTTCCCCAGCCCCCAAGGGGACTAGGCTGCTGTGGGCCTCAGTAGAGCAAAAGGGTAAAGAAAGACAGCGCTGGGAATCATATCCAAAAACCAGCCCTGGCCAGGCGTGGTGGCTCACACCTGTAATCCCAGCATTTTGGGAGGAGGCTCAGGCGGGAGAATCGCTTGAACCCAGAAGGCAGAGGTTGCGGTAAGCCAAGATTGTGCCACTGCACTCCAGCCTGGGCAACAAGAGCAAAACTCTGACTTAAAAAAAAAAAAAAAAAAGCAGGGCAAAATGGACACTTTCATAACATTGGTGAGAATACCAGTTGGTACAGTCTCCATGGAGGGCAATTTGACAATAACTGTAAACATTATCAATACACACTGTCTTTGATTCCATTTCCAGGCCTCATCCTGGAAATATATTCACGCATGCTGAAATGAGGTAAGTACAAGCTTATTCATTGCAGTGTTATTTGCAGCAGCAAAAAAAGTTAGAAATGAACCAGACCTGGTGAATAACAGCTATGGCCTGTTACACTGGGGGCTGAGGCAAGAGGATCACTTGAGCTCAGCCTGGACAAAATAGTGAGATCCTGTCTTAAGCAACAAAAAAAAGTAAAAAATGACCTAACTATCTATTAAAAGGGCCTGATTAAAAATAAGTTATACTGCAGCCATACAACAGAATAGTACACCACCTTGAAAAAAAAGTGAGGAAGCTCGTTCTGAGCTGATACGGAAGGGTTGAGACACTGTTGAGCTCAGAGGTCAGCAAACTTTTTCTGTAAAAGGCCAGAGAGTAAACATTTTAGCCTTTGTCAGCCATGCGGTCTGTGTTGCAACTACTCCGCCCTGCCACTGCAACACCAGAGCAGCCACAGATAATATGTAAACAAACAAGCAGAGGTTCCAATAAAATGACTTACAGCAACAGGTGGTGGGCTGGCCTTGGCTGGTGGGCCATGGTTTGCCAACCTCTAGTTTAATTGATAAAAATCAAGTCCAGAGCAGTCTATATAGTATGCCACCATTTGGGGAGAGTTGTGGGAGAAGACATGAATATGTACGTGCTTCTTTTTGCATATAATTTCTCTTGAAGGATACTCTAGAATGGAGGTCTGCCCACAAAGCCTGAAATGTCTTCTCAACCTGTTGCCTTATAGAAAAAATGTGCTTACCTCTTCACTAGAAACTAATATTGGCAACTGGGCGCAGTGGCACACACCTGTAATCCCAGCACTTTGGAAGGCCAAGGCAGGCAGATCACCTAAGGTCGGGAGTTCGAGACCAGCCTGACCAACGTGGAGAAACCTTGTCTTTACTAAACATACAAAATTAGCTGGGCATGATGGAGTGTGCCTGTAATCCTAGCTACTCAGGAGGCTGAGGTAGGAGAACCGCTTGAACCTGGGAGGCGGAGGTTGCAGTGAGCCGAGATCACACCACTGCACTCCAGACTGGGCAACAAGAGCGAAACTCCATCTCAAAAAAAGAAAACGAAACTAATATTGGCTGCCTCCAAGGAAGGCAACGGGGTGACTGTGGGGCCAGAAAGAGAGCCTTTCTTTCCTACTGACTCTTTAGTGTCTTTTACGTGTGAATATGTTATCTGGTCAAAATCTAAACTATATACGTTTGTCTTTTTAGAGTTTTTCAGGAGGAAATCTTAACTGCTGTTTGTGTTTTTTGTTAAGACAGGGTCCTCGCTCTGTCACCCAGGCTGGAGTGCAGTGGCACAATCACAGCTCCCTGTGGCCTCAACCTCTTAGGCTCAAGCGATCCTCTCATCTAAGCCTACCAAGGTAGCTGGGACCACAGGTATTAGCCACCATAACTGGCTAATTTTTCTACCTTTTTGTAGAGATGGGAGTCTTACTATGCTGCCTAGGCTGCTAGTATTTTTTTAAGTAATCATAACTTTGCCACCTGGCTGGCCCCTTCAACTGTTTCCATGAAGTATTAAACAAAGACTTCTTGGGGGGAAAAAAAATTCCGGATGACAGTGATTAATGAAGTGCATGAACTAGAGAACTGACATACAGGAAAGAGGGGGAATAAGTGATGTGGAGAATATATGTCTATAAGCCATAGGACCAGGAAAAACTTACTCTTCCTGAAACACCCTGAATCAGGCCATGAGGGAGGGAGTCTGAGTGGAAGCCCTGCCCACAGGGGCTCTGCCAAGACAGCAAGATAGAGCTGACATCTGTCACTATGTAGGGGCAGCCTGGAGCATTCTGTTGAGTATTCTGAAGGTATCCTTCAAGCTCCCAAAGGAGAGCTGGTCAACAGGCAGTGGGGAAGAGCAACCCTACCAACCCTGGGCAGCAGGCAAGCTTTGCAAATTCACGTTGAGGGTTCCTGGCAAAGAGACTATCATGGGAAAGCTGTGTCTTGGGGCAGAGGGTGCTCTGGCTGGCAGAGGAAGGAGAAAAGAGAGAAGAACCATATTCAGGTCGGGTGCCTTGCTGAAATAATTATATCGAGTCCAGGCCACAACACTGAGGGGCAAGTATTTTCATTTCTGATATACAGATATGAAGAGTGAGTTTCAGAAAAACTAAATAATGGTGGATCACACCTGTAATTCCAGCACTTGGGAAGGACAAGGCGGGTGAATCACCTATGATCAGGAGTTTGAGACCAGCTTGGCCAACATGGCGAAACCCCATCTCTACTAAAAATACAAAAAAAATTAGCTGGGTGTGGTGGTGCACACCTATAATCCCAGCTACTTGGAAGGCTGAGGCAAGAGAATTACTTGAACTTGGGAGGCAGAGGTTACAGTGAGCTGAGATGGCGCCACTGCACTCCAGCCTGGGCAACAGAGCAGAACTCCGTCGCAAAAAAAAGCTAAATAATGTGCCTTGGTTCACAAAGTTTTCGCGTGGCAACCGGCCTAATTGAATCCATCCCCAGCAATTACACTCCTAGCTATGTATAAACCAGATGTGCACGAGAGTTCACCAAAGCATGAGGATGAGATGTGTAAAGCAGCGCTATTTGTAATAGCCAGTCTGGAAGCAATCCACACGTCCCTTGAGATAATGGGTAAATTGTGCAAGTCTCACAATGAAAACCTAAACAATATTATATATTTCAAAATTGAGAAGAGTAGACTTTAAATGGTGTCACCACTAAAATATAAAGTATGTGAGGTGATGGATATGTTAATTAGCTTTATTTAATCATTCTACTATGTGTGTATGTATAAATATATCAAAACATCACATCATACCCCATAAACATATACAATTATTTGTCAATTAAAAATAAAATGGGCCAGGTGTAGTGACTCATGCCTGCAATTCATCCCAGCACTTTAGGAGCCTATGAGTCCGAGACCAACTTGGGCAACACAGTGAGACCCTCTACCTACAAAAAAATTAAAAATTAGTTGAGCATGGTGGTGTACCTGAGTCACCTACTCGGGACACCTGAAATGGGAGGATCGCTTGAGCCCAGGATTTCAAGGATGCAGTGAGCCGAAATCACATCACTACACTTCAGCCCAGGTGACAAAATAAGACCATGTATAAAATTAAAACAATTAAAATAAAATAAGAATGTAAAATAAAGAAAACAAAATGGTCATGAGAATGAATAAATAATAACTACCCAGATCTACTTGGATGAAACTCACATAATGTGAAATTCTGTTGATACAGTATTTAATAAAAAAAAGGCAAAGTAAATCTGGTGTTTGACGTCAGGATGGTGGTTACCCTTCATGGGTGGAGAGGGGGTTTCCAGTGCTGTTCTTGTTCTGTTGTTTGATCTGGGTGCTGGTTGTGAAAACATATCCACATCCACTTGGATTCATGCACTCTTCTGTTTGAATGTTGCACTCCAATGGAAACATTTTAGCAACTGAACCTCTATCTAATGCTTGATTTTTTTATACGGCAGCATACTCCTTTCCTGGCTGACAGGTATTGGCAGCGGCTGCTCCGATCACATGGGCTGTAGCAGGGAGGCACCTGCGGCAGGGAGGCACAGTGGGAGCTGCATACTCCATGGATCCAGGTGCTCCCAGGTGCCGCTGCTGCTGCCCAAATCCCTGCAGCAGACCCAGACCTCCTGCTGCATACAGCAGGCAGGAGCCCTGCCCTCTTGGGCGGGGCTGCAGCTGCCCAAGCCGCAGCTGTGGATGCAGCCTCCCTGGGCTCTTAGAGGGGCCGAGAGCAGGCAGGATCTGCCTGCCTGGGTGCAGCTGCAGCCACCCAACTGGCGGCTACAGATCTGGGCCTCCTGCTCCACAAACCAAGCAGGAGCCCCTAACAAGTTAGCAGGGCAGCCCACCCAGGTGCAGGACCTGGGCATCTCTGCAGCCTCAGGGGTGTCTGCTCCTACTGCCTGGACTCTCTTCTCCCGGCACCTGCTTCGATCTAGGAGTGGGGTTGGAGCCACACCCCAGGCCATGAATGGCAGAGGGAGTCAGATTCCTGGACAGAAAGGGGTGGGTCCTTGGTGAGGCCACTCCTGGCCTGAAGGCTGGGAACCGGCTGCCAGTCCCCAGGATTGGAGTGGGGACTTGTGGTGCCCCCTCCCTGCTGCCCATGGCCACGCATGGAGCAATCAGCATGGACTTCACCCCCTCTGAGGTCTATAAAAGTCCCTGTCTCAGCCAGAGCAGGGAAGAGGATAGACAGAGGAAGGGATGTCCAGCTGCAGAGAGGAGCTACCCTCTCTGCCGATAACTAGAGATAACGGGACAAACAATAGCAGAGAGGAGCAACCTTCTTTCTCCAGGGCCTCCTCTCTGCTGAGAGTTGAACACTGCGGAGACAACCTGCCTACAGAGAGAAGCTACTCATTCCGGGTCTCTTGTGAACTGTTGTGACACTCAATAAAGCTCTCAATCTCATTCACCTTCCACTTGTCTTCATACCTCCTGGACACAGGACAAGAACTAAGGTAAAGGTGCCACCAGCCACAGAGGTTTTTGAGCAGAAAAGTGACACCCCAATGATCCTGTAACAGTATGACACAGAGGATAGCATGGAATGGGGCAAATTAAAGTGCCAGACTTGCTGTCCAAGACTGGGCTCAAGTCCTGACTTAACCACTATCTACCATCTTCCCTCCCAGCACTCACCTGAAACATGGGCACTAATTTCTCCTTTGCAGGGTATGTGTATAACGAAGAAATGAGAAACTAACATGTAAAAACATACTAATAACATACTAAGAGCCCATGTTATCTGAGCACCGAGTCTGCACCATGTTCTCCCCATTCCTTTTAACAAGTCTGAAGCTGAAGGATTCTCCCTATTTTATAGCCAAGGAGCTAAAAAGCTCAGTGCAGTGAAGAGAAACACAGCTCCTAAGAGCTAAGCTGGGTTTACATCCAGGTCTGTCTGATCCAAAGAGCTCTATCCAGGACTGCCAGGAGGACTTGGGAGAGCCTGCCAGAAGCCATGAGGCTTCAGTTCTGGGGAACAATCAAGACACAAAGGTCATAATGGCTTTGAACTCCAGAATTCTTCACCCCATTCATTTCCAGCAAAGTTCCAGGAACCCTAGGTCTCCTGCTTCTCCCCAGCCCTGTTGAGCCCATGGCTCAGTGTTCATTTTCCTCATTGATACACCAGGGTCTGCTGAGAATGTGGCTACTTAGGCCAGGCGTGGTGGCTCACACCTGTAATCCCAGCACTTTGGGAGGCTGAGGCAGGCAGATCACCTGAGGTCAGGAGTTTGAGACCAGCCTGACCAATATGGAGAAATGCCATCTCTACTAAAAATACAAAATTAGCCGGGCATGGTGGCACATGCCTGTAATCCCACCTACTCAGGAGGCTGAGGCAGGAGAATCACTTGAACCTGGAAGGCAGAGGTTTCTGTAAGCCAAGATCACACCATTGCACTCCAGCCTGGGCAACAATAGGGAAACTGTCTCCAAAAAAAAAAGAGGGGGCTAATTCAGACTCCCAAACGATTCCTGGCGTATCAAAATAGGCTTTTAGACCACTCCTGCCCCAGTCCCTGCCTTACTCTGAGAAGCAGAACACTTTATAAAATTAACCACAAAAAACGCAGGTGTCCCAGTTCCCCATGCCAGCAACTGTATCAGTCAGCTTCTGCTGTGTAACAAACAATCCTCAATCTTAGGGGCTTAAAGCAATACCGATTTATTATTCTGACTCTGATGAGCTGCACAGTTCCTCCAGTCTGGGCTAGATCAGGTGAGGCTGGATGGTTTAGGGTGGCCTCACTCACATGTCTGGAGTCTCAACCAGAACACCCCACTCCTATACTCCCATCCTGAACTCAGGCCCTCTGCCCCTCAGCACTATTTGGGTAACTCCCTCTTGCTTGCCACACTAGCCTGGGAAACACTAGGCCTGGATCAATCCTCATGACCAAGTTCCCCAAACTCATGATCAAACAGCAGCTGGGCCCCAGCACTGCCTGAGTGGCAATCTCCCTCCATGTGAGCTCTCCCTCATTGTCCCCATGGTGGCCAGGAGCTGTGTCAAATCTGCTCTTCCCACTTTCTCTGACTGGCCTCATGGCCCCCTGCTTCACTTCAAAGTTCGTGTTCCCTCTGACACATCTTATATTGATTGTTTTGTTTATCTGTCTGCTCTATAGAATTTAAGCTCCATGAGAATAAGGTGGTTTCTGATTTCTGAGATAGGGTCTTGCTCTGTCACCCAGGCTGAGTAGAGAGGCACAGCCACAGCTCAAGAGGTCCTCCCACCTCAGCTTCCTAGTACCTGGGACTGCAGGCATGTACCATCAGGCTCAGCTAAAGTGCTTTGAGTCTCACTCTGTCACCCAGGTTCCAGTGCAGTGGCATGATCTCAGGCTCACTGCAAACTCCGCCTACTGGGTTCAAGTGATTCTCCTGCCTCAGCCTCCCGATAACTGGGACACTACAGGCTCATGCCACCACCACACCCAGCTAATTTTTTGTATTTTTAGTAGATAATGGTCTGTCTCCCCTAACCTCGTGATCCGCCCACTTCCACCTCCCATAGTACTGGGATTACATACAGGTGTGAGCCACCACACTCGGCCTGGTTTTAAAATGTTTTGTAGAGATGGGGTTTCATGATGTTGCCCAGGATGGTCTCAAACTCCCAGGCTCAAATGATCCTCCCACCTCAGCCTCCCTAAGTACTAAGATTACAGGCATGAGCCACCACACCTGGCCTGACTTCTGTCCTTTAACTGTGGTATCTTCAGCACTAGAACTATGCCTGGCATGTGGGGGTAGGGTTGGAGGGACCCTCGACAAATGTGGTTTTGTGTTTGTGTGTGAGACAGGGTCTCATTCTGATTGCCCAGGTTGGAACAGTGGCATGATCTCAGCTCACTGCAGCCTCAACCTCCTGGACTCAGGTGATTCTCCCACCTCAGCCTCTTGAGTAGCTGGGACTAAAGGTACATGCCACCATGCCCAGCTAATTTTGTGTATTTTTTTTTTAGTAGAGACATGATTTCACCATGTTGCCCAAGCTAGTCTTGAACTCCTGGACTCAATTTGCCCACCTTGGCCTCCCAAAGTGTTGAGATTACAGACGTAAGACACCACACCTAGCCTAGTATTTATTTAATGCATGAACCAAAGAACAACCCCACAGTGCTCAGAGCTTAGTGAGGACGGTGTGTTAAGCTTGCAGTTACCCATTGCCATTCTGTTCTCTACAGCCTCCTCCCTCCAGGACAGGAAAGGGCTTTATGGCAGCCCCTGAGAATGAGCAAAACCTCAGGCAGGAGAGGCATGGGGTACAAGCCCCTGGAGCCTCACAGTCCAGTCAGCTCAAAGTGTAGCCAGCAGACACTCTGCATGTGCACCCACTGGTGGCACCTAAAAATCCCTTTCTCCAGGCTCCACCCCAGGTGCCTGACTCAGAAGGCCCGGGAACTTGCATATTTAGCCTGCAACACGCTGTATTTGAGTGTGACAAAGTTATTCCAGAGTCTTGGTGTAAGCTCTAGGAGACAAGGCAATGCCATCCCCATCCTCACTGTGGGACATAGCTCATCCACCAATGCTGACAGCCCTGCAGGTAGGTGGGTGACCAAAGCCTGTAGGGAGCAGCCAGTGACAGAGCCTGGAAAAGAAGCTGTGGAGGGGATAGGCTCCAGGATGACAAATCACAAGCTCAGGGCATGAGTTAGGTATGGTTCATCCATGGAACCTGCAAGTGCATACGGCTCAGCCACATGGGCTGTGATATACAGGGTGGAAAGCGCCAAGCCCCCTGCCCTCCTCGACTCTAGAGCAAGAACTGGGACACTGCCAGGATCAAGCATAGTATGACTGGGTATTGATGGATGGGGGTAGGGAGACCCTAGGTGGGAGCTCCAGAGGGAGAGAGGGATGTGTCTGAAGCCAGACACACACCTGAACTCTGGCACCCTAATTAACTCAGTCCCAACAAAAGGGTTGGCCACATCTTTTGCCCAAGTCCGCTCAACCTGAGCTCATAGGGATGGCCATGTGCCCATCCCATGGAACCGGCTGCTGAAAAACTCACTTCCTCATTTAAACCTTCTTGGACTTGGCTGCTTTAATCACCAGTGGCTCTTCTCAACCACCCGCCAAGCACTGTGCTCTGTAACTGCTGCCACAATAAAGGATTTAGGGCCACAAGGGTAGAGGCTCTGGCCTCTCCCACCCTCCTGCTCAGCCTTGGCCACTGAGGCAAGGGCCAGGCAAAGCCCTAATGTACCAACCCATCAGCCTCCCCTGCCCCCAGTCTCTGCCCACCGCCACCCCACCGCACCCCATGGCCAAGAGTATGCATAGCTTTGCAGAGATGCCTACTGGGTGCAGGGATGAGAGAAATTGCTCAAGGATCACTGGGCCCCTCTGCGGGAACAGGGTCAAAGGCCCAGGCCTGGGCTGTGCAGATAAGGCTGGCCTCTGAGAATGAACATCCAGGTCCCAACATCCAAGAAAGGGCCCATGGACCACCGGGGAACCACGGGCAGGGCCCAGGAGAGAGGTAGAGTCCAGACCAGCATGAAGAGAAAGGCAATTTTATTCTTCCAAAAAAAAATGCACCAAGAGGGGTTGAGCACAGGAGCACCCCTGGCCACGCCCCCCATCCTAAGCAGGGTCTGAGATGAGGCCAGGCCTGACATGGGCTTGGGAGAAGCTGACTGGACTCCCTGTGGCCTTTGGGAGGGAACCAGGCAGGCCTGGGTGTGGGGCTTTGCTGTCAGCACCAGGAGCCGCCCACAGCTGGGCTTGGCAACGGGGTAGCACATGGCCTTGTTGCCTCCACCTGAGAGTCTGGGGAAGGGCTGGTGGCAGAAGACTCCCTGCAGAAAGGTCACCTGAGTGACACTCAAATTCACAGACCCCCTCTGCACCCCCAACCCCTGTAAACATGAGAATGGGCTCGTGACCTGCCCCAGCACCTCAGGACAAGATGAGGGTCCGAGATGTGTGGCTGGGCTTCAGGCGACCCAGGAGCTGCCGGGCTTTCTCCTGCATGAAGAGCTGGTCCCTGGTCCCCCCGCAGGCCACCGTCTTCCAGGCACTGGACATCTGGGAGGAGGCAAGAGGGTGACCACCCAGGCAGGAACTATGTGCTCGCAACAGACCCTAGTGACCCTGGCCAGGGAAGGGTGGAGTTGAGTCTCCCTTCCCTAGAAGCCAGAGCCATCCTATTCTCTCTCCAGATTCCTGGTGACTGGACAAGCCACTCCCTGGCTGTAGGCTTCCTCAACTGAAAAGCCGGAGGCTGGACAAGGACACATGGCCATGCACTGCACTCCCTCGCTGCCAAACGCAGCACCAGCATCTCAAGGAGAAGCCACAGCCAGGAGTAGTAGTGAGATGGGTCAGTAGCCTGAGGCCAGTCCCTGCCTGAGGGCAGACATGCACTAAGCAAACCAAATAAAAAGATAATGACTTAGTTACAAGTGAAACCCAGGCCATAAGAGAGAGAACGGCAGGGTGTCTCTACAGTATGTGGGGTCAGGGAAGGCTTCCCCAAGGAAGCGGCATTGAGACTGAGAGAAGAGTAAGTTAAGCAAACGCAGCCACAGGAAGGTAGCAGGAAGAGCATCCAGGCAGAGGAACAGTCTACGCAAAGGCCCTAAGCTAAGAAGGCTGGCACTGTAGGACCCCCAGGGATGGCTGGCACTCACAGGGGCAGGTGTCGCGAAGTGGCTTCGGGGCTTCTGGGCCACTGCTGCCTTCTCGGGCTTGGCCTGCAAGAAGCCCTGGTTGAGCAGGCTGTGGTCTTCTTTGATACCTGACAGGGTGAGGCTGGAGGAGCTTGAAGGGGCAGTTGTCGGCTGAAACCAAAACCCAGTCAAAGAGTCACCTTTTGCCACAAACTGGTAGAAGGATGGAAAAACCCCGTAATTTCACCCCAGCACCACCACCTGATTGCTGGAACGTGGAAGAGGATACTTTTCTAAAGAACTTAATCCTGCTCTAAAGTTCTTTAAAAAAAAAAAAAAAAAACGAAATCAAGTATTAAAAAAAAAAACATCTGTGTGCATTTCAGAGCCTGATTCAGCGATGTCTTAAGACACAGTCAGGCACTTAGGGGCACACGAGCCCTGGGATAGATGCCATGCAGCCCCCAGTCCGTAATAACACAATCAATAAATGTAGAGTATTACTGAGCATTATCAAATAACAACATACTCAATAACGAATGATGCCTTTATCACATGAAGCCTCGGGAGGAGCCAAGGTTGTTCCTAATTTTACTGGGCCCAGAAACATCCACAAGCATCATCAAGATGCTGCTTCAACCCCCAAGCACAGCAGAGTTGCACGAAGCACCTCCCAAGCCTTTCCAGGCTCTCTGCTCTGCTTGGCACTGGGCCTTCCTGACTTAGGCTTGGTATCCCTTTTATAGGCAAAAAACGGGCTCAGGGAACCTGAAAGATCCCAAAGAGCAGAGATGGTGTCAGAACTCAAACCCAGGCCCACCTGACTCTCATCTGTGCTCTTTACCTCCTGCAGTGACTTCTTTCTTCGTAGTAATCTGGCTGCAGTGCACATTAAGTCCCCAGACTGTTAGGGATCCCTGGCCAGGACAAGGTTTCTCTGCAAGGACCTTGAGGGCAGCAGTCTACTTAGAAGATCAGGCAGTGCTTAACCTCTGCTCATGACGCCGCTGTGCCTCTCACTGCCTCCCTACTCTGAGCCAGGGTGAGCCAGCTCACCCCATTGTGAGCAGGGAGGGATCAGCAGCACAGCATGGCTTCTGGGGACTCAGGCACTGCACAAGCAACAGCCCCCTTCCTGAAGTCAACCTGAGTGTAGCACCTGGCACAGCGAGTGCACTGGCCCAGGGGCCAAACAGCACCCATCCCAGGATCAATGTGCCCAAGTTCCTGGCTGTGCCTTAAAACACATCACTAGGCCAGGCGCTGTGGCTCACACCTGCACTTTGGGAGGCTGAGGTGGATGGATCACCTGAGGTCCGGAGTTCAAGGCTAGCCTAACCAATATGTAGAAACCTCATCTCTACTAAAAATACAAAATTAGCCAGGCATGGTGGCACATGCCTGTAATCCCAGCTACTTGGGAGGCGGAGGCAGGAAAATCGCTTGAACCTGGGAGGCAGAGGTTGCGGTAAGCCAAGATCGTGCCACTGCACTCCGGCCTGGGCAACAAGAGCGAAACTCTGTCTCAAAAAAAAAAGAAGACACATCACTGACCTCACTGACCCTCTCTGGGTTACTCCCAAAGGAGAGTGCTGGAGACCCAGACCCATGGGTTTTAAATATATCCTAGCCACTCAACTCTTGCCAAACAAAACCTTCTGTGAGACACAAGCAGAGCTGCTGACTAAAGCCAGAAGTGGGTACCCAGACCCACCCTCCCTTCAGAGCCCAGTGTTCTGGAAGCCCAGTTGGAGAATCATCAGACTAACTCCACCTTGAGGGTACCTCTCCAAACCTCACCAGTTACAAGGGCAAAAGGCTTCCAAGGAGACCTCATCCTCCTGGGAGCAGCTCTGGAATGGGGGGTGGGGTGGCTGAACCCTTACCAATGACAGAGCCTTGGGCAGTGTGGACATCATCAGCTTCACATCCTCATCCACAATGTCAAGAGCCAGAGACTTCCGGACTTTCTTGATGGGGCTCCGACGCACCTGGAGGTTGGGAGATAGGAAGGGGATAGGGTGGGTGTCAGGATTCCCATGGCCAGCGCCTTGATGGTTATGGCCATGGAGGGTCACAAAACCAGGCCCTGCTGCAGTGCAGACTTCGAGCAAGGCCCAGCTAGTGGGGATCTGCTGTGAGAAGAATAGGGGCACTGGAAAAGTTAGGCCTCATGCCCCATTACAAACTGTGCCCAGTGGAGACCCTGTCCTGCCAGGCACTGCAACCATGAGCAGGAACACAGCATGAGCCTCCACCAAAGTGGCCTGCCCTCACCCCAAATGGACCAGACACAGCCCCTCAAACAGGTCCAGCAGAGAATCATCCCAGTAACACCTAAGATACCACCCACAGGTTTATGGAAGCATAAACCCCTCGGGACAAGCTCCTCTACAAACGCTTAATACAAGCAAGGAATGTTCCATCCCTAACCTTGCACCTCACATAAGTAGGTCCAGGGTCTGCTCCAATACCAGGGAGGGGCTCTGAGAACCACAGCCCTCTCCACCCAACAGTGCACCCAGCAGCAGCTGCCATGGCTCAGAACCACCATCCCCACCAAGGAGAGGCCAGGGAGTGCCCTAGAGGTGAGGAGCCAAGATCTCTCCACCTGTACACGGGGTGCCAACCCGAGCCAAGTCCCGCCCTGGCTGACCGCCCACCTCCCCTCCTTACCTAACACCCTTGTACATCCCACCATGCCCAGCTCTCCCTTGAGGAGAGCAGCCTGGGGAAAAAGAGGAACACAAATAGACTTGAAGGGATTGCCCACTGTCACAAAAGCAACAATGCAGTGGAAGGGAGTCTGGCATAGAATGGAGGCTTGGGACAGAGTCCCTTCCCTGCCCCCTGTCCAGGAGTCCTTGCAGACTCCACCTCACCTGAACCCATTCCCCCACCCCCAGCTCATGCAGCTTGACACTCAGCCTGGCGCCTGGCTGCCTCATCCTGACCGCTCGCCTCCATCTGAAGGATTACCTTGGAACCTCCCTTTCTGTGGCCCTTGGCATCCTGTGAGTTCAGTCACAGCTATCTGTCTCTGCCCATTGAACACTAAGGGGTGATCAAGTCTGGGTCTTAATCGTCGCTCAATCCACCACATCCAGCCCAGCCCCACTTCAGCAGGGTCCAAACACAAAGGTGGGTAAGTGAGTGAATTCTTTAAAGGCGAGCAGGGAAGGCTCCCAGAGTCGACACTGGCCTTGCCTTACCTTATCAGTTTCCTCAACAACCACCCTGAGAGAGGAGTCAAAGGTGACATGTTATACCCCAATTCTCCCCAGTACCTCACTTTCTACTACCTGTCTCCAGACGCCTCCCACTGCCACAGCTCCAACACCCCCCTGCCCGAGCTGGCAGCAGGGGGCTATCCCACCCACACCCCACTCACCCCGGGCTTCCTCTTCTGCTTGTCGGGCCTGATGTCATCCTCGATGATGAGCTCAATGCCAGCCTCAGAGCGCAGCACCTCCTTCAAGTCCTCCTCCAGGTGAGGGGTCTGCGGCTGTGGGTAGGTGTGGGGTAGCCCATGTGAGATACCACACTCAGACTGCATGTGTGTGGGACAGTGGGGCCAACCCAGCTGCAGCTGGGCTATCCTGCGTAAGGCAGGAAGGAGGCCTGATGCCAGGATGCTGATCTCATATGCATAATTCACAACCACTAACTGCTGCCTTGGACAAGTAGCTAATGATCTTGATTCCTGGGGTCCTTCCATGGCTGGGAGCATCCCAGAGATGCATAGTAACCCTCACACAGCCCTGTGCGATAACTGTCATCTTACTCAGGCAGAAACAGAGGCTCAGAGATCAAGAGCCTGGCCCACAGTCACACAGCTGCTGAATTAGGACCCAGACAGCTCAAAGCCCAGACTCACTCAACCCCTTGTTCCACACTAATGGGGGCTCTCAAACCCATTTCCTTTTCTCAGGCCTGGGGGTTCCAATGACCTCTCCAGCTTCAGGCAGCAGAGAACAGGGGAGGGAGAGTGCTACTAAGAGTGAAAGATGGCCAGGCACGGTGGCTCAAGCCTGTAATCCCAGCACTTTGGGAGGCCGAGGCGGGTGGATCATGAGGTCAAGAGATCGAGACCATCCTGGTCAATATGGTGAAACCCCGTCTCTACTAAAAGTACAAAAAATTAGCTGGGCATGGTGGCGCACGCCTGTAATCCCAGCTACTCGGGAGGCTGAGGCAGGAGAATTGCTTGAATCCAGGAGGCGGAGGTTGCGGTGAGCCGAGATCGCACCATTGCACTCCAGCCTGGTAACAGCAGCTAAAACTCCGTCTCAAAAAAAAAAAAGAGTGTAAGGTGCGAAGCACAGCAAATGCTCAGAAGTCACACAAAAAGCCCCTGCATACTTCAATTACAGCTGCCAAGCAGGGTCCTTGGAAAGCCTGCTTGACTCTATCACAGGCCCAGGGGAGCCTCAGCCCCTAGCCACCTTGGGCTTCACAGGAGGCTCCATGCAGTAGAGAGGGCAGGGGATCCACTGCAGACCCTGTCCACAGTCCAGTGCCTCCACAACCATGCCTTTCTCTCACCCTCCACTGATTTCTAAGACACCTGCATGCTACAGAAAGCCCAAGGTGCCAACTCCTTTTTTTCCAGAGAAAAAATACAACCATCCCAACAACTGGGAAGAGCAGCGGGGGAGAAGGGCAGCCTGCACACTGTGGGGAATAACCACGAGGGGCTTTCCAGTGCTCTGCAGGGAACCAGGAGTTGGTCAGAAGACAGGCCAGAGCAGCAACCTGCCACTTCTCTGAACCACAGTGTTCAGCACAGTGTTATCTTTGCCTGAAACTGTTTCAGCTACAATGTTTCACATCAGTCTCCCCCATCCTGAGGCTGAGTGTCACAGGATACTACGTCTCCAGCACGTGCCTGCACATTCAGGTGCTCAGGAACAGAGGAGGTGACAAGGAACAGCCTCTGTTTCCCCACTTATACTATCGGGATCTCTGCCTCTTCTCAGGAAGAAGAATCAAGTGAGACCTCAGAGAGAAGGGTCCTGTGGAGTGAACATGGTTGGATGAACCCAAGAGATCCCACTGTGCAGAGAACTGTGGCAGCTACCACACCACATACCAGGGGCTTCAGGGGTCCGTACTTCTCCAGGGCATTCTTGAAAGGGGTTGGCGTGTGGGGAGTGTTGTCCATGGAATACTTCTGATCAGGGGTTACAAACCTGCCAGGGGCCAGAATGGGGGAATTAGTGACAAGAAAGGGCTAACACCAGGTACTCTGCTACCCTGGCTCCCCCTTCCCCCAATATGACCTTTGGCCCCAGCACAGGTTCTCTTCCCATCCCTCTCCCCACCCTGCAGGTCAAAGTCAGGGGCTCAGGGGAAACAGAAGGAACAGGAGAATCTAAGAGGGGCCAGGAGTACCAGATGGGTGGCAGAGAGCCGAGAATGCTGCTCAGTCACAGTCCAGGCTTGGGACTTTCCAGAAAACAAGGTAGCCCATGGCCACATTTCAGGAGCAGTAAGACGGGCACGGACCAAGGCGGGAACCCAGGAAGATCCCATCCCTGCCCAGCTCTCCCTGGAGAACGGTGGTAAGCAGGATGGTGGCAGCACAATGAGGGAAAGGAGGGGCAAGAGGTGAGGCCAGCATCTCCCCAGATCTCCCAAGAGTTCACTAAGTTGATGGGCACACAGAGGGAAACTAGCAGAGCAGAGAGGAACCCAGGACGGTCTGGTCCAGAAGCAGAACTGTAAGATGCTTCTATGAGATGTGGACCCGCCATGGGTGATTTCTGCCTGCCCCTAGAGCAGGGATCAGAAGAGGCATCTCACGCCCCAGAGAACCAGGGCTTGCAGTGTGGGGCTAGGCCAAGCTGGCTGTGGGCAAATGTCAAATGTCAGCTCTGATGGAAGCTACCAGGTTCCACAAACACAAGCCCTTATGCTGGTATGTGACCTTAGTCACCTGGAGATGCAACCATGGCTGACTGTTGTGGCATAACCAGGGCATTTAAAGGATGAGAGAAACGCCCCAGGTAGCCAGGGATTCAAGTGAAGAGGCCAACTCCTAGACACGACAGCCTGGGGCCTGGCCGCCTCCACTTCCCGCAGCTGGCCAGCCACTCCGTGGGGAGATAAAAGCTAAAACAAGCGCAGACCATTCTTTTCTTCCTTCCTCAGCACCTAGAGATTAGGCAGGATCCACAGTCTCTTCCCAAACCCTTGTTATCCCCCACCTGGGACACAGAGATCCCCCTCTGTAAGGAAGAGTGAAGACAGATAAGCACAGGTCAAATATACACATCTCACAGTTCAAAGCACAACTCAAAGAGGGGAATCTGGGCCACTCAAGCATCTCCACGGGACACAGCATTTCTAAGAAACATGGGAAAATCCCAGAACCTCTCTAATTTGTGGCATCAACAAGGACTAAGAGCACACACCACACATGGCCAAAAGCAGTGGCTCACACCTGCAATCCATGAAAGGATCATCTGAGGCCATGAGTTCAAGAACAGCCTGGATAACACAGAGAAACTCCATCTCTACTAAAAATTTAAAAAATCAGCCAGGCATGGTAGTGTTCCCTATAGTCTCAACTACTCAGAAGGCTGTGGCAGAAAGATCACACAAGCCCAGAATTTGAGGCTGCAGTGAACCATGACTGCACCACTGAACTCCAGCCTGGGTGAAGAAGAGAGACCTTGTTTCACAAAAAAAAAGAGTATATACACACATTAGAAAATGTAAGGAGGCCGGACACAGAGGCTCGTGCCTGTAATCCTCCCAATTTGGGAGGCCAAGGTGGGCAGATCATCTGAGGTCAGGAGTTCGAGATAAGCCTGACCAAAATGGTGAAACTGTGTTTCAACTAAAAATACAAAACTTAGCCAGGCTTGGTGGCAGGCACCTGTAAATCCCAACTACTTGGGAGGCCAAGGCAGGAGAATCACTGGAACCTGGGAGGCAGAGATTGCAGTGGGCCAATATTGCACCATTCTGCACTCGAGCCTGAGCAACAGAGCAAGACTCCGTCTTTAAAAAAAAAAAAAAAAAAAAAATCCCTCAGGGAGAAGCCAGGCACAGTGGCTCAAACTTGTAATCCCAGCACTTTGGGAGCCAAGGCAGGCACATCACGAGGTCAGGAGTTCAAGATCAGCCTGACCAACATGGTGAAACCATGTCTCTATTAAAAATACAGGCATGGTGGCATGCACTCATAGTCCCAGCTACTCAGGAAGCTGAGGCAGGAGAATCGCTTGAACCCGGCAGGAGGCAGAGGTTGCAGTGAGCCAAGATGGCACCACTGCACTCCTGCCTGGGAGACAGAGAGAGATTCTGTCTCAAAAAAAATTGTTTTTTGTAGAGACATGGTCTCCCTATGTTGTTGCCCAGGCTGGTCTTAAACTCTAATCTCAAGTGATCCTCCCACCTCAGCCTCCCAAGTGCTGGGATTATAAGTGTGAGCCACTGAGTCAGACATTGGAGACTGATTTCTGACTAACAGATTTACAAATCTTTCCCCAAAATTATGTATCATTATCAGGGCTAAAATTCCTGAGCTTATTTCTGAATCACAAAATAAAAGTGATTTCCTCCTCCAGCAAATGTATCAAGCAGAGGAATAGTTAAGCAACTGTCTCTATTTGGAATTTAGAATTATGATGACCCAAGTAGGTAAACTTATTTACAAGCACCTCCATGAAAGCAGGTTAGCAAGCAACCTGTACAGGCTTCCAGACAGAAAACACTGTGCTCCATAAGCTCAGCAGGAATGCGGCCTCCACTGCTGACAGAGAGACTGGGACACTTTTTCGTCCTGCACATAGGCTGCTCAAACACAACAAATTTTCACTTGAAACCTGACAAAGGGGAAGAGATTATGTTTTTTCAGGCTAATTGGGACTCTCTCCATTCCTTAGAAAATTATCAAATGCAGGCCAGGTGCAGTAGCTCACACCTATAATCCCAGCATTTTTGGAGGCTGTGGCAAGAGGATCACTTGGAGGCCAGTTTAAGACCAGCCCAAGCAAAGTAGCAAGACCTCGCCTCTTAAAAAATTTTAATTAGTTAAGCATGGTGGCATGCACCTGTAGTGCCAGGTACTTAGGAGGCTGAGGTAGGAGGATCATAAAAAGGGAAACTATTAAATTAAAAAGTAAATGAGGAAAAGCAAAGGTGGAACCCCAGACTATACTGACAAAAATGATAAATCGTGGTGGCCAGAAAGAAGGCTTTCTTAAAACAGTCTCCAGTGTTATTCCAAGGGTGCTCCCTCCCCACTGTTCCACCAGTGGTCCTGAGGCCCATGGTGTGGAATTGATGAGGGAGAGAACAGGAAGGTGGGGGGCACTGCAGCACTCACGCAGCATGTTTCTGGTGCAGTGGTGTCTTGTCCCGGTGCAGTGGTGTGGTGACCACCACCTTCTGGCTACACACTGGAGTGGATGTCAGTGAGGGGCTCTCCAGCTCCAATGTGTCCTGTTTATTCCAGAAGTTCAGAAACTGCCGAAGAAGAGAGAGGGAACAAGACAAAATGATGACCTGCATGTGGATTCCTGAGCCTCAGGGGGTCATGGGAAGAGACCCAAGTCCCTCCCCCAGAACATCTGCTCTCTGACACTGAGGTCCCCTCCTGACCGATCAGACACCAGAGAACAAGGACTGAGACAGATCGATGGCAGGAGGCCACCAAGCAGGTTCACACAGACCTCTGTGCTTCCGTCACCCTAATACTAGCTTTTGCCATCTCTACCCTTGAGTGCTGACAAGGTAGTTAAAGCACAGGAAGCCAACTGCAGGAGAGCGACTCCTTCACAGAAGAAATAAAACTAGCTCTGAACTGACCTGTGAAGGCACAGGACATGTGATAGCTGTAGTGATGCTGGTGGCAGAGGGGTTACCAATTAGAGAGCACCTTCTCTTGCCAGCGCTAAGCATTTCACATGAATAATTTTATTTAGTTCCACAAATCCTGAGACACAGGCACCATTACTATCCCCCTTTTACAGATGAGAAAACCAAGGCTTAGGTTTTGAGTCTTGTGCTGAGTAATAGAGGTGAGACTCATATCTAGATCTAAGCCACCATCCATCCTTTGAAGCACCACCCTCTCTTCCCTTCCTGCCCCTGAAAGTGTTGAAATAGAGAGCCATCTGCAACTCTCAGGGCCTCTACTCTAAATGGGATCTCTGGAGCAGGGTGGCCACCTCACTCCATCATCCTGAGCTTTCCAAATAGCAGCTCAGGGCCCCGCTATCTTCTTTCTCCAGTCAGCAGCCCTCACTTAGAGCATGTTAAAGGCTAACCTGTGTCTCCCTCAAATTTACATCCTGAAGTCCCAACTCTCAGCACCTCAGAGTGGGACTGTATTAATACTTGGAGACAGGACCTTTATTATTTTATTTTATTATTTTTTAGAGATGGGGTTTCACCATGTTGGCCAGGTTGGTCTCGAACTCCTGACCTCAGGCGATTCACCCACCTCCGCCTCCAGAAGTGCTGGGATCACAGGCGTGAGCCACCACGCCCGGCCAAAATAGGGCCTTTAAAGGGGTAAGTTAGGCTGGGCACAGTGGCTCACACCTGCAATCCCAGCTATTCGGGAGGCTGAGGCAGGAGAATTGTTTGAACCCTAGAGGCGGAGGTTATAGGGAGCCAAGAGTGAGATAGAGTGAGACTCCATCTCATAAATAAATAATGTGGTAAGTTACAGCCCAATAAACAAGGTTAAACCACCTCTACTAAAAATACAAAACTTCGGCTGGGCGAGGTGGCTCATGCCTGTAATCCAGGCACTTTGGGACGCTGAGGCAGGCAGATCATGAGGTCAAGGGTTCGAGACTAGCCTAGCCAACACACTCAAATCCTGTCTCTATTAAAAATACAAAAAATTAGACCGGGTGCAGTGGCTCACACCTATAATCCCAGCACTTTAGGGGGCCGAGGCAGGTGGATCACAAGGTCAAGAGATCGAGACCATCCTGGTCAACGAGGTGAAACCCTGTCTTTACTAAAAATACAAAAATTAGCTGGACATGGTGGTACGCGCCTGTAGTCCCAGCTACTCGGGAGGCTGAGGCAGGAGAATTGCTTGAACCCAGGAGGCGGAGGCTGCGGTGAGCCGAGATCACGCCATTGCACTCCAGTCTGGGTAACAACAGCGAAACTCCGTCTCAAATAAAAAAAAAAAAAATTAGCTGGGCATGATGGCAGGTGCCTGTAATCCTACCTACTCGGGAGGCTGAGGCAGGAGACTCACTTGAACCCGGGAGGCAGAGGTTGCAGCGAGCTGAGACCACACCACTGCATACATACCCACCCAGGCAACAGTGTGAAACTCCATCTAAAAAAAACACAAAACACAAAAAACAAAACAAAACTTTACCAGGCATAGGTGGTGGGCACCTGTAATCCCAGCTACTCAGGAGCCTGAGGTGGGAGCATTGCTTCAACCCAGGAGATGGAGACTGCAGTGAGCTGAGATAATGCCACTGCACTCCAGCCTGAGCAACAGAGTGAGACTATATCTCAAAAAAAATAAAGTGGTAAGTTTAAGTCATTAGAGTAGGCCCTAATCCAGTAACTAGTATCCTTATAATGTTATAAAATAAGAGGTTTTAAAAAAGAATAGATTAGGACACAGGCAACCATGTGAAAACACAGGATGAGCCAGCATCTAAACCAACGTTGCTAAATTTGTCAAAGCCACCCAGTCTGTGGTACTCTGTTAAGCAGCCGGAGCAAACCAATACAGGGTCTGTTTCAAAATGCCATAGTGATGACAGGGTGGCCTCCTGCACCAGGCCACCTCAGAGCCTTGCTCTCTCCTGCAGCCTTACGAGAAGAGCAGACCTAACAAGAGCCAAAGACCTAGGTTATATATCTAAGCCCACCAAGGCCCTGCGCCACCCACCACTTCTAGCCCTGAACTCCACACCTCCATTCTGCCCTTCCTTTTCTGTGCCTTTGGTCAAGGTGCTCAAGGAGATCCAGCCCAGACACCTCTCTGCAGGAAGACCAGGTGCCTCCCACGACCTTTATCTCAGAGAGACCCTGGCACCCGTCCCCAGCTCCCTTGAGGCGCTGTGGTGCCCGACAGAGCACCCAGGGGCAACACCTCTACAGTGAGTTCTCAGTGACTTTGCAATTGCTATCACCATGGCACCTCCCACACTCTAGTCTGATTAATTCATCACAAGCCTATCTTCAGCACTGGCTATCCCAGGTCTTCCCAGCACTGGGGACACCCCATCATCTTCATCTTTGCTCCCCAATGCTAGCAAGTCTGCTATAAAATAGGTTCCATAAATGGACTGAACAAACACAACAGTTCTCTTCTTCCCCTTCATTACCCAGTTACCACCACCCCCCTCTTCCTCCTGGCAGTCTTCCTGGACTTGCCCACACTAGATACATGTATGCAGCACCATAAGCCTTCTCCTTCATCCTGCCTCTCACATTTCTGGGTCTTGTTTAGTTAACTGGTCTTCCTGTCAGAGCATAAGCTGCCTAAGGGCAGAGCCAGTTCTGGTTTGCTCACCCATGCCCCCAGCACTGAACACCAGGTGTCTATACCGACCCAAAAAATAGCCAGAGTGGGGTCCACACACCTGGGAGGGTGAGAAGGGCAGGGTCTTAACAGGTGTGCTCTTGGGAGTGAGGCTGTTACAGGAATCCAGGAAAGACAGACTGGGGCTATTCTCAGTGACAGGGGACAGAGCCACACGCCTCTTCCTCTGCCGTTTGAGCACTGAGGGCGGTGTGCCAATGCCGGAGCCCCCAACGTCAGTGCTGGGGGAGATGGGGATCAGCTCGCCCCGGCTGCTCCGACTGAGGTCCGAGATGGTGTGGCCATCCAGGCGGTACTCGGTCACACTGGGCACTGGGGTGGCAGGCTGCCGGAGTGGCAGGACCTGCTGCTGATGTGACACTTGCGGCTGCACCAGGTTGTTGTTGATACTGTCCTCTGCAGATGGCTCCTCAGGAAGGTCAAATTTACTCAAGTCACACCAAGCATCGGGGTCCTGTCCAGGGAGGGAGGTTAAAATTGCAATTACTCTGCTTTTAATACAAGAGGACTTGTCCATTAAGGGAAATATTTAAGTGTCAAGTATGAACCTATAGCCCAGGACTAATTATTAATATCTCATGCATTTCCTCAGTTTTCTATGACTGTACATCTATATTTTCACAGATTCTTTCTTTTCCTTAAAAAGACAGGGTCTCTAGGGCCAGGCACGGTGGCTCACGCCTATAATCCCAGCACTTTGGGAGGCCGAGGCAGGTGGATCACCAGGTCAAGAGATTGAGACCATCCTGGTCAACATGGTGAAACCCCGTCTCTACTAAAAATACAAAAATTAGCTGGGCATGGTGGCGCACGCCTGTTGTCCCAGCGACTCGGGAGGCTGAGGCAGGAGAATTGCTTGAACCCTGGAGGTGGAGGTTGTGGTGAGCCGAGATCGCGCCATTGCACTCCAGCCTGGGTAACAAGAGTGAAACTCCATCTCAAAAAAAAAAAAAAAAAAAAAGACAGGGTCTCTGTTGCCCAGGCTGGAGTACAGTAGCACAATCACAATCACAGTTTACTGCAGGCTTGAATTCCTGGGCTCGAGTGATCCTTCCACCTCAGCCTCCTGAGTGGCTGGGACTATAGACATGTACTGATACTCTTGGCTAATTTATTTCTTATTTATTTATTTATTTGATTAAGTCTTGTTCTGTCACCCAGGCTGGAGTACAGTGGCACGATCTCCACTCACTGCAACTTCTACCTCCTGGGTTCAAGCAGTTCTCCTGCCTCAGCCTCCTGAGTAGCTGGAACTACGGGTTTGTGCCACCACACCCAGCTAATTTTTGTATTTTTAGTAGAGATGGGTTACGGGTTTCACCATATTGGCCAAGCTGGTCTCAAATTCCTGACCTCATGACCCGCCTGCCTCAGCCTCCCAAAGTGCTGGGATTTCAGGTGTGAGCCACTGTGCCTGGCCTTGGCTAATTTTGATAAAAGCTTTTTGATATACAGTGCTTCGCTATGTTACCCAGGCTGATCTCAAATTTGTGGGCTCACATGATCCTCCCAAAGTGCTGGGAGTATAGGCATGAACCACAGTACCCTACCTGCACGTTATTTTTACAGAACGAAATACAGAGCATTGAATGGGATGTCACTCATCATTGGTGCCTGCTTGGGGCAGCTCACAAAAGTTGTTTCCAATCCCTACAATTCTCCTAGGGAAGTCACTAGCCATCCTGACCCATGATGAGCTTTCACCTTCATACCAAGGAAGATGAGCTAAGGGGATTTAGTCTCCCTGAAGTTACTCAGCTTCTAAGAAGCCCGTGAATCATTCCAGGTTTTCCCTCCTTTACTCAATAAATCACAACACAAACCAAAAGTCTTCTGGACACAGAGGCTTCCACTTTGGTCTGCGGAAATCTGGCCTCTGAGGGGACCCCAGAGCTGATTGTAAGTTCTGCTTCCCAGGACTTACAGGAGCCTGGGGCAGTTCACTCCCAAAGGTGAAGGCCACCTGGGGGCAGGACCGACCTCAGGCCCACATCCCAACCTCAGGGTGGCCCCAGCATTGCAGGCGTCTGATAGACAAGAAGTAGATCCTACAAGGACCACCTGGAGTGGACAGAGCAGGGAAGGGAGGACGGAATTTCCACACATGCACTAACTCCCCCAACAGATGAAGAAGATCACTGTGGAAATAGCCTGAGTGCTGAGCTAGACAGCAGGGTCTGACTCGTGTTCCTGGGAGCGTGGGGTGCTCTCACTACCCACCTCACAGGTTGTTAAAGACCAACGAAGAACCCACACATTAGGTAGCAAGTGAAGGGCCTGGCACGCGGCAAGCACTCAAATGTTAGGTACTGTCATTACTCATTAAGCATCAGGTATGGCAATTAGTGTGTGCTCAATACAAGTGAGCTATGCCTACCAAGCAAAAGGAAACAGAATGGTCTGAGGTAAAGGGAGATGATGCTGTGGTACACACAATGTGCCAGGCATAGAGGGACTGACTCCCATCTTGGCACTCCCCTCAGGGCTGGCGGGAGAGATGGTGTCCAGTGCTTGCTTCAGAGCTATGCTGAGAATCCATGAATGTGCTGGTGCCTGTCAAACTCCTCCAAAACCCCCTGGAGGTGGGGGTACCACAGACAGACCCTGCAGCTGGTTCCAGTCCCAGCCACTGGGGTCAAGAGGTGAGGCCTACAGTGAAAGAGGGTCTGAGCAGATGGCCCTCCAACCCTTCATCAGGTAATAGCAGGAGTACAGCATGGCAGTCAAGACCACCAAGCATACTTGCTGTGCAACCCTGGGTATACTACTTGACCTCTCTGAGCCTCAGTCTCACCTATAAAACAGAAATGACACACTTCACAGGATACCACGCAGACTGTATGTGTAGCTCAGAGCCTGGCAGTTAGTAGATGTTCTAGGATGGCAGACACTCACGTGGGAAGGCAAATGTGGAGCCCTCATACTGAACTCCCCACCCCAATGACCAGGCCTCTGGGTCTCTCACCTCCCAAAACCCGCTCTACAGTGCAGTCCTGGTCAATGCAGCCAGAAGCTGGAGTGTCACACCAAGAAGCCCTCCTCAGAGGACACAACCCTACAGCCAACACAGTAACCACAACATGGGCTCAATGCCTGCCCCACCCTGAGTAACCAGAACCCACTCACCACTCCAAGACCAACACCAAGCCTTGACACTTCCTGGGGACCTCTTCAGGGAGGCCCAACCATGTGTGACGTCACAAATAACATGCTGTCCTGTGCTGTCACCTGCCAGTCAACCTTTAGGACACAGTGCAGTGACACCTCCTCTGGGCAGCCTTCCCACCCCACCCCGTGCCATACGTAGAAGTCAGATGCCACCACAAACTCCTGCTGCACACACTGGGAGCTCCCCAAGAACAGGGACTGCGTGGTGACAACCCTAGTGTCCACAGCCCTTGAGTCAGGGCTAGCCACTCAGCATCAAGTCAGTAACTGTTAGCAACAGAATGGGCAAAACGATGTGGGCCCACAAGAGAAGCATTACTGCCAGGAGTGCTCTGTGCCACTGCGAAGTGCTGCGACCAACATACCGACTCGATCAAGTCCAGGGCTTCAGAGAGGCTAGAACCCACGGCAGGGATGAGGAGGTTTGTAGCCTCCACAACCCACTTGTAGGGCAGGCTCATTTCTGGCGGGGAGCCTTCCTGGTCCTCACGCTTCGGGAATTCCTCCAAGGGCTCTGGTGTTCGCACTGCATCCAGATCTGTAGGGATGGGTTCCTGCTCCTTCCAAGTGGTGGCTACTATAGGTTCCTCCTCACTGCTCTCCTCCTCCTTCATGGTAGGAGGGCCAGAGGGCCAGCTGGTCAGAAGACTTCCCTGTAAGACACAAGAATACACCGTGTGGATTTTGCTGAGATATAGACTATACAGTAGTTGCCAACTACAAGACACAACCTGAATCTAAGAAGGAAACTCCGATGAACCCAAATAGACATTCTACAAAAGAATCAGCCACACCATTTACTTCAAAATTAAATGCAATGTCTGGTTCTAGACCACATCATGGGCAGGAAAACATGAAATATAAACTGTAGATAAGCATCCTGAATCAAGCTTAAATTCCCTGTACTGAATTTAGCTTTACTGTGTTTATGTAAGCAAATGGACTTATTCTTAGGAATCTGTGCTACATAACTAACTCTCAAAGGGCTCAGATGAAAGAAGTAATACACAGAGGTTGGGTGCAGTGGCTCACACCTGTAATCCCAGCACTCTGGGAGGTCGAAGCAGGTGGATCACCTGGGGTCAAGAGTTCGAGACCAGCCTGGCCAACATTTTCACGGTGAAACACCATTCCTACTAAAAATACAACAACAGGCCGGGCGCGGTGGCTCAAGCCTGTAATCCCAGAACTTTGGGAGGCCGAGGCGGGTGGATCACGAGGTCAAGAGATCGAGACCATCCTGGTCAACATGGTGAAACCCCGTCTCTACTAAAAATACAAAAAATTAGCTGGGTATGGTGGCGCGTGCCTGTAATCCCAGCTACTCAGGAGGCTGAGGCAGGAGAATTGCCTGAACCCAGGCAGGTGGAGGTTGCAGTGAGATGGCGCCATTGCACTCCAGCCTGGGTAACAAGAGTGAAACTCCATCTCAAAAAAACAAAAAACAAAAAACAAAAAAACACAACAAAAAATTAGCCAGCCATGGTGGCAGGCACCTATAATCCCAGCTATTTGGGAAGCTGAGGCAGGAGAATTGCTTGAACCTGGGAGGTAGAGGCTGCAGCGAGCTGAGATCACACCATGGCACTCCAGCCTGGGCAACAAGACCAAAACTCCACTTTGAAAAAATAAAAAAAATAAAACTTTTAATGCTTAAATAAAAATTTAAAAATTAGATAGAGGACCAGGTGCTCATGCCTGTAATCCCAGCACTTTGGGAGGCTGAGGCAAAAGAATCCCTTGAGTTCATGAGTTCAAGGTTGCAATGAGTTATGATCACACCACTGCACTCCAGCCTGGGCAACATCGCAAGACTCTGTCTAATAAAAAGAAAAAGTTGGAGAGAGGGAGCTGGGGGCAGTGTCTCACACCTATAATCTTAGAACTCTGAAGGTTTCATGCAAGAAGACCCCTTGAGTTCATGAGTTCAAGGTTGCAGTGAGCTGTGATTGCACCACTGCACTCCAGACTGAGGTACAGGGGAAGACCCCGTCTCATTTAAAAAAAAAAAAAAAAAAAAAGGCTGGGTGAGGTAGCTCACGCCTGTAATCCCAGCACATCGGGAGGCTGAGGCAGGCAGATCACCAGGTCAAGAGATGGCGACCATCCTGGTTAACATGGTGAAACCCCATCTCTACTAAAAATACAAAGAAAATTAGCTGGACGTGGTAGTGTGTGCCTATAATCCAAGATACTCGGGAGGCTGAGGCAGGAGACTTGCTTGAACCCAGGAGGCAGAGGTTGCAGTGAGGCAAAATTGCACCACTGCACTCCAGCCTGGTGACAGAGCAAGACTCCGTCTCAAAAAAAAAAAAAAAAAAAAAAAGCCTGGGTGCAATAGCTCATGCCTGTAATCCCAGCATTTTGGGAGGCCGATCACGTGAAGTCAGGAGTTTGAGACCAGCCTGACCGACATGGGAAAACCCCGTCTCTACTAAAAATACAAAATTAGTGGGTGTGGTGGTGCATGCCTATAATCCCAGCTACTCAGGAGGCTGAGGCAGGAGAATCGCTTGAATCCAGGAGGCTGAGGTTGCAGTGAGCTGAGATCAGGTCATTGCACTCCAGCTTGGGCAACAAGAGCAAAATTCCGAACACGCCCCCCACAAAGTGAATTTTACTGTATGTAAATCATACCTTTATATCTTTATAAGATAAAGAAAAAAAGCTACCAAACTGGGAAAAAATAGTTACTACATGATAAAGGAGTAACATTCTTAACATACAAATAAAATTTACAAATCAAAAACAAGACAAAAAAAAAAAGGGAAGACCAAGGCAAATAACAAATTAGGGGGCAATTTCTTACCCTCATTACTAAAAGAAACGAAAACCAAAACATATTGTAAACCATAAATACATGCAATTCCTTTTTCTTTTGTGGTTTTTGTTTTTTTTTCTTGAGAAAAGTCTCTCTGTCGCCCACGCTGGAGTGCAGAGGCACACTCTCAACTCACTAAAACCTCTACATCCTAGGTTCATGTAATTCTCATGCCTAAGGATCCTGAGCAGCCAGGGACTACAGGTATGCACCACCACACCTGGTTAATGTTTTGTTTTGTTTTGAGACAGAGTCTCACTCTCTCTCTAGGTTGAAGTGCAATGGCATCACCTCACTCACTGCAACCTCTGACTCCCTGGTTCAAGCGATTCTCCTGCCTCAGCCTCCCGAGCAGCTGTGATTACAGGCACACACCACCGTGCCCAGCTAATTTTTGTATTTTTAGTAGAGATGGGTTTCACCATGTTGGTCGGGTCAGGCTTGTCTTGAACTACTGACCTCATGATCCGACGCCCTTGGCTTCCCAAAGTGTTACGATTACAGGCATGAGCCACCTCGCCAGGACAATTTTTTATGTTTTTAGTAGAGACGGGGTTTCACCCATACTGGCCAGGCTGGTCTTAAACTCCTGGCCTCAATTCATTTGCCAGCCTCAGCTTCCCAAAGTGCTGGGAATATAGGCATGAACCACCATGACTGGCCAACATATGCAATTTATTTGTCAATTATATCTTAATAAAGCTGAAAAAAAAGGACCAACTGCAAAGTAATTCAATTAAATTAAAATAAGAACATGTAATGAATTTGTTGCTTATTAAATCTGGCAAAGATGTTTTTTATATAACCATACCCAGTACTGACAATGAGGTCCCATTATCAGTACTGGCTATGGTTATATAAAAAACAAACAGTCCCATATAATGCCAACATCAGGATTAAACTGTACAACCTCTCTGGCAGTAATTCAGTAATGCTGATAAATCTTCAAACGTCCACACAATTTTACCCAACCAATCCACATCTATAAAATCAACCAGCCAGGCACCGTGCTCACACCCGTAATCCCAGCACTTTGGGAGGCTGAGGAGGGTGGACCATGAGGTCAAGAGATCAAGACCATCCTGGCCAACATGGTGAAACCCTATCTCTACTAAAAATACAAAAATCAGCTGGGCGTGGTGGCACACACCTGTAGTCCCAACTACTTAGGAGGCTGAGGCAGAAGAACCACTTGAACCTAGGAGGTGGAGGTTGCAGTGAGCGGGATTTCACCACTGCACTCCAGCCTGGTGACAGAACCAAGACTCATCTCAAAAAAACAAATGAACCACACATAGTTACAATGATAATCATTATAGCACTGATGGAAATAGTAACAGATCAACATAATGGTTTTAAGTAAGATAAAGCATATTCAGGAATGTTGGAGATCTGAATACATATAACAACATGGAAAGGTGTATTAAATAGAAAAAAAGCTGTAAAACAATAAGATATAATCTAATTTTATGCCAGGCACAGTGGCTCACGCCTGTACTCCCAGCACTTTGGGAGGCCAAGGGTGGAAAATTACCTGAGGTCAGGAGTTCGAGCCCAAACTGGCCAACATGGTGAAACCCCATCACTACTAAAAATACAAAAATCAGCCGGTGTGGTGGCGCACATCTATAATCCCAACTACTCAGGAGGCTGAGGTAGAAGAATCACTTGAACTCAGGAGGTGAAAGTTGCAGCAAGCTGAGATGATGCCACTGCCCTCCAGCCAGGTAAACAGAGCAAGACCCCATCTCTAAATGAATAAATAACTAGACAAGCAAGCTTATTAACCTTAAAAAGTGTTGGCAGGCATATTCAACAATATATTGATTCTTTATGAAAGTTGAGATGAGCAGGCTCAGCCTTCTGCATTGTCCAATCCTAAAAAGTTGTTAGTTTTTGCAATGATCACACATTACTTCTGAAGCAGAGGAAGCAATTTTATAATGGCAAGCACTGACCATGAGTGGGGGCAGTTGGGTGTGTTCCCATATATGAATTAACAGGCAAAATTCTTCTGGCAGTAATCTAAGAAAATGTATTAAGAGGTTTCTGTTCATTTTTTCAAATTTTTAATTTTTTTTTTAAAGACAGAGTCTCGCTGTCACCCAGGCTGGAGTGCAATGGTGCAAACTTGGCTCACTGCAACCTCTGCCACACCGATTCAAGTGATTCTCAATTCTCATGCCTCAGCCTCCCCAGTAGCTGGGATTACAGGCCAGTGTCACCACGCCCACCTTGGCCTCTCAAAAGTGCTGAGGTAACAGGTGTAAGCCACCACACCTGGCCTGTTTGCTTTTTTTTTTTTTTTTAGACAGGGTTTCGCTGTTGTTACCCAGGCTGGAGTGCAACAGCACGATCTCAGCTCACCACAACCTCCGCCTTCTGGATTCAAGCAATTCTCCTGCCTCAGCCTCCTGAGTAACTGGGACTACAGGCACGTGCCACCATGCCCAGCTAATTTTTGTATTTTTAGTAACTGCACTGTTTCATTGTGCAGTTATGTCTTGAGAATGTCCTAGAGATGAAGAGATACATTTGGTGCTTGGGGGAACCCTCTTGGCTGAGTGTTGTGGCTTATTCCTGTAACCCCTGCATTTTGGGAGCCCAAGTGGGAGAATTGCTTGAGACCAGGCATTGTTGACCAGCCTGGGCAACATATGGAGACTCTAGCCCTACAAAAAAAAAAAATGCTGGGTACAGTGGCACACACCTGTAGTTCCAGCTACTTCCAAGCCTGGAGCAGGAAGTTCACTTGAGCCCAGTAATTCAACAGAGTGAGACTATGCCTTTAAAAAAGCAAACAGGCGGCCAGGCGCGGTGGCTCAGGCCTATAATCCCAGCACTCTGGGAGGCCAAGGTGGGTGGATCATGAGGTCAAGAGATCGAGACCATCCTGGTCAACATGGTGAAACCCCGTCTCTACTAAAAATACAAAAATTAGCTGGGCATGGTGGTGCGTGCCTGTAGTCCCAGCTACTCGGGAGGCTGAGGCAGGAGAATTGCTTGAACCCAGGAGGCGGAGGTTGCGGTGAGCCGAGATCATGCCATTGCACTCCAGCCTGGATAACAAGAGCGAAACTTCATCTCAACAAAAAAAAAGAAAGAAACTAATTAAATAAATAGCACACCAGAAAGAAGACACTGGAGAGGAATGAGTAAGGCTGAAACCAACAAGTCTGGGCACAGTAGCTCATGCCTGCAATCCCAGCACTTTGGGAGGCTGAGGTGGGTGGATCACCTGAGGTCAGCAGTTCGAGACCAGCCTGGCCAACATGGTAAAACCCATCTCTACTAAAAATACAAAAATTCGCCGGGCATGGCAGCACATGCCTGTAATTCCAACTTCCCAGCTACTTGGGATGCTGAGGCAGGAGAATCACTTGTACCCAAGAGGTGGAGATTGTAGCAAGCAGACATGGCGCCACAGTACTCCAGTCTGAGCAAGAGCGAGCCTCTGTCTCAAAAGAAAAAGAAAAAAAAAAAAAACTGACCTCCTGTCCTCAGGGTCATGGTCTGAGGCTCAGTCGCAGCCCAGCACAGTCAGCACTTCAAACACTCCAAGTGTCAGGGGACAAAAGGCAAGTCAATAACTAGCTTTCAGCACAGTCGAGTTTTGAGAGACTAACATCAGTTATCTCTGTCCTATGCTGAAAGTCTTCTATGAGTTGCCTGATGCCCACTGTTTCGCTTTGTGAAACAAAGATCTTTTCTTCAATCAGAAGTAAAAGATCGAAAGCATACTACTTAGATGTACAAGAAACTGTCAGAAGAAGACTCCTCTGGTTAAGAGATGCACAGGGAGTTGAAACTAGAAAAAGAAGTCATTTTACTGTTCATTTTATACCTTTCTCTACCATTTGAAAGTCATCCAGGGCAGGGTGCAGTGGCTCAAGCCTGTAATCCCAGCACTTTGGGAGGCCGAGATGGGTGGATCATGAGGTCAAGAGATCGAGACCATCCTGGTCAACATGGTGAAACCCCATCTCTACTAAAATACAAAAATTAGCTGGGCGTGGTGGCGCGCGCCTGTAGTCCCAGCTACTTGAGAGGCTGAGGCAGGAGAATTGCTTGAACCCAGAAGGTGAAGGTTGCAGTGAGATCGCGCCACTGCACTCCAGCCTGGGTAACAAGAGCGAAACTCCGTCTCAAAAACAAAAAAAAAGAAAAGAAAGTCATCCAACAGGAGAATTCATATTGGAAAAATCGAGAGACAGTCTCTAAAATTGAAAAATCAAGAAATAGAGCAAAAAACATAATATATTGCTCTAGCAGGGCACTGTGGAAGAATTTTAGCTGTCAACAAGTTACCTCTAGCCAATAAAAAGAGGGGAAGATTTTAAAAAATTATTAAATAGTTCACACCATTACAGAAAAGATTAGAATATAGTATAGAGGACAATTGTTACCTACCACATATCCAGCATCACCAAATCTTAATGTTTTGTCATGCTTGCTTCAAACTGTTATTTTATTTATAAATAAAAGCTGAAAAGTAGTGGCAGGATCTTGACTCACTGCAACCTCCACCTCAGTCTCCCAAGTAGCTGGGATGACAGGTGCACACAATCACGCACAGCTAATTTGTTTTTTTTTTCTGTTTATAGAGATGGGGTTTCGCCATATTGATCAGGCTGGTCTTAAACTCCTGGGCTCAAGAGATCCATCCACATGCCTTGGCCTCCCAAAGTGCTGGGATTACACCACATCCTGCCCAAATTTTTATTTTGAAATATAACCTTACAGAGATCGTTAAAAAATAGAAATAAGGGGCCAGGCGCGGTGGCTCAAGCCTGTAATCCCAGAACTTTGGGAGGCCGAGGCGGGTGGATCACAATCATGAGGTCAGGAGATCGAGACCATCCTGGTCAACATGGTGAAACCCTGTCTCTACTAACAATACAAAAAATTAGCTGGGCATGGTGGCGCGTTCCTGTAATCCCAGCTACTCAGGAGGCTGAGGCAGGAGAATTGCCTGAACCCAGGAGGTGGAGGTTGCTGAGATAGTGCCATTGCACTCCAGCCTGGGTAATGAGCGAAATTCCGTGTCAAAAAAACAAACAAACAAACACAAAAATAGAAATATACACTTTGCTCTGGTGTATAGAACAGGGAATGTTAACATAAGTATATACTGATTTCATTTTTAAAACTGCAAATGTTAGCTGGGGCACGGTGCCTCACACCTGTAATCCCAGCACTCTGAGAGGCTAAGGTGGGTGGATCATTAAGGTCAGGAGTTTGAGACCAGCTTGGCCAACACGGTGAAATCTTGCCTTTACTAAAAATACAAAAACTAGCCAGGCATGGTGGTGCACACCTGTAATCCCAGCTACTCAGGATGCTAACTTAAGAGAATTGCTTGAACCTGGGAGGCGGAGGTTGCAGTGAGCTGAGATCAAGTCATGCACTCCAGCCTGGGCAACAGAGTGAGATTCCATCTCTTTAAATAAATAAATAAATAAATAAATGTTGCAAATGTAGTGCCAGTCATGCTGGCTCACACCTCTAATCCCAGCACTTTGGGAGGCCAATGCAGATGGATCTCTTCAGGCTAGGAGTTGGCCAACATGGTGAAACCCCATCTCTACTAAAAATACAAAAATTAGACAGGCATGGTGGTGCACACCTGTAATCTCAGCTACTCAGGTGGCTGAGGCATCAGAATCACTTGAACCCGAGATCACACCCCTGCACTCCAGCCTGGTCAGCAGAGCAAGACTGTCTCAAAACAAAACAAACAAAAGACTGCAAATGTAATACCATATATTATTTGTTAATTTCTAGAAAAGTCAAAATTATAGAGACAGAAAACAGATTAGAATGCAAGGAGCTAAGGGTAGAAAAAAGGCTAAGAAAAAGAGCACAAGGGAATTCTGGGGTGATGGGACTTTGGTATACCTTGATTGTGGCATACCTTGATTGTGGCAGTGGTTACATGACTGTATGCTTTGTCGTAACTCAAAACTACACTAGAGCATATAAATTACAACTCAATACATTTTCTAATTTCTTTAAAGTAAAAAGATAGAGACGGGGTTTCACCATGTTGCCTGCACTGGCCTCCAACTCCAGGGCTCAAGCAATCCACCTCAGCTTCAGTTCCCCAAAGTGCTGGGATTACGGGTCACATCTGGTTTTATTTTTCATTGCAAAAATGCTTTCAGTTTTAAAAAATGAGAATGAGCAACAGGTAAGAAGGAGGCCACCAACAAGGACAGATGGAGGCTGAGGATCTCCTTAACTAATTCATAGTTTTATATATTCAGCTTTCTCTGCTATCCTTCATCTGGAGGCAGACAAGTGCCAGTTACGTGCAAAGGTGTCACAAGGCCCCTGAAGCACATGGCCCACTTTTAGACTCTGTGGCAGAAACAGATGAATAGCTGCGGACAAGGTGTTCAATGAGATGGTGTTAGATGAATGTGAAATCAAACCAAGTTGGAGGCTGAGCAGCTGTCTCACCTGCCCTTCCGCTGGCTGGGCACTCTGGAGGCCGTCCTTGTCCTCAAGCTCCAGCAGCAAATACACCGGGGGCTTGCAGTCTTTGGACTCGCTCAGGAAGCCTCCCGTGTCCACCTTCCTTTTGATGGTAGAGTTCCAGTGATTCTTCACAGCATTGTCTGTCCTGCAGGGGGGGCAGCAGGGGGCCTCTGAACCCTAGTTCTGTGAGTGGGGTGCCACCAGACACATCACTAACCTCCCAAAGCCACACTCCTGCTCCTGTACATGAATCTTCCACTGGATGAACTCTAAGGTCTCTTTCAGCTCCAAGATGAAGTCTCATGAGTCTCTAGCCCTAATGATTTACAGAGCATTTCCATGAAACTCTATAAAATAAGCAACTGAATCACTCAGGCTATGACAAAAATTATAAACTGACATCAGCTACTGTCAGGTTCAGGTAAAAAAAAAAAAATCAACAACAACAACATTTAATTTTAAAAAATTGTAAAAGCAGAACAGTGGCTAATGCCTGTAATCCCAGCACTTTGGGAGGTGCTGGGCATGGTGACAGGCACCTGTAGTCCCAGCTACTTGGGAGGCTGAGGCATGGGAATTGCTGAAACCCAGGAGGTGGAGGTTGTAGTGAGCCGAAATCATGCCACTGCACTCCAGCCTGGGCAACAGAGTGAGACTCCATCTCAAAAAAAAAAATGAATAAAAATAAGAATTAAAAAAATAATAAAAATTTTAAAAATGATAAAACCGCAGATATGGGCTGGGCGCGGTGGCTCACACCTGTAATCCCAGCACTTTGGGAGGCCAAGGCGGGTCGATCACGAGGTCAAGAGATCGAGACCATCCTGGTCAACATGGTGAAACCCCGTCTCTACTAAAAATACAAAAAATTAGCTGGGCATGGTGACGCGTGCCTGTAATCCCAGCTACTCAGGAGGCTGAGGCAGGAGAATTGCCTGAACCCAGGAGGCAGAGGTTGCGGTGAGCTGAGATCACGCCATTGCACTCCAGCCTGGGTAACAAGAGCGAAACTCCGTCTCAAAAAAAAAAAACAAAAACTGAAGATATGTGCTTGGAACTCTCACCCCCTTCCCTGCCCACTTTGTATGTGTAGAAACCATAAGCAAACACTGCCTGCTCATTCCCACTGAGTCTCACGCTGACCTCAGACTCAAGGCCTGTTCACCTCCCACAGACCAGTAAGTTGCCAGAGATCAGAAGGCCCACTACTGTTCACCTCCCTGAGCCTTGGTTTCTTTATCTGGAAGTCAGAAGACTATGTCATACTCCAACACTCACTGAAGATTCAGGGAGAAGACACATCTTTAACAGAACAGTAGCATAAAGCAGAGAGTAGGTTAGTAGAGAAGCATGTAGTAAGTAACAGAGAGGCACGGAATAATAGAGAAGAATGGGGTGGTACCATGAAAGCGTATAGAAGTATAGTGGTGAGAAGCAAGCAGCAGGTCAGGTGCAGTGGCTCACACCTATAATCCCAGCACTTTAGGAGGCCAATGCAGTCCCATCACCTGAGGTTATGAGTTTGAGACCAGCCTGGCCAACATGGTGGAACCCCCATCTATACTAAAAATACAAAAATTAGCCAGGCATGGTGGCACGCACCTGTAGTCCCAGCAACTTGTGAGGCTGAGGTAGGAGAATCGCTTGAACCCAGGAGTTGGAGGTTGCAGTGAGGCCAGATTGTGCCATTGCACTTCAGCCTGGGTGACAGAGCGAGACTCCATCTCAAAAAAAAAAAAGGCAGCAAGCATCGGTAGAGGAGTACAGAGGGCAGGGTGGTGTGCTACCAGAGAAGCTTGCAAGAGGTAAGCTGCAGAGGCAGTAAGGCCCTGCAGCAACACACAGTGCCATAGTAGGGCAGAGGTGCTGACACACAGTAGGCACTAGCTTTTTTGGAGTGCCAAGCAGAGTGCTCCTCCCTTCAAAAGTGAACAGGGAATAATAGCTTGACTGAGCACCCTGTCTAAGAGGATATCCTCAGATCTGCACCACAAGCCCTCAGGGACACAATGCTCACCGGGCAAAATCTTCTGTACCTACAGCGCATCCAGTCCCCCAGCTGCCCAGCGTGTTGCCAACAACTTCTACCTATGACCTTTCCCGTAGAACAGCCCTTGGAAGCGGATCACCTGAGGTTAGGGGTTCTAGACCAGCCTGGCCAACATGGTAAAACCCATCTCTACTAAAAATACAAAAATCAGCCAGGCATGGCAATGCATGCCTGTAAACCCAGGTACTCAGGAGGCTGAGGCAGAATTGCTTGAACCTGGGAGGCGGCCTCCCCAAGTGCTGGGATTAGAGGCGTAAGCCACCATGCCCAGCCATAAACATTATTTTAATAATAACTATCAAAAATTATTGGAACAACAGAGACGTTATGGTGAAGTTGGAAAACCTAAGAAAGCTCATCTCCTATAGCAGAAGATCAACATGTAAAATGGCACATCACTTACAGAGATAGTGATAAAGAACTCAAAAAGATGAGTCTGTTTTGGTAGAGTGATTTAAGAGGTCAGGCTGATCTCAGAACACCTGACCTCAAGTGAGCCACCCACCTGGGCCTCCCAAAGTGATGGGATTACAGGCATGAGCCACCATGCCCTGGAGCCGAGGCTGGGTGTTAGAGAACAAGACCACCGCACCCACCATGGAAACCTCCTCTATCAGAAACACGGACATGACTTCCTGGGAGCCTTCCCTAAGCCCCAAGAAGACAGCTCACCTCCCTGGCAACATCTTGGCGATTTCGGCCCAGCGGTTGCCCAGCACCTTGTGGGCCTCGCAGATGATGCGGTCCTCCTCCTCAGTCCAGCAAGACTTCTTCACCTCAGGGTTGAGGTGGTTGTGCCAACGTTCACGGCACTGCTTCCCCAGCCGGCCCTTCAGGTGCTTGGCAATCAGTGTCCACTGCTTTGTGCCATACTTCTTAACCAGCTCGATGACCTTGGAGAAAAGCCTCTGGGTAGCCAGTGGCACCGGCCCCTCCCTCGCCCACCATAGCCCCTCACATCCACTTAAGCCTTGCTGTGGCCCTCAGAGGCGCCACTTACCACACCCTCTCAGGTAACACAGAAGCCACTGAGCAGGTTGTGGGGATGCCACCCAGGATGCCTTTGTATAGCCCACAGAGGCTACCTAAGGATCTGACCTTCCCTCTCATTTACTGCCTGGAATAAATCCAGGCCAAAAATGCCAGAAACTCTTTCTAGATTGGTGATCAAGTCGGGTAAAGAAGGGAACCAGAGTTCTGCTTCCCTCTTCAGGGCTCAATCCAGTAAGTTAAGTAGAAAAGAGCAGAGGAAACTGGGTGTGGTGGCTCACACCTGTAATCCCAGCACTTTGGGAGGCCAAGGCAGGCAGATCACAAGGTCGAGAGATGGAGATGAGCCCAGCCAACATGGTGAAATCTCATCTCTACTAAAAATACAAAAATTAGCCAGGCATGGTGGTGGCAGGCGCCTGTAGTTCCAGTCCTCCGGAGACTGAGGCAGGAGACTTGAACCCAGGAGGCGGAGGTTGCAGTGAGCTGAGATTGTGCCACTCCATCTCAAAAAAACAAAAAGGCAAGGCCGGGCGCGGTGGCTCACTCCTATAATCCCAGCACTTTGGGAGGCCAAGGCGGGTGGATCACGAGGTCAAGAGATAGAGACCATCCTGGTCAACATGGTGAAACCCTGTCTCTACTAAAAATACAAAAATTAGCTGGGCATGGTGGTGCGCGCCTGTAGTTCCAGCTACTTGGAAGGCTGAGGCAGGAGAATTGCTTGAACCCAGAAGGTGGAGGTTGCGGTGAGCCGAGATCATGCCATTGCACTCCAGTCTGGGTAACAACAGCGAAACTCTGCCTCAAAAAAAAAAAAAAAGATACAGTGGTAAAAGGACAATGCAACAATAAGAGATCTTAATACTCAGGTACATAAGACCCATAACGAGATTTAGACTCAACGAGACAGAAAATTATTAAGTATATCCAGGACTTCAACTCAGATCTGGAACAAGTAAACTCAATAAATATTTATAGAGTTCTCCATTTTAAATACACAAAATATTGATCGGCCATTATTAATACCCATTTTTAGAATGAAGCAATACTCCTGTTCTCTCTCCCTCTTTTTCTTCCTCTCCTTCTCTCCTTTTTCTACTTTTCAACATCCTAGTTCCTCACCTCTACTCAATACATTCCTCTGAACACCTGATTCCTTGTGATTCTCCCGTCCCACTGAAACCTCCAATCCATTAAAAAAAAAAAAAAAAAAAAAAAGCAGAGGGATAAAGAGGACCAACCCACATGGGGGGGTCCAAACTAAAGATGGGAAATAGACTTTCCCACCCCAGCCATGCCCCAGGCTGCCACAAGACCCTCCAGCACTTTCATGGAAATTGGGAGGGTACAGGCTAAGCCGTGGTATCAGGCATTGCAGGCTGACCTAGCTGGACCCGAGTCCCCACTTGCCCTCTCAGGCAGGCTTCCTAGCTCAGGACACAAACCACAACATAGGAAGCCACAAGAGCCAGGCTAGACCCAGCCTATGCAACAGACACACATGTTCCCATGTGCACACAGACCACAGCAAAATGAAGAATGGATGCCTCTTGGACAAAGATTTGGGTGAAGAAATACTTGACTTCCTTTCTGTATGGTTTAAATTTTTATAGCAACCACGTATCACTTTCATTTTTCTTTTAAGGGATTTTATGTTTTTACTTTTTTGAGACTGGGTTTCACTCTGTAGCCCAGGCTGGGGTGCAGTGGGATAATCTCAGCTCACTGTAAACTCTGCCTCCCAGGTTCAAGCAATTCTCCCGCCTCAGCCTCCCAAGTAAACTGGGATTACAGGCACACCACCACACCTAGCTAATTTTTGTATTTTTAAATAGAAATGGACAGGGTTTCACCATGTTGACCAGGCCGTTCTCGAACCCCTGACCTCAGAATATCTGCCCACCTCGGCCTCCCAAAGTGCTGATATTACAGGTGTGAGCCACCACAACCAACCAAAAAAAGGGTTTTCAAATTAAATTTTATTCTTTTTTTTTTTTTTAAAGAGACAAGGTCTCGGCTGGGCTTGGTGGCTCATACCTGTAATCCCAGCACTTTGGGAGGCCAAGGTGGGGGCAGATCACCTCAGGTCAGGAGTTCCAGACCAGCCTGGACAAAATGGTGAAACCCCATCTCCACTAAAAGTTCAAAAAATTACAGGAGTCATGGTGGGAGCCTGTAATTCCAGCTACTTGGGAGGCTCAGGCAGAATCACTTGAACCAAGGAGGCAGAGGTTGCAGTGAGCTCAGATACTGCCACTGCACTCCAGCCTGGCATCAGACCAGGCACAGTGGGTTACACCTGTAATCCCAGCACTTTGGGAGACTGAGGCAGGTGGATCATGAAGTTAGGAGCTCGAGACCATTCTGGCCAACACGGTGAAACCCCATCTCTACTAAAAACTACAAAAAAACCAGATGGGCATCATGACATACACATGTAGTCCCACGTACTCAAGAGGTTAAGACAGGGGAATCACTTAAAACAAGGAGACGAAGTTTACTGTGAGCTGAGATCACACTACTGCACTCCAGCCTGGCAACCGAGAAAGACTCATCTCAGAAAAAAATAAAAGAGAGAGACAAGGTCTCAAACTGGGCATGGTGGCTCATGCCTGTAATCCCAGCACTTTGGGAGGTCAAGGTGAGTGGATCACCTGAGGTCAGGAGTTCAAGACCAGCCTGACCAAAAATGGCAAACCCCGTCTATTAAAAATACAAAACTCAGCCAGGCATGGTGGTGTGTGCACCTGTAATCTCAGCTGCTCAGGAGGCTGAGGTAGGAGAATCGCTTGTACCCAGCAGGCAGAGGTTGCAGTGATCAGAGATAGGGCCATTGCACTCCAGCCTGGGCAACAAGAGTGAAACTCCATCTCAAAAAAAAAAAAAAACCTAAATTTTTTATTTTTGCTCAAAGCAATAGGAAGAGATAAGAATAAAACTAAAAAAAACACCAACTAAATTTTATTTATTTATTTATTTATTTTAAGAGCCAGGGTCTTACTCTGTCACCCAGGCTAGAATGCAGTGGTGTGATCATGGCTCACTGCAGCCTTGAACTCCTGGGTTCAAATGATCCTCCCAACTCAGCCTCCAGAGTAAAGGCACCCTACCACCGCACTGAGTTAATTTTAAGGCAAGGTGCTGGTCACGGCTCATGACTGTAATCCCAGAACTTTGGAAGGCCAAGACAAGAGGATACCATTAACCCTGTAGTTCAAGACCAGCCTGGGAAACACAGGGAGACCCCATCTCTACAAATTAAAAAAAAAAGACCAGGAATGATGGCTCATACCTATAATCCCAGCACTTTGGGAGGCTGATGTGGGAGGATCACTTGAGCCCAGAAGTTCAATCAGCCTGGGCAGCATAACGAGATGCTGTCTCTACAAAAAATTTTTTAAAAGATTAACCAGGCATGGTGGCACATGTAGTACCAGCTACATTGGAAGCTGAGGTGGGAAGAATACTTGGGGGTAGGAGAAATGCTTGGGCCTAGGAGGTCGAGGCTCCAATAAGCTGTGATTGTGCCACTGTACTCCAGCCTGGATGACAGCACAAACTCCCACCTCAAAAAATCAATCAAATAAAAAATTAGCCAATGTTCTCCAACCGGTGCAACAAAGTAAGACCCATCTCAAAAGAAATTAATTTAAAAATGCCTAGTTCCCATGTCTCACTCCTTCCCTTGAGCCATGCCTGCCTTGGTGGAATGACATCCTCTGGGCTGGCATCAGGGAAAAGAGATGCAGAACTCCCAAGGCAGCCCAGGGCAGTCGTGGTAATACTACTGCTGGTTCTAGCCTGGGGACATCCCCAACCTCTGAGTCTTACTCTCCCCATCTATAAAATGAGACCAACAACTTCTGCCCACCTCCATAGGACTGCCATGGGGATCAAAAGAAGGCATATGAGCCAGGCACGGTGGCTCATGCCTGTAATCCCAGCACTTTGGGAGGCCAAGGCGGGTGGATCACGAGGTCAAGAGATCGAGACCATCCTGGTCAACATGGTGAAACCCCATCTCTACTAAAAATACAAAAAATTAGCTGGGCATGGTGGCACGTGTCTGTAATCCCAGCTACTCTGGAGGCTGAGGTAGGAGAATTGCCTGAACCCAGGAGGCAGAGGTTGCGGTGAGCTGAGATCATGCCATTGCACTCCAGCCTGGGTAACAAGAGCGAAACTCCATCTCAGAAAAAAAAAGAAGGCACATGTGATGCTCTGTGCCCTGTGAAGAAGGTCACAGGGCACAATCATCATTAAATTAGGGATAGCAGCAGCTGCCATTTGCTGAGAGCTCACCATGTACAGGATCTGCAAGCCCCATACAAGCATCACCTGCTTAACTCATAACAACGCTGCACTGTGGCTGTTCCCCTCTATGGCTAGAGCAAGAGAAGCCAAATCATCTGAGACATTCAGAGACTTGGAATCTCGGGGCTAGAGCCAGGGCAGCATGGGAGTGTCCAGACTTGCTGGTAGACAACTCAGTGCTTAGCCTGACAACCCCACAGGGACAATCTCACAGTCCCCAGATTCACTGATGGGTGAAGGCCCACTGTGCAAGGCACTGCCACAGCAGTTACCTTTTGGTCTTCCTCTTTAGTCCATGGCCCCTTGACAAGGTCTGGATTCAAAACTCTGAGCCACCTGTACTGGCATTGCTGGTCAGTGCGGTTCTGGGAAAAGAACAGAAGAACAAACCAATCCATGAGAACTTCTGGGACCTCAGGCTGGGACCCTGGTTAAGTACTAGGCTCGGGCCGGGCGTGGTGGCTCAAGCCTATAATCCCAGCACTTTGGGAGGCCGAGGCGGGTAGATAACGAGGTCCAGATATCGAGACCATCCTGGTCAACATGGTGAAACCCCATCTCTACTAAAAATACAAAAAATTAGCTGGACATGGTGGCGCGTGCCTGTAATCCCAGCTACTCAGGAGGCTGAGGCAGGAGAATTGCCTGAACCCAGGAGGCAGAGGTTGCGGTGAGCCAAGATCGCACCATTGCACTCCAGCCTGGGTAATAAGAGCGAAACTCCGTCTCAAAAAAAAAAAAAAGTACTAGGATCAGGGGCCAATGGCCTAGGACTAGGCACACCTTAAGTAGGTGTGTCTGTTCCATGTGGCCACCACACATTACACCTCCAAATCCCAGAACGCAGACAGGCTTCTCTTTGCTTCAAGAGGGCAAAATCGGGCCCTTGTGGGAAGCCACCCCCCCACCATCTGAACACAAGGGGCCACCATCACAAGTCTTTAACTCCTTGTATGTCAGGGACCCCTGTTTTTTTCTAGAACATTTTTATTCCCTGAAGAGTTCAGATTACACAGAAGAGGGGGAGGTGAGGAAATGGCCCAGGAAGGGGTCTGGTGACTTGGTCCCTGAGCATCCCAGGCGGTAAGCCACAGGGCAGCTCCTTCCATAACCCCTCTCTCCCTCCCAGACACCTGCAGGTCAGGGGTGGGAGGGCCTGAGAAAGAGGTCCTGAGGGAGGACCCCCTCATCATCAGGAAACTCTAAATGCTCAGATGTGGTAGCACCTCACAGCCCTGTAGGGGCCTCACCATGAAGCCTGCTGAAAGCATCACTTCCCCTCAGTTTCAGTCTCACTGTTGAGAAACCGAACACCTGTTCACTCCTGACTTAACAGGAAGAAATGCAGATATGCATCATATGCTGCAAATGTCTCACAGTCTGAAGACTACCAGGCACACTGAGGAGCCTGGAGATGTTTACATCAGGGTGCCTTGAATGCCAGTTTGGGAAGACAGATCCTACAAAGGTCAATTTGCCCTGTTTTATTTGGTTGTGTTTTGAGAGGCTTAGCAAGGAACTCCCTTTTCTCCTCCTTGGCAGAAAGTGTGTCCCAGGCACACTGTTCTCCTAGAGCCCTTGCCCCAAGGGAGGGCCACAGAGGGACTGTACTCACAGGGAAGTGGCTGGCCAGGAACTTCCAATCCTGCTGTCCAAACTGCCTCACCAGGGCTCTCAGCTGCTCGTCCTGCCAACACCAGAAAGACAGGGGCTCAGCACACATACGTGCAGAAAACCTCAGGGCTGTCTGTGATGGAGCCCAGTCTAAAAGGAACAGCCTTGTTCATTCATTCCGTCATAAAGTGAATACCTACTACTAGGCGACTCCATCTCAAAAAAAAATTCCTCCCAAAATGGAACTGCCAATTCACACAATAACATGAATCTCAGTCACTATGATGTATGAAAGTCAGACATAAAAGGGTACACACCATATGATTTCATCCATACAAAATTCTAGAAAATGCAAACTAAGCTATAGGGACAAAAAGTGGTTTCTGAGGCCAGTGTTGGAAAGGGTAGAACAGCAAAGCGGGGCAAGGAATGTCTTGGGGACAACGGAAATGTTCTATAGCCTGGCTATGCTGGTGGTTCCATTGAATCGTACTATAAACAGCCGTAGTTAATTGCATATAAAGTTTTCCTCAATCAAACTGATTAATATTTAAAGAAAACATCAGCCAGGCACGTTGGCTTAGGCGTGTAATCCCAGCACTCATGGGAAGCCGAGGCAGTCAGATCACTTAAGGTCAAGAGATTGAGACCATCCTGGTCAACATGGTGAAACCCCGTCTCTACTAAAAATACAAAAAATTAGCTGGGCACGGTGGTGCATGCCTGTAATCCCAGCTACTCAGGAGGCTGAGGCAGGAGAACTGCCTGAACCCAGGAGGCGGAGGTTGCGGTGAGCCGAGATAGCGCCATTGCACTCCAGCCTAGGTAACAAGAGCAAAACTCCGTCTCAGAAAAAAAAAAAAAAATATATATATATATATATATAAATAAAAATAAAAGTTAGCTGGGTGTGGTGGCGTACACCTTTAATTCCAGCTACTCAGAAGGCTGGGACAAGAGAATCGCTTGAACCTGGAAGGTGGAGGTTGCAGTGAACCAAGATCATGTCACTGCACTCCAGCCTGGGCAAGAGCAAGACTGAGACTCCATCTCAAAGAGAAAAAAGAAAGCAAATGTGATGCATATATACAATGAAATATTACTAAGTCATGGATGAAAGCTGAGGACACAATGCTATGTCAAATAGCCAGACGCAACAAGGCAAATACTCATGACTCCACTCACACAAAGCATCTAAAATAGTCAAAATCAGGTCAAGCACAGTGGCTCATGCCTGTAATTCCAGCACTTTGGGAAGCCAAGGCAAGCGGATCACCTGAGGTCAGGAGTTCCAGACCAGCCTGGCCAACACGGTGAACCCTCATCTCTAGTCCTCTAGTCGGGAGGCTAAGGCAAGACAATCACCTGAACCTGGGAGGTGGAGGATGCAGTGAACCGAAATTTTTTCAGAGAGCGAGACTGTTGGAAAAAAAATAAAATACTCAAAATCACAGAAACAGAGTAGAAAGGTAGCTGCCAAGGACTGGAGGGTGGGAGGAGAGTAACTCATGTTTAATTAGTTTCAGTTTTCCTTCCTCCTTTTTTTTGAGACAGGGTCTCGCTCTGTCACCCAGGCGGGAGTGCAGTGATACAAACACACCCACCACATCCTCAACCTCATGGACTCAAGTGTTCCTCCCACCTTAGCCTCCCAAGTAGGTGGGACCACAGACACACACTACCACGCCTGGCTAATTTTTGTTTTTTTGTAGGGACAGGATCTTACATGTTACTCAGGCTGGTCTAGACTGCCTCAAGCAATCTCCTGCCACAGCCTCCCAAAGTGCTGGGATCACAGAACTGAGCCACCTTACAGACCTGAGCCACCGTGACTCGCCAAGTTAGTGGGTATTTTCTGTTTTGTTTTTAATGACAGGGTCTTGCTATGTTGCCCAGGCTGGTCTAAGGACTCCTGGACTCAAGAAATCCTCCTGCTTTTCAGCCTCCTACAGTGCTGGGGTTACAGGCATAAACTACCATACCCAATCAAGTTTCCATGAAAAAGTTTGAGTGATCTTTTGCAAAACAATCTGAAAATACTTAACACCATGAAATTACAAAGTTAAAGGTGGTTAACAGGGTAGATTTAAGGGGGAGAAAACGAGGATAAATTTAAAGTGAGATGCTTTTGCCAAACATACAAATTTATGTGTGTATATATGTATATATGCTCCTAGACAGAAAAATTCATCACCATGTGGCCCATGACAGGAATCTAAGCCCTCAACCACATCTTAGCTAGAACCAGCACAGGCTAGGCAAAATCACTGTAAATCCTTTGGGTGAGCCAGCCCAGGCCTACACCCACATGTCCACCCACAGCCAGCACAGGACACCCTTCCCTATCTATACCATGCCCCTCCCGCCCCTGGCCAGGCTCACACCTGCTTCCTCCCATGTTCCCCAGTCCATCTCCAGCACCACCACCCTCCCTGACAACTGATATGGATACTATCTTTTCCAAACTTAGACTTTTCCCATTCCTCTTGGGCCTCCCCCACCTGGTCAGCTCCATCCCCGCACTGCCCTCTCCACAGTCACCTCTTGCCTGCCTGGCACAGGGCCCCCTCCCACTCCCTTCGCACTGGTCTCTCAGCCCCAGCCTGCTCTGTATCTCATTGATCCCCCACACAGATGAGCTCCTGTGAAACCCAGCTACATTCACATCATTCCCTGCTTTAAAAACCTTTTATCTGTCAGGTTCAGTGACTCACAACTGTGATCCCAGCACTTTGGGAGGCCGAGACGGGTGGACCACAAGGTCAGACATTCAAGACCAGTCTGGTCAACACGGTGAAAACCCATCTCTACTAAAAATACAAAACTTAGCTGGGTGTGGTGAAACGCGCCTATAATCCCAGCTATTCAGGAGATTGTACCACTGGACTCTAGCCTGGCGACAGAGTGAGACTCTCTCAAAAAAAAAAAAGAAGGCCGGGCGCAGTGGCTCACGCCTATAATCCCAGCACTTTGGGAGGCCTGAGCAGGTGGATCACAAGCTCAAGAGATCGAGACCATCCTGGTCAACACGGTGAAACCCTGTCTCTACTAAAAAAAAATACAAAAATTAGCCGGGCATGGTGGCGTGTGCCTGTAGTCCCAGCTACTCGCGAGGCTGAGACAGGAGAATTGCCTGAACCCAGGAGGCGGAGGTTGCGGTGAGCCGAGATCGTGCCATTGCACTCCAGCCTGGATAACAAGAGCGAAACTCCATCTCAAAAAAAAAAGAAAAATAAAAAAGAAAAAGAAAAAGAAAAGAAACCAATATAAACAATACAATACAAACAAAAACAACCAAGCCTAAAATTAAAGACATTTATGATGTTAACTGTGGGTTAAAAATAAAGACCAGACGTGGTGGCTCACACCTGTTTTCCCAGCACTTTGGGAGGCACAGGCGGGCAGATCAGGAAGTCAGGAAATCGAGATCATCCTGGCCAACATGGTGAAACCCCGTCTCTACTAAAAATACAAAAAATTAGCTGGGCATGGTGGCATGTGCCTGTAATCCCAGCTACTTAGGAGGCTGAGGCAGGAGAATTGCTTGAACCCAGGAGGCGGAGGTTGCGGTGAGCCAGGATCGCGCCACTGCACTCCAGCCTAGGGAACAACAGCGAAACTCCGTCTCAAAAAAAAGAACAAAAAGATGGAGCTAGAAGAAAACCAAGTCAGGCTTCATGTTACAAGGTTCAATAGTTTTTTAGAAAAAGAAAGGGAGAGTTGGCTGGGGGCAGTGGTTCACGCCTGTAATCCCAACACTGTAGGAGGCCAAAGCTGGTCAACATGGTGAAACCCCGACTCTACTAAAATTACAAAAATTAGCCAGGTGTGGTGGCTCATGCCTATAATCCCAGCTACTGGGAGACTGAGACAGGAAAACTGCTTGAACCCGGGAGGCGGAGGATACAGTGACCCAAGGAGGTCTTATCATTGCACTTTAGCCTGGGTGACAAGAGCAAAACTCCATCTCACCCCCCGACAAAAAAAAAGAAGAAAGCGGGAAATTACAGGCTTGGCCAAACCTCCTAGCAGTCAAATGGCAAGAAGCATAATCAACGTCCATGAAACAGAACATCCCAGCTGCTGAGGAGACACAATGGGCCCTAAGGTCTGAGACACACATCCCCTTCCCATCCACCGAGTCCTCAGAATTAAGTCCCCCAGAGGACCTATCCTTTCACTGGCTCCTCCTCTTCATCCCCTCTGACAGGACATCAGGAAGACACTCCAGGCTCAGCTCCTCTGGCCAGCCCCAGCTACCATCAGCCATCTCCTCCCCATGGCACTCACCTCCTCGTGGGTCCATTTGACCTTGCACTTGCTATCCCTCTGCTCTGGCACATCTGAATCTGTGTCCTGGTAGTGCAGCTCATCCAACTCCTCGCTATGGAGAAAGCAGGCCAAAAGGTTAAGGATGTCACTGGGCTGGAGATCAGTATGGCATGATCACAGCCTTAACTCCTGGACTCAAATAATCCTCCCACTTCAGCCTCCCAAGTAGCTGGGACTACAGGGGCATGCCACCACATCCAGCTAATTGTTTGTATTTTTTATGCAGACATGGGGCCCAGAGTGATCTCGAACTCTCCCACCTCGGGAGTAACTAAAAAAACAACAACAATTGAGCGGTAACTATGCCCATTTGTTGTTTTTCTTGAGACAGAATGGATCTGTTACCCAGACTGGAATGCAGTGGCATAATCATAGCTCACTGCAGACTCCAACTCCTAGGCTCAAGCAATCCTCCCACCTTGGCCTTCCAAAGTGCTGGCATTACAAGCCTAAGCCACCGTAACTGGCCAAGTTGTTGCTTGTGCTTGGATTTTTTTCTTTTTCTTGAGACGGAGTTTCGCTCTTCTTACCCAGGCTGGATGGAGTGCAATGGCACGATCTCGGCTCACCGCAACCTCCGCCTCCTGGGTTCAGGCAATTCTCCCGCCTCAGCCTCCTGAGTAGCTGGGATTACAGGCACGCACCACCATGCCCAGCTAATTTTTTGTATTTTTAGTAGAGACAGGGTTTCACCATGTTGACCAGGATGGTCTCAATCTCTCGACCTCGTGATCCACCCCCGCCTCGGCCTCCCAAAGCGCTGGGATTACAGGCGTGAGCCACCGCGCCCGGCCCCTTTTTCTTTTATTTTGTAATGACAGTCTCGCTATGTTGCCCAGACTCATCTTGAACTCCTGGGCTCAAGTGATCCTCCTGCCTCAGCCTCCCAAGCAACTGGGATTACAGGTGTGCACCACCATATCCAGCTTATGTCCATTTTTGCAAATCGCTTCTCTCTTTTGCAAATCCCTTTTCAATCCTTGCCTACACACAGGCATAATTAATGGAAAGAAAAATCAGTGTACTGGCCAGGCACAGTGGCTCACACCTGTAATCTCAGCACTTTGGGAGGCTGAGGAGAGAGCATGAGGTCAGGAGTTCGAGACCAGCCTGGCCAACACACTGAGCCCCGTCTCTACTAAAAATACAGGCGCCTATCCTCAATAGCAGGTGTCATACATGATTTAAAAAAAAAAAAATACAGGCGCCTATAATCCCAGCAGCTTGGGAGGCTGTGGGAGGAGAATCACTTGAACCCGGGAGATGGAGGTTGCAGTGAGCTGAGATGGCGCCATTGCATTCCAGCTCAGGAGACAGTGCAAGACTCTGTCTCAAAAAAAAAAAAAAAAAAGAAAGAGGCCGGGCACGGTGGCTCAAGCCTGTAATCCCAGCACTTTGGGAGGCCGAGGCAGGTGGATCACAAGGTCAAGACATCGAGACCATCCTGGTCAACATGGTGAAACCTCGTCTCTACTAAAAATACAAAAATTAGCTGGGCATGGTGGTGCGTGCCTGTAATCCCAGCTACTCAGGAGGCTGAGGCAGGAGAATTGCCTGAACCCAGGAGGCGGAGGTTGCGGTGAGCTGAGATCGCGCCATTGCACTCCAGCCTGGGTAACAAGAGCTAAACTCCGTCTCACAAAAAAAAAAAAAAGAAAGAAAAATCAGTGTACAGTATATTCTAACATGGCTGCAGAGGAAAAAAAAAAAAAAGTACAAGCTGCTTTGAAGGCTGGGTGTTTTTCTTGTACAAGGGAATTTTCCAAGTTGCTCCAAAAAGCCCTTGTATTTACCCAGTGTAATAGTTACAAAAATGGAAATCACACAATCCACGTCCAGAGATGTCAGGCACATGAGGAAAGTTAGTAACCTTTCCCCAACTCAACAACAGAAACTGCATCAGATCATCTTGGTCTGCTGAGTTGCTAGGTCATGCATTTGTAAACTGGAAGAAGCTTACAGGTTCCAAACAAGGCAAGTCTAGGTCTCATGACCAAATGAAAGGCGACTTACTGTGCTATCCACATTACCTTCTCCTTGTTCTCCACAGCTCACCATTCCTTCCTAGAGTCACTCCTACATTTCCACAGCACATGGAAAAACTTCCTGCCTCAGGTCCTTACACTGCAACTGCCTATCTCTACACAGTCTACAAAGGTCAGCTCCACCTCCGCATCCCAGGGCTTATCACCAAAAGCCTTAAGAAATGTTTGCCCAGTGACTAAATACGCCACAAATGAATGAAAAAAAATGTGCAAAGCAGCTGCCTAGTAGTCGATAAGAAATACTAATTAAATTTTTTAGGCCAGGCAAGACCCGGTTTCAAAAGAAAAAATTTTCAGGAATAGAAAAGGAAGAGATGGGGGACAGGGAGCGGTTTTTTAAAAATAAAATAAATAAATAAATAAGGGGGGGAAAAAAGGAAGAAATGGTGTCGACTGCCAGCAATACATCAGTCACAGAAGGCTCTGGAATTCATTCCTGACCCAGTTCATGGGTCCACCACCATTGCCATATAAAAGGCAAAAATCCAGAAGATACTAGTAACAGAAGGAAGCTGACTTTAAAAACAACTGCCCCCAGACTGCTCGTGACAGAAACCATCTTCGCTTCTCCAGCATCCAGCACAAACAAGGCCTGGCTTCTAGCAGAAGCTCACAAATACTCTTTTCAAAGATGAGAAGGGTGTCTGCATGTACACTCTCTGGTGCTCCAATGCTATTTATTTTTTTTATTTTTGAGAGTCTAATTTTTGTATTTTTAGTAGAGATGGTGTTTCACTATGTTGGTCAGGCTGGTCTCGAACTCTTGGCCTCGGTGAGCCACCATGCCCAGCCTCCAGTGCTGTTTGATACGGTCAGCATCTCAGATAGCTGGGACATTTCTGTGAGATAATATACTTTTTTTTTTTTTTTGAGACGGAGTTTCGCTGTTGTTACCCACACTGGAGTGCAATGGCGCTATCTCGGCTCACCGCAACTTCCGCCTCCTGGGTTCAAGCAATTCTCCTGCCTCAGCCTCCAGAGTAGCTGGGACTACAGGCGCGCAACCACCATGCCCAGCTAGTTTTTGTATTTTTAGTACAGACGGGGTTTCACCTTGTTGACCAGGATGGTTTCGATCTTTTGACCTCGTGATCCACCCGTCTCGGCTTCCCAAAGTGCTGGGATTATAACCCCATCTCTACTAAAAATACAAAAATTAGGCCGGGCGCGGTGGCTCACGCCTATAATCCCAGCACTTTTCGCTGCGAGTTTCCCAGCGAAACTCCGTCTCAAAATAAATAAATAAAATAAAACAAGTAGCCAGTTGTGGTGGCATGTGCCCATAATCCCAGCTACCCAGCCTATAGTCCCAGCTGGCTGAGGTGGGAAGATCACTTGAACCCGGGAGGGTTGAGGCTGCAGTTAGCTATTATTGATTGTACCACTACACTCTAACCTGGGCTGCAGAGTGAGACCCTGCCTCAAAAAAAAAAAAACGAAGAAAAAAAAATCAGAGCAGGGTCTGATAGGTGCCTGAACAGCAAATTCTTCCTGGACACTGGCGCTGCCCTGGGAAAGTGGGGCCTGAGGAACACAGTCCCTGTGGTAGGCGCCCCAACCACCACTCAGATCCCTATCCTCAGCCCGAAAGGGCAAAAATCTAGAGAGATGGAAGGCCTCATCTTTAAATGAAGCTATCATCTGAAGAGGGACGAAAGGTTCTCTGAGCGGCAGGGATCTAGGCAGGGAAGGACCCAGACAGGGAAGAGGTCAGGACTCCACAATCCTGTCTCCCAGGCGGGCTGAAAAGCCTGGAGCTCAGGCCCCAGGCACACAGGTGTAAGACAGGGATCTAGAGCCACAGACTGAGTTCCGGGATCCGGGATCCGGGCTCCGGGCTCGCCTCAGCCACTTAAGTCTCTGGGGAAATAAGTAAAATGGAGACCGCAGTTCCTGCCTTTGCCCCAGGGACTCGCTCTCCCTAGCACCTTCGACCCCAGCTGCCCAAAACTCCTCATGGGAACAGGAAGAGGTCTCAAACTGAACCCAGGTAGGGCACGGACCCGAGGTGGGAGAGACAAAGAGCCCCCAACTCAGCACCCCCCTCACAGTCGGGGGGAGAGGGCTTGGGGGGGCTCTGTGCACCCCGGAATGCTGAGGAGCAAAGCCCACCCGCCAAGCTGACCTAAAACTAGGCTGGAACGACAAGTGTCTCCCAGGCTCGGCCTCCCACAGGCTGGGGCTTGGAGACTCCCTCTCCCTCCCAGGGGTCGCCTCCCTCCCAGGCGAAGGCCCTGCCAGCTGACACTGGCCGGTCCACCCCCATCCCGCAATTAGGCGGGAGACAAAATGACATCATACAAGGCTTGGCCCGGGTCCCAGGAGACCCGCCCGTCCCAGCTCGGAGGCCCAGCAGGCTCGGGGAGCCGCGAGGGACCCCCAAGAGCCCTCCAGCTTGGCCCGCGTCCCCTGCCTCGGAGGGCCCAGGACGCAGCATTCTCGCGAAAACACCCCCCCCAGCCAACACACACACACACACACACACGGACGCCCAGATTGAAGGGGGTGTGGGGAGTGAGTGGGGGAAGGGTGGATTAAAGAGAGAGGGAGGGGCCCTCGGCCCGCCCGGCACGTCTCACCCGCGCGTCCGCCGAGACATCCCCCCGGCCCGGACCGCGCCGCGCTCGCCTGCCCGCTGGCTGAGCCCGGAGCGGGAGCCGGGCCGGGGTCAAGACCCAGGCTGCTCCAGCCGCTCCGGGCCCCGGGCGGCGCTCGAGGTCGTCAGCGTGTCCACAGGTCCCGCGCTCCCCGCTCGCAGGAACTACAGCCGCCGCCGGCGCGAGCTGAAGCACTTTTCTATCTCCCGCCAAGCGCGTCGGCGCCGCCCGCGCGCGGGCGGCGGGGCGGGGCCTGCGGGAGGGGCGGGGGAGGAGGGGCGGGGAGGGGCGGGGCTTGCTGGAAGGCACCTGCCCAGACCCGCTAGGGCTGGCTGTGTGACTGGGGCTGCGGCCGCTACTTCGGAGTCGCAGAGCGGACACCGGAAGACTGCTCAGGTGTCAGTCTGGGGTGCCCAGGAGTAGCCCACATAGCGAAAACCTTGGAAGGGGAGTGAGGCGGGAGCATGGGAAAGCGCCAGGGCGGAATCCCTCACGCTAGTCCTAGCCACTTCTGCGTCCCTGCAGCCCCACCCTAAAGCGGCTCTTCACCCCTACTAAGACCAGTCTGTGTCTCTCCCTGCTTCCTCTCCTGCCTCCGATAGACCCTCCTTAATACACTTTTTTTTTTCTTTTTGAGGCGGAGTCTCGCTCTGTCGCCCAGGTTGGAGTGCAATGGCGCGCTCGGCTCACTGCAACCTCCGCCTCCCGGGTTCAAGCAATTCTCTTGCCTCAGCCTCCCAAGTAGATGGGATTACAGGTGTGCACCACCACGCCCGGCTAATTTTGTATTTTTAAGTAGAGACAGGGTTTCACCATGTTGGTCAGGCTGGTCTTGAACCCGACCTCCTGATCTGCCCGCCTCAGCCTCCCAAAGTGCTGGGATTACAAGCATGAGCCACGGAGCCCGGCCAATTTTTTTTTTTTTTTTTTTAATACAGACGGGGGTCTTGCGATATTGCCTAGACTGATTTGAAAACTCCTGGGCTTTGGCCGGGCGCGGTGGCTCAAGCCTGTAATCTCAGCACTTTGAGAGGTCGAGGCGGGTGGATCGAGACCATCCTGGTCAACATGGTGAAACCCCGTCTCTACTAAAAATATAAAAAATTAGCTGGGCATGGTGGTGTATGTCTGTAATCCCAGCTACTCGGGAGGCTGAAGCATGAGAATTGCCTGAACCCAGGAGATGAAGGTTGTGGTGAGCAGAGATCGCGCCATTGCACTCCAGCCTGGGTAACAAGAGCGAAACTCCGTGTCAAAAAAAAAAGAAAGAAAGAAAACTCCTGGGATCAAGCAATTCTACGGCTTCATCCTCCCAATATGCTGGGATTCCAGGGGTGAGCCCTGGGCAAGAATGACTCTCCCTCAATGCAAAACTAACTTTACCTTTCCACAATTTAAAAACTGTCCTACTCTCCCCCAGGATGAATTCCTTACTCCACAATCAGATTTATCGGAACTTCCAGGCCACCACCCAGACCTGGCCAAAGGAAACAGCCTCTTTGCCTTTGTCTGAGCTACTACCTGGGGCAGAAATATTTCCTGCCCCTCCCACGTGGCTGATTCCTATTTAATTTGGGGTCTACTACCCGGGATCTACCTGTAGACTTCCACGTTTCCCCCTTTGGACTGGGAGCATCCTGGGGTCTAGGTGGCCTCTCAATGCACCTCAGTATCTCCTGGGCCCAGTAATAAGAAGCCCCAGGCAAAGCTTTCTTGAATTGAATCCAGTTTACCTCGGGTTTAAACTCCCAGCGATTAGGCCAAACATGGTGGCATATGCCTGTAATCCTAGCACTTTGGGAGTCCAAGGTGGGAGAACAGATTCAGTCCAAAAGTTTGAGAACAGCCTAGGGATCATCATGAGACCCTGTCTCTACAAAACATTACGAAATTAACCTGTCATGGTGGCACATGCCTGTAATCCCAGCTACTTGGGAGGTTAAGGCAGGAGAATTGCTTGAGCCCAGGAGTTCATAGCATCACTGCACTCCAGCCTGGGTGACAGACAGTGAGACTATCTCTCCTGAGATTTAGCAAAGATTTTCTATTTTAGATTGCCATTTACCAAGTACCAAGCATCAAGCCACACTGGCCTGGAAACAGTGCTGAGTGGAAGAAAAATTAGCTGAGACCTGAGGCTGAAGAGATCACGCAAATCCCAGCCTTCTGGCCCCTGTTCAGGCCTCAGCGCCCCCTTGCAGAAGCTGCTGGCCACCTGACCACAGTCCAGCCAGCTGCTGCAAACTTCACTTACCACAGCAGAAGACTAACACATATCTTAAGTGCTAGAAGCTTCCATGTCCCTTAATTCAGGGTTTCCCTTGCCCACTCTCCTTATAAATTAATGTGGACATGCCTTCTTCATTGAAAGCAGAACCTTGGCCCAGCACTATGGTTCATGCCTGTAATCCCACCAATTTTGGGAGGCCAATGCGGGCAGATCACAAAGTCAGAAGATCAAGACCAGCCTGACCAACACAGTGGAACCCATCTCCACTAAAAATACAAAAAAATTAACTGGGTGTGGTGGTGTGTGCCTGTAATCCTAGCTACTTGGGAGGCTGAGGCAGAAGTATCACTTGAACCTAGGAAACAGAGGTTGCAGTGAGCCAAGATTGCACCTCTGCACCCTAGCCTGGACAACAAAGCAAAACTCTGTCTTAAAAAAAAAAAAAAAAAACAGGGCCGGGCACAGTGGCTCATGCCTATAATCCCAGCACTTTGGGAGGCCGAGGCGGGTGGATCACAAGGTCAAGAGATCGAGACCATCCTGGTCAACGAGGTGAAACCCAGTCTCTACTAAAAATACAAAAATTAGCTGGGCATGGTGGTGCGCGCCTCTTGTCCCAGCTACTCGGGAGGCTGAGACAGGAGAATTGCTTGAACCCAGAAGGCAGAGGTTGCGGTGAGCCAAGATCATGCCATTGCACTCCAGTCTGGGTAACAACAGCGAAATTCTGTCTCAAAAAAAAAAAAACAAAAAAACAGAAATATACACCTATCATATCACCAGCCACTCCAAGAAAAATGAATACATATATCCACACAAAACTTTTACATAGCTTTGTTACAGCCCCAAACTGGAAATAACCCAAATGTCAACAGGTGACTGGACAAATTATAGATAAAAAACAAATATATCTATACAGTGGAATACTACTTAGCCAAAGGAATAAATTACTGATAAAATATAAATAAGTTACAAACTAATTGTGATAAAAGAAGCAAAAGAGGCTGGGCTCAGTGGCTCACACCTGTAATCCCAGCACTTTGGGAGGCCAAGGGGGATGGATCACGAGGTCAGGAGATTGAGACCATCCTGGCCAACACAATGAAACTCCATCTCTACTAAAATCCAAAAAAATTAGCTGGGCGTGGTGGCACATTCCTGTAGTCCCAGCTCCTCGGGAGGCTAAGGTAGGAGAATCACTTGAACCCGGGAGGCCAAGTATGCAGTGAGCTGAGATTGTGCTACTGCACTCCAGCCTGGCAACAGACCAAGACTCTGTCTCAAAAAAAAAATGCAAAAGAGGCCGGGCGCGCAGTGGCTCAAACCTGTAATCCCAGCACTTTGGGAGGCCGAGGCGGGTGGATCACGAGGTCAAGAGATCAAGACCATCCTGGTCAACATGGTTAAATCCCGTCTCTACTAAAAATACAAAAAATTAGCTGGGCATGGTGGTATGTGCCTGTAATCCCAGCTACTCAGGAGGCTGAGGTAGGAGAATTGCCTGAACCCAGGAGGCGGAGGTTGCGGTGAGCTGAGATCGTGCCACTGTATTCCAGTCTGGGTAACAACAGGCAAATAGGCAAACTCCGTCTCAAAAAAAAAAAAAATGCAAAAGAGAACATACAGCGTGATACTGTTTTTAAATATTTTTTAGAGATGAGGTCTAGCTCTATGGTCTAGACTGGAACGCAGCGGAAGCAATATCGGGTCATTGTAGCCTCTGTCTCCTAGGCTCAAGCCATCCTCCCACGTCAGCCTCCCAAGTAGCTGGAACTACAGGTGCACACCACCATGTCAGGCTAATTTTTTTTTTTTTTTTTTTGAGAGAAAGTTTCTCTCTGTTGCCCTGTCTGTAGTGCAGTGGTATGACCTCAGCTTACTGCAACATCTGCCCTCCTGGGTTCAAGGGATTCTCTTGCCTTGGCCTCCCAGGTAGCTGGGATTAGAGGCGCAAGCCACCTCGCCCAACTAATTTTTGTATTGTTTTTTTCTGTTCCTCCTGGGGGTGGGACAGAAGTGTCTGAAAAACAACCCTTTATTTCAAAGTTTCTCTCTCTGTAATGTCTTTTTTTTTTTTTTTTGAGATGGAGTTTCACTCGTTGCCCAGGCTAGAGTGCAATGGTGTGATCTTGGCTCAACGCAACCTCCATCTCCCAGGTTCAAGTGATTCTCCTGCTTCAGCCTCCTGAGTAGCTGAGATTATAGACATGTGCCACCATGCCTGGCTAATATTTTGTATTTTTACTAGAGACAGGGTTTCTTTTTTTTTTTTTTTTTTGAGACAGAGTTTCACTTTTGTTACCCAGGCTGGAGTGCAATGGCCCGATCTCGGCTCACTGAAACCTCCGCCTCCTGGGTTCAGGCAATTCTCCTGCCTCAGCCTCCTGAGTAGCTGGGATTACAGGCATGCACCACCACGCCCAGCTAATTTTTTGTATTTTTAGTAGAGACGGGGGTTTCACCATGTTGACCAGGATGGTCTCGATCTCATGACCTCGTGACCCACCCGCCTCGGCCTCCCAAAGTGCTGGGATTACAGGCTTGAGCCACCATGCCTGGTCTAGAGACAGGGTTTCTCCATGTTGGTTAGGCTGGTCTCAAACTTCCAACCTCAGGTGATCCACCTGCCTTGGCTTCCCAAAGTGCTGGGATAATAAATGTGAGCCATCGTGCCCACCCTCTCTCAAATTTTTAGTTAGCGACAAGGTCTGGCTATGTTATCCAGGCTTATCCTGAACTCCTAGCCTCAAACAATCCTCCACCCTTGGCCTCGAAAGTGTTGGGGTTATGAAATTACAGGCGAGCCACTGTACCCAGCCAATAGGTGTATGTGATAGTTTAAGAGGACTTGGTATTTAGGTTTCGATTAAAAAAAATTTTTTTTGTACAGACGGAGGCCGGTGGGGAGGGGTCTCACTATGTTGCCCAGGCTGGTCTTGAACTCCTGAATTTACACAATCCTCCCACTTTGTCCTCCCAAAGTGCTGTGATGATTACGGATGTGAGCCACTGCATCTGACCCCAAATCTCTCACTTCTTCTTTTTTTAAGACAGAGTCTCACTCTGTCATCCATACTTTTTTTTTTTTTTTTGAGACGGAGTTTCGCTCTTGTTACCAGGCTGGAGTGCAATGGCGCAATCTTGGCTCACCGCAACCTCCACCTCCTGGGTTCACGCAATTCTCCTGCCTCAGCCTCCCGGGTAGCTGGGACTATAGGTGTGCGCCACCATGCCCAGCTAATTTCGATCTCTTGACCTCATGATCCGCCCACCTCGGCCTCTCAAAGTGCTGGGATTACAGGCTTGAGCCACCGCGCCCAGCCTCTGTCATCCATACTGAAGTGCAGTGGCATGATCTCGACTCACTGCAACCTCTGCCTCCGGGTTTAAGCAATTCCCCTGTCTCAGCCTCCTGAGTAGCTGGGACTACAGGCGCCTGCCACCATGCTCAGCTAATCTTTTATTTTTAGTAGAGACAGGGTTTCACCACATTGGTTAGGCTGGTCTCCAACTCCTGACCTCAGGTGATCTGCCCACCTCAGCCTCCAAAAGTGCTGGGATTAGAGGCGTGAGCCACCACACCTGGCCCAAATCTCTCTCTGAGACAGAATCTTGCTCTGTTGTCCAGGCTAGAGTGCGGTGGCATAATCTGGGCTCACTGCAACCTTCTCCTGCGTTAAAGTGATTCTGGTGCCTCAGCCTCCCAAGTTGCTGGTACTACAGGTACATGCAACCACACCCAACTAATTTTTTTTTTTTCAGTAGAGATGGGTTTTCACCATGTTGACCAAGCTGGTCTTAAAATCCTGACCTCAAGTGATTTGCCTGCCTTTGTTGTACTGGCCCGAGCATAGAAAGTCAACACCGGGCCGGGCGCGGTGGCTCAAGCCTGTAATCCCAGGACTTTGGGAGGCCAAGGCAGGTAGATCATGAGGTCAACAGATCGAGACCATCCTGGTCAACATGGTGAAACCCCGTCTCTACTAAAAATACAAAAAATTAGCTGGGCATGGTGGCACACGCCTGTAAACCCAGCTACTCGGGAGGCTGAGGCAGGAGAATTGCCTGAACCCAGGAGGCGGAGGTTGCGGTGAGCCGAGATTGCGCCACTGCACTCCAGCCTGGGTAACAAGAGCGAAACTCTGTCTCAAAAAAAAAAAAAACATCTCAGGAGTGAGGGTGAGGGGCAGGGCTGGGGGTGAGGGGCTTCAGATGTTTTGAGGGCTAGTTGATTCTGTAGATCACCTCCTGGGTGGAGATGAGGGTGAGGGGCTCCGGACACTCCGAGGGCCAGGGGACTTTTGACACTCTGATTGTTACTTAAGTGGTTCACAAAAGTCAAGATTAGCATTTGTTTACACATTGTCTGGGTAGGGTGGAAATTACAGTCCTTAATTACTTATTACAAGTCGCAGGAGCCAAAATGACATGGGTTTGGACTGCTTGCTTGTCACATTTGGGTTACAGAGAGCAGTTTCAATAGAAAGCCGAGGTATGACTGAGGTATGCAGTTTTATGGGGCTTTTACCATGTCACACCTTGACCTCCTAAAGTTCTGGGATTACAGGAACAAGCCCCCGACCCGACCTGAATCTCCTTTGATGTCTCATATATATGTAAGTCAAGTTGGCCGGGGTAGACCTATGTTATTTCTAGTTAAATAAGTATAAGCTTGCTTTGCTTATTGTACACTGAAGTTTATACCCCAAACTAAGCTATATCAAATATTGGTGCAGTAAAATAGAAATCAAGTGGCCTAAGGACCAAAGACCATCTGAGAGTGCTGTAGAACCCTGGAACACTGAGGGGTGGGTGCAGAGCAGAGGTTGCATGAGGATCTCATAAAGAGGACTTGTGTTAGATCTCTGAGAAGGGAGGCAACCTCTGCTCACAACATCTGGGAGGGTCTTCGCAAATGGGAGCTTGCAATGGGGAAAAGCCTTGCAGGGCAGAGATTACAGGAACGCCACAGGCTCTGCCTAGGTTCTCAGAATATGGAATAATCTTGATTGCTCTGTGTCCTGAATGCTCTGGAGATAAAGCACCTTCATGCATTGGGTGTGGTCAAACCTGGTAGCACCTTATCCACTCAGCTTCTGATGCAAATGCACCTTGGTAGAACACAGTGTTCTAAGTTTGCATAAGAATCACATCTGTTACTGAATACTGCAGACCACACCTCTCCCCCTTGGCTACTTGCCCATCTTAGTTTCAAGGCCTCTCCCAATAGTTTCAAGTTCTCCCCTGATCATCCCTCCCTGCTTACCCACCCCTCAATTAACAAGTGTATACACCTAATAAATGCATGCAGATCCCAGAGCTCAGAGCCACCAGAGTTGACCTCTTAAGAGAGTGCCTTGGACCCCTGAATCCATGCTGTGAGCTTCTAGTCTTGTGTCTTTATTTCCTTTTCTCAATCCCTCCTCACCTCCAGGACAAGGGGCACCCATGAACAGGGTTGGGCTGGTTCCCAACATACATATATATATGTATTTTCTGAGACAGAGTCTTGCTCCATCGCCCAGGCTAGAGTGCAGTGGCAAGATCTCGGCTCACTGCAACCTCCACCTCCTGGGTTCAAACGATTCTCCTGCTTCAGCCTCCCGAGTAGCTGGGACTACAGGCCCATCCCACCATGCCTGGCTAATTTTTGTATTTTTAGTAGAGACGGGGTTTCACCTGTTGACCAGGATGGTCTCCATCTCTTGACCTCGTGATCCACCCGCTTTGGGTGGATCATGATCCACTCCCAAAGTGCTGGGATTATAGGCATGAGCCACCCCGCCCTGCCTGTTTTTTGTTTTCCAGAGGTAATCTGCTCTTGTTGACCAGGCTGGAATGCAATGGTGCGATCTCAGCTCACTGCAACCTCTGCCTCCTGGGTTCAAACAATTCTCCTGCCTTGGCCTCCCAAGTAGCTGGGATTACAGGCATGCACCACCACATGCAGCTAATTTTTGTATTAATAGAAACAGGGTTTCACCATGTCGGCCAGGCTGGTCTCAAACTCCTGATCTCAGGTGATCTACCTGCCTTGGCCTCCCAAAGGGCTGGGATTACAGGCATGAGTCACCACATCCAGCCTTTTTTATATTTTTAGTAGAGACAGGGTTTTACCATATTGGCCAGGCTGGTCTTGAACTCCTGACCTTGTAATCATCCCGCTTTGGCTTCCCAAAGTGCTGGGATTGCAGGTGTGAGCCACCGCGCCAGGTGATGTCCATATATATATATATTTTTTATTACAGAGTTTCGCTGTTGTTACCCAGGCTGCAGTGCAATGGCAGAATCTCAGCTCACCGCAACCTGGGTTCAAGCAATTCTCCTGCCTCAGTCTCCCAAGTAGTTGGGACTACAGGTCCACACCACCATGCCCAGCTAATTTTTGTATTTTTAGTAGAGACGGGGTTTCACCTTGTTGGATGTCCCTATATTTTACGAAACACAATTCAAACACTAGCATTCCTAGCTTTCTCATTTGAGGTCCAAGCCTTTCTAACTCTCTACCCCAAATGTTAGCCTTGTAACCTTGCACCCACTCAATTTACATGGAATGTGTAAAACCCCTTCCATGAATACCTACCAGAAGCCAAGCTATGGTAAAGATCTGATGCTTAAAATGTGCATATGGGGCTGTCCTTTCTCTTAAGAGAGAAATAAAATAGTGGGTGGAAGAAGTGTGATGAGGACAAAAATAATAAGGAGGATGATTCTGGAGGTGGAGGGGAAGATTCCAATCAGAAGGCACATGGCATGTGATTCTACTTATCATCACTCAGTGTTTGTTTAGTGTCCAAGCTGGTGCTGGGCCCTGAGCATTAAGAAATTGATTTGAGGCCAGGCATGGTGGCTCATGCCTATAATCCCAGCACTTCAGGAGGCCGAGGCAGGTGGATCACGAGGTCAAGAGATTGAGACCATCCTGGTCAACATGGTGAAACCCCGTCTCTACTAAAATTACAAAAATTAGCTGGGCATGGTGGTGCGCTCCTGTAGTCCCAGCTACTCGGGAGGCTGAGGCAGAAGAATTGCTTGAACCCAGAAGGCGGAGGCTGTGATGAGCCGAGATCGTGCCATTGCACTCCAGTCTGGGTAACAACAGCAAAACTCCATCTCAAAACAAAAAAAGAAATTGATTTGATCCTTATTTTCCCAACACATGATCAGGCCTCGGTCTGGAGCCAGATTGGGGCAAACTGTGGAATAACTGAATGCTTGGAGCCTCACTGTCCACAGAGGGCATGTTCAGGATAAGTTTCCCAGCAGAGGTAAAGTCTGTATGTTATCAGTCCAGGACCCAGGGATCATTCCAGGTGTGGCTGCACTGGGGACACTGAGAATCCTCTCTCCACGGTTATCTGTCGATATGATATAACTGGAGAGGACATGTGTGGAGATCATCAGATTCCATCTGGCAGCAGGGTGATCTCCTCTCACAGCACTGACTCCAGGCTCCTTTGGATCTCGGGCATTGGCTAACTGGCCCCAGTTCCAGGTTGCAAGCGGACTCTGCAGCTGTTCCTGCCTCTTGTTTTGGGCAAATACCTTGCTCAAACTGTCAGGTCAAGCCTCTCCCTGAAATAGGACGAATAATGTGTGGACCTCAGAGGGTAAGAGTGAGGGCAGCTGAAGAGTTACAGTAGTAACAATAGCTAATAGTAATAGAGTTTTTTTTTTAGATGAAGTTTTGCTCTTATTACCCAGGCTGGAGTGCAATGGCGCGATCTCGGCTCACTGAAACCTCCATGTCCTGAGTTCAAGCAAGTCTCCTACCTCAGCCTCCCGAGTAGCTGAGCTGGGACTACAGGCTGTGCCAGCATGCCCAGCTAAATTTTGTATTTTTAATAGAGACAGGGTTTCACCATGTTGACCAAGATGGTCTTGATCTCTTGACCACTTGTGATCCACCGGCCTCAGCCTCCCAAAGTGCTGGGATTACAGGCATGAGCCACCGCGCCTGGCCTCTTTTTTTTTTTCTTTTTTGAGACTGAGACTCACACTGTCTCTAAGGCTGGAGTGCAGTGCAGGATCTTGGCTCACTGCAACCTCCACCTCCCAGGTTCAAGAAATTCTCCTGCCTCAGCTTCCTGAGTAGCTAGGGTTACAGAAACATGTCACCACACCCAGCTAATATTTTGTATTTTTAGTGGAGATGGGGTTTTTACCACGTTGGCCAAGCTGGTATCAAACTCATGACCCGGCTGGGCGCGGTGGCTCATCCCTATAATACCAGCACTTTGGGAGGCCGAGGCGGGTGGATCACGAGGTCAAGAGATCGAGACCATCCTGGTCAACAAGGTGAAACCCCATTTCTACTAAAAATACAAAAAATTAGCTGGGCATGGTGGCACGTGCCTGTAATCCCAGCTACTCAGGAGGCTGAGGCAGGAGAATTGCCTGAATCCAGGAGGCAGAGGTTGCGGTGAGCCGAGATCGCGCCATTGCACTCCAGCCTGGGTAACAAGAGTGACACTCCGTCTCAAAAAAAAAAAAAAAAAATACAAATACAAATATTAGCTGGGCATGGTGGTACGCACCTGTAGTCCCAGCTACTCGGGAGGCTGAGGCAGGATAATTGCTTGAACCCAGGAGGCGGAGGTTGCAGTGAGCCGAGATCGCGCCATTGCAATCTAGCCTGGGTAGCAAGAGCGAAACTCCGTCTCAAAAAATCAAAACAAACAAACAAACAAAAAAACCACTCCTGACCTTAGGTGACCCACCTGTGTCAGCCTCCCAAAGTGCTGGGATTATTGGTAGGTAGGAGCCACCGAGCCTGGCCAATATAGTTCTCATTGTGTCAGGAACTGTTTTCTGTGGTTTATGGATAGGATATTAATTTACTTAATCCTATAACTACCTACAAAGTAGGTATCAGTGTAGTAATTAAGAGCATAGATTCTAGAACCAGCCAGCCAAGGTTTGAACCCCTGCTCTGCCATTTACTGGCAGGGAGTTGGGGAAGTCTGTATCTCAGTTTCCCCATCTGCTAAAAGAGGATAATCCCAGTATCTACCTCATAGAATTGTTACAAGGATTAAATAAATTACAATTTTTTTTTTTTTTTTTTGGAGACCGAGTTTCGCTCTTGTGACCCAGGCTGGAGTGCAATGGCGTGATCTCAGCTCACCGCAACCTCCGCCTCCTGGGTTCAGGCAATTCTCCTGCCTCAGCCTCCTGAGTAGCTGGGATTACAGGCACACACCACTATGCCCAGCTAATTTTTTGTATTTTTAGTAGAGACGGGGTTTCACCATGTTGACCAGGATGGTCTCGATCTCTTGACATCGTGAGCCACCCGCCTCGGCCTCCCAAAGTGCTGGGATTACAGGCTTGAGCCACCGCGCCCGGCCAATTTTTTTTTTTTTAAGGCAGGGTTTCACCATATTGGTCAGGCTGGTCTCGATCTCCTCAGGTGATCCACCCGCCTCAGCCTCCCAAAGTGCTGGGATTACAGGCATGAGCCACCGCGCCTGGCAATGAATTACAATTTATAAACAAAATGGTGGCTGGAACATACTTAAAAATGATGTAAGATGTTGATAAATCCCATTTTTACAGGTTGAGAAAATCCAGGCACAGAAGAATTAGGTAATTGGCTGGGCATGATGGCTCATACCTGTAATCCCAACACTTTGGGAGGCTGAGACAGGTAGATCATGTGAGGTTAGGAGTTTGAGGTCAGCCTGACCAATGTGATGAAAACCATCTCTCGGCCAGGCGCGGTGGCTCAAGCCTGTAATCCCAGCACTTTGGGAGGCCGAGGCGGGTGGATCACGAGGTCAAGAGATCGAGACCATCCTGGTCAACAAGGTGAAACCCCGTCTCTACTCAAAATACAAAAAGTTAGCTGGGCATGGTGGCACATGACTGTAATCCCAGCTACTCAGGAGGCTGAGGCAGGAGAATTGCCTGAACCCAGGAGGCGGAGGTTGTGGTGAGCTGAGATCGTGCCATTGCACTCCAGCCTGGGGAACAAGAGCGAAACTCCGTCTCAAAAAAAAAAAAAGAAAGAAAGAAAACCATCTCTATAAAAATACAAACAATTAGACAGTCATGGTGGTACACTCCTGTAATCCTAGCTACTCCAGAGGCTGAGGTGGGAGAATCACTTGAACCTGAGTGAACCTGAGAAGTGGGGTTTGCAGTGAGCCGAGATCATGCCATTGCACTGCAGCCTGGGCAATAAAATGAGACTTCCTCTCAAAAAAAAAAAAAAAAAAAAAAAAAAGGCCGGGCGCAGTGGCTCACACCTGTAATCCCAGAACTTTGGGAGGCTGAGGCAGGTGGATCACGAGGTCAAGAGATCGAGACCATCCTGGTCACATGGTGAAACCCCGTCTCTACTAAAAATACAAAAAAATTAGCTGGGCACAGTGGTGCGTGCCTGTAATCCCAGCTACTCAGGAGGCTGAGGCAGGAGAATTGCCTGAACCCAGGAGGCAGAGGTTGCGGTGAGCCGAGATCGCGTCATTGCACTCCAGCCTGGGTAACAAGAGTGAAACTCCGTCTCAAAAAATAAAAAGAGTTAGGTAATTTGCCTAAAATATTGCAACTGAATGGTGGAACTAGGACTCAAACCCCAGGACGTTTGGCTGTAGAGGCTGTACTTTTTTTTTTTTTTTTTTTGAGATGGAGTCTCAGTCTGTTGCCCAGGATGGAGTGCAGTGGCTCAATCTCAGCTCCCTGCAACTTCCACCTCCCTGCAACCTCAGCCTCCTGCGTTCAAGTGATTCTCCTGCCTCAGCCTTCTGAGTAGCTGGGTCTACAGGCGTGTGCCACCATGCCCGGCTAACTTTTTGTATTTTTAGTAGAGATGGGGTTTCACCGTGTTAGCCAGGATGGTCTCGATCTTCTGACCTCGTGATCCACCCACCTTGGTCTCCCAAAGTGCTGGGATTACAGGCGTGAGCCACAGCACCCGGCGTAATTTTTGTATTTTTAGTATAGACAGGGTTTCCCCATGTTGGGCAGGCTGGTCTTGAACTCATGACCTCAAGTGATCTACTCACCTAGGCCTCCCAAGGTGCTGGGATTACAGGTGTGAGCCAGCACACCTGCCCTATGAGAGTATTTATATAAAACTCCACTGTGGGAGGCCGAGGTGGGCGAATCACGAGGTCAGGAGTTTGAGACCAGCCTGGCCAATATGGTGAAACCCTGTCTCTACTAAAAAATACAAAAACTGCTGGGTGTGGTGGCATGTGCCTGTAGTCCCAGCTATTGGGGAGACTGAGGCTGGAGGATCTCTTGAGTCCAGGAGTTCTGGGCTGTAGTGCACTATGCTGATCTGGTATCCGCACTAAATTCGGCATCAATATGGTGACCTCCCGGGAGCAAGGGGCCACCAGCTTGCCTAAGGATGGGTGAACCGGCCCAGGTCGGAAATGGAGCAGGTCAAAACTCCTGTGCTGATCAGTAGTGGGATCCCACCTGTTAAGAGCCACTTCGCTCCTGCCTGGGCAACATAGCGAGACCCTGTCTCTTTAAAAAAAAAAAAAAAAAAAAAAAAAAACACAGGCTGGGCGCAGTGGCTCACGCCTGTAATCCCAACACTTTGGGAGGCCGAGACGGGTGGATAACGAGGTCAACAGATCGAGACCATCCTGGTCAACATGGTGAAACCCCGTCTCTACTAAAAATACAAAAAATTAGCCAGGCACGGTGGTGCGTGCCTGTAATCCCAGCTACTCAGGAGGCTGAGGCAGGAGAATTGCCTGAACCCAGGAGGCGGAAGTTGCGGTGAGCCGAGATAGCGCCATTGCACTCCAGCCTGGAGAGCAAAACTCCCGTCTCAAAAAAAAAAAACTAGCTGGGCATGGTGGTATATAGTGTGCCTACTACTACTTGAGAGGCTGAGGCAGGAGAATTGAGAGGCAGAGGTTACAGTGAGCTGACATTATACCACTGCACTCCAGCCTGGGCAACAGAATGAGACTCCATCTCAAAAAAGGCACAACAATACAAAACAAAACAAAAACTCTAGGCCAGGTGCGGTGGCTCGCGCCTGTAATCCCAGCTACCTGGGAGGCTGAGGCAGGAGAATCACTTGAATCCGGGAGGCAGAGGTTGTGGTGAGCCGAGATCATGCCACTGCACTCTAGCCTGGCTGACAGAGTGAGACTCTGTCTCAAGAGTCTCAAAAAAGAAAAAAAAAACTCAGGGAGGCGGCGAAAAAAGAAAAGAAAAAGAAAAACACATTCTAGAAATTACACACAAATCTAAAGTGACAGAAACCAATTTAAAGTGGCCATGGTTGTGAAGAGGAAGGGATGAGACACAAGGGCGTTTTGGTACATGATGGATAAGTTCTATGTACCTGACTCCAGGAGCCCCTCCTGAGTCATTGGAAGAAGCGTGGCTAAAGGACAGGGCCATCAACCCTTCCTGGGTTTGTCTTGGTTCACGCCAGCCCCAGCGGTTTCCTTAGGTATGCATCTGCAAAGGGGAATTTAGGTCTCTAAGAAACCATCTAATCCAAATCCCTTGCATTCCTGATGAGACTCAGTGCCAGGACCCTGGGCTACCTTACACAACACCTGGCGAGGCGTCCACCCCCGACCTCTACTCTGCACCCTCTGAAACATCAGTTTTCGCCAACACTTAGTTCTTTTGTCACTTGCAGTTCGGCAAACAGAGAAGGACTTGCAGGGTAGGGAGTTTGGGTTCAAAGTCAGGGAGAAATCGCGAGTGAACGCTAAGGCCTGTCCAGAGGCAGGTGGACCCAACCGTAAGGTCCGCCAGCCTTGCGGCAGCTACTAACAACATCCTCACACTCCTCGGTGAAAACGGAGGGGGATGTCAGACCTTGCAGTCAACCCGGCAGTCTCGCCGCTCGCAGGTGACCCGGGGCAAGTAACGTGCTCTGTTTCGAGGGGCCTCCCATGTAAACTGAGGACAAAGAATTCAGGCTGTCCGATAGCAGCACCCACGCCCTGGGCCGCCAGTTCGCACCGTCAGGAAGGCGGAGGGAAACTCAGAGATCACAATCTGAACCTGCGCCTGGGATCCGGCGCCGCGCGGGGCATCCCGGGAGTCGCGTCCCTGACGTCACCATGAGGCGTCCACGCGCAAGGGTGCCTGACGCCTTGCAGCGGGGCCTTTTTTGGCTCCCGCCAGCCTTGCGCCCCAGAGCCTTCCTCGGGGAGGCGTCGTCTCGTTCGCGTGGAGGACGGATGAAGGAAAGTCGCGGGGATGAGGAAGAGCAAGGGCGGGAGGTCGCCGGCCTTGGACGTTCTGTCGCCCCCTGCTCTGAACCGTCCCTGACTCCCCAGTGTAGGTCAGAGGCTCTGGACAAGTTCCTTACACTGCAGATTTCCTTCCTGCTCGGTGTCCCGTTTGCAACTCTTAACTAGGTTAATTTCTCTCAGCAATTAGATCGCGTGCTGTGGAAGGGCAGCCCTGTAACTGCGCAGTGGGTTCACCTTGCCTGCTTCCTAGACACAGACGATTTATCAAGACAGGGGAATTCCAAGAGAAAGAGTAATTCACGCGGAGCTGGCTGTGCGGGACACCAGAGTTTGTTACTCAAATCATCCTCCCCGAAAACTGGGGGATCAGAGTTTTTGTTTTCTTTTTTGGGGGGGGCGGGGATCAGAGTTTTTAAGGATAATATGGTGGTGGGGGGGGGGCAGTGAATCGGGAGTGCTGATTGGTTGGCTCCGGGATGCAATCCCAGGGAGTCGAAGCTGTTCTTCTGCTGAGTCAGTTCTTGGGTGTGGGCCACAGAACTGATTGGCAGGTCCAGGTGGGGCCATTCGGCTGGCCGGGCAAGGTGGCTTACGTCTGTCTGTCATCCCAGCACTCTGGGAGGGCGAGGGGGGCGGATCACGAGGCCAAGATATCGAGATCATCCTGGCTAACGTGGTGAAACCGCATCTCTACTAAAAATACAAAAATTAGCTGGGTGTGGTGGTGCACGCCTGTAGTCCCAGCTTCTCGGGAGGCTGAGGCAGGAGAATCGTTTGAACCTGGGAGGCAGGTGTTGCAGTGAGCCAAGATCACGCCGCTGCACTCCAGCCTGGCAACGGAGCGAGACTCCATCTCAAAAAAAAAAAAAAAAACAGAAATGCCCAAACCTGGCCTGGCATGATGGCTCACATGATGAACACGATGAAACCCCATCTCTACTAAAAATATAAAAATTAGGTTGGAAGTAGTGACTCATGCCTGTAATTCCAGCACCTTAGGAGGCTGAGGCAGGCAGGTCACCTGAGGTCAGGAGTAGCCTGGCTAAGGTAGTGAAGCCTTGTCTCTACTAAAAATACAAAAGATTGCCGGGCGCGGTGGCTCACGCCTGTAATCCCAGCACTTTGGGAGGCCGAGGCGGGTGGATCACGAGGTCAAGAGATCGAGACCATCCTGGTCAACATGATGAAACCCCATCTCTACTAAAAATACAAAAATTAGCTGGGCATGGTGGCACACGCCTGTAGTCCCAGCTACTCGGGAGCCTGAGGCAGGAGAATTGCTTGAACCCAAGAGGCGGAGGTTGCGGTGAGCCGAGATCGTGCCATTGCACTCCAGACTGGGTAATAAGAGCGAAACTCCGTCTCAAGAAAAAAAAACCTTGGGAAGAAAGGCTCTAGTCAAATCCTGAATTTCAAATGATTTATTCATGGCAAAGCTCTGTTCATAGGCTTCCATTCTCTCCCATACTCAAGGCCTAGTACACAGCTTATTCAGAGAAGCCAGCCAGGGCAGAGCACTGGGCAAGGGGAGGCCACTCCACGGGCAGAACTTGGGGGCTCTGAGAGCTGGGAGATAAGCAGCTAGAGGACAGCCCTGGGGAATGCTGTGGCAGGCTGTTCAGAATACATCCCCAAAATGTACTCAACAATTATCTCCCAACCCATATGCTCTTCTTTTATCCTGTGGACTCGATGCTCCTCCCAGTGAGAGGTGGGGTCTCTGCTCCCTCCTCTGAATCTTTGAATCTGGCACCGTGGCATAAGTGATGCTAGGTGAATTCTGAGGCTAAAAAAGGCTATACAACTTCTGCTTTGTTCTCTTGGGACACTCACCTTTAGAGTACAAGCCTCCATGTAAGAAATCCAAGGCCACATGGATAGGCCATGTACAAATGTTCTGGCCAAAGATCTCTGTCTACCAGCATCTTGGTATAGATCAACTTGCCAAACATGAATGATGTTACTTCCAAATGACTCCTGGCCCCAGCCATCAAGCACCTCATCCTTTTATCATCTCAACTGAGGCTGGGCGCGGTGGCTCACGCCTATAATCCCAGCACTTTGGGAGGCCAACGTGGGTGGATCACGAGGTCAAGAGATAGAGACCATCCTGGTCAACATGGTGAAACCCCATCTCTACTAAAAGTACAAAAAAATTAGCTGGGCATGGTGGTGCATTATAACCCAAGATGATGACAGAACTGAGTGCTTCAGGAAGCGAGAGGAGAGGGAAGAAGTGTGGGTGGCCCATTCTGGAGTGCGGTAGTATGATCATAGCTCACTGCAGCTTTGAACTCCTGGGCTCAAGTGATCCTCCCACCTCAGTATCACAAATACGTGGTATTACAAGTGTGTGCCACTATGCCCAGCTTATTTTTCTGGTTTTGTAGAGATGGGCTCTCAATTTTGTTGCCCATGCTCAGCTTCTATCAGGAGTGTCCAATCTTTTGGCTTCCCTGGGCAACATTGGAAGAATTGTCTTGGGTCACACATAAAATACACTGATAGCTGATGGGCTATAAACAAATAAATAAATCTCTTTTATTTTTGAGACAGAGTCTTTCTCTGTCACCCACGCTGGATTGCAGGGATGTGATCTTGGCTCAGTGCAACTTCCACCTCCCAGATTCAATGATTTTCCCACATCAGCCTCCTGAGTAGCTGGGACTACAGGCATGTGCCACTACCCTTGACCATGCCTAGCTAATTTTTTTTTTTTTGAGACAGCGTCTTGCTCTGTTGCCCAGGCTGGAGTGCAGTGTGCAATCTCAGCTCACTGCAACCTCTGCCTCTGGGGTTCAAGCAATTCTCCAGCCGCAGCCTCCGAAGAAGCTGGGATTATAGGCCCACACCACCACACCTGAGTAATTTTTGTATTTTTAGTAGAGACAGGGTTTCGCCAAGTTGGCCAGGCTGGTCTTGAACTCCTGAACTCAAGTGATCCATCCACCTCGGCCTCCCAAAGTGCTGGGATTATGGGCATGACCACTGCACCTGGCCTCTATACTTGTCTAATTCTTGAATTTTTTGTAGGGAGAGGGTTTCATGTTCGCCAGGCTGGTCTCTAACTCCTGGCCTCAAGTGATCCACCCGCCTCGGCCTCCCAAAGTGCTGGGATTACAGGCTTGAGCCACCGCGCCCGGCCCTTTTTTTTTTTTTTTTTAAGACGGAGTTTCGCTCTTGTTACCCAGGCTGGAGTGCAATGGCGCGATCTCAGCTCACTGCAACCTCCACCTCCTGGGTTCAGGCAATTCTCCTGCCTCGGCCTCCTGAGTAGCTGGGATTACAGGCAAGCACCAACATGCCTAGCTTATTTTTTTTGTATTTTTAGTAGAGACGGGGTTTCACCATGTTGACTAGGATGGTCTTCGATCTCTTGACCTCATGATCCACCCGCCTCGGCCTCCCAAAGTGCTGTGATTACAGGTGTGAGCCACTGCGCCTGGCTCCTTTTTGTTTTTAAAAAAAGTGAGTCTCACTGTCACCCAGGCTGAAGTGTAGTGGTGCACTCAGCTCACTGCAGCCTCTGCCTCCCGGGGTCAAGTGATTCTCCTGCCTCAGCCTCCCAAGTAGTTGGGACTACAGGTGTGTGCCACTATGCCTGGCTAATTTTTTGTATTTTTTTTTTGAGACGGAGTTTCACTGTTGTTACCCAGACTGGAGTGCAATGGCAGGATCTTGGCTCACTGCAACCTCCACCTTCTGGGTTCAAGCAATTCTCCTGCCTCAGCTTCCCGAGTATCTGGGACTACAGGCGTGCACCACCATGCCCAGCTAATTTTTGTATTTTTAGTAAAGACAGGGTTTCACCTTGTTGACCAGGATGGTCTCAATCTCTTGACCTCATGATCTACCCGCCTTGGCCTCCCAAAGTGCTGGAATTATAGGCGTGAGCCACCGTGCCCAGCCAATTTTTGTATTTTTAGTAGAGATGGGGTTTCACCATGTTGGCCAGGCTGGTCTCAAACTCCCCACCTCAAGTGATCCGCCTGCCTTGGCCTCCCAAAGTGCTGGGATTACAGGCATGAGCTGCCACTCCTGGCCACTTTTGTATCCTTTTGAACCAGTCTAGAAAGCTGTACCATATCTACAGCAAGCTTGAGAGTTATTTATGTCTTTGATAAAAGACTCAAATCCAGAACTGGAGTTGAAAAAAAAATTCAATGAAAGACTGTTTCATAGGGTATAAAAAGACAGATGCAACCATATATTTAATTTTAAAAAATGGAATCTATCTTACATAAGGATTTTGTGAAAAATCTTATACCTATCTGTGTATTACAGAGATGGATAGGCCTTCCACAGCTCATTGAGGAAAGAGTATATAAACAATTTTGATAAGGAGTTGAAGAACAATTTGAAAATAGTTTACAAAGAGAATCAAGAGGCAGAAAAAGCTTCAAGAGGCATGGAGGTCTTCAGAAATTGCTCTGGAATGCTGTTTCACTTGTATCAATGTTATGTTCCTGGATAAGAGAATAAGACACAGAATTTCAGTATTTCAGTACAAAGCCTGAAATGTAAACTCTTCAGTGCTTTGGACTTTAGAGATTCTGAATCTTCATTAATTAGGACACATAGGTAATATCTAGCTTTAGGGCTGAATCCAACCCAAAGATCAAATTTTCACTACGAGGGCAGAGCTTGTGACCACTGTACACCACCCATCATGATGAGTAACAGAGTTGAAAGCACTAGTGCAAAGTACATTGGCCTTGGGTGCCTGTCCAACCACGCCACCAGGGTAAGTATTACTGGGAACCTACCCAACCTCTCATCCCATCATTCTCTGCACTAAGCAGCCACATTAATACCCTCATCTCTGGGTTCCCTTCGTGGATGGCACTTAGAGTATGATAATTGCCCATACACTCCTGTCTCCCATTACACAGAGCTCTGAGAGGGTTAGCAAAGACTGCACTCATTTTGTTCACTGCTATGGCTCCAGCCTCTACCACTATGCTAGAGGTGGAGAGTAAAACACTGCCAAATGAGAATCTGGCAGAGCCAGCTTCCTTCTAGGAGAGGCTGAGAACCTAACTGGTCTTTCCACTCAGCGTCTAAAATCCTACGCTTATATTTTGCCTGCTTACATTAAAAAACAAAATACTCGGCCGGGCGCGGTGGCTCAAGCCTGTAATCCCAGCACTTTGGGAGGCCGAGGCGGGTGGATCCCAAGGTCAAGATATCGAGACCATCCTGGTCAACATGGTGAAACCCCGTCTCTACTAAAGATACAAAAAATTAGCTGGGCATGGTGGCGTGTGCCTGTAATCCCAGCTACTCAGGAGGCTGAGGCTGGAGAATTGCCTGAACCCAGGAGGCGGAGGTTGCGGTGAGCCGAGATCGCGCCATTGCACTCCAGCCTGGGTAACAAGAGTGAAACTCTGTCTCAAAAAAAAAAAACAAACAAAATACTCAGCGGGGTGTGATGGTTCACGCCTGTAATCCCAACACTCTGGCGGGTGGATTACCTGAGGTCAGGAGTTCAGGACCAGCCTGGCCAACATGGTGAAACTCTGTCTCTACTAAAAATTAAAAAAAAGCCAGGCGTGGTCATGGGCATGTGTAATCCCAGCTACTCATGAGGCTGAGACAGGAGAATTGCTTGAACCTGGGAGGTGGAAGTTGCAGTGAGCCAAGATTGCGCCACTGCACTCCAGCCTGAGTGACGAGAGAAATTCTGTCTCAAAACAAAAAACCAAAACTTTTTTTTGCAGCAAAAGTGACACAGTCACTATAGAAATTTTAATAAAGAAGGAAAATAAAAATCAAACACTATATATCTTTTTTTTTTTAAAAAGATAGGGTCTGTGTCACCCAGGATGGAGTGCAGTGGCATGATTACAGCTCCTCAGTGATCCTCCCGCTTCAGTCTGCCAAATACCTGGGACTACAGGTGTGTGCCACTATGCCAAGCTAATTTTTCCGGTTTTGTAGAGATGGGCTTTCACTTTTGTTGCCCATGCTCAGCTTCTAAATCAGGAGTGTCTGACCTTTTGGCTTCCCTGGGCTACACTGGAAGAATTATCTTGATTCATACATAAAATATACTAACGATAGCTGATGAGCAATAAATAAATAAATAAATCCCCCCCCCCCCAAAATTGGATGTCAAAATAAATAAATCTTTTTTTTTTTTTGAGACGGAGTTTTGCTGTTGTTACCCAGACTGGAGTGCAATGGCATGATCTCGGCTCACCGCAACCTCCGCCTCCTGGGTTCAAGCAATTCTCCTGCCTCAGCCTCCCGAGTAGCTGGGACTACAGGCGCACGCCACCATGCCCAGCTAATTTTTAGTAGGGCCGGGGTTTCACCTTGTTGACCAGGATGGTCTCGATCTCTTGACCTCGTGATCCACCTGCCTTGGCCTCCCAAAGTGCTGGGATTATAGGCATGAGCCACCGCGCCCGGCCAAAAATAAATAAATCTTATAATTTTTTTTTTTTTTTTGAGACAGAGTCTTGTTCTGTCACCCAGGCTAGAGTGCAGCGCTGTGACCTTGGCTCACTGCAACTTCTACCTCCCAAGCAGCTGGGACTACAGGCATGCGCTACTACGTCTGACCATGCCTAGGTAATTTTTTTTCTTTTTTCTTTTTTTTTTTTTTGAGACAGAGTCTCACTCTGTCACCCAGGCTGGAGTGCAGTGGTGCAATCCTAGCTCACTGCAACCTCTGCCTCTGGGGTTCAAGCTATTCTCCTGTCTCAGCCTCCCGAGAAGTTGGGATTGTAGGCCTGCACCACCATATCTGGGTAATTTTTGTTTTTTTGTTTTTTTTTGTGTCGGAGTTTCACTTTTGTTGCCAAAGCTGGAGTGCAATGGCACAATCTTAGCTCACCGCAACCTCCGCCTCCTGGGTTCAAACAATTCTCTTACCTCAGCCTCCCAAGTAGCTGGGATTACAGGTATGTGCCATCACACCCAGCTAATTTTGTATTTTTAGTAGCAATGGGTTTCTCCATGTTGGTCAGGCTGGTCTCAAACTCCCAACCTCGGGTGATCCGCCCACCTCAGTGTCCCAGAGTGCTGGGATTACAGATGTGAGCCACCGCACCCAGCCAATTTTTGTATTTTTAGTAGAGATGGGGTTTCGCCACATTGGCCAGGATGGTTTTGAACTCCTCACCTCAAGCGATCCATCCACCTTGGCCTCCAAAAGTGCTGGGATTAAGGGCATCAGCCACACACCTGGCCTCTACCCCTGGCTAAATTTTGCATTTCTTGTAGGGCTGCAACCTCCCACCTCAGCATCCCAAGTAGCTGGAACCACAGGTGCACAGCACCACACCTGGCTAATTTTTGTTTTTTTTTGAGATCGAGTTTTGTTCTTGTTGCCCAGGCGAAGTGCAATGGTGCGATCTCGGCTCACTGCAACCTCCGTCTTCTGGGTTCAAGGGATTCCCTTGCCTCAGCCTCCCGAGTAGCTGGGATTACAGGCATGGACCACCATACACAGCTAATTTTGTATTTTTAGTAGAGATGGGGTTTCTCCATGTTGGTCTGGCTGGTCTTGAACTCCCAACCTCGGGTGATCCACCCGCCTTGGCCTCCCAAAGTGCTGGGATTACAGGTGTGAGCCACCGTGCCTGCCATTTTGTTTTTTTTTTTGAGATGGAGTCTCGCTCTGTTGCCCACGCTAGAGTGGTGGGATCTCGGCTCACTGAAACCTCCACCTTCCAGATTCAAGCAATTCTTTGCCCCAGCCTCCCAAGTAGCTGGGATTACAGACACACGCCAACATGCCCAGCCAATTTTTTGTATTTTAAGTAGAGACCGGGTTTTACTATGCTGGCCAAACTGGTCTCTAACTCCTGACCTCATGATCTGCCCGCCTCGGCCTCCCAAAATGCTGGGATTACAGGCATTAGCCACCATGCCCGGCTGAGATGGAGTCTCATTCTGTTGCCCAGGCTGAAATGCAATGGTACAATCTTGGCTCACTGCAACCTCTCCCTCCTGGGTTCAAGTGATTATCTTGCCTCAGCCTTCGGAGTAGCTTACAGGCATGTGCCACCACGCTGGGCTAATTTGTATTTTTAGTTTAGAAGGGGTTTCTCCATGTTGGTCAGGCTGGTCTCGAACTCCCGACCTCAGGTGATCCACCTGCCTTGGCCTCCCAAAGTTCTGGGATTACAGAAGTGGGCCACCACACTTGGTCTGCAGTTACCATTTTCTAGCATCCTATGTTACTCACTTATGTTTATTGCTTATTGTCTATATCTTCCAGCTAGTATATAGGTTCCGTAAGTACAGGGATTATTGTCTGTTTTGTTCACTTAATAGACAATAAATACTTGTGGGCTGAATCAACATAATAAAACATGACAAGCACAGTTCATGGATGATACCAGTACTGGAGGGGCTCCCACTACACTGTGCCTTCTAAGCTCTGTACCTGGTTCAATTTCTTGAACTCCACTACTTGGAAGAAGATGTGCTCAAGGATATGTTTGGCATCTTGTTGGTCCTTTGGGAGTTTACTGGTTACTCCAAGAATGTCACCACACTTCCTGACATAGAATTCCAAGTCTTCTTCGGTACCTAAAACAGTTGGGGTAGTAGTTAGATTAACTCTTAACTTCTGCCCTTCCCAAAGTACAGACTTAGTGTATTTCAGATATGTCCTATTATGTTTCCACATTTCCTTTTTTTTAAAAAAAAGATGGGGCTTCACCATGTTGGCCAGGCTGGTCTTGAACTCCTGACCTCTGGTGATCCACCCACCTCGGCCTCCCAAACTACTAGGATTACAGGCATGAGCCACCACGCCTGGCCATGTTTCCAGATTTCCTAAGATCACTCACCTTTTCCTAAAATAATGTGACTATAGGGTTTCAACACTGGAAAAGTCTAGAGCTCTCCAATGTGCTGCTTTTATAAATTAGGACAGAAGTCTGACACTCCTAATCAGAATAACACTGGACTGGTACTGGCTTTCCTATTCCTCAGATCTAGTATTCCTACATTATAAAGAACAGGTGCAATAGTAGGAAATAAAATTATCATTCCCTGAATGCAACAAAGATCAGTATGAGAAAAGCATATAGGTAATTAAAAATACCATTTACTAAAACAGTATTGTATGGCCAGGCGCCATGGCTCACGAGGTGAGGAGTTTGAGACTAGCCTGCCAGCATGATGAAACACCATCTATACTAAAAATACAAAAAAATTAGCCAGGCATGGTGGTGCACACCTGTAATCCCAACTACTCGTGAGGCTGAGGTAGGAGAATTGCTTGACCCCAGAAGGTGGGGGTTACAATGAGCTGAGATCATGCCACTGTAATCCAGCTTGGGCGAGAGAGCAAGACTCTGTCTCAAAACAAAACAAAACAAAAAAACCCCAACAATATTATAGAAAGAAAATTAAAGAAAAAAAAATAACCTAGAATTCTACCAACAACATAGCTCTGTGAAGCCATCCTCTGGAGCCCTGCGTATAGGATGGACAGCCATTACTGCCCTTCTCACACTATAATTTCTTTCTTCCTTTTTTTTTTTTGAGACAGAGTTTCACTCTTTTTTTGGGGAGGACGGAATTTTGCTCGTTACCTAGGCTGGAGAGCAGTGGCACAATCTCAGTTCATCACAACCTCCGCCTCCTGGGTTCAAGCAGTTCTCCTGCCTCAGCCTCCTGAGGAGCTGGGACTACAGGCTCACGCCACCATGCCCAGCTAATCTTTGTATTTTTAGTAGAGACGGAGTTTCACCATGTTGACCAGGATGGTCTCAATCTCTTGACCTCGTGATCCACCTGCCTTAGCCTACCAAAGTGCTGGGATTACAGGCTTGAGCCACCATGCCTGGCCTTTTTTGTACTTTTAATAGAGATGGGGTTTCACCATGTTGGCCAGGATGGTCTCGATCTCTTGACCTCATGATCTGCCCAACTCGGCCTCCCAATGTGCTGGTATTACAGGCGTGAGCCACCATGCCTGGCCTCTTTCTTTTTTTTTTTCGAGACAAGGTTTGGCTCTATTACCCAGACTGGAGTGCAGTGGCATGATTTCAGCTCACTGCAACCTTTGCTACCCAGGCTCAAACCATCCTCCCACCTTAGCCTCCCAAGTAGCTGGGACTACAGGTGCGCACCTCCACGCTTGGCTGATTTTTTGTATTTGAGATGGGGTTTCACCATGTCGCCCAGGCTGGTCTTGAACTCACAAGCTCCAGCAATCTGCCAGCTTTGGCCTCCCAAAATGCTGGGATTATAGATGTGAGCCAGTACCAAGCCAGGCTGTAATTTATTGATTCTCCCTCTGATTTGCATTTAAAAAGTTATGATAGAAATGCATGGCTTTCTTTCTTTTTTTTTTTGAGACAGAGTCTCACTCTGTTACCCAGGCTGGAGTGCAGTGGTACAATCTTGGCTCACTGCAACCTAGTCTCACTCTGTCACCCAGGCTGGAGTGCAGTGGTGCAACCTTGGCTTACTGCAACCTCTGCCTCCCGGGTTCAAACAATTCTCCCGCCTCAGCCTCCTGCGTAGCTGGGATTATAGGTGCCCACCACCATGCCTGGCTAATTTTTGTATTTTTAGTAGAGATGGGGTTTCACCATGTTGGTCAGGCTAGTCTTGAATCCTGACCTCATGATCCACCCGCCTCGGTCTCCCAAAGTGCTGGGATTACAGGCTTGAGCCACCGTGCCCGGCTTTTTTTTTTTTTTTAAAGACGGAGTTTCGCTCTTGTTACCCAGGCTGGAGTGCAATGGTGCAATCTCGGCTCACCGCAACCTCCGCCTCCTGGGTTCAGGCAATTCTCCTGCCTCAGCCTCCTGAGTAGCTGGGATTACAGGCACACGCCACCATGCCCAGCTAATTTTTTTGTATTTTTAGTAGAGATGGGGTTTCACCATGTTGACCAGGATGGTCTCGATTTCTTGACCTCGTGATCCACCTGCCTTGGCCTCCCAAAAGTGCTTGGATTACAGGCATGAGCCACCGCGCCTGGCCCGAAATGTATGTTTTTTACTAAGACACTCAAACCCACAGCTGTAACAATCTTTCATTCTAGTTCTATTGCTACCAACTACCTAAAATTACTGCTATGTGTAATTCTGTGTGTAAATGCAAGTTTTCGCAAAAATGGGATCAAACTATAATAGTTTGGTAAGTTGCCTTCATCATTTAATGATGTATTATGGACATTCCATGTCAAAGTTTATGCCCTACATTTTTTTTCTTTTCTTTTTTGAGACAGGGTCTCACTCTGTCTGCCAGGCTGGAGTGCAGTAGTGCAATCTTAGCTCACCGCAGCCTTGACTTCGTAGGCTCAAGCAATCCTCTCACCTAGGCCTCCTAAGTAGCTGGTACTACAGGAGTAAGCCACCATGTCTAGCTAATTTTGTTTATTTTTCTATAACGAAGAGGTCTCACTGTGTTGCCCAGGCTGGTCTCAAGTGATCCTCTTGCCTCTGCCTCCTAAAGTGCTGGGATTATAGGTGGGAGAGCCATTGCACCCAGCCTACATTTTTTTTTTAACAGATATATAATATTCTCCTTTGTTTCTATTTATTTATTTTTCAGAAACAGGGTATCCCTCTGTCACCCAGGCTAGAGTGCAATGGTGTATCATACCTCATTCCAGCCTCCAACTCTTGGGCCCAAGTGATCCTCCCGCCTCCGCCTCAGCCTTAATAGAGACAGGGTTTCACCATGTTGACCAGGATGGTCTTGATCTCTTGATCTTGTGATCCACCCGCCTCAGCCTCCGAAAATGCTGGGATTACAGGCGTGAGCCACCACACCCGGCCGCAATTTTTTTTTTTTCTTTAGAGACGAGGTCTCTCTATGTGACCCAGGCTTATTTCAAACTCTTTTTAACCAATATCCCTACTGACGGATAAACCATTAGGCTGTTCTCAATTTTTTGAATGCTACAATTAACATCTACAGAGCTGTTTCATCTTTGTTTTGCATTTCTACAAGTATTTCTGTAGGACAGTTGCTAGAAACAGAAATGCCAAGTCAGAGCTTCTGCTTCTTCACCATTCTGTGATTCCTCCTGAACAAATTACTATGTCTTGCTTATTTTTGACTGCCCAGCGCCTGCCATGCCTGGCACAAAATACAGATGTAGTAAAGGTCTTTGTTTGCACTGAACAATTTCCATTTTGCTTACTTCTTTCTGGGCTTTGGGCATATTCAGATGTTGCCAACATAGCTGGTATCCTCTTGTACATGCAGTATGTATTTTTTCTTTTTTTTAAGATGGAGTGTTGCTCTTGTTGCCCAGGCTGGAGTGCAATGGTGTGATCTCAGCTCACGGCAACCTCCCACTCCTGGGTTCAAGCAATTCTTCTGCCTCAGCCTCCCAAGTAGCTAGGATTACAGGAATGCACCACCACGCCCAGCTAACTTTGTATTTTTAGTGGAGACAGGGTTTCTCCATGTTGGGCAGGCTGGTCTGAAACTCCCCACCTCAAGCGATCTGCCCGTCTCGGCCTCCTAAAACGCTGGGATTACTGGCGTGAGCCACCGTGCCCAGTCCTGGGGCCTCATTTCTTCATCCACATGTTAAGGTGGGCACACTTGGCTCTCTCTCAGATCCTGTCCAATTTGAAATCTCTATGATTCTTTGGGCCCTGATTCAATTTCCTTATTTAGGTGCTCCTATGACCACTGACTGAGTTTTGCTAAGTGGCAGCCAGTCAACATTAATTCTATGGTCTCTCAATAGGTCAGAACTAAGAACTTACAGGGATCAAAGCTGAGACCTCTGGCTTTCTACTTGGCACCATGTTCTAATTCGCTGAGCTAAATGGCCTTGAGAAGAACAACCAACATTATTTACATGACAAATAAGAATTTTAAGTTTATACTCCTATTCATATTTTGTTTTCCCTAAACAAACTCTAAGCTTTCTCTCATAGCAACTGTCAGAAATTCACGATCAAATAAAATTCATGGCCGGGCACGGTGGCTCACGCCTATAATCCCAGCACTTTGGGAGGCCGAGGTGGGTGGGTCATGAGGTCAAGAGATCGAGACCATCCTGGTCAACAAGGTGAAGTCCCATCCCTACTAAAAATACAAAAATTAGGTGGGCATGGTGGTGCGCGCCTGTAGTCCCAGCTACTCAGGAGGCTGAGGCAGGGGAATTGCTTGAACCCAGGAGGCAGAGGTTGTGGTGAGCCGAGATCGCGCCATTCCACTCCAGTCTGGGTAACAACAGCAAAACTCCGTCTCAATAAATAAATAAATAAATAAAATTCATAAGAGAAAACAAAGTTTAAAAGTTGGCCAAACTTACACTTATTGGTAATCTGAGCAAGCCGTGCCTTCTCAGAGGAGAACGTTTCATCTAAGTCAAATAGCTCCAGAGGAAGTGGTGGTAACTCCCGGAAACTGGGAGGAAAAACCTAAAAGGAAATAAAGTCGTCATTCAGAAATGAGCGGGATAATGCAAAGGACATAAAGTCTCTTAAGAAAGAGCTTGTCCAAAGTCATAACTAACAATGATGAGACACAAGGAGAATAAGGAAGTCCACACCCTTAATTCCTCAGCTGGGAACCACACCATGTGGAAATCACTACAGAAAACTAACTCAGTTCTTCCCTGAGGATGAAACACCCAAAATCCCATCACCTCATCTACCCTCACCCATCAGACCCCTATCAAGAAAGATTACCAGCCCTGTGTAAACAACCAAGTGGAACCAGTTCTAATCACCACTAAACTGACCAAGCTGACATACCAATGCCAATTAACTTAGCACAATGACACAAAGCTTGAGACTTAGGTTTGTGTTCAACATTTGATTGTACAATTTGTTTTTCATTTAATCCTAAGTATTTAGGGATGGAAGTTATTTGGAGAAGCAGATGCAGATTAGTGTAGAAAGTATTGAACTTGGGAGTCAGATTTTGCAGGTATGAACCAATGGTATGCAGGTAAATGTTTAACTACTGACTTTCAAAACAAAATTGAAGCCCTGCTTTGTAGCATTTGCCATTTTTTTGTAATGTAAATCTTCCCAGTATGGCCAATTTCAAGCTACCAAGGAAGATCAAGCCAACTGACTCAACATTTCAGAATGCGGTGAGGCAGGGCAATTTTATTTATTTATTTTTATTTTTTATTTTTTTGAGACGGAGTTTCGCTCTTGTTACCCAGGCTGGAGTGCAATGGCGCGATCTCGGCTCACCGCAACCTCCGCCTCCTGGGTTCAGGCAACTCTCCTGCCTCAGCCTCCCGAGTAACTGGGATTACAGGCACGCACCACCATGCCCAGCTAATTTTTTGTATTTTTAGTAGAGACGGGGTTTCACCATGTTGACCAGGATGGTCTCGATCTCTTTACCTCGTGATCCACCCGCCTCGGCCTCCCAAAGTGCTGGGATTACAGGCTTGAGCCACCGCACCCGGCCCCGGCAGGGCAATTTTAAAGGCAAGTTGAGTGAATGTTGGACTGAAATGTTTAAAAATAACCTGTTTACATATATAACCAACCATAACTATCCCCTGGGCTGCGAGAATTATTCTATGAATCAGGGACTTACACCTGGAAAGGCAGTATACAAAGTTTTCTTCCTTATTATCCAAGAAATCTCATATATGCCCTCCAACCCCATAAGATGGGAATAGGAAATGTTTAACAGACAGAAGGCTCTACACCACTGATTCCTCAATTTGGAAGCACACCACATGGAAGTCCCTATAGAAGACTAACAAATTTGGTGTCCATGCATGTTTAGAGGCAGAGCACTATGACTTCACGAGGAATGCCACAAATGTCACATAGAAGGGTCTACAGTGAGGGCCTGCTGACAAGATAAGAGCAACAGTGGGGCTCTGCAGTGGGATCCCCCAGGCACACCTACTCACCGCAGCCTGAAGGGTTGGCAGTGGCGTCTCAAACTGAGGCTGGATGAGCTGGAGCGGTTCATGTTTCACATTTAGCTGCTCGTAAGCCCTGTGTTCATAATCAAACAAAAAAGCAAGGATCAACAAGACACCATAGCACAGCATGTCTAACTGACCATACTGTGTTGTTCTCCTTTTAGAAATACCACTGGACCCAGCATCCCATTACTGGGTATATACCCAAAGGAATATAAATCATTCTGTTATAAAGACATATGCACACATATGTTCACTGCAGCACGATGCACAATAGCAAAGACATGGAATCAATCGAAATGCCCATCAATGATAGACTGAATAAAGAAAATGTGGTACATATACACCATGGAGTACTATGCAGTCATAAAAAAGAATGAAATTGGGGGCCAGGCGCGGTGGCTCATGTCTGTAATCCCAGCACTTTGGGAGGCCGAGGTGGGTGGATCATGAGGTCAGGAGTTAGAAACTATCCTGGCCAACATGTTGAAACCCTGTCTCTACTAAAAATACAAAAACATTAGCTGGGCGTGACACACGCCTGTAGTCCCAGCTACTCAGGAGGCTGAGGGAGAATTGCTTGAAGCCAGAAGGCAGAGATTGCAGTGAGCCAGGATCTCACCACTGCAGTACAGCCTGGGTGACAGTATGAGATTACATCTCAAAAAAAAAAAAAAGAATGACATTGGCCAGGCATGGTGGCTCTTGCCTGTAATCCTAGCACTTTGGGAGGCTGAGATGGGTGTTCACCTGTGGTCAAGAGTTCTAGAGCAGCCTGGTCAACATGGTAAAACCTCATCCCTACTAAAAATACAAAAATTGGCTGGGCATGGTGGCGGGTGCCTGTAATCCCAGCTACTGGGGAGGCTGAGGCAAGAGAATCCCTTGAACCCAGGAGACAGAGGTCTCAGTGAGCCGAGATCACTCCATTGCACTCCAGCCTGGGCAACAAAGCAAAAATGCTGTCTCAAAAAAAAAATGAGATTATGTTCTTTGCCAGGGACATGGATGGAGCTAGAGGCAATTATCCTTAGCAAACTAACAGAAAACCAAATACCATATATCCTTATAAGTGGGAGCTAAATGATGAGAACACACAGACACATAGAGAACACACACAGGTGATGAAATAATCTGTGTCACCACCCCATGACACAAGTTTACCTATGTAACAAACCTGTACTTGTACCCCAAACTTAGAAGTTAAAACAAGGCCGGGCGCGGTGGCTCAAGCCTGTAATCCCAGCACTTTGGGAGGCCGAGGCGGGTGGATCACGAGGTAAAGAGATCGAGACCATCCTGGTCAACATGGTGAAACCCCGTCTCTACTAAAGATACAAAAAATTAGCTGGGCATGGTGGCGTATCCCTGTAATCCCAGCTACTCAGGAGGCTGAGGCAGGAGAATTGCCTGAACCCAGGAGGCGGAGGTTGCGGTGAGCCGAGATCGCGCCATTGCACTCCAGCCTGGATAACAAAACCAAACTCCGTCTCAAAAAACAAAACAAAACAAAAAAAAAAAAAAAAAAGAAGTTAAAACAATCTCATAAATTATCAGTTACTTAACTCTCTAAATAGAATATGCATTCTTTTTTTTTTTTTTTGAGATGGAGTTTCGCTCTTGTTACCCAGGCTGGAGTGCAATGGCACGATCTCGGCTCACCGCACCCTCCGCCTCCTGGGTTCAGGCAATTTTCCTGCCTCAGCCTCCTGAGTAGCTGGGATTACAGGCACATGCCACCATGCCCAGCTAATTTTTTGTATTTTTAGTAGAGACGGGGTTTCACCATGTTGACCAGGATGGTCTCGATCTGCCGACCTCGTGATCCACCCGCCTCGGCCTTCCAAAGTGCTGGGATTACAGGCTTGAGCCACTGCGCCCGGCTAGAATATGCATTCTAACATACAGATTACATAGTTAAATTTGTTTTCATATTAGATCAGAAAATGTTAATGTATTTCAATGAAGTATCTTTTTTTTTTTGAGATGGAGTCTCTCTGTCCCCCAGGCTGAAGTGGTGCGATCTCAGCTCACTGCAACCTCCATCTCCTGGGTTCAAGCAATTCTCCTGCCTCAGCCTCTCAAGTAGTTGGGACTACAGGCACATACCACCATGCCCAGCTAATTTTTCGTATTTTTAGTAGAGATGGGTTTCACTGTGTTAGCCAGGTCGGTCTCGATCGCTTGACCTTGTGATCTTCCTGCCTCGGCCTCTCAAAGTGCTGGGATTACAGGTGTAAGCCACTGCATTTGGCCTCAATGAAATATTTTAATGGAATTTAATTTCCTGGTAGTTAGTCTAGTTTCTGTCTGTTTCAGATACCCATGTAGATATGTAGTGTTTCACTTTCTTTGGTGACTGCTTGAAATTTTGACTTTTTTTCTTTGATTTAGTGTAAAGGGTTGAGATATCCCCTTCCAACAATAGTAATAATAATACGTATAAAAAAAATTTAAAATACCTATATTAATTCCAGCTTTGAAATTTGAATTTATTCTTCCCATCTCACTCATATGCATCAATATGTTTAAAGTATTATGTGCTTTATTTTTTAATTTTTTTTATTTTTTTCATTTATTCACAAAAACCACAATATAAACTTTTTTTTTTTTTTAGATAAATTTTCACTCTGTTACCCAGGCTGGAGTGCAGTGGTACAATCATAGCCCAGTTTAATCTTGAATTGCTGGGCTCAAGCAGTCATCCCACCTCAGCCTCCTGAGTAGCCAGGACTACAAGGCAGCATGCACCACCATGACTCATAATTAAAAAAAAAAATGTAGCCAGGACTACAAGGAAGCGTGCACCACCATGATTCATAATTTAAAAAAACTTTTTCAGCTGAGCGCGGTGGCTCATGCCTGTAATTCCAGCACTTTGGGAGGCCAAGGCACGCGGATCATGAGGTCAAGAGATGGAGACCATCCTGGCCAACATAGTGAAACCCTGTATCTACTTAAAAAAAAAAAAAAAAAATTAGCTGGGTGTGGTGGCGCACATCTGTAGTCCCAGCTACCTGGGAGACTAAGGCAGGAGAATCACTTGAACCTGGAAGGCGAAGGTTGCAATGAGCTGAGATTGCACCACTGCATTCCAGCCTGAATGACAAAGCGAGCCCCATCTCCAAAAAAAAAAAAAAGATAAAGCTCACATGCTAGACTGTAGAAAGAAAATTAAAAATGTTAAATTAAAAAAAGATAAAGCTATGAATATAACAAAGTCCAAAGTAAAATGTGAAAAATAGATAAAATGTGTTATTATAAATAATGTAATGATCTTTTCAGGAATCTTCTCTACTGAATCATATATTATTACTCATTGAGAACTGAAAGGAAGCATTTCTTTCAAGTTTCCTATCATGTTTCTTCTAAATAAGTTTTTTGCTTCTGCCTGACAGAAACAGTGAATCTTGTAACTCCTGTGTTTTCTTATTTGTTTTCACCATCAAGAGACAGCAGTCAAATTTGAAGTCTGTTTCTGGCAAGTAAACAGATTTGTATGATACTCACTTCTGTGTGCTCACTCAACAAATAATTCCTGAATGTCCACTACATACCAGGCAGTTCTACACAGTAGGAGTATAGCAACAGTGAAAGATGCCAAGGCAGGCCATCATGGAACATTATATGGGGAGGAGAGGCACATACTAAACAAAAAAACTAGTAAGATGTCAGGAACTGATAAGTATTAAGAAGACAATAAATCAGAGGAGAAAGATAGAGACAGGGAAGCGGCGGGGAGTGCGGCTTGTCAGAGGAGCCCTGAGTGAGGGAGGAAGTCATGCAGTTATCTTCTAAAATGTCCCTGGCAGAGGCAAGAGCAAGAACAGGCTGAAGGGTGCCAGGAATTTTCACAGAACAGCAGGCCACTCAGAGCAGCTCCAGCAGAGGATCAGTGGTAGGAGTGAGCTTACAGAGCTAACAGCTCATCTTACCCCTATGCTATTTTTCTATTGTGGCTTCTCCTTCGCCTTCATTCTCTCAAACATTCAAGTTATGCATTCTCTCCTAAATCTCCACTATCTCTTTGGAAATTTTTAGCTGATTATCTTGTTTCCTATTTTATCAGAAAGACTGAAGCCCTAAGAATTTCCACAATTTTCAATCAACACCTTTTCTCATCCACCAGAGTCTGCATCCATGTTTCCCATCTGTTACTGAAGGATCCATGCTCCTGTCTAAAAGCTAAGACTGGGCTGGGTGTGTTGGCTCTCATCTGTAATCTCAGCACTTTGGGAGGCTGAGGTGGGTGGATCACTTGAAGTCAGGAGTGCGAGACCAGCCTGGCCAACATGGTGAAACCCCATCTATACTAAAAATACAACTATTAGATGGGTGTGGTGGTGCATGCCTATAGTCCCAGCTACTAAGGAGGTTGAGGCGGGAGGATTACTTGAACCCAAGAGGCGGAGGTTGCCGTGAGCTGAGATGGTGCTACTGCGCTCCAGCCTGGGTGACAGAGTGAGACTGTGTCTAAAAATGTGTGTGTGTGTGTGTGTGTGTGTGTGTGTGTGTGTGTGTATTAAAAATAAAAGCTAAAAGCTAAGACCAGGCTGGGTATGGTGGCTCACATCTATAATCCAATACTTTGGGAGGCCAGGGTGGGATGACTGCTTGAGCCCAGGAGTTCCAGACCAGCCTGGGCAATAGAGTGAGATCCTGTCTTAAAACACACAAACAAAAAAAAGCTAAGACTTACCAAACCCCCTTTTTCCCATTCTCTCTTGCTTACTCTCATGTTTCACTCCAGCCATTCCCCTCACTGTCTCCTAAAGTATCCATTTTTCTCTCTGCTCGAACATTCCCAGAAGTATAAAAACATCCTGTGACTTCTTCCATCCAAAAAACATCTTTCTTGGCCGGGTGCAGTGGCTCATGCCTATAATCCCAGCACTTTGGGAGGCCGAGGCGGGTGGATCACGAACGAGGTCAAGAGATCAAGACCATCCTGGTCAACAAGGTGAAACCCCCTCTATTAAAAAAATACAAAAATTAGCTGGGCATGGTGGTGCACGCCTGTAGTCCCAGCTACTTGGGAGGCTGAGGCAGGAGAATTGCTTGAACCCAGAAGGCGGAGGTTGCGGTGAGCCAAGATTGTGCCATTGCACTCCAGTCTGGGTAACAACAGCGAAACTCTGTTTCAAAACAAAACAAAACATCTTTCTGTTGTTGTTTTGAGACGGAGTCTCGATCTATTGCCCAGGCCTGAGTGCAGTGGCACAACCTCGGCTCACTGTGATGACCTCCGCCTCCCAGGTTTAAGTGAGCCTCTGGCCTCAGCCTCCTGAGTAGCTGGGATTACAGGCATGAGCCACGCCCGGCTATTTTTTTGTATTTTTAGTAGAGTTGGGGTTTCATTGTATTAGCCAGGACGGTCTCGATCTCCTGACCTCATGATCTGCCTGTCTCAGCTTCCCAAAGTGCTGGGATTACAGGCGTGAGCCACCACACCTGACCCAAAAAATACCTTCTTGACCTTACTTCCTCCGGCTCACTGCTGACCCTGGCCCTTACCCATGCTCTGTTCCTCTCTGTAGAAAATACCTCAAAAGAGCTATCTATATCTGCTATCACCAATTCTCTCTTAAACCAACTTCAAATAAGCTTTTGCTCCCACCATGTCATAAAAAAGACTTTGTCTATATCACCAGTGACCTCCATGTTGTTAAATCTGATGATAAATTCTCAGCCCTCATTTTTTATGATCCATCAGAAGTATCTGACACAGCTGATTACCTTTTTCATCTTGGTAAGACTTTCTTTACTTGGCTCCCAGAATACCATGCACTTGATTTTCTTCATCTCACACTGGCTGATGCTTTCCATCTTTTCTCTTGGCTTTTCTCTTTTTTTTTTTTTTGAGGCAGAGTCTTGCTCCGTTGCCCAGGCTGGAGTGCAGTGGTGCCATCTTGGCCCACTGCAAACTCTGCCCCCTAGGTTCAAGCGATTCTCCTTCGTCAGCCTCCTGAGTAGCTGGGATTATAGGCATGTGCCACCATACTTGGCTAATTTTTGTATTTTTAGTAGAGACAGGGTTTCATCACCATACTGGCCAGGCTGATCTCAAACTCCTGACTCCATGGATCCACCTGCCTCAGCCTCCCAGAGTGCTGGGATTACAGGCATAAGCCACCGTGCCCGGCCATCTCTTTCTGCATACTTAGTGCTAGATAATAGCATTACCAGTTGACCAGATACCCAGGGAGAAATGGGGGTGACAACCATCTCCATTTACTGATGGTGTTCCTGGGACTTAGGACTCTCTGTGCTAAAACCAGGAGAAGTGTGGGGCAAAATGAAAGAAGCTGGTCACCCTAAATGCTTGATCCAGAGTCTGGAACATGCAGGGGCTAAGAACCTCTGGCAGTTCCTCTGCATCAACCCCTCATGCCTAGCCCAGTTTCTTTGTTGACCTCATCATAGATCTGAGAACATATTTTGCATGCCACATTTACTGTAATTCTAACTCCCGTCTCAGGCTCATGTTTCCAAGCCAAACACTCTAATGGAGCACAATGTAGCTCAGAGGCCCACAGGTACTTACTCGATGACACTGTGGAAGGAGGTTGTATCCAGCTGGAAGACAGACAGGTTGAAGAGGGTGGTAAAGTCCCTCGGGATCTCATCGCTCTCCTGGAGACACTCCCGATTCCGCTTTGATAGGGTTGCTGTGTGGGGCAGCATCACGTAGTCAGAAATCTGAAAGCCACAAGAGAGTTCCTTTCAGCACAGTAAGAACAAGAATTTATTCTGTCACGTCTCCACTGTTTCAGGTCTAAACCTGTAACCTTTATACTTTCTTGCCAAGAAATTTTACTGTTCATGATCACTGACCACTAAATCTTAAATAAGCCAATCTACGTGGAAAGAGGAACAAAACTCACTTGGCTAAACCCCAGCAGTGGCTAAATTCAACTCTCCAATTACACCAGTACTCATGGCTGAACACAGCTGGAGAAACACACAAACCTGTCAACTGGTCTTTTGATTTCATGATCTCTGATCTTGAGTGCTCAGCAATCAACTACATCTCCGCAGTCTACTCAGTTTCCCATTCTTCTAGACAATACTTCCCTTTTGTCGTTCAGCTGTCAAAATAATTTTCCCAGCTGGGTGCAGTGGCTCACACCTGCAACACTTTGGGAGGCTGAGGTGAGTGGACTGCTTGAGCACAGGAGTTGGAGACCAGACTGAGCAATATGGCAAAACCCTATCACTACAAAATTACAAAAAAATTTAGCTCAGCATGGTGGCATGTGCCTGTAGTCTCAGCTATTTAGGAGGTTGAGGTGGGAGGATCACCTGAGCCCAGGAGGTCGAGGCTGCAGTGAGCTGTGATCATACCACTGCACACCAGCCTGGGTGACTAAGACTTTATCTAAAAAAAATTGGTTTTCCCTTTCACCATTTTAGCAATGACCTTATATTCAATTTTAGTAAGAAAATAGAGGCAATCATGAAAGAAAGTCCACAAGCTCCCACCACATGTACCCACCCACTAGCATCCAGGCCTTGTCCTCTTGGTTACTCCTGGTGCATGACAGAGCACCTGTGATGCCAGTACAGACAGTTCTTCCATTGGTACACCAGATCCCAGTCCTTCTTCCCTACCCAAGGGCATCCCTCCAGCACTGCTGAGAGCCCTCAGTTATGACACATACTGCAGACTGGTTAAAAGTAAAAGACCAAGAAAGCCTAAATGCCCACCAACAGGAGAGTGGTTAAATATATTACACTTAAGGCTGGGCGTGGTAGCTCATGCCTGAAATCCAAGCTCTTTGGAGGCCAAGGAGGGCAGATCACCTGAGGTTGGGAGTTCAAGACCAGCCTGACCAACATGGTGAAACCCCATCTTAAAAATAAATAAATAAATATTACACTTAAACAATGAAGCAAAATATCCATATACACTTAATGTTTCCATATAAGGAGAGACATGCAGTTCTCTTGTTTCCTAAATCAAATCAGTCTCTGAGAAGCCATGTCCCTAGGTGAGGGAAGAAAGAGTCAGTGGACAGCCATCTTTGACTGTCTTCTCACCTACCTTCTATGACCAATGGCCAAGAAATCATTTTCCTGACATTTCAGAGTTTAAGAAATGGAGAGGCAGCCAAGCGCAGTGGCTCACGCCTATAATCCTGCACTTTGGGAGGCCGAGGCGGGTGGATCACGAGGTCAAGAGATCAAGACCATCCTGGTCAACAAGGTGAAACCCCATCTCTACTAAAAATACAAAAATTAGCTGGGCATGGTAATGCGCGCCTGTAGTCCCAGCTACTTGGGAGGCTGAGGCAGGAGAATTGCTTGAACCCAGGAGACAGAGGTTGCAGTGAACCAAGATCGTGCCATTGCACTCTGGTCTGGGTAATAACAGTGAAACTCTGTCTCAAAAAAAAAAAAAAGAAATGGAGAGGCCGGGTGCGGTGGCTCACGCCTGTAATCCCAGCACTTTGGGAGGCAGAGGTAAGGTGGGTGGATGACGAGGTCAAGAGATCGAGACCATCCTGGTCAACATGGTGAAACCCCGACTCTACTAAAAATACAAAAAATTAGCTGGGCATGGTGGTGTGTGCCTGTAGTCCCAGCTACTCAGGAGGCTGAGGCAGGAGAATTGCCTGAACCCAGCAGGCGGAGGTTGCGGTGAGCTGAGATCGTGCCATTGCCCTCCAGCCTGGGTAACAAGAGTGAAACTCCGCCCCCGCCCCCCCCAAAAAAATGGAGAAACAATCGCAGAGTAAGCAGAGTTTGAATTAGGAGACCTGGATTTGGAACATGGCTCTGAACTTGCCTGCCATTTGAATACACTGCAATCCTGAAAGATTTTAGTTTCCCCATCTATAAAACAGGAATAAGACCACCTGCCTCCCAGGGCAGTTGTGAGGATTAAGTAAGATGACTTATGTGGAAGAATACAACACACAATGCCTGAGACATTGCCATCTATTAACTTAGCCCTCACAATCATCCTGTGAGGCAGAGAAAACAGGTATTAGTGCCCCCTCTTCACAGATAAGAAAACTAGAATGAAGGCTGGGATTGGTGGCTCACGCCTGTAATCCCAGCACTTTGGGAGGCCAAGGTAGGTGGATCACTTGAGGTCCGGAGTTTGAGACCAGCCTGGCCAACATAGTGAAACCCCGTCTCTACTAAAAATAAAAAAGTAGCCAGTCATGGTGGTGCACATCTATAATCCCAGGTACTCGGGAGGCTGAGACAGGAGAATTGCTTGAACCCGGGAGACAGAGTTGCAGTGAGCCAAGACTGCCCCAGCCTTGGGTGACAGAGTGAGAATCCATCTCAAATAATAAAAAAATAAATTAAATAAGATAAAATAAAATATAAAATTAAAAAAACAGAAAACTAGGGATGAAAAATGGTCAGAAAGAACCTGTATAAGGTCCAAGAGCCAGTGGTGATTTCACTGTGTTGGTTTCACCACTCTCCATTGTCTGATGAATATTATCATAATGCCTTTAGAATTCTTTTTTTTTTTGAGACGGAGTTTTGCTATTGTTATCCGAACTGGAGTGCAATGGCGTGATCTCGGCTCACCACAACCTCCGCCTTCTGGGTTCAAGCAATTCTCCTGCCTCAGCCTCCCGAGTAGCTGGGACTACAGGTGCACACCACCACGCCCAGCTAATTTTTGTATTTTTAGTAGAGACGGGGTTTCACCTTGTTGACCAGGATGATCTCGATCTCTTAACCTCGTGATCCACCCACCTCGGCCTCCCAAAGTGCTGGGATTATAGGCGTGAGCCACCGTGCCTGGCCTGCCTTTAGAATTCTTAAATCTAAAGGCAACAGAATTATAGTTTGCAACATAAATTTTGATACTCTTTGTTTCTTTCTGAGAAAATTTCATATTTCTGAAAAAAGTATTTCTTTGTGAAAGCCCATTTTGAAAGTTTGGGCTAGAGTGCCCATAATTTAAATTCTGATTTATATACATGCATACATATATATGCTTCCCCCTCCAATGAATTAATTAATTACATATTTTGTTTATTGACTTATTTTTTTTGCCTCCCCATTATTTTAAACAATGTGACCTTCATCTCCCCAAAATAATTCCTTCTTTCCATTTGTCTTACAGATGAGGTAAGATAGACATGTATTCCTTTTGAGTTGTTACAAGTGGTATTGAGAAGCTGGACCCATTTTTCATTTAAAAGTTTCTAATAATTCGTAGCATCCTACCTCTGGGTCCTCAGCATCAATCTGGTTTAGGTGGATGTCTCCTGTTGTAAGCCACTGGAAAACAACATCCTAAATAAAAAAAAAAAAAAAACATAATTAAGATAGTTTGTTATTTGAAAAGAACTGAGGGTCAGGACTAGAAAATTAAATCAAGAAAAATGATAAATGAAAAAAGATTAAACCAGTGATTCAGAAAAGGGTAGCTAGCCTTGTCTTGATGCAATCATATGAGAACTCAAAGGTTTTCTTCACCCCCTAATGCAACGTTTTTTTTTTTTTTGAGACAGAGTCTCACTCTGTTGCCCAGGCTGGAGTTCAGTGGTGTGATCTTGGCTCAATGCAATCTCTGCCTCCTGAGTTAAGGTGATTCTCCTGTCTCAGCCTCTTAAGTAGCTGGGATTACAGGAACCTGCCACCACGACAGGCTGATTTTTGTACTTTTAGCAGATGGAGTTTCACCATGTTGGTCAGCCTGGTCTTGAACTCCTGATCTTAGGTGATCTGCACCTTGGCCTCCCAAAGTGGCAGGATTACAGGCATGAACCACCGTGCCCATCATAATGCAACTTTTATTATCAGAAATTTATAATTTATCTACTTTTTTAAATAATTTATCTTTAAGCACTCTAACCTCTAACCACAAGCTAAAATTTATTAAAACTTGTTCACAATCCTGATTAATCTGTTTCCAACCCAAATGCCCATTGATGATAGACTGGACAGAGAAAATGTGGCACATATACACCATGGAACACTATGCAGCCATAAAAAACGATGAGTTCATGTCCTTTGTAGAGACATGGGTGAACCTGGAAACCATCATTCTCAGCAAACTGACACAAGAACAGAAAATCAAATACCACATGTTCCCACTCATAGGCAAGTGTTGAACAATGAGAACACATGGACACAGGGAGGGGAGCATCACACACTGAGGTCTGTTGTGGGGGAATAGGGGACGGACAGTGCGGAGTAGGGAGATGGGGAGGGATAACATGGGGAGAAATGCCAGATATAGGTGATGAGGATGGAGGCAGCAAACCACATTGCCATGTATGTACCTATGCAACAATCTAGCATGTTCTTTATATGTACCCCAGAAGCTAAAATGAAATAAAATGGATAAATAAATAAAGTAAAACTTTTAAAAAGCAGAATATCTAGGCAAGGCGTGGTGTCTCACACCTGTAATCTCAGCACTTTGGGAGGCTGAGGCGGATGGATCACCTGAAGTCAGGTGTTCGACACCAACCTGGCCAACATGATGAAACCCCGTCTCTACTAAAAATATAAAAATCAGCCTGGTGTGGTGGCAGGCGCCTGTAATCCCAACTATTCAGCAGGCTGAGGCAGGAGAATCGCTTGAACCTGGGAGGTGGAGGTTGCAGTGACCCAAGACGGTGCCATTACACTCCAGCCTGGGTGAGATAAGGAGACTCCATGTCCAAAAAAAAAAATAGAATATCTAGATCTCCCATAATGTGTCTAGAGACATTTGAAACTTCATGTAAATTCCACAGAAATAAGATCTTAATCTCCCAATATAACAATTATAAGGCTGAAGGAATTTATTTCATGAAAAAAATAGTTCAGCGGGAGTTTCTTCCTCTCACTGGAATCACACCAATGGACAGCTCTGACACATGGTCTACAGATATTTGCTTCCTCCCTCTGCCATCCTCCAGAAGACATGTTCCCTTTGCATTATTTTGACAAAATTGCAATGCCTTTACTTTACTTGCCACATCAGTCAGTGAGCACACCTCTACAGAACCCATCCTAATTACCATTCCATGACATCGGCCCCTCCTCTCCATTCACACCTTTACTCCCATAATTCAGGTCTCTATTCTTTCTTGCCTAGTAATACCACTGGCTTCCTAACTGGATCTAGGCTGCTTCCTCCTTTCCACCTTCCACACAACTGACAGAAGAGTCTTTCTGGGCCAGGTGCAGTGGCTCACACCTGTAATCCTAGCACTCTGGGAGGCTGAGCTGGGCGGATCACCTGAGGTTAGGAGTTTGAGACCAGCCTGACCAACACGGAGAAACACCGTCTCTACTAAAAATACAAAATCAGCTGGGTGTTTTTAACGCATGCCTGTAATCCCAACTACTCGGGAGACTGAGACAGGAGAACTGCTTCAACTCAGGAAGCAGAGGTTGCGGTGAGCGGAGATCAGGCCATTGCACTCCAGCCTGGGCAACAAAAGTGAGACACCATCTCAGAAAAAAAAAAAAAAGAATCTTTCTAAAACATTCTAGAATTTCTTTCATTAACAACAACAACAAAGAGGTTTCCAAAACACAGATCTGGCATTGCCCAAGGCTGCAGAAAACCCAAGGGCTCCCTGTGGCTTTCAGCATCAAGTTCAAGCTCTTTGGCCTTACACGTGATACTGCTGTTGAACTTGTTCCTCTCTGTCTCTCCAGGCTCAGCTCCCACCCTGCCTGGCATGCTTAGAAATACCCTTCTGGGTTTACTAATTTGTCTTTCTCGCTCAGTGTATTACAGATTTTTCCAAAGCAGGGACTATGCCTGACTTGCCTTTGTATTCTTAGTGCCTGGCATATAATGGGTTCTGAGTAGCTGGTTTTAAATGAGCAAATAAACTTGTCAGTATTTTTTTCAATGACATGAAAATAGGACTTATACATTGTACATTAATGTGACAAAAAAAAAAGCTCACCATGATTTTGCTGTTTTCTTCTTTGTCCAAATACTGGTCACTGAACATGTGACATGAACCAAGCACTGCCAGCTTCCCACCTTGGTTCTATTAACAACAAAGCAGGGTCAGATACTCAAATCTGAAAATGCATCTCATGTATCCTAGTCCCCAGACACTTTTCAGAATCATGCTGGCAACTGTCTTATATACTGAAGAATGCCAATTCACAACTAGATTTTAAAGTTTAGAAATACCAACCATAATAACTACTATACTTTAACCTGCCTCTCATTTTAGGCACTTCTGTATTTTTCTATTTAACAAAAACTAACATAAATTAATTCTACATTAGCTGGGTGTGGTGAGGCACAACTATAGTCCAGCTACTTGGGGCAGGAGAATCACTTGAGCCCAAGAGTTCGAGGTTACAATGAGCTATGACTGCACTACTGCACTATAGCCTGGGAGACAGAACAAAATCCTGCCTCTAAAAATTAAAAAAAAAAAAAAATTAAATTGATTCTACAGCATTTTCCCATTTTTATTTATCTTATAAATGAAGATCATAATTTTAAGGGAAAAAAAGATGAACCTAATGACAATCTGCACAGTTAAAGATACCTATGGCTACCAAAAAAAAGTATTTAAATAAGATCCAAATAGAAAAGCTAAGGCAGGCTGGGTGCAGTGGCTCATGCCTGTGATCCCAGCACTTTGGGAGGTCGAGATGGACGGATCACCCTGAGGTCAGTAGTTTAAGACCAGCTTCGTCAACATGGCGAGGTGAAACCCTGTTTCTACTAAAAATACAAAAATTAGTCGGACATGGTGGTGTGTGCCTATATACCCACAGCTACTTGGGAGGCTGCAGCGGAAGGATTGCTTGAACCCAGGAGGCAAAGTTACAGTGAGCTAAGATCATGCCACTGCACTCCACGCTGGGCAACAGAGTAAGACTCTGTCTCAAAGAAAGCTAAGGCAAGGCTGGGTGAGGTGGCTCATGCCTATAATCCTAACACTTTAGGAGGCCAAGGAGGGTGGATCACTTGAGTTCAGAAGTTCGAGACCAGCCTGAACGTGGTGATACCCTATCTCTACTAAAAATAAAAAAATTAGCCAGGCATGGTGGCATGTGCCTGTAATCCCAGCTACTCGGGAAGCTGAGGCAGGAGAATCCCTCAAACCTGGGAGGGGAGGTTGCAGTGAGCCAACATCATGCCACTGCACTCCAGCCTGGGCAAGAGAGTAAGACTCCATGTCACATAAAAAAGAAAACTAAGGCACAAGCATGAAAGAGTCACAAAATAACAACTGGCTAATGAGAAAAATTTTTAATAATTTTTTTTTTTGAGACAGTCTCACTCTTGTCGCCTAGAGTACAATGGCCTAATCTCAGCTCACTGTAACCTCTGCCTCCCAGGTTCAAGCAATTCTCCTGCCTCAGCCTCCTGAGTAACTGGGATTATAGGCATGCACTGCCATGCCTGGCTAATTTTTATATTTTTAGTGGAGATGGGGTTTCACCATGTTGGCCAGGCTGGCTCGAACTCCTGACCTCAGGTAATTCCCCTGCCTCGGCCTCCTAAAGTGCTGGGATTACAGGTGTGAGCCACTGTGCCTGGCCCCAATACTTGTAATTTTTAACAAATAAAAACAAAGTACTTTTGCCTATCAGATAAATTAATATGAAAAAATTATATAAACAGTGCTGATCAAGTTTTAGTGAAATGAGTTCTTCAAAAAAAAGGGAAGAAACCAACAAAAAAAAGAAATGAGTTCTTCTACACATTGTTGCTGAAACTGTTAACATATGCAACAAAGCAGTCTGAAACATAAAAAATTCTATGCACAGTTGTGTAGTTATAGTCACAAAAAATTAGAAATCCAAATGTTCTCAAAAAAGTAATTCAGAATAATGGAAACTTCTTCAGCAGTTAAATTTCATATCATAAAGGGTTTTCAGTAACATGGGAAAATGCTTCTAAAATATCACTGAGTTAAAAGAAAAAAAAGTACACTGTAATTTTTTTTTTCTTCCATTTTTAGAGACAGGGTGTCACTCTGTTCTGTCAGGATGGAGTGTAGTGGCACAACCACAGCTCACTATAGCCTTCAACTCCTGGGTTCAAGTGATCCTCAGTCCCCCCCAAGCAGCCAGGACTACAAGAGTACAACATGACATCCAGCTAACTTTTTTGTAAAGACAGGTCTTGTTATGTTGCCCAGGCTCGTATTGAACTCCTGGCCTCAAGTGATCCTACCTCCTTAACCTCCCAAAGTGCTAAGATTACAGGCTGAGTCAGCACGTCTCACCTATACTATAAATTATATAGCTATCCTACTTTAAAGCTTATGAGGCAAATAAAATAAGGCAAAGCAAAAGTGGGAGAGAGTGAATAATATGTCAGCCTGGGCTGTCTTGGGAGTTTTAGAGTAATGTGATGGGGGAATTCTTTTTTCCTTCTGCTTTATCTCTGTATTGTTCAATTTTTCTACAACTATTGTAATATTTCTGCAACGTTATTTTTTTTATTTTTTTTTTGAGACAGTGTCTTGCTCCGTTGCCCAGGCTGGAGTGCAGTGGCATGAACTTGGCTCACTACATCCTCTGCCTCCAGGGTTCAAGCCAATCTCTTGCTTCGGTCTCCCGAGTAGCTGGGGTCACAGGCACATACCATCACACCGGGTTAATTTTTTGTGGTTTTAGTAGAGACAGGGTTTCACCATGTTGGCCAAGCTAGTCTTGAACTCCTGACCTAAAGTGATTCACCTGTCCTGACTTTCCAAAGTGCTGAGATTATAGGAGTAAGCCACCACTCCCAGCCCAACAATGAGCATTAGTTTTGTAATGAGAAAAACAGTTCAATAGTAAGAATACAAAATGAAATTAGTTTTTCTAGCTACATCACATACAGGGAACAGGCAGTTATAATATCCCTAGGAAAAGAATTATACTAAGCCAGAGATGTAAGAGATATAAGTACATACTTTCTATACATTTTTTAAAAACTGGCAAAACAAACTCTGATTTGTACCACATCAAAAGCAAATGCTTCATAGCCCTCCACAAGCTAATTTTTTTTTTTTTGAGAAGGAATCTTGCTCTGTCTCCAGGCTGGAGTGCAGTACCGCCATCTTGGCTCACTGCCACCTCTGCCTCCTGGGTCCACGAAATTCTCATGCCTCAGGCTCCCAAGTCACTGGGATTACAGGCACATGCTACCACACTCAGCTAATTTTTATATTTTTAGTAGAGACAGGTTTCATATCATGTTGGCCAGGATGGTCACAATGTCCTGACCTCATGATCTGCCTTCCTCAGCCTCCCAAAGTGTTGGGATTACAGACATGAGCCACCGCACCCAGCCAATTTTTGTTTTGTTTTGTTTTTGAGACCGAGTTTTGCTCTTGTTGCCCAGGCTGGAGTGTAGTGGTACAATCTCGACTCACTGCAACCTCCACCTACCAGGCTCAAGTGATTCTTATGCTTTAGCCTCCCAAGTAGCTGGGATTACAGGAATATGCCACCACACCCAGCTAATTTTGTATTTTTAGTAGAGATGGGGGTTTCTCCACATTGGTCAGGTTGGTCTTAAACTCCCAACCTAAAGTGATCCACCTGCCTCAGCCTCCCAAAGTGCTGGGATTACAGGTGTGAGCCACTACGCCTGGCCAATTTTTATATTTTTAGCAGAGATTGGGTTTTATCATGTTGGCCAGGCTGGTCTCAGACGCCTGACCTCAAGTGATCCGCCCACCTTGGCCTCCCAAAATACTGGGATTACAGGCATGAGCAGCATGGTGGCAGATGCCTGTAATCCCAGCTACTCAGGAGGCTGAGGGAGAATTCCTTGAACCTGGGAGGCGGAGTTGCAGTGAGCCAAGATTGTGCTACTGCACTCCAGCCTGGGTGACAGAACAAGACTCTGTCTCTAAAAAATAAAAAGGCAGTGGGATGTTGGGTCACTACCTGAGACTAGCTGTGCCCACATTTCTATGGGATCTGTAGGAAAATAACTGGAAAAATCATTTCCTGATATGTTTTCCTAGGATAAACTAACAGCAATATAATTCTGTGTTATTTTGTATAATATGTTGACTCCATCTATTCCTGAATGTATTCTCTTTACACTGAGGGTGACAGCCCATAGTCACAGATAGGATTAAAAGTTATTTTAATCAATATGCTGCCATAGAATTAAAAAAACAGAAAAAAGAAAAAAATAACTTTAAAAGTTATAATACAGGTAGCCTCATGCTATAGTGAAAAAGCTTTGGGTTTAGAATAGTAAGAGCTAGGTTTAGGCCTTAACTTCATCGGTTGCTGGATAATCCACTGTTTCCCCATAAGCAAAATGCATAAAACTGAAATACTACTTTGCAGGACTGGCAGGAAGACCAATGAGAAAACATATAAAAGATTTCTGGAAATGGTAAGGTAGTTTTTATTATTTCAACAATAAAAATAACATCTATACCCATATCTAAGAAAGGCTGTACCTTTGAGTGATAGAAAGCCAGAATGGGTCTGTTAAGTGGGAAGCAAACAGAGCCTGTAGACAGAACAGCCACTGCTGGTTTCATGACACTCAATGTGGCACCAAAAGGATATAGAAAGGTGAGAGCCCTGCAAGAAATTAAACACATTCAAATCTTAAAAACATGAATACAAAAATTCTAAAAATAATTTCAGCGTTTCTTAACAGTCTTTTTTGAAAGTCTCATTCTGTCACCCAGGCTGCAGTGCAGTGGTGGGATCTTGGATCACTGTAACCACCTCCCAGGTTTAGTAACCACCTCCCAGGTTTAAGCTATTCTCCTGCCTCAGCCTCCCAAGTAGCTGGGACTACATGTGCCTGCTATTGCACACAGCTAATTTTTGTATTTTTAGTAGAGCCAGGGTTTTACCATGTTGGCCAGGTAGGTCTTGAACTCCTGGACTCAAGTCATCTGCCTGCCTCAGCCTCCCAAAGTGCTGGGATTATAGCCATGAGCCACTGCACTCAGCCAAGTAACACTCCTCTTTGATTTATTATCAAACACAAAATTCCTTGTAAGCTTCGGTTTAACTTAAAAATTGGGACAACTCTAGCTACACATTTAACAAAGCATTTTAACAAATATGAAAGAAAATTAATAGGAAAGTATAAATGACTGTATCTGCGAGAACTAAAGTAGCCCCTAATGGAGCGGGGAGAAAGAGGATGGGGCCTCATCCAAGAACTGAACTCCAGCTATACTTGAGTTGCTCTGCAATAATATCTTAGTGGCAAATATGCTCTTTTTCCTTAGGTTTGGCTGGTGCTATCTCTAAGAATTAATGTCTGTCAATGGAAGGGTATGTTACTAGTTGAATGTCACATGAACAGAGGCATAAATATACTCCATATTGGACATCTCTACACAGATCTGCTTTGGAGTCCCTCCTCTGCTCTACACTGTCCTAACAAAGACTTGCCTTAGATTATCCAGAGTGAATTGGTCTGACCTGGGGCAATGTACTCCTGGAGAGGGTGTGGGATAGAGGAGCAGGGGTGATGTACAGATCCTGGGGTGAGGCCAACCCATGCAGGACGGGCTAGGGTTTTACTGAAAGGTGGAGCTCTGCAAAGCTTGAAAGAATTGCTTTCAGAATGGAGAGAAACAGATCTCAAGACCAGAGCATAAGGTTAGAAACCAGGGGGAAGCGCCCATGAGGAGTTCCTCATAGAGATTTTAATTTACCTTTTTCTTTAGACCACAAAAATTCTTTTTAGCTTAAGTTTAAAATTATTTCCCTCCAGTGTTTTTGCTTTTTAAGACAGGGTCTTACTTTGTTGCCCAGGCTGGAGTGCAGTGGCATGAACATGGCTCACTGCAGCCTCAATTTCCTGGGCTCAAGTGATTCTCTTGCCTTAGCCCCCTGAGTAGCTGGGATAACAGGTGCATGCCACCACACCCAACTAATTTTTGTAGTTTTTGTAGAAATGGTGTTTCACTATGTTGCCCAGGCTGGTCTCGAATTCCTGAGCTCAGGACATTTACCCACTTTGAATTCTCAACATGCTGGGATTACAAGGGTAAAACACCAGGTCTGGCCTCCCTCTGGTGTTAATCTTCCCCATTCCTTCAGTAAAGTCTCATGTATCCTATGACTTTTGTTGTCATACCATGAAAGAGAAGTGGTACCTGACCCAGATTATCCTTACTCTCCCTTCCACCCTTACTCCAGCAGTATCCCAGCAAGGTGGATTACAGCCCATGAGCTCCAGGCCAGAAGCAGAAGAAAATGAGCAGTTGTCCATGGACGAAGAAAAGGTAAGTGGGAGAAATAGTCATATGGAGGTCAATGCACATCTATCCCCACCACTTTCCCCAAATGCAATCAATGGAAGATGATTCTCAAGACAGAAGGGAGTAATAAGATAAAAACTATCCACTATTATTTACATGCCTCTATTTCTTTTATTACTACTAAGAAATAAATGAGACTAGGCAGTGTGGTGGCTCATGCCTGTAATTCCAGCACTTTGGGAGGCTGAGGCGGGTGGATCACCTGAGGTTAGGAGTTCGAGCCCAGCCTGGCCAACATGGTCAACCCTGTCTCTACTCAAAATACAAAAATTAGCCGGTGTGGTGGCAGGCACCTGTAATTCCATGTACTCAGGAGACTAAGGCAGGAGAATTGCTTGAACCCGGGAGGTGGAGGTTGCTGTGAGCTTAGCTGGCACAACTGCACTCCAGCGGGGGTGAAACTCTGAAAAGAAAAACAAAAAAACAGAAATCAATGAGATTGACATTTTGATAAGACTAAGTATAAACTTAAACACCCATCCCCAAAACAGAACTTTCCAAACCACATGTGAATGAATAAGATTAGCTCAGTGAAAAGTTGGGGAAAGAGTTTTCCTAAAAGAGAGAATAGCTTGTGTAAAGTCCCTAAGGTGAGTACAAGCTTCACTTATTTAAGGATTCAAACAAAGATAGTGTGGCTACAACAGAGTGAGAGAAGGAAGAAGGGACCTAATAGGAAATGAGGATAAATGAGAATCTGAGACTCCAACAGGCCAAGATATCTCAAAGTCTACCAGGAAGCTGTGTTTCCTAGATGACCCAGGAAAGGAACAACTAAACATATTCCCTTCACCAAAATTAATTACAAAGTCATAATGCAACAACAGGTAGGGTACCATGCTTTAAACTTTACAAAGCACTTTCACAAATATCACTTCACTGAAATTTTCCAACAATTTTGTAAGATTAACATTGTCTCCATTACACAGATAGCGAAACAGTTACTACGCCTTGGGTTACCCTTGGAAAGTAAGAGAGAAATCAGAAATTTCTAACAATTCCTTCTAACTCCAAGTCTACAGTTCGTTTACCTAAACCAATTGGATAAGCCGACAGAAAGTCAAATAATTAGATTGATTATTGATGGTCAAAAATATTAACTCTGTGAATGATGTTGCTATACAATTTCCCCCTTTACGACTTTACTTTGGTTTCTACTAAGAAAGGTATTCCCTACTCCAAGAATTTAAAATATACATACACACACACACACACACACACACACACACACACACACAATTTTTTTTTGTTAGAGTCTCACTCTGTTGCCAAAGCTGGAGTGAGTGTAGTGGTGTAATCTCAGCTCATTGCAATCTGCACTTCCCAGGTTCAAGCAATTCTCCTGCCTCAGCTGCCTGGGTAGCTAGGATTACAGGCATGTGCCACAACGTACAGCTAAGTTTTGTATTTTTTAGTAAAGATGGGGTTTCACTTGTTGGCCAGGTTGGTCTTGAACTCTTAACTTCAGGTGATCTGTCTGCCTCAATCTCTCAAAGAGCTGGGATTACAGGCATGAGCCAGAGTAACCAGCACTTCTCCATTCCATTTCATTTATCTCATTTCAATATTTCATTTCATTTCATCATTTTTTTTTTGAGACAGAGTCTTACTCTGTTGCCAGGCTGGAGTGCAGTGGCATGATCTCGGCTCCCTGCAACCTCCACCTCCCAGGTTCAAACAATTCTCCTTCTTCAGCCTCCTGAGCAGCTGAGACAACAGGCACGTACCACCATGCCCAGCTCATTTTTGTATTTTTAGTAGAGTTGGGGTTTCACCATGTTGGCCAGGATGGCCTCCATCCCTTGACCTCGTGATCCGCCTGCCTTGGCCTCCCAAAGTGCTGGGATTACAGGCATAAGCCACCACGCCTGGCCTCATTTCACCATTTCTTTTTTTTTTTTCTATTATTTCTTTTTTCATTTCATCATTTCATTTTATTTCTTCGAGACAGAGTCTCGCTCTGTTCTACAGGCTGGAGTGTAGTGGAGGGATCTTGGCTCACTGCAACCTCCACATCCCAGCAATTTTCCTGCCTCCACCTCCCAAGTAGCTGGGATTACAGGCCTGCACCACTATGCCCAGCAAATTTTTGTATTTTCGTATATATTTTTTTGAGACAGAGTTTCAGTCTTTTTGCCCAGGCTGGAGTGGAATGGTGCAATCTCGGCTCACTGCAACCTCTGCCTCCCAGGTTCAAGTGATTCTCCTACCTCAGCTTCCCAAGTAGCTGGGACTTACAGGCACCTGCCATGGCACCTGGCTAATTTTGTATTTTTAGTAGAGACAGGGTTTCATTACATTGGTCAGGCTGGTCTCGAACTCCTGATCTGAGGTGATCAGGAGCCCATTTCAGTCTCCCAAAGTGCTGGGATTATAGGCATGAGCCACTGCCTCTGGTATATGCTTTCATTTTTAATATTTCATTTCTAATATTAAAAATTATAGCCTATCCAGAACGTATTTTGGGGTATGATATGAAAATTAAACTGTTTCTCCAAATGGTTAGCTAGAATTATGTCATCCATCTCTAATTACTTTTACTATACACAAATAACCCCCACCCTCCACATTATTTTCATTACTAAAACTTTGCAACATACTTTAACTACATAAAAATGTCAATTTTTATTGGGTAAAATATCTCAAAGTACAGAGGTATTATACATTTTTTACTATTTCTTTACTAGGACCAGATCTTATTTTATTTATTTATTTTTTTAAGACAGTCTTGCTCTGTCACCCAGGCTGGAGTATAGTGGCATGATCACAGCTCACTGCAGCCTCGACCTCCTGGGTTCAAGCAATCCTCTTGCCTCAGCCTCCAGAGTAGCTGGGACTATGGGTGTGTGCCACCACATCTGGCTAATTTAAAAATATTTTTTGTAGAGACAGGGTCCCACTATGTTGCCCAGACTGGTCTTGAACTCTTGGCCTCAACCCATCCATCCGTCTTGATCCCCCAAAGTGCTGGGATTATAGGTGTGAGCCACTGCACACAGCTAATCACATTATTTTATTTTTTAATTTCATTTTGTTTATTTATTTTTTGAGACAGGGTCTCATCTGTCACCCAGCTGGAGTGCAGCAGTGCAATCTCAGCTCACTGCTACCTCTGCTTCCCGGAGTCAAATAATTCTCCAGTCTCAGTCTCCTGTGTAGCTGGGAAAACAGGTGTGAGCCACCAACACCTGGCTAAATTTTTGTAATTTTTTGGTAGAGACAGGGTTTCACTATGTTGCCCAAGCTGGTCTTGAACTCCTGAGCTCAAGTGATCTGCCTGCCTCAGCCTCCCAAAGTGTTGGGATTATAGGTGTGAGCCACAGTACCCGGCCCACATTATTTCATTTCTAAAATTTTGAAATGTGCATGAAAATTGAATAAAAATTCCAATTTTTATTGGGTAAAATATCTCAAAGTACAGAGTTATTATAAATGAATGAGAAAAGACAAACCATCAGTAGAAAAATGGCCAAAGAGCAGTAAACAGGAAATTCACAGAAGAAATACAATCAGCCAACAGACTTTAAAGGCCATACTAATAATAAAAAATGCAAATTAAAAGAAACAGATACCATTTTTACTAGAATACTCCATGCTGGCAAGAGAGGAAAATGGGGTGTGCTCATAGGGACTGTAAGTGCTACCATCTACCTGACAGACATCTATCAGTGCATTATATTTGGTAACCCATCAGTTGAAAGACCTCTGACCCAGAAATTTCAATGCGGAGAAGTTTACTCTAAAAAATACTGCCACAAGTGCACAAAACTGTACATACAAAGATGTTCACTTATCCTAGCACTTTGGGAGGCTGAGGGGGGTGGATCACCTGAGGTAAAGAGTTCAAGACCAGCCTGACCAACATGGTGAAACTCTGTCTCTACTAAATATACAAAAATTAGCCCTTGGTCACCGCGCGGGAGAGAGGCAGAGATGGCAGATGAGAGCGCCAAGGCTCAGGTCGCTCGGCCTGGTGGCGACACGATCTTCGGGAAGATCATCCGCAAGGAAATCCCAGCCAAAATAATTTTCGAGCATGACCGGTGCCTTGTTTTCCACAACATTTTTCCTCAAGCACCAATACATTTTCTGGTGATACCCAAGAAACATATATCCCAGATTTCTGCAGCAGCAGATGATGATGAAAGTCTTCTTGAACACTTAATGATTGTTGGCAAGAAATGTGCTGCAGATCTGGGCCTGAATAAGGGCTACCGAATGGTAGTGAATGAAGGTTCAGATGGTGGACAGTCTGTCTATCACATTCATCTCCATGTTCTTGGAGGTCGGCAGATGCATTGACCTCCTGGTTAAGCACATTTTAGGGATAATTTTCCCTTCTCTAGGCAATGATTAAGTTAGGCAAGTTTCAGTATGTTAAGTGGCACACTTATTTTTGCCTGTGTATGGAGAGATTCAGTAAATAATTTTCAAACCGGATACATAATAAAAGACATTGTTGCATGGTTAAAAAAAAATACAAAAATTAGGCCGGGCGCAGTGGCTCAAGCCTGTAATCCCAGCACTTTGGGAGGCTGAGGCGGGTGGATCACGAGGTCAAGAGATCGAGACCATCTTGGTCAACATGGTGAAACCCCGCCTCTACTAAAAATACAAAAAATTAGCTGGGCATGGTGGCGCGTGCCTGTACTCCCAGCTACTCGGGAGGCTGAGGCAGGAGAATTGCCTGAATCCAGGAGGCGGATGTTGCAGTGAGCCGAGATCGCACCATTGCACTCCAACCTGGGTAACAAGAGCGAAACTCTGTCTCAAAAAAAAAAAAAAAAAAATACAAAAATTAGCCAGGCATGGTGGCAGGTGCCTATAATCCCAGCTACATGGGAGGCTGAGGCAGAAAAATGGCTTGAACTCAGGAAGCAGAGGTTGCAGTGAGCTGAGATCAGGCCATTGCACTCTAGACTGGGTGACAGACCAAGACCCTGTCTCAAAAAAAAAAAAAAAAAAAAAAAAGCACACGTGAACTTCTTTTTTTTTTGAGATGGAGTTTCACTCTTGTTGCCCAGGCTGGAGTGCAATGACACAGTCTCTGCTCACTGCAAGCTCTGCCTTCCAGGTTCAAGTGATTCTCCTGCCTCAGCCTCCCAAGTAGCTGGGATCACAGGCATGTACCACCACACGTGGCTAATTTTATATTTTTAGAAGAGACAGGGTTTCTCCATGTCAGTCAGGCTGGTCTTGAACTCCTGACCTCAGGTGAACCACCTGCCTTGGCCTTCCAAAATGCTGGGATTACAGGTAAGCCACTGTGCATGGCCTATGCTTTATTATATATAATAACAAATATAATTTTTTTTTTGAGACAAAATCTCGCTCTGTTCCCCAGGCTAGTGTGGAATGGTGCAATGGCAGCTCACTGCAACCTCCACCTCCTGGGTTCAATCGATTCTCCTGTCTCAGCCTCCCGAGTAGCTGGGACTATAGGCATGTGCCACCACACCCGGCTACTTTTTGTATTTTTAGTAGAGACGAGGTTTCCCCATGTTGGTTATGCTGGTCTCAAACTCCTGACCTCAGGCGATCCACCTGCCTCGGCCTCCCAAAGTGTTGATTACAGGTATGAGCCACTGCGCCCAGCCTCAATACTATATTATTATTATTTCTGTGACAGAGTCTCACTCTGTCATCCAGGCTAGAGTGCAGTGGTGCAATCTTGGCTCACTGCAACCTTCACCTCCTAGATTCAAGCAATTCTCCTGCCTCAGCCTCAAGGGTAGCTGAGATTACAGGCACGCACCATCATGCCCAGCTACTTTTTGTTATTTTTAGTAGAGACAGGGTTTCACCATGGTGGTCAGGCTGGTCTCCAACTCCTGACCTTGTGATCTGCCCACCTTGGCCTCCCAAAGTGCTGGGATTACAGGTGTAAGCCACCACACCCAGCCTGAATACTATATTATTAAGACTACCTCCGGAAGAGGAACATGGACTTACAGTGCAGAGCTTCTACTTTTTTCCTCTTGACCTGTTCAAATTCTGATTATTTTTTTAACCCTGAAAAAAAAATCTTTTCATTTAGAAAAAGCAGACTCTTCAACAAAATGATACGTCCTCCTCATGTGGCATCAGAAAACCCACTCACTGGGCATTGTTTCCACTGCTTTCCTCATCAATGATTCCAGGCACAGCCTTTCCCGCAGCTCGGCTAATTTCCCTTGAAGAAGAAAAATTAAAATCTAGTAAACAAAAAAAAAAATTTGAGAATTTCACACTGCATTCATTAATATAGTAAGTATGAACTGGATGCAAGGATTTTGGAGACTTCAAGACACAATTTTAAAAAATAAAAGTAGACCCACACATCTTTTGGAATCTTGCAAAAGTTAACATTAGTGTCAGAATCAGTTCTCCTCTCTTGTGACTTTTGAGGAAGGGGTTCATATTCTAGGTCCACATTTCAGTAGAATTCCTAGCATAAAGGAAGTGTGGAATGAATAATTTTAAACATAGAAAAGCTCAGAAGGCATCTGATGCTACCCCCCTCATGCATTCATTTCCAACTTCCTAAGAACCTCTGATTTATGTTTTAGGATCCAGATAAGAGAAAGGTGACCCCATCACAGGCTGCAGGGGATGGATGACCTAGCTATGCGATCAGGCCACTTTGGGACACACACTGTAGCTTAGGCCAGTTTAAACAGAGCAAATCTCAGGACTACTTTTTTTTTAAGACAAGAGTTTGCTCTTGTTGCCCAGGCTGGAGTGCAATGGGGTGATCTCGGCTCACCACAACCTGTGCCTCCAGGGTTCAAATGATTCTCCTGCCTCAGTCTCCCAAGTAGCTGGGATTTCAGGATTGTGCCACCACGCCCAGCTAATTTTGCATTTTTTAGTAGAGACGGGGTTCCCCCATGTTGGTCACACTGGTATCAAAGTCCAGACCTCAGGTTATCCATCCGCCTTGGCCTCCCAAAGGGCTGGGATTACAGGCATGAGCCACTGCGTCCGGCCTTTCAAAAAATTTATTTATTTATTTTTGAGACAGGGTCTCTGTCTGTTGCCCAGGCTGGAGTGTAGTGGCATGATCTTAGCTCACCACAACTTTTGCATCACTTGGGTTCTCTCATCTCAGCCTCCAGAGGAGATGGGATTATAGTCTCACACCACACACCTGGCTAATTTTTGTATTTTCAGTAGAGATGGGGTTTCACCATGTTGGCCAGGCTGGTCTCAAACTCCTGACATCATGTGACCTGACTGCCTAGGCCTCCCAAAGTGCTGGGGTTACAGGTGTGAGCCACCACACCCAACCAGGACTACTCTTCCTGGGAATGCTGGGACCAAGGCATACTCTCTTGTTTCAGATGGTATGGCATGCAGATATAAATATGGGAACTGTTAAAACTATTCAGCTCACACATAGAGGAGAGCAGAGCCAAGAGAACTGCAGAGAAATAGACCTGGATCCCTGATGACAGGAATCTTTCAGTTAATCCATATCCAATACCTGCACTATTTCTGGGCTTTCTGATTACATGAATTTACTGTTTATTCTCTTTATCAAAAAATTATTTATTGTTTAGTCTCTTTATTGTTTAACCCCATTTGAATAGGGTTTTCTGTCATTTGCAACTGGAAGTATCCTAAATGGCAAAAAGGTAAATGTGGGCGAGGCATTATGGCTAAGCTTGTAATCCTAGCACTTTGGGAGGCCAAGGTGGGAGGATCACTTGAGGCCAGGAGTTCAAGACCAGCCTGGGCAACATGGTGAGGCCCCATTTCTACAAAAATTTAAAAAAATTAGCCAGGCATGATAGTGCATGTCTGTAGCCCCAGCTACTTGGGAGACTAAGGTGGGAGGATCACTTAAGCCTGGGAAGTCAAGGCTGCAGTGAGCTGTGTTCCCACCACTGTATTCCAGCCTGAGCAACAGAGCAAGACTCTGTCTCAAAAACAAAATAAAAAATAAGGTGTATGTGAAGTAAGTTTCAAAAGATGGAGAAATATAATTTGATGAATGAGAAGTAGTAATATAGTAAAATAAATTATATCATAAAAAGGCAAGAAAGAAGAAGGGATAGTAAAAAGAACTGTGTGAGAAGAGATGAGGGAAGATTCATGTAAAAGAAATGAATTATGTGTAAAGATATTTCTGTTTTCTTTCTTTTTTTTTTTTTTGAGATGAAGTCTTGCTCTGTTACTCAAGCTGGAGTGCAATGGTACAATCTTAGCTCACTGCAGCCTCCACTCGATTCTCCTGCCTCAGCCTCCCGAGTAGCTGGGAGTACAGGTGCACACCACCACACCCAGCTGAGTTTTTGCATTTTTAGTAGAGACAAGGTTTCACCATGTTGGCCAAGCTTGTTTCAAACTCCTGACCTCAAATGATCCACATGCCTTGGCCTTCCATAGTGCTGGGATTACTAGTGGCCTAGGCATGAGCCACTGTGCCTGGCCAAGGTATTCCTGCTTTCAACATGCTTACCTGTTCAAGACTCCACTGGAAACTAGAGCTTCTTTAGGATGGAAATATTTATGATATACAGTTCTAACCACAGCATCTACGAGTCAAAAAGAGAAGGAGACATATTTTAGGTTAGAAATAAGTTTGATATTACAGACTCATACTAATTTTGACATGAAAGGCACCCTGAACTCAGTTCCAATTCATCTCACTTTATACATGGAAGCAGCCCAGGCCCAGGAGGCTCAGAATGCATATGAGAATGGAACATTAAAACATGCACACTCAGCCCAGGGCTTTTTCCATGATGCCACTGGACCCAGAGGGCTGATATCAAATAATAAATAGAAAATTACTCTGTCTACTGAAAATAATAAAAATAGTTACCATTATTAATCATGATTCCATATTCTTCTAGTAAAAAGTTAATATTGGTGCCAAATCTGGATTCTCCACCTTCACCTAGCATCACAAGGATATCTCCACCGCTGTCAAGGTATTTCTTCAGGATTTCAAACTACACAAAGGAAAAAAGCAATCCATGAATATACTCAAAAGACTTTTGCCCAAAATACTATGAATAAAACCTTAACTAGATGAAAAATTAATACTTCAAATCTATAAGGCATTCACATATAAACATACAAGAGAAAATGTACTCTTTTTTTTTTTTTTTTTTGAGATAGAGTCTAGCTCTGTCACCCAGGCTTGAGTGATCTTGGCTCACTGCAACCTCCGCCTCTCAGGTTCAAGCGATTCTCCTGCCTCAGCTTCCCAAGTAGCTGAGATATAGATGCATGCCACCACACCCAGTTAATTTTTGTATTTTTAGTAGAGACAGGGTTTTACCATCTTGGCCAGGATAGTCTTGATCTCTTGACCTCGTGATCCGCCTGCCTCGGCCTCCAAAAGTGCTGGGATTACAGGTCTGGGCCACTGCACCCAGCCAAAATGTGCTCTCTGTGTATGATCTCCAAGCTTGTCTCTGAGTATAAAGCTCCAAAATTCTCAAACTAAATGAACAGTTTCAAAGCTATCCAGACAGCAAACAAAAAGTGAAAAACATTACTAAAGGAAGCTCACAGTTCTCCATTCGGCAGCAGATGCCAGCTGTACCTACTTTCCCCTGGCAACCAAAAATGTCTCTTGAGATTGCCATATGTTCCCTCGGGAGAAGAAGAAACAGAATCACCCCTGGTTAAGAACCACTGATTTAGACAATGCCTTTGCTTGACTGCCCACAGAGGATATCAGGATGAAGGCATTTCATACGACACCTCGGAAGAATTCTGTTCAAGGTCAATGACCAAGCCATAAAGAGAAATGCACGTTTTCTGCTCATCTCCTGGAAGCTCTCTCTTGTTTTCACAGAGCTGGGGATGGGAGAAAAATCTAGGGTTAATCTTGCTGGTCTAGCCTGAGAAAATCTGGGGTGGGTGGTTGAGACAAACAGTTTCTCAACTTTTTTCATCAAGTACTCTAGCAGAAAAAAATATGAACATGTGTATAAATACATCCAATATATATGTATCTCTATATAAAATATGTACCTTATAATTTAAAACAACTCCCAAAAAGGAAATGTTTTAAAGGTAACAAAAATATGAATAGGGTCAGGTGCAGTGACTCATGCCTGTAATCCCAGCACTTTGGGAGGCCAAGGCAGGTGGATCACAAGGTCAACAGATCAAGACCATCCTGGCCAACACGGTGAAACCCCATCTCTACTTAAAAAAAAAAAAATACAAAAATTAGCAGGGCTTAGTGATGCACATCTATAATCCCAGCTTCTTGGGAGGCTGAGGAAGGAGAATCACTTGAACCTGGGAGGTGGAGGATGCAGTGAGCCAAGATCACACCACTACACTCCAGCCTGTGCAACGAGAGCAAAACTCTGCCTCAAAACAAAAATATATATGAATAATAAATGTAATTTCTTTCTGGTACCCCACTGATTCATCACATGCATCCTACTTTGGAAACTACTGCCCATACTAGCTTTGCCACAGCATAGCCCTCTTGCTCTTGCATGCACCCTAAATTTTCCTCTCTTTCTGCCTTCCCCACATTGTAGAAAACAAATGAATCTTCTGAGGCCAAGGGGGGCAGATCACTTGAGGTTAGGAATTTGAGACCAGCCTGGCCAACATGGTGAAACCTCGTCTCTACTAAAAATACAAAAATTAGGGCCGGGCGCAGTGGCTCACGCCTGTAATCCCAGCACTTTGGGAGGCCAAGACGGGTGGATCACAAGGTCAAGAGATTGAGACCATCCAGGTCAACATGGTGAAACCCCGTCTCTACTAAAAATACAAAAAATTAGCTAGGCATGGTGGCGCGTGCCTGTAATCCCAGCTACTCGGGAGGCTGAGGCAGGAGAATTGCCTGAGCCCAGGAGGCGGAGGTTGCGGTGAGCCGAGATTGTGCCATTGCACTCCAGCCTGGGTAACAAAAGCGAAACTCCGTCTCAAAAAAACAAAAACAAACAAACAAAAAAACAAAAATTAGCCAGGCATGGTGATGCATGCCTGTAGACTGAGCTACTCAGGAGACTGAGGCAGGAGAATTGCTTGAACCCAGGAGGCAGAGGTTGCAGTGAGTCGAGATAGCACCACTGCATACGAGCCTGGGTGACAGAGCAAGATTCCATCTCAAAAACAAAGCAAAACAAAACAAAAATGAATCAATTATTTCAAAATCAAAATTAAGGCGGGGTGCAGTGGCTTACTCCTGTAATCCCAACACTTTGGGAGGCTGAGGTGGGTGGACCACTTGAGGTCAGGAGCTAAAGACCAGCCTGGCCAACAGGGTGAAACCTCATCTCTACTAAAAATACAAGAAATAGCTGGGTGTGGTGAAAGATGCCTGTAATCCCAGCTACTCGGGAGGCTGAGGCAGAAGAATCAGTTGAACCTGGGCGGTGGAGGTTGCAGTGAGCTGAGACTGTGCCAGTGTACTCCAGCCTGGGTGACAGAGCAAGACTCTGTCTCAAAAAAAAACATTAAAAAAAAAAATCAGCTCAAAGGCCAGTTCCTCTAGCCCCTTTAATCCAATACCTCTTTTCTGTGCTTCTGTAGAAATGTGGAACTTAGAACATTGATCATTATTGCTAAATGGTCCATTTGTTTGATTTCCCCTAGAATATCAGTTTCTTGAGAGACCATTTGCTATTTGACTTTGATCCCTAGCATTAGTCCTAGGACTTGGCACATAACTAGGTACGTAACAGATCCTTAATAAATATTTTTTGGAACAACAGAAAAACAAATGAAATATAACTGCACCGTTCTGGACCCTGAACAACAAGCTGAATCTCTCCCTAAATCCCATCTTCCTTTTGATTTCCTCTCGAACTCCTCTTCCCAGACAGCCCTAAATATATGCTATGTTCGGCCGGGCACGGCGGCTCAATCACGAGGTCAAGAGATTGAGACCATCCTGGTCAACATGATGAAACCCCGTCTCTACTAAAAATACAAAAAATTAGCTGGGCATGGTGGCGCGTGCCTGTAATCCCAGCTACTCAGGAGGCTGAGGCAGGAGAATTGTCTGAACCCGGGAGGTGGAGGTTGCAGCGAGCCAGGATCGCGCCATTGCACTCCAGTCTGGGTAACAAGAGCGAAACTCCGTCTCAAAAAAAAATAATATATATATATATGCGCTATGTTCTATGACTGCTAATAGAAAGCCAGGTATAGTTTGCAACATCTATTCTCAGAACATAGCTTTTGCTTGGGAAATTCTACTGGGACTTGGTATTTATGATTATGTGGTTCTGGGATTTGTCCTTGTTGTCTAAATGCAATGAATATACAGTAGGTATTGATATCTACTGTGTCCTATTGGCCATCTGGCATTTTAAGAAAAAGATACATGAAGGATTTGGTGTAGTAACACAGTTGGGCAAAGGTTGAAGGGGCTTCCACAAATTATGACCCAGGTTCCACCTATGTGTGTAAGTGAGCCCCTTCTAACGAAAGAACATATATTTGGTACAAATTGGAGGTTTCTTACTTCTTGATGGCAAAAACAAGAAGAAAGATTAAATTTGTAGACTTAAATTTTAGAAATGGCTTTGAATGTATTCACACTGTTAAGTTTTACAATGTGGCAGCAAATGTAAGATATTTAACATAATCGATACTGGATGGTCCAGGCCAGTGGCTCTCAGTGGCAGCATTTAAACCATCTAGCATGTATTTTGGATTACCATAATATTAATATGGTAAAATATTAATGCCATAATATTAATACTTAAGGACATTTTAGTGGGTAAAGGGCAGGAAAATTAAGGCCTGCAATGTTCAGACCAGTCCAACAGAGTAAATAACTGATCGACAATATTTGAGTTTCTTCTCAGTCACTTATGTTTAAAAAAGAAAAGCAAACAAACAGAAGAAACTTAGCCTAGAATCTAACTAAATTTATTTATTTATTTTTTTGAGATGAAGTCAAAGGTCTCAGCTCACTGAAACCTTCACTTCCCAGGTTCAAGCGATTCTCTTGCCTCAGACTCCCAAGTAGCTGTGACTGACTACAGGCGCCTGCCACCACCTCCGGCTAATTTTCATATTTTTAGTAGAGACAGAGTTTCACTGTGTTGGCCAGGCTGGTCTCAAACTCCCGACCTCAGGTGATTAGTCTGCCTTGGCCTTCCAAACTGCTGGGATTACAGGTGTGAGCTACCACACCCAGCCTAAATTATATATAAATTTTATAAAGTATTTTTTGCACGATTTAACATACTAAATTCGCAGATACCCAACTACCATGTAAATTCAGAAAAAAATTACACCCTTTTTATTAATAGAACTTTACCAAGAGTTAGTATTTTAGAAAAATCACATCACTGACAGCAACACGGCTCGATCTGAATTGCCAATTCATCACTGCCACCAGTCTGTATCTGTATCTAACCCACTCATGGGAGTTCTATATATTTATTAAATATTTATTTCAAAATGCCAAACATAAAGAAGTGTTCTGGGCCGGGCGCGGTGGCTCAAGCCTATAATTCCAGCACTTTGGGAGGCCAAGGTGGGTGGATCACGAGGTCAAGAGATCGAGACCATCCTAGTCAACATGGTGAAACCCCATCTCTACTAAAAATACCAAAAAATTAGCTGGGCACGGTGGCGCGTGCCTGTAACCTCAGCTACTCAGGAGGCTGAGGCAGGAGAATTGCCTGAACCCAGGAGGCGGAGGTTGCGGTGAGCTGAGATCGCACCATTGCACTCCAGCCTGGGTAACAAGAGTGAAACTCCATCTCACAAAAAAAAAAAAAAAAAAAAAAAAAAAAGAAGTGTTCTAATGCATGTATGCCCAAACTTAAATACATATATTCTTCTAGTGTATATATGCCTAAACATTACAGTTTAAAATACATATATTCTTTTATAAATCATCCTTTAATTTCTGAATATTAAAGTCAGGATGTTATACTGCCTTTATAAAAAATGATGGTGGGTTAGATTGTCTTAGCATTTCAGTTCAGGATAATAAAGGTGGCATTTGTAATATAGGTGGATGCTGGTCTGTCAGGGTTGGAAAATACTCATCTCACCTACATGGTTTCCTGGTGGTAACTGAATACCACCACAAAGCTAGTGTGATGAGTTACTGTAGTTGAGGTGGAAATAGGGGAAGGCTTTTCAGCCTAGTTTCTAGCCTGATACTAGCATCTACTATCAGACATATGATATCTGTTCTATCACAGAAGCTTCTGGAAGCCAACATTAAAAAGGCACCTAGCTGTGTGTGGTGGTGCTTTCCTGTAGTCCCAGCTACTCAGGAGGCTGAGGCAGGAGAATCACTTGCACCCGGGAGGCAGAGGTTGCAGTGAGCTGAGATCACGCCATTGCACTTCAGCCTGGGCAACAAGAGTGAAACTCCATCTCAAAAAAAAGAAACAGGCATCACACAGCTTTCCAGGGGTAACAGTCTGGCAGGCCAGCAGTGATGACAAAAGCAGTGATCTTACCAGGATGAGCCCACTGGAAGAACAGAAACTCAAGGGAATGCTGGTTCCTAGGGAAAAAGCCAAAGGCTTTTCTTACCACCCCACTCCAACTCTAAAGAGAAGGCATGGTGTCAGGGATTGGTCTGGGAGGTTTTATTAGGCTAAATTATATCACACTTGCCTCTTGAAGGACTCGTGTCTCTTGGATGTAACAGCCTTCCATCCCTGGAAGCCCAAACTAAGGCTTGGGCTGGCACCCATCTCCACTTGGGAAAAGGCCCAGGCACCAGGTTCTGACCTTCTCTCCAGATGCCCCTGCGTTTCTGAAGCTGGTTGGTCCCTGGCAAACACCAGGTCAACTCTCTCTTTGGCTTCACCAGGTAGATGGGGAGATGGAGCCAAAGCCCAACAAGTAATAAATTGTTGCTCTGCAGGCCACTGCCCTCTCTGTATACATTTCCCTCAGGGTCTCAGTGGGTAGGAGTCGCTGGTCACCTCCAAATTCCCAAGAGTAATTCCTACTTATTCTGTCAATTAAGCTGATCAAGCAATCATCTCTCTCTCCATGCCATTCCCAGAGGAGGAGGTCACCTTGCAATCAAATTGAGAAACAAAGGACACTAGAAATGTTCTTCAGTGGACATCTTCCCCATGACACCATCCAGAGTAACAGCAGGAGACCTTAGCCTGCCTCAATCTAAGGACCACATTGGCCTTGCCCTGCCTCAAACTACCTACTCCCCATATTCCCTCTGAGCACAAAGGTACTTCTCATGTCTCTGTAAAATGGCTCTTTCTGTGTTCTGGGTTTTTTGTTTTATTGACTGTGAAAAAACACACGCAATCTTTCCTAAAATGTACCATCTTAACCATTCTGAAATATTTAGTTCAGCAGTATTTTTTTTTTGAGACAGGGTCTCACTCTGTCGCCCAGGCTGCAGTGCAGTGGTACGATCTCGGCTCACTCGAGTGCAGTGGTGCGATCTCGGCTCACTGCAACCTCTGCCTCTTGGGTTCAAGCAATTCTCCTGCCTCAACCACCCAAGTACCTGGGAGTACAGGCATGTGCCACTGTGCCCAGCTAATTTTTGTATTTTTAGTAGGGAGAGCGTTTCACCATGTTGGCCAGGCTGGTCTCGAACTCCTGGCCTCAAGTGATCTATCCGCCTCCACCTCCCAAAGTGCTGGGATTACAGGTGTGAGCCACCATGCCTGGCCTAGTTCAGCAATATTAAACATACTCACACTATTGGGCAACCAATCTCCAGAACTCTTTTCATCTTGCAAAACTTGAAACTCTGTATATATTAAACAGCAATTCTCCATTCCCCGATTCCCCCAGGCCCTGGCAACCGCCACCATTCTATTTTCTGTCTCCACAAATTCGACTACTCTATATACCTCATGCTTGCATAAGTGACACCACAAAGTATTTGTCTTTTTGTCTGCCTTATTTTCATTTGGCACAACGTCCTCAAGGTTCGTCTATGTTGTAGTATGTATCAGAATTACCTTCCTATTTAAGACTAAATAATATTCCATTGTATGTATGTACCATATCTTCTCTATTCATCTGTTGATGAGTACTTGGGGTATTTCCCCCACCTTTTGGCTAATGTGAAGAGTGCTGCTAAGAAGATGGGTGTGCAGCTATCTGTTTGAGATCCTATTTTCCATTCTTTCGGGAATGTACCCAGAAGTGCAACTGCTAGAGCATATGGCAGGTTTGTCATTTTTTTTTTTTTTTTGAGACAGTTTAGCTCTGTCATCTGGATTGGAATGCAGTGGCCCAATTTCTGCTCACTGCAAACTCTGCTTCCCAAGTTCAAGCAAATCTCCTGCCTCAGCCTCCCGAGTAGCTGGGATTACAGACACACAACACCATGCCTGGCTAATTTTTGTATTTTTAGTAGAGATGGGGTTTCGCCGTGTTGGCCAGGCTGGTCTCAAACTCCTGACCTCAAGTGATCTGCCTTTCTCAGTCTCCCAAAGTGCCGGGATTATAGGCATGAGCCACTGCACCCTGCCATTGTATGGCAATTTTAGGTTTAAGTTTTGAGGAACTGTCATACTGTTTTTCACGGTGACTGTACATTTTAGATTCCTACCATCAGTGTGGAAGGGTTCCAATAACTTCCTATTCTTACCAATACTGTCATTTGTATTCTGGGCCTTACATTTTTCATTCTTTATCCATTCCATGACTTAGAATAATAAACATCTTTATTTTAAAGGGAATTTTCCTATTTTTAAAGTAAAAATACAGCAAAAAAGTGTGGCTAATATTTAATTAACCTACACTATGCATTTGGCCTACACAATGTGTTTTACAAGGAGTATCTCAGTTAATCATCACAACTTCATGATGAAAAGAGAGATGAAGTAACTACCTTAAGGCCACACATAAGTGGTGAAGGGGGATTCAAATCCAGGATTTCAGAACCCAGGCTCCTAATCATTTCACTATTATTTATTCTATAATGGCTATTTCTTACCTCAGTTGTAGTAAATTTTTCCCTTGGCCCAGCTGTAATCCACAGTTTCACTCCAATTAACTTCTCTGATGTGATTTCATCTTTTAAGCTAGAAATACAGTTTTAAAAGCAAATATTAGGTCCAGAATTTAAACCAATTTATGTATTATTTTAGTCTCTCAACTATTTTGAAGCAGAGGCCACAGAGGCTCAGACATGAAGGGACTAAGAGGTAACTGGTCCATTCTCTCTCAAAATGAGAATCCCCTCTACAGGCCTGCTCCAGAGTCATCCAGCTTCTGTTTAAATTCTTCCAGCAAGTCAAGGTGTTCAAATCAAGCCATGCTAAAGCAAAAGAAGTCCTCAATTACTTATTTAATCAGCCCTACCATTAGCTTGTAATGATTACACATCCTCACCTATTAAGAAGAAACATACACATAAACACATATAAAGTCAAAGTTATTCACATTTAATTATCATGTTTCCTTTCCCTAGTATTGACCTGAATCAAAAATACTAAGAAAACCTCTAACATCTTAAAAAGCTGTATGTGTATAATTAGAGTAATTTTTGGATTTGTGATTTAGAAAACAACTTAATAATATGCTGCCTTAATAATATGCTAATTGCTTATTTCAAAAGAAATTCTCTCTCTCTCTTTTTTTTTTTTTGACAGAGTCTCCCTCTGTTGCCCAGACTGGAGTGCACATGATCTCGGCTCACTATAGCCTTCACTTCCTGGGTTCAAGTGATTCTCATGCCTCAGCCTCCTGAGTAGCTGGGAATTATAGGCATGTACCATCACACCTGGCTAATTTTTGTATTTTCAGTAGAGATGAGGTTTTGCCATATTGGCCAGGCTGGTTTCGAACTCTTAACCTCAGGTGATCTGCCTGCCTCAGACTCCCAAAGTGCTGGGATTACAGGCATGAGCCACCGTGCCTTGCCCAAGAGATGTTTTAATAAGAATCTATTTCTGAATAATCTTTAAATTGAGTTTCTCCCACCTAAACAATCTATGTTACATAGGAAAACAAAGACTTTTCAGCTTTATCAGCAGGGCAATATCCCTTAGAAGGGAAAACAATATACATGGTGAGTCACCTCTGAATCTTCCAATTACTCCGAAGTTTTTTCTGCATGGATTTATAGCCATTGTTGGTGGTAAATATCTCCTTTTTGTAGGCATTGAAAAGAATGGTGCTCCGCAGCTCTTTCTCCATGGTTACCTTTATGGAAGAAAGATGGAATCAGAAAACCAATAAACAATATTCCAAAGACCCTAAAAGTAATAAATAGTTGCTTTCTACTTCTAATTTATCAAGAAAGGGTATACAACTGAAACCCATCTATGAAACTCCTACAGTTCTCAAAGGTTGAGAGTGAAATGCAAAAGCATAGTACAGAAACCTAAGACCAAACCAAACTCAGACCTCCCCCACTGGGTTTTGTTTTCTGCCTCTTGCCCAGGCCCTCCCAACAACCTATACCTATGGCCCTGCCCTGCCATCTCCCTGCTCTTTTGTCCCAAGACCATGTTTCCAACCTGATTCATCACTGCTAACTACTATTAAGTATGGGGTATAGTTGTAGATTCTTTATACACACACTCACACACACACACACACACACACACACACATTTTTTTGAGACAGAGTCTCACTCTGTCGCTCAGGCTGGAGGGCAGTGGTGCTATCTCAGCTCATTCAACCTCCACCTTCTGGATTCAAATGATTCTCCTGCTTCGGCTTCCTGAGTAGCTGGGACTACAGATACGTGCCACCACACCCGGCTAAATTTTTTTTTTAAAGATGGGGTTTCACCATGTTGGTCAGGCTGGTCTTGAACTCCTGACCTCAGGTGATCCGCCCGCCTTGGTCTCCAAAGTGTTTGGACTACAGGCGTGAGCCACCACGCCCGGCCCTAATTTTTTATTTTTAGTAGAGACAGGGTTTCACCATGTTGGCCAGGCTGGTCTCAAACTCCTGACCTCAGGTGAACTACCTGCCTCAGCCTCCCAAAGTGCTGGGGTTACAGGTGTGAGCCACTGCTCCTGGCCTTTATACATATATAAACTTACAGTTTTATGAAATAGGATCTTACCATATGTATTATCCTGAAACATACTTTTTTCACCTAATCTTGTATATTTGACATCTTTCTATGTCCGTACACATGGATCTACCATATTCCTTTAAACAGCTACACAGGGCCAGATGTAGTGGCTCACTCCTGGAATTCCAGCACTTTGAGAGGCTGAGGTGGGACGACTGCTTGAGCTCAGCAGTTCCAGACCAGCCTGGACAACATGGTAAAACCACATCTCTACCAAAAAAAAAATACAAAAAAATCAGCAGGGTGTGGTGGCACACATCTGTAGTCTCAGCTATTCAGGAGGCTGAGGTGGGAGGATTCCTTGAGCCCAGGACGTTGAGGCTGCAGTGAGCCACAATCACACCATTCTACACTCCAGCCTGGGCAACAGAGTGAGACCCCGTCTTTAAACAACAACAACGACCAAAATAAAAAAAGCAAAAAAGCTGCACGGTATTCGTTTTATGGATATACCACAATTTATTTAACCAGTCATATACTGATTGACATATTTTTTCAAATATTTTCTAGTAAAACAATACTAAAAACATCAATGTTAAACATGTTTTTGTGCCCTCTGCATATTTGTAGATTCTTTCCTATTGAATAGCCAAGTAAAGAATTTCCAAATTGCCCTCCAAAAAATATACTCATTTATACTTCCATTAACACACTTCTGTTTCCACACAAGCCTATTTCCAGTCTTTGTCATCTTTGTCAAAAATCCCCCTTAATTACTGTTTTAATATGCACGTTGAAATTCGTGAGATGGCAGTCTCTTGCTAGAGATTTCTGCCACTTGGATTTCTTCCGATTTTCTGTCCATGTACTCTGCTCATTTTTCTCTTTAAATTTTTCTTTCTTTTTTTTTTTTGAGACGGAGTTTCGCTCTTGTTACCCAGGCTGGAGTGCAATGGCGCAATCTCGGCTCACCGCAACCTCCGCCTCCTGGGTTCAGGCAATTCTCCTGTCTTAGCCTCCCGAGTAGCTAGGATTACAGGCACATGCCATGATGCCCAGCTAATTTTTTTTTTATTTTTAGTAGAGACGGGGTTTCACCATGTTGACCAGGATGGTCTCGATCTCTTGACCTCATGATCCACCCGCTTCGGCCTCCCAAAGTGCTGGGATTACAGGCTTGAGCCACCGCGCCTGGTCTAAATTTTTCTTTTTAAAAATTTATTCTTATTACCATTTGAGATAAAAGTCCCACTATGTCACCCAGGTTGGAGTGAAGTGGTATAATCACAACTCATTATAGTCTTGACCTGCTGGGCTCAAGCAATCCCACCTCAGTCTCTTGAGTAGCGGGGACTACAGGCACGAACCACCATGTCCATCCAGCTAATTTTTAATATTTTTTGTAGAAATGGGGTCTCACTATGTTGCCCAAGCTGGTCTTGAACTTCTGGCCTCAAGTGATCCTCCTACCTCAACCTCCCAAAGTGTGGGTACCCAGTTGGGTTTCATATTTTTCTAATTGATCATTAAACAAACATTTTCATAAGTTTATTTGGCTTCTGGTAGTTTTTTGCTTTGGTTGAATTTTGCAGGACACATAGATTTAAAATGTTAATGGAGTTAAAAGTATTTGTCGTTTCCTTTCTGGCTTCTGGATTACATGACACATTTAGAAGAGTTTCTGTTATTCTAAGATTATAAATAAATTCAACAAAGCTTACTTTCAGTACTTTGCGATGTAATTTTTTTGTTTGAGACAAGTCTGCTCTGTTGCCCAGGCTGGAGTGCAGTGACACAGATCTCGGCTCACCATAACCTTGGCCTCTCAGGTTCAAGAGATTCTTGTGCTTCCGCCTCCTAAGTGGCTAGGACAACAGGTGACCACCACACTTGGCTAATTCGTGCTGTAATTTTTTTTAACATCTAAATTTTAGTCCGATTGGAAATTACTGTGGTGCTCAATATGGGCTTCATTCCTTTTTTTTTTTTTTTTTTAATTTTCCATAGTCTCACTCTGTCACCCACGCTGGAGTGCAGTGGCGCAATCTGGGCTCATTGCAATCTCCACCTTCCAGGTGCAAGCGGGAGAATTCCTGGCTCAGCCTTCCCAGTAGCTGGGATTACAGGTGCGTGCCATAGTAGAGACAGGGTTTCACTATGTTGTCCAGGCTGGTCTGTAACTTCCGACCTCAAGTAATCCACTCCCTTCAGCCTTCTAAAGTCCTCGGATTACAGGTGTGAGACACTGCACTCAGCGGTTTAATTACTTTCTAAATTACTAAAAAGCTGCCCAACCCCAATCCATCTTTTCAATGCTGATTTGAAATACAGTACCACCTTGCCTATATAATAAATCCTATATATATCTGGCTCTTATTCTGAGTTCTAATATATTCTATCTGCCTGTAAGCTCCTGCTGTGTTCCATACTGCCTTTTTTTCATTTTTCCCCCAGAGGCAGGGTTTCCCTATCATGGCCCATGCTGGTCTCTCCTGGGCTTAAGGGACTCCTGGGCTTAAGGGATCCTCCCACCTCAGCCTACCAAGTAGCTAGGACAACAGGTCCACAGTGCTGTACCTATCTTCCATGCTAGTTTAATTGCTATACCTTTATAATATCTGGTGGTTCTGGAGAGCTAATCTCCCTTATTACCATTAATTTTAGAATTTTCCTGGCTACTCTGACATATTCTTCCTTATGAACTTCAACGCCATTTTGTCCAGTTGAAAAACTCCTCCTTCCATGATGCCACCATTGTGATACATCTATCTTTTTATGTTCTACTGTTAGTTCAGCCCCTGGTGAGGGTAGCAGGTCTGCGTTTCTGTACAGTCAGAACTAAACAAAAATGCACTTCCTTAATAATAGTATAAGGCCTTTAAAAAGATAAAAAGAACGAATATTCGGGTAGCGCTGTCCAACCATTCTCTTGCTTTCTTTTCAATAACATTACCAGTCAAATCAATATTTTCCCACACAAATGACCAAGGGGTCGCAGCCACGACAGAAGACAGATTAAGACTTTACAATGCCAGAACGCAATAAAATATATATTAAAAAAAAAAAAAAAAGACGGCCGGGCGCGGTGGCTCAAGCCTGTAATCCCAGCACTTTGGGAGACCGAGGCGGGTGGATCACGAGGTCAAGAGATCGAGACCATCCTGGTCAACATGGTGAAACCCCGTCTCTACTAAAAATACAAAAAATTAGCTGGGCATGGTGGCGCGTGCCTGTAGTCCCAGCTACTCAGGAGGCTGAGGCAGGAGAATTGCCTGAACCCAGGAGGCGGAGGTTGCGGTGACCCGAGATCGCGCCACTGCACTCCAGCCTGGGTAACAAGAGCGAAACTCCGTCTCAAAAAAAAATGACTTTACGATGCCTCGTCCGATGCTCTTTCATAGTCAACGGAACGACTCAACACCCGCGCCACAAGAGGCGGTGGAGATGGGCGCCCAACAGGAGCGCCAGGACACCGGCCTACGTCCGCGCCCTCAGTTTACTTCACTCCAGTCACCCCGGATGTTTCATGACCGGTCCAGCGGCCTCGAAGAGTGTGGCGAGGCCCTTGCCAGCTACCAGGCCGCCCCAACGCCCCAGCCGGCCCACCACGGTTGGAGAGCTTTACCTGAGGCCCAGGGACCACCTTCACCTGACGCCACACAGCAGCCTGCGGCCAGGTATCTAAGGCCGCATAGTAACCGGGGAGGCGCGGCGGCGCGCAGAGAAGGCGCGGCCCAGGGCGCTGCGCTACCTCCGGTCGACGTGATGACGACAGCACGGGAGGCGCCTTTCCGTCGCGGGCGCCGTGGGTGTTGGAGGGAGCCTGGCTGATGTGGGACTGTGCCATTTGGTGCATGAGGGGTAAATCCAAACACAACGAGAATTAACTTTTTTTTCCAACCCCCTCCCTCCAGAGAATTAACTTTTCACCAAAAATCAACCCACTGAATTTTGTTCTTTAATACCAATTTTGACTAAAGACTAATAACAACAGTAGGACCCAAGGGCACAAACTCTGCTCCACCCGCAGGTAGGAGAATAGTGAAGACTTCCGGGAGCGGTTGGAGGACGCCCCCCGACGATTCCCAAGTCCCAGGCATAGGGCGGAGTCGGGCGAGGGCGGGGCCGGACTATTAGGAACTACTTACCAGAAAAGGGTGGGCAGGATTAGTGTTGAGACTAATAGCACCGGATAATTCTATTTTATTAACCCCGTATCTTCGCTTGCCATGTTACCAGACCTGAGCGCCAGCGCGGATGGCTATAAGCCCGCCGCCCCTTGGGTGGGGAGTTAGAACTTGAACAGATTCTACAAAATTGTGAAAACTATTAACTGTATTAGGGAGTCTGACGGCTAAGCTGGTCAAAAAAGCGCCCCCCTTGAGAAGATTATCTGAAGAAAGAGTGGCATTCATTAAGGCAAGGGCTGGGGAAGGGCGTTCCGGGCAGAAAGAACTACTTCTGCAAAGAGCATCACCAATACAAGTTGCCCTGTCATCACCATTAAGGTGGGAACCAGAAGCCTACAACCACCAATAGGCCTCCCGGTTCCCCAGGAAAGCGCTCTGTGCCTGCCTTGAGAGGTGTGTGGATGTGTGAACAACGCTGCAGCAATCTGGAAGACTCAAACTGATGAGTGCAGACGGCTCTGACAGTTTTTGTTTTGTTTTGTTTTTTGAGATGGAGTCTCTGTCACCCAGGCTGGAGTGCAATGGCATGGTCTTGGCTCACTGCAATCTGCCTCCCGGGTTCAAGCTATTCTCCCGTCTCAGCCTCCTGAGTAGCTGGGACTACAGGCGCCTGCCACCACACCCGGCTAATTTTTGTATTTTTAATAGAGATGGGGTTTCACTATGTTGAGCAGGCTGGTCTCAAACTACTGACCTTGTGATCCGCCTGCCTCGGCCTCCCAAAGTGCTGGGATTACAGGCATGAGCCACCGCGCCCGGCCTCGACAGTTTTTATTTACGTTTATGTTTGTCTTCGAGTTTAGAATATTAAAACACACACAATTTGTCTTGCTTTCCACAATTTCTGTCACTGCAAATTTTAAAAGTGGAGACAAGCCAGGCGCAGTGGCACTCTCCTATAATCCCAGCACTTTGGGAGGCCGAGGCAGGTGGCTCTCATAAGCCTAGGTGTTCAAGACCAGCCTGGCAACATGGCGAAACGCTGTCTCTACTAAAAATACAAAAAATTAGCTGGGCATGGTGGTGCCCACCTGTAGTCCCAGCTGCTTGAGAGGCTGAAGCGGAAGGATTGATTGACCAGGAGGTCAAGGCTGCAGTGAGCCGTCAGCGTGCCACTGAACTCTTCTAGCCTAGGCAACATAGTAAGATCTTGTCTCAAAGAAAAGATAAAGAAAATGGAGAAGAAGATGATTTGAGAATTCTCTTTGGTCGGATGAAGTGGCTCATGCCCGTACTCCCAGCATTTTGGGAGGCTGAGGTGGGAGGGCTGCTTGAGACCAGGAATTTGAGACCAGCCTGAGTAACATAGTGAGACCTTTTCTCTACAATAGTAATGGTAATGATAAGAAAATTAGCCAGGCATGATGGCACACACCTGTAGTCTTAGCTGCTTGGGAGGCTGAGGTAGGAAGATTGCTGGAGCCCAGGAGTTTGCAGTGAGCCATGATCACTCCACTGCACCCCAGCCTGGGCAACAGAGTGAGACCCTGTCTCTTTAAACACACATAAACACACACAGAGAGAGAGAGAGACTTGGAGATTCTGTATTCTGGTGCAAAATTGGGTGAATACAGTTTGGATTTAGGGTAACAATGGAAATGAAGTCTTTTCACTGGAGAGAGAGTGTAGGCTGTCCCATTTGAAGGCTGAAACAAATCTTGGGATCCTTCTGCCTGATGTGCAGTCAGTGTTTGCTAGAGCACCTGCCCAGAGCATTTCTCCTGCTGTTAGAGATTGTAGAAAGAGTATGAGTTTTGGCCAGGCGCAGTGGATCATGCCTGTAATCCCAGCACTTTTGGAGGCCGAGGCGTGTGGATCACTTGAAGTCAGGAGTCTGAAACCAGCCTGACCAACATGGTGAAACCCCATCTCTACTAAAAAAAAAAAAAAGCTGGGTGTAATGTCAGGTGCCTGTAATCCCAGCTGCTTGGGAGACAAAGGCAGGAGAATTGCTTGAAGCCAGGAGGCAGAGGTTGCAGTGAGCCGAGATGGCGCCATTGTACTCCAGCCTGGGTAACAAGAGCATAACTCTGTCCGGCCCCCACCCCCCCCACCGCCCCCAAAAAAGTAAGAGTTTCAGAATCAGTTGTCACCGAGTTCAATTCATTGCTGTGACTTGTACCAGCTGGGTGACCTTGGACAATTTTTATAGTCTCTGAGCAATTGTTCCCTGTCTGTAAAGTGAAGTTAATAATTTCTTTTTTTTTTTTTGAGACAGAGTCTTGCTCTGTCGCCCAGGCTGGAGTGCAGTGGCCCGATCTCCACTGACTGCAATCTCTGCCTTCTGGGTTCAAGCAATTCTCCTGCCTCTGCCTCCCAAGTAGCTGGGATTACAGGTTCCCACCATCAGGCCCAGCTAGTTTTTGTATTATTAGTAGAGACAGGGTTTCACCATGTTGGCCAGACTGGTCTCAAACTCTTGACCTCTTGATCCGCCCACCTTGGCCTCCCAAAGTGCTGGGATTACAGGTGTGATCCACCGCTCTGGCCCAAAGTTAATAATTTCTAAGTGCTGGCTTGTAGTGAGGATTGTAGATCATGCATATAAAACTTGGAATTTGCTCAATAAACAGGTTTTAGCATGATCCATTCAACAGCATAGTTTTTCTTCATTTTTATTTTTTATCCTGATTAAGACAATTGTGCTTTTACAATCTCAGAAAAGATAGAACCATTATGTGTTTCACCATCCATAGCTGATTGTGTACTTCTGACACTACTATCATGTTTCTGATCATTATACTCTTGTTTTTTGCTTTGGGAAGTTGGGATTTTGACCTCTCCCTCATCTTGTTCCACATTTGCCAATTAACTGGCCCTATTAAGATGGAAATCAGTGTGTTTCTGTCAGAGTTCTTAGCACATGTGGAAGCTTAATATGAGCTCTTCCTGACCCAGTTTTGATCTCTAATAGGTCAGTGTCATTGGTGCTTTTTCCACGGCCTCCCGGACTTGTCCTCCATGATTCCTGGGGCAGGGGACTGGGTGGGCGACAGGACTTGAGGAAGGGAAAGAGTGGGATTGAATTAAGAGGAAAAGACAATAAAATCACCAGCATATACTAATCCAAGAAAGTTCCTTCCCTTGTCTCCTAACCAAAAAGCCAATAAGGCCATCCAGGAGTATGAACCATACATTTGTAAAAAATAAACCACTTTTCCGCTGAAGTAAGGAAGCACAGTCCATCCCTAAGTGCAGGGTATCCTGAATTTATGAGGTGTCAGAACTCATGTTCTGTCTGATCAGAATTACCTTTAGAAATAACTAATCTGAACATATTGCGCTCCATGGTGGCCAGGAAGCTCTAGGCATCAAGTCTGCAGCAGCCTCCAGCTTTGTCCAGCTCTGAGCTCCCCCATGTGAGGTGGAACACAGCATGAACCTGACAGCCAGGCTTAGACCAGGAGTGACATCCCGTTGAATGTCTCCTCTTCAAGACTTCATTTCTCATGTTTGGCTTATTCCAGCCAACTTTTGACTTAGCTCCTTACTAGAGATTTTGGCAGTTATTCTGCTTGGACCTAACAGCCAGAGTGAGGAGCAGACCAGCACAAAAGTTCAGTATGAGAGCCCTAGAGCCAGCTTGCAGGGCTCCAAGTTCCAGCTCTGGCCCTTATTAGCTATATGACCATCAGGCAAGGAACAACTTCTCTGACTCTGTATTGTTATTGGTAAAAAGAGGATAGTATTAATTCCTACCCCAGGGTTGTTTGGATGGAAAATTCGTAACAGACATGAAAGAGTCTAGCACAGCAACTAGCCCAGCACAGGCAGGTGATCTAAAGTTAACTTTGGCCAATTGAGCAAAAAAGGAGTGTGTTAAAAAGGATCAGAAGTTCTCAGATTATTTGGAAAGCTACAAGACTTGAGCCTTGTCTGGGCATGGTGGCTCACGCCTGTAATCCCAACATTTTGGGAGTCTGAGGCAGGAAGATCACTTGAGGTCAGGAGTTGGAGAACAGCCTGACTAAAGTAGTGAAACCCTGTCTCTACTAAGGATATGAAAAATTAGCCGGATGTGGTGGCACACACCTGTAGTTCCACCTACTCGGGAGGCTGAGACAGAATTGCTTGAACCCAGGAGGTAAAGGTTGCAGTGAGCCGAGATCACACCATTGTACTCCAGCCTGGGCAAAAAGAGTGAAACCCCATCTCCAAAAAAAAAAAAAAAAAAAAAGACTTGAGGCTTCCAGGAATGACATTGCTGGGCTGGTCTGACGGTGTTGCTGCCACTGAGCACCAACTGCTACAATTTGCATCCTTGCCACTTCTATAACAGGAACTCAATTTTGCAGGTACTGTTGCCAGTTACGACACAAAAGGGCACTCCCGATCCCTTCCCTGAGTCAAAGGTTGGCACAGGTGCATCCCTGGTCCCCATACCTGACCCTAGCTAAGGGGAGGCTGGGAAAGTCAGTGTCTAGCATTTTCAGCTACTCTAAATAAAGGTAGTTATTACCCCTCATGAAGTCTCATAAAATAGGGGATTCCCTGGAGACAGGAAGGGATTCAGATACCAGGCAGCCAGACCCAATAACGATTGTCCAATACTACCCACAACAAAGACAAACATAATCGACATAGAACAATAAGATATATTGACAGCCTATGAGCTTGTGACAGCTCTGTCATTTTACACATTGAGATCAAAATCCAAACACCAAGAGGCCCTCTGATGAAGAGTGCTGGCTGCCTACCCAACATTCTCCCCTTCTCCCTTAGTGTCAGAACCCCTTTGTTATTAGGGGTAGACACATATCCAGCAAATAAGCCACATCTCCCAGCCTCCGTTCCAGGTAGGGAAGGGTGGTTGCTGAGATGGAAGCAGAAGTCATTGGGTAGGGCTTTTGGGGAAAGCAATTTAAAAGTGCCCTTCTGGCTGGGCGTGGTGGCTCATGCCTGTAATCCCAGCACTTTGGGAGGCCGAGGCGAGTGGATCACAAGGTCAAGGAACCGAGACCATCCCAGCCAACATAGTGAAACCCTGTTTCTACTAAAAATACAAAAATTAGCTGGGCATGGTGGCGCACGCCTGCAGTCCCAGCTACTCGGGAGGCTGAGGCAGGAGAATCACTTGAACCTGGGAGGTGGACATTGCAGTGAGCTGAGATCACGCCACTGCACTCCAGCCTGGTGACAGAGCAAGACTCCGTCTCAAAAAAAAGTGCCCATTTGCTCTTCTCCCCTTTCTTCTGTTTTCTCTTCCTCAAACACAAAATTGGTAGCTAGAGCTCCAATAACCATATTGTAGCAAACCTAATATTGGAAATCATTTGTTAAGGATGGCAGAGCAGAAATACAGCCTCTGAGAATCTGATGATCTGTCCTACCAGCCCTGGACCCCATAACATTATTTTTCTTTTATGTGGTGGAAAAAATAAACCTGCTTCTCATTCAAGCCATTGTTACTTTGAGTGGCTCTTCCTAGCAGCTGAAGGTAATTCCTTACTAATAGCAGCCGGCCTCAGTAGTTTCACAGGTGCTTCTCTTCTAGCAATCCAAGACGTCATCCTCCTCTGGTGCATAAGAAAATCCCAGGAATGCACTTGAGGCCCCAGAGCTGCTGGCCACAGTGTCAGGGGTACAGCCAATGGACTTGGACACAGCTTCCTGGGTGAACTCTGGGTCAAAATGCTTCAAGTCAGCAGGTCCTGCCTGTCAATAAAAGCCAACGATGAGAAGACAACACTGGAGTCAGAGTTGCCAAAGGAGCCCAAATCCTCCAAGAGGGGTGTCAGGCCTCTCTGAGTGCCTCAAGCTTCATAGTCATCCATACTTCACTGTCACTTTCCTGTGCATTTACATTAATCATTTGATTCCTCTCACCCCCTGGCATTCTGCGTCCACACCAATCCTTAGATAAATCAGTTAATCAACATACACTTAGTAAATGCCTACCAGGCACTGTTTATGGCACTGAGAACACAGGAGAACAAGACAAAGTGAGCCCCTGTGTTCATGGAGCTTGCATTGTGTAGGGGAGTAGGAGGATTGGTAATAAGCATGTTTACAAACAGGATGGTTATAGGTCCTATGAAGAAGATAAAATAGGGTAATATGGTAGAGATTAACGGAGGCTGCTTTGGCTATTTTGGAGGAAGACCCGTGAGGGGGATCACAAAAATGATCACAAATTCTCCATTTCCCATCCAGAGGTGGAGTCTATTTCTCCATTCCTTTAATATAAGTTAGCCATATGACTTGGTTAGGCCAACAGGACATTACCAAATATGACACAAGCAGAGGGTTGAAAAACGCACATCAGGAGTTGCTCTCTGGCTGTACGTCTAGCCCTGAAGCCACCGTGTGAACAGCCCCAGACTAGCCTGCTGGAGCGTGAGAGTCTTCATGAAGAGCTCCGTTGCCCTGGCTGCCTGCCTGCCAACTCAGGCATGTGAGTGAGGCAATCAACAACTGCCAGCAGTCCTGCCAGCTGATCACAGATATGAGCGAGCTCCAGAGACCAGCTGGCCTGGCTCAGACTTTAAAAGCCACATAGAATCTGAACAAAATTTTTGTTAAGAGACAAGGCTGGAGCCTTGAACCTGGGAAGTGGACCCAGGCTGGAGTGCACTGGCATGATCATAGCTCACTACGGCTTTGACATTCCAGACTCAAGTGATCCTCCCACTTCAGCCTCCTGAGTAGCTGGAACTACAGGCATGCAGTACCACACCGGGCTAATTTTCTATTTTTCTGTAAAGATGGAGTCTCGTCATGTTGCCCAGGCTGATCTTGAACTCCTGGCCTCAAGAGATGCTAATGCCTCGGCTTCCTAAAGTGCTGCGGTTACAGGTATGAGCCACCATCTCTGGCCAAAAGATCGTTGCTTTAAGCCACCAAGCTTTGAAGTGGCTTGTTACGCAGCAAAAGCTAACCAATATAGTCTCTCTGTGGAGGAGGCCTGGGTTTTATGAAGTAAGCAGGTAAGGAAGGGGAAGGGCTTGTAAATCTGCTTTAGTGTGCAGATTTGAGCACTGGATCAGATAGGATACACTTGGTCGGTGTAAATAAGGCTATGAGACAAGGCAGTCCCAGCCCAGCACTCAGAGTTCCAAGACCAGAATGTGCATCCTGACCTTAGAAGAAAATGATACTAAAGCAACTTACTCAAGACCTCACAAGTGTTAAGTGACAGAATCAGGACTACAGCTCCAGAGTGTCTCATTCTAAAGTCTATGCGTCTCTGCCTAGTATTCCATGTCTGGTTCTCTCTCAAGAGTGTACATTTGACATTATCTTTACTGTCTTTTTAAAATCCCAAGAAAAAGAAGCTTTTCTGGTGCCCGACCTGAGTGTATCCTATCTGATCCAGTGCTCAAAGACACGTTCATGAATAGGTAATTCACCAAAGAAGAGACGTAGATGGTGAATTAACATTGGCAGTGTTGGCCGGGCGCGGTGGCTCATGCCTGTAATCCCAGCACTTTGGGAGGCCGAGGCGGGTGGATCACGAGGTCAAGAGATCGAGACCATCCTGGTCAACATGGTGAAACCCCATCTCTACTAAAAATACAAAAAATTAGCTGGGCATGGTGGCTCGTTCCTGTAATCCCAGCTACTCAGGAGGCTGAAGCAGGAGAATTGCCTGAAGCCAGGAGGCGGAGGTTGCGGTGAGCCGAGATCGCGCCATTGCACTCCAGCCTGGGTAACAAGAGTGAAACTCCGTCTCAAAAAACAAAACAAAGCAAAAAAACATTGGCAGTGTTTGGTATGCAGGGTGTTTCGATCAAAGAGGCTTGACACCTCACTTTACAGGTTGACAACACAATCTCACATGTCTACCTCAAATAGGACTCCTTTCATTCATACTGCCACTGCTAATTAACATTGTAAAACTAACACTTTGGGAGACTGAGGCAGACAGATCACTTGAGGTCAGGAGTCCAGACTAGCCTAGCCAACATAGTGAAACCCCATCTCTATTGAAAATACAATAAAAAATTAACCAAGTGTGGTGCTGAGCACCTGTAGCTACTCAGGAGGCTGGGGCATGAGAATTGCTTGAACCTGGAGAGGCAGAGGTTGCTGTGAGCTAAGATCGTGCCACTGCACTCCAGCCTGGGCAACAGAGCAAGATTCCATCTCAAAAAAAATAAAAAAGCCAGGCTCAGTGGCTCATGCCTATAATCCCAGCACTTTGGGAGGCTGAGGTGCGTGGATGATTTGAGGTCAGGAGTTCAAGACCAGCCTGGCCAACATGGCGAAACCCTATCTCTACTAAAAATACAAAAATTAGCTGGGTGTAGTGACGCATGCCTGTAGTCCCAGCTACTTGGGAGGCTGAGGCAGGAGAACTGCTTGAACCAGGGAGACAGAGGTTGCCGTGAGCCGAGATTGAGTCACTGCACTCCAGTCTGGGCAACAGAGTGAGACTCCATCTCAAATAAAATAAAAACAAAAACGAAAATAAAAACTGGCTAGGTGCTGTGAATAACACCTGTTATCTCAGCACTTTGGGAATCTGAGGGATGGATCACTTGAGCCCAGGAGTTCAAAACCAGCCTAGGTTACATAAATAAAACCTCATCTCTACAAAAAATAAAAATTAGGTAGGTATGGTGGCACCCACCTCCCAGCTACTCAGGAGGCTGAAGTAGGAGGATGGCTTGAGCCCAGGAGGTGGAGGTTGCAGTAAGCTGAGATCATGCCAGTGCACTATCGCCTGGGTGATAGAGTGAGATTGTCTCAAAAAATAAATTTATAAAACTAACCGTCTTTACTATAAAACAAATATAAATTAAAACAAGAGATGCTGTTTTTTATACTTACCAAATTTGCAAAGAAAAAAACAGTAACAACACATGCTCAGAGTGCGAGTATAAGATGAGAACTCTCCAGCAGGTGCCGCTGGTAGGAAGTAGATGGTTCTCCTTTCCACACAGTCAACAGGCAGTACGAATCAAGAACCTAAAAATGGGCTGGGTGCGGTGGCTCACGCCTGTAATCCCAGCTCTTTGGGAGGCTGAGGCGGGAGGATCACGAGGTCAAGAGATCGAAACCATGGTGAAACCCCGTCTCTAAAAAGTAAATTAATTAATAAAAAAAAAAAGAACCTAAAAATGGCTGGGCTCGGTGGCTGATGCCTGTAATCCCAGCACTTGGGAGGCTGAGGTGGGTACATCACTTGGGACCAGGGGTTCAAGACCAGCCTGGTCAAAATGGTGAAACTCCGTTTCTACTAAAAATGCAAAAATTAGCCAGGCATGGTGGCACATGCTATGCTACTCAGGAGGCTGAGACATGAGAATTGCCTGATGTGAGATTGCTCCACTATACTTCAACCTGAGAGGCAGAGAAAGACTCTGTCTCAAAAAAAAAAAAAAAAATCCAAAAATGTTAGCATTGACAATTCCCCATCTGGAATCCATCTTAAGGAAATGACCAGAATTCTGGGCTAAGACATATACTTAAAGCTGTTCCTCAGCACATCATGATAAAGAAAAAACAGTAACAACCATATGATTGCCATTATGGGTGAGTAAACGATGCCACCAACATAAGATTGAAATATTATTCAGCCACTAAAAATTATATTTATGGCCAGGCGTGGTGGCTCATGCCTGTAATCCAAGCACTTTGGAGGCCAAGGTGGGCAGATCACCTGAGGTCAGGAGTTCAAGACCAGCCTGATCAATATGGTGAAACCCCGTCTTTATATTTTAAAAAATTATATTTATAAAATTTTTTGGGACATGAGGAAATTATAACATAGTTTTTAGCCAAAAACAACAACAACAACAAAAAAACCAGGAGGAAGATATATAGATAGATGAATAGGTAGATAAACACATACACACACACACACACACACACACACACACATACACACACAGAAAAGTGACTGGAAGGAAATATGCCATTGGTTTTCCTTAAGTAGTGGGATAATAAGCATTTCCCCACTGCTACTTTAAACTTTTCTGTTTTACATATTATTTTTTATTTGCTTTTTCTTTTTTTGAGACAAAATTTCTTTCTGTTGCCCAGGCTGGAGCGCAATGGCACAATCTTGGCTCACTGTGACCCTCACCTCCCGGGTTCAAGTGATTCTCCTGCCTCAGCCTCCTGAGTAGCTGGGATTACAGGTGTGCGCCACGGCGCCTGGCTAATTTTTGTATTTTTAGTAAAGATGGGATTTCACCATGGTGGCTACACTGGTCTTGAACTCCTGATATCAAGTGATCCGCTGGCCTTGGCCTTCCAAATTACTGAGATTACAGTTGTGTGCCACCGCGCCTGGCCAGTGTTTTACATACTTTCTATAAGAATATATGTCATTTTTATTACCGGGAAAAAGTCTACAAATAGGAAAAGATAAAATGTCTCTAAAGGGCTTGTCCCTATGTGGGTGTTCTCCATGACACAGAGCGCTTCACAAATTGTAAAAGGCTCTGCAGCGAGGGTTATTTATTGGTGTTAAAGATAAAGGAGCAGCAACATGGCCCTTTATCCAAAAGCTGAACCTGCAGTCAGGACAAGTTCTGCCTCTGACTGTGTAGCCTTGGGCAAATGACTGAGCTTCCTGGATCCCCAGTTTTCCCAGCTAGATGAGGAGAGTTGGCACACACAGCAAGCTACCCCAGCCTGGAAATCCAGAGTCTAGAATGCTGTGACCTCTTACCACATTTGGGTTGAAGGGTGGAGTTAGCCTCTTGTGGTACAGGTCGTCCCAGTTTATGGGACTGAAGAATACATGGTTCTTAATCTCAAGCTGCAGGAAGTGCAGAAAGAAGGTGCTGGTTAGAAGCAGCGCTCCCCATGGGTGCTCTCCCCTCACCCCCACATCCTCCAGAGCTCCACCAGCAACTGGCTGTCAACTGGAAATTAACTTGCAGTTCTGGCTGGTTTCCTGCGACAAGAGAGTGTTTTGCAGCCAAGCCTCTCCCTTCATTCAGATTCCAAACCCTTGTCCCCACTACAGCATGTTTCTTCCAAAACTATTGACTGAGCACCTTCTCTGAGAACTTACGCCTTGCTAGGCTTTGGGGACATGTCAGTGAATAAGATAGCAGAATCTGCTGTGGGGGTGAGGGTGGGGGTGCCAGCAGGAGCTTAGGGACCCCTCCGCTTCTGCTCTGTGTACATCTTGAGTTGTCCAATATGCAAACCAGAGAAATAGACTAAATCAACTCACTAGGGAAGGTTTAAAAAATAAAACCCCCAAGAAACCTTCAGATTCTCAGACACCCAGACTTTAGGACTCAGCCCTGGTCATGATTCACCACCTTTCCTAATCAAAATCAACACTGACACCAACTTCTTTCTATCGCATCCTCTATCTGTGTTTCTCAAATAATTATTCTCTACCTCCCTATATCAGAAAGCCCAGTGGGTTGGTTAACAACCCAGATCCAAAATATCTCCAAAAGAGGCTGGGTGCAGTTGTTCTCACCTGTAATCCCAGCACTTTGGGAGGCCAAAGTGGGTGGATAACCTGAGGTCAGGAGTTCAAGACCAACCTGGCCAACATGGTGAAACTCTGTCTCTACAAATAGAAAAATTAGCTAGGCGTGGTGGTGTGTGCCTATAATCCTAGCTACTTGGGAGGCTAAGGCAGGAGAATCGCTTGAACTGGGAGGTGGATGTTGCTGTGAGCCGAGATCACACCACTGCACTCCAGCCTGGGTGACAGAAGAAGACTGTGTCTCAAAACAAAAAAAAGCCTCCAGAAGAATACCCAAGCAATAGACAACACTGATTGCCTCTGAATTGAGCAACTGGGTGGCTGGAAGGACTTTTTCTGGATACTCTTTTGTACCCTTTGAATTTTGATCTATATAAATGTATAACTTATTTTAAGAGTTATACATATTTTTTTTTTTGAGATCGAGTTTCACTATTGTTACCCAGACTGGAGTGCAATGGCATGATCTCGGCTCACCGCAACCTCTGCCTCCTGGGTTCAAGCAATTCTCCTGCCTCAGCCTCCCGAGTAGCTGGGATTACAGGCGCGCACCACCATGCCCAGCTAATTTTTGTATTTTTAGGAGAGACGGGGTTTCACCATGTTGACTAGGATGGTCTCGATCTCTTGACCTCGTGATCCACCCACCTCGGCCTCCCAAAGTGCTGGGATTATAGGCGTGAGCCACCGCACCCAGCCTGGAATGTAAAGCTTTTGGCACAAACACTTAAGAAGCACTTACTGTGCCAGACACTGATGTGAGAGTGCTTTGATACATTAATACTAATCCATTTGATCTTCAAAACAGCTATGTTAGGTGCTGTTATTACACTGGAGAAACTGAGGCTCGCAGAGAGAAATTAAGCAGTATGTCCAAGGTCCTGTAACTAGTAAGTGGTGAAGTGGGGATCTGAACCAGGGGAGTCTGCCTCACAGTCCCTTCATCTTTTTTTTTCTTTTTTTGAGATAGAGTCTCACTCTGTTGCCAAAGCTGGAGTGCAGTGGCGCCCATCTCAACTCACTGCAACCTCCACCCACCCACGGGTTCAAGCAATTCTCGTGTCTCAGCCTCCTGAGTAGCTGGGATTACAGTGCCCACCACCATGCCTGGCTAATTTTTGTACTTTAATAAAGACCAGGTTTCGCCATGTTGGCCAGGCTGGTCTCCAACTCCTGACCTCAGGTGATCTGCCCGCCTTGGCCTCCCAAAGTGCTGGGATTATAGGCGTGAGCCACCACACCTGGCCTACTCCATTTATCTTAATCACTATGCTAGAAAAGAAAGCAAACTCAGGATTGAACCTGCAGTCAGGACAAGTTCTGCCTCTAACTGACTGTGTAGCCTTGGACAAATGTGCCCTGTGTCTGGGGAGCCTTCCCCAGCTGTCTTCATAGCTGCCTCTTTCTCATCCTTGAAGCCTCAGCTTCACTGTCACCTCCTCAGAGAGAACTCCCTGACCATGCCAATGTGAATTTGCCCCCCTTCCATTATTGTCTATCTCAGCTCATTGTTCATTTTCTTCCTGACACTTGTCACACATTGTGATAATTGTATATAATGTTTGTGTTTTTTGCCTGCCCCCAACTCCAAACTTTTTTTGTTTTTGTTTTTGAGATGGATTTTTGCTCTTGTTGCCCTGGCTGGAATGCAATGGCGTGATCTCAGCTCACTGCAACCTCCACCTCCCAGGTTCAAGTGATTCTCCTGCCTCAGCCTCCTGAGTAGGTGGGATTACAGGTGTCCGTCCACCACCACACCCACCTAATTTTTTGTATTTTTAGTAGAGACGGGGTTTCACCATGCGCTGGTCTCGAACTCCTGACTTCATGTGATCCACCCGCTCTGGCCTCCCAAAGTGCTGGGATTACAGACATGAACCACCGCCCTCGGCCCCCACCCCAAGCTTAATAAGGGCAGAGACTGAGCCTATTGAATCCCTAGCACCTAGCTCAATACTGGCACATAGTTGGTGCTTAGTAAATATTGACTGACTAAGAGAGCTAGACTAGAGAAAGTAGTCCGCTAGTAGCAGTAGTGAATTTCCAGGTGAACGAGTGAGCAGCGGCTGGTTTTAGAGGGCAGCAGGATGCATGTTGATGTGCTTCTGAGCTGACTCTACAGGAAGCTGCGAGCCCCATGGGGCCACTGCCCCATGGCAGGTCACTTACAATGTCTCCTTTAGAGCCCAGCCGCTGCCTCTGGTCCTTGTGGAGAAGGCCTTGCAGGAGGTCACAGGCAGCCACTGTCCGGCCCCCAGGGATCTTTAGCGGCTGGTGCAGAATGTTCTCATACATCTGGGACACATCTCGGCTGTAGAAGGGTGGCTGGTGAGAGAGGGAGAGCAGCTGGAGGATCACCCATGCAAAGGTAGACATGGGCTCGGGGAGACTTGGAGCAAGCTGGGCGGCTGGGAGGATTCAGCATGACCCCTGTCTTGTGCAATGGGTCACACGGCAGATTGGAAAGAGACAGGACTCCAGGCTTCCAGCACAATGGAGAGAGTTGCTAGGAAGGCCAGAAGTCTTTTCCCGCCAGTGCGAGGCCTATATCTTTCATCTAGCTTGAGCACCAACTTTGCACTTGGTTACGTTTGTACTTTCACCTTTATCATTTCAACCCAGCCTCATAACCATAATTTTTCAGAGAATAAAACAAGGCTCAGAGCAATTATGCTGCACAGTTAGGGAGAAAGCCAGGCCCCAAACCATATCCAGGGTCTACTTCTCTTTCTTACTATTCTTCCTCCCACTCCTCTTCCAGCTGTTCCTTTTTCTGGACTCCACAGAGCCTGTTCCTTTCTAGAGAATAAGCTACGTTGGTGAAACCACTCCAAAGCAAAGCATGGCCTGGGGCAAATCTACACATGCCTCCACCTAAGCAGGCAGTCTAGGACTGGGCTTGGGGGTTGGTTCCACAACCTATCGGGACTGTAATCTCTCTTGGTCTCAATTTTTCTGTCAGCAAAATATGAATAACTCCACTTCCTGCTGTGTCAGCCTCTAAAGGCTATTTTGAGTCACTCAAGGTGAGATAGTGTGTTGTAAACTACAAAATGCTAAATTACCTTTTTTTTTTTTTTTTGAGACAGAGTCTCACTCTGTCACCCAGGCTGGAGTGCAGTGGTACAATCTTGGTTCACTGCAGCCTCTGCCTCCCAAGTTCAAGTGATTCTCCTGCCTCGGCTTCCTGAGTAGATGGGATTACAGGCGCCTGCCACCATGCCTAGCTATTTTTTTGTATTTTTAGTACAGATGGGGTTTCACCATGTTAGCCAGGCTGGTCTCACATTTCTGACCTCAAGTGATCCTCCTGCCTTGGCCTCCCAAAGTGTTGGGATTATGGGTGTGAGTCACTGCCCATGGACTAAACTAACATTATTGGGGAAAAAAATCCTCATATTCACTTTGGCATTAACTGTTTTCATCTGGAATGAAGAGATGACTTGCTCATGTTCCTGGGCAGCGCTTGTGTAGACCACATGAGGCACAGACACATTCCTATCCAGGTGGCTCTTGTAGATGGCTAACCCCCACTCACCAGGCCATGGAGCATCTCGTAGAGGACTGCTCCCAAGCACCACCAGTCCACTGCCCGATCGTAAGGCTCTTTCCGAAGCACTTCAGGAGCCAAGTACTGTGAGAAGGAAATACACTTATTTGAAATAAGTCATTAAGCCTCAGTTGCCCCATCTGTAAATAAGGCACTTGGAGGAAGATCACCAGGAGCTGCCCCTGCTGTGATACTCTGTGGCTGTGCATGTATTCATTCATCCGCCATTCACCAAAGGCCTGCTTTGTGCAGGGCCCTTTGCCATGTGTTGGGGACATAGTAGAGGTCAGCCAGGACTGCCTTGTGCAATACACATGCTGCATACCACGCAAAAGCACCAGCCAAAGGGGTAAAGGGGGCTGCCATTGTGGCTGATCCATTCAGGAAGCCGCAGCCCTAGTTCAGAGGTATCATCTGGCAACTTTATTTTTGTTTCAAGGGGTGCTTCTTCTAATTAGTCTGCCTGGAGGGGATGCCTTTTTCTATTTATGCAAAGGCATTCAACAGGCTATCCGTGTCCTGGGAATGGAAGGCCCTGGGAGTGCTCTCAAGGTGCAGTGTGGAGACTAATGTGAGTATAAGTAAATGTGGTGTATCCTTGTGCTGGAAACCCTAGGGTCAGAGGAGAGGGTCAGGAAGGAGCAGGGACCCCTAAGCTCATATTGATAAGTGAATGCACACCATGCCTCTATGCCTTGCATGCAAAGAGACAAAAAAAGGCTTACTGACTTCTTAGCCTGATGTCCTTGCCACTGAGTTGGGGGTAAGGTCTCAGCAACAGGAAAAGCCACCCTGAGAGATTGTGTGGGTCTAGGGAAGGGCAGAGTCATACAGACCTGAGCCCTAGTTGGTGTGTGGTCTCGGGCAGGTCATTAAATCTCTCAAAAGCTTGGTTTCCTTATCCAAAAAATGAGGATGCAGGCTGGGCTAGGTGGCTCACGCCTATAATCCCAGCACTTTGGGAGGCCAAGGCGGGTGGATCACGAGGTCAAGAGATTGAGACCATCCTGGTCAACGAGGTGAAACCCCGACTCTACTAAAAATACAAAAATTAGCTGGGCATGGTGGTGCACGCCTGTAGTCCTAGCTACTTGGGAGGCTGAGGCAGGAGATTTGCTTGAACCCAGAAGGCAGAGGTTGCAGTGAGCCGAGACCGTGCCATCGCACTCCAGTCTGGGTAACAACAGCGAAACTCCATCTCAAAAAAAAAAAAAAAAATGAGGATGCAGAATCCCTCTTAGGCATTGTTCTAAGATGCTAACATACGTGCTGGCCCACCAACAATGGGACAGACCAACCACGTCTACTCCTGCCCGTGCTCCCCAACACCACAGCAGTGGCTGAGTCATGGTAAAGGTGATATTTTGGGGTCACATGTCTCCTACATGAGCTGGGATTCCATATCCCCTGCTCCCATCCCTAGCAATGTCCAAGGAAGGGATGGCTGGGCTGTCAGTCTTTATCCAGCAAATACCACCCCCTATACACAAACAGACAATGACTCCTGCTCAGAGAGGTCATTTGACCATCAGCCATGCTAGAGCCAAAGTGAAGAGGCCATTAGATCTAAGATCCAGCTTTTCCAGCATGTGGAGAAAAAGAGAGCAGCTGAGGTTCTGTCTCATGCCAGGTGGGGAGGAGCCTCCCAGTCTGTAGCCTCAGCCCTCCAACCCTCACCGTGACATCTGTCTAGCCACTGGGGACCCTTTCAGGTCCAAGGTCCAAGGTCCAAGATTGGTGGGAGTTCAAAGAAAGGTTTTAACTCCACGGCTGCAGTGAGATCTTGGCAGGACATAGACATGTCTGAATGACTGCAGAGATCTGCAAATTGTAAACTTCCAGGCTCTTGGCAGCTGGAAGAGGGACATGGACCTATCTTAATTCGCAGGCCAGGCCCTCTTGTTGCATGTGGACTTCACCCTGCAGATGAGTGCTGTCCAATACAGCAGCCACTAGCCACACGTGGCTATCGAACACCGAAAATGTGGCTGCTCCAGAAGGAGAAGTGTAAAACTCACACCAGATTTCCAAGACTTAGTTAGAAAAGAAAGGAATAAAATATTTCAACCATTTTTATATTGATGGTATGCTGAAATGAGAATATTGGATATATTGGGTTAAATAAAATATATCATTAAAATTAACTATACTTGTGACTTTCTTACTTTTTAAATGTGGCTGCTGGAAAACTTTAAATTGTATATGTGGTCTGCATTTCTATTTCTTTCTTTCTTTTTTTTTTTTTTCTGGAGATGGAGTTTCACTCTTGTTGCCCAGGCTGGAATGCAGTGGTGCAATCTTGGCTCACTACAATCTCTGCCTCCTGGGTTCAAGCGATTCTCCTGCCTTGGCCTCCCAAGTAGCTGGGACTACAGGTGCATGCCACCACACCTGGCTAATTTTTAGTAGAGATGGGGTTTCACCATATTGACCAGGGCTTGTCTAGAACTCCTGACCTCAGGTGATCCACCTGCCTCAGCCTCCCAAAGTGCTGTGAATACAGGTGTGAGCCACCATGCCCGGCCTGCATTTCTATCTCTATTTCTACGGGATGGCACTGTGATAGAGCTTCACCAGCGGCTAGCTGGCTGGGTCTCAGCAGTCCTAGAACTGGTGCCCCCATTACACAGATGAGGAAACCAAGGTTCTGTGTACAGCCAACTGGAGGGAGTCCCCTCCACTGGAAACTGTTTGCTCTAATCAGGAGCTGTGGCCTCACCCATTCATGACCTGCTCTCTCCTGGGATGCTTGCACTTACCTCTGGGGTACCACAGAACGTGGATGTGGTCTCTTCAGGTTCTACGCCTTCCTTGCAGAGGCCAAAATCCGTCAGCACCACGTGTCCCTGAGAATGAGGGAGGGCCTGGGCTGGAGGGTGCTATGGGCCAAGGATATGGCCAAGCCTAACCCCAAAGCCCAGATGCCATACCCCAGAGCAGCGGCTCCACTCTGACCCAGAGCTCCTGGGCTGGATGCCAGGAGGACCACAGGGGGCCAGGTGGGCACATGGCATTCCACTGTCTGCCCATAGCTCATCACAGACTCAGACCTACCCCTACAACAGTGGCAGTTCCAGGATGTCCTTCTGGACAGAAACCCCCTAGGCAGAGGCTGGGGACTCAGAAAGCAACCACACTTTGTGGCAGCTGGGCAGGAAAGTACAGTGAGTAGATATTGTGGGGTTCTGCCCGGATCCCGTCTTCTGAAACCAGGGTACTGAAGAACCATGCCTATGCCCATCCCCCTGCTGCTAGGACATTGCCCGAACCCAAGTTATGCCTCCTCCCTAGGAGCAATCCACGTCCAGGGACACAAGGGCCCATCCTCTTTCCCTTAGTTTGGGATAATCCTAGAAAGCTTCCCGGCTCAGGCCCTCCCCACCCCTGCAAGATCAGCTGAGGCCCCACCTGCAACCACAATGCAGGTGAGCTGCTTCCTCTGCCCAATCCTGTTTTTTTTCCACCCCTTTAAAAGTGCTGTCTCTTGAGAGTGTTCCCCAATAAAGCTTCTGCCTCCTCTCCGTCTCACAGTCTGTTTCCATGGAACCCAGTCTAAGACAAAATCAACCAGCCTCTACCTGGCTCCACCCGGCCCACTACAGACCTTGTATACATGCATGCACACACAAACACACATGTACAGTCTCATGTGCACATATGCATGTGTGTACATGTACATGGGCACACACATGCACACATATGTGCAAATGCCTCCTCTACCTATATGCATGCATGTACAATGCACGCGTACCCATGCACACAGACTCACAGTCAGATAGTGTACCTGTCCAACCATGTCCCTACACACACACACACAAACCTGGCAGTCCAAGAGAATGTTCTCTGGTTTCAGGTCTCTGCAGAAAATAAGAGAAAAGAGTCTTGAGGTGTCTCAGCCGTTTAGTGAGGAGAGTTGGAGACTTGAGGTCCTGGCAGGAGAACTATTTATGGAGGTTCCCAGAGATGCAGAGGGAAAGCCCAGGCAGGCTGGGCACTTGGACCTCAGAGGCAGAGACTCCCACTCCACCCAACACAAATGACTAAGCCGACCAGGATTTCATCAGGATTTTGGGTCCACACAACCCCTAGCTGTTGGAGCAAGAAGGGCCTGGTCCTGGCTCTGAGCCACAGGCAGGCCTCACCTGTAAATGATGTTGAGAGAGTGCAGGTAGCCAATGGCGCTGGCCACCTCTGCAGCGTAGAACCTGGCCCGGGGCTCCAGGAACCGGCGCTCCCGCTGCAGGTGGAAGAAAAGCTGGAGGGGAGGAGGAGTGTGAGAGGAGCTACTGGGTGGGTGCTGCAGGGCTAGGGCCTACATGCTCCCCACCCTGTGCAGCTGCCCAGCTCACTCCCTTTCTGAACTGCAGTGTCTTCCTACCAAAAGAGTGTATGCTGGCCCCTGCCCCAGACAGCAGTCCCGGGTGTCCAGAGTCAGCAAAAAAAGAGATGAGTTAGCATTGCTTAAGCACCTCCTTGTTCCAGGCTCCAAGTCAGGCCCTTTCACATCTCTTATTTATCCTCATGACAACCTTCAAGGTACAAATGTTATGCTAGTTTCATGTAAGAGGAAGCTGGGAGGGGTTGGAATGGTTAGGTAACTTGCTTGAGGTCATGTCGTTTATAATTGGCAGAGCTGGCATTTGAACCTGCGTGGTTCAAAAATATGCTTTTCCATTAATCCAGGCGATAAGATGATACGGCTGTCAGACTGAGCCCAGGTTAGATCCACCCATGGGCCAATGTTTTTGGACTATTTCGCTGGCATGGAAAGCCCTTCACTTAGGGATGCAGGACAACCTGGGCGTGGTGGCTTATGCCTGTAATCCCAGCACTTTGGGAGGCTGAGGCAGGTGGATCATGAGGTCAGGAGTTTGAGACCAGCCTGACCAGTGTGGTGAAACCTCATCTCTACTAAAAATACAAAAATTAGCCGGGTGTGGTGGCATATGCCTATAATCCCAGCTACTCATGAGGCTGAAGCAGAAGAATCGCTTGAACCTGGGAGGTGGAGGTTGCAGTGAGCTGGGATTGCACCACTGCACTCCAGCCTGGGCGACATAGTGAGAATCCATCTCAAAACAATAACAAAAACAAAACTCCCCTCTTGGCATCATTCTGAAAGGCATGAGGTCATGCAGGTTGAATCTGGGGTCACTGAGTGGAGGAGCCCTATTACATTTTGCCATCTTGACCAGAGAGACAGAGTGAAGCCCAGGAGGGAGCCCCAATTATCCCAGTTGTGCTTCTGGGTCACCAGGTGGCCTCAGGTCTCTGTTTACCACAGTGACCAGTCAGTCCTACCCTGTGGCCTATGGTGTAAAATGGGAGCACTAGACCATGAGCTCCTCTTAGCATTGACCTTTCCCGGGTCTATTAAAGTGCGATTCTGTGGGCAACTCTGAACAAGCAAGGCAAGAAAGCATCATGGTGTGGAGTCTAACAGATCTGAATTCAAATCCTGACTCCACCAGGTATGGGCTGGGTGGCCTTAAGCAAATGATTATTTCCCTGAGCCTCAGTTTCTTCAGCTTCAAAATGGGTCTAATGTAAGATAAGGTGAGATCATTCCAGAACTTGACATGCAGTGGACATGTGGGATGGACAGCTCCCAACCGAGAGCCAGCCTGGGGAAGCCTCCCAGTGGGCCCACCCACCTCTCCCCCGTTGACATAGTCGAGCACAAAGTAGAGCTTCTCAGGTGTCTGGAAGGAGTAGCGCAGGCCCACGAGGAAGGGGTGCTGTACATTCTTCAGAAGCACACTGCGCTCTGCCATGATGTGGCTCTGCTGTGAAGTCACAAAGACAAGGGTCCATGTCACAGCCCACAGCAGCCCCCTTTATCCTGGCACAGCCCATATAAGCTTGCTGGGGGGGGGGTCATCCTATCCAGGACTTTCCCTTGCCCCTGCTCAAACACCTACAGTGGCTCCCTATGGCCCTCAGAGCCATGCCCAAGTTCCTTGCTTAGGATTCAAGGCTCAGGGTGGTCAGGCTCATCCTAAGCTAATCCATGTGGGTGCAGCTCCAGCCTCTGGATCAATGGTTTCTGCCCCTGGAGTGAAAAGCAAAGCATGTATGATGCCTTACATAAATGAGTCCCTAAGGGAAAGAAGCCATACACTACCTATATTCATGCATTTGCTCGTGCTATTTACTCTTCCTGGATGTTGCACCCTCTTTTCAGGCCATCAGAAACCCACCATTAAGGCCGCTGCACCGCTGCCTCCCCCAGGAAGATCTTCCATTCCCACCCCCTACAGAGTCCTTGCTAACATTAATCACTCTTTCCGAGTCCCTGGATCTCCTATGCAATCCTCTCTCTGGGCCTGCTCTGGCCCACTAATGGAGTCAGGTGGTAAAGGAACTCAGATCAGCTGAGGCATCAAGAAATCCATGATGGGGCTGGGCATGGTAGCTCATGCCTGTATTCCCAGCACTTTGGGAGACTGAAGCTGGCAGATCTCTTGAGGCCAGGAGTTTGAGACCAGCCTGACAAACATGGCAAAACCCTGTCTCTACTAAAGATACAAAAATTAGCTGGGAGTGGTGGCAGGTGCCTTTAATTTCAGCTACTCAGGAGGCTGAGGCATGAGATCCCTTGAACCCAGGAAGTGGAGGTTGCAGTGAGCTGAGATTTGTGCCACTGTACTCCAGCCTGGGTGACAGAGCGAGACTCCATCTCAACAAAGAAAGAGAAATCCATGATGTGCTGTGCATAGTAGTTCATGGCTCTAATCCCAGCACTTTGGGAGGCTAAGGCTGGAGGAGTTTGAGGCAGCGGTGAGCTGTGATTGCACTACTGCAGTCCAGCCAGATGGCCTGATGGCATGAAGGGCCTTCAGAGAGAATAAAGTGGGACTCCACATTATAGAGATGAGGAGCCTGGCATAGGAGCAGGCAGAAGACTTGTCCATTGTGGAGCCTGCATTTCCCAGGGGAAGCCAAAGCCAGGCTGGTTTTCCTGAAAGCCCTATGGTGAGGTAGCTTGGCCTGCTTTCTTTGAGAAGGGCCACCATCCTGTGTGCCACCTCCCCTCTACCCTGTGTTGTGACCACCTCTGCATCCAGCCCCATGGACCTGTCAGAGGTGGGACCCATCTTTGAAAGCCACCCTAGGCTGGGGTTTGAGAAGCAGAAGAGGAAATGCCTGTGCCTGAGTACCTCCTTCTTCTTTAAGATGGACTTCTTCTGCAGCACCTTCACCGCATAGAACGTTCCATCGGACTTGCGCTTGGCCAGTAGGACCTGAACGGAAACACGAATCTGAGGCCCTATGGGTGACTTTGGATTTCCGACAACAGTACAGGGCCTCCTGCCTGCCCCTGCTTTTGTCTGCAGGTGTGAGAGCTCTCTCTTTGCACATCCACGTGGCAGCAGGGGCTGAAAGAGGCTGCCGAAGGGAAGACCCAGGCTTCCCACCCTCACCAAGTCACTCACTTTCCCGTAGTTCCCTTTGCCAATGACTTTGAGGAAGTCGAAGTCCGTGGGCCGGGCACTGGGGGAAAGGAAAAAACATGGACAGCGTTTGCAAGCTCTGGGAACCTGGTGCCTGAGAGCAAACCTGGGCTTCTTTTGAACTTTAGAGTGGGGAAAGCCTTTCGGAAGACATGCCTCCTCATCCCTCAAGAACCTCATGTTCTCCCAGCCAAGAGGGGGCTGGTAAGACTCACTCTTGCCCCAGGGGAACTCAAATGCAAGTTAAACAGGCAGGGTGAAGATAAAACCAGACATAATGCACAGAAGGCCTGCATAGGAGGTGGGGATCTGGAGCCAAAGCCCCCAAGAAGGGCCTGCAGTGTGGGGAGTTACTAACACTGCAGACATTTGGGGGACATTGCAGGAAGAGGGTTCAGCATGGGCAGAGGCTGGGGATTCGTGGGAGATAAGGCTGGGGGGAGGTCCTGGGCCCAGACGGCAGAGAGGCTTGAATGCTAGACCAGAGAATTTGGATTGTATTCCCAAAGCAAGGGGAGCCAGGTATGAGGGGAATCAAGTAGGAAAGGTGTTTGAGGGACCAGAACTCACTTTGGGTTGGCCGAAGGCCCCAGGTTGATGTTCCCATTGGCCCTGGAGGGCTACAGAAAGAAGTGATTGCAATCAGCAGGCCTAGTCCTTGGCCACCTTCCTTTCTCCTGGCCCAGGCCCTGATGCCACCTCTACCAACTCTTCTAGGCCTGCCTGCCTTCTTTTTTCCTTCTTTTCTCCTTCCTTCCCTCCTCCCTCCCTTCCTTCCCTTCATTCCTCCTTCCCTCCCTCCCTCCTTCTTTCTACCTATCTACCTGCCCACTAATCCACATATTCACCGTCTTACTCACTTCTCAAAACAGCCTTGGGAGGCAGCTGGCTGTTGTGCGAATTGAGTAGGTGAGGAAACTGAGCCCAGAGAGGTGTTACCCAAGGTCTCGCAGGCAAGCAAGTTGGGATAGAACCCAGGTGTCTTCATGACAAATCCCACAATTTTTCCACTCTATCTCGAAGCCCTTGCTCAGATCTCTCCTCTGGCTCATTTCTAAGTGCTCGAAGTGACCCTGTCAGCCCTGACATTCTCTGGGACAGCCCATGGGGCTATCTGTCTCCATGGATTTCCTTAGCCTCGGGAGGAAGTGGGCCCCCAGTGATGGGTGGGGGACCAAGAACTACTTACCTGTGGACTGGGGGTCCCAGCTGGGCTAGAGTTCATTCTGTAGCAATGATCAGGCTGCTCTGGGGGCACAGGGAGGCACAGACATGAGAGAGCTGGTGTTGGGGGGTCAGCTTCACCCATCCAGGGCTTCAGGCACCAGCACCCTCTCCAGCCCCCACTACTTGTGCACCCGCCACAGCCTGAGGGTTTCCTACCCCAGAGGTAAGCAACCCTTGTGTGGACAGAACAAGACATGATATCCCTGGACCCAGACTTCCTAACAAACATCTCAGAGTGGGTAGAGGGGGATGGTCAGGGAATCCAGCAGAGCTTAAGATGGGACTGGAGACTTCTGAGTCTCTACTCAGAGAGGCTCCCCCAGCCCAGGTGCTCTGAGAGGCCCAGCCCTAGCAAGCCCTTGGAGCAAGCTGCAGAACTGCTGGCTAAGGAAGACTGTGGCCCCTCGCCAATGCCACACGGCCCACCACACTGCCACTCCCTCTCCTAGGCTGACTCTGACGGCCCTTCTGCCAGGCTAAAGACTGTGGCCCCTCCCAGGCTGAGTCTTTTCAAGATTCGGGGTCAGCCAGGGCAATAAGACCTCTGTGAGTCAGGGTAGCTCCAGAAGTCCAAGATGACCAGCACTGGAAGGACCTTTTCAGGGCATGAAGTCTGAACCCTTCTCCCATTTCACAGGTGAAAGGCCTATGGCCTAAAACAGGACCTTCCTAAGGCTACACAGTTTGTGAAGCACAGGCTGGGCTCTCCGGACTCCCATAGAGGAACAATGGCAATGCTGAATTACTGTGGGCACTCCCAGCTGGGCTCTGTGCTATTACCTCCTTGCCAGAAGGAATTCTGCCCAATGCCTCAGGAATGGCAGCTGCCCTGGAAGCCTTGGGCTGGGGCTACAGAGAGACTCAAGACTGGCTAGCATCTATCCTGGAGCAAACAACAGATGGTGTGACCAGCTGATCTATGCAGCCAGGAGTAGTGTCTTCCTTGCTTCCACCCTGCAGTGGAGAAGAGGCCAGGGTGCCTAGGCCCTGGCACAGATTGCTTGGGGCCCCACAACCTCATCCTTGCTTGGCAAAGACTGAGAGCAGAGATCTCACCTGAGAGATCTCCCAGCACTGTGCATCCCAAGACCTTAGTCCTAGCCCACTATGGGGCCTGGGCTGCAGCCCAGCCTCTCTGAGTAGAGACTTCCCATCTTTACAAGAGGGATCCTGGAGGCACGAACCTCATGGCCTTCGTGGGAACAGAGAAAGTGAAGGGGAATTGAATTGAGAGGCTCCCCCAGCCCAGGTGCTCTGAGAGGCCCAGCCCTAGCAAGCCCTTGGAGCAAGCTGCAGAACTGCTGGCTAAGGAAGCGCAGGCTGCCCCTCGCCAATGCCACACGGCCCACCACACTGCCACTCCCTCTCCTAGGCTGACTCTGACGGCCCTTCTAACAGGCCCTGGCCTCCCAGGTCCCACATACCTGTAAATCTGAGGAGAGGCCTTTAGGAGAACCAGCAGCTGGAACTGAAGACAGGCAGTGGACAAGAGAGCCTCTCTCTGTTCTCCCAACAAGGGCCTAAGTGTCTGCGCCCGGTGCCGGCCGCGCCCCAGCACAGAGCTCACAGCTCCCGGCAGCAGCAGCGAGGGGGCTGGTTGATGTCATGTGGGATCCAGCAGAGCTTAAGATGGGACTGGAGACTTCTCTTCCCTGGGGACACCATCTCACCCTGGAGGGGAGAGGGGTAGGAGTGGGTAATAGACCCAGGAGAGCCCTGGAGACCCCTGGGGCTTGTTAGACTGTGTGGGTCAGGGTGTGTGCTGTGCAAGTGTTTTGTGCATAGAATGCTTTTGTGTGTGTCTGTCTGTGGCTCTGTGTTTCAGGCATTTGTGTCTGTATGAGTCTGCATAGATGACCTCATGTATGTGTCAGTGTGACCATATTTGTACATTTATGTCAGCCTGTGTCTGTGCATCTGTGACTGTGTGTATCATGTGTTTGGTGTGCATATGGATGTGTTTCAGTGTGTCTCTGTGTAGTACATGTCAGTGGAGTGTGAGTCTGTATGTGGATGTCTGAAGGTGTGTGTTCAGACCAGTATGGGCGTCTATTAATTTGTGTTTATAGGTAAGTCATTGTGTGTTTGTGTTCATATTGGTGTATATCAACAAATTTGCTCTGTGTGTGTGCGTGCACACACACATGTAGGGGGCCTGTGTATATGATCCCTGTGTAGACCATCTGGAACTGAAAAGGTGCTTCCACAGACGTCAGCCATGGCAGCTGAGAGCCCTCTGCCTACCAAAAACCTGCATGTGTTTCAGAGGAAGGAACCTGGAGCCTGGGTGTCTGGCTCAGTCTGGCCTGTCTTGGTCTTTGCTGAGCACCTAGTCTTTTGGGCTTTTCCCTGCAGGCTCCTCAAGGGCTCCAGCCCAGTCCTCAGGGCAGGCCCAGTGGGCCTGTGTGGCTCTCCTACTGTGTGAGAAACCGTTGCAGAGAGTACCATGGCTCACGGAGGCCTCACTGCCTGGGGCGGTCATTAGGTACTCACAGGGTCCCTTCCTCTCCCTAGGAGCTCAAGGGGTGGGCAGATGTTCTGGGGAATGAAGGCGTCGATGGGCCCATAGGCCCTGCCCTTCTCAAACTTTCTGTGTGGCTACAGTATACTACAGGGGAGGGACATATGGCACTAGAGCCTAGAAAGTTGGTCAGGGAGGGAACTGGGGCCAGTGGCCTCAGGAGTTCTCTGTGGGCTCCGAAATGCAGAGGATCTGAAAGTGTTGACTGGAGAAAACCCGAGTGCACGATATCAAGGCCTTCCATCTTTGAACAAAACAGAAATGTGGAACCAATTCATGAGCAGCAGGATGTCGTGTTGACAAAACACATACTCAGAGCAAGGACATTTCTTTTCAGAAACAAGATCCTTATGTGGCCTTCAATCAGCAGCATTATTTATAACAGCAAAATAATTGTGCTGACAGTGACACCTAAGTGTCCCAGCACAGGGCACTTCAGAACACTTGCCGGCTACAAGAGCTCCCTCTCTTGACCATACACTGTGTCCAGACACTATCCCATTTCTTTGTACCCCTTTTTGGTTAAACTCCTTGAAAGAGTTGTCTGGACTCCTTGTCTCCACTCCTCTTCCTGTCCTCTTTTGAGCCTGTTCCAAACAGGCTCTCATCCCAACACTTCCATGAAACCGTGGACCAGTGACCTCTATGTGCCAAAGCCCGTGATGAGTTCCTCCTCATCTTACTCAACTTCTCTGAAGGATTTGATGCTCTCATGTTCCCCATTTGGCTCAGGAACTCTTGGTTTTCCTTCTAGCTCACTGACTGCTCTTCCTTCATCTCTTGTGCTGGATTTTCCTCCTCTTTTGATCCTTGAACACAGGCCTATCCCAGGGCTTAGTCTTTGGGCCTCTTCTAGATGTACTTGTTCCTTAGTTGATTGCTACCATTTTAATGGTTTAACCAATTATACTTGTCAGTTCCCAAATCTCTCTCTCTAGTTCTGATTCTCTTTCTTTTCCTTTTTTTTTTTTTTTTTTGAGAGAGTCTTTCTCTGTCGCCCAGGCTGGAGTGCAGTGGCACTATCTTAACTCATTGCCACCTCTGCCTTCTGGGTTCAAGTGATTCTCCTGCCTCAGCTTCCTGAGTAGCTGGGACTACAGGCGCCCACCACCATGTCTAGCAAATCTCTGAATTCTTTTAAGTAGAGATGAGGTTTCACTATGTTGGCCAGACTGGTCTCAAACTCCTGACTTCAAGTGATCTGCCTGCCTTGGCCTCCCAAAGTGCTGGGATTACAGGCATGAGCCACCATGCCCAGCCTAGTTCTGATTCCCTCCTGAACTCTGGACTTACATAGGTCTTGATTCACATTCCTTCCACTCTGCCCCTGCTCTTCCCTCAGTCTTCAGCCTCAATAATGGCCCTACCACATACTCAAAAGTTCAAGCCAGCAACTTTGATTCACTCTAGAAACCTTGCACCCGCACTCTACCTCCACTTCGTCATGAAATCCCATTCAAAATCTATCCAGAAACCACTGCTGCTCACCATCATTGCTGCAGCCACCCTGCCTGAGCCCCATCGTCACACGCATGGATAATTGCAACAGCTTCTCCACTGACTCCCTTTACCCATGACATTTACCCGCCCACTCCATTTACCCACAACAATCTTTCTCCATGGAAAGCCGGGGTGAGTCTTAAAATGTAAATCAGATCATGTGCCTTAGTTGCTCAAAAACTCCAGTGGCTTCCCATCACACCTGGAATTAAAATCCAAAGCCTCTACCAAGGTTTACAAGATCCATATGACTTGGCTGCTATCTTGCTGTTTCCATCTCCTCCTTGGCCTCCACTGCCCTCCTTCCTGACTGCCCTCAGCCTCTCTGCTTTCTCTTGCTGCCCCTCAAACACACAAAGCGCTCTCTGGCCTCCAGCCCCTTGCACTTATTTTTCCCTCTGCCTATGACGCTCTTCCCCAGGTGTCTGCATGGCCGTTTTCCACTAACATCATAGAGGTTTCTGCTTAAACATCACCTCTTGGAGGGGCTTGTACTGATTACAGGTGATGGGTCATCCTGATTTGACTGGGACTGATGGGTTTCAGTGCTATAGTCCTGGGCCAACCAGGATGGTTAGTCACTCTGATACCAGTCCTCCTCATTCCCTATACACTCTGCTTTATAGTTTACTTTGTAGCACTGACACCTTAGCATGTAACCATTGGTTTTTACTTTCTAACTCAACGTAGAACATCAGCTCCAGGAGGGCAGAGACTTTGTTCAACTGTTGAATCCTCAGCACTGGGCACAGGGCCTGGAATATAGTAGGTGCTCAGTACATATTTGACTAATGAATCAATAAATGAATTGATAAAATTTGGTACACGTATAAAATGGAAAATTACACAACCAAAAACTATAACCCAAAACAGGAACATATATGTGATATAATATCAAGCAAAAAGGCAAGCTTCACAAAATAGTAGGTACCATCAATTTTGTAAAAGAAAAACAAAAGATATGTATGCGAATACACGTTTGTGAATACAGCCGCCGAAAAAAGACTGGAGGGGCATGACCCAAGGTCAAAGAGGGTGCTTAGGTTATTTTAACTTTTTTTTTTTTTTGAGACAGAGACTTGCTCTGTTGCCCAGGCTGGAGTGCAGTGGCTGGATCTCGGCTCACTGCAACCTCTGCCTCCAGGGTTCAAGCAATTCTCTTGTCTCAGCCTTCCGAGTAACTGGGATTATAGGCACATGACACGACACCGGTTAATTTTTGTATTTTTAGTAGATATGAGGTTTTACCATGTTGGCCAGGCTAGTCTCAAACTCCTGACCTCAGGTGATCAGTCCACCTTGGCCTCCCAAATTGTTAGGATTATAGGCATGAGGCACTGTGCCCACAGGATTTTTATTTTTCTTTTTTTAAAGACAGGGTTTCACCATATTGGTCAGGCTGGACTTGAACTCTTGACCTCAGGTGATCCGCCCACCTTGGCCTCCAAAATGCTTGGATTACAGGCGTGAATCACTATGCCCGACCACACGCAGATTATTTTAACTTTTATCTTTCTACTATTGTGTAAACCTTCTCAAGATATTGCTGTTGAGTTAATACTCAAGTACTAAGTTCCCGGTGGGAACCTGGTGGCAACTCTGGCATGCCCATGGCCCATCACATCCTCCCCATCACCTTGACTGTGACCCCCATGCCTAAGGAGCCCTCAGTTCTTCTCTCTTGCACCATAATGTTCTAATTTTCTGGGCAGAAGCTGGACATCAGTATAATCTCCTGACTCTTCAGACTCCATGAACTCCCACTCGAGCCCCTTCACGTGTCCTCAAGCCTATCACTTTCCTTGCATGTCATAGCCCAGACTTGCCTCCCTCTGTCCCATTGTTACATGGACCTGCTTACAGCTCCCTGGCCCTGACAAATGGGGTGAGGGGTGGCAGTGTCACATAGTTCTCTCTCCTTGGAACATTCCCTAACAAACCTGGTCTTTCCAGCTCACCTTTTCATCTGTTCTCATTGCCCTTCCTAGAAGGCAGCCCTCCCCCGGATCCCATGCACCTGCTGCTGTCTCTGTCTTCACTGTAACTTGTTCATTTACACACCTGCCCAGTTCAAGTGCCAGCTTGATATTATTTTGTTCCCGCAACCTCATGGGTTAGGAACTATCATCATCCCTGTGTTAAGGAGGATAAAACCGAGGCAAGGAGAGGGACGTGACATGATCAAGACAGTTAATAAATGATATAATCAGGATTTGAACCCAGGCCATCAGACTGCAGAGCCCATGGCCTGGAATTTCAGGAAGACATTAGAAAGCTAGAAAAGGAAAAAATGAAGTTAGTCGAAAGGAACTGAAAATGTAAGTTGGTTAGTTAAGGCGGAAGAAAATTAGGCAGCTGAAAAAGCAGAGAGTTAGTTGGGAGGGAAGGAAGGAAAGAAAGGAGGGAGAGGGGAAAGAAGTTGGGAAGGAAGAAAGGAAAGAAAGTAAAAAAGATACTAGGAAGGATGTTAGCTAGATAATAGTCAATTTGGAGACCAACATGCCAGCAAGCAGGTATCCTTATCACAGGTGAACCTCTCACCTGAAAACTCCAGGTTCCAGCTCAGGTCCTGGGGAGCAGCCCCATGCACGGCTCTGCCCTCTTCTCTCTCTACATTGTCCTTCTGAGAGGAGGCACAATCCTGACTTGCCCAGCAACCTTCCCAGTCGGGAGCGACCTGTCACCCACTCTCTCCTGGTTCCCAAACTGGCTCAAGTTCAACCTCCCAGCCCTGCCTGCCTGAAGCCGGCTTTGGGGCCTTCAAGTTACTAATTAACCACTGGACTGAATTACCAAGCTGGCTGCACCCACTGGCTCCTGGACAGGCCCTGGCTGGGGGACTTTCTGCATTTTTAAAAGCACAACTTAAATTATGTGACCATGGGCAACTAACTTCAGCTCCCTGAGCCTCATGTGATTTGGTGATGGATGGTGTGTACTGCTGGAGGGTGGGTCTCCGAAGTCCCTTTCAACACTGGGACTGCCGCACACTCTCAAGGTCCAGATTAAATGCTGACTCCTACACAGCCTTCCCCATTCCCTCCACTGAGTCGTCTTCTCTTTTGCTTGGAATCTGGTGAAGTGGCAACTGAAAGGCTGGTCTCACACAACCCTCTCCTTCACCCCTTCCCTAATGGGGGCCACCAGCCTCTGTGCTCAGCCCTTTCATGGAAACTTCCGGGGCTGGGCCAGCCTCTGGCACTCTCTTGTGTTGAGCCAAAGACTGCCACCCAGGGCTTACCCGCCCTAGCACTGCCCTGGCACCACCCTGGGAGAATCACAGCTGAGTTGAAACCTATGCCCCACTCTGCCCTTCCGAGATTTGAGGCTCAGGAACCAGAGCTTAGTTCACCCTGGAGAAAAGGGAAGGTTTTCTCATGGTTGTCCCAAAGCTTCCCAGGCCCTGGGTTCTAACTCAAAGCACAGGCAGGGCCTGGACCCCTGTACAGGTAAGGAAAACTGCCCCGTGACCCCTCCTCAGCAGGCTGACTCACACTGCTTCCTCCATTGCCTTTCATTAAAATGTCAACAACTTTCCAGTAATGCTAGTGCCTCAAACACTGGCTGCTCTGCTGTGCTCTGGAGGAGCCCTGCATGGTCACACACCCCACCTCCACACACACATGGCAGCACTCTCTGGCCCTGGTCCAGATAGGGGAAGCAGCTGGTCTAAGCGCATAGAGCAAATCAGCGCAGCACACAAGGTTCTGCCCCTTTCCAGAGCTCCTGCTGCTGCTTCGCCACCAAGCTCCCTCTCCCTGGCTCTCCCAGAGCTGGTTAAAAACCCCCCAAACATCCCACGTAATGGTATTGATTGCATAAAGTGTATCAAAAAATTCCCACTTATCAGAAGAATTTCAAATAAAAAGGGAAAGTTTTCCCTCCATCCCATGTTCAGTCTCATTTCCAGAGGTACCTGCTGTTAACTAAAGGGTGACAATCCTTGCAGACTTTTGTCTATGTCTTAATCTATGTAACTGCACCCATTTTTTTCTCCAGAAAGTGGGCCATCAGTAATTCACTTTTTTTCTTGTATACATCTTTTTTTTTTTTTTTTTTTTGAGACAGAGTTTTGCTCTTGTTACCCAGGCTGGAGTGCAATGGCACAATCTCGGCTCACTGCAACCTCCACCTCCTGGGTTCAAGCAATTCTCCTGCCTCAGCCTCCTGAGTGGCTCGGACTACAGGCGTGTGCCACCATGCCCAGCTAATTTTTATATTTTTAGTAGAGACGGGGTTTCACCATGTTGACCAGAATGGTCTTGATCTCTTGACCTCGTGATCTACCCATCTTAGCCTCCCAAAGTGCTGGGATTATAGGTGTGAGCCACTGCACCTGGCCTTTTATACATCTTTTAAGCAGCTGCACCACACTTCATAGCATGGGGTTTTCACTACCTCTATTCCCTATTCAAGTTTCTTCTGAGGGACATTTAGGCTGTTAGCAGTTTCACAATATTTCCAACAAGGCTGCAGAGAACATCTTGGCTTTAATATCCTGTGGCCTTCTGATAGTATTCTGACAGGTAAACTCCTCTAAGGGGGAGTGCTCGGTTAATTCTGAACTGTCTACCAAATTACTGTACCAAGTTGTGCCAACCAACATGGCTAGAGCAGTGCTGAACTTGCCCTTCCCCCTCAATGATACCACAAGAAACAGCCAAGGTCACTCATGCATATATGTGCAGATGGGCCACTGCAGATATTCCCATCTTCCTCTCTTCTTTCTTTCCCCTCCAACCCTTCCTGGGTGGATTTTGTTGTTTGGGTATGAAGGTCAAAGCCATGTTCTCAGGTATAAGGGAAAAGCAAGAGACTGAACCAATGGAAATCTACCTCCAGAAATATTCCCTTCGCTCTGACATTCCTCAGCCCACTTTTCTGTCCTTAGTCTGGCTCCAGCCCTATTCCCACCCAACCCCCACCTGCTAATTCACCCATAGGCAAAGGGAATAACAGACACAGGGCCACTAGAGAAAAATCTGTTACCCACGTGGGCTGGGAGAAAGACCCTTGGGCACAGAGCTCATCCATAGGGCAGATGTGGGCCCCAGTTTGCTTTTGGAAACATTTTTAGAGAGTGATAATTGCACAAAATGCAAAATCAAATAATAAAAAAGATAAGTTCTTTGCCCCATCCCTCACTTTTTTAAGCTACTTTCATTGGTATTTACCTCCACGCATCTAAATAGTATGCTTATACTTCTATTCTTTCATCTCTCAGCTCAAAACATTTTCAAGTGGTTTCTTTCTTCCTATGGAACACGAATACTTAAGATTACCCCCATCCAAACACATACTTCGAGTTTTCTTGAATTTATGGTTGCTTCATTTGATGGTTTTAGAAACTGAACATATTCAATATATATAATTATTAGAGAATTATATATAATTATATGTATATAACTCTCTGATAGACCTAAAATATCCTCTTGATACATTAATATATCAGTTTCAGTTTGTTTGTTTTTTTCCATTTCTCGTGTAGCCTTTCATCCTCCTGCTCTCACCTAGACAGCTGTCCAGAGATGAAACTGACCTTTCCTTTCCCATCACTCTGGAAACCCACCCCCCACTCCCACTTTTTTTTTCATTTGAAACAAGAGTCTCTCTGTCACCCAGGCTGGAGTGCAGCAGCACAACCTTGGCTCACTGCAGCTTCCGACTCCTGGTTTCAAATGATTCTTCTGCTTCAGCCTCCCAAGTAGCTGGGATTACAGGCATATGCCACCACACTCGGTTAATTTTTTTTGTATTTTTAGTAGAGACGCGTTTTGCAATGTTGGCTAGGCTGGTCTCAAATCCCTTGCCTCAAGTGATCCACCCACCTCGGCCTCCCAAAGTGCTGGGAATACAGGCTTGAGCCACCGCACCTGGCCTGGAAATCCCCTTCGTCTCTTTCCTTGGTGTTCTGCTTCTTAGATCCTACATCTTCCTCTTTTTTTTTTTGAGACGGTGTTTCGCTCTTGTTACCCAGGCTGGAGTGCAATGGCGCGATCTCAGCTCACCGCAACCTCCGCTTCCTGGGTTCAGGCAATTCTCCTGTCTCAGCCTCCTGAGTAGCTGGGGTTACAGGCATGTGCCAACATGCCCAGCTAATTTTTTGTATTTTTAGTAGAGACGGGGTTTCACCATGTTGACCAGGATGGTCTGGATGTCTTGACCTCGTGATCCACCTGCCTCGGCCTCCCAAAGTGCTGGGATTACAGGCATGAGCCACCGTGCCCGGCCCCCAACTTAGTATGTTTTCAAGGTTCATCAGGTGTAGCAAGTATCAGAACTTTATTGTTTTTGATGGAATTCAGATTGCACAGAATGGATAGACCACATTTTGTTTTCTATTGATGATGACATGGTTGTTTCCACCTTTCGGCTGCTGTGAATAATGCTGCAATGAGCAATGGCATATAAGCATCTGTTTTCAGATCTTTTGGGTCTATACCTAGGAGTGGAATTGCTGAGTCGTATGACAATTCTATGCTTAACTTTTTAAGGAACTGCTAAACTCCTTTTCAGCCTACATCATGCTTTGAACGCCAAACACCATTTTACATCTCCACTAGTAATATAAAGGGGTTCCAATTTCTCCACAACATCACCATTTTACTTTCTTTCTTCTTCTTTTTTTTTTTTTTTTTGAGATGGAGTTTTGCTCTTGTTACCCAGGCTGGAGTACAGTGGCACGATCTTGGCTCACCACAACCTCCGCCTCCCAGGTTCAGGCAATTCTCCTGCCTCAGCCTCCTGAGTAGCTGGGATTACAGGCACACGCCACCATACCCAGCTAATTTTTGTATTTTTAGTAGAGACGGGGTTTCACTATGTTGACCAGGATAGTCTCAATCTCTTGACCTCGTGATCCACCCGCCTCGGCCTCCCAAAGTGCTGGGATTACAGGCATGAGCCGCCGCGCCTGGCCCTTTACTTTCATTAAAAAAAAAAAAATTATAACCATCTGGCCGGGCGTGGTGGCTCACATCTGTAATCTTAGCATTTTGGGAGGCTGAGGCAGGTGGATCACGGGGTCAAAAGATCAAGACCATTCTGGCCAACATGGTGAAATGGTCTCTACTAAAAATACAAAAATTAGCTAGACGTGGTGGCACATGCCTGTAGTCCCAGCTACTCGGGAGGCTGAGGCAGGAAAATCGCCTGAACCTGGGAGGTGGAGGTTACAGTGAGCCAAAATTGCGCCACTGCACTCCAGCCTGGTAACAGGGTGAGACTCTCTCTCTCTCAAAAAAAAAGATAATTATCATGAGTATAAAGTGGTATTTGGGCCAGGTATGGTGGCTCACACCTGTAATACCAGCACTTTGGGAGGCTGAGGAGGATGGATCACCTGAGGTCAGGTGTTCAAGACCAGCCTGGCCAACATAGTGAAATCCTGTCTCTACTGAAAATACAAAAAATCAGCCAGGCACAGTGATGCATGCCTGTAGTTCCATCTACTCAGGAGGCTGAGGCAGGAGAATGTTTGAACGTGGGAGGCAGAGGTTGCGGTGAGCTGAGATTGCACCACTGCACTCTAGCCTGGGCAACGAAGCAAGATTTTGACTCAAAATAAATAAATAAATAGATAGATAGATATCTCACTGTGGCTTTAATTTGCATTTCCCTAAGGCCTAATGATGCTGAGCAACTTTTCATGGCTTCGCTGGCCACTTGCATATCTTTTTCTGGACAAATATCTGTTCAAGTGGTTTGCCCCTTTTAACTGGGCTTTTTGTTGTTCAGTTTTAGGAGTTCTTTATGTATTTTAAGATATCAAACCCTTACAAAATTCGCAAATGTCTTCTCCCATTCTGTAGGTGCTTTGCACATTCTTGATAATGTCCTTTGATGCGCAAAAGTATTAATTTTGATGAAGTTCCATTTACTTTTCTTTTGTTGCTTGTGTTTTGATGTCATAGCTAAGAATTCATTGCCGATTGCAAGGTCATAAAGATACAACTCTCTGTTTTCTTCTCAGGGTTTTATATTTTATAGTTTTAGTTCTTTTTTTTTTTTAAATTTCTCTTTTTTCTTTCCTTGCAAGGTACCTCTCTGCATATAGTTTTAGTTCTTATATTTAGGTCATCAATCCATTTTGAGTTAATTCTTGAATATGGGGTGAGCTGGGTATCCAAATTCATTCTTTTGCACATAGAAATCCAGTTGCCCCAGACTCTTTGTTGGAGAAACTGTTTTTCCCCATTTAATGGATTTGGCATTCTTATTGAAAAACAATTGGTTATAAATGTATAGATTTATTTCTAGACTTGCAATTCTATCCTATTGGTCTATTTGTCCTTATGCCAGTACACACTGTTTTGATTACTATGACTTTGCACTGAGTTTTGAAAATGGGTTTGTTCTGGCTGGGTGTGGTGGCTCACACCTATAATTCTAGCACTTTGGGAGGCCAAGATAGAAGGATCACCTGAGGTCAGGAGTTCGAGACCAGCCTGGCCAACATGGCAAAACCGTTTCTACTAAAAATACAAAAATTAGCTAGGCGTGGTGGCAGGTGCCTGTAAACCCAGCTACTCTGGAGGCTGAGGCAGAAGAATCGCTTGAACCCGGGAAGCAGTGAGCCAAGTTTGCACCATTGCACTCCAGGCTGGGAAACAAGACCAAAACTCCGTCTCAAAAAAAAAAAAAGAAAATGAAGAAAGAAATTGGTTCGTTCTCCAACTTTGTTATACTTTATCAAGATGGGGCTGAGGTCCCATGCAATTCCATTGGAATTTAAGGATCTGCCTTTCCATTTCTGCAAGAAAAAACAATCAACTGGGATTCTGATAGGGATTGTATTGACTATACATCTCTTTGGGTAATATTAATATCTTAACAACATTAAGTCTTCCTACCCATGAACACAGATCTCTTTCCATTTAGTTAGGTGTTCTTAAATTTCTTTCAGCAATGTTTTGTTGTTTTCAGTATAGAAATCCTTTCTTAAGTTTGTTTTTGATTGACAAAATTTGTTTTCCCGGTTCTATTAGAATTTCTATTAATCATATATGGGGCCTCCAACTAGTCCTCTGATATTTTCTTCTTTCCATTTCTTTCTTTCTTTTTTTTTTTTGAGGCAGAGTCTTGCTCTGTCACCCAGGCTGGTCTCAAACTCCTAACCTCATGATCCCAAAGTGCTGGGATTACAGGCATGAGTCACCGTGCCTGGCCTTTTTCTTTTTATTCTACCTTCTGGGAAATGTCTTCAACTTTATCTTTTGACCCTTGCATTGAATTTTTATGTCTGCAATCCCATTTTAAATGTCCAAAAGCCCTCTCTTGTTTCTTTTCCTTTTATTGCAGGCAGGGCTGGTAGAAGATTAGCTTCTGACAAGTGGAAGTATCAAGTCTTCCACTGTAATAGGAAAGAAAGTGGATGAATGTGGGTGGGAGGAGACATGCAGATGAGATGGCAGGAAGGCGAAGGTGTTTCTTCCGATGACTTCCACTTTCTCTGTGACATGGATGGTGAGGATTATCTGTCCAGACAATGGAGAAGACAATGGGGTAGGAGGATTGAGAAGCATGAAAAGGGAAGTCAGAGCTAAAGCTCCCAAACCCCAGGTGCTTCCTGGGTAGCCCTGAGGGTTGAGTTCACATTGAAGCCAGGGACCATCAGTCTATCTATCATGGCACTAGTCTCAGTCAGGTTAAGTTCCCAGTTGTGGTGTGGAGAAGATGCACTCTTGGACAGCTCCATGGTGGAGCTGCTAGTCAAGTGATCTGGAACAGCAGTAGGGCAAAGGAATTATGGATACTGACAAGTGTTTGATACTCAAACACTTTAAGGTAGGAAAGGTGCCACTTTCCCACTTGCTCGCAGTCTCTGAGAAGCTTAACAAAATCTGTTAAAAAACTGTTCAGGGGGCCGGGCGCGGTGGCTCACGCCTGTAATCCCAGCACTTTGGGAGGCCGAGGCAGGTGGATCACGAGGTCAAGAGATCAAGACCATCCTGGTCAACATGGTGAAACCCCGTCTCTACTAAAAATACAAAAAATTAGCTGGGCATGGTGGCGCGTGTCTGTAATCCCAGCTACTCAGGAGGCTGAGGCAGGAGAATTGCCTGAACCCAGGAGGTGGAGGTTGTGGTGAGCCGAGATCGCACCATTGCATTCCAGTCTGGGTAACAAGAGCGAAAGTCCGTCTCAAAAAAAAAAACAAAAAACCAAAAAAAACTGTTCAGGGCCGGGCGTGGTGGCTCATGCCTGTAATCCAAGCACTTTGGAGGCCAAAGCGGGCGGATCACCAGAGGTCAGGAGTTCAAGACCAGCCTTACCAACATGGTGAAACCACACCTTGAAAAAAAAAAAAAACTGTTCAGGTTGACATTTCCCCATTTGAAAGTCTGATGTTTTCATTTTTTATTTGAGCACCAGGCTAGAGCACAGTAGTGCAATCACAGCTCACTGCAGCCTTGAACTCCCGGGCTCAGGCGATCCTACCACCTCAGCCTCCTAAGTAGCTGGGACTATAGGCACGCACCACCATTAAAAATAATTATTATTTTTTATATAGACAGGATCTAGCTATGTTACCCAGGATGGGCTTGAACTCCTGACCTCAGGTGATCCTCCCTGCTTGGCCTCCCAAAGTGGCTAGAATTACAGGCTTAAACCACTGTGCCTGGTCTGATACTATTAATATTTTAAAAATTAGAGGTTTCATTGAAATTTCTGCCCTTGATCATTTATCAAGTGTCAAGGACCAGGCCCTTTTTCACACTGATCCTTGGGAGTTCCCACTGTTTACACTTTCAATGTATTTGGATATACCCGTTTATTCTTATCCTTTGTTTCTTACCTTAAACACTACAAGGACCCCTCAACTAACAACAAAGAGAATACTTTAGTATCTTCAGTAATGCCACTGCTGATAATCATTTTGTGTTTTCTGGATGTTTCATCATGAAAATACAAACAGACGCTGGCTGCATATCACCAGTTGTTCAAGTTTATTTATGTTGTTTTCATACACTGACAAATCACACATTTTGTTTGTAACTTTTTCTCCCTCAAGAGTCACCTTAGCTTAAGCCAGAAGATTCTCTTAAAGAATACACACACACACACACGTGCACACACAAGAGGCAAGTACAAAAATGTAACCCCACCAAAGTGCATGTGAATGAAAGTGCAAAAAAGGCTTCATTTGCAAACTCTGAGATCATTTTCTCTGCTTCAGAAAATAAACAGAAAGGTCCTACCTGCCCTAGGCCTGGGCTGATCAGTGGCTAGGTGAGGCTGCCTGGGGCTAAAATGTAAGTGGCACCTGTTGCTAGGAGGGCAGAGGGCACCAGGAATCTCTGCCAGCTCCCTCCCCTCTCTGCACTCCCAGGTCAAGGTGCAATGATATCATTTGGGGACAGAGTGGGGATAAAGGGGTAGTGGGCAGACAAGAGGCAGATTTCTTTCTACTTTTTAATGATTTGTTTTTTTTCCAAAGAGCTTGACAATAGTGCAGAAAGTGCTGAGGCCTCAAAGTTCAGAGGCCTGGGAGCCCTTTTCTCTAAGGCCCTTGGTCCATCTTGCTTTTACCACAGGCAAGCATTAGGTGCTTGGCAGATCCGATGGCAAAGGCCCTCCCAGCCCCTCTCCTTAGAAGCTGTGAGGTCCTACAGCACTAGCTGTGAGTACTGGCTGCCTTCTCACAGCATAAAGTCAGTGAACATCTCTCATTTTTTAGAGGAACAGACTGAGGACAAGGAGCTGATGAGTTCTGCCACCATCCAGACAACCAAGATAAAAGCAAAGCTTAGACTTGTTCCTCTTTACTCTTGGCCAAGGGGATACCAATGTCACCCTTGTAGACCCAACCTTCACTGCATGGCAGGGCTTGCCTAGCTTCCTCCCAGGAAGGCTGTGCTCAGAGCTGCCTCTCAGCAGCTGAATGGGAAGGAAAACCTGAAGCCCTGTGGGAGCTCAATGTGGGAGCTGAATGGCTTCCTCAAAAAGCTGTCCAGCCCATGGGAGAGAGGGGCTCCTAATGAGTTGTGGTAGGAAATCAAGAGAGCTCTGGGTTTCCCACTTCTAAGGGAAAAGTAAAGCTTCATATTTTAATAATAGCCCTTGGCATTTTCCCAACACTGAGCCTCGTATCTGCACCCTGTCAGACACTTCTGTGACATACACACACACGCTTCAGGATCGAGAGAAGGGGTCTGGGGGAAGGCACCGGCCCCACACTCTGCAGGCCCATATCAGCACCTGGGCACAGAAAGTTGGCAGTGGCTCCTCGCCTCCATGTGGGGCTGGCTCCTGCCAGTAGCTCTTCCCCTTCCCACCCAGGCTGGGAAGCAGGTTTGGCAGTGACTCAGTAGAAGCTGGGTTCCTATGTGGACAGAGAAGTGGAGGTACCAGAGCCCCAGCAGGGACCCAGCTGGCAGTGCAAGACAGATGGAAAGCGGCAAGGAGGGCTTCAGGGATCTGGAGAATTCAGATAGAAGAGTTCACCTTCCTAACTCCCAACTTCAAGTCATCTTTGTAAGATGTGAGACTGCAAGAGCTAGTGGTAAACATTTAATGGACAGGTCGAATGATGTCATGGGGATGTGTGCTACATTCTCATGGCAGAAGGCCTGGCAGGCCTGTGCCATTACCTCATGGGCAATACCTTAGCTGAGGTCCAAGGCTGCAGAAAGGACACTGTTCCTAGCTTTGGGCACCACTATGCCTGCTGGAGCTGCCCCTCTGGCCAAAGACCCAAGATTGTCTAACAAATCCCTATGCTGGTCTCCTGACCTAGGCTACTGACCAGACTGGGCTTAGTCCTCCCTAGACTCAACACAGGAAGGGTGTATGGGGAACAGCAGTGGAACCTCAACCTCTGCCATCTATAAAATAGGCTCTAGCCACCTCCTTATTTTGCTGGAACTCGGACTTGGTGTGGGACACTAAAATGCCAACTGGTCCAGAATTGGGCAAGTTCAGGAAGGCATCTTGGCTCAGAATCTCCCAGTTCTGGGCAAAAGAGAGAAAGGCAGCTAAGACTTCCAAAGGACCTTATGAAAACATGTTTCCAAGGTTCACATATCTCAGGGAGAAGAGCCGGTGGGGTCTGGCTGGGGGCACGGCCCAGCAAATGGAGCAGCAGAATGAAGGCAGCAAAACCAGCAGACAGAAAGGGAGGAGGTATCTCCACGAGTAATACGTTTGTGGCAGGGTCACTTCTTGGCAGAAGGAAAGGAGCTAAGGAGAGAAAAGTACACAGAGACACCAAAAAGGGAAAGGGGCCTCAGACTGAAGGACTGCTACTCTACTAGACTCTCCTCAACTGCTAAGAAGACAACCCTTTGGTAATAAAATAAAATTCTGCTGGGGCCGTGGGGCTGCCACAGTCCAACTGACTCCATGAGTAAAGCCCCCACAAGTCACACCCTCACCTCACCTGGCGAATGAGCTCCAGGACTTGGGGCTGGACACCCACCCTCCCCAGGGCTCCTCAGTTCCCACGCAACGTCTAGGAAGGACCAGCCCTGGTCAGATACAGGTGGAGCATGGGGATGGGTCAGGGAATGAGGAACTCAGGTTGGGAAGAAAGCATCAGCTGCGGAGGGAGGCCAAGCAGGGGCCGCAGGAGGGCCTAGCCCAGAGCCAGTCACTTTAAGGTGTCATCGGCGTTTTTGAACATGAGAATGGCGTTATAGATCTTCAAGGCTGGGCCCAGCTTGACGCTCATGATCTTCACAATGTCCGCCTGTGTCAGCAAAAGGAAGGCCTCGCCGTCAATCATCTGAGGGGTTGGGGAAGGGAGGTGGAAAGTGGAGAAGGTGGAAAGGGTCATGGGGCAGGGGTGAAGGAAAGGCAGGGGTATGCATGGGGAGTCGGGGAGGGGAGTAGGAGTAAAGGATATGCGGGAGAAAGGGAAGGAGGAGAGAGGGGAAGAGAAAGGACCGGGAGAAAGGAGAAGGGAGGAAGAAAGGAAAAAAGGAAGACAGCAATGGGACGGAGAAGGAAAGAAAGACAGCCACTGGTTTCCCTGTGTTCACACACATGTTCTCTCTCTCTCTTTCTGCTAACTGGTCTGAGGTTTAGCATTTGTATTTGCAAAATGTCTTTTGAGTCCTCACAGATAGTGGCTTTGAGAAACCTGCTGTTGTTGTCCCCACATGACCTCATCGACCAATCTTAGTGCTGCTAACAGCAAGACGAGCAGAAATTGTGTGCATTCTGACACGAGGCAGTATAAAGTACACAGTATCACCTAGGAGCTAGTCTTTCCAAAAGCAGAGGGGGCAGGAGGAGAGATATAGAGAGAGAGACAGAGAGAGAGAAACAGAGATGGTGACAGAAATTTAACCTAAGTCTAAATGAGCCTTTGGATCTAACTTTCAGTTCATGGGAAATACAAAGGATAGAGGAACAAGTTAAGTGACACCACAGGATAGCAACAAGACAAATCCAAAAAAAAACCACCTTCTGAAAGACTTTTAAAAATGTCATTTAAAAAGGGGGAAAACAAGGAGAGGAGGCTCTTCTAGAATAGAAGATAATTAAGAGACATAAAAAACAAAACCAATTATATGGGTGGTGTTTGGATTCTGGCTCAAAAACTGCATAAAATATCCTGAGAACTGGGGAAATAGGAATGGAGACTGGGTATTGGATGGTATAAAGGCGTTACTGGCAATTTGGCAGTGCGGTAACAGTATGGTGGTTATGTAAAGAAAGTCCTTAGTTTTTAGAGATGCAAGTTATATCTTCAGGGGTGAAATGCCATGATGCCTAAAATTCACTTAAAATTACTTCTTCCAAATATAGGTGAAGCAAATATGGAAAATGTTGGTAATTGTTAATTCTAGCAGCTAGGTATGTGGGTAGAGTCAAGGAAGGAAGTCAGTTGTAGGAGAGGGGATGAAATGAAGAGAGCTGGGAGGCAGGCTGTGGGGGTCAAGAGACTGAGCTGAAGGACCTTGTTTTTGAGGAGATGCCATCTCTCCTATGCTCAGTCCTCAAGCATCATAGCACAGAAAACATTTCTATGTTGTTGTTTCTTTTTTTTTTTGAGACAGAATCTCACTCTGTCACCAGGCGCCAGACTGAAGTGCAGTGGCGCAATCTTGGCTCACTGCAGCCTCTGCCTTCTGGGTTCAAGCAATTCTCCTGCCTCAGCCTCCTGAGTAGCTGGGATTACAGGCATGTGCCACCATGCCCAGCTAATTTTTATATTTTTAGTAGAGATGGGGTTTCACTATGTTGGCCAGGATGGTCTCGATCTTCTGACCTTGTGATCCGCCAGCCTCAGCCTCCCAAAGTGCTGGGATTACAGGCGTGAGCCACCGTGCCTGGCCGGCACATTTCTATGTTGTTTCTTATGTGCCAGGCGCTGCTCCTAAGCACTTGCCACGTATTAACTCAGTTAATCCTCACATAACCCTATGAAACAATACCAGTATTATCCCCATTATACAGATGAGGAAACTGAGGTAGACAGGTTACAGAATTTGCCCAAAATACACCTAGCTTTTAAGTGCTGGCCTGTGTTCTTAACCACTGTGAGAGCTAGGTAGGAATATCTATGGACATGACTCATGTAGCCCAGGGGGCTATGCCGCCCAGATGAGGAAACTGAGGCAGACAGGTTACAGAATTTTCCCAAAATACACCTAGCTTTTAAGTGCTGGCCTGTGTTCTTAACCACTGTGAGAGCTGGGCAGGAATATCTATGGGCATGACTCATGTAGCCCAGGGGGCTATGCCGCCCAAGCCTGGCTTTGCCCTACAGTTCCACGTGAGCCCTCCTCACACCTAGCTCCACTACAGACCCTTCCCCAATCACTGGGTGTCTTCTGCCTTGCTGCTCTGTTCCCTCCACCACCCCTGCCAGGCAGGTCTGTTCACTGTCAGTGTGCTTCTCCCAGCAGTCAGAACTGCCCACTTCTGCCCTGTCTGGAGTTTGCTCAGTTCCACAAACTCCCCTGAATGGTACACAATTCTTCATTTGTCTTCCAGGAGCACCAGAGGGCTGCTTACCTGACACGGGTCAGGTGCTCAGTAAATCCAGAAAGAATGAATGAAAGGATCTCTGAGGTGTGGTGACAACAGGGCTGTATCTCAGAGAGGCTGGCAACCTTAGAGGTTAAACGGAGGCAGGACGGGGTGGGACAATGAACCCCATACATATCTCCCCACAGCAGCTCTGAGAAAACAGTTACCTGATCCTTCTCTATTCCCTAACCAAAGAGGCTCTGAAAACTGGCACTTCTGTTATTCCCCCTCCAAAAAAATGAAAAGTCTAATAGCCAAACACCCAGATAAGAGTAACTGCATTGAGCTTCCTTTCTAATGCTCTAACATGACCCTTCAAGTGAAAAGGAGCTTCCCAGGTCTAAGACCAGGGTCTGGTGAAAAAGCACATTTCCCCCTCTCAAGGAGTCTGCCATTCCATTCTCTCTCCAGGACCTCCTTGATGGGGACGCACCGGAGATACTGTTTGCCTGGACACTGGGAGCTGTGAGGGAGATGCCACGTGGTCATCCCAGGAGGCAGCTCCCTTGGACCTGAGGAGCTCTCTTTGCTGACTCCCAGCAGATATATCTGTGCAGAAACATCCAGATTCAGATTCAGATACCCCATGCTGGTCTGGCTTTGGGGCTCCCCCTCTTTTTTTTTTTTTTGGATGGAGTCTTGCTATGTCACCCAGGCTTGAGTGCACTGGCCTGATCTTGGCTCACTGCAACCTTTGCCTCCTGGGTTCAAATGGCTCTTCTACCTCAGACTCCCAAGTAGCTGGGACCACAGGCATGTGCCACCATGCCTGGCTAATTTTTGTATTTTTTGTAGAGACAGGGTTTCACCATGTTGGCCAGGCTGGTCTCGAATTCCTGATATCTGGGAATACAGATGTGAGCCACTGTGCCTGGCCTCTGGGGCTCCCTCCTGATGGTTCCACTGAATCATAGAGCCTGGCCAGGGAGATCTTGGAAGTTCAGAATATGAAGGAAAGGAGCCCTAGGCAGAGTTAAGTATGGATTCTCATAGGAGTTCATTTCTTTTTTATTTTATTGATACAGAGTCTTGCTCTGTGCCCAGGCAGGAGTGCAGTGGCATGATCTTGGCTCACTGCAACCTCCACCTCCCAGGTTCAAGCGATTCTCCTGCCTCAGCCTCCTGAGTAGCTGGACTACAGGCATGCACCATCACACTCGGCTAATTTTTTTGTATTTTTACTAGAGACTGGGTTTTATCATGTTGGCCAGGCTGGTCTCGAACTCCTGACCTCAAATAATCTGCCCATCTCAGCATCCCAAATTGCTGGGATTACAGGCATGAACCACTGCCCCGGCTAGGAGTTCATTTCTTATCATTCAGAGAGCCCACTGGTATATGGTTCTTTGTGTATCGTCCAAGATTTCTCACCCATGGTAATGGCCAAGGCCCAGGATCCAGGTTCTTCAAAGCAAAGACCAGAGTCTGTGGTCTGGCGGTTTGAGACTAGGCAAGGGGTCAATGGGATGACCTCGGAAAATCTAAGATGCTGTCTGTGTGCTGATGGGTATGGGGAATTTTGAGCTAAATGATGAGGAAAAAGGTCATGTTCTGACCTTGAAGGCAGAGGAAATCAACAGAAAAATGGATAAAATAAGCCATGCAATAATCTACCCTAAGCAATAGCCTGCAATGCTGTAGAGAGGTCCGGGGAATTTCCTAAAATTGAGGTAATCTGGATGGATCTTAAGAGAGCCACACATGGAATGTTTAACACAGGCCAAGCTAAAATCTAATTAGCACTTTCAAAACCTGACTGGGACTTCTATGCTTTCACAGCAGAAAGGTGTGGTCTACCGGGAGTCCAAGACAATGGGACATGTGGGAAGCAGGAAGCTGCCTGTGTCCATCCAGCTGCACTGTTAGCACAGCTCGTCTGCCCCTCTCTGTCCTCCCCTTCCTCTGTGCTCCCAGGATACCTGCACACGTCAGGGCCTGGGAGCACAGCGCCCTCACCACACTCCATTGGAGCAACAACTTACAATTTTATCTCCCCTACCGTGAAGGGAACCTTAAGAGCAGGGACCTGTTCTCATTTGCCTCAGTATCACATCACCTTATACAGGGCCAGGCACAAAGTAGACATCAATAATTATTTGCTGATGAATGAGACAAATGCACAATGACTACAATAAAGATAATGAAGAGAGGACTGGACAGACTACTCTTTTTTATTTTATTTTATTTTTAACTACTCTGCACTTATTGGTAAGACATTTTGGACAAACTACTCTTAGGGCCATCAGTACAGAACAACCATAAGACCATCTATGCACTCTGCTTTAATTCCTCGCTCATGAAGCAACCCTCCACTGGCTGGTCTGTGTCCCAGATGGAGAGCATCTTGACTGGCATCCCTGAATGCCGAATCATCAATTAAGCCAGAGAGAGCCCACTGCTGGAGCATCATCCTACCTGGAGAAACTGATGACATGGGCCAGACCCTGGAGATGGTGATCAACACCCACACAGGTCCTGCTCCACTCCAAGTCTCTATGTGATGCTGGCAGTCTATCAGTACACCTTCTCCCCTTTGGCCACTAGTTTTCTATATGACAGACTGTGTTGGACTGAGAGATACAGCAGATATTCTCGGGAAACATAGCCCTTGTCCCAGTAAGAGGAAAATGCAAAGCCATGCATAGGCTGGAGGATAAAAGCTTGGGTGGCTCTGCAGCTGGCTGAGCAACTACATTCGAAGAGTGCTGATTTATGACCTGTGGTCAAACGGGGTGCCACATGGTTCTGCTGTCTCATAAAACATGTGAAGACTCGGACAAAGACACAGAAGGCTTAGTCATCAAATGTGCAAGTTGTATGAGGTTGGAAAGCCTTATTAACATCATAGATGACAGAATCAAGATTTAAAACAACAAGGCTATGAAACCAACCAGGTAACATTTAATAGGTAGATGTAAAGTTTTACATTATGTTAATTTAAAAAAAAAGCTCAGTGGTACAAGTACTCACTGGAAAACTTGGTTAGACGATAGTTGACATTAAAAGCACCTGGAGGCTTTTATGAACCCCAAACTAGTTAAGCTAAGACAAACTTAAGTTTTGCTAACAAAAAAATAGGGTTCAAATCTAGGGGAAGGGAAAATAACCCTAAAGTCTGTTAACAACAAATTGTGGTATATGCATAAAATGGAGCACCAGTCAGCGTTAAACAAACTAAAGGTAGAGATAACAACATGGAGAAGCCTCAAAAACATGACACTGAGCAGAGACAGACCTAGAAGAGTACATGCTGTATGATTACATTTATATAAGTTCAAGAACAGGCAAAACTAATCTATGGTGCTAGAAATTAGAGGAGTGGTTGTCTTTTAGGGTGTGGACTGACTAAAAGGGGCTGAGAAAGAATTTTCTGGTATGATGGAAATATCTGTATGTTTTTTTCTTTTTAATTTTTTTGGTATGACTTCTTAACACCAGAGGAAATGTCTATATCTTGATTGAAGTTTTGGATTCAAGGGCAGACATGTCATAAAACATGTGAATTGTACTTTTAAGATGTGTGCCTATCTCTCTATAGACATTTAATCTCAATTAAAACACATCTAGGGAATCAGCAACCCAGCATGTTCTGTGTCAGCCAGAGGCCATTGAAAACAGGAGTTCAGCTTTGGACATGCACATGAAGACAAGATCCCAACCCAGAGGACAAGGAAAGTACCCAGCACAGGAGGAGTCTGGGAGCTCCATCACACACAGCTCAAAGAAGAAAACTGGCTGTGCTGGGCCTGGATACAGACACTCTTCCAGGGAAAGAGGAGCCAAGTACTTTCTTACAAGAACCTGGTCTGGAGTGGGCAGCCATGGGCAACTGAGACCATACTTTCCTGGGCAAAGGGGATGTATGGGAGGGATGTTTGTATTCTTTGGAAGGAAGGAAACCCTAAACAAACTCAAATGTCCCTTCCAGTTTCAAATTCTACAAATGAGAAGTCATGAGAAAGTTCTTTTTTTTTTTTTTTTGAGATGAAGTCTCGCTCTGTCACCCAGGCTGGAGTGCAGTGGCACAATCTCAGCTCACTGCAACCTCCACCTCCTGGGTTCAAGCGATTCTCCTACTTCAGTCTCCCAAATAGCTGGGACTACAGGCACACACCACCACACCCGGCTAACTTTGTGTTTTTAGTAGAGTTAAAGTTTCACCATGTTGGCCCGGCTGGTCTTGAACTCCTGACCTCCGGTGATCTGCCTGTCTCGGCCTCCCAAAGTGCTGGGCTTACAAGTGTGAGCCACCACACCCGGCCAACAAAGTTCTTTACTTAAGGGCAAGTATGCATTAAAAGTCAGAACTGGTGTTTATTGTACCCCCACTGTATCAGTCATTTTGTACAGGCAAAGTGATTGGATCTATGTATTCCTCCATAATATTGCTGTATTATAAACTAGTGATAGACAGCCATTGGCCACATAAAGACATTTCTGTCCGTGATTCCGCATTTACAACTATGGTCCCCTAAGATTACAATGGAATAAATATAGAAACCTGATACACGGCCCTTGATACTGACACTGCAGATCAAAAAGGGAAATGACTGATATCCAGTAATAATGCTGGGACATTTTTGTGTGAAAATATACAAATAAAAATATATATAACATCTAGGTTTGTGTAAGTACACTCTATAATGTTTACACAATGACAAAACTGCCTAGCGACACATTTCTAAGAATATATCCCCATCGTTAAGCAATGCATGGCTGTAATTATACTAGACATTCTGGTATGATTCATTCATCATTTCCAACGCTCACAATGGCTCTGCAAGGTAGACCTCATTATACCCACTTTATCTCGGCTTTACAGACAAGAAGATGCAGGCTCAGAGATAGTAAACAGCTCAGATTGGGAGAACTGGGATTTAAAACCAGACTGTCTCCAAAGCTGACATGCTTTTTTTATCTACAACTCACTACTCCTTGGGTCTTGATTTTAAGTGTGTGTTAGGATCCTTGCAGTAAATCACAATACCTGTGTCATTCAAAATACACTTTAATTATCGGGTGTATTGGATTAATGGGGAAAAAGTACACTTTAATTTACTATCACAGGTGAAGCTAAGTTTGGCAAGCCAATAAGTGGGTAGAGAGCAGAGGAGTGAATGGACTCCTGTCTCCAGGATGCCGTTTCCTTCCTGAAGATCTGAGCACACAAGGTCCCCAAGCTGGACCACAGTCCAGACAATATTCTTCCCAGAGACGTGGGTCACTCTGACTATTCTTGCCCAGTGGGGCAACAAGGATCCCTCCCTAGCTGAGGCAGCGCTGGGGAAGGCACCTGCTTCCTGCCGTCTTAAGGACACAGTGACCCCGGCTCTGTCTCCCACTCTGCACTTGCACCTTACCTCGTCTTTGAAGAGACGTGCTTGGTCCTCACAACCTGTCAGGGTCTGAACAAAGCCGAAGACCTTGGAAACCAAAGATGACATGTTGACCAGGGGCAGAGCTTGGGCATGAAGGGAGGGCTGGCCTCCATGGCCTAGGTGCTCTGAGCTGTGCCAATGCTGCTTTTTCTCACCAGCCTAAAAGGATCCTAGGGTTTCTATGCTGGCAGATGGACAAGCTGGGCTTCTTGCTTCTGAGGCCTGGGACTGAAGCCTGCCTCTCCTGCTGGATTTCTGGCTGAACTAGTAGCACAGCCCCCTCCCCCTCTGCCATGATGGGCCTATCAGGAAGTGTTTCAGTCAGCCCCCACTGGCAGCTAGAAGGGACTGTACACAGGACAGACGAGCATGAGGTTGTATCAGGAATGGTGCCAGGTTCTACCTGACCTGGGCCTTTCCTGGGCCTTCTCACCAGGGTATGGTGAGAGGGAGGAGGAGGGGAAGAGGATAAAGAAGGGCCCTTGCTCCTCACCTCATCGATGGTCCACTTGGCAACCGTCGAGGCCGAGATGCCTGCTACTCCTGGCAGGAGCTTGCAGTGCTGCTCCCAGCACACAGAGAGTGAGCGGTCAGGGTGGGCCGACAGGGCTGACATGAAGAGGGACTGGTGCACAACATCAGGTGTGAGGGCTGGAAAGCAGAGGCAGAGGCTGGCAGGCCAACACTGAGGACTAAACTGTTCCCAAAGCCTGTGCATACCCAAGCTACCTGGGAGACTGGCTGGCAGACAGGACCCCAGACCCCGCCTGACAGCCTATAAAGTCAAGAGGGTGAGCCATATCTCCTCACTCCTCACCCAGTGCTCACTCCTGCTGGTACAGTGGGCCTCTCACTTTAGAGAATCTCAGGTCAGCTATTTGGAATGACCCTCACCCCATCTCTCTGAGGCTGTGCCACCCTGCGCCTTGCAAGGACACTCTCTTAGAGCTGCTGCAGCATCTCTAAAGATGTTGTTTTCTAGATGCCATGCATCAAAAGTGTCCTTAACATTCAAGCACGCTCAGCCTCGATGTCAGAAATCCATTCTGTTTATTCTTTTCATGAGTCCTTTTGGCCCACAACCAACTTTCTCAGAGCCAGGGTGATTCTGCTGCAGGATCACAGTCCTCTGACCACGCTGAAGACCACCCCTCGGGCCACTGCCATTGCCTCAAGCTCCAGTTCCTCCTCCTCCTCCAGCCTAGTCTGCACTACTGCCCATGCCAGCACTAGGGGTGATCCCTGACCAGCTCCCCAGCTCCACGTTGCCTGTGGTTTCTTTGTTTCCTGGTCTGTCTCTGGGATCACTGGCCCCAACCTCTTGCCTCAAGCAGCTCTACTGAGCTGGTGACCAACACTGCTCAGTTTGGCTTCCTCTTTGGTGGGCCTCCTGGCACTTGTCAACTTGGACTTCATCCCCCTCTGGCTGCTTTGACAAACCTGGCCCCACTCACTGCTACTGGCTGTGGCTGGCCTCGTGCAATGTGGCCACTTTCCCAAGGGGTTTTCCCAGCCTCTGCCCATGGTCCAGGAGCATTGGCTTTTTATTCTACTGGTGTTCATTCTGCTGGAATTCCAGATGTTCATCAATGCAGCACCTCCAGTGCCCTTTTATCAAAGACCCTCCCTGTTGGTCACAGATTGTCCTGGCTTCTCTCCCTTAGTGTTGGCCTTTCAGCCTGGCTCTTCCACCCCCATTCATTCACCCACAGAGCTTCTGGGATTCTATCCCTAGCCCTACCAACCACACTTCTTCCTGTGCCACTGCTGCCCTCTCTGTTCATCAGCGAAACCCTAATACCTGCCTACAGCCCAGACAACCCCATTTCCCTGCCCAGCCAGCTCCTCTCATGGCCTGTCTGGGGCACACGCAGCATCTCCCATGAGAACTACCCTCTGGTACCTCATCTACCTGGCCACAGGTCTGACCTCTGGTCTACCCAGGCACTTCCTCTCTGAAACCCTGTATCTGGTCCCCTTCATACCGTGGGATAGGGTTTGGGAGATAACACCAAGTTTGTAGGAAGCTTCTCTCTTTATCTTTCTTCCCCAGGGCACAGGGAAGAGCACAGGCCAGGAGCGTTCAACGGCAGTTACAGTGTCTTACCTAACTGCAAACTATCCAGCTGCAGGTCAGACAGGGCTCCTCAGACAGGGCTCCTTGGTTCCTTCAAGTAGCTGATACTACGAGGCCTAAAAACTAAGCCCAGCCAAGCCCTGTCCTCTCCAGGTTGCCCTTCCTAGGAAACTGTTCACCAGCAAACCCCAGAGCCTACACTAAGGAATTCTACCCACGAGTGTGTAAAAAGTTGCCTCTGGAACACTGACAGAGACCAGTGGCTCTTCTGGGTGAGAGGCCAGCTGGAAGAGCAGGAGAGCCCTGCAGAAGTAAGACCTGGGCAATGGCTCCTGCTCTAATCTTGAAGTGCCTCAAGGCTCTGAGTGAGTCCTTCTTTGCCTGCTCTGAGCCACGGTCTCAACCTCTGGAAAGATGTTAGGTTCCTGAGAATTCTGCAGCTGGATTCTGGGATGCACAGTAGGCAAGTGCCCTCTGGTGGACAGAACTTGGTCCTGCAGTGAACCTGACCATGGGTACCACAGGTGGATACGAGAGGTGCCCACAGCAATTTGATCCTTAGGAGTCCTTACTCTGAGGGTCTAGGCGCTGGCCAAGACCCTCATCACTCAGGCCTCAGGCTTAAGAAATTGATTCTGTTCCCACAAAGAGGAAACAGTATGAGATGACAGCAAGAGGGAGTGAGGCAAGAAACTCAGACTAATAATTCTGGCAGGGAGCTCTGCTAAGCACCTCACATAGAGCGTCTCAATTAAGCCTCTCGCCACATCATAAGGTGGGTACAATTATCATCAGCATTTTACAGAAAAGGAAGATGAGACTCAGAGAAGCAGTGCCACTTGCCCAAGATCTCTCGGCCTGTAAAAGGTAGTCTGACTTCAGGGCTATGCTTTTCATCTCTATGTGACTTACTTCCCAGGTTACAGAGACTGTTCTTGAAGAACTGGAACAGCTTGGGTCTTGCCAAAGGCACATTAAACCAGGTGATTTCTCAAGATCTCTTTTGGCCTTAAAACAACATGAAGGCTGGGCGTGGTGGCTCACGCCTGTAATCCCAGAACTTTCGGAGGCCAAGGCAGGTGGATCACAAGGTCAGGAGTTCAAGACCAGTCTGACCAACATGGTGAAACCCTGTCTCTACTAAAAATACAAACATTAGCTGGGCATGGTGACACATGCCTGTAATCCCAGCTACTCAGGAGGCTGAAGCAGGAGAATCACTTGAACCCAGGAGGTGGAAGTTGCAGTGAGCTGAGATCGTGCCATTGCACTATAGCCTGGGCAACAGAGGGAGACTCTGTCTCAAGAAAAAAAAAAAAAACCGACATGCATTCCATTCAATTTGGTAACCCTGCTGTATATCAGGCCCTGTACTAGCGGATGAAGATTTAAGATAAATTCACCACCCAGGAGAGGGCTCAGTCACTATGGCCTACCCCTTGAAGCATGTGGTGGGCTGAAATGTGTTCCTACAAAATTCATATGCTGAAGCCCTAACCCCCAGTGCCTCAGAATGGAACTGCATTTGGAGAAAGGGCCTTTAAAGAGTGATTAAGTTAAAATGAGGTCATTAGGATGGGCCTTAATCCAATTGTGTTGGTATCCTTACAAGAAGAGACACTTGGACACACCATGAGACACCAGGAATGCTCGTGCACAGAAGAAAGACCACGTGAGAACACAGCAAAAGGCAGTCATCTGCCAGCCAAGGTGGGAGACCTCAGAAGAAATCAAGCCTGCCAACACTTTGATCTTGGACTTCTGGCCTCCAGAACTGTGAACAATAAATTTCTATTGTTTGAGCCACCCAGTCAATGGCATTTTGTTATGGTAGCAAGCACACTAATGCAAGGGAGCGCAAAGTGAACTGACATTTGGGTTAGGTGCTTCATATCTCTTATACCAGTAGCACGCAGCGGGAGGAGTCAGGTCAGATCCGAGTTGGAATGCCAGCTCTGCCCCTTACAAGATGAATGACCTTGAGCAAGTAACTTCACCCTCTGAGCTTCACATTCCTCTTCTCACAGAAAGAAAGAACAATATACATATTAGAGAACTCTTGTGAGAGTTAGACATAGTATGTGTAAAGCATCTGGCACAGTGTCTGGCCCATAGTAGGTGCTCGGTAAGTAGTGGTTGTAACCACTGTTATTTCAGGTATTGACAAAAGAAAGACAGGTTTTATCCAGTTTTTCAAGTGAGGAAACTGAGGCTCAAAGATGTTAAGTGACTTGCTTAACGTCACACAAGTAAAGTGATAGTCACGGCCTCCTTCCCAGGAAGCCTAGAATCAGAGAAGAGCAGGGGCATCATCCTGCCTCACAGTGAGAACCAAAGGCCCCGAGAGGCTCTGTGCCCTCCCCACAGACTCAGAGCAAGGCCATGGGGGACAAGAGACTGGAACCCCAGGTCACTCAAGTTCCCTGCAGTGCTCCTGCCACTGCTCTGTGCTCTCAGTATCTCAAACGAAGAGGCACAGCCCTCCTTCCAGCTTCTCCCACTCTGGGAAATCCTGGTGTCTCATCCATCAGTGACAGAGCACTCGCTGTGAACGGTCCGTAGAGGAGGACACAGGAGCAGATAACTAGACTTACTCTGGAAATCTTCCTGCGGAATCTTCCGATACTTTGGAGGGCGTCCAATTCTGGAGAGAGAGGGACCAGGTCTGTGGCAGGGTATCAGTGCCTGGCCCCGCCCAGACTCCCAGGAAGCCCGGGCCCTGAGTCCCTGGCCTCCATACCGGCCATGATGGCGAGGCTTCTTCCTTGGGGAGAAGCCTGAGAGGTTCTTCTTGCGGGCTGAGGCCTCCGAGTCAGACAGCTCTGCTTTCAGCCGGCTCTGGTTCCTTTCAGCCAGTGGGCAGCCTGAGAGGCAATGGTGGGCTGTGAACTTGCCTGTGACATGGCCAGAGCCATCACAACCAGGAGTGGGGCACTTCCTGGAGAAGAAGAAGGCTTAAGTTGGGTTGAATCCACTGGTCCCACTGAGCCCTCCCCACCCCTGGCCCCATCTGAAGAGTGTCTTGGTGGACCCCAGTTGGCTGCATGCAGTAGATGTAAAACAACACTGAGGGTCTCTCAGCAGAAGCCTTCACTCACCGATGGTGAAAGCTGTATTTGGAGGTCCTAGTGTGGGGCAGACTCCTATAGCTGAGAGGGGGACAGCCCCCAGGGGAGGCAGAGCTGGGCTCTCTGGGTCCTAGAAGAGCAGAAAGGAGAGGGTCCTCATGGACTCCTGGGAGTGGGGAGTGCAGGGCAGGGAAGGAGCAGTTTCACTAGAAACCTGCTCCCCACGGACGAGGGTCCTGTGTCAGCTGTGACACCATTCTCCGCAACTAGATATCTGCCCCTTTCTGGGGAAGGAAGGCTTAGCTCTCATATGTTAATACTTTGGTGAAACCTGCAGGCCATGCCCTGTCTTTGAGAGAACCCTTGGAGAGAAGAGACATTCAGAGCTGGTTGGTTGTAGCCGTACCTTAGAAGCCACATCAGCCAGATTCATGTTACTCTCAGTTCTTTTTCTTGTTTTCATCCCCAAGACTTTGGCAACTTTTTTAAGGCTCTGCCCATGTTTGGAGAACATTCAAGGCGATCAACACCCCATGTAAGACAAACATGGTGGCAGCAAGGAAATAAAGAAGGGAAATCCTAAGGGTGAAAATGGGGCTGAGCAGCCCAGTAACCTGAACTCTAACCTCTGTCTGGACAGACAATCAAAATTTACTTTAGGAAGCCAGCATTTCCTTAGCAAACATAGTGCATGCTCAGTGTGGTTCTGCTAGATGAGAAATCTCCGGGTGCCTAACCACCTCTGAAGCACATGCAACCAAGTGAGCTTGCCCCTTCGAACCTCGACACCCCAAACGCCAACAACTGAGGTAGCCAGAAGCACCGCTTAGTGTAGCATAGTCCTGGGTGGGGTGGTTGGGGGATCTCAGAACTCATGGTAGGTATTAGAGCCCTCTGTGTCATACCTGGGCATGGGAGGTCAGAGGTTTACCTCCGTAAACTATAGGACTATCAGAACCTAGGGGGAAAGGAAAAGATCAGAGTGCCTTAGGGTTACACACGGAGAGGAGGTTGCAGAGGATGTCCTGTCTTGGAGCACCAGCCAGCAGGGTGGATGTCTGGGTGGTCAGCGTCGATCCAGAAATCATAGCCGTGACTCCAGCCGTCAAAGTGGATCTGGGAAGGAAAGGCCCTTGGAAGTCAGGCATTTCTCATGAAGCCAAGCTCAGCTCTAGGAGACTCTCCCCCACCCCTGGGACCTGTCACAAGCAAGATCCTGGACTGGAAGAACCAGGGGGCCAACCTTACAATAATCAGCCTTGGTTACATTTCCCAAGGGCTTCACTCATTAAGTTACTGGCACCTCTCACTAGCAATCCTTGGGTGGGACAAGGATTATTAGGCTCATTTTACAGATGATTAAGGCTTAGTGAGGGAAAATAACTTGTCCAAGTCCACTAAAATAAGCCACAGATGAGGCAAGAATGAGATCCAAGATCTTTGTCGTCATTCATCTTGTGCAATGATGCCCTTGACCTCTAAGCAGTCTACAGAATTCCTGCCCAACTGGCCTGCCCATGTCCCAGTCCCAGGGTCCCAGAGCCACCTTTATCCGATGGTCCTCCACATCTTCCACGCTGGCCACGCGAATCAGGGCTGGGTTCCTGCGGTCCACAGCCTCCAGCTTCATGTTGACCAGGAAGCTGTGAGGCGGTCGCTGTAGAGGGGACAGCTGCCTTCAGGCCAAGGCCCGGCTCAGCAGAGCTGAGGCCCCACAAGGGGAGCCCAAATGCTGTGCTTGGGGAAACTGGGGCCTGCGCAAAGGAGAAGGTTAGGGCCCCAGCCTGGCTAGCTGAGTGCTCCATGTCTTCCTGAGCTCAGCTCTGGGGGCAAGGAGCACTGACTCACCACCTTGAAGGCCCAAGTGGGCACAGCAGAGGCTCCAGTTTCTTCCAGATATTTCTCCCAACAGAAGTTATCAGGGTCTGGGTAGTCTGTAGGAGAGAATGAGAGCAATGTCTAGCCTCCCAGATAGACTGGGGAAGCCCTCTGCCCCCAAGCGGGACCAGGAACATGGAAAGGACAGAGGCCCTTGAAGCAGAATCTCCCCCACCATCATCACAGCCAACTCCTTGCACTGGACTCCTCAGGCAGATGTGTGCTAGTAGAACCAAGCACAGCACCACCCTAATAGTTCACAGGGCTGTCTGGGAACCCTGACATCTGTCACTCTCGGCCTGTTGCTCCCACCCAGCCCCATTTGAATCTCTACTGTATTTGGGCCAATGCAATATTCCCAGGAGGAAGGACTCGTTTTCTTTACTTCTGACTCCCTGCTCCCTTGCTGAGATGCTCATGTACCTTTCTTCCCCTAAACCCAAATGCAGTCAGGATTCGACTGGACTCTCCTAAAATCAAAGAGTTCTCAACTCCCAGGCCAAGAAGCTGAGGCTTCAGGACATGTCTGTTCTCTCACCCTGACCATAGAGAGGCAGCTACTGAGGCACTACTGGGAAGGGGTCAATGGAGAGGGAAATAGAGCCACGCTTAGGAAAGAGGGCTTGCTCAGGCGGCAGCGTCACCTTGTGGAGGGGTGAGGGGCTTTCCTTGCTTCTGGCACCAGCCCACTGGATGGATGTAGGGGCTGCTGGGATCACACCTGAAACCCAAGAACATGTCACTGTCCCAAGAGAAACTTGAAGCCCTGAGCCTGCCATCCTCTGACAGCATGGCTCAGGGCCCACCCTCATCTACTTCTTAGTGAGAGGGAGACAGATGGCAATGACAAAGCTAGAAACTCACAAGATGAGTTATAAACTCTATCACCATAATATCTAAGGGAAAATCATGACTCATAGGGGTTTGCTCATCTTAATCATGGTATTTTTAGATGATACATTTAACATTGAGCTGTATTTCTTATGATAAAGCTCAATTCAATTATCCTCCACCCCAAGAAGATCTGAATGTCAGAACTAGACTAAGTGGTGCCACATGGTGCCTGAGATATGAAGGCAGTTGCCCCCTGCCATCCCCTCACCCACCCAGGCCAAGTCTGGGCCCTCCCACTACCAGTAGTCGTAAGTATCATCCCAGTTGTCGAAGTGCACCAGGAAGCGGCTGTCCACCACGTCGGTCACACTGGCCACACAGACAAGGGACGGGTTCATGCGGTCAACAGCCTCCAGCTTCATGCCCACCTGGAAGCCCAGGGGTGGGGGACTCTAGGGGAAAAAGAGGGGCTGCCATGGCCAGAGCCAAGCTGCCTAGCACAAGCCCAGAGCCTACTGGCAAACAAAGGAGTAGCTTCTCTAGGACAGCCTGGGGTGTGGGCAGTGAGGAAGGAAGGAGAAATAAGCTAGGAAAGAGGGCCCTCCAGGGCTAATCATAACCTGAGCTCTGAGGCACTCAGGAACCTCTGGCCTCCCAGATGCACTCAGAGGAGGTCTGGTTTGTGCCAGAAGGTAGGTGCCCAGAAGGAGGCTATGCATTCACCCAAAGAACCTGGCAAACCAAGTACAAGTCTTCCGTATCCGGACAAGCCTCACCCAGCTTGTCCTGAGGCAGTTGTGGCAACAGTGGGGTTGCCAGGAAGAAACAGCTGACATCTATGGCATGGAGGCAGACAGGGAACCAGTAGTTTAGTACCTGCCATGTACCAGGCATAAGCTTCAAAAGATATCACCTTCCTGGATCTTTAAAACAACCCTATTACCATTTAAGAAGTTAAATAACTTGGCCCAGAACAAAATGCTAGTCAATGGCGGGACCAGTATTTAAACAGTTTGAATTAAAAGTCAGTATTCGTTGTCACAACAGCAGGTGGGACCCCATCTGTCACCTGGGAACTTGAAAGTATGAACTCTAGGGCTGGAATGGGGTGGGGAAGTAACTGTCCCTGCCTAAAGAGCATGGAGTCCCAGGCCCATGCGGACTCTAGACATTCAATATGGTTAATTTTGTTTTTTAGACACAGGGTCTCACTCTGTCACCCGGGCTGGAGTGGAGTGGTGCAATCATTGCTTGCTGTAGCCTCAAATTCCTGGGATCAAACAATCCTCCCACCTCAGCTAGCTACTGTAGTAGCTAGGACTCCAGGCATGTGCCACCATGCCCAGCTAATTTAGTGACATTTTTTGTAGAGATAAGGTCTTACTGTTGCCTATGCTGGCCTCAAACTCCTGAGCTCAAGTGATTCTCCTGCCTCAGCCTCCCAAAGTGCTGGAATTACAGGTGTGAGCCACCACACCTGGCTAGTACAGTATTTTTAAGGGGGCTCCCTATATCTCTTAGGCCTTTTGCTTGGGATTATATGATACTTTAACTGCTGGATAAGCTGCCAGCTGTCATGAACACAGGAAAGGATGGGGTGAATTGCTGGAAATGAATGGAAGAGTCTCAATGTTGGGCAAAAGGAAAAGAAAAAGCTCCCAGAATACAGGCATTGACCTTACACCAAAGAACTGCAGAGCAAACCAAAAAGCAAGAATATATGAGCAATGACATCTCAGTGCACAGACAACAGTAGTGGGCCAGGGGCTGCAAAAGGAGGTTGAGGATAGGGTATCTGCAGTAGAGGAGGGAGGGAAGTCAGAAAAACCTATAACAAGCTTCTCACCTTTGGCCCTAAACCCTGCCCAGCTGTGCCCCTCCCATCTGATATGAGAGATCAGAGCAAAGCTGAGAGAACAAGTAGATGAGCTCCCTTCTGATGAGTCAGCTACCTTGGGCCAGCTGCAGTGACTCTGGCACATAGGGGTGATGTCCACTCTCACTCAGGGGCACTCACGTGGCTCTGGCTCACAAACAGGTGCTTGGGGGCAGCCTGAGCTCTCGTGCTGCGCAGGTACTGGCTCCAGCTGAACTCCTCCTCCTTGTAACCTAGGCCCCTCGAGGGGGATGAACAGAGCACTGTGCAGAGGCTGGGTCACGGCGAGGGCACCCCACACTGAAGCAGCAGAATCAGGCATGCCTGAGGACCCCTCCCAACCCTCAAGAACCTGCCCAGGGATCCCCCCATACTGAAGCAGGACATGACTTTGGTAGATACTCAAAGGGCAAGGGCAAAGCGGAAGTCCCAGGGTTTCTTTCTAGTCAACCTGGCCACAGGGCAGAGTCATATCAGGATGTGATGAAGAGAGGCTGGCTTTGGAACAGGGTACAGGGTCAGAAAACACAAGAGCTGGAAGCTGGGGGACCCAAGGGGAAGAAGTGAAGGGTCTGAGGACTTGCTGCTTCAATGTGACCAACCCAGCTAGGCCTTACCTTTGGGAGGCTGCAGCTTGTGCCCTGTCTTCTCGAACCAGCCAGCAGGGTGAATGTCAGGGGAGTTGGCATTGACCCAGAAGTCATGGCACTCAGAATACCCATCAAAGTGCAGACGTAGGCGATAGCCACATACCTGGCGCCATGAGGGGAATCAGGGACTCCAATGCCAGGAGATGCCCCATTCCCTATCTCCCTCACCTCTCCTGGCCCAGCCTGGTGGTCTCAGGGGCTCTAATGCTAGCAGGTTCCCCAACTCCACCTTTCTTTGCTCCCAGGTATACCCCATCCTATACTCTGACCCATGCTGTCCCATTCTGCAGTGAGGACAGTCAGGTACTCACGAGCCCTGGGTGCAAGAGAGGTAGACTTTATGACAGTCCCTTGCCCTTTTGAGTCCTGGACAGAAATTCGAGGGCAGCCACCAAGGCTCAGGACTGCTGAGGGCTCCTGATGACCCTTCCCTCTGCTACCTTCTCTCACTGCTCCCCACTCACACTCTGCTTCGAGTCTTGCTGAGCTAATGCAATTGCTTGAAGGTGACAGTCTATTCCACGCCCCAGGGCTTTTGCCCACTTTGCTCCTTCTGCCTGGAACTCCCTCCTTATTCACAGCTTTCTCTCTCAAGACTCTGCAAAGGAGGCCCTTCCTCTATGCTTTTCCTGCTCCTCAGACAGAACCGACCCAGTTGTGCCTCCCAGATCAAGTCTGTTGCCACCCTGTGGCATGTTGCTGATATGTTTATCTGGCTGACTCCCCAGACAACAGTGAGCTTCTAAAGGACAAGGACCTTGTTTGACTCATGCCAATATCCCTTGCTCTCGGGATCTCCTCAAGCTCCCCCACTGTGGACAGTATACATTCATCCAGTAACAGGATTGTCCCATGACACTCCATCTTGGTTTTTGTTCTTTTAAGCTTTCTGTGTGTTCTAACTTAATCCCCTACTAGATTATGTGTGCTCTGAGGGGAGGGAGGTGTTTCCTTCTATCTCCCCAGAAAGATCCATCAGTCTACACTGAGAGACATCATCAGAAAGGTGGGACCAAGCCCCAGCTCACCTCAGCCACGGTGAGGATGAAGTACATGGACGGGTGTTGAGGATCAATGCCTTCCAACTTCATGCCCAGTTTGAAGCCATTCTTGTTGTGAGTGACTGCCTGGGACTGTCAACGCACAGAGTGGAGAGGACCCAGCTTCCATCCAGCCTTATCCTTGCCTAGTGGGCTTGGGGTGAAGGAGCTGCCTTTAGGCCCCACCCGCCTGGTATTTCCAAAGGGGCAGCTTATTTGGGGGTCATTACTGCAGGGATCTAGAGAGAGAGAGAGAGACTATCTCCCAGGTCCCTTGAAAAATGTGGGTGAGTCAGGGCTGGACTCAAGGACTCCCTCTCACCAGAGTCATGGAAAGATCAATGCTGAACTGAGTAGAAGTCACCAGAATTCAAAAGTCTGCAGGCCCAGTGACGGGTGAGCCTGGCGTCCACCACTATTTCTTCCTACCCTGCCAGCCCCTTATGGTGGCCCCTTTTTCACTCTAGGCCCCTAAACACTCTCTCCCTTCCATTCTGCCAGTCCACTGAGGCATGCCTGACACAGAAAATACCAGAAGGCCTGAGTTTGGTGGTGTGTCCCTGGACTAGGAAGGCAAGCTCTTCCTAGGTGGAAATTGTCCAACTCACGTCCTGGAAGAGGCTGACCGGAGCAGTAATGGCCTTCTGCTCCTCTAGGTAGGACTCCCACGACCAGCTTTCCTTCTTCTCACCTGTTGCTGTAGAGAGGGGACAGAAAGGCTAACTCTTGAGCTGCTCCTGATGTATGACTTTCTTCAGCTTCCCCTGACCAAGCTCTACCTTCACCCCCCACAAAAACGTTTGTCTGCGGTCACAGGTACCCTCTGGTCCCACCCACCATGATGGTGCCAGACACAGGCAGCTGATGGGAAGCTCAGTGTCAGGTGAGGTACATCAAATTCTGCCCGTCACTCCCCCACCCCCAGGCCACTGTCAGCATAAGTACTCTGGATTATTCAGCAACTGACTGAAGTTACAAACTCTCAGCCACAAAGGGACCCAATCCTCTGACATGACAAAGCTAAGTGACAAGGCCTATGCCAGAGGACTTAATCACAATGCCGTCTAAATTCACAAGGAAAGGAGAGAAAAAAAGAAATGATAGGGAAAACCTGAAAATAGGAATAAATGGAAGAGTTGGGAGAAGTAAGAAACATGGCTAGGCACAGTGGCTCATGCCTATAATTCCAGCACTTTGGGAGGCCAAGGCAGGTGAATCACTTGAGCTCAGGAATTTTAGACCAGCCTCAGCAACATGATAAAAGCCCTTCTCTACTCAAAATACAAAAACTGGCCTGGCACGGCGGCTCGTGCCTATAATCCCAGCACTTTGGGAGGCCAAGGCAGGGGAATCATTTTAGGTAAGGAGTTTGAGACCATCCTGGCAAACATGGTGAAACCCTGCTCCACTAAAAATACAAAACTTAATTGGGCATGGTGGTACATGCCTGCAATCCTAGCTACTCGAGAGGCTAAGGCAGGAGAATTGCTTGAACCTGGGAGATGGAGGTTGCAGTGAGCCAAGATCGCACCACTGCACTCCAGCCTGGGGGACAGAGCAAGAGTCCATCTCAAAAAACAAACAAAAAAACAAAAATTATCTGGGCATGGTAGCACATGCCTGTAGTCCCAGCTACTTGGGAGTCTGAGGTGGAAGAATTGCTTAAACCTTGGAGGCAGAGGTTGCAGTGAGTTGAGAACATGCCACTATACTCCAACCTAGGTGACAGAGGAGCCCGTCTCAAAAAAATTAAAGAAAAGAAAAAGAAGAAACACTTTTTTGATTCTTCTTGCCATGAACACCTATAGAGACATACACAAATGTGCATATATGTGCTTGGTGGACACCCCCAGAGTGGACACACTGATTCTGCAACCCTCCCAGACACAGTCTGTGTGCACACACACATATACTCTCTCACACACACACACACACACACACACACACACACACACACACTATGGTCAGGGCCTACAGCCCAGGTCCTGTCCATACCTCTGAGTCTCAGGGTCTGGGGGAAGAGATAAATTCCTCTGCAGCATCTTCAATCTAACCTGAGGTGGAATCTTAGTCTCTAACAGAGGACAAATGCTCTTTAAAAGGCTAGAATAGCCAGTTACATAGAGGCTAACCACGTCAGCACGAGCTGCCTCCAACTGAAGACTACAGACAGCTGAAAAGGTAACAACTCACAAAAATCAATTCATATCCCTTAGGTAAGTAACTCCAGCTTCTTCTAGAAACTTCTATGCCTCTATTTTGTCATCTTTAAAATGTAGATATCCACCACAGAGGATCACTATGATGATTAAGTTAGATCTATGTATAAAAAGTCCTTATGAAATACAGAGTGCCAAACTTCTATTACCAGTGCTTCCTGGGTCTTCAATAAGTCTGTGAGTCTGTGGGACTAGATTCTCTGCCTTGCTCGGCTTCTCTCGGCTACTGCCCTGGATAATTCGGGCTTGGAGTGGTCTGTCTCTCAGGAAGATGCGTTTTTCCTTTTTGCTTTAGTTGAGACCTAAGTTGCCTAAGTGACTACAATCACTTGTCTGTTTTTTTTGGGGGGGGACAGAGTCACTCTGTTACCCAGGCTGGAGTGCAATAGCGCAATCTCAGCTCACTGCAGCTTCTGCCTCCTGGGTTCAAGCAATTCTCCTGCCTCAGCCTCCGAGTAGGGATTATAGGTGCCTACCATTACGCCCAGCTAATTTTTTTTTGTCTTTAGTAGAGGTGGGGTTTCACCATGTTGGCCAGGCTGGTCTCGAACTCCTGACCTCAGGTGATCCATCTGCCTCAGCCTCCCGCGGTGCTGAGATTTGAGGTATGAGCTACCACACTCAGCTTAGAAACACCTGTCTTGCCGCCTACATTCCTCAGTCACTGTACCAAACCTTGAGACCTCAACTACCTGATCCATTTGGGCCATAGCAGGCATTTTGTTCATCAATTGATCAAGCAAGCTATCAAACTCTCAGAGACCTATGTGGACACCAATCTAGAGCTCATCTCTTCTGGCTATCCTTTGTCCTGAGTAAAACCTGGAATATATCACCTGCTGTGTCCCTTAGAATATATCACCTGCTGTGTTCCCTCAAGAAACCCTCCAGTTCTCCCACTCAGTCTTCATCCATTCTTATGGAGTACAGGAAAGAGGAGAGTAGACTTCAGGATGCCATCAGCTTGCTGTTTCTTGCCACTGGGATTCCACATCATCATGCATAAGACCTCTTCGCTTTTTCCAAATCTCTACCACTATGACAGAATCCTTCCCAACAGCCACTTCTTTCTCCTTGGATGACATTCTTCTTTTTGCCTCACTCTTCCCAAACCGTAACATCAGCTAAGGGACTGCCTACCTAGCAGATTTCTTGTCTCAGGCACCTCTGCTGTTCTTTGGTGCTTTGATTCTCAGTTCACCTCTCTTTAACCATACTCCAAAGGCCAAGCTCTGAGACCCCCATGCCACAGCAGATACCTCTGACCAGCACCCTCTTTATCTGCCATTATCTCTTACCACTGGTCCCCTGAAGATGTCCCTCCCTGCCTGTACTATCTTCATGTTCTCTCACTAGTCACAACACTTACCACGTATACATTATTCACAGCTTACCATCATGCACCTCTTCATTTGACCATAACCATTCTTTTTACCATTTAATGGTTAAACCTGTGTGCCATGTCTGGTACTAGAAATTGGGGGCACAGAGGTGGCTGAAAGACTTCACATACATGGTCTCCCTGAGTCCTCATAATGCCCTCAGGTGATAGGGAGGGCTCATAGCAACCCCTTTCACAGGTGAGGACAGAGATTCAACGTAATCCACTAGAAAGAGGCCTGACCACCAAATCCTTTGGCAAGTACTAGATTCCTTCCCTGACCAAGCCCCGCGCCAAACCCAGTTTCCTGCCTCCTTTTTCTGTTGGTGAACAATGGGCTGAGCCCTTAGGGCACATCCCCAAACCCAAATAAGTCCCAAGGCTCCTGTGTATGGTTGTGCAATCTGTGCACTGTACACAGATGCCCAGCCAAGGGGGTGAATGGGCTGAAATCCAGCATGGGCTTCCTGCCATGCCAAGTGGCTGAGTCTCTTGTGAAGAAAGGTTGCCCTTTTCTAACTGGTCTGCCCAGGAGAGGTACTTTTTTTTTTTTGAGACAGAGTTTCGCTCTTGTTACCCAGGCTGGAGTGCAATGGCACGATCTCGGCTCACGGCAACCTCCACTTCCTGGGTTCAGGCAATTCTGCCTCAGCCTCCTGAGTAGCTGGGATTACAGGCACGCGCCACCATGCCCAGCTAATTTTTTGTATTTTTAGTAGAGACGGGGTTTCACCATGTTGACCAGAATGGTCTTGATGTCTTGACCTTGTGATCCACCTGCCTCAGCCTCCCAAAGTGCTGGGATTACAGGCTTGAGCCACCGCGCCCGGCCGAGGAGAGGTACTTTTTTATAACTTGTTCGAAAGCACCATATTGGTTAGCGGTGGCACTGATCTCTCTCCACTTCCAGAAATGCTCCTTTGCTTATTCCTGCTTCCTTAGACCAGTTGCTCTTGGTTAGGACTTTCTTTGGCAAGCTCAGCCTGATCTAAAACCGAACTTGTAACTTCTCTGCCAAAGCCTGTGCCTCTTTCGGTATTCGTTACCCTACTCAATGGCACCACCATCCATTCATCCAGTCATACAGTCAAGCTGGAAACTTGGAAGTGATCCTTTATGCCTCTTTTCTGTTTTGTTTTGTTTCTTTTTTTAAACTCCCCAGGATCCTTCTGTTCTGCTGATTCCAACTCCTAGGTATCTCTTGAATCTATCTCTATCTCTCCAGATTTACTCTCCTTGCTTGCTTTGAACCTAGTCCAAAAGCCTCTTAACTCATCTCTGTCTCAGACTTACTCTACTGCCAGAATACATCTCAAATACAAAACTTGCTTATTTTCTTTGCTTTTAGTTCCACGGCTTCTCATTTCCAACCCAAAACCCAAAAATCTAAACACCTTTCCACACTATACACAGCCCTCAGTAACTAGCTACTCCCTATCACTCCATCTTTGTCACGCATTTCCATTCCCCTGTGCCTCTGTGCCTCTGCATAGGTTGATACTTCTGCTTTAAAATCCTACTCCCACCTTGTTCCATTATCCTATCTTTTTCACATCCTTCAAGACCTAGCCATAGTTCCAGCACCTCACATAAGACTTTACGTAAAATAGATGTACAATAAATGCTTGTTAAATGACTATAAGGATGGATGGATGAATGAATGGATGGATGAAATATCATCTCATGGAGCCTTCCTATATGCCAGGAGGCAGAGTTTGTTCTGTGACAGTCCCTTGTATTTACATACCTCAAATATAACACTTATTATATGGTTACATAATAATCTATTGACATATCTATCTCTGCAACTAGACTATCAGCTCATTAAGTGCTAGTTCTGTGTTTTGCTTACTCTAAACTCTTAGCATCTCGCCCACTATCTGGTACATAGGAGGCAATTAGTATTTGCTAAATAAAAGAACAATGATGAAAATAACTACATATCAAAAACTGTGCTGGGCACAGTGGCTCAAGCCTGTAATCCCAGCACTTTGGGAGGCTGAGGCGGGTGGATCACGAGGTCAAGAGATTGAGACCATCCTGGTCAACATGGTGAAACCCTGTCTCTACTAAAAATACAAAAAATTAGCTGGGCATGGTGGCGCGTGCCTGTAATCCCAGCTACTCAGGAGGCTGAGGCAGGAGAATTGCCTGAACCCAGGAGGCGGAGGTTGTGGTGAGCCAAGATCGCACCATTGCACTCCAGCCTGGGTAACAAGAGTGAAACTCCACCTCAAGACAAAACAAAACAAAAACAAAAAAACTGTGAGATGCAGCCAAAGCAATATTTAGAGGAAAATGACAGCTTTAAAAGAACATATTAGAAAAGGAGGAAGGCTAAAATTAATGTAATTTTAAAATCAAAATAAATTTGTCTCATGAAGTTAGAAAAAGTAAAATCAACCCAAAGAAAGTGGAGGTAAAGAAAATTTAAAGCTCGCGCCTGTAATCCCAGCACTTTGGGAGGCAGAGGCAAGTGGATCACGAGGTCAAGAGATCGAAACCATCCTGGCCAACATGGTAAAACCCCCTCTCTACTAAAAAATACAAAAATTAGCTGGGCGTGGTGATGCATGCCTGTAGTCCCAGCTACTCAGGAGGCTGAGGCAGGGGAATTGCTTGAACCTGGAAGGCAGAGGTTGCAGTGAGCTGAGATCGCACCACTGCACTCTAGCCTGGCGCCTGGCGACAAAGCAAGACTCTGTCTCAAAAAGAAAAAAACCAGGAAACAATGGCCAGGCGCAGTGGCTCACACCTGTAATCCAAGCCCTTTGGAGGCCAAGGCAGGCAGATCACCTGAGGTCGGGAGTTCAAGACCAGCCTGACCAACATGGTGAAACCCCATCTTAAAAAATAAATAAATAAAATAAAATAAAAAGAGAAAATTAGTAAGTTTCTGGAAAGACTAATTAATAAACAAAGAAAGACTCTGGGAGGCTGAGGTGGAAGGATTGTTTGAGGTCAGGAGTTTGAGACCAGCCTGGGCAACATAGTGACATCCAGTTTCTATCTTTTTTTTTTTTTTTTTTTTTCTGAGATGGAGTCTCACTCTGTTATCCAGGCTGGAATGCATTGGTGTAATCTTGGCTCACTGTAACCTCTGCCTCCTGGGTTCAAGCAATTCTCCTGCCTCAGCCTCCCGAATAGCTGGGACTACAGGCATGCTCCACCATGCCCAGCTAATTTTTGTAGTTTTAGTAGAGATGGGGTTTCACCATGTTGACCAGGATGGTCTCGATCTCTTGACCTCTTGATCTGCCCGCCTTGGCCTCCCAAAGTGCTGGGATTATAGGCGTAAGCCACCGCACCCAGCCTATTATTATTTTTCTAAGATAGAGTCTCACTCTGTCACCCAAGCTGAAGGGTAGTGGTGCGATCTCAGCTCTGTTTCCCAGGTTCTCCTGCCTCAAGTGGTTCTCCTGCCTCAAGCGATTCTCCTGCCTCAATCTCCTAAGTAGCTGGGATTACAGGCATGCACCACCACACCCAGCTAATTTTTGTGTGTGTAATTTTATTAAAGATGGGGTTCACCATGTTGATTGGGCTGGTCTCAAACTCCTGGGCTCAAGTGATCCACCCGCCTTGGCATCCCAAAGTGCTGCGATTATAGATGTGGGCCACTGTGCTGGGCCATCTGACATTTTACTTTAGAAAAAAAAAGACAAGATACTATTGGCCAGGCACAATGGCTCATGCCTGTAATTCTAGCACTTTGGGAGGCCAAGGCAGATGGATTGCTTGAGATCACGAGTTTGAGACTAGCCTGGGCAACATGGCGAAACCCTATCTCTATAAAAAATACAAAAATTAGCAGAGAGTGGTGGTGTGCTTCTGTAGTCTCAGCTACTCAGGCAGCTAAGGAGGGAGGATGGCTTGAGCCTGGCCCGTGGAGGTCATAGTGAGTGGACACTTCACCACCATACTCCAGCCTGGGCAATAGAGCCAGACCTTGTCTAAAAAAAAAAGATACCAAACTTGGCAGGGAAAAAGTCAGTTACCATTACAACCCCACAGATACCCTAATACAGTTTAATTCTTGTCTATTGATGCTATATCTTCTTTCTGTATCTTATAGGTAAAATATCAAGGAATAAAATGTTAGGTGGCAATACTAGGGGCTCTGAAACTGCATGCTGTACTCAGAGGAACAGTGTGAAGAAAATCTCTTATGATATTTAGGATACCTGTTCTGTTGCTCATCTTAGGGCACAGACCTACTCTGACATATGTTAAGTAGAGTATCAATGAAGATTAAGTTTGCTATAAATAAAAAAGGGGAGCCAGGTGCAGCAGTATATGCCTGCAGTCCCAGCTACTCAAAAGGCTGAGGCAGGAAGATCACTTGCACTCAGGAGTTTAAAGCCTATATGGGCAACATAGTAAGACCCTGTCTCTAAAAATAATAAAAAATAAATGAAATAATTAAAAGGAGGATATTATGAACTTTACATCCTTTAGATCAATTCCTTTCTTAATCACCTAGTCTCATGCCTACTTCTACAAAGCAGTGAAACTGCTCTCTTCAGTTACTAAAGTCTATATCAATGACTTATTCTTATTCTTCAACTCTCTTGATCTTCATATGTGCTACCAACCACCCATTCCATCTTGGCATTTCTTTCTTACCACATTCTCTTAGCTCTATTCTTCTTCCTCTTCTGTTTCCATTCCATTTCTTCCTCCTCTTCCCTCAACCCTGCTTCTCAATGATGCAAACCTAAAAATCAACACGATACTTCCCTCCCATCTTCTTTCCTTTCTTCTCACTCCCTCGGGAAGTTTATTCAGCATGCTTTCAGTTACTTCAGTACAGATAATTCAAAAGTTAATGGTTCTAGTCAGATCTTTCACTACAATGTCTACAGAAAAGACAGAAAATGCAGAGAGAAGAATGGAATGCCAAGACTCAAGACCAACCAATCAATTACAAGCAGTCATCAGGGTACCACCATGTGCTGGGTCTTTTTGCTTTCAATTTGCTAGAGATATTTGTGTGTTTGCCTCTCTCCTATACAACATGGTTAGCCAATTCATAATCAGTTCATTTTAAGACACTGAAAGTTTAATCAAGAGCCTGATATTTATGTTTAACCTGTGCCTTATAGGGATCTATGCCTGGGAACAACAAACTGAAGAGGCTGAGCTCCAAAATGCTATAGTTTATTGTTTACCTGGTGTCAGCCATTAAAATTGCCTTTGGTTTCTAGGAAATATAAATGGATCCTTTTTAAAAATGTAATGAAAGCCATGGACAATTCACATAAACAAGTCACAGAATTGCACATGTAAACTTAGATTAAGGACCACAGTTAAGAAAGTGTTGCTCTAAGTGGCATACTGATTAATGTCTGGTAAAGAATTTTACATTCATATCTCAACTTGTTCACCAACTCCATATGGCAATCCTTGTATTTCAATATAAAATCTGTTTCTTACACTCAATTTAAAAATGGGCGGGGATATGAATAGACATTTCTCCAAAGAAAATATATAAATGGCAAATAAGCACATGTAAAGATGCTAACATCATTAGCCATTAGGGAAATGCAAATCAAAACCATGATGAGATACCATCTTATAACCTCTAGAATGATCATAATAAAAACGATAATAACAAGCATTGGTGAAGATGGGGATAAACTGGAATCCTCATATACTGCTGGTGGGAATGTAAAATGGTGCAGACACTTTGAAAAACAGTCTGACAGTTCCTCAAAAGGCTAAACATAAAGTTACCATATGGCTGAATAATTCTGCCCCTAAGAATATACCCAAGAAAAATCAGTACATATGTCCACACAAAAACTTGTATACAAATGTTCATACTGGCACTATTCATAATAGCACAAAAGTAGAAGTAACCCATATGTCCATCAACTGATGAATAAACAAAGTGTGGTAGGCCCATACAATGGAATATTATTCAGCAATAAAAAGGAATGAATGATAGACAGCCTAAAATATGTAAACCTTGAAAACACTGTGCTACGTGAAGAGCCAGTCATAAAAGACTGCATATTTAATTCCATTTATATGAAATGTCCAAAGTAGGCAAATCTGGTGTACAAAAACCAGACTGCTGGTTGCCTAGGACTGGAGGGAGGTGAGGGGGAATGATGGCTAATAGTTACGGGACTTCTTTTGGGAGTGATGGAAATGTTTTAAAATTTATCGTGGAGATGATCATACAACTCTGTGAGTACACCAAAAAAACCACTGAATTTACACTTCAAATGGATGAATTATATAGTATGTGATATATATCTCAATAAAGCTATTAAGAACAGGTACCTTATAAAAATGTATGGAAAAAGCACTAATCATTAAAAAAATGGACAAATTGGACATCATAAAAATGAGCTTTCTGCTCCTTAAAAGACACCATTCAGGTCCAGGCATGGTGGCTCACGCCTGTAATCCAAGCACTTTGGAGGCCAAGGCAGGCAGATCACCTGAGGTCAGGAGTTCAAAATCAGCCTCACCAATACGGTGAAACCCCGTCTTAAAAAAAAAAAAAAATGACACCATTTAGAAAAACAAACAACAAAAAAAAGCAAGAGTAGGGTGCCTGTAGTCCTAGTTACTCAGGAAGCTGAGGCAGAAGGATCCCTTGAGTCCAGGAGCTTGAGGCTACAATGTGCTATGACTGCATTGTGAATTGCCATTGCACTCCAGCCTGGACAATACAGCAAGACTTCATCTCTCTCTCTGTCTCTTTTTTTTTTTTTTTTTTTGAGTACCTTTTTGAGTCACGGTTTCATTCTGTCACACAGGCTGAAGCACAGTGATGTAATCTCAGCTCACTACAACCTCTGCCTCCTGGGTTCAAGCGATTCTCCAGCCTCAGTCTCCGGAGTAGCTGGGACCACAGCTACTCCATGCCTAGCTAATATTTGCAATTTTTGCAGAGACAGGGTTTTGCCACGTTGCCAGGCTGGTCTCAAACTCCTGAGCTCAAGTGATCCTCCCACCTCAGCCTCCCTAAGTGCTGTCATTATAGGCACCGTGCCCAGCCTTAAAGTGTGTGTACTTTTTTTCCCCAAGACAGAGTCTTGCCCTGTCACCCAGGCTGGAGTGCAGTGGCATGATCTTGGCTCACTGCAACCTCTGCCTCCCAGGTTCAAGCAATTCTCCTGCCTCAGTCCCAAGCAGCTGAGATTAGAGGTGCAACCCACCATGCCTGGCTTTATTTTTATTTTTTATTTTTTGTATTTTTAGGAGAGATGAGGTTTCACTATGTTGGCCAGGCTGGTCTCAAACTGGCTAGTCTCAAACTCCTGACCTCGTGATCTGCACAAACATCGATTGAGAACCTATTCCACACCAGGCTGTAGCTGAGCACCAGGAATACAATGATTAATAAAACAGATACAAGGACCAAGTACAATGGTACATGCCCATAATCCCTGCTACTCTGGAGGCTGGGGTGAGAGGATGCCTTGAGCCCAGCAGTGCAAGGCTGTAGTGTGTCTGTGAATAGCCCTAAGTTCCAGCTTGGGCAATCAAGTAAGACTCCATCTCTTAAATTAAAAATAAAATAAAAATAAAAATAAGGCCAGGTGTCATGACCCACACCTATAATCCCAGTACTTTGGGAGGCTGAGGTAGGCTGATCATGAATGATGGGATTACAGGCATGAGCCACTGCATTCCGGCCTGGGTGACAGAATGAGACTCTGTCTCAAAAAAAAAAGCAAGAAAAAAAAGGCTGGGTGCAGTGGCTTATGCCTGTAATCCCACCAGTTGGGAGGCTGAGGCAGGTGGATAACCCGAGGTCAAGAGTTCAAGACCAGCTTGGCCAACATGGAGAAACCATGTCTCTATTAATACAAAAATTAGCCAGGTGTGGTGGCACATCCCTGTAGTCCCAGTTACTCGGGAGACTGAGGCAGGAGAATTGCTGGAACCCAGGAGGTGGAGGTTGCAGTGAGCCAAGATTGTGCCACTGCACTCCAACCTGGGCAATAGAGTGGGACTCCGTCTCAAAAAATAAATAAACAAAATAAAATAGAGGGCCAGGTGTGGTCCCTCACACTTGTAATCCCAGCACTTTAGGAAGCCCGGAGTTTGAGACCAGCCTGAGCACCACCAGGTTGCCAAAGGAGGGGTGAACTGGCCCCAGATCGGAAACGGAGCAGGTCAAAACTCCGGTGCTGATCAGTAGTGGGACAGAGCCTGTGAATAGCCACTGCACTCCAGCCTGTGCAACATAGCGAGACCCTGTCTCTTAAAAAAAAAAAGAGAGAGAGAGAGAGAGAGAGACCAGCCTGAGTAAGATCCACATCTCTAAAAATTTTTTAAAAATTAGTCACGCATAGTGGCATGCACTTGTCATCCCAGCAGCTCAGGATGTTGAGGCGGGAAGATTGCTTGAGCCCAGGAGGTCAAGCCTTCAGTAAGCTGTGTTTGCATCCCTGTACTCCAGCCTGGGCAACAGAGCAAGACCCTGTCACCCTCTAAAAATTTTAATTTAAAAAATTCTAGAAAATAAAAAAAAACAGATTCCATCCTTATGTGGATGGTTTTGAGGGATGAAAAGAGACATTAAACAAATTGCTACATAGTATCTATGTGATTGCAAGTGTGACAATGCTACTTAGCTACAGTTGACAGTTGTCACATGGAATGTGGAGATGGTAATAGAGAAGGCCTGAGGGTTGGAGCTATGAATGATCTCTGCTTCATTTTTCTTAGAATCAAAGAGTCAGAATGGGGTTCCAAACAGGAATGTCAGACCAATGACCAGTGCAGGCTTGTCCCACCACTAAGGAGCAATGACATGTGGTGCCAGTAAAAGCTACTCAAGTCTTCAAAAACTGAGCCAAGATCTCCCTGGTGGTGGGGCCTAGTCATGCCTGGATAATAGAGGATAAACAAACAAATGATATAACCTCCAAGAACACTCATACACTAATACACAAACCCAAAACTGTCTCTCACTGTCTCTCTCTCTTTCACATACACTAACTCATGCTCATTTATGTATGTACAACTTACCATCATAATCATAATCCACACTCCCAGCCTCACACCTCCAAAGCCCCTATACACACCTCACACGAATACATACACACAGGCCACCGTACCAGGCTGGCTGTTGCTCCACTCCTCACTCTCTGGGGTGCTAGTGGTGGGCTGTCCCTCTGGATCCTTTCCTTCTTCTCGCTTCTCCTGTAGAAGGCAAGCCTGATACCAGCTTCTTGTCCTCATTGTTTGGGATGAAGTCTTAGCCTCTGATCCTGGCCCCGACCTGGCTCTCTGGCCATGTGGTGTTCTGCCCCAAACAGGCAGAATTTCTTCCAGGCCACCAGCTCCAGCAGACAACCCTTTTTCACTTGAGCACAGACTCATGCGAGCATGCACATCCTAATTAAAATGCCTGACTACCACTCTCCTTGTTATCCAGTAGAGAAACTGAGGACACAAAAACCTGCTTTGTGATCTTACATGCCCAACAGAATTCATGCTCTGTCCCTTCCAGCTTCTGCAGCAAGAGCCCTGTGCTCCCTGGCCTTTGGCCTAGCCACTGGACTCCAGTTATGGAGTATTCCAGCTGCCTGCATATCTACTTTGGTTGCTAGTTCACGTGACCAAGTTTTAACCTTGACATTAGACTGAGATGGGAGCTCTGGAAAATCAGGAGAGTGATTAATTCATTTCTCTCCAATCAAGTTTAGGACCTGACTCAGGATGGAACCCCAAAATACGATGAGTGAGTCATTATGAGTGTCTTCTCCGCCCCAGCTCCATAACCTGGATTGATGGAGGGGACAGTGGGAATTAAGGCAAGGCTATAGCTTCCCTCTCCCTTCCCCACTGCCCTCTTCCTACCATAGCCTCTGATTCCGACTCCTCATCTGATGGGCTCTGGTATTCCCTGCGCTTCCTCTTCTTCATGGGTTTGAGGAGCTCAGAAGCGCTGGTGGAGCCTGAGGCGTTCTCCACTATGACTGACCTAAGGAAGGGCCAGCCTTAGGGAAGGAACCACCCGCCCTGCACCACCCAGCCCCTTTCCTAACCCCTGAACAGAAATGAGGCTTTGGGGGCTGAAGGCAGAGCAAGTAGGGCTGCGACCTCCTCCCCTTACCGCTCCTGGAACAGCTGAGGGCAGCCATCATTAGAGGAACCAAGATCTGGACCCGCGGCTTGCTGAGGCCCGCACGCCTGGCACTGACAGGTGCTATCATCCTCTGGGGGTTCCTGAGAGGGATCTTCTGGAGGATTCTGGGGGTGGTCCTCTGCGGGGGCCAAATGGGCCTCAGGCCTCCCTCCTCATCACAGCCACACTCAGGATCCGCCCACGCCCCCTCAGGCCCTGCCTCCGCTTTGGTCCGTCTCCACACCAGATGGCCTTCTCCAACCTCCTCCACCCGAGGACCACCCCAGGCCCCGCCCCCGCCCCAGGTCTTCATGGAGCTCAGGCCTCACCCCACCCGCACAGGGCCCAGCTCAAGGCCTGGGGAGCAGGGCTCCTACCCGGCTGCCGGGGACCCTCCTCGCCATCTCCAGCCGGCGCCTCGCCATCTTTGTATTCGGTCACGCCTTCCCGCCGCAGCTCGGGGGTCGGAGGCTGCTCCACTGCCGCCATGTTCAGCGGCTTGTACTCGCTTATCCGGAACTGGAGCACGGGAAGGTCTGAGGATCGCGACTTCCGTATGGGTCCTTGACCCACCTCGGAGTCGGTGTCATGGTCCTCTCACTGCCTCATGCCAGCTCACGCCCCTCAGCAGGCCTCAAGACTCCAAGCCAGGGTGCCTCACTCCGAGCTATACTAGCCAAACCCTCATTCCAGGCCACGCCCCCAAGCACCTGCTGAGTCCAGTCCCAGGGTGCCCCACTCTAGGCCATGCCCCCAGGCTTCCACAGGCCCAGTCCCATGGTACCCTACTCTAAGCCACACCCCCAAACTCCCACACGCCCAGTCAGGGTGCCCCATTCTAAGCCACGCCCCCAGACACCCACAGGCCCAGTCCCAGAGTACCTCACTCCAAGCCACGCCCCCATGGTCCCTAGGGCCTCGGAATGCTTCAACTCAAGCCTTGCCCCTAGAGTCCCTCACTCAAAGCCCAGCCCTAGGGTCCATCATCTTAGCCAGCTTCCCCAACTTCCGTCTTAGGTCCTGCCTCCGGGCCTGCAAGCCCCGCCCCATGGCGGTGGTTTACAAAGCTTAGCCAATCCCCACAGACACTGACCCGCAGGCCGCTCCCAGGGGGCGGGGCCACAGCCTCTGTCCATTCCAGAAGCCGCACTGTGCTGGCGCTGGAGCTGGCTGGTCCAGCGCTAAGCTGCGGCAGGACGGTGGCAGGAACTGGTTCGCTGCCGGCCACTTGCTCCGGGACGCCCACGTGGATTGGCTCCCGGGGAAAGCAAGACACATCCAGGGCACTGCTGGGCAGGCTGAGGGTGGCCGAGCTGGCTGTAAACAGATATACAAATAAACACGACACGGGTGAGTCTAGTGGCCCTGCCTCAGTCCTGCCATGCATGTGTAGGCATGTGAAGGAAGGCAGGTGGAGAGTGAAAACGGTCATCCCTTCTCCAGGATCCACACTTGCTTGAACAAGTACAGACATGCTCTTCCTCCCTAGACTCCTACCCTACCTTGACCCACCTGGAATGATGAAGGCAGTTGCGGGCAGGTGAGGACCAGAACCGGGGCTGTCTCTGGCCACCAAGTGCACGCTGACCTCCCCTGTAGAAGGCCCCTTCAGTGTCCTCAGCATCTCCATTTCAGCATGCCCCTCCATCCTGTCAGGCCTACAAGCCAAACATAGCCCCCAGGGCGATCAGATGGGGACTTTTGTTATAGAAGCAATGGTGACATGAAGGGATGGGGTTCTTCGAGAAGCTGGCTACCTTCAAATCTGTAACCTGCAGAGAAAGGCCTCAGCCCTGTGGGAAGTAGGGTCCTTCAGAGACCAGCATCAGGTCTGGCTGCTGTTCTGGCCAGGCCCTGCACCTCCCCAGTGTCTGTAAGGATGGGCAGGGTGGCATATGTGAGGGTACTTAGTAAACTGTGATGTACAGAACCGACTCTGGGAAGCATGACTCAGGTCAAGGTTCTGTCTGCAATTGTCTTCAGAACATAGCCCAGGTCACATCCAAACTCACCTTTTTCTTGACCCCACCTCTCTCCCCACTAGAATCACTCCATCCTCCCTCTGGGGATTCAGAGACCTTAAGTATCAGGTTTTCCTTCATCCTTACAGTGTTCATCTTCCTGGGAGGTGGGATCTTTCCTGATCATGTTCTTTTATGGCCCTGTCCACCACTCCCTCCAACCCCAAGCACAGGGCGGGCAGTCAAACATCTGTTGAACAAATGTATGCATCTGAAGAGCATAAAAATGTAGTGTATGACAATGCAGTCAAGTCAGTATATGATTTTGTTTTAATAAAGCAAAGGCAGAAGAAGCATTTAATAGAGTTCATGCAATAGGTAAAGACAAAGACCTAGAGATACAAAGAATATACTTAATATCTATTTATTCAGCGCCTAAAATGTATTGACCACTGTCAAAATGTATTGAGCACTGTCTGGCATTTTCTGTGATAATGAGAATGTCTAATACCTAAGCTGTCCAACAAAATAGGCACTAGTCACATATGGCTACTGAGCACTTGAAATGGGCTATGATTGAGGAAGTGAATTTATTTTATTTTAATTAAATTTAAATAGTGACCAGTAGGTAGGTACAATGGTGGAGGACTGTAGTCCCAGTTCTCTGGAGGCTGACATGGAAAGACGGCTTGAGCCCAGGAGTTTGAGGCTAGCCTGGGCAACACAACAAGACCCTGTCTCTGACAATAAACAAATAGCAACAGTAGCCATGACTATAGCGAGACACTGTTTCTGACAATAAATAAATAAATAACGACAGTAGCCATGACTGTTGTATTGGACAGCACAGCTTTATACGTATTAAAATTGGCCTGTCGGTGCTACCTCCAAAACACTGAAGGTCTAACCACTTCTCTCCCTCTCCATTGCTGCCATGCTAGTCCCAGCCAACGTCAGCTCTCTTTGGACTTCTGAAATTGCCTTCTAACCCATCTCCCTGCTTCCTTTCCTGCACCCCTACAATCTACTCTCCAGTAAGAAAAGGCTTTAAAAACATAAACCAAATCACATCATTTCCCTGTCTAAATTCTTCAGTGGCTCTCTATTGCCCTTACAGTAAAATTAAAGTGCTTTGCCCTAGAAAATCTGACCCCTGCTTTTATCTCTGGTCTCATCCTTCATCATTCTTCCCCTGTTCTCTCAACTCAACAGACTCTGGTTTCCTTCTGTTGCTTTACCAACATTCCCATGTCACAGCCTTTGCCCTTGCTGTTTGTCCCCCTGGAATACCCTTCCCCAGGCTCTCTGCTTGACTGGCTCCTTCCCATCCTCCAGGCCTCAACTCAATAGTCACCTCAGAAGAGATCTTTCCTGACCAAGCAATTAAAAAAATTTTTTTTTGAGATAGAGTCTCACTCTGTTGCCCAGTCTGGAGTGCAGTGGTGCCATCTTGGTTCACTACAACCTGTCTCCTGGGTTCAAGCAATTCTCCTACCTCAGCTTGCTATCTGGGATTACAGGTGCACACCACATAGCCCAGCTAATTTTTGTATTTTAGTAGAGATGGCGTTTCACCACGTTGGCCAGGCTGGTCTGCAACTCCTGACTTCAGGTGATCCACCCACCTCAGCCTCCCAAAGTGCTGGGTTTACAGGCGTGAGCCATCAACCCCAGCCTGACCAAAGAATTTAAAGTAGCACACCCCTTCCCCATCCCACTACGCTCTGTCTCATTACTATTATATATTTCTTTCTTGCTCATCCTTCACTATAATCAACAGTGATCTTCATTTATTTTTGTGTTTGATCAGTCATCTTCACATAAATGCTGACTGTCTTGTTCACTGCTATATCCCCAACACTTAGTACCTGGCACATAGTAGGTGCTTAATAAGTACTTGTGTTGGATTTCAGTAACTTGAACTTGTTAATAAGAAACACTGCATGGGGCCAGCTTGGTGGCATGTGCCTGTAATCCCAGCTACTGGGGAGGCTGAGGTAGGAGAATCGCGTGAACCCGGGAGATGGAGGTTGCAGTGAGCCGAGATCGCACCACTGCACTCCAGCCTGGGTGACAGAGCAAGCCTCCATCTCAAAAAACAAACAAAAAAACACTGTATAGGCCCAATGCAGTGGCTCACACCTGTAATCCCAGCACTTTGGAGGCCGAGGTGGGAGGACTGCTTGAGCCCAGAAGTTCAAGACCAGCCTGGGCAACACAGGGAGACCCTGTCTCTATTAAAAAAATTAAAAATAAAAAGAAGCCAGGTGTTACAGTGCATGCCTGTAGTCCTAGCTACTCCAGAGACTGAGGTAGGAAGATTGCTGGAGCGCAGGCCAAGGTTGCAGTGAGCCATGATCTCACCATTGTATTCCAGTCTAGGTGACAGAGCAAGATACTGTCTCTAAAGAAAGAAAAAAATTAGCGGGGTTCAGTGGCTCACGCCTGTAATCCCAAAACTTTGAGAGGCTGAGGTGGGTAGATCACCTGAGGTCAGGAGTTCGAGACCAGTGTGACCAACATGGTGAAACCCCATTGCTACTAAAAATACAAAAAAATTAGCCAGGCGTGGTGGCAGACACTTGTAATCCCAGCTATTTGGGAGGCTGAGGCAAGAGAATCGCTTGAACCCGGGAGGTGGAGGTTGCAGTGAGCCAAGATCACACTACTGCATTCCAGCCTGGGTAACAAAGCAACAGAACAAGATTCCACCTCAAAAAAAAAAAGTAAAAATTATAAAACATAATTCCCTGAATATCAATTCCAATTTGTTTGCTCTGCACAGCTGAATGGTACTTGTACCATTTTAAATACCTTTACATAGAGTTAGACAAGGCGTGGTAGCTCATGCCTGAATTCCCAGCACTTCAAGAGGTCAAGGTGGGTGGATCAGTTTAAGCTCAGGAGTTGGAGACCAGCCAACATGGTGAAACCCCATCTCTACAAAAAGTACAAAAGTTAGCTGGGCAGGACAGGCACTATGGTTCACCCCTATAATCCCAACACTTTGGGAGGCTGAGGTGGGCAAATCAGTTGAGGCCAGGAGTTCAAAACCAGCCTGGGCAACATGGTGAAACCCCATCTCTGTCTCTACCAAAAATACAAAAAATTAGCTGGGCATGGTAGCACACGCCTGTTATCCCAGCTACTCAGGAGGCTGTGGCAGGAGAATCAACTGAACCAGGAGGTGGAGGTTGCAGTGAGCCAAGATCGCACCATTGTACTCCAACATGAGCAACAGAGTGAGTCCTAAAAAACAAGCGGCCGGGCACGGTGGCTCAAGCCTGTAATCCCAGCACTTTGGGAGGCCGAGGCGGGTGGATCACGAGGTCGAGAGATCGAGACCAACCTGGTCAACATGGTGAGACCCCGTCTCTACTAAAAATACAAAAAATTAGCTGGGCACGGTGGCGTGTGCCTGTAATCCCAGCTACTAGGGAGGCTGAGGCAGGAGAATTGCCTGAACCCAGGAGGCGGAGGTTGCGGTGAGCCGAGATCGCGCCATTGCACTCCAGCCTGGGTAACAAGAGCGAAACTCCGTCTCAAAAAAAAAAAAAAAAAAAAAAAAAAAAGCCGGGCACGGTGGCACATGCCTGCAATCCCAGCTACTCAGGAGGCTGAGGCTGGAGAATCACTTGAATCCAAGGGGCAGCGGTTAGTGAGCCAAGATCATGCCACTGCACTCCAGCCTGTCTCAAAAAATAAATAGAGTTAAGTTAGTCTTTTTATTCTAAACACTGGCAGTTAAGAGTGAATGTGGTTACTTCTGAAAGAATTTTACTCTGGTCAAAACCTATCACATTTCAGGTCTTTTGAAGAAGCTGGATTTGAAGATGGCCTTTCTGTTTGGGTTTGCTGCCTTTTTTCCAGCAAACATTGGAGGACCAAGTACGTGTCAGCACCATTCTGTGCTCTGGGGTGGTTACAGTCACAAACATGACAAAGTGCTCTCATAAAGTTTATATTCTGGAGATAATGGATGAGATCGGGGCTGGAAGTATAAATTTAAAGACCAGCATGTATAGCTGGCATTTAAAACCACAGACCTGGGGCAAGGTCTGGTGGCTCATGCCTATAATCCTAGCACTTTGGGAGGCCAAGGTGGGAGGATCACTTGAGCCCAGGAGTTTGAGACCAGCATGGGCAACATAGTAAGACATTTCCTCTACAAAAAATTTTTTAGAGAAGGAAAAATTTTGTAGGAAAGGAAGGGAAAGGAAAGGAAGAAAGAAAGGAAAGGAGAGAAGGGAAGGAGGAAGGGAGGGAGGGATGAAGGAAAGAAAACCATGTAGCTGAGTATAAAGAAAACAGTGGGAAAGGAAAGGTGGAAGAAAAAAGGAAGGCAGGCAGGAAGGCAGAAAGGAACGGAGGATGGGAGGGAGGGAAGGAAACCACAGAACTGAGTATAAAGAAAACAGTGGGGAGCAGGAGGAAAAAAAAAAAACTGGGAAGCTTGGAGCACACCCACATTTACAGGTTGGGAAGAGGAAGAGGGTCTAGCAAAAGAAACTGAGAAGGAGTCTGCCATGAAGTAAGAGGGGACTCAGAAGAACCTGGGTTTCTGGTGGACACTGAAGAAAGTTTTCAGTCTTAGGCTGTCGGCCTCTCTTGGCTCTGAGCCGAGGGAGCTACCTCACTTGAAGGCTCTCCTGGAAACAGCCAGCCAGTGACGAGTTGCTCTGAGGTATAAAGACTCCCCCCGCCCTTGCCTTACTTTGGAACACCTCTGCAGGGCTATCTCGGTTCCAAAGCTTCCAGTTTCAGGCCTCTAGGTTCTCAGAGGCCTCTGCTGAGACGACATCAGCAGTTTGGCTTCTTCCTCCGCCCAACCCGTCTTCATTCCCCTACTGGTGATATTCGCAAGAGCACTCCAAAAAACCTACTCAAATCTTGCTGTTGGAGTCTGTTTCCAGGGGACTGGACCTAAAACAACCATTGCAGCCCCGGCCCAGAGCTGTGCACATAGCAGATGCTCAATAAATATTGGTTGAGTGTGTCCATCTGTATTTTCTCTTGTTGTCTGACAAGGTTTCCTCAATCCCTGGCCTTCCAAGGCCTTGTGTACAAAAATGCCCAATAAATGCCCTCACTATAGGTGTTGGGTGGCGAGTAGATCCCTCGACAGACACCCAAAAAACAACACACTGCGAGGCTGAGCGCCAAAAACGTGGGACCTCGGCCGCGCCCCTCGCCGCAGCTGCTGCCCGGACGTGGGAGGGGACCGAAGAGGCCCTGAGGGCTGGGTTCTTGGATCCGGCTCCACCACCCGCCTCCCGGGGCTGTATAGGCAAAGGCGGGCAGGGCGGTCACTGATCCGACAGCTCTGCAGAACGGTTACTTTTTAAAACGCCAAAATGGCGGAATTCTTTTTATTCTTTCTCTTTATGACAAAAAAGGGGGGGAATAAAAAGAGAAAGAAAAAAATTCCATTATAAAAACCGAAAATTAATGACAGGAAAGTTTGCCAAATAACCCACTTCACAAGAAAACCAAACCCAGCCCTCCACACTTCCTTTCCATTAATGAAAAACTCTTAATTGATTGCAGATCTCCAAACACGCAGCCTCCGCCCTCCTCGGCCCTCTGGATAGCAGCCCGAAGCCACGCCGCAGGGTCAGCTGGGCCGGGAGCTCCGCACCCGCCCGGCCCCCTCCGCGCTCCGCCCCGCCCCGACCGCTCCCTCCGGCGTTTCCCGAACCTCCTCCACAGCCCGCGCTGCCTGTCCGAGGCGCTCCGAAGGATCCAGGCGCTCGGAAGGATCGAGGCGCGGGGCTGCAGACCCGAGTCCTCGCCACCCTGGGCGGAGCAGGGTGGCGCGGTGCCCAGGGACCGCAGGGTCCGAGCCCACGCGCCGCGGGGTGCTTACCTGTCCCGCCAGCCGGTGGCCGCCCAGCGCCTAGCTCTGGTCCGAGCCGGGCGCCGCGCGCCTGCGCGCTTGGGGGGGCGGGTCCGCCTCCCTGCAGGACGCAGAACGCGAGGCCAGCGCGCCGGGCACATCTGCCGGGCCCAGGCCCAAGCTTCGCGTGCGCCCGCGCCCCCTTGCCTGCCTTCGAGGCCCTGGTTTTGCACGCCTCATCCCCCTCTCCCTAGGACCGGTTTGCTGCGCTGGCCTTGAGCGTCGAGATTTTTCCTGCCCCGCAACTCCTGTATCACAGCTAGTAGAGCGCGGAGGGGGCGGGGGCGCAGGGACCTCGGAGCTCTAAGAGAGAGCGAGGAGGGCTACCGAGCTGAGTGGTTGGTGACCAAAGACGAGGCTGCCCCCGGGCACGCACCCCAGCTGAGTGTCTGCTCTGTCCAACGCCTTCCCACCGCGCCTGCCCTCCTCCTGAAGGAGGGGAGCTCAGGAGCCTCAGAAAACTGCCTCAGGAAGGGTGAAGGGCACCTGCGCCCGGAGGGAAGGAACCCTCGTGCGAGGGCTCTGGACCTGACCCTGCCCGGCATCAAGGGCGGCGTTAGCGGTGTCTGCTTTTGGGTGACCCCACTGCCACGGGCCGGGGAACACCACTATCCCCTTGGTCCTCCATTTCGACCTGTGTCAAGACCATCACCTGCTTCATGGCGTATGGTCGTTTTCAGTTTGGGTTCCTGGGGTGCTGTGCAGTCACTGCTCCTCTCTGCTTCAGTTTGACTGATCTCTTTGCCTCCACCTGATCTCTCTAATTAACCAAATCTCCTTGTTATTGGTTCTGGTAACACAAGATACCTGTCTCACTTACATGTACCACATATCACTTCACATAGATTTTAGTAATTCATGAGGCTAAGAGGTTTCAAGCTCCAAGAGGGAAGGAAACATTAGTTTTTGTATTCCTAGTACCTATCTATCCCAGAGCCGGACACAGAGTGGATACTTTTTTTTTTCTTACTTTATTAAAATACTGAGTTTTATTTCACATGTATATTTTTGTCTCCCCACCATTTCCATGTCTGACCACCACTACTACTATGTCCTATCATAACATTCCATACATACTTAAAACCAAGCAAAGGGTGGAGTTCCATCTTTAAAAACTACAGGCATTTTGGACAACACATTCTTGGCAATGGAATCTCGACAACATTTATCAAATGCGGTAGGGAAAATTCTCACTCTGCATTATAAAAAGGACAGCCAGATATCAACTGTTACAGAAATGAAATAAGACGGAAAATTTTTAACAAATTGTTTAAACTATTTTCTTAAAGAGACTTCCTCCACTGCCAGAGATCTTGAATAGCCTCCTGGTCAGTCATCCGGAAGCAATTCTTCACATAATTGATGAACTTGGCTTCCACTTTGGGAAGAGAACCACCTTTTTCTATACTTGCTTGCATTTTTGCTTTAATGTCTTCTACAGAACTAGGTCCTTTTGGTGTTTTAGGAGTTTTTTCCTGTTTTTTGAAGGATTCTTGTCCTTTTGATCTTGGTGTTGATGATGGTTTTGAGTCTTTTCCATTCTGATTTGACTTTTGTGCATTTTTGACTGGAGTATCGCGTATAGATTTCTTCACTGGCACTTTTTCTTCAGTTTCCTCATCATCGAAATCATCATCATCATCTTCATCGTCATCATCATCTTCATCAGCAGCAAGTTTTACTTTTTTCTGTGGAACCTTGCTACCACCTCCACGGGCAGACCGCTTTCCAGACATACTTAAGAGTTTCACATCCTCCTCCTCCTCATCTTCTGACTCTGCATCTTCCTCCACAGCTACTAAGTGCTGTCCACTGATATGCACCGGCCCTGAACCACACTTCAATCGTAAGACCACCGGTGGTGTGATTTCAAAGACCCCAAGGGAAACCATTGGCTGTACAGACATTTTCAAAGTTGCCAGTGTTACTTTAATTGGACTGCCTTCGTAATTCATTGCCTCTGCTTCAACAATGTGCAATTCGTCCTTTGCACCAGCTCCTAAACTGACCGTTCTTAAAGATAACTGGTGCTCATTTTTATCATTATCCACCTTAAAGTGATAATCTTTGTCGGCCTTTAGTTCACAACCGAAAAGATAGTTCTGGGGCCTCAGGGGGCTCATGTCCATGTCCATCGAATCTTCCATCGGGTGGCGACACGCACTTACGTGGAAGAGAAGGCGGACGGAGATAAACGACCACTGCTCAAAAGAACAGCCGCTCAGGACGGACTCACACCAGGGCACAGAGTGGATACTTAATAAATATCTGTTGAGTGACTAAATGATGCACTGTATGTAGATGAAAATGGGCGACTTTTGGTACAGTCCACCATCCAGCCCCCTTCCCCACACCAATGACTTAATTTAATCCCTTGGTTTTTTGTTTTTTTGAGATGGGGTCTGGCTATGTTGCCCAGGCTGGAGTGCAGTGGTTATTCACAGGTGCGATCCCACTACTGATCAGCACGGGAGTTTTGACCTGCTCCGTTTCCAACCTGGGCCAGTTCACCCCTCCTTAGGCAACCTGGTGGTCCCCCGCTCCCGGGAGGTAACCATTTTGATGCCAAACTTAGAGCAAACGCCTGATCAGCATAGCACACTACAGCCCAGTCCTCCTGGCCTCAAGCGATCCTCCTACCTCAGCCTCCAGAGTAGCTGGGACTACAGGCACTCCCCACCCCACCAACTAATCCCTTGTTTTTACAAAAAAGGAAATTGAGATCTACTTGGCTTTAAGTCATGGCCAGGGGTCAGACCTCAGGCTCCTGACTCCCTCCCAGGCCAGGTGAGAAAAGGGTTCCTAAAGAAATGTAGGCAAATTCTCCAAATTGCTGTGATCAACAGGTTTAAATTTATGCAGAATTTAACTATTCTGGTTACCACGCCAACGCATTGCATGTGTTCTTCCTTGCTGCAATGTCAGTTTTTAATCACATCTCATATTATTGGGAACAGGATTGCATCAGTGAAGGATGCTGGTTGCCATAACAATGGATGCCTCTTTCTACACATTGATACACACACAACCATCCGCTCACTTTTCTCTTATTTCAACCCAGACTGTGTTTGATCTAGATTCCAAAGGTTTATTTTAAGTATTCAGAAGATTAAAAGAAAGTAGTGAACCTGCACAAACACATGGATTCTCAATAACAAAGGCATCTTTTAGATGGTGATTAAGACAGACAAGTGGAATTTGAGCTAGCAAGACCTAGAAACAAACTAACACGGATGTGAGTCACTAAGACATTATTTTTCTGCCTATTGACAGTATTTTTGTGGCTGACACCTACAATCCCAGCACTTTGGGAGGCTGAGGTGGGAGGATTGCTTGAGCCCAGGAGTTTGAGACCAGCCTGGGGCAACATGGCAAAATCCTGTCCCTACAAAAAAAAAAAAAAAATTAACTGAGTGCACAACTGTAGTCCTCCCTAGCTACTCGGGAGGCTGAGGTGAGAGGATCGCTTGAGCCCAGGAGATCAAGCCTGCAATGAGCCAGGAGTGTACCACGGCACTCCAGTCTGGGCAACAGAGAGAAATCCTGTCTAAACAAACAAACAAACAATCCCCACCCGCTCCAGAAACAACAACAACAACGCCAGCATTTGGCGGTCTTGATACCTGGCTTATTTGTTTGGATACCTTCAGGAGTCGTGCAAACGAATCAGATACCAAGACCACCAAATACTGGGGTGAAGAGCTGCTCCCACGTTAATATGATCTGGGGAAGTTTCTGCCTCAGGTAGCCAGTTTCCCCTTCCAGTACCAGTCTGCCTTCAGGAGCAAGTAAGCAATTCCAATCCTCCCCTCAAGTGACAGCCCCCTCTTTTACAAGTTAACAGCCCCCATTGTCTTCTCCATGTTAACCCCCTGCGTGGACCCAAAATTTTCAAATGCTGATGAGTCAAAGCACTGAGAAAGCTGTTTGGGCCAGGTATAATGGCTCACACCTGTAATCCCAGCAGTTAGGCCAAGGTGGGAGGATTGCTTGAGGCCAGGAGTTCAAGACCAGCCTGGTCAACATAGTGATGTAACAGAAAAAGTTCCCTTATCACCCTAGAAGGGTGTGTGACATGGAGAGTGACTGGCTTCTTTCATGCCCTGCAGCTCCAACCCTAGGGGGAGTATATAAACAGGAAGGTCAGGGAGCCTGAGCTCCAACCCCACAGCAGCATCTGGAGTTGAGCGTTTACAGCTCCTGAAGCCCCAGCAGGAATGTGTTACAGTGTGCTCTTCAGTTTAGACGTTGGCTATTTTAATCAGCTCAGTTAGACCCTCTGCCTTATCGAAAGGACAGAGGGTGTTGTGTATCCTGGGTTCTTGCCCTAGGGTGCTGGAAAAATCAGATTACTCATGGGCTTGGAGAATGAGTGCAAGGTTTATTGAATGGTGGAGGTAGCTCTCAGCAGATGGATGGGGAGCAAGAAGGGGGTTGGAGTGGGAAGGTGGTCTTCCCCTGGAGTTGCACCACTCAGTGGCCAGGCTCTCCTTGGACCACCCTCGGCTGAATTTCCCTCGGCATCCGAGTCATTCTGCAGTTGATGGCCTGTCAGGGTCTGTGTGTTCTTTTTCTGATGTGTTCCTCTTGACATACAGCCACTCGTATGTGTGCCCACTAGGGTCTTAGGGTTTTTACAGGCACAGGATGGGGGGTGTGGTGGGCTAGAGTGGTCTTGGAAAATGCAACATTTGGGTGCAAAAACAGGAGTGCTTGTCTTCATCTAAGTCTGTGGGTGGGGCCTTTGCCAGGGACCCTGCCTTTCTCTACCCAGCACTTCCCTGCCAACATCCTGTATCAGTGAGACACCTCCTCCTGTCTCTACAAAAAATTTAAAAATTAGTTGGGTGTGATGGCATGTGCCTGTAGTCTTGGCTACTTGGGAGGCTGAAATGAGAGGATTTGAGGCTGAGATGGGAGGATTGCTTGAGCCCAGGAAGTCAAGGCTGCAGTGAACTGTGATCATACCACTGCACTCCAACCTGGGCAATAGAACAAGACCCTTTCTGTAAAACAAACAAACAAACAAAACAAAACAAAACAAAACTGTTGTTTCTAAGGAACTCACACCATTCTGTTCCTAGAGTAGAGTTTAATTCACCATTGAGACTGTCTACAGATTTTTAGGGAAATTATCAGGATGTGCTCTTTATGTATAAAAACACTTCTGGTTGCAACAATGTCAGACTGAGCTAGTATGGAAGCTTTTTAAAAAAAATTAATAATAACTATTTTTATCTTTTAAATATAGTTACAAAAAAATAGAGACAGGGTCTCCCTATGTTTCCCAGGCTGGTCTCAAACTCCTAAGCTCAAGGGATCCTCCTGCGTTGGCCTCCCAAAGTGCTAGGATTACAGGCATGAGACACCATGCCTGGCTGGGAACCTTTTCTAATACAAACACCAAAAACCCTCCCTATTATATTACAAGAAAGGAAGCAAGCAAGCACACAGGGAAAGACAGTAAATTCATTGCTGAAAGTGTAAGAGGAATCATCAGGAGTCAAAAACAGAAAGGGAACCAGAGCAACAAGATGTGGCCTGATTCTCTCTTGTCCTGGAGGTGGTTGTTGGATCCAGACAGGACCCAGCTGCTAGAGACTTAGGTTTTACCACACACATAATGACGGCAAATGGAATCTTGGGTCCATGTGGTCCTGAGAGTCGGAACTGAAGCTGGTGTATAAACACCGGACGGCCAGGTGTAGTGGCTCACACCTGTAATCCCAGCACTTTGAGAGAGGCTGAGGCGGGAGGATTGCTTGAGTCCAGGAATTTGAGATCAGCCTTGGCAACAAAGTGAGACCATGTCTCTATAAAAAGTAAAAATATTAGCCGGGCATGATGACATTCCTGTGGTTCCAGTCACTTGGGAGGTTGAGGCAGGAGGATCGCTTAAGCCTGTAATGAGCCATGTTTGCCCCTCTGCACTCCAACCTGGGCAAAAGAATGAGGCACTGTCTTAAGGAAAGGGTGACCAGGTGCAGTGGCGCATGTCTGTGATCCCAGCAATTTAGGAGGCCGAAGTGGGAGGATTACCTGAGGTCGGGAGTTCAATACCAGCCTGACCAACAGGGAAAAATTTCGTCTCTACTAAAAATACAATAAATTAGCTGGGCATGGTGGTTCATGCCTGTATTCCCAGATACTCGGGAGGCTGAGGCAGGAGAATCGCTTGAACCCAGGAAGTGGAGTTTGTAGTGTGCTGAGATCATGCCATTGCACTCCAGCCTGAGCTACACCAGTGAAACTCCATCTCAAAAAATAAATAAAATAAATAAAAGACTGCATACTCTTCCCAAACTATATATTCATTGAAGAGAGTTCCTGAAAAACTCAGTACAACAGTCCAGAGAAATAGGAAGCTTGTCTCTGCCCGGGATGCACAGAAGTGAGGATCAGGACTAGTCAATGAAAAAATCAAAACCCTAAGCCTACACTGTGAATGGGTTTGGGAACCCTATTTGTAGATTAGATTTGTAGGGATTTGTGCTGCCTTCCTGGTATTGATATCTTCAGCTAAGAAAGCAATGCAAAAATTGGTCCTGGGCAAGTAATACCCATGCCATGCACAACTCCTGTATAAAGACATCATTACAACCCAAGCCAAATGGGATGCTCACAATAGAAAAATACGAAGTATTAAACAAACAAACATACAACAACAACAAAAAAGAAAAACACAAAGTGATCAAGGAAATGAGGTCGGGTACAGTGGCTCAAACCAGCACTTTGGGAGGTTGAGGTGGGTGGATCACGAGGTCAAGAGATCAAGACCATACTGGTCAACATGGTGAAACCCCGTCTCTACTAAAAATACAAAAAATTAGCTGGGAATGGTGGCACGTGCCTGTAATCCCGCTACTCAGGAGGCTGAGGCAGGAGAATTGCCTGAACCCAGGAGGCAGAGATCGCGGTGAGCCGAGATCGTGCCATCGCACTCCAGCCTGGGTTACAAGAGCGAAACTCCGTCTCAAAAAAAATAAATAAATAAAGTAGTCAAGGAAATGATCTACTATATTTAGTCATCAGCAGACCCAATAAACAGGAAAATTAGCACCCACAATAACTCAAGACAATATGCACAATTCATAGAGATTGTAAAATGAATGTGGGCTGGGTGCAGTGGCTCATGCCTGCAATCCTAGCACCTTGGGAGACCACAAGGCAGGAGAATCACTTGAGGCCAGGAGTTGAAGACCAGACTGGACAACATAGCAAGACCTTGTCTTTCAAAAACAAGAACAAGAAACAAAAGCAAATATGTTAAAACTATTTTAAAAGGAATGGGAATCACAGAAGAATTTGGAGAAACTGAAACCCTCGTGCACTTTGGTCAGAATGTAAAATGTAGCTGCTATGGAAAACACGATGGGAGGTAGTGGTGGAGGGACCTCTTACAAAGTGCCTAGAATTAGTAGTCACCTTAATAGTTTAACATATACAGAGATAAAAAATGATTAGTATATGTAAAAGGTGAAAGTGATTAGTATATGTAAAAGAAGTCACTCATTTAAAAGGACTGGGGGTCAAGAACTTCAGCTTCTGGCAAAGCTGGAATAAAGGGGACTAGATTTACTCTTTCTACTGAAACTGAGAAAAGGGAAATCGCATAACAATCTGAAGACACTGGCCAACAAAAGACATATTCTTCTTTCTTTTCTTTTTAGAGGCTTAGTCCATTTTCATACTGCTATGAAGACATATCCAAGACTCGTTAATTTATAAAGGAAAGAGTCTTCATTGACTCACAGTGCAGCATGGCTGACATCTCAGGAAACTTAAAATCACAGTGGAAGGCAAGGGGGAGCAAGGTCTTCTTCACAAAGTGTCAGGAAGGAGAAATGCCAAGTGAAGGGGAAAGAGCCCCTTATAAAACCATCAGATCTCATGAAAATTGACTCACTATCATAAGAACAGCATGGCGGAAACCACCCCTATGATTCAATTACTTCTCCTCCCTCGACACATGGGGATTGTGGGGATTATGGAGATTACAATTTAAGATAATATTTTGGGTGGGGGCATAGCCAAACCATACCAGAAACAGTCTCATTTTGTTACCCAGGCTGAAATCCAGTGGCATGATCATAGCTCACTGCAGCCTTGACCACCTGGGCTCAAGCGATCTTCCCATCTCAGTATCCCAAATGTCTGGGACTACAGGCATTTGCCACCACCCCCAACTATTTTTTAAAATTATTTTATGTTGCCTAGGCTGGTAGAATAGAAATTCTTGAAAGATGGGAAATAATCAAGGTGATCCCCATGATTGCTGGAGAAATTTTGGCAGCTGAGGCAATCCAGGTGGAGCCTGGCAGCCTCACTGAATTGAGGAGATGGAGCTAGAAGTCCAGTGGGGGCAAGACAGCTGGAGTTGACAGGAAAGAGTACTGGAAAGGAAAGCAATGTACGAGAAGATGCTGGAGAACTGTAGACAGCCCTGGCCTTGAGTATCAGTTAAGTACTAATCAGCACATGTGACATAAATACCTGAGCCTAAGGGAAGAACAGGCCGAAAGGGTTAGAGAAAACAATTTCTACAGCTTCCACCACCCCAGTGAAAAATCTCGATTCATGAGCAATCAGAGGGAGTTCTGAGTGCTTGCTAGCAGGGAAAAAATTAAGCCTACACAAAAAAACACCACTCTGGTCTTAGTCTTAGTTAAAAAGTTGAAAAAGACAAAGTTTTAAAACAAGACCCAGTCGGGAGCGGTGGCTCACGCCTGTAATCCCAGCACTTTCGGAGGCTGAGGCGGAAGGATCACCTGAGGTTAGGAGTTTGAGACCAGCCTGACCAATATGGTAAAACCCCATCTTTTAAAAAAAAACCAAAAAGAAAAACAAAACAAGACCCAAGAGAATCAAACTATTTCCAAGTATGTTAACCACATCCCAGGTAAAAACCTTAAAAATATTTAGAAATACACAGATATTCAGCACCTAACAAGGTAAAAATTACATCTGGCATTCAATTAAAAATCACCAGGCATGCAGAGCACAGTGGCTCATGCCTGTAATCCACTTTGGGAGGGCAAAGCAGAAGGATTGCTTGAGCCCAGGAGTTTGAGACCAGACCTGGGAAATGGCAAGACCCCGTCTCCACAAAAAATAAAAAAAAATTGGCCAGGGGTGGTGGCTCACACCTGTAATCTCAACCCTTTGGGAGGCCCAAGTGGGCAGATCACTTGAACCCAGGAGTTGAAGACCAGCCTGAGCAACATGGTAAAACCCTGTGTCTAAAAAATATTATAAAAATTAGCCAGGCTACTTTAGAGACTGAGGTGAGAGGATTACTTGAGGCTGGAAGGTGGAGGCTGCAGTGAGCCATAATGTCACCACTGCACTCCAGCCTAGGAAACAGAGCTAGACTCTAATACAATAATAATAATAATAATAATAATAATATAACCAGGCATAAATTGGGCGAGGTGGTACATGTCTATAATCCTAGCTAGTCAGGAGGCTGAGAATATGATTTGAGCCCAGGAGTTTAAAGCCAGACTAGTCAACATAGTGAGACCCTGTGAAAAAAAAATTACCAGACTTCCAAAGAAGCAGGAAAATATGATCTATAAGGAGGAGATAAAAGAATTGGTAGATAAGGATTTAAAAACAGTTATTATATATAATCAAAAAGGAAATGAACAAAAATAAATAAATAAATGGAAACAGTTATTATAACTATACTCCATATGCTCAAGACGCTAGAGGAAGAATTGAACATGTTAAACAGAAACATAGAAGATATCTGTACTCAGAAGTCAGTACAAAAAAAAAGAAACATAGAAGATAATTTTTTTTTTTTTTGAGACAGAGTTTCGCCGTTACCCAGACTGGAGTGCAATGGCACGATCTCGATCTCGGCTCACAGCAACCTCTGCATTCTGGATTCAAGCAATGCTCCTGCCTCACCCTCCCAAGTAGCTGGGATTACAGGCATGCGCCACCATGCCCAGCTAATTTTTGTATTTTTAGTAGAGACGGGGTTTCACCATGTTGACCAGGATGGTCTCGATTTCTTGACCTCGTGATCCACCTGCCTGGGCCTCCCAAAGTGCTGGGATTATAGGCGTGAGCCACCACGCCTGGCCAGAAGATAATTTTTAAAAGACCCAAATTGAACTTATAGAGATAAAAAATACAATGTTTGAGATGAGAAATATACAGGATTCATCTTATAGTTCCAAAAATGAAAAGAAAAACAAAGCAAAGCACATTGATGGGCATTAATCAAAGGGCAAAGGAAACATGTGCTGCAAATGACTACCATTGGAATAATTTGCACGACAAAATAAAGTGATATTAAATTATCAGCTAAAGAATAAATAAGGGCCGGGCGCGGTGGCTCACGCCTGTAATCCCAGCACTTTGGGAGGCCGAGACAGGTGGATCACGAGGTCAAGAGATCGAGACTATCCTGGTCAACATGGTGAAACTCCGTCTCTACTAAAAATACAAAAAATTAGCTGGGCATGGTGGCGCATTCCTGTAATCCCAGCTACTCGGGAGGCTGAGGCAGGAGAATTGCCTGAACCCAGGAGGCGGAGGTTTCGGTGAGCCGAGATCGCGCCATTGCACTTGAGCCTGGGTAACAAGAGTGAAAGTGCGTCTCAAAAAAAAAAAAAAAAAAAGAATAAATAAATACCTAGGAGTCTATACTGATATAACAACGATTGATTGAATAAATTAATAAACAGGGAGATGAGACAAATTTTCCATTCAGAGGGATTCTCATCCAGAGGGATTCCCATGCAGAGCGAATAGAGTAGATACTCCACCCTAAAGAAAAGAAAGCATAGACCGGGCGCGGTAGCTCACGCCTATAATCCCAGCACTTTGGGAGGCCGAGGCGGGTGGATCACGAGGTCAAGAGATCGAGATCATCCTGGTCAACAAGGTGAAACCCTGTCTCTACTAAAAATACAAAAATTAGCTGGGCATGGTGGTGCATGCCTGTAGTCCCAGCTACTCAGGAGGCTGAGGCAGGAGAATTGCTTGAACCCAGAAGGCGGAGGTTGCGGTGAGCCAAGATTGTGCCATTGCACTCCAGCCTGGGTAACAAGAGCGAAACTCCGTCTCAAAAAAAAAAAAAAAAAAAAAAGAAAGCATAATTCCCCACTTGTCTTAGTCTGTTCTGTGGTGCAGTAACAGAATACCACAGACTGGACAATTTATAAACAGTAGACGGTTATTTGGCTTACGATTCTGGAGGCAGGGAAGTCCAGGGGCATCTAGTGAAGGCCTTGTGTGGCATCATAACATGGCAGAAGGGAAAGCAAACACTGATAAAGAGAGGACATTTGGCTGAACTCAACTTTTTACAAACATTTTTTAAAAGATAGGGTCTTGCAGCTGGGCGTGGTGGCTCACATCTGTAATCCCAGCACTTTGGGAGGCCAAGCTGGGTGAATCATCTGAAGTCAGGAGTTCAAGACCAGCCTGGAATAGTAAAACCCCCGTCTCTACTAAAAATACAAAAAAATTAGCCAGGTGTGGTGGCAGACACCTGTAATCCCTGGGAGGCTGAGGCAGGAGAATCACTTGAACCTGGGAGGCGAAGGTTGCAGTGAGGCGAGATTACACCACTGCACTCCAGCCTGGGGACAATCGACAGAGCAAGACTCCTCTCAAATTAAAAAAAAGGGTAGGGTCTCACTATGTTACCCAGGCTGGAGTGCAATGCAATTACTGTTCACAAGATTCACAGCACATTACAGTCTTGATCTCCTAGGCTTAAGCAACCCTCCTGCCCTAGCCTCCCAAGTAGCTGGGACTATAGGTTCTTACTCAACTGATGCTCAGCTTCATCCTTTTTATCAGAAACCCACTCTTGTGTTAGTTAACCCACTCCTGAGATAACAGTGATAATCCTCCTCACCTAATCACCTCTTGAAGGTCCTGCCTCTTTATTACATTGGTAATGAAATTTCAACAGGAGTTTGGGAGGGGACATTCAAACCGTAGCACCACTCCTCAAGTGTGGGTTGCACATAGTGACTTCCTTCGAAAGAGTATACAGTATGGCAAGGGATGGGGAGGGAGATAAGTAACTTTACAGTGTGGATATGGCTATATGTTATCCAGAACATCAGCAACTCTGATAGATTTTCTACTGGGCTTTGGAAATATACTGTTGCACTTACATTTGTGAAAAAATACGTCTATATCCACTAGGAGAATTTGCGTCAGTGAGGGCCAAAGTCTCAATTATTTCCTTTTCCCCTACCCTGCTAAATATCTGAAACTTGCTCTCAATATAACCTTAGAATTCATGTCTTATGATGATGCTGAGGAACCCGTTGGAAAATATTGAGCTGTATTAATTTTCTATTGCTGCTATAGCAAGTTACCACAAAATTAGTGCCTTAAAACACCTAACATACATTTATTATGCCATAGTTCTGGAGGTCAGAAGTCCGAAATGGGTTTACTTGGCCGTAAGGTGTCAGCAGGGCTGCATTCCTTTCTGAAGGCTCTAGGAGAGAATACAGTTTCTTGTGTGTTCTGGCTTCTAGAGGCTGTCTACATTCATTGGTTTGTGGCCCCTTTCTCCATTGTCTCAGTTATCAATGGCCTGGACAATATGGTGGAACCCCATCTCTACTAAAAGTAAGAAAAGTAGCTGGCCATGGTGGCAGGCACCCGTAATCCCAGATACTCAGGAGGCTGAGGGAGGAGAATCACTTGAATCCAGGAGGCGGGGGTTGTAGTGAGCTGAGATTGAGTCATTGCACTCCAACCTGAGAGACAAAAGCAAGACTTTGTCTCAAAAAATAGAGAAAGAACCCCTTCCACACTGTCTCATGGAAGCCTGTCTTCCCCTCCCAAACTCCATCTCTCTCTCTATTCCCTTCCATTCAGTGTGGAAGCTGCTTTCCTCTCCTGGATTCCATCTTTCTGGATTATCTCACTCAGTGTGAGAGTTAGTTGTTTCTTTCTCTCTCCTTCTTCTGTTTCTCTTTCCCTTTAAATAAATCACTTTCGCCTGTAATCGATCACCTGAGGTCAGGAGTTTGAGACCAACCCGGCCAACATGGTGAAACCCTGTCTCAAAAAAAAAATAAATAAATAAATAAATCACTTTCTACAGATAAAAAAAGAAAAGAGAGGCCAAAGGGTGAGTGTTGCAGTGATATGATGTGAGAAAAACTTAACCGGCCTCTGGGACTTACACGAGCAAGCATCCTGGGGGCTCTCAGGCCTTCAGACTCAGACTGAAGGCTGCACTTGGGCATCCCTGGTTTTGAGGCTTTCAGATTTGGACTGAGTCATGCTACCAGCTTCTCTTTTTCCTCAGCTTGCAGACAGCCCATGGTAGATTTCCTTGTAATCACATGAGCCAATTCTCCCTAATAAACTCTTTTTTATATATACATGTATCCCATTGGTCCTGTCCCTCTGGAGAACCCGAATACAGTTGGTCAAGTAACTGATTCTCTGATGAAGTGCCTCGGCTTCACATACACTTTCATGGTGTCACTGTGTACTGAGATAAGCTGATAGAAGTTATTGATACATATACATTAGAAGTAACCACTCACTTAAAAAAAAAAGAAGGTAGCCGGGCGCGGTGGCTCACGCCTGTAATCCCAGCACTTTTGGAGGCTGAGGCGGGTGGATCATGAGGTCAAGAGATCGAGACCGTCCTGGTCAACATGGTGAAACCCCGTCTCTACTAAAAATACAAAAAAATTAGCTGGGCATGGTGGCGTGTGCCTGTAATCCCAGCTACTTAGGAGGCTGAGGCAGGAGAATTGCCTGAACCTAGGAGGTGGAGGTTGAGGTGAGCCGAGATCGTGCCATTGCACTCCAGCCTGGGTAACAAGAGCGAAACTCTGTCTCAAAAAAAAAAGAAGGAAGAAAAAAAACCACACAGGAAACAAAAGATTAAAATAAGTTTTTCCAAAATAAGCAAATTGTGTAGGCATTGGGAAGGTCGGTCATGTAAATGTCATAATACTGATCCTAGGGTTACAGATGGCAACTGGGAGAGGTAAATTCACGTGTCAGAGGCATTTGAATCAGAGCAACTCTATCTTGAGGATGGGCTGGGTAACATGCCTCTGAGACCTACTGGTCTATATTCCTAGATCATTAAGGCATTCTAAGTCACAGATGAGATAGGTCAGCCTATATACAGATCATAAAGACCCTGCTGATAAAACAGTTTGCAGTAAAGAAGACGGTCTCCTCACTGCCACACTCCCACCAGCGCCATGACAGTTTACAAATGCCATGGCAAGGTCAGGAAGTTACCCTCTATGGTCTAAACTGGGGAGGCATGAATAATCCACCACTTGTTTAGCATATCATCAGGAAATAACCAGAAAAATGGGCAATCAGCAGCCCTCGGGGCTGCTCTGTCTATGGAGCAGCCATTCTTTTATTCCTTTCTTAATAAACTTGCTTTCACTTTACTCTAGGGACTCGCTCTGAATTCCTTCTTGCGTGAGATCCAAGAACCATCTCTTGGGGGTCTGGATCAGGATCCCTTTCCTGTAACTCATGTAAGTGATTCTTTTTGGAATGTATGTGCAGCAATCACCAAAACAACAGAAGCAGGGAGTGAGTGCAAAGCACCACATCAGGATGTTTCTGAAGTATGTGCCCCAGAAGCTCTTGGCAGCTCAGGAGGCTCAGTGGTTTTGCAGACCACCCTGTATTGCAGGCTGAATCTTGTGGCAGCCAGGGCCACTGCAAGGACTGAAGCAGCATTTCTTTTTTTTTGAGACGGAGTCTTGCTCTGTCACCGGGCTGAAGTACAGTGGTACAATTTCAGCTCACTATAACCTCCACCTCCCAGGTTCAAGCGATTCTCCTGCCTCAGACTCCTGAGTAGCTGGGACTACAGGTGCATGCCACCACACCCAGCTAATTTCTGTATTTTTAGTAGAGATGGGGTTTCACCATGTTGACTAGGATGGTCTTGATCTCTCTCTCTCTCTCTTTTTTTTTTTTTATGGAGATGGGGTTTCACCATATTGGCCAGGCTGGTCTCGAACTCCTGACCTCAGATGATCCACCCACCTCAGCCTCCCCAAGTGCTGGGATTACAGGCATGAGCCACCGTGTCCAGCCAATTTTTTCACTTTTTATAGGGTCTTGCCATATTGCCCAGGCTAGTCTCGAACTCCTGGACTCAGGTAAGCCTCCCACATTGGCCTCCTGAAATGCTTGAATTATAGGCGTGAGCCACCACACCCTGCCTAAAAATCAGTTTAAATTTTCTTTAAAAAGTAAAATAGGACAGTTTGCTAAGGGTCTTGGGAAAGTCATGATCTTGCCTTGGTACCAGGATCCAGGGAAAAGAGTCCAGTTCTACAAAGCATTTTATGTACCTTGTGCTTCTAATTCTTACTAGTCCCCGGAAGCTCCATTTTAGAGTTGAGAACTACAAGGTCAGAGAAGTCACCAGCCTTGGTCAGGGCCTTACAAACTAGTACACGGCAAAGCCAGGACTCAACTCTCTCCCTGCCCTCTTCGGCTGCCTCTGATCTACAGGAGGTATGTTTCCATCACCATCACACCCTTCTGACGCCACCCTCACTGTCTCGGCTGAAACCTGAGATCATTAGGGAGCAATGAAGACGAGTTACCCAAAGGATTACAGCACATCGAAGGTTCTTCTCAAGGACTTCCAGTAACATGAAAATCCTGGGTTAGCTGGTGCTGTAGCAGGTGCAGCCTCCAGAAACAGACCTCTTGAACAAAGAACAGGGAACGAAGGGGTGATAAAGGCAAATCTCTGCCTTTATATAGGCTTACAACTCTAGATACTACATGTGAAAGGGTCTTGGGTTTATAGTTTTAGAAATTGCATGTGAAAGGGTCTTGGCCTTACAGCTCTAGAATTTACAGGTGAACAGGTCTTGGTCTTTCAACTCTATAATTTACTTGTGAAAGGGGCTTGGGCTTAGGAATAGGTGTGGGGTATAGTGACTTAGGTGGGGGTTTGATCCTGTTTAAGTAAAAACAATGCCTTCCAGAAAGATTCCTCCACATCACACCTGCGATCTGTAGGAGGGTAATTACGGTAGCGCCTGGTCTGCCAGCCTTCTACTGAAATGCAGTGTAGAAGTCAAGGAGAGGATGGTTTTAGATGATTAAGGGTCTCCTCCCTCAGTGTGAGGCATATTCCAGCAAAATATAGGTATTAAAAATGGCAAATACTGGCCAGTATGGTGACACACACCTGTAATCCCAGCACTTTGGGAGGCCGAGATGGGGGGATCTCTTGAGGTTGGGAGTTCGCGATTAGCCTGTCCAACATGGTGAAACACTGTCTTTACTAAAAATATAAAAATTACTCAGGTATGGTGTTGGGTGCCTGTAATCTTAGCTACTCAGGAGGCTGAGGCAGGAGAATCACTTGAACCCAGGAGGCAGAGTTTTCGGTGAGCCAAGATCATGCCACTGTACTATAGCATGGGCCACAGAGTGAGACTGTCTCATAAATATAGGTGAGCAGTGGCTCACACCTATAATCCCAGCACTTTGGGAGGCCAAGGCAGGTAGATCACGAGGTCAAGAGATAGAGAGATCGAGACCATCCTGGTCAACATGGTGAAACCCCGTCTCTACTAAAAATACAAAAATTAGCTGGGCATGGTGGTGCGCGTCTGTAGTCCCAGCTATTCAGAAGGCTGAGGCAGGAGAATTGCTTGAACCCAGGAAGCGGAGGTTGCGGTGAGCCGAGATCGTGCCATTGCACTCCAGTCTGGGTAACAACAGCGAAACTCTGTCTCAAAAAAAAAAAAATTAATAAAAATGGGAAATATGGCTTCTGTAAGGTGATTTTGGAGAGGGTTCCAGGCAGCAGAGCTTTGCTCTGCATTGAGTGGCCTCAGGAAGCAAAGGTACAAGTACTATGATGTAGAATCATAACAGGTTTTTTGCTAGAAGGCAATCTAGAGTAGAGACACACCTATAATTGGTAAAGACAGCTTGTGACTCATACTAGCCAACCTAAGGGTATATTTGGTCCTTCTGAGATTTAGACACGTTCTTGGTTTTGTTTGTGTTCAGATGTGACTGCAGAAGACACTTGCTTTTGTCTTGTTCCATTGTCGTCTTATGGCAGTCTCGCCTGATGTTGGTATGCTCTGAAAACGTGTACGTTCAACAGAACACCAAGGCCTAGCAGTGACTGCCAGGCCAGCTCCTGGTTTTCTCTTTCTTGCAGTTTAGTGATATTAAAAAACAAAATTTCAACAAATTTAGTTTAAAGATGTGGTCAGGCGTGGTGGCTCACTCCTGTAATTCTAGCACCTTAGGAGGCCAAGTCAGGCAGATCACTTGAGGACAGGAGTTCGAGACCAGCCTGGCCAGCATGGTGAAACCCTGTCTCTACTAAAAATACAAAAACTAGCTGGGCATGGTGGTATATGCCTGTAGTCGCAGCTACTTGGAAGCCTGGAGAAACACTTGAGCCCAGGAGGTGAAGCTTGCAGTGAGCCAAGATTGCACCATTGCATTCCAGCCTGCGTGACAGAGTAAGAGTGTCTCAAAAAAAAAATCGAATTGGCTTTTTATTAGTGAACCATAAATTGCGCAGTGTCTCCTCTAAAGATTTAGAAAAGATGCTCCATTGGGCATGAAAGATTAGTTTTTATAAGATAGTTTGAGCAGAAACAAGGAAATAGCATAATACAAAAAGTAGATTGGTTACCGTAAGGTTACTTCAGGTTACTTTCCTTATAAGGATTAAAGCATAGGGAATTTCCTTGTCATGTAGAATAAAACTGGCCAGTTTAGGGATTTGGCTTTCATCTTTCTCTCCCGACTCCTCTGAAGATCATAAAACCAATTTAGTTGTTTGGTTTGGTGACAAACCAAGCGCATACCACCGCGCCCAGCCTAATTTTTGTATTTTTAGTAGAGACAGGGTTTCACCTGGTTGGCCAGGCTGGACTTGAACTCCTGTCCTCAAGTGATCTGCCTTTTGACCTCCCAAAGTGCTAGGATTACAGGTGTGAGCCACCTCGCGTGAGTAACTTCATTTTGGTTTGATCTTTTCTGTTGGGGCCTAGTGCAGAAGCTGAGTCCAAAATAATTGCTTCCCACAAACTTCATTTAATAATGAGATTAAGGCTGGGCACAGTGGCTCATGCCCATAATCCCAGCACTTTGGGAGGCTGAGGTGGGCTGATCACCTGAGGTCAAGAGTTTGAGACCAGCCTGGCCAACATGGAGAAACCCCATCTCTACTAAGAATACAAAAAGATTAGCTGGGAATTGTGGCAGTCGCCTGTAATCCCAGATACTCGGGAGGCTGAGGCAAGAGAATTGCTTAAACCCGGGAGTCAGAGGTTGCAGTGAGCCGAGATTGTGCCATTGCACTCCAGTCTGGGCAACAGAGCCGGATTCTGTATCAGAAAAAAAAGTAGTGAGATTAAGTCATTGTGAGTGGTAAAACCTGACCTTAGCTCCAGAGCCTGCCCTCGAATTTAAGATGCTGTATTGCCGGCCGGGCGCGGTGGCTCACGCCTATAATCCCAGAACTTTGGGAGGCCAAGGCAGGTGGATCACAAGGTCAAGAGATCGAGACCATCCTGGTCAACATAGTGAAACCCCGTCTCTACTAAAAATACAAAAATTAGCTGGGCATGGGGGTGCTCGCCTGTAGTCCCAGCTACTTGGGAGGTGGAGGCAGGAGAATTGCTTCAACCCAGGAGACAGAGGTTGCGGTGAGCCGAGATCCACCATTGCACTCCAGCCTGGGTAACAAGAGTGAAACTCCATCTCAAAAAAAAAAAAAAAAAGATGCTGTATTGCCTTGTTTGAAAGCACAGGCTGCTGAAGCGAAGCCTGAGATCTTTGCTCTTTATCTGTCTTGCCTAGTGTAGTACAGGATACATGAATGAGGAACAGAGGAATCAAAGAAACAGATGATGGTGTGACAGCCACCGCTCAGTACATCAAAGCTCTTTAGAATAACTCAGGTCTGTTAAAAATGCACTGGGGGGCTGGGCATGGTAGCTCATGTCTGTCATTCCAGTTGTCTGGGAGGCTGAGTCAGGCAGATCACTTGAGACCAGCCTGGCCAAAATGGTGAAACCCTGTCTCTCCTAAAAATACAAAACTTATCTGGGTGTGGTGGCACATGCTTGTAATCCCAGCTACTTGGGAGGAGACGAGGAGGCAAGGAGACAAGCAGACAAATAGCAGAACAGTGTGGCAGAGAAGGAGAGAAGAGAAGGAACCTCTGGAGGAGTTTGGCTTCAGACATTCAGAGAATTGGCCACTGGATGGCCAAATTCCAGGGGAGACCATCTTCCCACTCCATCCCCTGTCCAGCTCCCCATTCATCCTACTGAGAGCCACCACCACTGCTCAATATAACCCCTGCATTCATCCTTTAAGTCCATGTATGGCCTGATTCTTCCAAGAAGCTGGACAAGAGCTCAGGATACAGAAAGCTGGCACACTGGCCCTCTGCCCCTGCAAAAAGGCAGAGGATCCACTCAGCTGGTTAACACTTAAGCCATCTGTGGACAGCAAGGCTAAAAGAGCGCAGTGTAACATGCTCCCACTTGGGCCTTGGGAATTGCAGACAGTCACCCCTAGACGCTGCCATGGGGCTAGAGCCCAAAAGTGTCCACCCCAGGTCCTGCATCTGCCCATCTGTGCGCCCCATCCCATAAGGGGTTTGAGCTTGCTGAGGCTGAACAGAGAGCCACACTCCTGTTGCACATCCTGTGAGGGGTGTCAGGGAACTCTCCTGTTTCAACACTGCACTTGAAGAAGTGCATTTAAAAATAAGGCTTGCTGGGCAGTGGCTCATGCCTATAATTCCAGCAGTTTGGGAGGCCAAGGCAGGCAGATCACCTGAGGTTGGGAGTTCGAGACCAGTCTGACCAATGGAGAAACCTTGTCTCTACAAAAAATACAAAATTAGCCAGGCATGGTGGCGCATGCCTGTAATCCCAGCTACTCAGGAGGCTGAGGCAGGAGAATCGCTTGAACCCAGGAGGCAAAGGTTGTGGTGAGAAGAGATCATGCCATTGCACTCCAGCCTTGGCAACAAGAGCAAAACTCCATCTCAAAAAAAAAAAAAGAAAAAATGTGATTTTTTTCTCTCTTGGAGACAGAGTCTCATGCTGTCACTCAGACTGGGATGCAGTGGTGTGATCATAGCTCACTGCAGCTTTGAACTCCCAGGCTCAAGTGATACTCCTGCCTCAGCCTCCTGAGTAACTAGAACTACAGGTATGCAACACCACACTGGCTAATTTTTTTATTCTTTATAAAAACAGGGTCTCGCCAGGCGCCGCGTGCCTGTAGTCCCAGCTACTCGGGAGGCTGAGGCAGGAGAATCACTTGAGTCCAGGAGTTCTGGGCTGTAGTGCGCTATGCTGATTGGGTGTCCACACTAAGTTCGGCATCGATATGGTTACCTCCCGGGAGCGGGGGACCACCAGGTTGCCTAAGGAGGGGTGAACTGGCCCAGGTTGGAAACGGAGGAGGTCAAAACTCCCGTGCTGATCAGTAGTGGGATCGCGCCTGTGAATAGCCACTGCACTCCAGCCTGGGTAACATAGCAAGACCCCGTCTCTATAAAAAAAGAAAAATGGCTGGGTGCATATTTTGATTAAAAAGTGTTGTCTTTTTTTTTTTTACCTTTAACTTTGGGAAGCATCATAGGGTCCTTGTGGCATCCAGAAGAGAGAAAACACAAGGGCTTATTTCATATGCTACTTTACATGGGAAACATTGTCAAATAAGAAATAATGTCAGGCTGGGCGCGGTGGCTCAAGCCTATAATCCCAGCACTTTGGGAGGCCAAGGCGGGTGGATCACGAGGTCAAGAGATTGAGACCATCCTGGTCAATATGGTGAAACCTCGTCTCTACTAAAAATACAAAAAATTAGCTGGGCATGGTGGCGCGTGCCTGTAGTCCCAGCTACTCAGGAGGCTGAGGCAGGAGAATTGCCTGAACCCAGGTGGCGGAGGTTGTGGTGAGCCGAGATCCCACCATTGCACTCCAGCCTGGGTAACCAAGACTCTGTCTTGAAAATAAATAAATAAATAAATAAATAGAAATAATGTTTAGGCCATGCATGGTGGCTCACACCTGCAACCCCAGAACTTTGCAAGGCCTAGTCGGGCAGATTGCTTGAGCCCAGGAGTATGAGATCAGCCTCGGCAACATGGGGGAATCCTGTCTCTATTTTAAATAAATAAATAAAAAGGAAAAAGTAATGATGTTTAACTTTCTTTGAGTTATGTTTTTATGAGTGTTATTAACATATGTTCCAAAATTGTGGAAGATTTCCCAAATTCTGATATACTGCATATATATATATATATGGTTTTATATATAATTATAATTATGTTAAATTACTGTCAGAAATGAACAAATTTATTTGTCAATTGTGTCTTTTACAATGACAATTAACTCATTTCTATAGTTAATTGCTTAATTCTGATTCAGTTTCTGAAAGTTCTTGACTTGCATGGTGGCTCACACCTGCAATCCCAGCACTTTGGGAGGCCAAGGTTGAGGATCGCTTGAGCCCAGGAGTTCCAGACCAGTCTGGGTAACATAGGAAAATCCCATCTCGGTCGGGCGCAGTGGCTCACGCCTATAATCCCAGCACTTTGGGAGGCCGAGGCGGGTGGATCACGAGGTCAAGAGATTGAGACCATCCTGGTCAACAAAGTGAAACCCGTCTCTACTAAAAATACAAAAATTAGCTGGGCGTGGTGGTGCGCGCCTGTAGTCCCAGCTACTCGGGAGGCTGAGGAAGGAGAATTGCCTGAACCCAGGAGGCGGAGGTTGCGGTGAGCTGAGATTGCGCCACTGCACTCCAGCCTGGGCAACAACAGCAAAACTCCATCTCAAAAAAAAAAAAAAAAAAAAAAAAAAGAAAGAAAAGAAAAGAAAATCCCCTCTCTACAAAAAATAGAAGTAAATTAGCCAGGTGTGATGGTGCATGCCTGTGGGTCCCAGCCACTGGGGAGGCTTAAACTCAGAAGGTCAAGGATGCAGTGAGCTGTGATCACACCACTGCGTTCTAGCCTAGGTGATGGAGTGATACCTTGTCTCAAAAAAATAAAAAATAAACATAAAACGAAAACTCTTCTCAAGCAAGTAAAATCCTAAAGTATTGTGTCTTCAAGGAGGTTCATGGAAAAAGTGAAAAAGACCCTGACGAGCACTTTTTTTTCCTGACAGTCACTCTTAAATACAGGTTTCTGATAACCTCACATTCTTATCATTTTGACTGGGTAAGAATTCCCATAACTGTAATAAAGAGACTGACTGATAAAACTGCTCACCCAAGCAAGAAAGGAATTAATTGAATACCAAGACAATACTTTCCCAGATTTTCATGCTAAATCAGCCAGTATGAAAATCATTTAGAAATACAATTTGAATGAATCCTGTGGTCCAAGACAAATTACTTATGATAACACATCTAACCAACAGTGCTATACATCTGACTTGGGGAGACAAAATTGGTATTTAAGAGGATATAATCCTAATGTAAGCATGGACTCATAGAGAGCCTGGATGGTTGTCTAGTCCTTCCTAGGTCCTTAAAGCTTTCTTTTTATTTTATTTTTAATTTTTTTGAGACGAAGTTTCGCTCTTGTTACCAATGCTGGAGTGCAATGGTGCGATCTCTGCCCACCACAACCTCCGCCTCCTGGGTTCAGGCAATTCTCCTGCCTCAGCCTCCTGAGTAGCTGGGATTACAGGCAAGCGCCACCATGCCCAGCTAATTTTTTCGTATTTTTAGTAGAGACGGGGGTTTCACCATGTTGACCAGGATGGTCTCAATCTCTTGACCTCGTGATCCACCTGTCTCGGCCTCCCAAAGTGCTGGGATTACAGGCGTGAGCCACCGCGCCCGGCCAAAGCTTCCATTATTAAAAGCTCTGCACTCCATGAGCAGGAATGTATATGATTTGTTGACTGTTCTAAATTGCTAAATTAGTTATGACCAGGGCTTAGTTTGTTAAACCTATAATCCTGGGAAGACAATCAAAACTTCAGGTATATTTCTGCTACGTGATGGGCTATTTAAACACTTATAGAGGGGTTTCATTCAATTGTCATTTTCAATATATGTTTTCCAGCTTTATAGAAACTTTCCCATGTAAGCGGGCTGATGCTGTAAGAGTAGCTAAAAGGTTATTAGGAAATGTGTTTCTCTTATGGACATTGCTGGATAAATCTCCGGTGATAGATGTACTTGTTTCACTGGACAAGTTGTAAAATGGCTAAATAAAGTATTACAGATACAATAGTATTTGGAAAAGCTAACTAAATCGACTGTATTGCCTTGGTCAAAGGCATTATGAATTGGTGACAATCACATTCACTTTCAATGGAAAAAAAATAGTGCTCCTAATAATAGAATCTCGTGTATCTTCCACTCCTAATCTCTGATATGACTAAATGCTACAAGACTTTCTTTCTTTTTCTTTCTTTGAGACATGGTCTGGCTTCAACTTGCCTAGACTGGAGTGCAATGGCACAATCATGGCTTACTACAACCTCCACCTCCCAGGCTCCAGCCATCCTTCCACCTTAGCCTCCTGGATACAGCAGCTGGGACCACGAGTGTGCACTACCACACCTAGCTAATTTTTGCATTTTTGGTAGAGACGGGGTTGCTTCATGTTGCCCAGGTTGGTCTCCAACTCCTGAGCCCAAGCAATCCTCCTGCCTCAGCCTCCCAAAATGCTGGGATTCCAGGTGTGAGCCACCACACCCAGCCTTCCAAGGCTTTAATGCATTCTGCCAAACTATATTTTCACCAGGTAAAGGAAACTTTTCATGAAACACTGACTAAGGACAATCGAAGCCTTCACTATCTAGAACTCAGAGATTGGGACTTTTGGAAATGACATCAGAGAAAAATTGCTTTTGCCACCCACACTGCAGCAAAACTTTGTGACTGAGTTTTGGGTTTGTGATCTTGCAACTTAGAAGAGCCCCTCCAGAACTGTACACCTCTTGGAGAACATAAGGTAAAGCTAAGAAGGTTCTCTTCAGAAGCACATGACCTCCTAGATGTGGACAGCTTTCCCCAAATCAGGGATCAACCCTCCTCTGCCATCATGACGTTCTTACTTCTCCTAAAGTTTTTCCTTACTGTGCCTCTATGAACAATAGAACTGGAAAAGAGGTCTTGTGAGCACTGTGGGAAATAGAAAAGTTCCTTTTTAAAGTTTCCTTTCTTGTTAAAGAATAAGTGTGCTAATAACTTTGTTAAGCTCTATCCTATGCAGCTGTTAGACATGCCATGCTTACAGGTCAGTAGTACATTCTATGTCCTTGTACTTTAATCAAAATATCTGTGCTGGATATGCTCACAGGTGTGTCCCAGCTCTCCATTGCTTTTGCCTGTTTAGAAAAGTTTTAAGTTGTTAGCCAATTGGGTTTTAGTTTCAATTGTGAGATCTGGCTCCAGCCAATGGAGATCAGTCACAGGAATAAGGATGACCCCAAATGCATAAGGGATAAATTTGTGTGTCTTCCCTTGTTCATTGTACTCTCCTGGCAAGATGGCTAGTGAGAGCACCCTTCCTGCAGGCAAGGAGGTAAAAACTGTGTTGCTGAAAGATCCCTTGTCTCAGTACTAATTTTTCTTTGCGGCACTGAGCATCTATTTCCAACAAATTGGCGACCCAGATGGGTTCACATACTTTTATTTGTGGAGGGTTTTGCAGCCAACCTTATACATGGACAGTATTATGCCTTGATAGATGGAAGATAGTCATATTAATAATAGTAGACTCCCTGGCACACTGTATTCTCTCAAAAGTTTTAAATGTTTGCATGCAGCAAACACAGAATGTCAAATGGTCTCTCTTCAACTGGACCAACAAAATTTTTTTTCTTCCTAACCCCCTGACCAACAAAATTTTAAAAAACATAACCCTGAGACCCTGAGGACACTGTAACCTATAAATTTTTTTTTTTTTTTGAGACAGAGTCTTGCTTTGTCGCCAGGCACCAGTCTGGAGTGCAATGGCGCAATCTCGGCTTACTGCAATCTCCGCCTCCTGGGTTCAAGCAATTCTCCTGCCTCAGCCTCCCGAGTAGCTGGGACTACAGGCGCACACCACCATGCTCAGCTAATTTTTGTATTTTTTAGTAGAGACGGGGTTTCACCATGTTGGCCAGGATGGTCTTGATCTCTTGACCTCATGATCCACCTGCCTGAGGCGTGAGCCGCCGCACCCGGCCTAGTAACCTATAAGTTGTGTGTTGAAACTAGAAACCTAGATGATGGTAACTGAGATTGATGCTAAAGTCCTGAGTTTTGGTCACATTCTTACCAAAGTGAGAACTTAACGAAAAAGGGACTATTTTAAAACAAAATTACGGCAAGTTATAATTTTGGAGTGAGCTCATGTACGAGACCCCAACAGACCAGAACAGATTAAACCAAAATGAAATCATTCATGCTAAGTGCAAAATAATCAAACTAAAACTTCAAAGAAGCAGATAGATCCTAAAACAGACCAAGAGATTGTAGAATAGAATATAGGAGATTCTAGCACAAGGAGGTCCCCTCTACTCTAACCCTTAGAAAAAAGTAGTCTGGGGCCAGGCGCAGTGGCTCACGCCTGTAATCCCAGCACTTTGGGAGGCCGAGGCGGGTGGATCACGAGGCCAAGAGATCGAGACCATCCTGGTCAACATGGTGAAACCCTGTCTCTACTAAAAATACAAAAAATTAGCTGGGCATGGTGGTGCGTGCCTGTAATCCCAGCTACTAAGAGGCTGAGGCAGGAGAATTGCCTGAACCCAGGAGGCAGAGGTCGCGCCATTGCACTCCAGCCTCGCTAACAAGAGTGAGACTTCATCTCAAAAAAAAAAGAAAGAAAAGTTTTGAGAGGTTGACCAAAAGCAGGTAATTGTTAGATTAAGTTTAGCCTAAATCTGCCTCCTTATGTTCAGCCTAAAGATTTCGCTGTACACAGTGAAATATAGTCTAACTGACTGTGTAAACAGACTGTAACCTACTCTCATACCAATCACTGAGTTTCGGTCAATCAGAGGTAGCCAACTGTTCAAACTGTGTTCAAACAAGGTAAATGCCAAGCTGTAACACCTCCAGCTGCTTCTGTATCTCAGGTCTGCTTTTTGTTTGTCACTTTCCCATTTCTGTCCATGGGTCTTCTCTGACCTTGCTGCAGCGCTGGAGGTTTTCTGAACCTATTCTGGTTTAGGGGGCTGTCCAATTGACCAATTGTTCTTTGCTCAATTACTCTGTTACATTTCGTTTGTCTAAAGTTCTCTTTTAAAATAGCTAAGCAGGCTTGGTGTGGTGGTTCTTGCCTGTTATCCTGGCACTTTGGGAAGCCAGGGGGAGTGGATCATTGGAGCCCAGAAGTTTGAGACCAGCCTGGGCAACATGATAAAACCCTGTCTCTATAAAAAATACAAAAGATAATTAGCCGGGCATAGTGGTATGTGCCTGAGGATTGCTTCAGGCCAGGAGGCTGAGGTTGCAGTGAGCCAAGATCACATGGCTGAACTCCAGCCTGGGTGACAGAATGAGAACTTATCTGGGAAAAAAAAAAAAAGTTAAGCAGACTGGGTATGAAGAAGCAAGAGCGGACTCAAGCATCAGATAAGGGATAGAACAAGATGATGATGGAAGTTTATTCTAGCCCGGAGAATCTCAGGTGCTATTGCTGATAGCCTTGTCCTGATTTGGTATGTGGCAGGAGGTTACAAACTCCCATCGTACTCATCTTTGTGTGTGTGTGTGTTTTTAATTTTTTACTCTGTACTTCAATAGATGCAAAGATCTTGGTATTTCTCATAGTGAGGGGTAAGCACCTGGCACAAAAGAGGCTCTCAAAAGAAAAGTTCATTTCTTCTCTTCTTTGAATGTTAAAGCAACTTTCATCTAACTTTTGAACTTCTACTTTGCTCAGGAAAGACTGCAATGAAACATAAATGGATAAAAGAATATACCTTTGATAGGAAAAAATGGATTTCTAACCCTTCTCTCTTGCTTTGGATCTCCTTTGCACATGGAATACTAGTAACTATGAAGATACAGTCTGCTGGCCACTTGGTTAATTATAGCCAGTCCTCAAATAATATTGTTACATTCAACATCCTTTTGTTAACATTGTTGAGAAAACAAATTCATTCCCAGCCAGGGCTACTGTCTCTGTGGAGTTTGAATGTTCTCCCCATGTCTGCATGGGTTTTCTCCAGGTACCCTGGTTTCCTCCCACATCCCAAGAATGTGGGATTCCTGAGGTGAACTGGCGTGTCTAAATGGTTCCTGTCGTGTGCGTGTGTGTGTGTGTGTGTGCACGCACACACTTTGCGATGGGACAGCATCCTGTCTGGATGGACGCCCACCTAGCATCCTGAGCTGCTAGGACAGGCCGGCCACCTGAGATCCTGAATTCTAATAAGCAGCTTGGAAAATGAATTTCAGCTTGGAAAATGAGTAAATACAAATTATTATAAAATAAAAAATCCATACAGTATCCGATAATCATACAAATGCAAGAACAATAAAGGATGTGATCCAGAAGCGCTCAGGAGCTGCCAGATTGGTTCTTGTTTGCTTTTGAACTGTATAGTGGGAGGACATGCTCCTGACAATTTTTGCTTTACAAACATTTATTCCTTGATTTAACCCATTACCACAACACCCACCTTCATTCACGGATTAACCAAAATTTGGGTCAATTATTCTCTTGTTTCTATTAATCTTTGTAAAAGGCATGTGTAGCTCATATTTATTTCATTGTCTAATATGAGAAGTGTTTTGGTCTTGTTTAGAAGTTTGGTGATGTTTTGGTAACCAGGAATATGCTGAATATGCTGTAGGAACTTAACTCTTGTTTCTGTCAATTAGCCTATGGAGCTGCAGACACTTTTTTTTTTTTTTTAAAGAAACAAAGTCTTGCTCTGTCACCCGGACTGGGATGCAGTGGTGAGATCACATCTCACTGCAGCCTCAAACTCCTGGGTTCAAACAGTTCTCCCACCTCAGCTTTCTGAGTAGCTGGAATTACAAGTGCATGCTACAGTGCTCACTGATTTTATTATTTTTAATTTTTAAGCTAACTATGTGAGAATTTCTTTTTTTTTTCTTTCTTTTTTTTTTAGCTATGTGAGACTTTCATTCTGCTGCTGGTGTGTGCAAAAACATGGAAGAGCTAAAGGGCACTTCTTTTTTCTTTTTTTGAGATAGGGTCTCCCTCTGTTGCCCAGGATTGGAGTCCAGTGACCCAATCTCAGCGCACTGCAGCCTCTGCCTCCCAGGTTCAAGCCATCCTCCTGCCTCAGCCTCCTGAGTAGCTGGGATCACAGCCTTGTGCGATCACACCTGACTAATTTTTGTATCTTTAGTACAGACTTGTGGGGTGTACGCAATATGGCTTCAACACAGGCCCAATAAAATGGTGCAGACTGCTTGTGGGATACTGCTACTATTGATTTCACAGCAGTTGCCCTGAAAATTGGAGTGTGGTTCAACTTGATAACACAGTTTATGTAGTGTTCTAATAGTTTTTAACCTAAAGTGGTTAATGAAATAAATTGGACATACGAATTGATATCCAGTATCCTCAGGTTACTGATTATTATTATTATTCTTGAGACAGAGGCTCAGTCTGTCGCCCAGGCTGGAATTTAGTTGTGCGATCTCAGTTCCTTGCAACCTCCGCCTCCCAGGATCAAGTAATTCTTGTGACTCAGCCTCCCGAATAGCTGGGATTACAGACATGCATCACCACACCTGGCTAATTTTGGTATTTTTAATAGAGTTGCGGTTTCACCATGTTGGCCAGGCTGGTCTCAGACTCCTGACTTCAGGTGATCTGTCTGCCTTGGCCTCCCAAAGTGCTGGGATTACAGGTGTGAGCTACTGAGCCCAGCCCTGGTTTTTAAAATGTTGTATACCGTGAAGCACCACATTAAAGTACTCTAATCTTATTAATTTTTTTTTTTGAGACGGAGTTTCGCTGTTGTTACCCAGACTGGAGTGCAATGGCACAATCTCAGCTCACTGCAACCTCTACCTCCTGGGTTCAAGCAATTCTCCTGCCTCAGCCTCCCGAGTAGCTGGGATTATAGGCGTGCACCACCATGCCCAGCTAACTTTTGTATTTTTAGTAGAGACGGGGTTTCACCATGTTGACCAGGATGGTCTCAATCTCTTGACCTCGTGATCCACCCGCCTCGGCCTCCCAAAGTGCTGGGATTATAGGCGTGAGTCACTGCGCCTGGCAATTTTTACTGTTTTTTAATCCTCAGCCAGGTGCAGTGGCTTAGCCTGTAATCCCAGCACTTTGGGAGGCTGAGGCAGGCGAATTGCATGAGCTTAGAAGCTTGAGACCAGCTTGGGCAACATGGCAAAACCTCACCTGTATATTAAAAAAGAAAAAAAAGGAATTCTCCAGTTCTCAAGGCTCATACTCAAAGAGTGATTTAAAAGAAAAACAAACTGACAGGTTGAGCACAGTGGCTCACGCCTGTAATCCCAGCAGTTTGGGAGGCCAAGGCAGGCAGATCACAAGGTCAAGAGATCGAGACCATCCTGGCCAACATGGTGAAACCCTGTCTCTACTAAAAATACAAAAATTAGCTGGGCATGGTGACGCATACCTATAGTCCGAGCTACATGGGAGGCGGAGACAGGAGATTTGCTTGAACCCGGAAGGCGGAGGTTGCATTGACCCAAGATTGCACCATTGCACTCCAGCCTGGCGACAGAACAAGACTCCATAAAAAACGAAACAACAACAAAAAAACTGACAAAAGGCTCTCTCCTTGACCAAACTAGGCCTCCCTCTTGTCCTTGGCCTGCCTAGCCCAGTTTTAATAAGAATCCTGCTAAGTTATCCCCACTCTTGATATCTGATCAAGTTCCTGATCCCTAACCTCTGATATATAAGTCCTTGCTCTGCCTCTAACAAGAATCCCCCTACCGATGATGTCTGCTCTTAGTAATTTTTTAGCCATGATCCTCTCACTCTTCTTGATGGCTATAAATCCCCACTTGTCTTTGCTGTTTGGTGTTGGGCAGACCTCTCTCCCCTCTTGCACTATCCTGAATAAAATCGTCTTTACTGTTTTAAAAAGTGTCAGGATATATATATATGCTAAATATATATGTGCTAAAAAAACAAAAGCAACCTAGAGCCAGGAAAACATAAATGAAGAGTTTTTTCCTTCCTTTCTCTCTACTTCCTTTCTTCCTTTTTTCCGTCCTTCAGTCTCTTTTTTTTCCAAGAGATGAGGTCTCACTATGTTGCCAGGCTGGTCTCAAACTCTAGTTCCAGCAATCCTCCTGCCTCTGCCTCCTAAATTGCTGGGACTGCAGGCATGAGCCACATGTCTGGCCTCATTCCCTTCTTTCTCATGCTCCCTTTCCTTCTATCTCCTTCCTTTCCTTCCTTATGTTAAATACAATTTTTAGGAGTTCATGATTGGACTGGGCTCTTGCATTAGACCCAGTGAAACAAACCAATATGGAGTGCAAATGCTTAAGTTCCAGGCCACCAAACCGAAACCAAGATTTTTTTTTTTTTTTTTTTTGAGATGAAGTTTTGCTCTTATCACCCAGGCTGGGGTGCAAAGACGCGATCTTGGCTTACTTCAACCTCTGCTCCCCAGGTTCAAGCGATTCTCCTGCCCCAGCTTCTTGAGTAGCTGGGGATAACAGCTGCCCACCACTACCCCCAGCTAAATTTTGTATTTTCGACAGAGACAGGGTTTCGCCATGTTGGCCAGGCTGGTCTTGAACTCCTGACCTCAGGTGATTCTCAGGCCTTGGCCTTCCAAAGTGCTGGGATTTACAGGTGTGAGCCACCACACCCAACCTGAAACCAAGATTGTTATCAAACCTTCCAATAAATCAGGAAAGAGTGAACTAATAACGAAATCTCCAAACAAGCCAGTTTTAGACCCACAGGACTACGGGCACATACTACCACACCTGCCTAATTTTTCATTTTTTTTTTTTTTTTTGTAGAAACAGGGTCTTACTATGTTGCCCAGGCTGGTCTTGAACTCCTAGGCTCAAGTGATCCTCTTGCTTTAGCCTCTCAAAGTGTGTGATTACAGGTGTGAGCCACCATACCTAGTCCAGCCATTCTCTATTGATCATCTGTGCTCTCTTAATGTTTAACCATGACTTTTATTTAAATAACTCCAGGAACTGGGCCGGGCATGGTGGCTTATGCCTGTAATTCTAGTACTTAGGAGGCCAAGGCAGGCGGATCACCTGAGGTTGGGAGTTCGAGACTAGCCTGACCAACTAACATGGAGAAACACTGTCTCTACTAAAAATACAAAAAAACTAGCCAGGTGTGGCGGTACATGTCTGTAATCCCAGCTACGCGGGAGGCTGAGGCAGGAGAACTGCTTGACCGTGGGAGTCGGAGGTTTCGGTGAGCCTGAGCCGATACTGTGCCACTGTACTCCAGCTTGGGTAACAAGAGTGAAACTCCATCTCAAAAACAAACAAACAAACAAACAAACAAACAAACAAACAAACATTCCAAGAACTGGAGATCGAGAATATCAAACCAAGGTTGCAGAGTGTCCCATCTCAGGAAAGAATGCTGAGCCTTATTGATTTATAGCCTTGTTGCCTCCAGCCAGACCACCAGGTGGCCCATTACTCAGCAACTAGATAATGCTGAGCTGCATACCCCACCCTTCAGAGCTTTGCCCGGCCCTTCCTGCATACCTACCCCAATATTTATTAATTTTTATGTTTTAATTAAAATATGGAATGCTTCACAAATTTGTGTGCCATCCTTGCACGGGGTCATGCATTGTTCTACGTGCTGCCGAAGCAAGCACTAAGTGTGATGTTTTGTATTCTCCTGAAATGACAGATTTACTTTCTGCTTCACTTACTTGCTCTCATCTGTAGGGTCACGACAGGAAACAAAAGGCACACTCCAATTTGAAGAGAATGTGATAAATCATTCATTTATTTATAATGGTGTGAAGAGGGTATAGAAAAATTACAATGGTTAGCGTAAGACTGTGCGGCTAGGACAAGGGGAGGCAGTGGCTACCAGGACCTGGAACAATAGGGCCGTGTACACCAGACCCTACGGCCTTTGGTTTGAGGAAAGAAGCCCCTCTTGACTGTCTCTGGTCTCAAAGGAGGAGGAAGTAAAAGTTGAGACATAGCAGGTGTGAGGGCAGTGGCCTGGAGGTTAAAGATTAACACCCACCCCCCACCCCAGGCCTTAAGATCTCAGGCTTCAGTTGAGGGTCACTGCCAGCCTTATATAAGTCTGCAGGATGGTAGCTGTGGGAATAAAGACCCCCAACTTCCATCTCCCTCTCTTCACATCCCACTGCTGCTCCCTAATGGCAGATCCCAGAGGGCAGGGAAGTGTGTGGACGAAGTCACTAGGCTAGTTTCCTGAGGCTCAGACAGGTGAATGGAGACTCGGGAAGGAAAAATGGAAGATCTCTCGAATATTCATTTAGGCAAAATGAAACAACCAAACTTCAGAATGCTGTTATGCGTGTGACTTTGGGCATGTGAGTTTATCTGATGTTTCATCATCTGTAAAATGCTGGATAATAGTTTCTACCACGTGTAGTTATTGTAGAGACATATGTGGAGTTGCCTAGCACCCTGTATCAGTTAGCTATCATTGTCGCTAACCCCCAAAACTGAGTAGCACGCAACACTAAGTTTTTATTTTTCCCCATTTCTGCAGATTGACTAATCTGGTCTGGGATCTGCTTCAAGCTGGTGGCCAAGGGTAACAGCAGGGATGCAGGAGAGCATGCCCAGTTGTGCAAGTGTGTCTTAAGGCTTTAGCTGTGTTGTATTAATTTTCCTGGAGCTCCGGTAACAAATTCCCACAAACTTGGTGGCCTAAAATATTTTAAAAGTAATGGCAAAAGCCACCGTTACCTTTGCACCAACCTAGTAACACAGATTTGTTGTCTTATGGTTCTGGAGATCAAAAGTCAGAAATGGGTTTCACTGGGCCAATGAAGGAAGGAAGGGAAGCAGGGGCCCAGTCAGGGAGTCAGCAGGGCTGTGCTCACTTAGGGAGAATCTGTTTCCTTGTTTTGTGGCCCTGTCCATCTTCAGAGCTGACACAGAACATTTCCAATCTGCCACTGCTTCCATTTTTACATCAGCTTTTTCTGATTTTTGACTCTCTAGCCTCCCTATTTATAAGGACCTTTGTGATCACATTGGTCCTAGCCAGATAATTGCATCTCCAGAACATTATTAATGACATTTGCAAAGTCTCCTTTACCATGGAAAGTTACATGTTCTGGAGATTAGCTCGTGGACCTTTTGTCGGGGGAGAGACGGCATCATTCAACCTACCAAATAGATCATGCCTGCTAAAATCGAATGGCCAACATCAAGAGAGGGAAGTACTCATAAATGCAAAATGGGTAAATATTAAATATTTCTGACAGTAATGTAATGTACCACACATCTGGTAAGGATTTTGTTTTTGTTTTTTTTTTGTTTTTTGAGACAGAGTCTTGCTGTCTGTTCGTCCCCCAGATTGGAATGTAGTAGCAAGATCTTGGCTCACTGCAACCTCCGCCTCCTGGGCTCAAGTGATCCTCCTGCCTCAGCTTCTGGCATAGCTGGGATTATAGGAGCCTGCCACCACATCCAGCTAATTTTTGTATTTTTAGTAGAAATGGGTTTCACCATGTTGGCCAGGCTGGTCTTGAACTCCTGACCTCAAGTGATCTGCCTGCTTCGGCCTCTCAAAGTGCTGGGATTACAGGCGTGAGCCACTGTGCCCAGAAGAAGTTTTTAATAAACATTTGCTGAATATGAGTTTGGACTATGACTCATGGTGTTATAGTTTTCAAGGGCTTCCTGAAAACACCAATGAGCACTGATTATCTTATCACAATCACAGCCACACTGTTGTTGGGGCTTGAGTTACTGCTGGGTCTGCAGGCAATGGTCAAGGTGGATGAAAACTATAATTAAGGTCTTATTTACTCAATCCATTTATAGTGCTGTTGTGTACTTTAGAATCACATTGAAAGTTAGGCTCTGACTTTTCCTTCTTCCTCTACTCATTACTCAGAGCGAGATAACATATTATCTGCTTTAAACCCTCTGAAGGTGTGGGAAAAAATGCTGCAGGGTCTTAGAGAAAGTTTCCTTTTAATCCTCTTATCCCTCTGCCAAAAATGGCCCAGAAGTCAGCTGAGGGCATATATCAAGGCAGGAGAGCCATGTGCCGCTCTGCTTTGAGCAGGTTAGTGCAAACCTGGAGTGCTGACTACCAGCGGACACCACTCTGTAAGAGCGGCACTCACAATCAGAGTGCAAGAAGACAACATATGGTTAGGAGATTCAAAACTGAGGCACTGACCGAGACAGGGATGAGAGGGTTTCAGCTTGGAGAAGAGAGGACCTTCAGATGACCAGAAGAAAACACGATTTGTGCGACTAGAGGGGGGAGAATCAGACAATGTTTTCCTAGCTCTGTTGGCTGAAAAGGCCTATGAGCAAACAAGTGGCAATGAATTTGCTCACTGCCCAGGCTGGCTGCTGCATGTCTTTTCCAACTAAACCAGGGCTCCTCAGAGAAACGACTGATTTCAGATCTGGATTGAAAATGTACAACACAAGACTGGAAATCTTACTGTACCAGAAAGTGAGGAAACTGACAAGATTAGGACTGTTTCAAAAGGACTCAAGAGGCAAATTGAGTTGAGTCCCACTGACTGAAGACAGAATTAGGTAACATTGATTAGAAGGCCAGGCGCAGTGGCTCACATCTCTAATCCTAACACTTTGGGAGGCAGAGGCAGGTGGATTGCTTGAGCTCTGTAAGTCAAACCCAGCCTGGAAAACATGGTGAAACTCCGCCTCTGCAAAAAAATACAAAAATTAGCCAGGTGTGGTGGCGCATGCCTGTAGTTTTCCAGCTACTTGGGAGGCTAAGGTGGGAGGATGGCTTGAACCCAGGAGGTTGAGGCTGCAGTGAGCTATGATCATGCCACTGTACTCCAACCTAAGTGACAGAATGAGACCCTAACTCAAAAGAGAGAAAAAAAAAAGGTAGCATTGATAAGGAGAGCAGCAATGGATTGAAATAAATGTTTAAAGACACAAGTCCATGGTTTAAAGAATCTAGGCAAAGATAATCAATAGTTGCTATTATGACAAAAAAAGACCTCCAAGCAGATGGGGTCTTGGTAAGTTACCCAGGCTGGTCTTGAACTCCTGGCCCTCAACTCCTTTAACTCCTCCCACCTTGGCTTCCTATAGGTGTGGGCCATCGCCCCCACCCCCCCAGTTTCTTTTTTTTTTTTTGAGACAGGGTTTTGCTCTGTCACCCAGGCTGGAGTGCAGAAGCGCCATTTTGCCTCACTGCAGCCTCCATCTCCAGGGCCCAGGTGATCCGTCACTTCAGCCTCCCAAGTAGTTGGTACTACAGGCACCTGCCACCATGCCTGGCTAATTTTTCTATTTCTTGTAGAAGCAGGGTCTCCCTCTGTTGCCCAGGCTGGTCGTGAACTGTTGGGTTCAAGTCATTCATGTACCTCAGCCTCCTAAAGTGCTGGGATTACAGGCATGAGCCACCGTGCCCAGCTGCCAAGAAGTTTTGAAAAACGGTAAGGGGGTGATGGGGACACTAAAAGCCCAGACTCACCCGACACAACATGTGCCTGTAAGAAATCTGCACTTGCACATCCTATTCAAAATATTTTTTAAAAATTGGAATTTGATATAACTACTAAAATAGTGGGTCTTAAACTTTAATATGCGCCAGACCACCTAAGGGGCTTTTTAAAACACCTATGGCTGTGCTCTACCCAGAGTTTTGTTTTGTTTTTAATATTTATTTGAGACGGAGCATCACTCTGTCCTCACACTGAGGCGCGATCTTGGCTCACTGCCACCTCCACCTCCTGGGTTCAAGTAATTTCTCCTACCTCAGCCTCCTGAGTAGCTTTGGTGTATCCTGCGCTGGGCGAGGTGGCTCATGAGGTGGCTGAGGCAGGTGAATAACAAGGTCAGGAGTTCAAGAGCAGCCTGGCCAACATGGTGAAACCCCGTCTCTACTAAAAATACAAAAAATTAGCTGGCTGTGGTGGCTCATGCCTGTAATTCCAGCTACTTGGGAGGCTGAGGCAGGAGAATCACTTGAACCTGGGAGGCAGAGGTGGCAGTAAGCCAAGATCATGTCAGTGCACTCCAGCCTGGGCAACAGAGTGAGACTCTAAGAAAAAAAAGAAGTTATATTTCCCATTACTTCTTGGCTTTTTGGCTAAGATCAAATGTACAAGTTATACATCCTGTTTTTATTGTATCAGAGGTTACTTTAAATAGAAAAATATTGAAACAATTTTCTTATCAAATAGCAAGAATAAAAATAACTATAATACCACCTCTGTGGTTGACATCACTACTCATCTACTTCCACTCACTCCTGCAAATCTGGAGTCTTGATGCCTTTTCCTCCTTCCAGATGTCTAATCCATTATCAAGTCCTCCTGCCACTCTTGACTTTGAGTCTCACTCCATCACACAGTGTGGAGTGCAGTGGCAAGATCTTGGCTCACTGCAACCTCCACTTCCTGGGTCTAAGCAATTCTCCTGCTTCAGCCTCCTGAGCAGATAGGATTAGAGGCATGTGCCACCATGCCTGGCTAATTTTTTTATTTTTAGTAGAGATGGGGTTTCATCATGTTGGTCAGGCTGGTTTTGAACTCCTGACCTCGTGATCTGCTCCCCTGGGCCTCCCAAGGTGCGTGCTGAGATTACAGGTGAGCAACCACGCCTGACCTCCCCCCCTTTTTTTGAGAAGTCCCGTGCTCTGTTGCCCAGGCTGGAGTGCAATGCCATGGTCTTGGCTCATTGCAACCTCCCCTTCCTGGGTTCAAGAGATTCTCCTGCCTCAGCACTCTTGGCTAATTTTTTTGGTATTTTCAGTAGAGACAAGGTTTGATCATGTTGGCCAACCTGTTCTCAACTCCTGACCTCAGGTGATCTGCTTACCTCAGCTTCCCAAAGTGCTGGGATTACAGTTGCGAGCCACCACACCCAGCCCAGAGTTTTTACTTGTTTATTTAAAAAAAATGTTGTGAGTACATAGGAGATGTATATATTCATGGAGTAAATGTTTGATACAGGCATAATAGTCACATCGAAACTGGGGTATTCATCCCAAGCATTTTTTTTTTTGCATGACAGTCTTTACTTTTAAATGATTATTGATACACCAAGTAATAACATGAAACAAGTTCTTGAATTCTGTCATCTAGTAATTTTGAGTAAGAGTAACTAAAAGCAGCCCAATTACACTAGTATTCACTATTCTAATTCTAACCATTAGCAAGAATGAATGACTTTAAGGCTGGCTGCTGCTTCACATGGGTTACAAATAACTATTTACTACTTTTTCATAGATAAAGCCCCTAACCTTCAAGAAAGTATTAGGGGGAAAAATTATTTAATCACTTCCTTTCTTCAAATAATTGTTATGTGGCGTTTTTTTAAAACTAGATCTAAGAAAGAAAAAGTCAACACGGATATACATGTTGCTTGAGCCAAAAGGCATAGGAAAAAAAGACATGTGCCCATTAAATTCCTAAGAAATGTGAGGTAAAAAGATGAAACTTTTAGGTAATCTAAGTCTGTACAAAAAAGCTAGATTTACTATTCTCCAAAAAGTGGAAGGACCTACTATATAATATGGAAATAATTTAAATGCCATTTCATAAGAAGATAACTAGAGCTGTGCTAAAGCTTCATATTCCATGAGGGTATCTAAAATGCCAATCCACAGAACAGGTGCTTCTCTCTTCTTTATCCATTTATTCATAGATTTCTGGCCGAATGTCACAGACAAAAGCCAAGAGGTTATCCAAGACTTCATCCCTGTTCTGCCAAAAGTAGGTCTGGAGGATGGTCATCTTCTCCTGGGTCTCCTTCTCCATTTCAGTGCTGCAACTGCCATGGGATCCCAGGGCCGAAGCTTCCTCGGCCTTGAACGCTTTCTCCCTCCGCAGGCGACTGTTTAATTTCAGCCTGAGCTGCTGCTTTGGTCTGCTTCAGCCTCCGGTTCTTTCTTTTGCAGGCCTCAGACACCTTCTCGGCGGCCTGCAGCAGCTGCTGAATCCCTGCGACTGACTGGCCACGGCGGCAGCGATTCTGGGACCGAGGTAAGCACCCTAAAACACCTCAAAGGCCCCTTGGGTCAGATGACCCAGCCACCCACCCCAAGCATTTTAAAAAATTTTTATTTTTTCTTTTAAATTACCCACACTACACAGATGTTTATCTTTCATGTTACTATCTAGTTATACAATCTTTATTTTAAAATGTACACTTCCAGACTATAGTCATCTGTTGTGCTATCACATACTGTGTCTTGAATTTTTTTTTTTGGACTGATTAACCATCCCCATTTACCCCTCACTGCCTACTACCCCCTTCCCAGCCTCTTGTAACCATCCTTCTATTCTCTATTTCCATGAGTTCGAGTGTTTTGATTTTTAGCTCCCACAAATAAGTGAGAACATGAAAAGTTTGTCTTTCTGTGCTTGACTCTACCCAGAGTTTTTGATTCAGAGTCTGGGGTGAAGCCTGAAGTTGTATTTCTAACATCTAATATCTGAGATGATTCTGATGCTGCTGCTTTGGGAACCACTTTTTTTCTTTTTTGAGACAGGGTCTCGTTGTCACCAGGCTAGAGTGTAGTGGCATGCTCAGCTCCCTGCATGCAGCCTTAACCTCTTGAGCTTGTGATCCTCCCACCTGAGCATCCTGAGTAGCTGGGGCCACAAGTGGGCAGCACCATGTCTAATTTTTAATCACTATGGGAGGCCAAGGTGGGAGATTGTTTGAGACCAGCCTGGGCAACATGGTGAAACCCTGTCTCTACCCAAAATTCAAAAAATTAGCTGAGCATAGTGGCAGCTACTCAGGAGCCTGATGTGGGAGGATCACTTGAGCCCCCGAGGCAGAAGTTACAGTGAGCTGAGATTGTATCATTGCAACTCCAACCTGGGTGACAGAGTGAGACTCCTTCTCAAAAAAAAGAAAGTTTCTCTAGGTCTATTAATTCACAGGAAATGCAGCATACAGGAGAGTACACTTAATGATACCATGAGATTTCAATCAGCAAAATTGAGACTGGGAAACTATAGGACAATGACTTAGCTTCTCCAATAAACAGACTGCAAAGGGACAAAAAGAGGGACTCTAGATTTAGAGTTTAGATGTCTTTTAAGGCCTGGCGAGGTGGCTCAAGCCTATAATCCCAGCACTTTGGGAGGCTGAGGTGGCCGGATCACAAAGTTGAGATTGAGACCATAGTGACCAACATGGTGAATCCCCATCACTACTTAAAATAAAAAAATTAGCTTGGCACGATGGCATGTGCCTGCAGTCCCAGCTATTCAGAAGGCTGAGGCAGGAGAATCGCTTGAATCCGGAGGCGGAGGTTGCAGTGAGCCAAGATGGCGGCACTGCACTCCAGCCTGGCGACAGAGTGAGACACCGTCTCAAAAAATATAAAACAACAACAAAAAATAGTGAATCTACAGATAAACTGTCTAGGATTTCCTTCAAAATTACTTATTTGGGGGAGGAAGTAGACAGGTATGTATTGTTAAAGCTAGATGAATGCAAGGGGCCTTCATTCTGCCATTCTTGATGGTGGTTGAAATTTTGTATGACAAAAATAACAGTAATGTATTTAATACACTGAGGTTGTTCATGAAGGACCAAAAAGGAGGGATAGTAGATACTCTGACACTTGGGCACCACATTCCACATTTGGCATCTGTTTTGCCTTTTTCTCCAGTTGGTTAGAACAGTATTAACAGTTTAGCTTTTTTTTTTTCCTTTTTCTCCAGTTGGTTGGAACAGTATATTAAGAGTTTAGCTTTTTCTGAGTTTTGCTCTATCGCTCAGGCTGGAGTACAGTGGCACTGTCTCGGCTCACTGCATCGTCCACCTCCCAGGTTCAAGTGATTCTCTTCCCTTAGTCTCCAGGGTAGCAGGGATTACAGGCCTGCACCACTACGCCCAGCTAATTTTTGTATTATTAGTAGAGACAGGTTTTTACCGTGTTGGCCTCCAACTCCTGATCTCAAGTGATCCTCCCACCTTGGCCTCCTAAAGTGCTGGGATGAACAGGCATCAACCATTGCACTGGTGCGCTTAGTTCTATTTTAGAATGTTTTCATAAATGCAGTTACTATTTAATGAGTGACTCTGCCAAAGGCTTTGATAATAGTATTTACTTTTCACAGTATTAGCAGGTCTTGTTTTATAGATGAGGGTGTAACTTATTTGCCACCCAATCCCTTTGGCCCTGAGCCAGGGGACTTATTCTCCTGCTTTCGGCAGTAATGGGGGTTCAACCCAATACCATCAAAGCTACCCCTTCAGCAGGTCTTCATCTCCAAATTGGCTCCCTCCTAAAAACAAAAAACCCACCTTCTTTAAACCTTACCTTTACAACAGTCTGCTCCCTTAATTGGGTTTGCTGGTGCACAGCTGTGGTCTTAAGCAATTTGGGAGGGTGAGGTGGAAGCATCGCTTGGGCCCATGATTGCACCACTGCACTCTAGCCTGGGTAACAGAGTGAGACTCCATCTCTTAAAAAAACAAAAAAACACAAAGAAAATACATATAGTGCCCCCCGCCCTACCCCTCACCATGCCGAAAGCACTTCCTTTATGGTAGAATGCCAACAAATACACCCAGCCTCCAAGTTAGCCCCCTCTCCCTCACAAATTACTTAAAAAATAACTTTATAGTGATCCTGCTTATTAACATGGGCCACTGGACAAAATGCATTGAGGAGTCTCATTTTTGTGATATTCCTGCCAAAAATGCTGTCATGTAGAAACATGAGACAAACCCAAGATGAGGAAAAACTTAAAAAATAAACTGCTCTTTAAAAAATAAGATGAAGAAAAAGCCTGAGGACATACCATTAAGAATCAAGAGCTGTGACAACAAAATGCAACCAAAGAATCCTGTACCAAGAGATAAAATTATAACGAACATTATGGGATAACTGATGAAATTTCAATATGAACTGTGTATCAGAAAACAGTGTTATCAATGTTAATTTCCTGAGGTTGAGAATTCTGTAGTGATAGATGTCCCTGTTCCTAGAAAACACATTTAAAAAATTTTGTATTTTGGGCCGGGCGCGGTGGCTCACGCCTGTAATCCCAGCACTTTGGGAGGCCAAGGCGGGTGGATCACGAGGTCAAGAGATTGAGACCATCCTGGTCAACATGGTGAAACCCTGTTACTTTTAAAAATAGAAAAATTAGCTGGGCATGGTGGCACACGCCTGTAGTCCCAGCTACTCGGGAGGCTGAGGCGGGCAAACTGCCTGAACCCAGGAGGCGGAGGTTGTGGTGAGCCGAGATCACGCCATCGCACTCCAGCCTGGGTAACAACAGTGAAACGCCGTCTCAAAATGAGAAAAAAAAAAATTTATGTTGTTTTGAGACAGTCTCACTCTTGTCACCCAGGCTGGAGTGCCATGGTGTGATCTCAGATAACTGCAACCTCTGCTTCCCGGGTTCAAGTGATTCCCCTGTCTCAGCCTCCCAGTAGTGGTACTACAGGCATGTATCACCACGCCAGGCTAATTATTATTTTTGGTGGAGACAGGGTTTCACCTTGTTGGCCTGGCTGGTCTTGAACTTGAGTTCAGGTGATCCTCCTGTCTTGGTCTTCCAAAGTGTTGGGATTACAGGCATGAGCACCCAATCTTACAATTGTGAACCATGATTCCTTTCTATTCAAAAGGTATAAAAAGGCTGGGTGAGGTGGTTCACCCCTGCAATCCCAGCACTTTGAGAGGCTGAGGTGGGCAGATCACCTGAGGTCACAAGTTCCAGACCAGCCTGATTAAAACTGAGAAACCTTGTCTCTACTAAAAATATAAAATTAGCCGGACATGGTGGCACATACCTGTAATCCTAGCTATTAGGGAGGCTGAGGCAAGAGAAATGCTTGAACCCAGGAGGAAGAAGTTGTGGTGAGTTGAAATCCTGCCATTGTACTCCAGCCTGGGTAATGAGCAAAACTGTCTCAAAAAAAAAAAGCTAATGACAATTGTTAAGTACTATACTGGGAGCCTTCTGCAGGACTGCTCTAAGATAAACAGGCATATAGAAACAAGCTATTTATGATCTAGGAAGACCAACTGCACAACTGTACTGACTCATCCTTTCAGTAAATGGACGCATACATGTTTGGGATACAAATATGTTATTCAAGATGTGGTCACTGACTGACTAGCATATAAATTGGTAATGACTACACTAGGTGCTCTATTGCCAGAACTGTTTTGTCATATAATGCTGAATCTTGAAAGTAATTTTTAAATTTGTGTTGATACACAAGTCAACTTATTCAGTTACCAATTCTGAAAAAAAAATTTTCATTCATTCAATGGTATACCAGACCAGTCTGCCATTTAAAGCTGATCTCTATATTAGCATATATTAAAACAAGCTACATATTATTCATGGCATGATCACTGAAAACCTAAAAGGGCGAGGTCAAGAGATCGAGACCATCCTGGTCGACATGGTGAAACCCCGTCTACTAAAAATACAAAAAATTAGCTGGGCATGGTGGCGCACGCCTGTAATCCCAGCTACTCAGGAGGCTGAGGTGGGAGAATTCCTTGAACCCAGGAGGCGGAGGCTGCAGTGTGCCGAGATTGCGCCATTGCACTCCAGCCTGGGTAACAAGGACGAAACTGTCTCCAAAAAAAAAAAAAAAAAAAAAAAAAAAAATCCTGAAAGGGCATGTTTATATTATAGGAATTTCTGAGCAGGTACAAGTACTGTTAACAGTAGCTACATTTGTAAGTAGATTCCGAGGTGGAGTCTAAGCATGTGTTTTTGTGAATAAAACTATATTATGGTACTCTCCATATTCTTATCTTCACATCCATGCATGTTTTATCCATATTGTTTCATGGGTGACACTGAAGCACAGTGATTTGCCCAAGATACACCTTTTATTTAATCTCAAACTCACGTTTCTGGAGAAGTCAAAACAGGATCCTTTCTCATACCAACATAGAAATGGCTTGCCAATGCAAACTCCAATTCAAATAATCATTTGTCAAGAATCTGGTCCTAAGTGGGCATCCGCAATAAACTCAAAACAAGCCTTTCCCTCAGTAAGTATTTTATTGAGATTTAAAGCACAAAATAGGTTAACAAACTGGGAATAAGGTGGTAACACAGGAATGGGAACGTAAAAGTCAAAGTAGGCAGGACTCAAACTGGCCATAAAGGCACTACGGCATGTTCATAAACACCAAGTAAAAGAAAGGGGAACCAAGATGTTCTCACTTCTCTTCTGCTCCACTTTAATACTCCATCTAGCCACTGGTATGGAGCATGTTGCAACTCATTCTTCTCACAAGTTAGCAAGGGAACTAAACATTTTGTCAGTCAACTCTATGCTCATAATCAAGTGAGCCAGTGTTACACAGTGATTTTGTGCATCCAGTGACTCAGGTGTACAGGCATGGCTAGGCCTTGAGTTTTAACAAATTGGTCGTGGCTATTGCTAGAAAATTACGGGTACAGGCATTTACCTATACAATCACCCCGCTTACTGGGGCAGCTAACAATGTAGTCAAATCAGTCTGTTATCGTACGTCCTATTAACAATAGAGCCCAGTTGAAGGATGTTTCATAGTTTTAGAAAGCCGAATTTCTTTAATATCCTCTCACTTCAAGGCTGTGGTTCAAAAAGCTTTTATGCTATGTCCCTGAAAACAAGAGAACTTTGGTCAAAGCCAATTTTTAAGAGTCATCATTTCTGTCCTTTGAGGAGGCAAAAACAATTAACTACAGTAACAGACACCATTTTCTTCCCTTAAATTCTGAGGTTTACACTGTAAAAACAAACCCACTTCTTTAGAAACATCTAATTAAATAAAGTATTAAAGAAATAAGATAACAGAAGCATCCAACTTTTGGGGCACTATATTCCTAAGGCTGGGCTTTAACGTTTTCAATAGGAAACCCAGGAATTTCTTAAAAACAAGGCCTTTTCCACATTACCAACTACTCATAGCTACTCTGTGAATGCCCTAAATATGACTCAAGTTTTTCAATCTTATTAGGTATGCTTCTGGATTATTTGAACCTAACATCCAACCCTAGAGTATCATGCTTTCTAGTCACACCTGTGGCACCCATGCCCCGTCACAATCCAACCCTTGGTACCCTACAGTGACAGCTCTAGAAAGGTATTAAAGCTGAGCCAATTAATCTAGATCTTTATTTCAGTCTAAGATTAATAAATGCTTTCAAATAAGGTTACTTTATGCAAAAATATCTGAAAAAAGGGATGTAAGGTTAATTCCATTCTCAAACTGCAATTTCAACTTATCACACTTATGGATGTATGAACTGACTATTAACCTAGTAACACCTACAAATTTGCAGTATTCAAATTTGGTTTCCACAGTACTCATTACACTTCACTGGTAATTAAGTACAAAAAATTTTGGGTTTATCCATTTCAAGTTCTTCAACTAACCATACAAAGCATTAAAATTTACCAGTATGATCTGACCAATTATCACATAATCCCACTAACTACAAAGGAGACTGACTACTGGGTGGAAGTTAATTGGCAACGACTTTACTGAAATTAAGTGCCTGTTAAATATAATGCTCTTCGAGGTGAAAATGCAGTATGTGCTTTTACACTTCGAATAAACTAAATTTCAGATCAAAGAGGCTACTTCCATTTTCACATGACAAACAAGGACAACTGAACCATATACTTTAAGACTAATTATGCTGACAACTTCCAGAAAGTGGATTATCTAAACAAGATCTCAAGTATTAGGAACAATTTCTTAAATTTGCCTATGAAAAATGTTCCATTACTTACAAGTATTAATTTAAGCAAAATCTTGGAACAGATTGATTATAAAATACTTTTTATTTTTAACCCAACTTGTTAAAGGGGCAGATAAAGACTTTGGCAAATTTGATTAACAGCACAAAATAATATTATCCAAACTGAATAATTTATTGCTGGTCTGAGGCTTGCCTTGTTTTACACTTAAGTAGAATTTACACTGTTTCCACAAATGGCAGATATCAACATTTAAAGGAATTTAATAGTGACCTATTCAATAAGGCAATCATCTTGGTAGCAAACTTTTATTTAAATCTTACATAACTCAAGCTTCATAAAAAGCCAACATAATTGAAAATTGGGTTCTCCCTCTAAAGCCTTAAGTATTGGAAGCCTGAAACAGTTAATTAAAAATAAGCAAACAAATGAAACAAAAAACCCTGCCAGCAGATCCTGCTGAAATACTTAACAACAAAACACCTAAATGAGCTTAATCTTTACAAAAGTTATTGTAGCTCAAAAGCTATAAAATCAAAGTTATCTTAATTCTACAAAGAAGGGAGAGGGTCTTTGACTTCATGCCACCATTTCCTTAGAACCTCATCTTTTTCATCAAATTTGGCCACAAATCAAATTTCTGTGTGCCCCTGACTTCAGGAGAATTCCTCTTGCAGAAGAGGCCAGGTACAAACATGTAAGAGTAACTGCCTAAGCAAGAAGGAAAGTGTTCTGTAATCGTGTGCAAAGAAGAGAGAGGAGTTCTGAGTTAATCTCTGGAACTCGACCTGGACCTTGATCTTGACTTTGAGCGAGATCTAGAATGGGATCTTGAAGTAGCTCTTTTTGGTGGAGGGGACACAGAACGAGCCTTTGAGGGTGGAACAGGTTGTGGCGAATTGGAACGGGACTGGCTCCTTGACATGGATTTTGACTTTATATCACCCTTTCCATTTTCTTTGGGGGATCGGGACCGAGACCTGCTTCGAGATTTCTCATACTCATCCTTAGATCTGCTTCGAGAATGTGAATGGGAGCCCCGATCAGACTTGGGCTTAGATTTGCTCTTTGATCTAGATTTCCTGCCTTTTGATCGAGAACGTGACCGACCTTTGCTCCGCGACCTGGAACTGGACAAGAGAAGACCAATTTTCTCAAAACTCTGTAGGAACATACACGTAACTCCATAAACAAGTACAGTAATATTCAGAGACTCAACACATTATTTACCGGGAGCGACTTTTTGAGATACTTCGAGATCTACTGCGGCTGCTTCTGCGACTCCTACTTCGTGACCGTCTTCTAGATCGAGACCTATTATGAAAAACACAATGAACTCTTAATCCCAGTCCACCTTAAATAAATCTGTGCTATTTGGCAAAAATAGATAAGCCAAAGAATAATGTATTTCTTTACTACAAAATTAAATCTGTCAAAACAACTAGAAAAAAACCCAATTATAGCCAAGAGAAACTAAAAGCTGGCTTTAATTCAAGTAGGCAACAACTGAAATTACCCAATTACTTCCTTTTTGTTTTATTGGCAAATATTGTTTCCTCCCCACAAGTTACCTGGATCTGCTTCCAGAGTAAGATCGCCTATGGCTTGTGCGTGGCTTGTCTTCAATAAGCCTAATATTTCTGCCATTTATTTCTGTACCATCCAGTTTGTCCAAAGCACGCTTCATGTCAGAGTAGGAGCGAAACTCAATTACACCTTCATTTGTTCGTTCCTTGTGGGCATCTGCATAGGTTACTTCACCTGCTTGTCGCATAAAATCCTAAAATGGCAAGACTAGTCATACTCAGAAATCTTGAAAGATCTATATATTACAATAAATTCCCAGAAATAAGAATGTAAAAAAAGGCTACTTTAAAGCATTCACTCGTAGCCTGAATTATAGCACACACCTTTAAATCTTGCCAACTGCACCGACTAGAAAGATTTTCTACAATAAGCCTGTATTCTGTACGAACAGGTGGTCCATATTTGTCTCTGCCAGATGTTCTCCGACTGCTGTATCCACCTCCACCACCTTTATCACATGAAGGGAACAATTAGATGCCTTGTAATGATAGAAATGCATGTCTTTGAAAGTTAGTACAAACATATCAACTTTTATTTACTGGAGTAGGACTTTGCTATTATATTGCTAAACCTTTGACACATTTGCGATTTGCCATAAATTAAATTAAGGGCAAGTCCAATAGACTAAATCCAACTAAACCTCTCCTACAATCTGTTAGAGAGTGACTGCTCCTTTATTCAATTTACCTCGCTAAGTTTTATTTTACAGAACATTGTAAAATATAAAACTTAACTGATTACATGCATTTCTACATTTTACAAAAATGTTTACTAGTTTTACACTAAGTACTTACATCACAGTGTGAGGTTTTTGGTGGTGGTTTGGCCACAAAACACGCAAGGTAACAGTCACCTAGTTCAGATTAACCAGTTTTGTCTAACCCTTGGAATCCTCACCATCACCCTGCGTCTAATGGCAAAAGGCTGCTGTCGTCATGGCTTCCGGTAAGGTCAGCCAAAGGGTCATAGGGCAAGGGTCACACAATGTATGGAAAAGCCAAGGCCAATCAGGAAAGGCAGTCATCTTAGCCTCAGTGGACACAGCCTCAGCCCCATTGGTCACTTTCAAATTGAAACATCAAGGACTTGTTAAAAAGTTTGAATTCAACATGCAACAGTTTAAACATCAAACATTTAACATAACCAAAAATCCCCCCACCTCCTCCCAATAACATGCCCCAACTAGTTCAAATACAGCATAAAGCTTATTTAGATCTACTTTGTGGTACAACACCACATTACTTTGAAATAGTACTTTCTTTGGCCCCATCAATTTCCATAGCTTTAAAATCTGTACTTTAAGATCCTCCCTTCCCCGTCCCCCGTCCCCCCCGCCCCCCTCCACCCCAGCCTGCCTCTAATCCTCTAACTAATGCACTGACAGGTAAGTAAGGGGGATACAACAAATACAGCCACCCCTTACTTCCTCTGTGGGAAGAACCCGTGACAGTGCTGACAAGGGGCCAGAAGAAGCCACCCACCTCCCAACTTGGCAAATAACAAAACCAAACACCCCAATCCCCGCGCTCCGGCGTCCCATGCCTACCCCGGGCAGACGTGAAGGCGGCGGGACTCGGGGATTCCCGAGTCAAACGACCCCCGGTCCTCGCGCCTGCCCGGGCTGGGAGGCCCCACCCCACACACCCCCGCCCCCCAGGGTCCCCAAGGGCGCGGAGCGCGCGGGGGTGGGACTCACTGCGGCTTCCGTAGCTGTAGCCGTCGCGATCGCGACGCGGGCCGCGGGCGTGTTCTACGATCACGCGCTCGCCGCAGAGTTCCTTGCCGTTCAACTCGTAAACGGCGTCGTCGGCGTCGCGGGAGTCCTCGAACTCCACGAAGCCGTACCTGGGGGCGGTGCGAGGGCCGGATACCGACGGGGGCGTCGTTAGTCAGGGCACGCACGTGCGCGCGCCCGCAACCCGCCGCGCGCCCCCGCGGCGCCGCGCCGCCGCCATCTTGAAGGCCCTGCCACGCGGCGCCGCGGCCTTCGCCGCCTCTTTCCTAGGAGAGTTCCCGCCGCCACCAGGCCTGGGACGCTAGGCGCGGGCGCTCAGGCCCGACTCACCCATTTTTGAGGTCTACTTCGAGGAGGCGCCCATAACCACTGAAAAAGCGCTGGATGTCCTTCTCCCGGACGTTGTAGCTCAGGCGTCCTATGTAGACGCGCGGCATGTCCGTGGCGGGCAGGGGCCCAAGGGCTGGTTGTTGAACGGCGGACCGCAAGCCAGTAGCCGCGGTGCGGGTGCGGGGACGGCAAAAGCTCGAACACGCGCCTCACACCGCAGCGGCGGCCGAGTCCAGCCACACAATGGTGCGCGCGCGCGCCAGACTTACGCTATATGGGCGGCCGGTGGGGCGGGGCCTGGCACGTGACGTCAGCGCGCAGCGGCACGTCTCTCCCGTGTCGGCCCTGGGCTAGATTGTGAGTAGCTAGTCCGCTGCCTGCGACGTTCTGGGGTAGTGCGGTCTTGCTCGGTTCTAGAATTTACTCCAGTCCTCTCCACCGTCTTTGAAAACACAATGTCTCTAATCCAGCTGCAGAATAGTTGTTTTCTAATTTGTACCGTTTATAAAACTTTGAGCGATCTCTTGAAACTCAGGAGGCAGGCTAAGAGAATTCCCATTTTTCATTGGTTCTCGAGCGTGTCATAATAGGTCGTCGCGGTCTCGGATTGGTCGCTTAAAACGAGGCTGCGGATTTCCTCCAGCGATTGGTTGATGGTCACTTTAGAGGTGACCGCGCTCTTGGATCCAGTCGGTTGTCGGGTTTCGCGGAATCCGAGGATCGCGCACCAAGGTCCTCCTGCTGACCGGGTGGGGGGGTCCGGTTGCGAGCGCGCAGACCTGCCGACATCAGCCTCTGCGGGTCTCACTGGCAGCCTTCATCAGCCTCCGCCTCCCCGGACGTTCCCCTCTCCCTCCGTGGGTCTTTCTTGGAGCCCTGACTCACTTATGGATTGGGGGTCTGTGGGAATCCTACTCTCACTGTAGGCGCTCAAAAGGGAGCGCGGCCGAGATCCGGCAGCCCTCCCACAGCGATGAACGATTTTTTTTTTCCCCCGTATATGGAAAGTCCTTTGTTCTTCTGTCATTTCTTCCACTGACTTGAAAGTGCCTTATTTGTGAGCTTATCAATGGAGATGCTATTTAAAGTTGGAGAACTAGATGAAAACCTCAAAGAAATAAGTTTCAGTCGAGAGCGGAAGACCCTGGCCAACTCCTGGGGTACTGTGAAATTTAAGTACAGGAAAGGAGACTGACTGGAGAGTGGCTAGGGAGGTAGGAGAAGACCACGAGAGTAGGGTGTCACTGAAGTTAAAAGAGGTATCACTGAGATAACACCAGCTCTGATATTTTTGTATTCCCGCTCTGTTTTGAGTGGTGTGACCTCAATATCCTTCAACTTCTGGTTGAAAAAGGGTGGTTTTGCCCTCCTGGAGCTAAGGTAGTCTGGAGGAAAACGTCGTTGTTTGTCACGACTTGGGGAGGTACAGGCCGTGCTTAAAGTTAGATAAATTAAAAATATGAGTCTGTAATCCTTGCACCTTGGGACGCTGAGGCAGGCGGATCGCTTGAGCCCAGGAGTTCAAGGCTGCAGTGAGCTATGATCATGCCACTGCACTCCAGCCTGGTTGACAAAGCGAGACTCCGACTCAAAGAAAGAAAAAAAGGAGCAAGGCATGGTAGCTCACTCCTGTAATCACAGCACTTTGGGAGACCCAGGTGAGAGGATTGTTTGAGCCCAAGAGTTCGATATCAACCTGGGCAACATGGCGAGATCCTGTTTCTACAAAAAAAATTGTGAAAATTAGCTGGGCGTGGTGTCACATGCCTGTACTCCCAGTTACTAGGGAGGCTGAAGTGGGAGGATCACTTGAGTGCAGGTCTAGGCTGCAGTGAGCTGTGATTGCATCACTGCAGTCCAGCCTGAGCAACACTGAGATCCTGTCTCGGAAAAAAAAAAAAAAAAAAAAGACCAGGCGTGGTGGCTCACACTTGTAATCCTAGCACTTTGGGGGGGCCTAGGCAGGTGGATCACGAGGTCAGGAGTTTGAGACCAGCCTGGCTAACATAGTGAAACCCCGTCTTTAGTAAAAATACAAAAAAAAAAAAATTAGCCGGCATGGTGGCAGGCACCTGTAATAAATCCCAGCTACACGGGAGGCTGAGGCAGGAGAATCGCTTGAACCTGGGAGGCAGAGGTTGTGGTGAGCCAAGATCATGCCGTTGCGCTCCAGCCTGGGCAACAAGAGTGAAACTCCAACTTAAAAAATCAGTGATGTAGTACTTCTGAGAGTGCAGGGATGTGTGGTGCTGAGATAGGGCCTCCTTTGTGTTCTCCAGGTTCAAGGATTAACAGGAGTTTTCAGCCAGATGTTGAAGGACAATGAAGTTGCATAGCTCAAGGACAAGAATATACCAAACTATTTAAATACTTGATATTATCTGACTGATATACGGAGGAAATGTAACGACTAGGTTTTGTTTTTGTTTTTGTTTTTGAGACACAGTCTCGCTCTGTCACCCAGTCTGGATTGCAGTGGTGTGATCTTGGCTCACTGCAACTTCTGCCTCCCAGGTTCACTGCCTTAGCCTCCTAAGTAGCTGGGATTACAGGTGCGCCCCGCCCCCCATGCCCAGCTAATTTTTCGTATTTTTAGTAGAGACAGGGTTTCATCATGTTGACCAGGCTGGTGTCAAATTCCTGACCTCAAGTGATCTGCCTGCCTCGGCCTGCCAAAGTGCTAGGATCACAGGCGTGAGCCACTTGCCCAGCCAGAAATGTAATGGTTAGAATATGAGTAACTATGAACATACAATTTTTTTCCTACTCAGTAGGTGAATCGGGCCCAGAGTATCAAGGCATATGCCCAGAGTGAGACTCTGTCTCAAAAAAAAAAAAAGGAAAAGTAAAAGAAAAAAAGCAAACCTAGTCATTACTTTTTTTTTAACGCTTGCACTAAGAACCTGGGAACAAATTAAATCTAACTCCTGTGGCTGCTGCAGTGTATTGCCACCAACTTAATGGCTTAAAGCAACACACATTGATTACCTTACAGTTTTGAAGAGCCGAAGACTGCAGTGAACTGAGCTAAAATCAAGATGTTAGCAGGGTTGTGTTCTTTTTTTTCTTTTCTTTTCCTTTCTTTCTTTCTTTTTTTTTTTTTTTTTTGAGACTGTTGCCCATGCTGGAGTGCAATGGCAGTCTCAACTCACTGCAACCTCTGCCTCCCAGGTTTAAATAATTCTCCTGTCTCAGCCTCTTGAGTAGCTGGGTCTATAGGTGTGCCACCATGCCTGGCTAATTTTTGCATTTTAGTAGAGACAGAGTTTCACTGTGCTGGCCAGGCTGGTCTTGAACCCTTGACTTCAGGTGATCTACCCACACCTCAGCCTCCCAAAATGTTGGGATTACAGATGTGAGCTCCAGCGCCCGGCCTGGGCCGCATTGTTTCAGGAGGCTCTAGGGGAGAATCTGTTCCCTTGAGTCTTCCAGGCTGCTGGCACTCTTTGGCTTATGATTCCTTCCTCCATCTTCAAAGCCATTAACTTCAGTTGTGACCTTACAGTCAATCACTCTGACCCCAGTCCCATTCTCCTTTGTCACATCTGCTTCTCTGACTGTGGCTCTTCTGCCCCCCTCTTGTAAGCACCCTTATGATCACATTGGGCCCATCCCGATTAAGCTCTACTTAATCAGATCTGTAAAGTTCCTTTTGCCATATAAGGTAACGTCGTCACAGGATTCAGGGATTAGGATTAGGACATAGACATCTTTAGGGGGAACTCTTATTCTGCCTACCACAGGGACTCTGAAATTTTGGTAAATTTAGGAATGAAAGCTGGGTACAGGGACTTGTAATTTCAGTGCTTTGGGAGAATGAGGTGGGAGGATCACTGGAGGCCAGGAGTTCACGACCAGCCTGGACAATATAGTGAGTCTCTACAAAAAATGAAAAAAGGCTGGGTGCAGTGGCTAATGCCTGTAATCCCAACACTCTGGGAGGACGAGGCAGGTGGATCACTTGAGGTCAGGCGTTTGAGACCATCCTGGTCTACATGATGAAACCCCATCTCTACTAAAAATACAAAAATTAGATGAGTGTGGTGGTGCATGCCTGTAGTCCCAGCTACTCGGGAGGCTGAGGGATGAGAATCACTTGAATCCAGGAGGTTGAGGCTGCAGTGAGCAGATATTGCACTACTGCACTCCAGCTTAGATGACAGAACAAGACTATGTGTCCAAAAAAAAAAAAAAAAAAAAAGAAAAATGTTAGTAGGCATGCTGGCATTGGCATGCACCTGTAGTCCCAGCTTTTTAGGAGGGGAAGGCAGGTAGATCACTTGAGCACAGGAGTTTCAGGCTGCAGTGAGTCATGATTGCGCATCTGTTCTCCAGCCTGGGCCACAGAGTAAAAACCTGTCTCCCATCCCTTCCAAAAAATTTAGTAATGGCAACTGGGAAGTGGCTAAAAGGTAAGGAAAAAACCAGAGTGTGGTGTCACAGAAGCTAGGAATGGAAAGGGTTTCCAGGAGGTACTGGTCAAGTGACAAACAAAATTCATAAGCCCTTGACCCAGTAACCTTAATCCTAGAAATCTATTTGACAAGGAGCCAGTTTGTAAAACCACAGGTCCAGGGATGCTTATTCAAGCAGTGGAATATTCTTCCTCAATGAAAATAAGTAAGATTATTCTCATTTCAAATATTTACTGAATGCCTGCTGCATGCCAGCTACTGTTCTCAGTGCTGGGAAAACAACAGTAATGTGATGTGTCAGCTTTGCAAACCAGGGCCCCAGCCAGATCTGGCTTGCCACCTGTTTTGTAAATAAGGTTCTGCGGGAACATAGTCTCACCCATTCATTCACACATTGTCTATGACTTCTCTCAGGCTACAACAGCAGTCTTGAGTAGTTATTATATTGAGTGGTTGCAACAGAGACTTTGCAAAGCCTTTGTCCAGCTGCAAAACCTCTTCCTCGCTGGCTCTACACAGAAGAGGTTTGCTTACCTCAATCTGTGTGACTGACCACTAACGATGCTTATGGGATGTTGTTAAGAAGGCAAGTTTTTTTTTTTTTTTAGACAGAGTTTCGCTGTTGTTACCCAGACTGGAGGGCAATGGCACTATCTTGGCTCACCGCAACCTCCGCCTTCTGGGTTCAAGCAATTCTCCTGCCTCAGCCTCCCGAGTAGCTGGGACTACAGGCGTGCACCACCACGCCCAGCTAATTTTTGTATTTTTAGTAGAGACAGGGTTTCATCTTGTTGACCAGGATGGTCTCGATCTCTTGACCTCGTGATCCACCCACCTTGGCCCCCCAAAATGCTGGGATTATAGGCATGAGCCACCGCGCCCAGCCAGAAGCAAGTTTTAATATATGCATGATCCAGTTTTTTGTAAATAACACCACCCCAAGCCCCCCCACACCCCTTGTTTTTTGAGATAGAGTCTTACTTGGTCCCCCAGGCTGGAGTGCAGTGGTGCCATCTTGGCTCACTGCAATCTCCACCTTCCTGGCTCAGGAAATTTTCTCACCTCAGCCTCCTGAGTATCTGGGACTACTGGCATGGGCCACTACGTGCAGCTAATTTTTTGTAGAGATGGGTTTCACCATGTTTCCCAGGCTGGTCTTGAACTCCTGGACTCAACTGATCTGCCCACCTTGGCCATTCAAAGCACTGGGATTACAGACATGAGCCACTTTGCCTGGCCTAAAACCCCCAACTCTTGATATAACAACATATTATGTATTGAGTGGGCTTGTGGTTGCTTCTGAACATTGGGGGGATAGGTCCTATACAGTCACGTCCCTCTAACGATCCCTGCGTTCCCTACTCTTCCTTCTTCCACCAGCTCTTGAATGTGTCAAACATGCACTGACTGCAGGGCCTTGTCTCTGGACAGCTCCCTGCATCTGGAACTGTTTTTCTATGATTTACTCCCCTCATTTCCTTTTGGTTTCTGCTCCAGTTTATTGCTATGGCTTGAACACGTTCCCTGGCAGTTTCTGTGTTGGAGACTTTATCCCCAGTGTGCAACATTGGGATGTGGGGCCTAAGAGGCGATTGAGTCATGAATGAGTGGAGCCTTCCTGAATGAATGTGGTTATTGTGGAAGGAGTGGGTTGGTTACTGAGAGAATGGATTGTTATAAAGTGAGTCTGGCCCTGGTGCCTCTCTGTCTTGTGTAAGAAATAAATGTCTTTTCTGGCTGGTCTGAGTGTAGTGGTGTTTACGACTAATTGATCATAACCAGTTACAGATTTCTTTGTTGCTTCTCGACTTCTCATATGTCACGTGACTAGCCTTAAAAAAAGAGGGAGAGAAATACATTTCTTTCATTATAAATTACCTGGTTTGTGGTATTCTGTTATATCAGCAGAAAACAGACTGGCAGTTATCAGGGGGGCCTCGTCAACCACCTATTTAAAAATAGCATCTTTCTCCTGCACTCTGTGTCTCTTCTTCCCCTGTTCCAATTTTTTTTTCATAAAACTTTTTATCTGTCTTTGCAGTCCTGTGTCTTCTGCTACTATAGGTCCAGCCTCTGTGGCCTTGTGATGTGCTGGTACTGGAGATCCATAGCTGAGATGCTAGGACCCCCTGGAAGCCTAGAAATGGCTGGAGTGTAGCGGCACAATCTCGGCTCAATACAACCTACACTTCCTGAGTTCAAGTAGTTCTCTTGCCTCAGCCTCCTGAGTAGCTGGATTTCCAGTGTCAAGAAGAGGAGGCAAGAATGACCCCTGGACCCACTGAAGCCCACGTGCCTACGTCCCACCGCCATCGCCACGATGCCCAAGAAAAAGGCTGAAGGGGATGCTAAAGGAGATAAAGCCAAGGGGAAGGACGGGCCACAGAGAAGATCCGCGAGGTTATCTGCTAAATCTGCTCCTCCAAAGCCAGAGCCCAAGCCTAAAAAGACCCCTGCAAAGAAGGGAGAGAAGGGAGTGTTGAAATTTAGGGATGTGGCCATAGAATTCTCTTGGAAGGAGTGGCAATACCTGGACACTGCACAGCAGAATTTATATAGAAATGTGATGTTAGAGAATTACAGAAACCTGGTCTTCCTGGGTATTGCTGCCTCTAACTCAGACCTGATCACCTGTTTGGAGCAAGGAAAAGAACCTTGGAATGTGAAGAGACATGAGTTTGAAGCCAAACTCCCAGGCCGAAGTGGAATGGTACGATCTCAGCTCACCACAACCTCCACCTTCTGGATTCAAGCGATTCTGCTCCCTCAGGCTCCCAGATAGCTGGGATTACAGTTGCATCTTCTTATTTTGCCCAAGATCTTTGGCTAAAGCAGGGCATAAAAAAATCATTTCCAAAAAGTGATACTGAGAAGATATAAAAAATGTGGACACTTTACAAAAGAATACATACCTGAGGCCAACAAACATATGAAACAATGCTCTTCATCACTGGTCATTAGAGAGATGCAAATCAAAACCATATCGAGATACCATCTCACGCCAGTTAGAATGGCGATCATTAAAAAATCTGGAGACAACAGATGCTGGAGAGGATGTGGAGAAATAGGAACACTTTTACACTGTTGGTGGGAGTGTAAATTAGTTCAACCATTGTGGAAGACAGTGTGGCAATTCCTCAAGGCCTTAGAAATAGAAATTCCATTTGACCCAGCAATCCCATTACTGGGTATATATCCAAAGGACTATAAATCGTTCGACTATAAGGACACATGCACGCGAATGTTCATTGCAGCACTGTTTACAATAGCAAAGACCTGGAATCAACCCAAATGCCCATCGATGATAGACTGGATTGGGAAAATGTGGCACATATACACCATGGAATATTATGCAGCAATCAGAAATGATGAGTTTGTGTTGTTTGTAGGGACATGGATGAATCTGGAGAACATCATTCTCAGCAAACTGACACAAGAACAGAAAACGAAATACCGCATATTCTCACTCATAGGTGGGTGAGGAAAAATGAGAACACATGGACACAGGGAAGGGAGTACTACACACTGGGGTCTATTGGGGGGAATAGGGGAGGGACAGCAGGGTGGGGGAGCTGGGGAGGGATAGCCTGGGGAGAAATGCCAAATGTGGGTGAAGGGGAGGAAGGCAGCAAAACACACTGCCATGTGTGTACCTATGCAACTATTTTGCATGTTCTGCACATGTACCCCAAAACCTAAAATGCAATAAAAAAAGAGGGGAAAAAATGAATAAATAAATAAACTAGAAAAAAAAACAAAAAAAACCTTTTTATCACCCGAGATATATTTATTTCTGCATCTCCCATCCCCAACTAGAATGTTAGTGTCAGCGGAGCAGGGATGCTGTCTGTCTTTTTACAACTTCATCTCCAGCCCTTAGAAAAGTCCAAAAATGGGCCGGGCATGGTGGTTCATGCCTGTAATCCCAGCACTTTGAGAGGCAAAGGTGGACGGATCACCTGAGGTCAGGAGTTTGAGACCAGCCTGGCCAACATGGTAAAACCCAGTTTTTACTAAAAATACAAAAGTTAGCTGGACGTAGTGGTGGGTACCTGTAATCCCAGCACTTTGGGAGGCCAAGGCAGACAGATTACCTGAGGCCAGGAGTTTGAGACCAGCCTGGCCAACATGGTGAAACCTCATCTCTACTAAAAATACAAAAATTAGCCTGGCGAGGTGGCGGGGTGCCTAATCCCAACTACCTGGGAGGCTGAGGCAAGAGAATCACACTTAAACAGGGGAGGCTGAGGTTGCAATGAGCCAAGACCATGCCATTGCACTCCAGCCTGGGTGACAGAGCGAGACACCATCTCCAAAAAAGCAAAACAAAACAAAACAGAAGTCCAAATACAGCAAGACACAGTAGCACACCTATAGTCCTAGCCACTTGGGAGGCTGAGGCAGAAAGGTGCTTGAGCCCAGGATTTCGAGGCTGCAGTGAGCTACTGCTCTCTAGCCTGGGTGACAGGGTAAGACCCTATTTCTAAAAAAAACAAAACCAAAGCAAAACTCCAGCACACATAGTAAGTGCTAACTGAGTGCAGCACCACTCTGGGACATTGTGCAGAGCATACGAAGCGAGGCTCTTCATTCAGCAGGTGTGAGTGTGCTGATGTGTCACCAGGATGTGCTGCTGGGGTGGACTCTTCCATCTTCTGATTCGTGCTGCCCAGACAGCCACCTTCGGAGGGGTGCAGGGATGTCCTCTCCAGATCCCACATTTCCTCCATCAAATGCATCCAAGCAGAAAATTCCAGTGTGGCTCTGGAGTCACTGGAACTCTCAGATTATTGGTGGCAGCAAATTGGCATAATCACTTTGGGAAACTGCATGGGGTGTCCATTAAAGCTGAAAGCTGGTAGTGGCTGTCACTGTGACCTGGTGGGGAGGGTTAGGAAGGGGTATGAGGGGCTCCTGGAGTTCTGGTCACATTTTGTTTCTTGAACTGGGTACTGGGGTACTCTATGAAATTTTTTTTTTTGAGACTGAGTTTTGCTCTTGTTACCCAGGCTGGAGTGCAATGGTGCGATCTCGGCTCACCGCAACCTCTGCCTCCTGGGTTCAAGCAATTCTTCCGCCTCAGCCTCCTGAGTAGCTGGGATTACAGGCACACGCCACCGTGCCCAGCTAATATCTGTATTTTTAGTAGAGACGGGGTTTCACCATGTTGACCAGGATGGTCTCGATCTCTTGACCTCGTGATCCACCCGCCTCAGCCTCCCAAAGTGCTGGGATTACAGGCGTAAGCCACCACTCCCGGCCTGTTTATGAAAATTTATTGAGCTGTACGCTGATGATTTGTGCATGTTACTGTGTGTACATTGTATTTCACTGGAAAATTAAAACAAAAAAAGATGATAAAGCTCTAAAGAAAATTTTCAATTACAAACTTGACCTAGAGCCCTCTGGGTCATGCTAGTAACTAAAGCTCTACTGAGAACTTGATTTATAGTCTTTGTCCATAAATGTTAATTTATCGAATCAATTAGTTGTTTGTGTTTTGGTTGAGGGGGCAGGGGGCTTGTTTTCCAGTGGGTTTTCTGTAGGCTGGGATGTGCTTCATGGTGCTGAAGGTGTGGCTTTGTTGCCACCTGGTGGCTATCAATATGATTACAGTGGTAGAAAACGACAGCGGCTCATTCCTATCTGAAAGATGCTCACAGCTATTAATAGGAGGTCTTGGAAGGTCCCTGATTCCAAGTCTTCTAATTGTCAAGCCTCTTATTCACCTAGAAGTTTTCTGGCCCTTACTTGGCTACACCCCTGATGGAGCTTCACTGTTTAACTGGGGGTCCAAGTCCATTGTTGGACATCTTTCACTGTAATAAATTCTTTATATAAAGTAAACAATTGCCTGCCTTGAATCGTCTACCCACTGGTCCTGGCTGTGCCCGAGGATGTGCAAATATATCCGTTTCCTACAAGTGGGTCTTTCAGATGTTGGGGGCAGCACTTAGATGCTCTGTTCATGTCATCTCTTAGGGCTAAAAGTCCATAGTTCCCCTGATATGGTTAGACTCCGTGTCTCCACCCAAATCTCATCTCAAATTGTAATCCCCACATGGAGGGAGGTACCTGGTGGGAGACAATTGGATCATGGGGGTGGTTACCCTGATGCTCTTCTCGCAATAGTGAGGGAGTTCTCACGAGATCTGATGGTTTATAAGTGGCAGTTTCCCCTTTGTTCGTTCTTTCTCTCTCTCTCCTACCTCAAGATAAGATATACCTGCTTCCCCTCACCTGCTGCCATGATTGTAAGTTTCCTGAGGCCTCCCCAGCTATGCATAACCATGAGCCAATTAAACCTCTTTATGAATTACGAGGCCTCAGTATTATCTTCATAGCAGTGTGAGAACGGACTAACATATACCCAGATATCCATCCTGTGACCTGGTTTCAAGTCTGTTCGTCCTTCTGGCTGCTCACCACTCGTGTACTCACATTCATGTGTGGCCCTCTTCAGGTGTGGCCCTCAGAGCTGACCTTGGCCTTCCTGCACTTGTCTGGATACGACTGTTGGTGCCACAGCCACGTTGTTCTCTAGGCCAGGTAAGAACTGTGGCCTCTGTTTACACGGGTGGTGACTGGAGCCTAATTCCTCATTCAATCCTACTTCTCCTGCTGCTTGGAGCCAGACTGGAATCAAGAAGGTCCTGGAAGAAGCTGGGTATGGTTGTGAGTGCTCATAGTCCCAGATACTTGGGAGGCTGGAGCAGGAGGTTCACTTGAGTCTAGGAGTTTGAATCCAACCTGGGCAATACAGCAAGACCCCATCTCTTTTTTTTTTTTTTTGAGGTAGAGTCTCACTCTGTTGCCCAGGCTGGAGTGCAGTGGTGGGATCTTGGCTCACTGCAACCTCTGCCTCCCGGGTTAAATGATTCTCGTGCCTCAGCCTCCCAAGAAGCTGGGACTACAGGTGTGCACTGCCATGCCCAACTAATTTTTGTATTTTTAGTAGAGATGGGGGTTTCACCATGTTGTTCAGGCTGGTCTCAAACTTCTGACCTGCCCACCTTGGCCTTCCAAAGTGATGGGATTACAGGTGTGAGCCACTGCACCCAGCCAAAACCCATCTCTTAAAAGAACAAAAAAAAAGCTTTTGGAATTGTTCATTGTGGCAAATGTGGAAGCAGGCCAGTCAGTAGGTTCCCAGGGCAGTGGGGAGACAGAAATGCTGATAAGAATGCCTGGCTTGGTGGCTCATGGCTGTGATCCCAGCACTTTGGGAGGCTGAGGTGGGTGGGTCATCTGAGGTCAGGAGTTTGAGACCAGCCTGACCAACATGGGGAAACCCCGTTTGAACCGAAGGCAGAGGTTGCAGTGAGCTGAGACCGTGCCATTGCACTCCAGCCTGGCAACAAGAGTGAAACTCCGTCTCAAAAAAAAAAAAAAAAAAAATTGCTGATGAGGACAATCCTGGTTGGCTAAGTGTCAGGTGTCAAGCAAGAGGCCACAGGGAAGATCAGAGACAGTTACTCACAGCACACTTCAGCTAGCAGCGTTCTCTTCGAGCCTGTCAGAATCCTGCAGGAAGCCGTGCTGAGGTCCCCTCTCAGATCTTTCCTGAAGCTGGTACACACAGGTTTCCGGCCTGGCCAAGCTGTGGCTTACAGACCTCTTACTCATCACTGGTTCCACATGCTGTCATCTGGGCAGATGTAAGTGGAAGCACGTTCCTGATTGCCTCGGGGGGGGTGGGGGCGTGTGCTTTTCACTGCAGCCCTTATCCTGGCAGCAGAAGCTGCCTACATGGTGCCCCTCTAATGTCACGGGCAGGAGAAGCTGAGCGACTCCGCCACATGGCAGAGGTACAGAATGCATCTCCTAGGAGAGTGAGGAGAAACAAGTTGTTTTCAGGCACCTGAACTAGCCTGGGCACAGTGCTCATCTCAGGGGGCATAACCAGGATGAAACAGGCCAGGGTGGGCCATCCAAAAATTGCAGTCCTAAGACAGGGGTCTCAGGCATTGGCGAGCACCGTTGAAACACAGATACATGGGTCCCATTGTCAGCGTCGGGCTCCCTGGGTGCATGCAGGGCCTGGGGACCTGCGTGTTATAATCCTCCTGAAGAGCTGAGAGGTAGACGCTCAAGGGACCACATTAGGAAAGGCAGAACTGAAGAGACAGAAAGCAGATCAGTGGCTGCCTGGGCTGGCGACTGACTGGAGGAGGGAATTGACTGCTGAGAGGCAGGAAGGAGTGAGGGAAATGTTTCACATCATGATTATTGCAATGTCTACTTAAAATAGGTACCCATTTTAAGTAGTTCAATGAGTTTACTGTATGTAAATCATGTATCAATAAAGATGATAAATAAAGCTGGCCGGGCACCATGGCTCATGCCTGTAATCCCAGCCCATCGGGAGGCTGAGGTGGGCGGATCACCTGAGGTCAGGAGTTTGAGACCAGCCTGGCCAACATGGTGAAACTCATGTCTCTACTAAAAATACAAAAGCTAGCCAGGCATGGCTCCTGTAGTCCCAGCTACTCTGGAGGCTGAGGCACGAGCATTGCTTGAACTTTGGGGGTTGAGGTTGCAGCAAGCTGAGATCATGACACTGCACTCCAACCTGGGTGAGAAGAGCAAAACTCCATCTCAAAAAAAAAAAAAAAGGAAAAAACAAAAAAGCTAAGAAGGTCATCATGTGTTTTGGGCCTCCCTTTTTGTCTCTAGAGAGCCTGGTTAAGGCTCTTTCATCCTGCCCTAAGGCCTGGCACAGTGGCTCATGCCTGTACTCCTAGCACCTTTGGAGGCTGAGGTGGGTGGATTGCTTGAGCTCAGTAGTTTGAGATCAGCCTGGCTAAACATGGTGAAATCCCCTTTTTACTAAGAATCCAAAAGGGCATGGTGGTGCACGCCCGTAATCCCAGCTACTCCAGAGGCTGAGGCAGGACAATCTCTTGAACTCAGGAGGTGAAGGCTGCAGTGAACCAAGATCATGCCACAGCACTCCAGCCTGGGCAACGGAGGGAGACTGTTCCCCCACCCCGCCCTAGGCAGATGGTAGAGCTTCCTTGACATCTGAACAAAACCGAAAACTGGGACCTCCAGGCCTGAAGGGGGCGCTGTCTCCAGCAGTGTCTCAGTGTCAGACCATTTAGAGAACTCACTTTGTGCCACAGGCACCCTATGGGGAAGAGGGTTGGGAGTAGAGCCATATGTCCCTTAAAGATGGTGTGGGAAAAGTTGCATTAGGTGATTTCAACTCTGTGTGAACATCATGGAGTCCACTATACATCCCTAGATGGGATAGCCTCACACACACCTAGGCTGGTTGGTGCAGCCTACCGCCCCTAGGCTACAAACTACAGCATACAACTGACCCCGTACCGTAGGCGATGGTAACATGGTGGGAAGTGTGTGTGTATGAATGATGGCAGACTGGCCAGCCCCGGAATTGAGGCTTAGCTCAGGAGAGTTCTTGTCTTTGTCCAGGAAAGAATTCAAGGGTGAGCCGGTGGTGTTAGCAACTTTTACTGAAGCAGCGTACAGTAGCCACAGAGAAACTGCCGCAGGAACGTGCACAGAATAGCAGCTCAGGGCCAGGGCAGTTCTGCCCTCATATTTCTATTCACTTTTTCTTTTGAGATGGTCTTGCTGTGTCACCCAGGCTGGAGTGCACGGGCACAATCTCGATTCATTACAACCTCTGCCTCCCCAGTTCAAGCTACTCTTCCTCCTCAGCTTCTGGAATGGCTGGGATTACTGGCACCTGCCACCACACCCGGCTAATTTTTGTATTTTTAATAGAGATGGGGTTTTACCATATTGGCCAGGCTGGTCTCAAACTCCTGACCTCAGGTGATCCTCCCGCCTTTCAAAGTGCTGGGATTACAGGCGTGAGCCACCGCAAATTAAGCGGTAGTTTGTGCAGAAATATCTAGAAAAATAGCAGTAAATGGGTCATTGCCATGGGGAGGGGTGATAATTTCTAGGTGTTGCCATGGCAACGGTAAACTGACAGGGCACTGGTGGGTGTGTCTTTCAGAGCATGCTTCTGTCTCTTCCCTGTTTCAGCTAGTCGTCAATCTGGCCTGGTGTCCAAGCTCTACCTCTGGAGTCCAGTCCCATCTCTGACCTTATCTAAACGTAGAAAAGTATGGTGAAAATACAGTTATAATCTTATGGGTCGATCTTTGTATAAGTGGCCCCTCCTTGACCCACTCACAGTCGTGTGGCTCATGGTCACGACTGTATCTGGAGATAACCGCTTGAGTCTGGTTCCCTCATCTGCTAGCTTTATGACCCTGGGCAAACTTCATAACCTCCTCGTGCCTCAGTTTCCTTGACCGTAAAATTGAGAAAGTAATAGTACCTTTCTCAAAGAGTTGTGCAAAAATTTTAAGGAAGTTATTTCATTATAAAGCACTTAGAACGGCAGCTAGCATACAGAAGCATGAAGTGAGCGTTCACGATTATTATTTAATAAATGCAACTTCCATCCATGCTGTTTCCCCCCTAATTTTGCCATGGAGATTATTTGTACAGAGAGTTCTTAGTTCTCCATCTTTTATGACAGGGTGATTCTGGTCCCATTCCAGCCATCTTCATGGATAGATGATTCCCTGGGATGGTGACATGGGAGGTGGGAGCTGGACTTGGAGCAGAAAGAGCTGGCAGCTTGGGGTGCAGCCTTGGTCTGGGACAGTTTCACTCTGTGGTGGAGACAGGCTCGAATCCCCTCCCCCCAGGACCGTTTCTTTTTATTTTATTTAGTTATTTGAGATAGGGTTTCGCTCTGTCACCCAGGCCGGAGTTCAGTGGCATGATCATGGGTCACTGCAGCCTTCATCTCCTGGGCTCAAGAGATCTTCCCACCTCAGCCTCCTGAGTAGCTGAGACCACAGGCATGAGCCACCACACCTGGCTAAGTTTTTGATTTATTTTTTGTAGACACAGGGTTTTGCCATTTTGCCCATCTGCTCTCGAATTCCTGGACTCAAGTGATCCACCTGGCTTGGCCTCCCAAAGTGCTGGGATTATAGATGTGAGCCACCATGCCCAACGCAGGACCTTTTCTTGAGCACTCTGGCCCTTGCTAATTCCTAGCAGACTGGGGTTCCGCTTGCTTTACCTCTGTAAGCCCCTCAGGCTACACCTCAGAAAAATGGGATGAAGCTGGCTCCCAGGGGGGTGGTCAGGATAAAGTGAGAGGGCAGGAAGAACTCTTGATGCTTGTCTTTGAGTTTTTCTGGAGGCAGCCTCTGAGACAAGATTCTCAGTGTTATTCTACAAGTGATTGATTTGGAAGGTCATCCCAGGAAGCACCACTCGGAGAAGATATGAGACAGGGAGTGGAAGGAAATTAGTGAATGTGTTAGTGGGATGAAGACAACCGGAGCAGCTGGAGCTTCATGCCTCTGCGAACTCTGGGAGATGGTGCAAAACACACCTCAGACAGAGGGGAGAGGGTGGCCTGCTTCCAGCCAAGCAGGGAGGAGGCTGTGTGCTCATATGTTAACCGCCCAGCTGTCCTTGGTTGAAGCTTGCTTCCAGGAGTGTTCACTCTGGCATTTCCTGCTTGCTTGATTGGCTGAATCTTCTTCCACAGCCAGAAATTAAGACGCCCCAGGGCTTGGAGGCAGGTGTTCCCAGCAAGTCTTTGGCTTGTGAAGGTGAGTGCTGGGAGGGCAAGAGTGCAAATTCCATCTGCTACAGGCGGTCGGCTCCTGGTAAGAACTAGTTAATGTAGTTGGGCGTGGTGGCTCATGCCTGTAATCCCAGTACTTTGGGAGGCCAAGGCGGGCAGATCACCTGAGGTCAGGAGTTTGAGACCTGCCTGGCCAATGTGGAGAAACCCCATCTCTACTAAAAATATAAAAATTAGCTGGGTGTGGTGGTACATGCTTGTAATCCCAGCTACTTGGGAGGCTGAAGTAGGAAAATCACTTGAACCTGGGAGGTGGAGGCTGTGCTGAGCTGAGATCGCACCACTGCACTCCAGCCTGGGAGACAGAGCAAGACTCCATCTCAAAAAAAAAAAACCAAAAAACAACAAAAAAAACTAGGTAACGTAGTCGGGCGTGGTGGCTCAGGCCTGCTAATCCGAGCCCTTGCGGAGGCCAAGGTGGGAGGATTGCTTGAGCCCAGGACTTTGAGACCAGCTTGGGCAACACAGCAAAACCTCATCTCTACCAAAAATTAAAAAAAAAAAAAAATTAGCTGGGCCTGGTGGTGGGCACCTGTAGTTCCAGCTATGTGGGAGGATGGCTTGAGCCCAGGAGTTCAAGGCTGCAGTTAGCTAGGATTGTGGCATTGTACAGCCTGGAAAACAGAGCAAGAACCTGTCTCTTAAAAACAAAAAAGTGGCTGGGCATGGCGGCTCACACCTGTAATCCCAGCACTTTGGGAGGCTGAGACAGGTGGATCACGAGATTGAGACCATCTTGGCCAACATGATGAAACCCTGTCTATACTCAAAATACAAAAATTAGATGGGCGTGGTGATGCACACCTGTAGTCCCAGCTACTCGGGAGGCTGAGGCAGGAGAATTGCTTGAACTCACGAAGGGCAGGTTGCAGTGAGCGGAGATCATGCTACTGCACTCCAGCCTGGCAACAGAGTGAGACTGTCTCAAAAACAAACAAAAAAGTGTAGATTTAAGCATCACTGTTTTACAAGAGTAGAGAAAAAGACCAAGTTAAAGTAGATTCTTGTGAACAGGCCACTTTTGTCATGTGGTGCATTCCGTCTAACTTTCAGCTCTTCCTTCAGAGGTGAACCTGCCCTCCCACAAAGGCTGACTAATAAAACCAACAGGGCCGGGTGTCGTGGCTTATACCCGTAATCCCAGCACTTTGGGAGGCCAAGGCGGGCGGATCACCTGAGGTAAGGACTTTGAGAATAGCCTGACCAATATGATGAAACCCTGTCTCTACTAAAAATATAAAAATTAGCCAGGTGTGGTGGCATGTGCCTGTAATCCCAGCTACTAGGGAGGCTGAGGCAGGAGAATTGCTTGAACCCAGGAGATGGATTTTGCAGTGAGCTGAGATTGCACCATTGCACTCTAGCCTGGGCAACAAGAGCAAAACTCTGTCTCAGAAACAAAATAAACAAACAATAAAACCAACAGAAGATCATGACACTGGCCTCAGATTTTGGATGACCTCACGAATGCCTCTTTACCACAGTGAAAGGTCTTCTGGTTCCTGTAGGAGAAGGGCAGCTGTGCAGGGCTGGGGATCAGACCAGGTTCAGCTCTCTCTAAGACAACGTGGTAGGTGTCAGGTGGTTGGGGAGTGGAGTCCACGGGGATAGCCCAGTGGCCCACTGCTGATGGGAGTTGTGAGCTGTTTCAGGAGTGAATGCCAATGTTTCAAAACATTGGCCACCAACATTTTTGATGTGGTTTGGAGCCGTGGGGGGCTTTGGAATGATCAGCTTTATACCAGCAATGGGACAAGACATCTCCTGTCTCGGAGCCTCGTTCCTCAGCTGTTGAATAGACATTGTAGTGGAATTCCTTACAGAGTTGAGTTGAGAAGTAAATGAGGTGGTACATTGTCAGCGCCTGGCATGGTGTAGACCAGGAGTTGGCAAACGTTTTCTATAAAGGGCCAGGCGGTCAGTATTTCAGCTTTGTGAGGCACATGGGCTCTGCTGCACCTACTCAAATTTGTAGCATTAAAGCTACTATAGACAATATATGCATCTTAGAAAAACAGATGCTGACTGGGTGTGGTGGCTCATGCCTGTGATCCCAGCACTTTGGGAGGCCGAGGCAGGCAGATCGCCTGAGGTCGGGAGTTCGAGACCAGCCTGGCCAAAATGGTGACACTCCGTCTCTACTAAAAATACAAAAAGTAGCCAGGTGTGGTCATGGCATCTGTATTCCCAGTTACCCAGGAGGCTGAGGCAGGAGAATTACTTGAACCGGGAGGCGGAGGTTGCAGTGAGCTGAGATCGTGCCACTGCTGCCTGGGCAACAGAGTGAGACTGTCTCAAAACAAAAAACAACAAACAGACACTGACCCTCTGTATAGGGAATGGGTAGAAATGGGAAGAATTGGGGAGATTTTATCTCTTCCTCCTGAAAGGAGGAAATGTTTCTCATCTATCTTTGTGTCCTTTGGGCCAGCATGGGGCCTAGGACGTATAGGTGCTCAAGAAACCTTTACTGAAGGGAGAAAAACAACCAATAGCATGAAGAAGAGAATGGTGTTTGGAATCAAACAGACCTGTGTCCAAATCAGTTTATTCTCTATGTGGTCTGGGCTAAGCCCCTCCTTTTCTCTGAGGTCTTCATCTATAAAATGAGTTTAAGAATCACAGGATAAATGGGCAAAAAGTGTGCATGTTGAAACATATTTTTAAAAAAGAAAACATGAACAAAGGCTCTTCCTTCCATGGTTTCTAACTCATGGCTCTCAACCCTTAGTTCCTCTGGTTTAAGGGGCATTTTCATCTCCTCCAGCCCCCTCTGTACAACTGGCCTTCTCTGGCCTTTCTTGGACTCCGGAAGGAAGTGGGGGAGGGCATCTCTGCAGGAGGGAGGAGTGGTTGTCTGTACTAGAGGGTGGCGGGAGAGCCAAGCTTCCTGTTCCGAATTCAGGGCCAGGCAGGCAGTAACTGCAGACAATCAGTTTTTGCCTCAAGGGCTCAGTGTTGGCTGTAAAGAATTAATGGCCAAGAAAGGTGTCTACCAATTATTTTTCCACTCAAGGTGCAGAGATTACAGAAACACAGCCAAGCCCATTTCAGATCCAGGCCTCCTAGCACTGGCTGGCAATTACACCTCTCTAGACCTCCATCCCAGGGGAGTGCTGGGAGTCAGGGGTCTCTCCTTAGAGATTATGCTCAGACTTCCAAGTGTATGCAGAACATTTTGTCTTTCCACAGAGAAGAGGGAGAAAAAGGGAGGATGCAGTTGTCCTAAAAGCAGGCCCTGAGACAAGGAATCAAGTGCGTGCAGTGGTCTTTGGGAAGTCACTGGGGGAAACATCATTAGCAGGGGAGGGAAGTAAGATGGGGAAGGGACAGAGCGAATCAGTTACATTGTGGACAACTGGAGCTTCATCTCACCTGGACTCTGGGAAATGGTGCAACATATATATCTCAAAATGATCCCATCTGAGGGGTGAGGGAGCTGGGGTACTTATACACCAACTCCCGTGGATCAGTAGTTGAAGTGTTACTGGTGGAGAATGTCCAGGTTCTTGGTGTCTTAAATAAAGAATTGGACAAAATGCAAAAACAAAGCAAGGAAAGAATGAAGCAACAAAAGCAGAGATTTATTGAAAATGAAAGTACACTCCACAGTGTGGGAGCGGACCCTGGATATGGAATCTTCTCCAGTCCAAATCCTCCCTAGAGGTTTCCCATTGGCCGCTTGGTGTTCATCTCATGTAAATGAAGTGGCGGCCCCCAGTCAGAGGCTGAAGTGAAGTTACAAAGTTACACTCCTATGCAAACGTCTGATTGGTTGCTTTTTGCAACTGATTGCAAATTGGGTACTTTCAATTTCCCATCTGTCTGGCAGAAAATGTGGGGGTTTGCAAAGGGAGTATCCTCTGGTCCTTTTGTTACTTAAGCATGGAAAATTAGGGTTTTCTTTTCAATTTAATTCTAGGAAGTCATCATGAAAGGGCCTTAGGTTCCCTGCCTCCAGACCCTATTCTCTTGCCTCAGAAGGTTGCTGGGCTTGTGGGGGGGGGTGGTGGGTGAGGGTTGTTAATTACCCAGCACTTTCAGCATCTGTCACTTGGTGGCCAAGAGAGTCCTGAGGCAGGAAATGAAGGTGATGGCAGCTGCTGTGCCCTGAAATGGTTAGACCTGGGGAACAAGCCAGGTACCCACAGAATCTGCTACAACACAGGTGAAAGGTCAACTCTGATCCAGGGGCTTCACATCTGAGATCTTTTATTTATTTATTTATTTTGAGACAGAATCTTGCTCTGTCGCCAGGCTGGAACACAGTGGCGCAGTCTTGGCTCACGGCAACCTCTGCCTCCCAGGTTCAAGCGATTCTTCTGCCTCAGCCTCCCGAGTAGCTGGTACTACAGGCGTGTGCCAAACACCTGGCTAATTTTTGTATTTTTAGTAGAGATGGGGTTTCACCATGTTGGCCAGGATGGTCTCGATCTCTTGACCTCGTGATCCACTCGCCTTGGCCTCCCAAAGTGCTGGAATTACAGGCATGAGCCATTGCCCCCAGCCTATTTATTTATTTAGAGACGGAGTCTTGCTCTGTTGCCCAGGGGCAGGCTGAAGTGCTGTGAGGCAACCTTGGCTTGCTGCAGCCCGTCTCCCAGGTTCAATCAATTCTCCTGCTTCAGCCTCCCCAGTAGCTGGGATTACAGGCACCTGCCACTATGCCCAGCTAATTTTTGTATTTTTAATTTTGTATTTTTAGTAGAGACAGGGTTTTGCCATGTCAGACAGGCTGGTCTCGAGCTCCTGCCTGCCTCGGCCTCTCAGAGTGTTGGGATTACAGGCGTGAGCCACCATGCTCAGCCCTGAGATCTCATTTAATCTGCATGTGTATTCAGGGCTGAATCTTAGTTAACCTCCTTTCCGAAGACCTTTTCCTCCAGGCTGGACCTGGGGAGGTGAGTGAAGCTCTCATCCTAAATGCAAGATGTGAGGGGGTCTCAGAAAACACAGCCATCAAATAATATTTTAATGCAATATTTAAAAGGAATAAATGAATGCCAAAAAAAAAAATCCATGGTGAGCATAAGATCAAACATTTTAATCAAGACAGGATCAGTAACAGCGCTGTGCTGAGACATACTGAAACCTGAGACAAAAGGAAAGACCGGTAACCTTGATCTTGTTCTTCATGGAGATTTTTTTGCATTCATTTTGATTTTTTTAAAAAAATTATTGCATTAAAACATTAATTAGGTAGGTTCAGTGGCTCACGCCTGTAATCCCAGCACTTTGGGAGGCTGAGGTGGGTGGATTACCTGAGGTCAGGAGTTCAAGACCAGACTGACCAACATGTTGAAACCCTGTCTTAGAAAAAACAAACAAAAAACCCCCCCAAACAAAAAAACATTAATTATCTTGATGATGTTTTGGGGGGCACAGCCTTATATTTGGTGCCTGAGGCAAGTACCTTATTTACTCACCCTAGTCCTGGCCCGGCTCCTTCCCCAATCTTCCTCGTCTTACTGTGCAGCACTCAGTCCCCTTAGCTGCTCAGGTTAGAACTCTAGGGTCCCCTTGGGTCCCTCTCTTTTCCTCCCCTCTCCCTGCTGTACCATTTCTGGACTTTCAGGTCCACCCCTAAGCATCTCTCAAATGTGTCTTCTTTTTTTAAATTCTCCATTGCTACAACCAAACGAGGTTCTGTAAGGGCTTTCTTGGCTTCCTTTGGGCAGACAGGAACAGCTTCTTGGATTCTCCTGCAAGCTCTGGTGTGTCCATTACCGTCAGTGCCTCCAGCAGACATGAGGGTGGCTGTTTGGCCCTCTGATCCACCTCTCAGTCCCCCCGACATCTGCGTGAGCTCTTGTTTCAGTATGAAATCTTATTCCCACAGTGCTTGTAGAGGCTCTGTTTTGGTGACTACCCCCTGATGGATACCCCAAGCCTGCGACCACCTCTCTGCTACCTGGGCCGCTCCTTGGGCCCCTGGAGGTGGGTTTCAGAGCTGCAACGAAGCAAAACCCCTTCTGATTTCTCCTTATTCTCTCACCTTCTAGGATTTCTGTTTTTATTTTTTATTTTTATTTTTTGAGACTGAGTCTTGCTTTGTTGCCTAGGCTGGAGTGCAGTGGCATGATCTTGGCTCACTGCAGCCTCCACTTCCCAGGTTAAAGCGATCCTCCTGCCTCAGCCTCCTGAGCAGCTGGGACTACAGGTGTGTGCCACCATGTCTGGCTAATTTTGTATGTTTTGTAGAGAGAGGGTTTCATCATGTTGGACTGGCTGGTCTCAAACTCCTGACCTTGAGTGATCCTCCCACCTTGGCCTCCCAAAGTGCTGGGATTACAGGTGTGAGCCACCACATGCGGCCCTGGATTTCCATTTTCTTTCCTCTCCACACTGGGGTAAGGGTTGAGGGAGGTGGGGCACTGAATCCCTGAGTCTCAGGCAGTGTCTTTCTCCTGGTTGCATTTTCTCTAAATCTCCCTGCCTCCTTGGTTCCACTTCCAGGCCTGGAAGAGATGACCTTCTTCTGAGCTCGTTTACTGAATCCCATCCCATGACTACTTATAATATAGGCCAGAGCTCAGACCTCACAGTTTTGCCTTTGCTATGGAAAGGGAAGTTTTTGAAATTAAGAACCTCTCCCTATTCTCCACTAGGCTAGGTTTTAAGACTATGGTTTCTGAACAGATGCAAAGCTAAACGATGGCCTCTTTATTTCAGGTGGGGTCTGCACTCCTCTTGATTTAATGCTGCTGGGTGTGGGGGAAAGAAGAGACGAAGAGCATTGTGAGTCACAGGGTTGAAAAGTAGACGGATCTATTTGACAGTTTCAAAAATATTATCCCCTTTACACAGTCAAATGGGTCCCCAAGTTCTCATACCTTAGCTCATCTCCTGGGCATTGATTATTTCCGGAGAGTTCTGGCAAATTCTGTGTAATGTTTCCTCCCCACATCGCAGCCATATTTTCTCTCCTCTCAGAGCCCATCTCCTCTTGGGCACACCAATGGCTCCTTGGCTCACTTATTTAAGTTCTGAATAGATAAAGAAGTTCCTTGAATCACTGATGGTGAAATCTAGATGTCAGGCAGGCACTTCACTAAGGAAAAGGGAGACCCGATTCCAGTCCTGGACTTGGCTGGATCTAATAAAGTTCCTGAGTGGACAATGGGAAAAACACAATGGGAAGTGTGTTGTTGGAAGAATGAAATGAGATAATACGTGTGTAGTGAAGCTTCACGTAGCAGCTGGCACAGAGAATTTACTCAGTGTCTGTTTCCGCCCCTCTTCCTCCACCTTCTGCCATTCTCTGCTTTCTGAGATTAGTCTCACTCTTGTGGAATTCTGGGCTTCCCTAAGCAGAGCTTAGTTTGTTCATCCGCTCTCAGGTGAATCCAGCTCTCGGGCACTAGTCCATTGGACTGTGGTTGAACAGTGCAGTGTGTAAGTGCTAATCAAATGACTAATTATTAGTGTGACATTGTCAGCACAGAGCGAGCTGTGTTGGTCCTCCAGTCCCATGTGCGGAGGATTTCTCCAATGCCATTTGCTCTTCATTACTGTACACATACAGGCACACACTCACGTCTTGGATCCTGGGTCCTGGCATGTGGAAATCTTAGGTCAGCAGAGGTGACAGGTTAAGTAAGGGAGGTGAGTGGGGGAGCACAGGAGAGACCAGAAGTCCTTCTAGATACCTACAGCTGCCCCTCACCCCCACCCTCTGATATGGTTTGTCTGTGTCCCTACCCAAATCTCACCTTGAATTGTAATAATCCCCATATGTCGGGGCGGGGCCAAGTGGAGATAATTGAATCATGGGGGCGGTTTCCCCCATACTGTTCTCATGGTAGTGAGTAAGTCTCATGAGATCTGATAGTTTTATAAATGCGAGTTCCCTGCACAAGATCTCTTGCCTGCTGCCATGTGAGACCTGACTTTGTTCTTCATTCGCCTTCTGCCATGATTGTGAGGCCTCCCCAGCCATATGGAACTGTGAGTCAATCAAACCTCTTTCCTTTATAAATTACACATTTTTGGGTATGTCTTTTTTTGTTGTTGCATTTTTAGTAGAGACAGGGTTTCACCATATTGGCCAGGCTTGTCTCAAACTCTTGACCTCAAGTGATCTGCCCACCTAGGCCTCCCAAAGTGCTGGGATGACAGGTATGGGCCACTGCGCCTGGCCAGGTATGTCTTTATTAGCAGTGTGAGAACAGACTAATACACCTGCCTTAGCTACTCACCTGCCCAGCCCTCATAGCCTGGGGCTTCCTTTTTGTCACACCTATTTTGAGTCAAAATGTCTCAAATGTCCCACACCTGTCTGAGTACAAACAGATGAGTGGGACATAGTCCTATAAAGCTCAGTGTGGCATGGGTTCTGCTGATCTCTTTACTCCTCGGTCCTGAATTGCCCCTTCCCTCTGTCCTTGTGCTCCAGTCACAATAATATCTCTCTCTCTCAATTTTTTTTTTTGAGATGGGATCTTACTCTGTTGCCCAGACTGGAGTGCAGCAGCTTGATCCTACCTCACTGCAGCCTTGAACTCAAGCTCAAGCATCCTCCCTCCTCAGCCTCCTGAGTAGCCGGGACTACAGGCACACACCACCATGCACAGCTAATTTTTACCTTTTTTGTAGAGATGGAAGATCTCACTCTGTTGCCCAGGCTCAAGTCCCTGGCCTCAAGCAATCCTCCTACCTTGGCTTCCCAAAGTGCCGGGATTACAGGCATGAGCCAATGCACCAGGCCACAATAACCTCTTTTTGGTGACTAGAAAACACCAAACTTGTTCCTGCTCAGAGCCTCATCACCAGCCCTGCTGGCCCCACTGTGTCCACACCTGTTCTCTCCTCTTCCTGTGGCTGGCTTCACATCCTTCGGCTCTTAGCTCACATACCCCTTCTTCAGAGAAGTCTTCCCTGATTGTCCTCTCTAAAGCGGACCCTACGGAGATGATTTATTATAGCACTTCACACCCTTCCTTCCTTCACAGCATCAGTCACAACTGTAATTATTCTAACCCCCTTCTTCATGTGCTTTTCTACCCCCCACCAGCTTGTACAGTCCACGAGGGGAAGAGCTGTTTTTCTTTTGTTCACGACTCCACCGCCACCTAGAAGAGTATGGGCACGTAGTACGTGCTTAATAAATGTTTGCAATGAGTGACCTCCACGTTCCTTTTCATGTTGTTATCCTAAATGAATTTTGCAGACAGCCCAATGGGTCATCAGATTGACTTGCTTTGATAATAATTTCTGGGACCAGATCTCCTCACTTATTTATTTAGAGACAGGGTGTCACTCTCATCCCCTTCTCACTCTTTAGAAGCAGCTGGGGTTGGATCCTTCAACATGTGATGCCTGAGTCTCCTTGAGACTAATCCTGGACTCACAATGCCACAGCCAGCCCAGCAGGCTGTTCACTCCTCTCCTCTCCTCTCCCCTCCCCATCCCTTCCTTTTCCATCCCTTCCCTTCCCACTTTCTTTTCCTTTTTTTTTTGAGACAGAATCTTGATCTGTTGCCTAGGCTGGAGTGCAATGTCGTGATTTTGGCTCACTGCAACCTCTGCCTTTCAGGTTCAAGTGATTCTCCTGCCTCAGCCTCCCAAGTAGCTGGGATTATAGGCGCATGTCACCACACCCAGCTAATTTTTGTATTTTTAGTAGAGGTGAAGTTTTATCATGTTGGCCAGACTGGTCTCAAACTCCTGACCTAAGTGATCTGCCCACCTTGGCCTCCCAAAGTGCTGGGGTTATAGGCATTAGCCACCAACTCCTGCCTGCTTCCTTTCTAATAAGCAACTCTCCCTACATCTTGCAAGGGAGAGTCAGGAAGTAAGAACTAGTGTTCACTCAGAACTGACTCCATAAAAACTGCGTGAACTTGGACAACTTAATCTCAGCGGGCATCAATTTTCTCATCTTTAAAAAGGGAATAACACTAATAAGGGATTTACTGACATTTTGGGCCAGATAATACTTTCTCAGGTGGTGTGTCCTGTGCGTTGCAGGATGTTTGGCAGCGTCTACACACTAGATGGCAGTAGCAAACCCAGTTAAGACAATTAAGAATGTCTCCAGACAACGCCAGACATTCCCAGGGGGCAAACCCACAACTTTTCCCTTCATCTTTCCCCCATTTTAAACCACTCCAATAATATCTGCCTTATAGGATTATTGGTAGTTTAAATGAGATAGGTCATGTTAAGTTCATATTATTATGCTTTGCATAGAGAAGAATTTAATCGATATTTAAGATCTATTACTATTATTACCAATGTCATTACATTGAAGGCACCAAGACTTTCAGGGAAGACTGGTAGACCCAGAAAAATTCACCCTAGTGCCCATGGTGAATGTCTTGTCTGTGTTTCCAAACACTGATTGCTAAATTTTCAGGAAATTTGCAAACCAGTTGTTAAATATAGCCACCTTGAAATTGGCAATTGTAGGAGTGTTTACACTGTGGCAATTGGCAAATGTCACATAACAGGGCTTTATTTTCTGGGAGCTACTCGGCTACCGTAGTGCTTCTTTATGAATGCACTAAATGACAAGATCTTGTGGTGAGTCAGCTAACTACTGATATTTTGAAATATTGATGACCATAAAGGAATTTTTGAGATATCGACAAATGTAATATAATATGAAAATCAGTGATTTCTACTGGAGGCAAAGAATGCCCACATTCGTATTTGAAGGAAATGCTAAATTTTGGTTAGATATAGGAAAAAATAGCCAGGTGCGGTGGCTCACGCCTGTAATCCTGGCACTTTGGGAGGCTGAAGGGGGCAGATCACAAGGCCAAGAGATTGAGACCAGCCTAGCCAACATGGTGAAACTCCATCTCTACTGAAAATACAAAAATTAGCTGGACATGGTGGTGCACACCTATGGTTCCAGCTACTTGGGGAGCTGAGGCAGGAGAATTGCTTGAACCCAGGAAGTGGAGGTTGCAGTGAGCCCATATCTTGCCACTGCACTCCAGGCTGGCAACAGAGTGAGGCTCCGTCTCAAAAAAAAAAAAAAAAAAAAAAAGGGTGAGGCGGGGGGAGAAAAAAAGATGTGTTTTATTTTTCATGAATGGATTCCCTGAATTCTAACCATGGACCTCAATTAAGAACTTCTGCTTTAGGCCTTGCACAGTGGCTCATGCCTGTGCAATCTGCACTTTGGGAGGCTGAGGTGGGAGGATCACTGGAGTTCAGAAGTTGAAGACCACCCTGGGCAACATAGTGAGACCCTGTCTCTACAAAAAAAGAAAAAGGAAGGGAGAAACAGAGAAAACGAGAGAAAGAGAAAGAGAGAAAGAAAGAAAGAAAAGAAAGAAGGAAAAGAAGGAAGGAAGGAAAGAAAGAGAGAGAGACAAGCCCTAATGCTCTAGTGGACACATTTGTTGGTATTGTGTAAATTAACCTGGGCCTTTAGCATCAGAGAGGCCTAGGTTTGAAGTCCAAATCTGCCAGTTACTTAGGTGAGCAAGCCTTAGTTTCCTCAGTTTCTAAAATGGGAATCTCAACTTCACAGGTTTTTGGAATTAAATAAAAGATGTATTTAAAGTGCTTAAAGAGGGACCTAGCACCAGTACTCTGTGTGTGTGTGTGTGTGTGTGTGTGTGTGTGTGTGTGTGCGCGCACACACGCGCGCGCATGTGTGTGTGTTTGGGGGAGGGAGGGACTTCATCATTTTTCTCCCCATCCCTAGTATCTGCAGAGATCTCTGGATTTGTGCGTCTAAGCCTTAGCCTTAGTGACAGATCACATCCCAGATGGCGCTCCTGGCTTATCTTTATTTCCAATTTCTGTCTGGATGAAATATTTGCAACGTGTACACTGGAAAGAACAGATAGAGTTATGAGTCACTTTTCACAAATTGTATAGTGGATTTCACATACTTTCATGCTTGATTTTCCACCATGTTTCAAACTGTTACAAAACGGTTTTCTCCCCCTTCCTTTGGGACACTGTGGCATAGGTCCCAGTGGAGAAGGGACATGGTATTCCTTTCACTCCTGCCCTCTCTGCCTTCCCAATGGCACAGCAAGTGAAGAAGCTTATTCTCCTATCCTCAGCCTGGAAGCTCCGTTATTCCCAGGCACAGGACCATTTTTCCAGCTTGTTAGAATCTGGGGCTAAGATAAAGGAGGGCAGACCATTAGGTAGCAATTTATATGTAAATGTGAAAGATGCCGAAGAAAGAGAGACTTGGCGCTTGTTCTTTAGTAAACATTTAAGCTGGGACCTTCTGGAAAGCAGGCCCCAGTCCCTAGAACCCTGAGTATGCACAGGAACTCTAGTCCCCCTCTGTCTCCTTGTCTTCACCCATGGGGAGACTGAGGCCCAAAGTTACAGAGTGAGTAATGTGCAGGGCTGATTACAGCTCCGTGACTGCTCCTGCACAGCACAGCTACCCTATATGCAAAGAGTAGCAGCTCAGGGCAGTTTTGCAGTTATATTTATACCTATTTTTAATCCCATGTAGGTGAATGGGTGTTTATGCAGAAATTTCTAGGGAAGGGGTAGTAATTTTGGCTCGGTGGGTCATTGCCATGGCAAGGGGTGGTAACTTTCAGGTGTTGCCATGGCAATGGTAAACTTGGCATACTGGTGGGTGTGTCTTATGGAAAACTGCTTCCGCCCCATCCCTGTTTTAGCTAGTCTTCAATTCGGTCTGGTGTTCCAGCCCTGCCCCCAGAATCAAGTCCTGCCTCTTACTGCAGGACTAGGGCTTAAAACCCATAGGTGGACCCCAAAGCCAGTGTTTGACTACTTCATGGGGTATCCCCAAGGAGAGGGCGCCCTCTGACCAGCCCGAAGCCTCACATTCTCCTTTCTCCCTACTTATTTAGTTCCACCTATTAAGGCTGACAAAGACTCTCTCCTTAGACCCAAACTATCGCTGGACTCCTCTGAGCCCTCTGCTCGCCTAGTCCTGAGCTTGACATTCTCTCTATCCTCATAGAACCCAATTTGAGCAAGAATCCTGCTAAGTCAGTTGAGCAAAAACTCCCCACCCTCAGTATCTTACCACCCTGGCCTGCCTGCAGCAAAACTTCTGCTGAGCTCCTCCCCCTGCTCCCTGGCGATAAATCTCCACTTGAACTGGTTGCAGTCGGAGTTGAGTCCAGTCTCTCCCTTGCTGCAGGACCCATTGCAGTGGTCCCTGTATTTATGGTCAGGGCCCCTCTTCAATCAAGTTTGATTTATTGTCTTTAACAAGTGTCATGAGTAATTTTTTCTTTAGTAAGACTCACCTTTGGCCGGGCACAGTGGCTCATGCCTGTAATCTCAGCGCTTTGGGAGGCCGAGGTGGGCGGATCATGAGGTTAGGAGTTTGAGACCAGCCTGGCCAACATGGTGAAACCCTGTCTGTACTTAAGATACAAAAAATTAGCCGGGCTTGACGGCGTGGGCTACTTGGGAGGCTGAGCCAGGGGAATCACTTGAACCCAGGAGGCAAAGGTTGCAGTGAACTGAGATTGCATCAGTGCACTCCAGCCTGGGTGACTGGGTAAGAAGCCACCTCAAAAAAAAAAAAAAAAAAATAGACTTACCTTCTGGCTTGGGAGCTTGAAGCTGAGGGGAAAAGTGTGCTGTAGACGCCATTGATAAATACTAAAATAAACAGTAACTGTGCCCAGTACTATGCTGTGTATGTATGGAGGACCGTCATTAGCAGAGGAGCCCTCCTGCCTTGGTCCTGAGCTCTGTATCAAGGTATCAAGAATGAAAATGGAGAGCTGGGTGCAGTGGAGTACACCTCTAGTCCCAGCTACTCAGGAGGCTGATGGGGGTGAATCGCTGAAGTGCAAGAGTTAAAGGCTGCAGTGAGCTGTGACTGAGCCATTGCACTCCAACCTGGGTGACAGAGCAAGAGGATGTCTCTTAAAAAAAAAAAAGGAGGGCACTCTGAATGTGGACCAGTGCAGAAGCTTCTCCCTAAAGAGAAAGAAAATGCCTGTAATTCCAGCACTTTGGCAGGCTGAGGCAGGCAAATCACGAGATCAGGAGTTCCAGATCAGCTTGGCCAAATTAGTGAAACCCTGTCTCTACTAAAAATACAAAATATTAGCCGGGTGTGGTGGTGGGCGCCTGTAATCCCAGCTATCCAGGAGGCTGAGGCAGGAGAAATGCTTGAACCCAGGAGGCGGAGGTTGTGGTGAGCTGAGATTGCAACACTGGACTCCAACCTGGGTGACAGTGTGAGATTCTGTCTCAAAAAAAAAAAAAAAAAGGTGGGGCGCTGTGGCTCACGCCTGTAATCCTAGCACTTTGGGAGGCCGAGGTGGATGGATCACCTGAAGTCAGGAGTTCATGACCAGCCTGGCCATGATGGTGAAACCCCATCTTTTTAAAAAAAATAATAATAATAAAAAAAGAAAAAAGAAAACAAAAGTGGGCTTTATCCCCACTCTAGGCTTTTCTTCTCTGTGGTCAGTTGCCTCGAACCAGCTCATTGCCCTAACCTCTTGAGAATGATAGAGTCAGAGGGATGAGTGGGAGATGGAAGGCCGTCACCCTAGGGGAAGCAGCCTCAGCCCTGTCACTTCTTCAGCTACCTGGCAAGTAGTTTTCTGAAAACGAAAAGGCATCCTCACCTCTGCCAAATGTTCCGGTGCCCTTAGCCCTTGAAGATGGCTCACAGCAGTGTTCTTGCTTTTTAGATATGTGACAGAGAGAGGCCAGGGGCTGGAGTTGGCAGTGCTGGGGGAGGCTGAGTATATCCTTAAACCAATACATCATGTTTCAGGGTTTGATCTTGGCTGGGTGCAGTGGGTCATGTCTGTCATCCTAGCACCTTGGTAGGCTGAGATGGGAGGATTGCTTTAGGCCAGGAGTTTGAGACCAGCCTGGGCAACACAGTGAAACCTCATCCCTGCTAAAAACAAAACAGAATATTAGCTGGGCGGGGTGGCCTGCACCAGTGGTTCAGGCTACTCAGGAGGCTGAGGAGGAAGGATTGCTTGAGCCCCAGAGGTGGAGGCTGCGGTGAGCTGTGATAGCACCAGTGTGTTCCAGTCTGTGTGACAGAGGGAGTCCCTGTCTAAAAAAAAAAAACACATAAAAAATAAATATGTTTTTTTAAAAAAGAGTTTGACTTTGATCTTAAGAGTAATGGGAAATCCTTGAAGAGATTTAAACAGGGAAGGGCTGGGGTCAGATTTGTGGTTTGGAAAGATCCCTCTGGCATGTATGGGAGATAAGTGGGGGCAGTGGACAGAAGGATGAGTGAACAGGCTGCTTCAGTCATTTACAAGAGATGTCATGGTGCCGGAATCAAGGCAGGGGTAGGGGAGAGGCAGACAAGAGGATGGATGGATAGAGACTCAGGAGACAGAACGGATAGCACTTGGTGGGTGATTGGATGTGGGTGTAGGAGAGAGTAATGATATCCAAGATTATGGCTTTAGTAAGTGGCGGGTGGGGATGCTGACATTCTCTGAGATTGGACTGCAGGAGGAGAAGCAGTAGCTTTTGGGGGAAAGATGATGAGATTAGTTTTGGCCATGCTGAGTCTGATGACCTGTGGGACATCCAATTAGAGATGTTTGGTTGGATTTCAAGACAGCCGCTTGGGAGACATTAGCATCTAGATGGTAATTAATTGAGAAATGGAAAGGTTTGAGGACAAAATCCAGAGGAAGATGATGGGAAGGATGGAAAGAGGACTGAGGAGTGACGATCACAGAGGCAGGAGTAGGGCGCAGTGTGCCATAGAAGTTGATTGAAGGGAGGATTTCAAGGAGACATCTGCCAGCAATGTGAAATGCTGGCAAGAAGTCAGATAAGATCAGGGCCTGGCAAAAGTAAAAGTTGGGGCTTGAGGCCAGGAGTTCGAGACCAACCTAGGCAACATAGTGAGACCCCATCTCTCCAAAAAAAAAAAAAAAAAAAAGAATTAGGCACAGTGGCACATGCCTGTGGTCCCAGCTACTTGGGAGGCTGAGGTGGGAGGATGACTTGAGCCCGGGAGATCGAGGCTGCAATGAGTCGTGATGGTACCACTGCATTCCTGTATGGACAACAGAGTGAGATTCTGTCTCAAAACAAACAGAAAACAAAAAACACAGGAGTTGGGGTGGGGTGAAGAGAGAATAGGAGGTGAGGATATGAAACCTGTAGACTTCTTTTCTTCCTCCCTCTCTCCCTCTCTCCCTCCCTCCCTTTCTCCCTTCCTTCCTACAAAGACAAGGGAATAGTTACCTGGAATCCCACCACCATGAGATGACCATTATTCACATTTTGGTGCCCAGCCTTCCTGTGCGTCTCTTTATGCACCACACCCCACATACTATAGAACATTTCACTTATTTTAATTTTATTCATTTATCTTTTTTTTTTTAGTTCATGTCTTTTATTAACTCAGTTACCTGTCTTCTGGTTTGAAACAGTAAGTCAGACAACATTTGCCACAATAATATCTGTCAAAGTGCCTTGCTATAAACACTCCAGCACCATATTCATCAACAGGGCACTCTTGATGAAGGCGATGAATATTTTTTTAAATTTATTGCATTTTAGGTTTTGGGTACATGTGAAGAACATGCAAGATAGTTTCATAGGTACACACGTGGCTGTGTGATTTGCTGCCTTCCTCCTCTTCACCTATATCTGACATTTCTCCCCATGCTATCTCTCCCCAACTCCCCACCCCCTGCTGTCTCTCCCCTATTCACCTCAACAGACCCCAGTATGTAGTGCTCCCCTCCCTGTGTCCATGTGTTCTCATTGTTCAATACCTGCCTATGAGTGAGAACATGTGGTGTTTGATTTTCTGTTCTTGTGTCAGTTTGCTGAGAATGATGGTCTCTAGGTTCATCCATGCGCCTATAAAGGACATGAACCCATCATTTTTGATGGCTGCATAATATTCCATGGTGTATATGTGCCACATTTTCCCTGTCCAGTCTATCATCGATGGGCATTTGGGTTGGTTCCAGGTCTTTGCTATTGTAAACTGTGCTGCAATGAACATTCGTGTGCTTGTGTCCTTATAGTAGAATGATTTATAATCCTTTGGATATATACCCAGTAATGGGATTGCTGGGTCAGATGGAATTTCTATTTCTAGGTCCTTGAGGAATTGCCACACTGTCTTCCACAATGGTTGAACTAATTTACATTCCCACCAACAGTGTAAAAGTGTTCCTATTTCTCCACATCCTCTCCAGCATCTGTTGTCTCCAAATTTTTTAATGATCACCATTCTAACTGGTGTGAGATGGTATCTCAGTGTAGTTTTGATTTGCATTTCTCTAATGACCAGTGATGATGAGCATTTTTTCATGTTTGTTGGCCTCATGTATGTCTTCTTTTGTAAAGTGTCTGTTCATATCCTTTGCCCACTTTTGAATGGGCTTGTTTTTTTCCTGTAAATCTGTTTGAGTTCTTTGTAAATTCTGGATATCAGCCCTTTGTCAGATGAGTAAACTGCAAAAATTTTTTTCCCATTCTGTTTGTTGCCGATTCACCCTAATGACTGTTTCATTTGCCGTGCAGAAGCTGTGGAGTTTGATTAGGTCCCATTTGTCTATTTTGGCTTTTGTTGCCAATGCTTTCGGTGTTTTGGTTATGAAGTCCTTGGAAGGCGACTAATTTTGCCATCCTCAACTACCTCATAATATTTCAGGACAGCCAGCTTAACCTTCTTTCTCTTGTGCTTATTCTTCTTGGGAGTGCTGTAAGACTTCTTCTTCCTTTTCTTAGCACCACCATGAAATCTCAACACAGGATGAAGAGTAGACTCCTTTTGAATGTTGTAGTCAGACAAAGTACGTCCGTCTTCTGGTTGCTTGCCAGCAAAGATCAGTCTTTGCTGATCAGGAGGAATTCCTTCCTTATCCTGGATTTTGGCCTTTACATTTTCTATCATATCTGAGGGTTCAGCCTCCAGGGTGATGGTCTTCCCTGTAAGGGTTTTCACAAAAATCTGCGTTTTGGTGGTGGCTCCATTGCAGATGGCGGATTGAAAAGCTTATTTATCTTTTAAAGAGACAGGGTCTTACTCTGTTGCCCAGGCTGGAGTGCAGTGGTGCAATCACAGCTTATTGAAGCCTCAAACTCCTGGGCTCAAGCCATCCTCCCATCTCAGCCTCCCAGGTAGCGAGGACTAGAGGCATGCACCACCACACCAAGCTAATTTTTTGGTAGAGACTAGGGTCTCACTATGTTGATCAGGCTGCCCTGGACCTCCTGGGTGTGTCTGGCCAGAAAATTTAACTTAAAGGAGATGATATACATGCTGTTTTTAAAATCACGAATATTCATTCCTCTTTATCCCCATAACAGCATTCAACCCTTTATTTTTTGCCTTTACCCATAAGCTGTGTTAACAATTTATGCTCTTCAGTTTTTTTTTTTGAGACAGAGTCTCACTCTGTTGCCCAGGCTGGAGTGCAGTGGCGCAATCTCGGTGATCTCAGCAATCCGGCGATCTCGGCTTACTGCAACCTCGGCTCACTGCAACCTCCGTCTCCGGGGTTCAAGCGATTCTCCTGTCTCAACCTCTCCAGTAGCTGGGATTAGAGGTGTGCACCACCACACCTGGCTAATTTTTGTATTTTTAGTGGAGATGGGGTTTCGCCATGTTGGCTAGGGTGGTCTTGAACCCCTGACCTCAGGTGATGTGACTGCCTCGGCCTCCCAAATACTGGGATTATAGGTGTGAGCCACCATGCCCAGCCATTTAAAAGAAAGAAATAAAGAATTTTATATATATATATATATATATAATTATATATATATAATTCTATCCAGAGAGAGAGAACGAGAGCAAGAGAATGTATGTGTGGTGTGTGTGATTGTGTTATAAAAATAGGATTATATTATTCACTGTTGCTTTTCTCCCTCAACTATTTCCTTTAAACTCTCTGGAGAGGCTCTGCCTTATTCCTTTAGTGACCACATTATAGCCCATGGTGTGGACATGCCATGCTGTACTCAGGTGAATCCTATTTGATGGATATGCACTTTGCTTTCACTTCCTGGTCACTAGGAACAGCATTGCAATAAATGTTCTTACACGTGTTATTATAGACAGATACTTTTATTTCTATGGGATCAATTCCCAGGAGTAAAATTTCTGGGTTGAAGAGTATATATGTATTTTCCCCTACAATTTTATTACAGAAATTTTCAAATATATGGAGAAGTTGAAAGAATCGTACATTTTAACACTGATATACTTATCACTTCTCTGTCTTTGCTTAATCACCGATCCATTTTCTACTCATTCATCTTTTCACTTATCAATCCATCTTATTTTCTGGCACATTTCAAAGTAAGTTGTAGACATCAGCTTATTCCATCTCTAAACACCTTGACATGTGTAATTTCAGTTCAACATTTGTTTACAGGTATCTTTCAGATATAATTTATATAAAGTGAATTGCACAAATCTTTTTTTTTTAAATTTTTTATTGCATTTTAGGTTTTGGGGTACATGTGCAGAACATGCAAGACAGTTGCATAGGTACACACATGGCAGTGTGTTTTGCTTCCTTTCTCCCCTTCACCCACATTTGGCATTTCTCCCCAGGCTATCCCTCCCCAGCTCCCCCCACCGCTGGCCCTCCCCTTTTCCCCACAATAGACCCCAGTGTTTAGTACTCCCCTTTCTGTGTCCATGTGTTCTCATTTTTCATCACCCGCCTATGAGTGAGAATATGCGGTATTTCATTTTCTGTTCTCGTGTCAGTTTGCTGAGAATGATGTTCTCCAGATTCATCTATGTCCCTACAAACGACATGAACTCATCATTTCTGATTGCTGCATAATATTCCATGGTGTATATGTGCCACATTTTCCCAATCCAGTCTATCATCAATGGGCATTTGGGTTGATTCCAGGTCTTTGCTATTGTAAACAGGAATTGCACAAATCTTACGTGTACCTTTCCACAAGCTGGGACAAAGGCAAACACTTTTGTGTCCCAAATCCCAGTTAAGTTATAGGACAGTCACGTCAACTCCAGAAAGTTCTCTTGAGCCTCTCCCCAATTGATCCCTACCCTACTGCCCAAAACAACCACTGTTCTGATTTTTTCATGATATATTAATTTTGCTATTCTAGAATTTCGTGTATATGCGTTTTTTTTTTTTTTTTTTTTTTTTTTGAGACAGAATCTTGCTCTGTTGCTCAGGCTGGAGTACAATGGCGTGATCTTGGCTCACTGCAACCTCCACCTCCCGGGTTCAAGCAATTCTCCTGCCTCAGCCTCCTGAGTAGCTGGGATTACAGGCACTCATTGCCATGCCTGGCTAATTTTTGCATTTTTAGTGGAAACAGGGTTTTGCCATGTTGGCCAGGCTGGTCTCGAATTCCTGACTGCAGGTGATCCACCTGCCTCGGCCTCCCAAAGTGCTAGGATTATAGGCGTGAGCCACCATGTCTGGCTGTATATGCTTTTTAGTAAGGCTCTTTCACTCTGTGTAATGTTTTTGAGGTTTATTCGTATTGTTGTTTGTGGCTTTTTGGTGCTCTGCCGCATTCTGTTTTATGAATACACCACAGTGTGTTTATCCATTCTTCAGATCTGTTTTTGGCTTTTGATTATTACGAATAAAGCTGCTATGAACACTTGTATGCTAGCCTTTTTGTGGGTATGTTTTCCTTTCTCTTGAGTAAATATCTTGGAGTAGAATTGCAGGTCGCAGGACAAGTGTGTGTTTAGTTTTACGACACTGACGGATTTTTTTCCTAAAGTGATTGTACCATTTTACACTCCCCTCCACAATGTGTGAGTTCTAGTTACACTACATTCTTAACAATAATTGATATTGTTAGTTTTAAAATGTAGCCATTTGGTAAATATTAGAGGTATCTCAATGTGATTTTAATTTGCTTTTCCCTGGTGACTAATGCAGGATGAAGCCTTTTTCATGTGCCTATGGGCCATTTCCACATTTTCTTGTGTCAAGTGTTTGTTAAGGTATTTTACTCATTTTTAATGGGCTGATCTTTTTTGAGATGAGGTCTCGCTCTGTCACCCAGGCTGGAGGGCAGTGGGGTGATCTCGGCTCACTGCAACGTCCACCTCCTGTGCTCAAGTGATTCTCCTGCCTCAGCCTCCTGAGTAGCTGGGATTACAGGCATCTGCCACCATGCCTGGCTAATTTTTGTATTTTTAGTAGAGACAGGATTTCACCATGTTGGCCAGGCTGGGGTTTCCAACTCCTGACCTCAGGTGATCCGCACACCTCGGTCTCCCAAAGTGCTGCGATTACAAGTGTGAGCCACTGCACCCAGCCTAAAAAAAAAGTTTAATAAAACAAAATAAAATTTAAAAAGACCAGGCCAGGCATGGCAGCTCACACCTATAATCCCAGCACTTTGGGAGGCCAAGGTGAGAGGATTGCTTGAGCCCAGGAGTTCAAGACCAGCTGGGGCAACATGGTAAAACCCTATCTCTATAAAAAATAGAAAAATTAGCCAAGCGTGGTGGTGCACACCTGTAGTCTCAACTGCCTGGGAGGCTGAGGTGTGAGGATTGCTTGAGCCCAGGAAGTTGGGGCTGCTGTGAGCCCAGATCATACCACTGCACTCCAGCCTGGGCAACAGAGTAAGACCCTGTGTCAAAAAAGCACAACAACAACAACAACAACAACAACAACAAAAAGCCACACAAAAAATACGAAATATTTTTAGCCTTCCTCCTGCCTGAGGGGCTGGAGCATCCCAGCTCTGCAGCTGCCACAGCCTGCCCTCCGGATGAAGCGGAGTGCCTGCGCCCAGAGCTGTGTCCTTGTCCACTGGCAGTGGTCACCAGCCCAGCCAGTGCTGTGCCATCCCCACCCACACTGTGTCCATCAGCGACTTGTGCAGCTACCTCATGACTATTGCACCACACCCGGGGGATGCTCTTCACCACACCCCAGGGATCTTGAATCATTTATGATCAAAAGTGTCTGTTGGATCATTGTAATTCTCCCATGGCTCAGACACAGCCCTGCCATCTGCCCAGTATCACAGGAGTCACTAGCCCTGGCACCTCAATAGGAGACTCCTAAGTAGAAGTAAACAACTTAACCAACTATCATGACAGGGAACACACAGTTGGGATGATGCTCAGTTTGAGATGGACATCTGACTTTCCTGCAAGGCTCAGAAGAAGAGCAGCAATGCTGATACCTGTGTGTACCAGATTTGGCCAATAGAATCAGTAACAAAAAGAAGAGGCATAACCAGCAGTCTGCTCCTCTTCCTCTGGGTGCCAAATGATAGGAAGATGAGCTTCATCGGACTTGATCTTCTCCCTCTCCTGTTCCCTGTTCCCCTTCCCAGTGAGTTAGATTAGATTGAAGACCCTTGCTGTATTTCTGTAGAGCTAAGCAGCCCATAGAGGAAAACAGTTAGAAACATTTTTTAAAGTGACACATAATAATTGAACATAAATATGGGTACATAGCAGTGTTGTGATACGTATAATATATAGTGATCAGATCAGGGTAATTAGCACATCTATCATCTCAAACGTTTGTCATTTCTTTGTGTTGGGAACATTCACTATCCTCCTTCTTGCTGTGTGAAACTATATAAGGTATTATTGCTAATTACAGTCATCTTACAGTGCTGTAGGGCATTAGAACTTATTCCTCCATCTAGCTGTAATTTTGTATCCTTTAACAAATTTTTCCCTAACCCACCTTCACCCATTCTTCCCAGTTTTGAGTTCTCTGTTCTACTTTTTGCTTCTATGAGATCTTTTTTTTTTTTTTTTTTTTTTTTGGGACTGAGTCTTGCTCTGTTGCCCAGGCTGGAGTACAGTGGCCAAATCTCAGCTCACTGCTATCTTCTGGGTTCAAACAGTTCTCTGCCTCAGACTCCCAAGCAGCTGGGATTACAGGCATGCACCACCATGCCTGGCTAATTTTTGTATTTTTAGTAAAGACTGGGTTTCACCATCTTGGCCAGGCTGGTCTTGAACTCCTGACCTCATGATCTACCTGTCTCAGCCTCCCAGAGTGCTGGGATTACAGGTGTGAGCCACCGTGCCCAGCCAACTTTTTTTCTTTTTAAAGCTTTCACATATGAGTGAGAATATGCGGTGTTTCACTTTCTGTTCCTGGCTTATTTCACTTAACATAAAATCCTCCAGTTCCATCCATGTTGCTGTGAATGACATGATTTCACCCTTTTTTTAGAGGGGGTGGAGGGCGGACAGGGTTACACTCTGTCACCCAGGCTGGAGTGCAGTAGCACCATCTCTGCATACTGCAACCTCTGCTTCCTAGGCCCAAGTGGTTAATTTTTGTATTTTTGGTAGAGACAGGTTTTCACCATGTTGCCCAGGCTGGTCACATACTCCTTAACTCAAGGAATCCTTCTGCCTTGGCCTCCCAAAGTGCTAAGATTACAGGTGTAAGCCATCGTGCCTGACCTATTAAGTTTCACTATTAATTTCTGTCATCACCCATTGGTCATTCAGGAGCATGTTGTTTGGTTTCCATTCATTTGTATGGTTTTAAATGTTCCTCTCATTATTGATTTCCAGTTTTATTTCATTGTGATCAGACAAAATGCTTAGTATAATTTTAGTTTAAAAATTTTTTGGAGACTGTTTTATGTCCTAATGTATGGTCAATCATGGAGAATGTTCCATGTGCTGATAAAAAGAATGTGTATTCTGCATCTGTAGGGTGAAATGTCTGTTAAGTCCATTTGGTCTATGGTGCAGTTTATTTATTTTTTGTTTATTTTCTTTTTATTTTTGAGGCAGACTCTCACTCTGTCACCTAGGCTGGACTGAAGTGGCGCAACCTCAGCTTGCTGCAACCTCCACCTCCCGGTTTCAAGCGATTCTCCCACCTCAGCCTCCCAAGTAGCTGGGACTACAGGTGTGTGTCACTATGCCCGACTAATTTTTGTATTTTTCGTAGAGACAGGGTTTCACCGTATTGGCCAGGCTGGTCTCAAACTCTTGACCTCAGTGGTCTGCCAGGCTCAGCCTCCCAAAGTGCTGAGATTACAGGTGTGAGCCACCATGCCCGGCCTGTGATGCAATTTAAATTAGATGTTTCTTTGTTAATTTTTCTGTCCATATTATCTGGTCAATGCTGACAGTGGGGCATTGAAGTCCCCAGCTATTATTGTACTGGGGTCCATTTCTCCCTTTAGATCTAATCATATTTGCCTTCTATATCTGGGTGCTCTTGGTGTTGGGTGCATATATATTTACATATATTCTACTGCTGAATTATCCCTTCATTTTTATATAATTTCCTTGTCTCCTTTTACAGCTTTTGACTTGAAGTTGTTTTGTTTGACATAAGTTGCATTAGTCCGTTTTCATGCTGCTGATAAAGACATACCCAAGACTGGGCAATTTACAAAAGAAAGAGGTTTATTGAATGTACGGTTCCACATGGCTGAGGAAGCCTCACAATCATGGTGGAAGGCAAGGAGGAGCAACTCACATCTTACATGGATGGCATCAGGCAAAGAGAGAACTTGTGCATGGAAACTCCCATTTTTAAAACGACCAGACCTCATGACACTTACTCACTATCACAAGAACAGTACAGGAAAGACCCACCTCCATGATTCAATTATCTCCCATTAGGTTCTTCCCACAACATGTGAGAATTGTGGGAGTTACAATTCAAGATGAGATTTGAGGGGACACAGCCAAACCATATCGTAAGTATAGCTACTCCTGCTTGCTTTTGGTTTTGGTTTGCTTGGAATGTCTTATTTCATCTCTTCACTTTCAGCCTATGTGTGTCTTTACAGATGAGGTGAGATTCTTATAGGTAATATGTAGTTGGTCTTTGTTTTAATCCATTCTTCAGTCTATATCTTTTAAATGGGGGGAATTTAGTTTGTTTACATTCAAAGTTATCATTGATAGGTGAAGACTAATTCCTGTCATTTTATTGATTGTTTTCTTGTTTTGTATATCATTTGTTCCTTACTTCCTCTCATTATTTTTGTATTTGAGTTGTTTTGTATAGTTTGGTTGATAAGGTTTGATGACTTTTTTCTTTCTCCTTGTGTATCAGCTCTACTAATGGGTTTTATAGTTTTACATCCTTTCATGATGATGCCTGTTGTCTTTGCACTTCCAGATGTAAGACTCCTGTGAGTATTTCTTATAAGACCTATTAGTTTTTGCTTGTGTGTGAAAGTTTTTATTTTTCCTTCATTTTTGAAGGATAACTTTGCTGGCTATAATATTCTGGCTTGGTAGTTTTTTTTCTTCACTACATTTTTTTTTTTGTAGACAGAGTCTCACTCTTCACCCAGGCTGAGTGCAGTGGTGTGGCCACAGCTCACTGTACCATCAGCTTACTCAGGCTCAGGGCATCATCCCACCTCAGCCTCCTGAGTAGCTGGGACTACAGGTGTGTACCATCATGCCTGGCTAATTTTTCTATTTTTTATAGAGATGAAGTCTTGCTATGTTGCCCAGGCTGCTCTTGAACTCATGGGCTCAAGCAATCTACCCTCTTTGGCCTCATAAAGCACTAGAATTACAGGTGTGAGCACCCATGCCTAGCCTTCTTTCCATACTTTAAATATATCATCCCATTCTCTCACAGCCTATAAGATTTCTGCTGAGAAATCTACTCTTAGTCTAATAGAGATTCCTTTATATGTGACTTAATGCTTTTCTTTTGCTGCTTTTAGAATTATTTCTTTCATTTTGACTTTTGACAATTTGAATATAATGTGCCTCAGAGAAGACCTGTTTGAGTTGAATCTATTTGGGGTTATTTGATCTTCCTGGACCTGGATGTCCATCTTTTTCCCAAGACCTGAGTTTTCAGCTATTCTTTCACTAACAGTGCTTTCTAAAATATTCCCTTCTCTTCTCCTTCTGGAATGCTCATAATGTGAATATTTCTTTGTTTAATAGTGTCACATAAGTTGTATAGGTTTTCTTCATTTTGTTTTCTTGAGACAAAGTCTTGCTCTGTTGTCCAGGCTGGAATGCAGTGGCATGACTGTGGCTCACCAGCCTTGACCTCCTGGTCTCAGGTGATCCTCCTGCCTTAGCCTCCCAAGGAGCCAATACTACCAGCATGCGCCACCATGCCAAGCCAATTAAAACATTTTTTTTTTTGCGTAGATATGGGGCCTTGCTATCCTTCCCAGGCTGGTGTCAAACTCCTGAACTCAAGTGATCCTCCTGCCTTGGCCTCCCAAAATGCTGGGTTATGGGTGTGAGTCATAGCACCCAGCCACTTTTTAATTATTCTCTTCTCTTCTCTTCTCCTTTCCTTTCTTTCTCTCCCTCCCTCCCACTCTCTTTCTTTCTTTTCTTCTTCCTTCCTTCCTTTCTTCTTTCTTCCTCTTTTTCTTTTTTCTCTGTCTTCCTTTCTCTTTCCTTCTCTCTCTTTCTTTTTTTCTCTCTCCCTCTCCCTCTTTTGCTTTCCCTCCCTCCCTCTCCTCCCTCCCTCCTTCCCTCCCCCATCCCTTCTTTCCTTCCCTCTCTTTCTCTCTCTCTTTCTTTCTTTTGTTCATTCATTTGTTCGTTCATTTCTTTCTTTCAATCTGCCCGTGTTATTTCAAATGACCCTTCTTCAAGTTCAGAAATTATTTCTTCTGTTTGGTCTAGTGTGTTGTTGAAGCTCTCAAATATATTTTTGTATTTCATTCATTAACTTCTTCAGCTGTAGAATTTCTGTTAGGTTCTTTTTTATGATATGTATCTCTTTGTTGAGTTTTTCATTCAAACCATGAATTGTGTTCTTGAGCTGCTTGAATCATATATATGTATTCTATTGTATCTCATTGAATTTCCTTAAGATTATTATTTTGAATTATTTTTCTGGCATTTTTAATATTTCCCTATTACTGGGGACTGTTACTGGAGAACTACTGTGTTCCCTTGGAGATGCCATGAGTCCTTGGTTTTTCATGTTTGATGTGTCCCTACAGTAATATCTACGCATTTGGTGGAAAAGTTACCTCTTCCAATTTTAGGGAGTAGGTTTTGTAGAAAAAGTGTTATTAATATAGATGGGTTGTAAAGGAAAATAAGTCATTATATGAAAAAGACATATGCATACGTGTTTACAGCAGCACAATTTGCAATAGCAAAGATGTGGAACCAACCTAAGTGCCCATGAAGGAAGGAGTGGATAAAGAAAATGTGATATATACACTATAAAATACCACTCAGATATGAAAAGGAACAAAATAATGCATTTTACAGCAACTTGGATGGAGCTGGGGGGCCATTAGTCAAAGTGAAATAACTCAGAAATGGAAAACCAAATACTGTGTGTTCTTACTTATAAGTGGGAGCTACGCTATGGATGCAAACACATACAGAGCGATACAATGGAGTCTGGGGACTCAGTGGGGGAGACTCGTTGGTAGGTGAAGGATAAAAGACTACATGTTGGGTATGGTGTATACAGTTTGGGTGACAAGTGCACTAAAATCTCAACATCCACCACTAAATAACTCATCCATCTAACCAAAAACCACCTGTACCCCAAAACTATTGAAATTAAAAAACATTAGGCAGGTATGGTGACATCATGTGCCTATAGTCCCAGCTACTCAGGAAGCTGAGGTGAGAGAATTGCTTGGGCCTAGGAGTTCAAAGCTGCAGGAGCTGAGATTGTGCCACTGCACTGCAGGCTGGGCAACAGAGCAAGACCCTGTCTCAAAAAAAAAAAAAAAAAAAAACTAGGTGAGGTGGCTCATATCTGTAATCCCAGCACTTTGGGAGGCTGAGGCAGGCAGATCACCTGAGGTCGGGAGTTGGAGACCAGCCTGACTAACATGGAGAAACCCCGTCTCTACAAAATTACAAAATTAGCTGGGTGTGGTGGTGGGCACCTGTAATACCAGCTACTTGGGAGGCTGAGGCAGGAGAATCGCTGGAACCTGGGCGGCAGGAGTTGTGGTGAGTCAAGGTCGTGCCATTGCACTCTAGCCTGGGCAACAAGAGTGAAACTTTGTCTCAAAAAAAAAAAAAAAAGAGTTTATATGGAAGGATCATTATGAAAGAAAGGCCTTGAAATATATGAGAAAAAAAATGATTGGGGTGGAGAAGGTTAAATATTATCTGTGTATTATAAACTCACAATACTTGCAAAGAATATACATAGGGTGTTGGTTTGGTGGAGAGTATTGGCTTTGGTTTTAGGCAGATGCAGTATTGTAGTTTCCTACAAAAACTAGATGGCTGGGTGTCAGGTTTCTGTAGTCCCAGCTACTTGGGAGGCTGAGGCAGGAGAATTGAACCTGGGAGGCAGAGGTTGCAGTGAGCCGAGATTGCGCCACTGCACTCCAGCCTGGGCAACAGAGCAAGACTCTGTCTCAAAAATAAACAAAATGAAATAAAAAGTATTGTAGTTTCCATGTAGTTTCTTCAGCTGTAATCCACTCTAGTGACATTTCGAAGTGTCTCAGTGGCTTAGGCTGAGAGAGGCTATGGTGGCAGTGGTGTGGCTTTATAGGGGGTTGGCTTGCCAGGCTGTTTTTCAGGTCAGAGGCGCATAGCGTGCACATGGTGTATTGGCAAACTTGAGGCTGGGGTTGGCGCTAGGAGGCTATTACTCCAGTTGGGAACATGTGCATGTGGTTGCATGGCCGGCCTGGGGCTGTGCCTGCCAGGAGCAGTCTGCGGGGTTGTTTCTCAGGCCCAGGACACAGGCAAACAGCTGCTCCACAGGCTTGGGGGCATGCTTGCCAGGGGCAGACTGTGGGGCTGTTTCTCAGGGCTGTGATGCAGGCACAAGGCTACTTGCCGACCAGGGACTGCCCATATAGCTGTTTCTTGGATGCCAATGTGGTCGCAGGGTTGCTTGGCTGGCCTGGGCATGTGTGCTGGGGGAAGCCCACAGCACTGTTTCTCAGGCCTGGGATGTGGGCTCATGGCTGTTTGGCTAGCCTGGGGTTCTGTCCATCAGGGCCTAGGAGTTTGCCTGAAGGGTTGTTTCTCAGTTGCAGGGTACCGGCACACAGTTGCTTAGCTGGCCTGGGGGTGTGTCTGCCAGGGGTTGCCTGTGTTATAGTGAACCCCAAGTTTCTCTTCAAAGAGTCAGTATGTCAGTATATTCAGCTAAATTATTCTTTACATCTCTATTTTAAAGTTTAACTTCCTTGTAATTCCAGTAAACAGCCTTTCCACCGGTTCTAATCAGTAGTACATATCTGTTTCCCCTCCCCGCACATCCTGACTCATCCTGGTCACCTGATCACCCCTGGTTACCTGCTCTGACCCACCTGTAACCATCCTTCCCACCAAAAAACCCATCCTACCACTGCAGCTCTGATCCCTGCTCTTTTTAAAATAGCCAATCGCGATTAGTCAAGCTTACATTATAACCCTAGCCAATAGGGGATGACACAGTAGTAGGGATGATCCCTGTTGGGCATAAGTACCCCTTCCCCCCTTGTCCAAGCATGTGGCCACCATTGTTCCATCTGTATACCGCACCCTTCTAAAGAAGTAAACTGCCTTGCTGAGAGGACTTATCTTCTAGTGCTATTTCTTTTGCAGCATGGAAATTGTGCTTATAAAACCAGCAGGGATGTTTTCAGGCCTTCACTGCGGGTGCAGAGCCATTGAGCAGGCCAGCAGCTTGTCTGCAGGGAAATGGGCTTTGCAGATTGTTTCTCAGGCGTGGGCACAGGCGCATAGCCGCTCTGCCAGCCCAGGAGTGTTTCAGCTGTTTGGAGCCTTGAGCCTCTCCCACTTGGGCATGCAGCAGTTTGGCTGGCTCAAGGGCAGGTTTGCCCTGGGAAGGACTTCCAGACTGTTCCTCTCACTGGCAGCGAGGGCTTTAGGAGTTGGTTTCCCTGCAGGACCAGAGTCCCAGCCAATCCGGGCCCCAGGGTCTATGTTCCTGTGCTGGCAACAGCAGCCCCCTGGGTGGTGTGGGTGGTGTGGGTGGCGTGGAATGCCGAAGCTTGGTGCTGGAGAGGCGTAATGGCTCCTGGCCCCGAGAGCAGGGTGCACTCTAGAAATGGTTCCGGTCTCAAGATGGGGCTGTGCTGCAGTCGCTGGGCTCAAGGGACCAATGGGAGTGGGGAGGGCGCACTGTGCTCGTGACCCAGGGCAGTGTGGCTGTGTAAACTCTGGCAGCTCTCGGCTGCGCTCAGGGCTCTCGGGGACTCTGGGATTCTCCAGTAGTGAGGACTGAAGGTGTTCATGGTTGCAATGTGGGGGTCGAGGGGGTTCTTCCGCTTACCTTTTCCCCTGCAGTGAGACGTCCTTTCAGACTCTGGGCAGGTCTCATCCGGATGGGGGAGGCGGGGCTGCAGAGGCAGGTGCCTTCATGCTGGAGGTCCAGCTCTCCTGGCCTTCCAGTCACCGCAGCTGCGTCTTCACTTCCGCGCAGACTCCAGCCCTCTCCCTCCACACTCAGTGAATCTCCTGTGTGTATTCCTCGCCTTGTCTTGTGGGAGGATGTACAGTAGGGTCTGCAGGCAGCCATCTTGCTGACACCACTCTTCCTGTTTTGTTTTTTAATTTCTTTAAATGAGTTATAGAAGTGTGTGTGTGTTTAAATATATTCTGAATACTGACAATTTGTCAGATATGTATGTTTTGTGAATTTTTTTCTCAGTATGAGAATGGCATATTCCTTTCCTTTTCTTTTCTTTTGAGACAGTTTTGCTTTTGTCACCCAGGCTGGAGTTCAATGGCCTGGTCTCAGCTCACTGCAACCTCCGCTTCCCAGGTTCAAGCTATTTTCCTGCCTCAGCCTCCTGAGTAGCTGGTATTACAGGTGGCCACTGGCACGCCCAGCTATTCTTTTTGTATTTTTGTGGAGATGGGGTTTCACCATGTTGGCCAGGCTGGTCTTGACTTCCTGACCTCAGGTGATCCACTTGCCTTGGCCTCTCAAAATGCTGGGATTACAGGTGTGAGCCACCATGCCCGGCCTATTCACTTTCTTAAAGATGTCTTTTCACGGGTGCAGTGACTCACACTTGCAATCCTAGCACTTTGGGAGGCCAAGGTGGGCGAATCACCTGAGGTTGAGAGTTTGACACCAGCCTGACCAACATGGAGAAACTCCGTCTCTACTAAAAATACAAAATTAGCTGGATGTGATGCATACCTATAAACCCAGCTACTCAGGAGGCTGAGTCAGGAGAATCACTTGAACCCGGGAGGCAGAAGTTGTGGTGAGCCAAGATCACGCCATTGCATGCCAGCCTGGACAACAAGAGTGAAACTCCATCTCAAAAAAAAAAAAAAAAAAAAAAAAAGGATGTCTTTTGACGAACTGAAGTTTTACATTTTGATAAAATGACTTTATATACTTTTTCTTTTATGGTTATTGCTTTCTCAGTGCTGCCTAAGAAGCCTGGTTTCCAAGTTGAGAAGGAAGTTACCTATCTTATCTTCTAGAAGGAGGGTCAATTTTTTTTTTTTTTAATTTAAAGCCTATAGCACCCGGTATTCCCAGGTGGTCTCCCATCCAAGTACTAACCAGACCCGATCCTGTTTAGCTTCCGAGATCAGGTGCATTTAGGGTTGTATGGTCGTAGATTACCTTTTCTTTCTTTCTTTTTTCTCCATATTGAATCTCTAGTTTTCTCAGAACCATTTGTTAAAACCGTTCTCTTCCCTTCCCTTCCCTCCCCTCCCTCTTCTCTTTTCCTTCTGAAGGAATCTTGCTCTCTTGCCCCAGCTGGAGTGCAGTGGTGTGATCTCAGCTCACTACAATTTCTGCCTCTTGGGTTTAATTGATTTTCCTGCCTTAGTCTCCCATGTAGCTGGGACTGCAGGTGCCTGCCACCATGCCCAGCTAATTTTTGTATTGTCAGTAGAGTTGGGGGTTTCATCATGTTGGCCAGGCTGTTCTCAAACTCCTGACCTCAAATGATCTCCCAGCCTCGGCTTCCCAAAGTGCTGGGATTACAGGGGTAAGCCACTGCACCCAGCCTAAAAACATTTCCTCTCTTTATTGGATTGCTTTGGTGTTTTCGTCAAAAAAATAATAAATCACCCTATATGTGAGGATCGACATCTGGATTCTCTGTTCTATTCCATTGCTCTATTTATCTATCCTTATGACAGTACCACAATGCCTTGATTACTGTAGCTTCATCATTAGTCTTTAAATCTATTTGTCATCCAAATTTGTCTTTCTTTTTCAAGATTGCTTTAGAGCCTTCCAGGTCTTTGTATTATTATATAAATTTTGGATTTTTATATAAAGTTTGTCAAATTCCATAAAATGGTCAGATTGGATTACGGTTGGGATGGCATTAAATGTATCGATAAATTTAGGGGCTAATTGACATCTTAAAAGCATTGAATATTCCAATCAATGTATTTGGTTTATCTCTCCATTTATTCAACTCTAAACATTTCTCTCAGTAAGATTGTGTGGTTTTAAATATAGACTTTTTAATGAAGAGTTTTTAAATGTAAAGGCAATATCTTTTGTTAAATTGATTCCTAAGTAGTTCAAGTTTTTTGACATTACAGTAAATAAAACTGTTTTTCTAATTTCATTTTCTAATGTTTCACTGCCAGAACATAAAAATACAATTGATTCTGGTGTACTGTCTGTGTCCACAAGTTTGCTAGTTTACTTCTTAGTTCTAGCAGATGTTTTATAGATTCCTTAAGATTTTCTATGTCAATAGTCATTTCATTTCTGAATAAAGACAATTCTACTTCTTTTTTTTCCAAAATGCCATTTAATTCCTTACTTGTCTTATCTCACTGGATAGACTTTGTGACACCATGTTGAACAGAAGTGGTAAAAATGGGCATTCTTACCTTCTTCCCAATCTTAGTGGGAAACTATTCAATATTTAACTATTGTTGGGTGCGGTGGCTCACACCTGTAATCCCAGCACTTTGGGAGACCCAGGTGGGAGGATTACTTGAGCCCAGGAGTTTGAGATCAGCCTGGACAAAATAAGGAAACCCTGTCTCTACAAAAAAATCAAAAAATTAACTGGGTGTGGTGGCACATGCCTATAGTCCTAGCTACTTGGGTGGGAGAGGGGGGAGGATCACTCTAGCCTAGGAGGTTGAGGCTACAGTGAGCTGTGATTGCACCACTGCACTCCAGCCTGGGTGACAGAGCTAGATCATGTCTTAATTGAAAAAAATTTTTTTTAAACTACTAAGTATAAAGTTAACTGTAGGCTTTCTGAATATGTCATTAATTGGATTACAGAAGTTCCCTTTTATTTCTGGTTTGCTGAAAGTTATTTTTGTTTTGTTTTGATTTTGAATAAATGGCTCTTGATTTAAAAAAATGGTTTTCCTACTTTCTTTCTTTCTTTTTTTTTGAGACGGAGTTTCACTCTTGTTACGCAGGCTGGAGTACAATGGCGTGATCTCGGCTCACCGCAACCCCCACCTCCTGGGTTCAGGCAATTCTCCTGTCTCAGCCTCTTGAGTAGCTGGGATTACAGGCATGTGCCACCATGCCCAGCTAATTTTTTGTATTTTTAGTAGAGACAGGGTTTCACCATGTTGACCACAATAGTCTTGATCTCTTGACCTCGTGATCCACCCACCTCGGCCTCCCAAAGTGCTGGGATTACAGGCGTGAGCCACCATGCCTAGCCTTTCCTACTTTATTTCAATGAGCAATTTTTTTAAGTCTGTTAATATGGTTGATTACATTGTTTGGTTTTTAGTGAGTTAAATCTACCTTGGATTCCTGAGATACATCCAATTTGATCATGTTTCTTTTTTTTTTTTAATTAATATTGCAGGATTCTATTTGTGATATTTTGTGAAGGAATTTTGCATTAATGTTCAGAAAGAATATTGATCTGGAATGTGTGTGTGTGTGTGTGTGTGTGTGTGTATGTGATTTCTTTGTTAGGTTTGTCATTGGGATTCTGCTGGTCTCATAAGATGAGTTGTTAAGTGTTCTTCCCATTTTGTGAGTTTGTAAGTGTGTGTGTCAATTCTTCTTTTTTTTTGTGAGATACAGTCTCACTCTCTCACCCAGGCTGGAGTGAAACGGCACAGTCTCAGCTCACTGCAACCGCCATCTACTGGGTACAAGCAATTATCCTGCCTCAGCCTCCCAAGCAGCTGGGATTACAGTTGACTGCCACCATGCCTGGATACTTTTTATATTTTTAATAGAGACGAGGTTTCATATGTTAGCCAGGCCGATCTTGAACTCCTGACCTCAGGTGAGCCATCTGCCTTGGCCTCCCAAAGTGCTGCTGGGATTATAGGTGTGAGCCACCACACCAGGCCTCAATTCCTCCTTAAGAAAACTTACTGGTGAAACCACATGGAATTTTCTTTGTGGGAAGTTTTTTTTTTGTGTGCGTGTGTGGGAAGTTTCAGAATTAGGAAATCAATTTCTTATGAGATATATGGGTATTTAGATTTTCTATTTTATTTTATATAACTTTTGGTAAGCTGTGGTTCCAAGGAATTTATTTTATCTAGGTTTTCTAAATGTATTTTCAGCATAAAGTTATTTATAATGTGTTGTTATTATTCTTTCAATGTCTATGGGACTTGTAAGACTTTCTTTTTCATTCCTAATATTGGTAATTTCTGTTCTTTTCTTGGTTAGCTGAGCTAGGAGTTTATTTTTTGAGACAGGGTCTTGCTTTATCACCCAGGCTAGAGTGTGGTGTTGTGAGCCAGCAGATGTTTATAGATTCCTTAAGAATCTATAAATTCTTAAGGAAGAATGCAACCTTGATCTCCTGGGCTCAAGTGATCTTCCACCTTAGCCTCCCAAGTAGCTGGGACCATAAATGTGCACCCACCACACCCAGCTACTTTTGTAATGACAAGATATTGCCATGTTGCCCAGGCTGGTCTTGAACTTCTAGGTTCTAGGCTCAAGTGATCCTCCTGCCTTGGCCTCCCAAAGTGCTGGGATTACGGGCATGAGCCGCTATGCCTGGCTGAGTTTATTCATTCTACTGATCTTTTCAAAAAAGTCAATTTTTGGCTTTGATAATTTTCTTCTACTGTTTATTTTCTATTTTGTTGATTTCTGTTCTTATTTTATGTTTTATTTTTTGTAAGACAGGAAGGATTTTACTCTGTTGCTCAGGCTGGAGTGTAGTTGTACAATCATAGCTTGTGGCAGCCTTGAACTCCTTGGTGTAAGTGATCCTCCTGCCTATATTCTGCTTATAGGAAACCTACTTCACTTATAGGCACACATAAACTGAAAGTGATGAGATGTAAAAAGATATTGTAAGGGTAATTGCCGAGTTTAAAATGAGGAAACTGAGGCCAGTATAAGAAAATTAAATGCCAATTTATTCAGCTCCCAGGCGAGGTTCTCTCGTCCAGGGAAAGGGGCCAGAGAAGTCGCGCTGACTTCCTGGGGTGGGGGGTTTCTATGGCTATAAGGAACGAGCAACTGCTGGGTGCCCTGATTGGGAGAGGGATTGGGACGGGGTGGGCCGCCATTGGTTGTTGGGTTGTTGGGCGGGTTTTCCAGTGCTGGCCAGGGTTGCATCCGCTGGAGCCTTCCAGGGGAGCCATGCGGCAGAGCTAGGTGCTGAGTGCAGAGCCTGGTGCCGGGTGCAGAGTCAGGTGCTGAGTGCAGAGGTAGGTGTGTCCGGCCTCCTGGCGAGGCAACCGGCCTTGCAGATATCCCATGCAGCTGCAAAAAAAAAAAAAAAAAAAAAGGAGCCGGAACAGCTGTGCTTATATCAGATAAAACAGACTACAAATCCAAGACTGTAAAAAGAGACAAAGAAGGTCACTATATAAAGGGATCAATTCAGAAAGAGGACATAATAATTATAAATATCTGTATACCAAACACCAATGCTCCCAGGTATATAAACCAAATATTCATAGATCCAAAGGAAGAGACAGCAGTAAAATAATAGTAGGGGACTTCAACACCTCACTTTCAGTAATGGATATCCAGACAGGAAATCAACAAAGAAACATTGGCGTTTACACACTAGACAAAATAGGCTGAACTGATATTTACAGAATATTTCATCCATGTTCTACAGAATATACATTCTTACACTATTTTTTTTTTTTTTTTGGAGACAGAGTCTCACTCTGTCACCCAGGCTGGAGTTCAGTGATGCAATCTTGACTCACTGCAACCTCTGTCTCAAGCAATTCTCATGCCTCAGCCTCTGAGTAGCCGGGATTATGGGAACTTGCCACTATGCTCAGCTAATTTTTCATTTTCAGTAGAGACAGCGTTTTGCCATGTTGTCCATGCTGGTCTTGAACTCCTGACCTCAAATGATAAAAAATACAAGAATGAGCAGGACGTGGCAGTGTGCCCCTGTTGTCCCAGCTACTTGGGAGGCTGAGAAGGCAGGATCACTTGAGCCCGGGAGGCGGAGATCGTGCCAAGATCGTGCCACTGCACTCCAGCCTGGGTGACAGAGGGAAACCCTGTCTCAAAAACAAAACCAAACAAAATAAAACAAAACAAAAAGATGTGTACACATGGCCATAGAAAATAGAATAATAGATAATGGAATCTCAGACAAATGGGAGGGTAGGAGGGGGTGAGGGATGAGAAATTACCTTTTGGGTACAGTGTACGTGACTTGGGTGATGGTTACATGAAAAGCCGAGACTTCAGTGAAGACTCGGCCCTCGGCCTCCCAAAGTGCTGGGATTACAGGCATGTGCCACCATTCCCAGCCTGCAGAATACACATTCTTTTAATCAGTACAAGGGATACTTCTCTTCATTGTTTTTAATTTAATTTTTTATTTTTCTAGATTTAGAGGGCACAAGTGCAGTTTTGTGACATGGCTAGATTATGTAGTGGTGAAGTCTCAGCTTGTAGTGTAACCATCACCCAAATCATGTACATTGTACCCAATAGGTAATTTATCATCCCTTACCCCCTCTCATCCTCCTACCTCTCTGAGATTCCATTAGCTATTATTCTACTCTCTATGTTCATGTTTATACCTTTTTTTTTTCTTTTTGAGACAGGGTCTCCCTCTACCATCCAGTTTGCCTCAGTTGTAGTAAATCTGATTGGTGCCTTTTCCCAAATGGGGGAGGTTCCAAAAGGGATATCTTGGCAACCTGGGAAGCTTTCTAGGGGTTTGTGAACCAGGAACCTGTGAAACAAACCTCCTCCCATGTGGTGATGATGAACAGCCACTCTGATTTGGCATCTCCTTTGGCCAACGTCCAGAGCATACTTTTCTAGGCTGGGGATAGTAAGTTCCACCTTTCCCGTTTGTCACTGACTGTCCTCAGGGAAATTTCTCTTTCTGGGCACTCTCAATGCTTCCTGTGACTTGAGGCAGAGGCAGGTCTCCTGCCAAAGAACCCAGGATGGTGGGGAAATAGATCAAATGCTATTTTTTCCAGTGTAGAAGCTGTGAGTCAGGGGGAAGTTTTCCATGTGTTTGGTACTGGACAAATTGGAGGGCAGAGCATTATGGATATGGAAGTCCAAGCCTCTGATGATTGGCTCAGAGTTTTTCCACTTCTCGGTAGCCCCAGAAACTGTCTCATCTTCATATCTGAGTTATGGTATATTGCTGGTGATAATCTCAGTGCTATGTATTTGTTTTTGGTTTTCCGTGAGGGGTGGGGAGTGAAACCAGCTTGCTTCTGCACTGCCGTTTTGGAATTGGGAGTCCCAGTTTTGTCAATTTTTGTTTCATGCATTTTGAAGCATGAAAATCAGAAATGCAATTCTGATTTTTGTCTTCTTGATGAAAATGGACTATTTATCATCATGACATGTTCCTTTTTATCTCTGTCTTAAAGTCTACTCCATTTGAAATTAACCTACCCTTTATTCTAGCTTTCTTATGCCCTGACTGATTGGATGCTGTATAATTTATCTTTTCTCAACGATTTCCTTTCAGTTATCTGTATCGTAACATTGAAAGTGTATCTCTTGTAGTTGGAGTACAGATTCTCCTTGTTATTATTATTTTTTAATCCTACATTCTCTGCTTTTTAGTTGGAGTGTTTAGTCCATTTACAGATAATGTCACCATGGACATAATTTGATATAGGTCTACCATTTTATTACTTGTTTGTTTCATATATATATTTTTTCTCTCTTCATCCTTTTTTGCCTTCTTATGGGTTAAATTAAATTTTTAGAACTCCATTTTAATTTGTTTATTGGCATTTTATCTACACTTCTTTATATGTTTTAAAGTGGTTGCTTAGTAATTACAATATTCATTCTTAACTTAGAGTCTACATTCTACTTAGATATAAATATTTTACCACTTCACACAAAATTTAAGAGCCTTACAACCATACACATCAATTTAAACCCAATATTTATGCTATATTTTCATATATATTATGTATAGATACTTAAAAATCCCACAATACAATGTTATAATTTTTACTTTAAAGAGAACCATTTAGAAATTAAGGAGAATGTAATATTTTATATTCACTCTATTAGTCTGTCACACTGCTATAAAGAACTACAGGACGCTGGGTAATTTATAAAGAAAAGAGGTTTAATTGGCTCACAGTTCTGCAGGCTCACAGGTTTAATGGGCTCACAGGAAGCATGGCAGAGGAGACCTCAGGAAACTTACAGTCATGGCGCAATGTGAACAGGAGGGAGGCACGTCTTATATGACCAGAGCAGGAGGAAGAGAGGGAAGGGGCAGGTGCTCTACACTTTTAAACAACCAGGTCTCATGAGAACTCACTCACTATCATGAGAACAGCAAGGAGGAAGTCTGTCCCCATGATCCAGTCACCTCCAACCAGGCCCCTCCTCCAACACTGGGGATTATAATTTGACATGAGATTTGGGCAGGGACACAGACCCAAACTATATCACTCACCAACATGTTTAACATTTTCAGATGTGGAGACAGAAATGACTCCATCCTGGATGTTAATCTTCCATGTTGACTTCTGTTTAACCCCAGTCCTGGGAATGTCTTCAAAATTTCTGCTTTATTCACTCTTCCCAGTGTAACAACAGATCAATCTTGATGTCATTGCAGAAATTACCGGCTATGATGCCTATAGTACTCTTGCCTGTCTGGAGGGTGCCTTTAATTGCCTCTATAGAGCACGTATACCCTTTTCTTATGGTTTAAAAGCCCTGGGTCTGGGGAGTAACGGTGCAGAGATCTATTTGTCTTGCTGTCACCCAAGACTACCCTTCTGTCTATGAGTTCCTACTGATAAACTGGATTTGTCAGCCTCATTCTTTGACTTCTTGGCTCCTTCTGTATTTGGGTGTCACTTTGCATAGATGGCCTTTTTATAAAACACCAAGGATTTTCACTTCTTCCTAAAGATATGAGTTTCTGTCTGTGTCGCTTCCGTTCATTTGATGAACTTCATTTAGTGTCCCTTGTAGTACAGGTCTGCTGGCAGTGAAGCCTCTTAGTTTTCATTCATTTGAAAATATTTTTATTTCATCTTTATTGCGGTGGACAGAACTTGAGCAACCCCCAATAATCCCCACTTTCTGGTATACACATCCTTGTGTAATCTCCTCTCCTTGAGTGTGGGTGGGACCCGTGACTTGCTTCTAACCAATAGATTATGGCAAAAGTATAGGTTGCCACTGCCATGATATGATACATTATAAAAGACTGTCTTGGTAACTGACTCTAGTGTCTCTTTTACTTGCTGGCTGCCAGCATGGAGGCTTGCAAAAAGTTTTCTGAGCCCACAAGGCAAGAAATTTCAGGCAACATCTAGTTGCTCAGCATGGACTCAGTCTGGCAGTCTCAAAGAAGTAAATTGTGCCACTAACCTGAGTGAGCTTGGAAGATGATTTATTGTCAGTTCAGCTTCCAGGTGAGAACAGATTCCTGGCTCTGACTTCTAATCTACAGAAACTGTGAGATAATGTGCATATTTAAAACTACTAGGTTGTGGTAATTGTTACATAGCAATACATTCATTTTCAGGTATATTTTAGTGGATATAGAATTCTGGGTTGACAATTTACATTGTTTTTCTTTTTCTTTTTGGATAGAAGTTCTCACTTTGTCACCCAGGCTGGAGCGCAGTGGTGTGATCATGGCTCACTGCAGTCTCAACTTCCTGGGCTCACGTGATCCTACTGCCTCAGCCTCCCAGATAGCTGGGACTACAGGTGCGCACCATCATGCTGGCTAAGTTTCGTATTTTTTTTCTGTAGAGGTGGGGTTTATCATGTTGCCTAGGCTTAAAGATGTTTTTCTGTTGTCTTTTGTTCTCTATTATTTCTGATGTGAAGTCAGAAGTCATTCAAATCATTGTCCCCATTATGTATTGTATACATTTTCTCTGGCTGATACCATGATATTTTCTTTATCTTGGTTTTCAGCAGTTTGGTATGACATATCTATATGTGGTTTTCTTTGTATTTTTTCCTGCTTGGGGTTTGTTGAATTTCTTGAATCTATAAATGTAAAACTTGCACTAAAAATTTGACCATTATTTCCTGACAAAACTTTTTTTTTTTTGAGATGGAGTTTCACTCTTGTTGTACAAGCTGGAATGCAGTGGCATGCATAATCTTAGCTTACTGCAACTTCTACCTCCGGGGTCAAGAGATTCTCCTGCCTCAGCCTCCAAAGTAGCTGGGATTACAGGCATGCGCCACCATGCTTGGATAATTTTTATATTTTTAGTAGAAATGGGGTGTCACCATGTTGGTCAGGCTGGTCTCGAACTCCTGACCTCGGGTGATCTATACACCTTGGCCTCATAAAGTGCTGGGAATACAGGTGTGAGGCACTGTGCCCAGCCCATAAATGCTTTTTTGTCCCAATCTTTTATTGCCTTCAGGGACTCCAATGATACAAAGTTAAAACTTTTGATATTGCTCCACAGGTCACTGAAATTTTACCATTTTTAATATTTTTGATTCTTTAGGATTTTCCTTTTTTTTTTTTTAAATTTTTTATTGGATTATAGGTTTTGGGGTACATGAGCAGAGCATGCAAGACAGTTGCGTAGGTACGCACATGGCAGTGTGCTTTGCTTTTCTTCTCCCCTTCACCCACATTTGGCATTTCTCCCCAGGCTATCCCTCCCCACCTCCCCCTCCCACTGGCCCTCCCCTTTTCCCCCCAATAGACCCCACTGTTTAGTACTCCCCTTTCTGTGTCCATGTGTTCTCATTTTTCATCACCCACCTATGAGTGAGAATATGCGGTGTTTCATTTTCTGTTCTTGTGTCAGTTTGCTGAGGATGATGTTCTCCAGATTCATCCATGTCCCTACAAACGACACAAACTCATCATTTCTGATTGCTGCATAATATTCCATGGTGTATATGTGCCACATTTTTCCAATCCAGTCTATTATCAATGGGCATTTGGGTTGATTCCAGGTCTTTGCTATTGTAAACAGTGCTGCAATGAACATTCGTGTACATGTGTCCTTATAGTAGAACGATTTATAGTCTTTTGGATATATACCCAGTAATGGGATTGCTGGGTCAAATGGAATTTCTATTTCTAAGGCCTTGAGGAATCACCACACTGTCTTCCACAATGGTTGAACTAATTTACACTCCCACCAACAGTGTAAAAGTGTTCCTTTTTCTCCACATCCTCTCCAGCATCTGTTGTCTCCAGATTTTTTAATGATCGCCATTCTAACTGGTGTGAGATGGTATCTCAATGTGGTTTTGATTTGCATCTCTCTGATGACCAGTGACGATGAGCATTTTTTCATATGATTGTTGGCCTCATATATGTCTTCTTTCGTAAAGTATCTGTTCATATCCTTTGCCCACTTTTGAATGGGCTTGTTTGTTTTTTTCCTGTAAATCTGTTTGAGTTCTTTGTAAATTCTGGATATCAGCCCTTTGTCAGATGGGTAGACTGCAAAATTTTTTTCCCATTCTGTTGGTTGCCGATCCACTCTAGTGAGTGTTTCTTTTGCCGTGCAGAAGCTGTGGAGTTGATTAGGTCCCATTTGTCTATTTTGGCTTTTGTTGCCAATGCTTTTGGTGTTTTGTTCATGAAGTCCTTGCCTACTCCTATGTCCTGGATGGTTTTGCCTAGATTTCCTTCTAGGGTTTTTATGGTGCTGGGTCTTATGTTTAAGTCTTTAATCCATCTGGAGTTAATTTTAGTGTAAGGTGTCAGGAAGGGGTCCAGTTTCTGCTTTCTGCACATGGCTAGCCAGTTTTCCCAACACCATTTGTTAAACATGGAATCCTTTCCCCATTGCTTGTTTTTGTCGGGTTTATCAAAGATTGTATAGTTGTATGTATGTTGTGTTGCCTCCGGTGCCTGTTTTGTTCCATTGGTCTATATCTCTGTTTTGGTACCAGTACCATGCTGTTTTGATTACTGTAGCCTTGTAGTATAGTTTGAAATCCGGTAGTGTGATGCCCCCTGCTGTGTTCTTTTTGCTTAGAATTGACTTGGCTATGCGGGCTCTCTTTTGGTTCCATATGAAGTTCATGGTGGTTTTTTCCAGTTCTGTGAAGAAAGTCAATGGTAGCTTGATGGGGATAGTGTTGATTCTGTAAATTACTTTGGGCAGTATAGCCATTTTCACGATGTTAATTCTTCCTAACCATGAACATGGAATGTTTCTCCATCTGTTTGTGTCCTCTCTGATTTCGTTGAGCAGTGGTTTGTAGTTCTCCTTGAAGAGGTCCCTTACGTTCCTTGTGAGTTGTATTCCAAGGTATTTTATTCTTTTTGTAGCAATTGCGAATAGCAGTTCACTCTTGATTTGGCTTTCTTTAAGTCTGTTATTGGTGTAGACGAATGCTTGTGATTTTTGCACATTGATTTTATATCCTGAGACTTTGCTGAAGTTGCTTATCAGTTTCAGGAGTTTTTGGGCCGAGGCAATGGGGTCTTGTAGGTATACTATCATGTCGTCTGCAAATAGAGACAATTTGGCTTCCACCTTTCCTATTTGAATACGCTTTATTTCTTTTTCTTGCCTGATTGCTCTGGCTAGAACTTCCAGTACTATATTGAATAGGAGTGGTGAGAGAGGGCATCCTTGTCTAGTGCCAGATTTTAAAGGGAATGCTTCCAGTTTTTGCCCATTCAGTATGATATTGGCTGTTGGTTTGTCATAAATAGCTTTTATTACTTTGAGATACGTTCCATCGATACCGAGTTTATTGAGGGTTTTTAGCATAAAGGGCTGTTGAATTTTGTCAAATGCCTTCTCTGCGTCAATTGAGATAATCATGTGGTTTTTGTTTTTGGTTCTGTTTATGTGGTGAATTACGTTGATAGACTTGCGTATGTTGAACCAGCCTTGCATCCCCGGGATGAATCCTACTTGATCATGATGAATAAGCTTTTTGATTTGCTGTTGCAATCGGCTTGCCAATATTTTATTGAAGATTTTTGCATCTATGTTCATCATGGATATTGGCCTGAAGTTTTCTTTTCTCGTTGGGTCTCTGCTGGGTTTTGGTATCAGGATGATGTTGGTCTCATAAAATGATTTGGGAAGGATTCCCTCTTTTTGGATTGTTTGAAATAGTTTTAGAAGGAATGGTACCAGCTCCTCCTTGTGTGTCTGGTAGAATTCGGCTGTGAACCCATCTGGACCTGGGCTTTTTTTGTGTGGTAGGCTCTTAATTGCTGCCTCAACTTCAGACCTTGTTATTGTTCTATTCATAGTTTCAGCTTCCTCCTGGTTTAGGCTTGGGAGGACACAGGAGTCCAGGAATTTATCCATTTCTTCCAGGTTTACTAGTTTATGCGCATAGAGTTGTTTGTAATATTCTCTGATGATAGTTTGAATTTCTGTGGAATCTGTGGTGATTTCCCCTTTATCATTTTTTATTGCATCTATTTGGTTGTTCTCTCTTTTATTTTTAATCAATCTGGCTAGTGGTCTGTCTATTTTGTTGATCTTTTCAAAAAACCAGCTCTTGGATTTATTGATTTTTTGAAGGGTTTTTCGTGTCTCAATCTCCTTCAGTTCAGCTCTGATCTTAGTTATTTCTTGTCTTCTGCTGGGTTTTGAGTTTTGTTTATCTTGCTCCTCTAGCTCTTTCAATTTTGACGATAGGGTGTCAATTTTGGATCTCTCCATTCTCCTCATATGGGCACTTATTGCTATATACTTTCCTCTAGAGACTGCTTTAAATGTGTCCCAGAGGTTCTGGCACGTTGTGTCTTCGTTCTCATTGGTTTCGAAGAACTTCTTTATTTCTACCTTCATTTCGTTGTTTACCCAGTCAACATTCAAGAGCCAGTTGTTCAGTTTCCATGAAGCTGTGCGGTTCTGGGTCGGTTTCTGAATTCTGAGTTCTAACTTGATTGCACTATGGTCTGAGAGGCTGTTTGTTATGATTTCAGTTGTTTTGCATTTGTTGAGCAGTGCTTTACTTCCAATTATGTGGTCAATTTTAGAGTAGGTGTGATGTGGTGCTGAGAAGAATGTGTATTCTGTGGATTTGGGGTGGAGAGTTCTGTAAATGTCCATCAGGTTTGCTTGCTCCAGGTCTGAGTTCAAGCCCTGGATATCCTTGTTGATTTTCTGTCTGGTTGATCTGTCTAATATTGACAGTGGAGTGTTAAAGTCTCCCACTATTATTGTGTGGGAGTCTAAGTCCTTTTGTAAGTCATTAAGAACTTGCCTTATGTATCTGGGTGCTCCTGCATTGGGTCCATATATGTTTAGGATCGTTAGCTCTTCTTGTTGTATTGATCCTTTTACCATTATGTAATGGCCTTCTTTGTCTCTTTTGATCTTTGTTGCTTTAAAGTCTATTTTATCAGAGATGAGAATCGCAACTCCTGCTTTTTTTTGCTTTCCATTAGCTTGGTAAATCTTCCTCCATCCCTTTATTTTGAGCCTTTGTGTATCCTTGCATGTGAGATGGGTTTCCTGGATACAGCACACTGATGGGTTTTGGATTTTTATCCAATTTGCCAGTCTGTGTCTTTTGATTGGTGCATTTAGTCCATTTACATTTAGGGTTAATATTGTTATGTGTGAATTTGATACTGCCATTTTGATGCTAAGTGGCTGTTTTGCCCGTTAGTTGTTGTAGATTCTTCATTATGTTGAAGCTCTTTAGCATTCAGTGTGATTTTGGAATGGCTGGTACTGGTTGATCCTTTCTATGTGTAGTGCCTCTTTTAGGAGCTCTTGTAAAGCAGGCCTGGTGGTGACAAAATCTCTGAGTTCTTGCTTGTTCGCAAAGGATTTTATTTTTCCTTCACTTCTGAAGCTCAGTTTGGCTGGATATGAAATTCTGGGTTGAAAGTTCTTTTCTTTAAGAATGTTGAATATTGGCCCCCACTCTCTTCTGGCTTGTAGTGTTTTTGCTGAGAGATCTGCTGTGAGTCTGATGGGCTTCCCTTTGTGGGTGACCCGACCTTTCTCTCTGGCTGCCCTTAGTATTCTCTCCTTTATTTCAACCCTGTTGAATCTGACGATTATGTGCCTTGGGGTTGCTCTTCTTGCGGAATATCTTTGTGGTGTTCTCTGTATTTCCTGCAATTGAGTGTTGGCCTGTCTTGCTAGGTGGGGGAAATTTTCCTGGATGATGTCCTGAAGAGTATTTTCCAGCTTGGATTCATTCTCTTCATCCCCTTCTGGTACACCTATCAAACGTAGGTTAGGTCTTTTCACATAGTCCCACATTTCTTGGAGACTTTGTTCATTCCTTTTTGTGCTTTTTTCTCTGATCTTGGTTTCTTGTTTTATTTCATTGAGTTGGTCTTCGACTTCAGATATTCTTTCTTCTGCTTGGTCAATTCGGCTATTGAAACTTGTGTTTGCTTCGCGAAGTTCTCGTATTGTGTTTTTCAGCTCCTTTAATTCATTCATATTCCTCTCTAAGTTATCCATTCTTGTTATCATTTCCTCAAATCTTTTTTCAAATCTTTTTTCAAGGTTCTTAGTTTCTTTGCATTGATTTAATACATGATCTTTTAGCTCACAAAAGTTTCTCATTATCCATCTTCTGAAGTCTAATTCTGTCATTTCGTCACAGTCATTCTCCGTCCAGCTTTGTTCCCTTGCTGGTGAGGAGTTTTGGTCCTTTCTAGGAGGCGAGGTGTTCTGGTTTCGGGTGTTTTCCTCCTTTTTGCGCTGGTTTCTTCCCATCTTTGTGGATTTGTCCGCTGGTCGTTTGCGTAGTTGCTGACTTTTCGATTGGGTCTCTGAGTGGACACCCAGAATGTTGATGATGAAGTATTTCTGTTGCTTGGTTTTCCTTCTACCAGTCTAGCCCCTTTGCTGTACGACTGCTGAGGTCCGCTCCAGACCCTGCTTGTCTGGGGTGCACCTCTAGCAGCTGTGGCACAGCGAGGGATGCTACCAGTTTCTTTTTCTGCTATCTTTGTCCCAGGATGATGCCTGCCTAATGTCAGTCTTTTGGATATAGAGGGGTCAGGGAGCTGCTTGAGGACACAGTTTGTACTTTATACGGGCTTAATTGCTGAGCTGTGCGCTCTGTTGTTCATTCAGGGCTGTTAGGCTGCTATGTTTGATTCTGCTGCAACAGAGCTCATTAAAAAACCCTTTTTTTTTTTTTTCTCAAATGCTCTGTGTTGAGGGGTTTGGGCTTTATTTTTGGATGTTCGATGAGGTGTCCTGCCCAGCTAGAAGGCAGACTAGCCACTGTTTGGCTGCCGAGGCTCCGCCCTGCTGTTGTGTGATTCGCCCTGTTCCTGCAGGCTCTGCTGTGGTCTCCGCCACGCCCTGCGGTGGAGTCTCTTCATTGTAGCGTGTTGCCTCAGCAACGGCAGGCTGGGTCAGCAGTGGGTGTGTATCTCAGTTGGGGCGGGTTGCCTCGGCAACGGCTGGCTGCGTCAGCAGTGGGCGTGTATCTCAGTTGGGGCGGGTTGCCTCGGCAACGGCTGGCTGCGTCAGCAGTGGGCGTGTATCTCAGTTGGGGCGGGTTGCCTCGGTAGTGGTGGACGCCCCTCCCCCACAGAGCGTCTCGGACCGTCTGCTCGGGATAGTTTGAAATCGTGGTTTTGTTAGTCCCACTGGGTATCCCAAACGATCTGTCCCTGCAATCCCCTGGGCTGGCCTACTGTCCAAGTCTCGTTCAGTCTCAAGTCCAGCCCTCTCAAGTCTCAGGTTGCCGGTTCAACATGGCACCCGGACACGCGTGCCCTGTGGGGATTGCTGGGTAGGGCCGGCCGCCGCCGCCCCGGCTGCCGGCTTCGCCAGGCAGACCTACTGCCTGGCGTCCCATGTCTTTTTATACTTGGGAGTTTCCCCGTTCTGTGGGCAACAAAGATCAGTCTGTAAATGCAGCTCTGACTCACCGTTTGCGGATTCAACGCGAGCTCCAATCCTGGGTTGTTCTCAAAGCGCCATCTTGAGTCCTCTAGGATGTTCCTTTTTAAAAAAATTAATTATTTTATAATGCTTCACAAATTTGCATATCATCTTTGTGCAGGGGCATGCTAATCTCTGCATCATTCCAATCTTAGCATATGTGCCGCTGAAGTGAGCACAGCCAGGATATTTCTACTGACCGATCTCCAAGTTTGTTGACCTCTGTTACCTCTCATTTCTTGTTAAGCCTATCCAGTGAACTTTAAAAAATCCAGATCTTTAATTTTTTAATTCTAGAATGTTCATTTGATTCTTTTTTGTAGTTTCTATTTATCTGTTGAAATTTCTGTTTATTCATTTATTTGAAGCATATTTTCAGTCCTTGAGTATAGTTATAATGGTTGCTTTAAAATTATTTTGTGCTGGTTGGAATTTCTGAGATGCACATGCTAAGCCAGAGTTAGAAATACAAAAGATTGGCTGGGTGCGGTGGCTCAAGCCTGTAATCCTAGCACTTTGGGAGGCTGAGGCAGGTGGATCACGAGGTCAAGAGATTGAGACCATCCTGGTCAACATGGTGAAACCCCGTCTCTACTAAAAATACAAAAAAATTAGCTGGGCACAGTGGCACATGCCTGTAATCCCAGCTACTCAGGAGGCTGAGGCAGGAGAATTGCCTGAACCCAGGTGGTGGAGGTTGCGGTGAGCCGAGATCGTGTCATTGCACTCCAGCCTGGGTAACAAGAGCGAAACTCCGTCTCAGAAAAAGAAAAAAAAAAAAAGAAATACAAAAGATTGATTGTGGAATGACACCTGTGAAAGAAAATGGGAAGAAACAGGATTGGGCAGGGGAGCAGTCACATCAAGATGAATTCCTGATACAACTTCTGCCAGCCTGACGGGGGAACTCTGGAGCAACGATTGCCTACTAAGGGAATTCCTCCACTGGGTGCAGTGTTAACTAAGCCTTTGTAATCCTGCCTTGCTCAGGCATTGACTGGAAGCTATGCAGAGAAGATGGGACTAAAAAAAAAACTGTTCTGTTGTGTCCTTGGCTGGGCATGGTGGCTCACGTCTGTAATCCCAGCATTTTGGGAGGCCAAGGCGGGCAGATCACAAGGTCAGGAGATCGAGACCATCCTGGCCAACATGGTGAAACCCTATCTTGACTAAAAATACAAAAAGTTAGCTGAATGTGGTGGTGTGTGCCTGTAGTCCCAGCCACTCGGGAAGCTGAGGCAGGAGAATTGCTTGAACCCAGGAGGTGGAGGTTGCAGTGAGCTGAGATTTCGCCACTGCACTCCAGCCTGGTGACAGAGCGAGACTCCATCTCAAAAAAAAAAAAAAAAAAAAAACAAACTTCTGCTCTGTTTTTTAGCCTTAGGCTGGTATAGTCGTTTTTAAATATGTGAATTTGGCTAGGATGAACTACATTACAAACAACTTCTTTACCTATAAATTTCTCTTTAGGGTGGGACATAAGAGAGGTGGTTGTTGTGGGAGATTTGGAGGGCAGAAGTGAAGCAGCAACCATCTTTTAGTTCACATACGCTGTTTCTTATCGTCAGGCTTACCTTTGGGTTCTTGCATAGCCTCGTATTTCTTCCATGCTATGATGCGTATAAGTTCTTGGCTGGGCAGTCCTTGTGTCTCCACGGACTGCACAGGCTGTTCAGGTATTTCCTCAGTTCAGGAAACTTTTCTTCTGGCAGGTATTTAACTGTTGCCTCTTTTCCTACTCTTATTTTGTCTCCACCTGGAACTTCTGTTCTTTATATGTTAGGACTCCTGGATCTTTCGTCTAAATCTTTTATATTTACCAGTATTACTTTTATCTCATTATCTTTTTTCTCTACACTTTAAGATTATTTTTGTACTTAATCTTCCAGCTTTCTAATTCAGTGCTCACAAATGATATCCTCTCCTTAAATTTATTTACTGTTTCTTTTTGGTCTTGCTATGCTGATAGGCTGGTCTCGAGCTCCTGGCCTCAGGTGATCCTTCCATCTGTCTCTCAAAGTGCTAGGATTACAGGTATGAGCCACTGTGCCCAGCCAAAGCTTGAAGTTCTTGTTTTAAGCTTCAGAAGTTCTTTTTGTGTGTGATGCATTTGTATCTTAAAGCTTACTGTCATTTTTTTTTTTTTTTGCCAGTGCAGATGTTAATTTGTCTTTTCAAGCTCCAGTTCTAGCCAGTAAATGTGTGATATGATTGTTCTACCTCATCCTCCTCTGGAGGTCCCTTTGTTGAACTGTTATCTTTTTGTATCTATTTCTTTGGGTATAGATCTGGCTGAGAAGTGTCCTTAAAGATGAGGAGGAAGGAAGGGCATCTGACCCTGAGGACCTGTGGTTCATGAGAGGCTGTTAGCCCCCTGCCAAGGTATCCACAGGAGGTTTCTCTGCTCCCTGGTCTCTCTCAGATGTGTGGGTGGGAAATCCAACCTATGCTAGCAACTTTCTGCTTTAGTAAAGGTCAGGAAGGCTCAGTAGTCTCATGCAGGGTCCAGGGAGCCAGAAAACCGGACTTTTCCCTGGAATGGTCACATTTGACCCTTACCCCTTTATTGCCCATAAGTTAATTGTCCAAGAGGAAGGGAGCCCCCATAGCAGTGATTTTTGCAGTAATTGGGTCTTGCTAAGGAAAGACAATAGCCAGGAATTGGGATCCTGGAAGGAAAGGGAGTTCATTCAGGCTCCACTCTCCTCAGAATCCCCCTTTTTTGTTGTTGTTGTTTTTTGTTTTTTTGAGACAGAGTTTCGCTGTTGTTACCCAGACTGGAGTGCAATGGCACAATCTCGGCTCACCGCAACTTCCGCTTCCTGGGTTCAAGCAATTCTCCTGCCTCAGCCTCCCGAATAGCTGGGACTACAGGCGTGCACCACCATGCCCAGCTAATTTTTGTATTTTTTTAAATAGAGACAGGGTTTCACCATGTTGACCAGGATGGTCTCCATCTCTTGACCTTGTGATCCACCCACCTCGGCCTCCCAAAGTGCTGGGATTACAGGCGTGAGTCACTGCTCCCGGCAGAATCCCCTTGTTAAGGTATAATTCCCAAGATATTGAAAACTTAACTTTCTGTATAGTGAGCATGGGTCATAGATTCAATTGACTCATTAATGTGTGAACCACAACATGGTAAGATAAGGAGGGGGAGGCATCTGACGTGCCACACCCAGCACTGAAGGACACACGGTAATTTCTTTGCACCATTTCAAATGTTGGCTGCTTTTCCTTCATGTCATCCTCTGCTCACGACAGCTCTGGGACTGAAGGTAGAAGCTGATAAAAGAGAGGTTGGGAAAGAGGTGACAGCATGATAAAGGCTTGAAAAGAATAGGGCTCTCTGAGGTTTTATGCTCAGGAGCCACGATCTCCACTTGCCTTTAAGATATCTACGTAGCTGGGTGCAGTGGCTCACACCTGTAATCACAGCACTCTGGGAGGCTGAGTCAGGTGGATCACCTGAGGTCAGGAGTTCAAGACCAGCCTGGCCAACATGGTGAAACCCCGTCTCTACTAAAAATACAAAAATTAGCCGGGGGCGGTGGCTCATGCCTGCAGTCCCAGCTTCTCAGGAGGCTGAAGCAGGAGACTCGCTTGAACCTTAGAGGTGGAGGTTGCTGTGAGCCACGATCTTGCACTCTAGCCTGGGCGACAAAAGTGAAACTTTGTCTCAAAAAAAAAAAAAAAAAATATCTGCTTAAATTTGAAAAAATGGGCCCTTCTCAAAGGGATGGATGATTTAGAAAAAGCACATGTCTGGGCATCTCCTGCCAGGATAAAGGATTTGGAAAGCACAAAGGGGTTGGATTTTAGTTTCTACTGACACCTTGGCTAGGTGCCCTTGTGCAGTGCACCACCGGCACAACTGCACTGGCAGGCCCCACGGGGGATGGCAACAAGCCTCAGATGGTAGAGGGATGGGACCTCCTCCACTCTGGTAAGAAGGAGAGTTGGGGAGAAAGGAGGTGTGGCCAGGAGCATGACGGAGTGAGAGGTGCGGAAGGAAGTTGTGGGGTTTCTGTTTGGCATTATTTTCTCTGTGAAGAAGGAGAGAAGCCAAGTGTGAGTGAGGCTCGGAGATTTGGAGGGAGAGGCAGGTGTGGCACTGTCTCCGTGAAGAAGGCAGAGGAGGGACTAGGAAAAATCGGAGAGTTGTTGAGGAATGTCAAGGCCTGAACAGACGTTTCTCTGGAGTGGAAGGCAGGAGGGGGCAAAAGTTAGGAAGTGGGCAGTGAGCTTACTGGGGAAATGGGCCACTCCAAGGCACAGGCAGGGGAGGAGGGCAGCCATCTGTTGGCCAGACATAAGACAAAACCCCAGCCGCTTGCTTTCATCAAACAATGCACACCAGCTCTTATGGCAAGAACTTTCACAAATAGTAAGTCATTTGATTCTTAATTTTTACTTCCACTTGGCAGATGAGAAAAGCAAAGCACAGAAAGGTTAAGTGACTTGCTCAGAGTCACACAGCTGGCTAGTGGCAGAGCCAGGATTTGAACCGAGACCATCTGGGAAGCTACATGGGAAGGATGGTCTGGGTCCTAACTCTTAACTTTGGGAGGCCTTTCCTGACCTTTCTATCAGGGCTGTCTCTGAGATCATGGAATCAGTTTCAAGTGTAAGGCAAGGTGACTTTTTTTTTCGAGACAAGGTCTCAGTCTGTCACCCAGGTTCCAGCCTGGAGTGCAGTGGTACGATCACGACTCACTGCAGCCTCGACCTCCCCAGCTCAGATGATCCTCCCACCTCAGCCTCCCGAGTAGCTGGGACTACAGGCTCAAGCCATCATGCCTGCCTACTTTATTTATTTTTCTTTTTAGTAGAGACAAAGTCTGACTATGTTGCCCAGGCTGGTCTTTAACTCCTGGGCTTGAAAGATCCTCCCGCCTTGGCCTCCTAAAGTGTTGAGATTAAAGGCGTGAGCCACTGCACTTGGCCAAGGTGATTTTTTTAAAAGTTCAAAAGGTGATAATTTGTTTTGTTGGGGTGAGTCTGAACATTCTCACATCCAAATGCCATGTGCCATCACGGAGAATCTGGGAGCTGTGGGTAGGTCTGCTTTCTGCTCCAGGCTTAGAGATAGACCTGGCTGGCCTAGAGAATGGGAAGTGGGGGTCAGGGAGTGGCACTCTTCTTTATTTATATTTTGGGGGGCTTTAGATTTTGAAATCCTATCTATAAATGCAGAGCCCTTTTTCAGAGAAACCGTTTTTTCCCATTCTTATTTTTTTTAAGTTAGAAAAACATGCCAAAATCAGCTTTCTAACAATCTTAGTCCTCATTTTATAAAACACATTTCCTTGAAGCTCCTGGCAGTATCACTTCTGTCAGCCACCAACCTTGTAAAAGGAATAAACCCATAATCACCCCTCTATGGGAATGAGGTCAATTTCAATGACTGTCTAATAAAGGAGTAAACTCAGCATTTAAAAAAATCAGAATCCCCACGAACCTTAGAGGCAATGACAAAGGAAATTTGATCTGATGAAAACTGAGATTTTTTAAAAAAAGAACGGCTTTATTATTCTTTATTTTCAAAGACAAAACTATGTTTTAAAAATGGTAGGTTGGTTTATCAATGAATCTCTACTTAAGGAATTGAATATGGAACTGATTACATGGCTGGCAAAAACCTCACTATTTCGACAGATTCTGAGATGGTCTAATTTAGTGAAAGGTCTGAATCAGTTTGAAGCCAGTGGTTTCGGAACTCTGACTGGCTTAATGACCTTTGACTCAGAGTAAGCCGAGAAACTCCTTCCTTCAGTGACCTCCAGAATCGAGAGAAACTTACCCCAATGAGCTGATAAAGATAGTTTCTTCATATATATATAGTTTTCATTTTTCTTTCATAGAAATGGGGTTTTGCCATGTTCAAACTCTGGTGCTCAAGCGATCCTCCTGCCTCAGCCTCCCAATGCTGGGATTACAGATGTGAGTCACCATGCCCACCCAAAGAGAGTTTCTAATTAGCAGATCAATTTCAAAATATTAATCTCTTCTTCAGATTTGCCCTGTTTGTAATACAGGAGGAAACTCCCCATGTGTGGCCTGGTCCCTTTGGTGTCTGCACATCTGAGGAAAGAGTCTTAACCCTACGCCACAAAACCCATGGTCACCACTGTGCAGATGATATACAGATGTGGAAACTGAGGCTTGTTGGAGGGAGTGACTTGCTCAAGGTTTCAAGGCTGAACTGTGGTTAGAATACATCTCCTTATGACTCCCAGTCCAGTGCTCTTTGTAATGCATGTCAAAGTACTTGGTATATGGTAATTAGATTGTTAATTAAAAAAAAGAGAAGGTTGGAAAATTGTTCTCTGCACATTTTAGACATCTTCCCTATGATAATTCCAACTAGCGATTTGGCCTGTCTGTGTAGTAATAATCACATATGCAGCCGTTATTATGCACTAGGTACCATTCTAAATACTGCATGTATCTTCACTTAATTCATCCTATCAATAACCTTGTGATACACACTTATTATCTCCAGTTTTTTGTTTGTTTGTTTGTTTTTTGTTTAGAGATGGAGTTTCACTCTTGTCTCCCAGGCTGGAGTGCAGTGGTGCGATCTCAGCTCACTGCAACCTCTGTCTCATGGGTTCAAGTGATTCTCCTGCCTCACCCTCCAGAGTAGCTGGGATGATAGTCCGCCACCATACCTGGCTAATTTTTGTATTTTTAGTAGAGACAGGGTTTCACTGTGTCAGCCAGGCTGATTTTGAACTCCTGACCTCAGGTGATCTGCCTGCCTTGGCCTCCCAAAGTGTTGGGATTACAGCCACTGTGCCTGGCCCCCAGGAGTGTTATCGTCATCTGCTCGGGCTGCTATACCAAAATACCATAAACTGGGTGGTTTAAACAGCAGAGATTTACTTTCTCACAGTTCTAGAGTCTAGAATCTGTGATGGAGATGCCAGCAAAGTTGAGGCCCGGTGAGGGTTCCCTTCCTGGCTTGCAGACGGCAGCCTTCTCACTGTGTTTTGGCATGGCAGAAAGAGAGAGTGATCTTTCTTCCTCGTTTCATAAGGCCACTAATCCATCAATGAGAGCCCCACCCTCATGATCTAATCTAACCCTAATTGCCTTCCAAAGGCCCTATCTCCAAACACCATCACTTTTCGGGGTAGGGCTTCAACATATGAATTTTGGGGGATGCAAACGTTCATTTCATAACAGGTGTCTTGGCACACAGCTTGGGAACTATGGTCTACAGGGAAGAGCTACTGAGAACAGAGACTTGAACCCAATCGTCTAGCTCCTGAGCCTCTATGCTTGGCACTAGGTCAGGTGGTTTTGTCCAGTGCACCCCATCAAATGGGGCTCACACTCTAGGAAACAGACTTATTCATTCAGCAGATGTTTGACAAGCTGACACTCCATGCCAGCCCTTGTACTGGGCTGGGGTGGGGAGGGACAGAGGCTCCAAGGAATGGCCAGAGAATCCATGGTGGAGTTGGTAGGTCTGGGAAAGAAGGGGCAGGAGAGAGACCAACAATTCTTTACAAATTTTTGCTCAGCAGCCCAGGGTTGTAGTTTATCTCAGAGAATGATCTGATCCGATTCAGCCACAGTCTGGTCTCCACCTTTAAATGTTGGGAACTGCATAAATCAGCACATTTCGCTCAAAGCAGAGTCTATATACAGCACTGCCAGGCTGCTTGCCATAATTAGGCCTCCAGCAGTGATTGTTTTTGCTCCTTGTGTTTCATCCCCAGCCCTGAAGGGGGAAGGGAGGGGTGTGATCAGGGTTATGACACCTGTGTGCAACCCTAACAGATGAGAGGTTTGGAGGCAAGAGCACAAACGGTGGCTCTGCTTGGTAGCTCGTCCTCTGCTGCTCCCATCCCCCTCTTTGTCTGCACCACAGGGGGTCTTCCTACATTCTGTGGTCACTCCACCCTGCATTTCCAAGCCCTGCTCACCGTCATTCCCTCACAAATAACCTCCTTTAGGCTTTTCGAACTTGGTGCTGCACACCCTGAGGGCAGTCCGTCCTCGAGAGGAAGGACCCAAAGAAAATGATGCCAGTCCTGGAGGTGGGCTCAGGACCATTTAGGCAGCGAGTCCTGGGGCCCTGGTCACTGTTGCACGGCTGAGGAAGGGGGAGGGGCACAGGGGGGCTTTTGGATTCCGTGCTCTGTGGGCGGGGTGTAGCTATAGGAAGGTCAGCGAAGGGCCCTCTAACTAGGGGCACAAGGCAGGGAAGTCCTGGTCACTCAAGTCTAAAGGTAGTCCTCTTTGTGTGCAAAGATGGAGAAGCATAGGTGTCTCAAAATCTGATCCTGTCATACTGCCAGGGGGCCTGGGCCTCTCAGAATTCTAGGAGTCACCTGAGTGGGGCCAGGCCTGTTTGGAATTCTGGGAGCAGCGATCATTCTCCTGACCGGAGGTGTGGTATTCTGCATTCACTTACTAGCTTGCGGATTGAGATACTTGGTGGTGGGCTTGGTCAGTTTCTAGGAGAGATGAATTAAGTTCTCCAGATAATAATTGTTGATTTAGTTCTCTATGCAATTCTGTAATTTGATATCTTATGTTTTTTGTTTTTGTTTTGTTTTTTGAGACAGGGTCTTACTCTGTGTCCCAGGCTGGAGTGCAGTGGCTTGATATCACCTCACTGAAACTTCCACATCCTGGACTCAAGCAATCCTCCCATCTCAGCCACCCAAGTAGCTAGGACCACACGCACTCTCCACCATGCCTAGCTAATTTTCCATTTTTTTTTTTTTTTTTGAGAGATGGGGTTTCACCATGTTACCCAGGCTGGTCGTGAACTCCTAATCTAAAGTAATCCACTCTCCTCGGCTTCCCAAAGTGCTGGGATTACAGGTGTGAGCTGCCTTACCCAGCTTGACATCTTATGTATTTTAAAGCTATAGTTTTTAGTGAAAATATATGCTCATGGGTGGTTATTTGAAAATCTATATATTCTTCTTGTGACATTGCATTCACATATATTTGTCAGATACTAGGATGATCACCTGGCCTTTTTTTTGGTTCATATTTGTCTGATATATCCTTTTTAATCTTTCTCTCTTCCATCTCTCTATATCATTTTGTTTGAGTGCTTACTTGTAAATAGCACACTACTGGATCTTATATTGCTCATCGAATCTTAGACTCCCCAACTTTTGCCTGATGACAATAACCCATTTATCTTTACTATGAATACTGTTATGTTATGCCTATATCATAATGAACCTCTGATTCAAAAGCTGGCTGGGTGTAATCCCAGCACTTTGGGTAGCTGAGGCGGGCAGATCACTTGAGGTCAGGCATTGAAGTCCAGCCTGGCCAACATGGTGAAACCCCATCTCTACTAAAAACATAAAAATTAGTCGGGCATGGTGGCATGTGCCTGTAGTCCCAGCTACTCAGGAGACTGAGGCAGGAGAATTGCTTGAACCTGGGAGGCAGAGGTTGCTATGAGCTGAGATTGCACCACTGCACTCTAACCTGGGAGACAGAACAAGGCTGTATCTCTAAAAACAAAAAACAAATCAGAAAAGCAAATGGCTAATGATGTAATTGGAATATCACCATTTTGCAGTCCTCAGCGACATAATAGATGCAGGTAATAATGGCCAATGGTGGCTGACAGTATAAAGAGAGACCAAAACCGAATCTGAACAGACCTCCAGATGCAACTCCAATAGGCTGAATCTACAACTCAGAAAATCCGAGGAACACGTGAAATTATATGACAAAGATGCAGCCAACAAAATCCAGACTATGGGACATGTCAGGACGTACGACCAGGTTTTCTCAACAAATGAATTGCAAGGAAAAACGAAAGAAAGGACGGGAGGAGTACAGATGAAAAAGACTCAAGAAACACTGGGCTAGTTGCAATGAGTGGACTTTATGAGGATCGTGATTGATAAGCTATAGAAAAACATTTATTGTTCCGGAAAATCTTACCTGACAAGAAACCCAAGCGGCACTCGGGATCGGAGGAACACACTTTATTACTCCGGGGGGCCCACAAGGGTTCACACCCAAAAGTCTGGACTCCGGCTAAGAAAAGTACATGGTTTTTATAGGTAAAGGAGTAGGGGAAGGACTTTAAACTAAACTCAGGACTTTAGACAACGCAGCAGGTTTTAGACAACGAGGTAGTTTCTCTTAAGGTTTTCTGGTTAGTAAGCAATAAGCTGAGGCTCAGAAGCAGAAAGAGGCAGTTACTAACAAAAATAGGGTCAGTATCAAAAATCGGGACGGCTGCTGGCAACATGCTGACAAAATCCTGGGCGAAATTTCCATTTTATTACGAGACAATGGACTATTAGATGATATTAAGAAATTATTATTTTATTAGATACGGTATTGTGGTTGTATTGTTAAAAATACTTATGTTACACATCGAAGTATTTAGGGGTGAAATGATATAACGCCCGGGATTTAATTCGATTTGAAATACAATGGGGGGGGGGAGGAGAAAGTGCTGGTGGTTAGAGAAGTCGGATTGGCCCTGAGTTAATTGGAGAAGTGGAATGATGGGTAACTGGGAATTTATGACAGCTTTCTCTACTTTTGTATATATTTCAAGTTTTCCATAATAATATGTAAACAAAAAAAAAAGTGGGGGTGGGGAAGTAAATAGCTGATCTGCTTTTTTTGGCCCCGTGCCTCCGGCCCGCCCCCACGACCGGTTCTCCCCAGGCTGGCTAGGCATGAGGTGCATTCCCCGAAGGCGTCAGGAGGTGGCGCCACTGCTCCTCTGCCTGCTGCAACCTCCGCCCCACCCCCCTACCCCGCCTCAGAGGCCGCCAGGGTTCCTGCTCTTCCCTATAACGCAGGGTGCGGGGAGGGAGACTTGAGCCCCAGCGCGGATTTGCCCTTTCCAGCGCGTGCTCCCTGGACCCTCATCCTGCAGGGCTGTGGCTGCCTCTGATGCACCTGTCCAGGCTTGGGGAAGGGGCCTTGTCCTGGCCCCATGAACACACTCTAGGCTCCAGAGCTTCACCTTGATCTTGGAGTCCCCCTTCCGTGTCCTCCGGCCTCCCCCACAACTGGAGGCAGGCATTAGCCGCAGTGCCCCGTAGCCCATGTGCCTAACCCCCATCTTTCAACCCCAGACTCCAATGACAGGGTTGGGCAGATGCCCCTCTGGCTGAGCCTTCGGGTGTGAGGCCCTCAGTAGGAGCCAGAACCCTGCCTGTGGGTGGGTGTGGCTGTGGAGCTGAGCTGGACCCTGGCCAGGGAATTCCTAACCTTAGGTCCCAGAACAGCCTCCCATGCCACTCTAAAACATGCTGAAGCTGAATGTGGAATCATGGTTTTCTTTTTCTTTTCTTTTCTTTTTTTTTTTTTTGAGATGGAGTTTCGCTAGTGTTACCCAGGCTGGAGTGCAATGGTGTGATCTCGGCTCACCGCAACCTCCACCTCCTGGGTTCAGGCAATTCTCCTGCCTCAGCCCCCTGAGTAGCTGGGATTACAGGCACGCGCCACCATGCCCAGCTATTTTTTTTTGTATTTTTGGTAGAGACGGGGTTTCACCATGTTGACCAGGATGGTCTTGAACTCCTGACCTCAGGTGATCCACCCACCTCGGCCTCCCAAAGTGCTGGGATTACAGGCGTGAGCCACCGTGCCTAGCCAGTTTTCTAACCTTTTTTGTTTGAGACCCAGTCTCGCTCTGTAGCCCAGGCTGCAGTACAGTGGCACAATCTTGGCTCGCTGCAACCTCCACCTCCCGGGTTTAAGCGATTCTTCTGCCTCAACCTCCCGAGTAGCTGAGGTTACAGGTGTGCGCCTCCATGCCCGGGAAATTTTGAATTTTTAGTAGAGACAGGGTTTCACCATGTTGGTTAGGCTGGTCACTCCTGGTCTCAAGTGACCCACCCACTTCAACCTCCCCAAATGCTGGGATTACAGGCGTTAGCCACCACACATGGCTGTTTTTCTAACTTTCTAAAGGAGGGGAATTTCATTTCTAGAAGCCCAGTAACTAAGATCAACAGGAGAGGAGATTCCTGGCACCATCTGGGAGGAATTGTCACTTAGACCCCCTACCCCCAGCCCAGGGTGAAAAACACCAGGCTTCCAGGACTCTGGCTTCCTTACATTTCTGGCTAGCTGTCAGCCCGAGTTCCTACAAGCCCGTCCAAGGCTCCAGGAAGCCCTCCTGGGCACTCGTTCAATCCCTTCATTCATATATTCATTTCTTCAACAAACATTTACTAAGCTTATACTCTATGCTAAACTCACAGGGAGACCAGCGACCAAGATGGGGACTCTGTCCTCTGTGAGCCCCACAGCCTGGTGAGCAGACACACAGTCTGGGCCTGCTGTCTAAACAGGTGGCCCCCAATTTAGGGAGCAGAGGGTGCCTGCCAGCTCAAGGGAGTCAAGGAAGACTCCTTGGAGGAGGTGACATCCGGGCGGTCTTGAGGAAAGTCAGGGGTCCAGAAGACAGTGAGAAGCTTTCTTTCTTGATGCAGCCATTTAGAGAGGACTCCCCAAAATGACAGCGGGGAGTGAGAACTCCAGACTGTGATTTGGGTGGAGACCAAGTGCTTCCTTGCAGATCCCCCGCCTGGCGTGTGGCATGAGCATTTATCTATCGGGCCGCCCACACAGATGAAGCAGCGAGTCACTACTCCTTCGGAAACACCACTACAGGATGTCTGGAAGGAAATCTACTTCCCTCACAGAGGGAAATTGCCAATAATCAGTGTTGCTGAGAACACGAGTAGCTTCATGGGCCCCAAATGAAAGACTGAATCCCAAGTGTTCCTTCCAAGTGCTGGGGGGGTGAATCAGTAATAAGGTGCCAAGATTGTAAGGCCCCCTCCTTGGGCAGAATGCCTCTCCATCCACAAATAGAAACTTGCTGAGAATTTAATTAAGAACAGTGTACATAAAACTCACTGTTCCTAAGTAAACAAATATTAAGCAAGATACTTCACATTCATGTTATGGGCTCTTAAGGGGTGAGAAAATCGGGACAGGAGGGGTGGGTGGGGAACTCTTGAGGGGGAAGAGGAAGAAAGATTCAGACTGAGAAGAAAATAGATTCCAGGTTGGGGAGGGGAGAGAAGACGAAAGGCAGACATACTCATTGCAGTCGGAACAGAGGAGAGGCAGATGGAAGGTTCTAACTTCTCTGTCCCAGAGTTTTTTTTCTTTCTTTTTTTTTTTGAGACAGAGTCTAACTCTCTTGCCCAGGCTGGAGGGCAGTGATGTGATCTCAGCTCACTGCAACCTCTGCCTTCCGGATTCAAGGGATTCTCCTGTTTTAGCCTCCCAAGTAGCTGGGATTACAGGCAAGAACTACCATGCCTGGCTAATTTTGTATTTTTAGTAGAGGCAGGATTTCGCCATGTTGGCCAGGCTGATTTCGAACTCTTGACCTCAGATGATCCACCCATCTTGGCCTCCCAAAGGCATGAGCCACTGTGTCCAGCTCAGAGTGTTTTTTTTGTTGTCTCAGCTCTCCACTTTCTTGCTTAGTTTTCATTAGGTTCTGATGCCTGTTAGTTAGAGACAGATTTTCTGATCACACTGGGGTTTCCCTTTGGGCCTTGCAGCTGGTCCTGCTCTCTCACCTCCACACACTTGCCACTTGCTGTCCCTGCACTACTACTGAGGATTTCCTCTCAGCCCTGTGCTTGGGAGCACTGGGAATACTGGGGAGTTAATGGCTCTGAGAGTAGGCAATGACAGACAAGAGCTGGAGTACAAATACTTCACCTCCCCTTCCCCTTAGGTGGATTAATTTAGAGCTAAGTCTTCCATACCGTTCTGCAGAGCTACCCAGTAGGACTGAGCTCTCATTGCCCACAGTGGTAACTGGACTGATATCACCCTATTAATTGGCTTCCATTCTTTCTCTTTCTTTCCCTCTTCCTTGCTGCCGCTTCCTGGAGTCATCCCCAAATAAATTACTTACACTCAAATTCTTGTCTCCAGGTCTGCTTCTGGGAGAACCCAACTCTCAGAAAGGCTTCATATACCATATTGAAATTTTATTTTGGGGATCTATGACTCTACCCACCCCCAGAGTTAAGTTAATCCTGATTGCAATGCAGAATGACTAATATCCTTTTATTGTTAAAGCTTTGCATTGAAAGCATATTTTCTTATTGTGTTTTGAAGATTTGTTGTCCCTGAAGGATGGCTTAAGGTTTACAAAGTGACTTTTCGACCATAGAGTTAATGGTCAATTTACTAGAAAGTCTGATGTTTCCCTTTCCAAGCCTAAGTGATGTAGTTTGGCTCTGTGTCCTCTCGAAAATCTCAGGTTGAATTGTAATCCCCATGTGTTGGAGGAGGGGCCTGGTGGGAGGTGGTTGAATCACAGGGGCGGACGTCCCTTTTGCTGTTCTCATGATGGTGAGTTTTCACAAAATCTGGTTGTGTAAAACGTGTAGCCCTTCCCCATTTGCTCTCTCTTTCTTGCTCTGCTGTGGTGAGACGTATTTTGCTGTCTGCCATGATGGTAAGTTTCCTAAGGCCTCCTAGCCAGGCTTCCTGTACAGCCTGGGGAACTGTGTGTCAATTAAACCTCTGTTCTTCTTAAATTACTACTCAGGTAGTTTTTATAGCAGTGTGAGAACAAACTAACACGATAAGATTGTATCTGGACCCGACCCTTTATGTCACCTACAATGAGATTTACTAGAAATAAGGGTGTGAATCCTCAGCTATGTTATCATTCATTTATCTTATTCATGATGTAAGTTTTTATTGAGAAAGCACGTGCCATGTGCCAGGCACTCCTGCCCCATGAACTTGTCTTGGGCAGCTTGAGATTGGATTTTGGATGAGGTTTTATTTTACTTATTCACTCACTATTTACTGGTAGTCTTTGTGTGCCCGGCACTGTGTTGGATCCTGGGCATACAGAAATGGGTGAGGCATGGCCTGTATTTCCCAGAAGACTGGCAGCCACAGGGCTGCAATGGGGATGTAAATAATAGTGGGTTAGTTTGCTTACGATAGTGGCCTCTGGCTGCACTTATGTTGCTGCAAAGGACATGGTTCCGTTCTTTTTTATGGCTGTGTAGTATTCCACGATATATATACACATTTCCATTAACGTCATGCAATATACCCTGTAACAAACCTGCCCACGCATCCGTTGAATCTAAAATAAAAGTTGAAAAAAATATTGGGAACATTTCCTGTGATGGATGCATCTAGAGTCAGCGGGGGTAGAGTAAAGGAGAGAGGGGTTAATTCTGTCTTAGGGGCCTGGGAGGGTCAGGAAGTCTTCATGGAGGAGGGACCATGAGCAGAGGCTGAAACATTCTAGGGAGAGCAAGAGATGTGGCAGGAGCAGGGGTGTGGCAGCTCTCCAAGGACTGCGGCTAGTGAGGCTGCAGCCCAATTGCAAGCAGGCGCAGAGCTGATGTGTCCGGGGGGGAGAGTCTTTGGTTTTAAGATCTGGGCTATGCTGGGAAGTAGTGTGGTGCAGTGGTTAGGGCACAAGGGTTAACTTGTCCAAAGCCACATAGTAAGCAAGTCTCAGAACCAAGACTGGAACCGACGTGTACGTTGACCTATTCCTTGTTCTCACATGTGGTAACAGGTCCTACGCAGAGATAATTCTAGGGTCTAAGAATTTGCATTTACATAGAGTTTGCATTTGCATTTGCAAGCTCTTGTCCATATAGACTTTGTCCCTAACCACTGTGTCACACTGCTTCCCCCACAGCCTTGATTTTTTTTTTTTTTTGAGATGGATTTTCACTCTGTTGCCCAGGCTGGAGTGCAGTGGCTCCATCTTGGCTCACTGCAACCTCTGTCTCCCGGGTTCAAGAGATTCTCCTGCCTCAGCCTCTCAAGTAGCTGGGATTATAGGCATGCACCACCATGCCCAGCTAAATTTTTGTATTTTTAGTAGAGACGGGGTTTGTTTCACCATATTGGTCAGGCTGGTCTCGAACTCCTGACCTCAAGTCATCTGCCTGCCTCAGCTCACAAAGTGCTGGGATTACAGGCATGAGCCATTATGCCAGACCTCTGAGCCTAGATCTTAATACTGAAGTATCTCCCACGCTGGATGCACCAGCCCACACCTGCCTGCACGTTGGCTATGGTCTCACTAGTCCCCGTCTCTGAGTCCTGCCTTTCTGAACTTCAGTTTCCTCATCAGTATTCTCTGGGGGATAGACTACCTCCTGCATAGAATTGTTGTGAGAATTAAATGAAAGAGCTTATTGCAGTCCCCAGGATATTGTGAGTTCTCAATCAAAGGAAATTATGTGTTAGTAATTTGTACAAAGTTGTCTTGGTTGAATATGTTTAGATAAACAAATACGCCCCCCTGTGTTACCATTGCCTGTAGTATTCTGGACAGCAACACGCTGCATAGTTTGTACCTACGAGCAACAGGCTGTAGTGTATAGCTTAGGCTCGAGGAGATTATACCATCTATGGTTGTGTAGATACACTGTCTGATGTTTACACAGCAGTGAAATCGCCTAACACATTTCTCATAACCCATCCCCATAATTCAGTGACATATGACTGTATTTGTATCTACTGATTACCAGGGGCTTGAAAAGCATCTTTGTAAATGAGACTTGACCGTGCCTAGGGCGACGAGGAGCAGAGGGTGGACTAAACCGGGACAAAGGGATGGCCCTCAATGTGGCCGTGTGTGTTTCCATCGGAGAATTGCATAATTTCCATCATCACCATCCCAGCAGTTCCTGGAATTCATCTTTTGATACCTGGGCAGGTGGGGAAGGGCCTCCACCTGATGTCTCCTCCCCGCCGCCTTGGGGAGTTCTCAGTCCTTCGCATTGGGGGATGGTGCCTGTCTGGTGAGCGTGGGGACAGGCGGGACTGACTGGCAGTACTCCAAACTTCTCACTTGCCGAAAGGCCCACGTCTCACCCTTTTCAGGAGCATCTGCAGTGATGTTCTCAGAGAAGTTGGAGACCTCCCAAATGCCCACCCATTCTGGTGTCTCTCTGCATGGAGAACCAGCAGATGGGCAGTGAGACCCCCCTCTGCCAAGGACTTGGAACACGGCTCTGCTTTAACAGTTTGGGAACACCCCAACCCCATGAAATTTTTTCACACTTAGGAGAAGAAAGGGACCAGAGAGAGAGGGAGAGCTGGGACAGTGCCGTATTTGTGTAGATGGGGAAACTGAGGTTCAGGGATGCTGAGGGAGTAGCTCAGAATTAATATAGCAGATCAGTTTCCAGCCAGGCTATTATCTCCCGGGTTAGTTTACTTTCTATATTCCTTGAAGCAACTTTTCCCACCTACCTGAGATCTGCCAGCCAAAAGGTGTTGCCAGGTTCACCCCAAGTCCTGACCTCTCACCTCAGCCAGATGCTCCTAGTTCTGCCTTTAGAGAAGTACAAGGCTCTCATTGAGCATTCATCCCTCTCTCTCTTCACCCAGCAAAAGGGCATAGATGCCGTCTTTGCCCCAGGTGCTTTTCATTGTTGTGGCTTCAGTGGTGAATATGGTAGGGTTAATTTGGAAGCAAGGAGGGTCTGGAGACACAGCTTTTCAAATCTTTCTTCACTACTTCCTCCAAAACACCTGCATTTCTTTGTCTCTTAAACCAATCTCCAACCTTTAGTAACGCAGTGCCTTGACTCACAATGTTTTCCCTTCCTGCTTCCCCCGTGGAATCTTGCCATCAGTTTGAGGCATGATGGGGAGATTCTAGTGATAACTTCTGGGGCCAAGGGATCCCATATGGCTCTGGTTTTTCAAGGAAGATTAGAACTATCTTCAGAGGCCACGGAGAAGGGGGGCAGAAATTTTCCAGAACAAAGCTCTCTGAGTTGAGGGTGAAGGTTGCAATGTGTATTTTCTGTTGTTTGTTTGAAGTGAAGTTTTGCTCTGTCTCCCAGGCTGGAGTGCAATGGCGTGAACTTGGCTCACTGCAACCTCTACCTCCTGGATTCAAGGGATTCTCCTGCCTTAGTCTCCTTAGTAGCTGGGATTACAGGTGTGCACCACCATGCCCAGCTAATTTTTTGTATTTTTAGTAGAGATGGGGTGTCACCATGTTTGTTGGTCAGGCTGGTCTTGAACTCCTGATCTCATGATCTGCTGGCCTTGGCCTCCCAAAGTGCTGGGATTACAGGCGTGACCCACTGCTCCTGGCCTGCAATGGTTTATTTCCCCCTTGTCTCCTGCATGTTGTGAAATGTTACCTTACCCCTGGGTGGCTGTAATAGTGAAAGGGACATTTTCTTGTTTGAGTCAGAGCCCTTTGGGTTAGAAGTGAAAGAAACTTGCATGGAAGTGCGAGCAACAACATTGCGACCAATAACTCTGGAGCATGAGATATCAGTTTCAACTCTCATAGGGAGGGACAGATTCAATTCTCACTTTGTCCCGTGTCCAACATTTCAGGGCAGGGAGGAGTCATTGGTTCAACTTGGGTTAAGCTCTCTTGGTCATAAGGCAAAAAGCTGTGGCTGGAGCAATGAGGTCATGGTATACAGAATGGTTGCTTCTATAGTAACTCTGTAAATGCTGGGGGGGCTCCCAGAAAAGGTCCCCAGAAAAGAGGGGAGCTGATAGGTAAAGTTTAGTTCAGGATGCTCATTTGGGGGTGGGTCTGGAAATACTAGTCTTTCCCCATGGTGTGCTCAGTGTGGCCTTATTAGCTTCTAGTAGGTTTGATATCCTCGCTAGGCTCCGATTCTTCTCTTTATTGCCTCATACCCCAGAGGGCTATGGCAACCACAAAAGGGGCTGTGACACTGTGGACTTTGTCTTTGTGGTGCTCATGGTCTGGAAGAGTCAGCCTTATGTCCAGTCCAGGTTTTCCTTTTCCCTGTTGCCTTGTGTTAAGGAGGCATGGCAGAGCAGAAAGAGCTGGCCTCTGGTGTTATACTGAGCCCATTTCAAGTCCTAAGTCTGCCATTTCTAAATCAGAGGCTGGGCAATTCAGGTAACCTATTTGGGCCTCAGTTTTCTTATCTGTGAAATGGGAACAAGAGCAATTACCTTGCAAGGGTTAGGGATAATCTATATTGCTGGTTCTGAAACTTGAATGTGCATTAGAATCACCTGGAGGGCTTATTGCTGGGCCCCACCCCCAGGGTTTTTGATTCAATGCAACTGGAATGTGGCCTGATAATTTGCATTTTTAACAAGTTCTGGGTGATGCTGCTGCTGCTGCTGGTCTGGGGATCACACTTTAAGAACCACTGATCTACAGTTACAGTGTTTCTCAACTGATAGGGTTTGGCTGTGTCTTTACCCTAATCTCACTTTGAATTGTAATCATCCCCACATGTCAAGGGCAGGGCCAGGTGGAGATAATTGAATGATGGCGTGGTTTCCCCCACACTGTTCTCGTGATAGTGAGTAAGTCTCACAAGATCTGATGGTTTTATAAGTGAGAGAGTACAAACTCTCTTGCCTGCCACCATGTAAGACATGTCTTTGCTCCTCATTTACCTGCCATGATTGTGAGGCCTCCCCAGCCCTGTGGAACTGTGAGTCATTGAAACCTCTTTCCTTTATAAATTACCCAGTCTTGTATATGTCTTTATTAGCAGCATGAGAACAGAGTTATACATCAACCGAGGGGGATTCTGCAGTTCCTTGCCATTCTTCCCCACCCCTGCCGGAGGACATTTGGCAGTGTCTGGAGATATTTTTGATTGTCATGATTGGTTGGGGTGGTATTACTGACATCTGGTGGTAAAGAGGCTAGGGATGCTAAATGTTGTACAATGCACAGAACAATCCTGCAGCAGGGAATTATCCAAACCAAAGTTACCAATCCAGCAGTGCCGAAGGGGACAGACTCTGGCTTACAGTAAGTCTCTGCTCCTAGTTGTACTTCCAAGCTGTGATGCCGTAGCAAAGTCATTGCACTCTTCTAAGCCTCATAATTGCACAGAATTAGCTCCAAGAGACTTTGCAGCTCTAATATGCAACGACTTTAGTCAAAGGACATTTGTTAAGTATTAGCAATATGCAAGACATGGTGGTGTTTCCATGCAAGGCACTTCTCTCATATGGAATTGTACACTTGGTAAATACTTTAAAGATGTGGTTGGGTTTTATATTGTAATGCGTAATAATTGCTTTTACAACCTTGCATAAATAGTACTATTTTTTTCTCCTTGTCCTTAGTGGAATTTAGAAAAAGTCATAACATCATAGCTTTTTATTTTTGTTAATATGTCATAAATGAATTCACTAAGGAGGGTGTCTGGGGCATGAGCTTGCTAATTGGTGATAGTAACTATGGACATATGTGCAAAACACCAGAATCAAAATTTTCACACTTGGTTAATGGAAGCCAACCTTTTGTTTGAGAATTCTAATAAAATATTTATTGCAATTGGTCCTGATCTACAATATATAGTTAATTACAATAGTTCTCACAGCGACTTCTACATTTTCTACGTGACTGAGGTAGAAAATGTAGAAGCTCCTGCAGGAATGGACCAGGCAAGAGCCTTCCTTGGCTGAATATTTGGCTGTTGTCCTTGGTTTCTAAGCTGCTGTTGGGGTGGGGGACAAGACAAAAAGCAGAGAGATTAGTTAGTGAAGAGATGGGGGTGGCTTTGACCACAGTGGTGACAGTTGTGAAGACAAAAGGAATTTGAGAAATATTGGGAAGAACAATCAATGGAACATGGGGATTGATGAGACATGGAGAAGTTTTTCGGAATGTCCACTTGGCTGATGGAGGGGTCATTGGAGTGCCAATTAGGCCTATGCAGGTGAGATGGGGATGGCGGGCAGAGGAGGTTGGTAGGGTATTGCAAATCAAGACTTCAATCTGGCATGTTAAATCTGAGATATCTGGAAGGCTCCCAGTGGACTTGGTGGGAAAAGTTGGATATTCCATCTGAGTGAGGCCAGAGGTAGAGATTTGGGAGTTGTTGGTGTATAGATTTGAATGTGTGAGATTGCTAAGGCAAGAATGGAAGGAGAGAGATGAGGATTCTGGAGCAGGCTCTGAGCCTGAGTTTCTTACGTAGGGTGCCCTTCAAAGATCCTGAGAAAAGGATTTGTGTGTAAGTAGTTTATCTGGGAGGTGATCCCAGAAGGAACCGGTAAGGAAGTGGAGAAAGAAGACAGGGAAGATGTGGCAGTTTACACACGGCCATGAAATCTTCTGATCTTCTTACATCAACAGGTGGATTCTCTTACCCCACTCCTAGAATCTGGGCTGGCCTTACTACTTCTTTTACCCAACAGTATGTGGCAGCGGTGAAGTTGTGCTATTTCCAGAGCCATCTTTATGCTCTTGGCACACTCCCACTCCCATGTAAGAAAGCCTGGGCTAGACTATTAGAGAATGGGATTTTCTTTCCACGTGGATTCAGCCAACAGCTAGCACCCAGGCCACAGGCATATGAGTGAGGTCAGCTGAGACTCTCCAGCTCTAGCTGAGCTACAGGCTGACTGCAACCCCGTGAGTCATCCTGCGTAGGACCAGCAGAAGAGCTGCGGGGCTGAGCCCAACCCAAACTGCAGAATCATGAACAAATAAATGATTGCTCTTTTAAGTTTTGGGGTGTTTTGTTATACAACAAGAGATAACATTGCAAGATGATGTGAGGTTGTATATTTGGGTCCAAAATATCAACAGCTTAGATAAAAGATGAGAGACAAGATAGCTTAAAATTATTCATGGAAAATGAATCAGGAGCTTTAGTTTACTTTGAGTTTAATCAGTGTCAGTAGTTTGACATGGATATCCAAAAAGCTAAAGCAACAGACCTCAGGAGACATTCATGAAGGTATCACTACAGGAAAAAAAAGTCAGGCAAAACAGTAGGCAAAGCTAAGACCATTGGATGATCCATTATCAAAATCTGAGAGGACTTTGCAGCAATTTGAGAGGATGAAGTGAGATGAGACAAAAATAGTTCTTAGCATGCTGAAGAAAAAGGCACAAAGATGGTGCTATTTTTTTTTTCTCCAAGACGGAGTTTCACTCTTGTTACTCAGGCTGGAATGCAATGGCGCCATCTCGGCTCACCGCAACCTCCGCCTCCTGGGTTCAGGCAATTCTCCTGCCTCAGCCTCCTGAGTAGCTGGGACTACAGGCATGCACCACCATGCCCAGCTAATTTTTTGTATTTTTAGTAGAGATGGGGTTTCACCATGTTGACCAGGATGGTCTCAATCTCTTCACCTCGTGATCCACCATCCTTGACCTCCCAAAGTGCTGGGATTACAGGCGTGAGCCACCGCGGCCGGCCCAATGGTGCTAGTTGTTACAGGCAAGCAAAGGGATAAAGGGCACAAGAGTCTGATTTACATGCAAACCTCCTAGGTTCTTTTTTTTTTTTAATTGCATTTTAGGTTTTGGGGTACATGTGCAGAGCATGCAATACAGTTGCATAGGTACACACAGGGCAGTGTGTTTTGTTTGCTTTTTCCCCTTCACCCACATTTGGTATTTCTCCCCTGGCAATCCCTCCCCACCTCCCCCTCCCACTGGCCCTCCCCTTTTCCCCCTATAGACCCCAGTGTTTAGTACTCCCCTCTCTGTGTCCATGTGTTCTCATTTTTCATCACCCACCTATGAGTGAGAATATGCGGTGTTTCATTTTCTGTTCTTGTGTCAGTTTGCTGAGAATAATGTTCTCCAGATTCATCCATGTCCCTATAAACGACATGAACTCATCATTTCTGATTGCTGCATAATATTCCATGGTGTATATGTGCCACATTTTCCCAATCCAGTCTATCATTGATGGGCATTTGGGTTGATTCCAGGTCTTTGCTATTGTAAACAGTGCTGCAATGAACATTCGTGTGCATGTGTCCTTGTAGTAGAACGATTTATAGTCCTTTGGATATATACCCAGTAATGGGATTGCTGGGTCAAATGGGATTTCTATTTCTAAGGCCTGGAGGAATCGCCACACTGTCTTCCACAATGGACTAATTTACACTCCCACCAACAGTGTAAAAGTGTTCCTTTTTCTCCACATCCTCTCCAGCATCTGTTGTCTCCAGATTTTTTAATGATCGCCATTCTAACTGGCGTGAGATGGTATCTCAATGTGGTTTTGATTTGCATCTCTCTGATGACCAGTGACGACCTCCTAGGTTATTAAGGAAAGATGTTCTCATGGTGAACATCTGAGACCCACCAGGAACATTCGTATTGCTGTGGTGATGTAGTTGGTCTACCAGAGGGTGGGTGGGCTATTCTTGGTAGTCATCTACTGAAGGGGCTCATGGGGCATAGGCCTTGTAATGCTTTGTGTTTTTCTGACATGTCTTTTCCAGATGTCACTGCTTTGGGCAGTGGATCTTGAATTGAGCATGCATCAGAGTCACCTGGAAGGCTTGTAGAAACACAGATGGCTGGGCCCCACCTCTAGAGTTTCTGATTTAGTGGGTCTCAGGTAGAGCCCAAGAACTTCCATTTCAAAGTTCTCAGGTGGCCAGGCATGGTGGCTCATGCCTGTAATCCCAGCACTTTGGGAGGCCGAGGCGGGCAGATGATGAGGTGAAGAAATCAAGACCATCTGGCCAACATGGTGTAACCCCATCTCTACTAAAAATACAAAAATTAGCTGGGTGTGGTGGTATGTGCCTATAGTCTCAGCTACTCGGGAGGCTGAGGCAGGAGAATCTCTTCAACCTGGAAGGCAGAGGGAGGTTGCAGTGAGTGGAGATCATACCATTGCACTCCAGCCAGGCAATGGAGCAAGACTTGGTCTCAAAAAAAAAGTTCCTGGGTGATGCTGATGCTTCTGGTCCAGGGACTACATTTTGAGAATCATCTCCCTAGGGCAATGAAGCCCAAAGCTACTCTACAGGTACCAAAGGAAATGGAAATTTATCTTTTCAGCTCATACTCATAACTTTCTTTTATTATTATTATTATTATTATTTGAGACAGAGTCTCGTTCTGTCTCCCAGCTGGAGTGCAGTGGCACGGTCTTGGCTCACTGCAACCTCTGCTTCCTGGGTTCAAGCAATTCTCCTGTCAGCCTCCCAAGTATCTGGGACAACAGGCGCCTGCCACCATGTTTGGCTTTTTAAATTTTTAGTAGAGCCGGGGTTGCACCATATCGGTCAGGCTGGTCTCAAACCCCTGACCTTGTGATCCGCCTGACTCGGCCTCCCAAAATGCTGGGACTATAGGCATGAGCCACCATGCCCAGCCTATTATTTTTTTTATTAGAGTTGAGGTCTCACTATATTGCCCAGTCAGGTCGCGAACTCCTGAACTCAGGTGACCCTCCTGCCTCTGACTTCCAAAGTGCTAGGATAATAGGCATGAAACACTGCACCTGGCCAACTTTCTTCTAATGTTGTTCTCCCCACTGTGGAACAAATGAGTGTGTGTGTGTGTGTAGGAGAGACAGAGGACAGAGAAAGGAGAGAAGTGGGAGGAGAGAGGGAGAGAGAGAGAGGAGAGGTCTTCTGGGTTTCTTTCTAAGTCTGACTCTTATGGTGAAGAGACCCCTGACAACGTCTTCTAACTGTCAGACTTCTCCCACCTTACTAGTCTTCTTGATGTTGACATAATGCTTCAACATTTTGCTTCCTTATGCTGTCTAGGAGTCACTCATCAAAACTCTCTGATGTGGGACATATGCATTTTGAGTCTTTCCTTTACCTGAACCCTGGCTGCACACTAGAATCCCCTGGGATTTAAAAATCTGTGCCGTATATGTGTATATCATGGAATACTACTCAACCATAAAAAGGAATGAATTAATGGCATTTGCAGCAACCTGGGTGGGATTGGAGACTATTATTCTAAGTGAAGTAACTCAGGAATGAAAAACCAAACACTATACGTTCTCACTCCTCTGTGGGAGCTAAGCTATGAGGATGCAAAGGTATAAGAATGATATATTGGACTTGGGGGACTTGCAGGGAGAGGGTGGGATGGGGGTGAGGAATAAAAGACTACACACTGGGTTCAGTGTATACTGCTCGGGTGGTGGGTGCACCAGAGTCTCACAAATCACGGCTAAAGAACTTGCTCATGTAATCAAATACCACCTGTTCGCCAAAAACCTATGGAAATAAAAAAGAAAATCTCAATGTTGACCCCAACTCAAATGAATTAAGTCAGGATCTCTAGGGAAAGGAAGGCCGCTCCAGCTAAAAATCAGGTGAATGTAATATAAAACCACGGTAGACATTGACCTATCCTTGTTCTCAGCGGTGGTAACAGGTCCTATGCAGAGGTAATTCTGGGCCAATGGTCGCTAACCTTGGCTACGCATTAAATCAGCTGGGAGCTTTAAAAACTTTAAATGCCCAAGCAGTGCCCCAAACCCATTTACTGAGACTCTCAAGGGGTGGGATCCAGGCAGCAGTATTTTAAACAATTTTCCATGTGATTCCAATGTGTGGGCAGGATTGAAAACAGCTGGCTTGGAGGTAGGTTTACGTAGGGCCTGTCATTGTTCCAGGCCTTGGCAAGGCAATGTGTTGGGAACTGCTTAGCATGGAGTACAAGGTCAGCAAGTCCTGGTGCCAGCTTCATGGGCTCTCACCTTTGCGCTCAGAGACACCAGCACAGCCAAGCAGTGGCTCCCTACTCAGGTGTTCTGATTTTCAGCTTTGCAAAGCCCTTCTTCTAAGCTTTTGAGTTTTTATTTATTTAATTTAAAGACAGGATATTGCTCTGTGGCCCAGGCTGGAGTGCAGTGCTGCCATCACGGCTCGCTGTAGCCTTGACCTCCCGGGCTCAGTTGATCCTCCCACCTCAGCCTTCCGAGTAGCCGGGACTACAGGTGTGCGCCACCATGCCTGGCTAATTTTGTGTTTTTTTGTAGGGACAGGTTTTGCCATGTTGAAGCTGGTCTTGAATTCCTGGGCTCAAGCAACCTGCCGGCCTCGACCTCCTAACGTGTTGGGGTTACAGGCATGAGCCACTGTACCTGACCCTGTTTTAATAATACCAGCTTCTTCCCTTTGTTTCCCCAGCCCTTTGGGTAGTGGTTACTCTCTGCAGTTGCTGCCTCTATTACACATTAATTTCTCTTTTTGTCTTTTCAGTACCTAGTTAACAATTTTGTACCTGGTCACTACTTATCTACATTAAATTATTTCTAGTAAAATGAGTGGTGTGGTTTTTGACTCCTGACCAGAGCCTGACAGATATACTGACCACACATAGAAAAGAAGGAAATGTGGAATTAACGTGGGAATAATTTGTGTTCTTGGAGGGTAAGAAATAGAACAAATGCAACAGGAAGAATATTCAAAGAGGAAACATGAGTAGAAGAAACATCCGTGAAGTGAAGGTAGATAGGAATGTTCAGCTCAAAGAGATACTAAGCAAATTTACAAGCAGAGAAAAAAACCCAGCAGTGAGACATACATTCTGATGAAACCATTACATTTCAAGGAAAAAGAGAGTCTAATGAAACTTCAGGCAGAACAAGCAGGTTGTCTTCCAAGAAAATAAAAATCAGATGGCCTCAGTTTTTAACTCTGACATTAGATTCCAGGAGAAAATGCAGCAAGGAAGACAATGGAAGGAAAAAGAATAAGATCCAAACTTTCATCAAAGTTGATATTTACATATGACTCAAGTATGCAGGGATTTAGGAAGTATATAACCCATATATCCTTCTTGTGGGGGGGAACAGTGTGGGGGAGGAAATACTTGAAAATATGTTTCAGTCAACTAAGAGATGACTCAAAACAAAAAACTCAAGAAAATTATCTAGCGTTTCTGGAAAAGGAAGTGGTTGTATGGGGGTGTGCATTGAAACAATTTACATATAAAATTAAATTTAAATAACCATGGAAAAATTATAAAACAGAATGTGAAGAATGTAGCTATTATAGTTCTTAAAGCAAAATATTATAGCATAATAACCACCAAATTTAAAGGACTGAGACAAAAATTCCCAGAGCATATCACTGAAAACCAGAGGATGGGGGTGAAGACAGAATGAGGAAGTGGAATGGAACTGATTTTCTTATCTTCCATAAGAGGAGTCAACAGCCACTTTTTCTTTTTCTTTTTGTTTGAGACAGGGTCTCCCTCTGTTGCCTGGGCTAGAGTGCAGTGGCGCAATTTCAGCTCACTCTAACCTCCACCCCTTGGGTTCAAATGATTCTTGTGCCTCAGCTACCTGAGTAGCTGGGGTTACAGGCGTAAGCCATGGTGCCTAGCCTTTTTTTATTGCTTTTTGCTTTTTCTGGAAACAAGGTCTTCCTATGTTGCCCAGGCTGGTCTCATACTCCTGAGCTCAAGCGATCCTCTCATCTCAGTCCCCCAAAGTGCCAAGATTACAGGGATGAGCCATTGTGTCTGGCTGACAGCTACTTTTTCATTTTTGAAGTTGAAAACTTTGGACATGTAAATTAAAGCTTGTTATTTAAAGATGTAAAAACAATCACCAGTAGAACAAAATACATTCTGTTTACCAGATGAGCAGGAGGTAGGAAAAATTGGGAAATAAGTTAATGGAAGCATATAAAACATAAAACAAGAAAATGGAATTAAGACCAAAGGTATCTGTTATGGAATCACATGTAAATTAAAAAAAAAAAACACATGTCCACAGAAAGAAAATGACTCCCAGTTTGGGTAACTCCATTCCAAATTCAACAATATGCCAACTTCAAAGCACAAACCTGAAATGATATAATTAAGGCAGAATAATTCCAGATATGCCAGCCAAATGCAAACAGAAAGGAGGCAGGAGTCACAACATTACCATCAGAGGAAGGAGAACTCAAGGTAAACATTATTCGGTGAGATGCAGTGGCTCACACCTGTAATCCCAGTACTTTGGGAGGTTGAGGCGGGTGGATCACTTGAGGTCAGGAGTTTAAGACCAGCCTGGCTAACATGGTGAAACCCTGTCTCTACTAAAAATACAAAAAATAGCTGGGCATGCCTGTAATCCCAGCTACTCAGGAGGCTGAGGCAGGAGAATCATTTGAGCCTGGGAAGTGGAGGTTGCAGTGAGCCAAGATGGTGCCATTGCATTACAGCCTGGGCAACAAGAGCGAAACTCCATCTCAAAAGAAAAAAAACAGGATCATTTAACAAATGAATGGAGATTTAACCCACAACCAAGACATAGTAGTTATGAATGTAATGTAGCATACATATATGTATAGTTAAAAGGTAGAAATACAATGAGCAATGGACAGAAAAGTGATTAGTGAGGAAGCTGAAGGTACTCTTGACAGATAAAATTGATAGAAATGTAAATTATGCCATGGAGAGAATATAAATAATGGAGTAACTTGAATGATGCACATGCAGACAAAAGCCCTGCCTCCCATGTTCTGGAAGGGGAGCTCAAGGACCTTACTCCCAGACCTCTAATTGCCCCTTGTAAACTGGGGTCAAAGGAAGCAAATGGGCAGACAGTTTGGAATCCCTCATACCTGGACTTCGGTCTTAGCACCACAGCTAATGGCTGCGAAATCTTGATCAAGGCGCTTCACCTCTTTGAACCTCAGTCTCTACATTCATAACATCTGTACTAATCCCTTCTCTTTTAGAGTTCTGGTAAAAATTAAATGAGACCCTCTCTAAGGGACAGGCAGTGCTTGACCATAGCAGACAAATGGTACATTGTTTTCTTGCAGGATGATGAGCAGCTGGCCTAATATCACAGAGCTACACACCCAGGTCTATAGCAGGGTTTCTTGGCCTCAGCACTACTGGCATTTGAGCTGAATAATTCTTCATGGTGGGGAGCGGGGACTGTCCTTTGTGGTGTAGGATGCTTAGCAGCATCCTCAGCCTCTACCTACTAAATGGCAGGAGCACCCCCTCCTAGTGTGCGACAGTCAAATAAATATGTTTCCATACATTGCCAAATGTCTCCAGGGGCCAAAATTGTCCTCAGCTGAGAACCACTGGAACACAGCAAGATTTGGAAGAATGCTCTCCAAAAGTGAATGATTTTGGGTGGAGAGGAGCGAGTCTCTGCGTGGTGAAATTTGTGGACATTTTTCCTTCATTAGCCTGTCCTGCATTTTTGAACGTAGAATCTACAAAGTGCATACATTAAGATGGTGAATGAAACACAGATGTTCGATGTTCTATTTTATTCTTACTTATTTTGTGGAACCAGAGGCCAAGCTGTTTCCTTTCTGTTCTCTGGCCCCTGGACCATGAGGAGATACTTATTCAAACCCCTTCTGTGGGTTACCACACTTGGTGCCTAATAAGAATTCAATAAATAAGCATTTTCTGTTGCCTCTTCGGCTCTTTACTCCAGGACAGAACAGGGTGATTAGAGCAAAGTCTTCTTCCCCAGGGCAAATAGAATGGGGTGGTCTTTATGCAAAGACATTAACAACTTCTTGATGCTATTTGAAAAGAGCAGACGTAAAAAAAAAGCACGCGGTAGGCACGAATCCACCTGAGCTGCTATGCTTGTGGCAGAAACCTCAGAGATCCCCAAAGCGTAGCATCATCATGTTTGCATCACCGCTCTGAAATGAACAAGAAATGTGCCTTTGAGACTGATTTCTCCATTATCCTGTTGCGTTCAGATTTTTAAAAGAGATCAAAATTCTATTTTTCCTGAAGAAAGGGAGCGCAGATTCACAGATTTCATTACCAACTTAAAACAAATCGAGCAAAAAATTAGGGGGAATGTTTTTTCATACCCAGCAAGGCCTCCATATAAAACCAGCAAACATCTGTGCACTTAAGTACCTTCTGTTAAGGTCTAAGGAAGTCAGTTTCTGGAAGATGTGCAGATCATGACTCTGCCTCCCTTTCAAAAACTGAATGGAAAATGAAGAAATCATCTTTCAGTTTTAAAAAAGTATAAAAAGGATACATCTGCCAAGAAAGTTGGATGGGGCATTCAGATCTTACAATAAACAGATGCAGGATGCAGCATTGGGCTGGAACTGGGCCAGACACTGGGGCAGTGTTTGGATTTCTGTTCTGAGTTTTTATTAATTTAAAAATCCCATCTAGTGCTTTCTTTCCTAACCGTATAAAAATACTTGTTCCCTCTAGTGTGCTGCTGTTAAATACAGTAGCCACTAGGCATGTGAGGCTATTTAAATCAAGTAAAATAAAAATTTCAGGTCCTTCATTCTATTAGCTAACATTTCAAGTGTCTATACCCATGGGTGGCTTGTGGCTACTTAAGGCAAAATTGGATGGTGCTGCTGTAGACCAGGGCTCCCTAGCCTTTTTGGAACCAGGGACCAGTTTTGTGGAAGATGATATTTCCATGGATGGGGGAGTGGGGAGGAGTGAGTCAGGATGAAACTGTTCCACCTTGGATCATCAGGCATGAGTTAGATTCTCTAGACGATTTGGAAAATAAAGACAAGTGTAGAAGAGAAATAACATGGGCGGGGCGTGGTGGCTCAGGCCTGTAATCCCAACACTTTGGGAGGTCGAGGCAGGCATCATGAGGTCAGGAGATCAAGACCATCTTGGCTAACAGAGTGAAACCCCGTCTCTACTAAAAATACAAAATTATCTGGGTGTGGTGGTGCACACCTGTAATCCCAACTACTTGGGAGGCTGAAGCAGGAGATTCGCTTGAACTCAGGAGGTGGAGGTTGCAGTGAACCGAGATCATGCCACTGCACTCCAGCCTGGGCAACCGAGCAAGACTCTGTCTCAAAAAAAAAGAGAAATGGCAAAGTGATCTCATCCCTGCCCCTTTCCCCCTTAGCACTGCTATTGTTGACGTGTCCTGGATTTCCTTCTGGTCTTTGCAGCACTTTCCATACAAAACCTAAAAACTTGCTTTGATTGTGATATGTATTATGTATTGTGTATAATGTGCACCTTCTTTGTGTCTCTCACTTTCCAGCTAATATTTTTTTTTCCAGCTAATATTTTATCAAGAAAATTTCCCATCTTAAAATTTGTTCTTTGGAAACATGATTTATAAATTTTTCTGTCTGGAAAGACATTCTTTTTTGAAAATGAGAGATTTATGATTAACTTGGAGATTTAACTGTGTGTTAAGAGATAACTGTTCCCTGCTAAACAAAAGCTTGCCGAAGCTAAATGGGCAAAGGGGAAGGTTGTCAAAGCCATCCTGCCTATCTTAGTGCAATTATAAAAATTTCAACTTTCAGGCCAAGCACAGTGGCTCATGCCTGTCATTCCAGCACTTTGAGAACCTGAGGCAGTAGGATCACCTGAGGTCAGGAGTTTGAGACCAGCCTGGCCAATATGGTAAAACCTCATCTCTACAAAAAATACAAAAGTTAGCTAGGTGTGGTGGCAGGTGCCTGTAATCCCAGCTACTCAGGTGGCTGAGGCAGGAGAAATGCTTGAACCTGGGAGGCAGAGATTGCAATCAGCTGAGATTAAGCCACTGCATTCCAGCCTAGGTGACAGAGTGAGACTCCGTCTTAAAAAAAAAAAAAAAAAAAAAAATTCAACTTTTATTTTAAATACAGGGGTGCATGTGCAGGTTTGTTATGTGGGAATATTGCATGATGCTGAGGTTTAGGGTACAGATCCAGGTAGTGAGCATATTATCTGATAGGCAGTTTTTTGACCGAAGTGCTCCACCCCCACCATCCCCCCTCTAGTAGTCCCCAGTGTCTATGGTTTCCATGTTTATGTCCATGTGTGCTCAGTGCTTTTCCACTTACAAGTGAGAACATGTGGTATTTGGTTTTCTGCTTTTGCGTTCATTTGCTTAGGATTATGGCCTCCAACTGCATCCATGTTGCTGCAAAGGTCATGACTTCATTCATTTTTATGATTGTGTAGTATTCCATGGTATATATGTACCACATTTTCTTTATCCAGTCTATCAATGATGGACATCTAGGTTGATTCCAGGTCTTTACTGTTGTGAATAATACAGCAATGAACATAGGAGTATACATAGGATGTGTCTTTTTGGTAGAATGATTTATTTTCCTTTGGGTATATGCCCAGTAATGGGATTGCTGGGTGAATGGTAGCTCTGTTTTAAGTTTGGAAAGGTAATACATGCTTATTGTAAAAAATTGAAGTTAAAAAAGAAAATAGACTTCCTCTGAAACCTCACTTTTATTAGATACATAAATCTTTGACCATTTGGTGGGCAGGCTTTTAGATATTTCTTTGGGTATAAATACACGAACGAGTATACACATAGTTTTGTTAGGGAGGTTTACATGTCAGTGGCTCTAGAGATACTTGTACATTGTCCCTTTCATTAGCTGCAGGTTATTCTGTGACATGCATGTTATGTTTGACTCTTGCTGTTGCTTCATCTGATTACTACCTCTCCTCTTCTACAAAGTTTTCTTTCCTCCAGAAAATTTTTCTCTCTTTCCTCCCTCTCCCCATAAATGTCTTCCATGCCAGGCCTTTCACTAGTGTAGGGAAAAAACAGTGAAGAAAGCAGTAAAGTTCCTGCTCTCATGGAGTTTATAGCCCAGTAGAGTAGGCTGAAAAGACAAAGGGCAAAAGGAAGTGGTAATTGAATAGTAACAAATTACAATTCAATTACAGATCGGGGTGGTACTATGAAGGTGTCAGACTGGCTGAGGGCGGAGTGGAGTGGGTGAAAGCTTGGCCATGAAGCCCAGTCTGCAAGATGCAGGTTCACTCATCTGCTTCCTGGCATCCTGGGGCATGGAGAAGGCAGTGGCCTGCACCAGTAGAGGGTTGGAGCCGAGTGAAGTGACCATCGCTGGGGCTGGGTGGTCAAGGGCACTGGACCTGGGGTCCAGAGGATGCTGATGTTGCTCCAGACCAGTGACTCTTTACCAAGGGTGGCTGTCCCCCTGCAGGACATTGGACAAGGTCTGGAGACATTTTTGGTGGTCAGGACTGAGGTGTGTGTGTAGTGTTGCTGGCATCATGTGGGTAGAGGCCAGGGATGCTGCTAAGTGTCCTCCAGGGCACAGAACAGCCCCCACCACAAGGAATGAACCACCTCATAATGTCAATGTGGCAAGGTGGAGAATCTCTGCCCTAGAAGGTCCCAGGGCTTGCTTAGGGTGGAGAGGGGGACAGAGCCTGGGATAGAGGGAGGGTCTTCAGGAAGAGGGTTGGGGATGAGGATGGGAAAGGCAGGCTTGAAGAGATAGTTTCCCTTGAGTCAAGGAAGCCAGGCCCAGGCAGCAGTGAGGAATAAAGAGAATTCTTACTGCAAATTTGGATCTTAAGGTATGTGCTTATAGAGGGTTGAGGTCAAGGTCGCAGAGAAGAGCAGCTCCAGCTGGTTGGGGCTGCATAGGAAGTGGGGTTTTGGTAGGGCAGAGACCTTCAGTTGAGACAGAAGGTACAGATGTTTTTTCTGGGGATGTGGTGAAGCATGGGGGTGAGTTTGTTTACTTAAAAGATGGGTTCCAGGCCGATTTTGGTGGCTCATGCCTGTAATACCAGCACTTCGGGAGGCTGAGGCAGGCAGATCACCTGAGGTCAGGTTAGCCTGAGCAACATGGTGAAATCCCATCTGTACTAAAAATACAAAAATTAGTGGGGCATGGTGGTAGGTGTCTCTAGTTCCAGTTACTTGGGAGGCTGGGGAATGAAAATCGCTTGAACCCGGGAGGCAGAGGTTGCAATGATCCAAGATTGTGCCGCTGCACTCCAACCTGGGTGACAGAGTGAGACCCCATCTCAAAAATTAATAAATAAATAAATTAATTAAAACAGATTTAAAAGGTGGGTTCCAAAGAACACAGAGAAGAGGTCTGGGAGGGAAGGGGTGGTGGATGGTGAGTCAGGCTGGGGAAAGCTGAGAGGCATCGATGGTGTGTGGATTCAGTTTGCCCCTCCTGGTATGTTCTTCATGCTAGGGGTCTGACTGGGGTACAAAGCCAGGTGTGTCTGTCAGTTAACCGCGTGGCTCACCTGGTGGGATGAGGAGGGACAGTGATCAGAGGAGCTGTACTGTGGATAGCCCCTGGTGCTGATGTCAGGTTCTGTCCGGGGAGCCTGTCCGGGTTGGCTCTGCAGGGAGCTATGTTACTGGATAGGGTTGTCCAGGTTCTTGGCGGCTGAGCAGAGTTGAACACAGTGCACAAAGTAGCAAATGAACGAGGCAATGAAAGACAAAGCAGCAGAAAAAAAGAGTAAGGAAAGCACAGATTTGTTGAAGACAATTCAGAGTGGGAGTGGGCTGGAGCAAGCTGCTCAAGAGCCTCCTCAATTAGGGTTTTTATTAAGCTATGAAGAAGCTGGCCACACCCCTACGTGCCCTTCAGAGGCCTCCAATTGGTTACACCCTATGAAAGGATTGGCCTGTGACCAATCAGAGGCTGAAGTGGAGACGGGGTCGGCAGTCAGAGTCTGTGGAGAGGTTCTGCCTTGGCTGTGGATGGGGACCTGGCCCCACCAGCTGGGCTGGACTGCTCTGTGTTTGAGGGTGGTCAGGTGGGTACCAGAGAGTTCCAGGGCATTGCCCCCTGCCTGGGCCAGCTCTTGTTTGACGCTGAGGGCGGGTCCGAAGGGCGAGGGAACCGTGGCCTTACATTGTCCCTGTTTGCATGGTAAACGGTTAGGTGCAAAAGGTGAGGCAGGTGAGCCAGGAAGTTCTGGGTTCAAATCTCATCTCTGCCACTGACCAGCAGGGTGATCTTGTGCAATTGGTTTGGCCCCTTGGAGTGTTAGTTTCCTCTTTGGCAAGGTTGCTGGGAGAATTAAATAAAGTTAGCCATGTGGCAGCACTCTATAAACTGTAAGTGCTATCCCGGTGTCAGATGGGAAGAAAGATCCTTGTAAAGGAGACAGAGGGCGGGGCGTGGTGGCTCGCGTCTGTATTCCCAGCACTTTGGGAGGCAGACAGATCACGAGATCAGGTATTCAAATCCAGCCTGGCCAACATGGTGAACCCCCATCACTACTAAAAATCCAAACATTAGCTGGGCATGGTGGCACGTGCCTGTAGTCCCACCTACTTGGGAGACTGAGGCAGGAGAATTGCTTGAACCCAGGAGGTGGAGGTTGCATTGAGCTGAGACTGCGCCATTGCACTCCAGCCTGGCAACAGGGTGAGACCCTGTCTCAAAAAAAAAAAAAAAAAAAAGAAAGAAAGAAAATGAAATAGAAATGTCCCCCTCCACCTCTCCCTCCCACCCCACCCCTCCCCAGTTCTGGAGTAATGGATACTGACCAGACAGCCTGGGAGGGGATGTGAGAGACGCTCTGGATTTGAAATGTCACCAGAACAGGCTGGGCGTGTGATATTTCTGAGCTTACTGCCTGAGGCTGAGTCACTAAGAGAACGGTTGAGAGGACTTAGGCCTTCACACTCCTACTTCCCGCGCTCTGCACAAGGGTGGGGGATGGAAGCCTCGAAGAGGGAGGAGAGCTGTCCAGCCAACATCCAACATTGTCTGTCTACAGGTGGGTTCTTCTGTGCCGCCGAAATCCCGTCGGCTCTACACCTTGGAGCCTGGCTTCTCACTCACCTGCCCTCGTTTAATCAGCCCCACACTCTTGAGAGGTGAGCAGTTGTATGCTCATTTCATAGAGGTGGAAGCTGAGACCCAGTGGGTGAATAACTGGCTTCAGGTCACGTGGCTCATACAAGGTGCTGCTAGGATTTAGACTCGGGCCAGTTTGCCTGAGTCCAGAAAAGATTGTCTCTCCCTCCTGTCTCCCTGGGTTTCCTCGGGAACTGGGTGCTGGAGAAGGGTTTAGGAGATTTTTTTTTTTTTTTTTAATAGATAGGGACAATGTAAGAGCTGTTTGGGCTCCCAAACTTCAGGGAACTGGTGACTGTGGCCCAATGGCCCAGGTGGCCTAACGGGACAGGTAGCAGCCACACGGTGGTTGAACTAGAGGCAAAGCCTGAATGTGAATGGGGGAGCCTCGTCCCCTTTAATTTTTCTTTAATGGGAGAATGCACTGTTTGCATAGGAAGGAATTTCCCTGCTTTGCTCTCTCAACAAATGTAGGTCTCATTCATCAGAGAGGGGCAATCTGTTGAATGGTCTTTTTTTTTTTGGTTTCTCAGGCTACAGGTCAAACAAGGCATCGTTCCTAGGAGGCAACGAAGGAGCTGGGCCTATTAATCCAATGATTACCCTTTTTTTTTTTTTTTTTTGAGACAGTCTCCCTCTGTCCCTAGGCTGGAGTGCAGTGGTGTGATCTCAGCTTACTGCAACCTCCGCCTCCCAGGTTCAAGTGATTCTCCTACCTTAGCCTCCTGAGTAGCTGGGATTACAGGCATCGGCCACCATACCCAGCTAATTTTTATATTTTTAGTAGAAATGGGGTTTCACCATGTTGGCCAGGCTGGTCTCAAACTCCTGACCTCAAGTGACCTGCTGGTCTCAGCCTCCCAAAGTGCTGGGATTACAGGCATGAGCCACCACGCCCAGCCCAATGATGACATATTTTTGAGCATGTGCTGTTGCTGTGTGCGTGGATCCGAGCTCTGAAGGACACTGGCAAGTCAAGTCCCTAAGCTGAATCAGCTATGGGCCACTCAAGAAGCAGGGTGTCTTGTGCACTTGACAGACTCCTGCTTATCCTTCAGTCCTTGGCGCATGTATCACTGCCTACAGGAAGCCTTTCCAGATTCCTCCTCAGCAGAGTTGGTGACTCTGAGCTTGTGCTTGGTCCTGCATTGATAAGCGTTGTGTGTGTGCATCAAATGCATCTTCCCGTATCTGTCTCCCCACCAGCCTGGGAACTACTATCTTCCCCGTCTCAGCAGCTCTAGGATGTGGCACAAGGTCTGAACACAGATATATTTAGGGGAATGTATATACCCTCCCATAGAAGGTAGTTTGCTTTTAAGTGTTCCTCCAGTGGTTATGGCTGGAGGATTCCAGAGGGAACTAAACCTTCATGGATTTGGGGGAATCAGGGATTTGGGGGAGTCAGGGATTTGAGGGGGTCATGGATTTGGAGGGCCGTGGATTTGGAGGGCTTCGAGGCAGAGGTAGGTTCTAACAGGTTCTAAGGAAGACTTTCCCGGATCCCCACTATAATTCTATGTGGTTGGCATTATTATCCTTGTTTTAGAAAATGAGTAAGCTGTGTCTCAGGAGGAAAGCTGTACCTAAAAAGCTGATCTCTGAGCAAGCTCCAGAACCAGGACACGAGCTCTGAACTGACTACTTCCAGTTCTGCTTCTTTATCCATTTAGTACATGTTTGTTGAAAGTCTAACATGATGGTTTTCAAAGCACATCCCTGAAGCCAGCAGCAGCAGTGTCACCTGGGAACTTGTCAGAAATGCAGATTCCCAGGCTCCACCCAGGCCTCCTGAATCAGAAACTTGGGGTGGGACACCACTCTGACAGGTTTTCCAGCGGATTATGTTGTACGATAAGGTGTGTAAGCCACTGGTCTGCTGTTTGCAGAGTACTGCAGAACGAGGGACCAGAGAGGAATCAGAGCTGGGAGAGACAACCTGGTATTCAAATTAACTTGTGTTCTAATCCCAGCACTTTGGGAGGCCGAGGCGGGGAGATCACCTGAGGTCAGGGCTTTGGGACCAGCCTGGCCAATGTGGTGAAACCCCATTTCTACTAAAAATACAAAAATTAGCTGGGTGTGGTGATGCATGCCTGTAGTCTAGCTGCTTGGGAGGGTGAGGCACAAGAATTGCTTGAACCTGGGAGGCGGAGGTTGCAGTGAGCTGAGATTATGCAACTGCACGTCCGCCTGGGCAACAGAGTGAGACTCCGTCTCAAAGAAAAAAATAAAAAAGGTGGGAGAGAGACAGCCTGGTCTTCAAATTAACTCGTATTCTGGGTGGGATGATGTCCAGAAGGGAAACAACAGAGGGGAAGCTCAGCACTGGAAAGGCTAGAGCCACTAGGAAGGTGGGAAAGGGACATTAACAAGGATAGTGTTTGGTGACACTTCCCTTGGCTACACACCATCTCTCTCAGTAGCCACACTGCCCTTTTAAGGTTACCTCTGTGAGGGCAGAAGAAAAACACCCCTCTGCCCACCTCAGTTTTAGATTTCTCCCTGCAAAGAAGGAAGAGTTTAGTAAGTGGGCAAATTCAAGGTCCTGCAGCGAGGGCATGTTCAGTAGTGGATGTGGCTGCTGTGTGTGGAAAGGGCGTGCACCCGGGTTGGATATTCAGGTTCCATTTCTTCCTCCCTACAGTTGTGTGTGTCACTAGGGACAGTTTCCTCCAGGGCAGTCAGTGGGTAGCAAGGTGTCAAGATCTAGGTTAGCTTTTAGGGGAGTTGGTGGACCAGGCTTGTTTTTTTAAGGATATTTTGCTGAGGTGGTATTTACATACAATAAAGGTACAGATTTTAAGTGTGATGAGTTTTGACATTTGTACACACCTCTGTGACCAAGTTGTAAATATTTTTACCATCTCCTTTGGGATTGGAGTTAGTGTTTCTGGTACTCCTGATTCTAATATCAAATACCACCCACACTCCTGTTTTTATTTGTGGGATAATGACCTAGAAAGACCGGGCAGCAGTTACAGTGGGCAGTGTTAAGACTTGATACTCATACTGCGGGCCTTGGGGTAGAAGCCTCAGGGATATCTTTTTTTTTTTTTTTTTTTTTTTGTGATGGATTCTTGCTCTGTTGCCCAGCCTGGAGTGCAGTGGTGACATCTTGGCTGGTTGCAAGCTCTGCCTCCTGGGTTCAAGCCATTCTCCCACCGCAGTCTCCCCAGTAGCTGGGATTACAGGTGCCTGCCACCTCACCTGGCTGATTTTTGTATTTTTAGTAGAGATGGGGTTTTCCCATGTTGGCCAAGCTGGTGTCGAACTCCTGACCTCGAGTGATCCGCCTGCCCTGGCCTTCCAAAGTGCTGGGATTACAGGTGTGAGCCACTGCACCCTGCCCTCTTGATAGAAAACTGATGTCTCAGCACTCCCCACCCCTGACTGCCTCCCCTCTCCCAGACCTCCTGGGTCAGGATTGGCATCTTAGCAGGATCCACATGTGGTTTGTGTGCACATTTAGGTTTTACCTCTCGCACCAATGGAATTATGTCTCTTACCACCCTCGGGATGAGTCCCTCACCTCAAACCAGCCAGCGAGTGGTCATGAAGGGTTGGAGCTGGACTCACAGCACAGGACTCTGGAAGGTTCTCCATCCCATCATGCTTAGGTTCTGATGAATTATTGAACCAGATAAGTTCCCTTCTACCGCTCTAAAGTAGATTGGGAGAAGCATCTGGTGCATTAAACCCTCTACCTTTTCATTCAGACCCAAGGTCATCTCTAGTCAGGATGGAGGGAGGGAGATTTTAGCCTGGGTTGGATGCGTTCTTCCGTTCTTCTGCACTGCACTTCCTTAAGGATGGAGCCTTTCCCACACCCATGCCCCTGCTCAGGTGATGAATTATTGAAATCCGAGAAACATGTTTGGTTTCGGTTCAGAGAGTAGTGCCTCAGAATAACTGCTTTATTTTTCTTTGAGAATTTAAAAGAAAAATACAAAAGAAACAAAGTTGCCTCCCTACCTCTGGGATGATAACTGTGAACATTTTGCTATATTTTCTTCAAGTATTTTTTAATAAAAGAGATAAAACATTACAGAATAAGTTGAAGCACCCCTTGAGGAACACCCTCAAAGTTTAGTCTTTATCCCTTTCCAGAGCCAGCCACTACCATGTCTTTTGTGAATAACTGTGCCTTTTTTGGGGAAACGTTTGTATTTTGTATATACATATGTAATATATTATGAATAACAAATGCAGGGTATTGTTTGTGAAGATGCTTTACCACATGTACACAAATTTGCTCTGGGTCTCTTTGCACTTTGCTTTTTCACATAAGGCCACTTTCACCCTCTGTTCTTATTGATACACTTAGCTCTAGTCCGTTCATTCTATTAGGTTGGTGCAAAAGGAATTGTGGTTCTTGCCACTGAAAGTAATGGCAAAAACTGCAATTCCTTTTGCACCAACCTAACGACTGTGCAAGGTAGTCTATCATGTAGATAGACCATGTTTTGTTTTTCATTTCTGTCTTGTTGCATAGTTAGGTATTTTTTCTAATTTTTCACCATAACATATAATGCTGCAATCAGCATCCTTGCCCTAGATCTCATGGGGCTCATGGGAGAGAGTTGCTGTAGGGGCTGGAAGCTGCAGTGGAATCATTCCATTGTATGTGTGCACTTTCCATTTTACTAGGTATTGTCAAATGTTCTCCAAGTTTGCCCTTGTGATTTACAGTCCCACCAGCAGTAGAGGAGAATATCATTTTCTCCAGCTCTTCTCCAACACTGGATATTGTCAGAATTTTTAATTGTTGCTAGTTCCATGAGAGAAAAATGGTATATCTCTGTGGTTTTAAGTTAACAGTAGTTCCTTTTACTTGGAAGAGATCCTGGCAGAGTGGGACAAGGTTTGAGCTGTCAGTAGACGTGGATTCTTGTCCAGCTGTGCTGTCAACTTGGATTGGAGATTGGGCAAGCCCCTTCCCCTCTCTGGTCACCTATGATGTGGCTGGGTCAGATGGGCTCTAAGGGGCACACCACGAAGTTGGCAGGACTCTTCTGCCCTGTGGAATCTGGAGTTTGCAATGGCAAGGTTTGTACAGAATGGTTCCTCTGCCATGTGCTAGGATTCTGGGGTTACCTCTTAGGAAATGATTCCTGCATTAGAGAGAAGTTTCTAGTACAGGAATCAGAAGAAGTGGGTTTTAGTCCTGGCTCTAACATTTCCCTATGCTGTGGGTATGGATGGGTGACCAGGTGTTGATTGTATGGTAGGATTCCAGCACAAATATGCTTCAAAGGCAAGGACCCGTACACCTGGGAAACCCAGGTGGAAGTAATTTTCTTGCCACAGCCCAAGCCCTGGACTAGCTGTAAGACCTGGGCTGTATATGCAGCAGTAACAAAGTGTATTTCCTGAAACTGACCCTTTTTGCTTTGGCTAAATTGGTTTTTGTGACACAGAAAACATAAGACATAGCTTTCTCTGAACTTGAGGCTCACCTGGCTGCTTCAGTATTGGTAAAAACTTGGGTCAAGCACCTGGAGATTTCATGGGTAGGAATGTTGGGTTGTTGGATTTAGCAAATGAAAATAATCATACTGAGGCAGATTCAAGATGGTCAAACAGGAACAGCTTTGGAGTGCAGTTTCCAGTGAGAACAACACAGAGGGTGAGTGATCACTGCATTTCCAAACAAGTTATTACTGCCCACAGACCAGGAGATTCCTGGACTGAGAAGCACCATGAGTTTCCAGCACGGCTGTTTCAGCCAGTGCAGCAGGTCTCCGCACAAAAACTCACATAAATCTGGGCAGCTGTTTCAACTGGTGCCTGGAATGCCTAGGAGAGAGAGCTGCCCATTCAACTGAAAAAAGGGGGCTGAAACAGGGAGCCAGGTGATCTGGCATGGTGGGTCCCACCCCACAAAGACCAGCAACTGAAATGCTCTGGATTGAGAGTTTCACAGCAAGCAGAGCTGGACCTGCCATTACAGAGGCAGTCCGCCATGACTGAGGCAGTTCTAACTATACCCCTATAAACAAAACTGCAAGGAAGTTCACACAGCAGCTGGGCAGAGCCCACAGCAGCTCAGCAATGCCTCTGCTGGCAGACTGTGACTAGGCTACCTCCTAGTTGGGCAGGGCATCTCTGAAAAAAGGCATCAGCACATCAGGAACTTATAAATAAAGCCCCACCTTTCCAGGACAGAGCACCTGGGAAAAAAGGCAGTTATGAGTTTGGCTGCAGCAGACTTAAATGTACCTGCCCAGCAGCTCTGAACAGAACAATGGAGCTCATAGCTCAGCACTTGAGCTCCTATAAGGGTCAGACTGTCTCCTCAAACAGCTCTCTGACCCCCGTATATCCAAAGAGACACCTTATAAAGGAGAGCTCAGGCTGACATCTGGTGGGTATCCTTTTGGGATGAAGATAACAGAAGAAGAAACTGGCAGAAACCCTTACTGTTCTGCAGCTGCTGCAGGTGATCCTCAGGCAAGCAGTGTCTAGAGTGGACTTCCAGCAGTCCTACAGCAGAGGGGCCTGACTGTTAGAAGGAAAACTAAAAAACAGAAAGAAATAGCTTCATTATCAATAAAAAGGATATTTATTCAGAGACCCCATCTGAAAATCACCAACTACAAAGACCACAGGTAGATAAATCCTCAAAGTTGGGAAAAAATCAGTGCAAAAAGGATGAAAACACCCAAAACCAGAACACCTCTCCTCCTCCAAGGGATCACAACTCCTCGCCAGGAAGGGAACAAGGCTGGATGGAGAATGAGTGTGATGAAATGACAGAAACAGGCTTCAGAAGGTGGGTAATAACAAACTTCTCTGAGCTAAAATAACACATGCTAACCCAATGCAAAGAAACTAAGAACCTTGAAAAAAGGTTTGACGAAATGCTAATGAGAATAAACAGCTTAGAGAAGAATATACATGACCTGATGGAGCTGAAAAACACAACACAAGAACTTTGCAAAGCATACACAAGTTTCAATAGCCGAATCAACCAAGCAGAAGAAAGGATATCAGAGATTGAAGATCAACTCAATGAAATAAAATGAGAGGGCAAGATTAGAGAAAACAGAGTGAAAAGAAATGAACAAAGCCTCCAAGAAATGAGGGATTATGTGAAAAGACCTAATCTACATTTGATAGGTGTACCTGAATGTGACAGAGAGAATGAATCCAAGCTGCAAAACACTCTTTCAGAATATTATTCAGGAGAACTTTCCCAACCTAGCAAGGCAGGCCAATATTCAAGTCCAGGAAATATAGAGAATACCACAAAGATATTCCTCAAGAAGAGCAACCCCAAGGCACATCATCGTCAGACTCACCAGGGTTGAAATGAAGGAAAATATGCTATGGGCAGCCAGAGAGAAAGGTCGGATTACCCACAAAGGGAAGCCCATCAGACTTACAGCAGATCTCTCAGTGGAAACCCTACAAGCCAGAATAGAGTGGGGCCAATATTCAAGATCCTTAAAGAAAAGAATTTCAACCTAGAATTTCATATCCAGCCAAGCTAATCTTCATAAGCAAAGGAGAAATAATCCTCTACAAACAAGCAATTGCTGAGAGATTTCATCACCACCAGGCCTGCCTTACAAGACTCCTGAAAGAAGCACTAAACATAGAAAGGAACAACTAGTACCAGCCACTCAAAATATGTACCAAATGGTAAAGAGCATTGATACAATGAAGAAACTGCATCAACTAATGGGCAAAACAACCAGCTAGCATCAAAATGTCAGGATAAAATTCACAAATAACAATATTAACCTTAAATGTAAATGGGCTAAATGTCCCAATCAAAAGACTGGCAAATTGGATAAAAGAATCAAAACCCATTGGTGTGCTATCCAGGAAATCCATCTCACATGCAAGGATACACATAGGCTCAAAATAAAGGGATGGAGGAAGATTTACCAAGCAAATGGAGAGAAAAAAAAAAAAAGCAGGAGTTGCAATCCTAGTCTCTGATAAAATAGGCTTTAAACCAGCAAAGATCAAAAGAGTCAAAGAAAGGCATTGGCAACAAGAAGAGCTAATGATCCTAAATATCCTATAAATACGTGCCTAATACAGGGCACCCAGATACATAAAGCAAGTTCTTAATGACCTACAAAGAGACTTAGACTCCCACACAATAATAGTGGGAGACTTTAACATTTCACTGACAATATTAGATCAATGAGACAGAAAATTAACAAGGATATCCAGGACTTGAACTCAGATCTGGACCAAGCAAACCTAATAGACATTTACAGAACTCTCCACCCCAAATCCACAGAATATACATTCTTCTCAGCACCACATCACACCTGCTCTAAAATTGATCACATAATTGGAAGTAAATCACTCCTCAGCAAGTGCAAAAGAAGGGAAATCATAACAAACTCTATCAGACCACAGTTCAATCAGATTAGAACTCAGGATTAAGAAACTCACTCAAATCTGCACAACTACTTGGAAACTGAACAACTTGCTTCTGAGTGTGCTCTGGATAAACAATGAAATGAAGGCAGAAATAAAGATGTTCTTCAAAACCAGCAAGAATGAAGATACAATGTACCAGAATCTCTGGGACACTTTTAAAGCAGTGTCTAGAGGAAAATTTGTAGCAATTAATGCCCACATGAGAAGCAAGAAAAGATCTAAAATTAACACCCTATCATCAAAATTGAAAGACCCAAAGAGCAAGATTAAAAAAAAAAAAACAAAAAACTCAAAAGCTAGCAGAAGACAAGAAATAACTAAGATCAGAGCAGAACTGAAGGAGATAGAGACATGAAAAACCCTTCAATAAATCCAGGAACTGTTATTTTGAAAAGATTAACAAAATAGAACACTAGCCAGATTAATAAAAATGAAAAGAGAGAAGAATGAAATAGATGCAATAAAAAACGACAAAGGGGATATCACTACCAATTCCACGGAAATACAAACCACCATCAGCGATTACTATGAACAACTCTATGCACATAAACCAGTAAACCTGGAAGAAATGGATAAATTCCTGGGCACTTGCAACCTCTCAAGCCTAAACCAAGAAGAAGTCGAAACTTTGAATAGACCAATAACAAGGGCTGAAGTTGAGGCAGCAATTAATAGCCTACTAACCAAAAAAAGCCCAGGTTCAGATGGGTTCACAGCCAAATTCTACCAGACATACAAAGAGGAGCTGGTACCATTCCTTCTGAAACTATTCCAAACAATCCCAAAAGAGGGAATCCTTCCCAAATAATTTTATGAGACCAATATCATCCTGATATCAAAACCCAGCAGAGACTCAACAAAAAAAGAAAACTTTAGGCCAATATACATGATGAACATAGATGTAAAAATCTTCAATAAAATACTGACAAACTGATTGTAACAGCACATCAAAATGCCTATCCCTCATGATCAAGTAGGCTTCATCCCGGGGAGGCAAGGCTGGTTCAATTTACACAAGTCTATAAACGTAATCCACCACATAAACAGAACCAAAGACAAAATCCATATGATTATCTCAATAGATGCAGAGATGGCCTTCAACAAAATTCAACAGCCCTTTATGCTAAAAAACTCTCAATAAACTAGGTATTGACAGAACATATCTCAAAATAATAAAAGCTATTTATGATGAACCCACAGCCAATATCATACTGACTGGGCAAAAATTGGAAGTATTCCCTTTGAAATCTGGCACAAACAAGGATGCCCTCTCTCACCACTCCTATTCAATACAGTATTAGAATTTCTAGCCAGAGTAATCAGGCAAGAAAAAGAAATAAAGTGTATTCAATTAGGAAAGGAGGAAGCCAAAGTATCTCTATTTGCAGATGACATGATTGTATATGTAGAAGACCCCATCGTCTCAGCCCAAAATCTCCTTAAACTGATAAGCAACTTCAGCAAAGTCTCAGGATACAAAATCAATGTGCAGAAATCACAAGCATTCCTATACACCAATAACAGACTTAAAGAAAGCCAAATCAAGAACAAACTGCCATTCACAAATTGCTACAAAGAGAATAAAATACCTAGGAATACAACTAACAAAGGATGTAAAGGACCTTTTCAAGGAGAACTACAAACCACTGTTCAAGGAAATAAGAGAGGACACAAACAGATGGAAAAACATTCCATGCTCATGGCTAGGAAGAATTGATAGTGTAAAAATGGCCATACTGCCCAAAGTAATTTATAGATTCATCATTATCCCCATCAAGCTACCTATGTCCCTCTTCACAGAACCGGAAAAAACACCTTAAACTTCATATGGATCAAAAAGAGAGCCTGCAAGATAGTTCTAAGAAAAAGAACAAAGCTGGAGGCATCACACTACCTGACTTCAAACTATACTACAAGTCTGCAGAAATCAAAACAGCATGGTACTAGTACCAAAACAGAGATAGAGACCAATGGAACAGAACAGAGGCCTCGGAGGCAGCACCACATCTACAACCATCCGATCTTTGACAAACCTGTGGGGAAAGTATTCTCTGTTTAATAAACGGTGTTGCAAAAACGGGCTAGCCATGTGCAGAAAGCAGAAACTGGATCCCTTCCTGATACCTTACACTAAAATTAACTCCAGATGGATTAAAGACTTAAACGTAAGACCTATCACCATAAAAACCCTAGAAGAAAACCTAGACAAAACCATTCAGGACATAGGCATAGGCAAGGACTTCATGACTAAAACACCAAAAGCATTGGCAACAAAAGTCAAAATAGACAAATGGGATTGAATTATACTCCAGAGCTTCTGTACCGCAAAAGAAAACAATCATTAGAGTGAACCAGCAACCAGTAGAATGGGAAAAAATGTTTGCCATCTACCCATCTGACAAAGGGCTAATATCCAGAATCTACAAAGAACTAAAACAGATTTACAAGAAAAAAACAAACCCATTCAAAAGTGGGCAAAGGACATGAAAAGACACTTTTCAAAAGAAGACACATATGAGGCCAACAAACATACGAAAAAATGCTCATCATCACTGGTCATTAGAGAAATGCAAACCAAAACCACTTTGAGATACCATCTCACAGCAGTTAGAATGGCAATCATTAAAAAATCTGGATGCTTACAACAGATGCTGAAGAGGATGTGGAGAAATAGGAACACTTTAACACTGTTGGTGGGAGTGTAAATTAGTTCAACCATTGTAGAAGACAGTGTGGCGATTCCTCAAGGACCTAGAAATAGAAATTCCATTTGACCCAGCAATTCCATTACTGGGTATATATCCAAAGGATTATAAATCATTCTATTATAAAGATACATACACATGTATGTTCATTGTGGCACTGTTTACCATAGCAAAGACCTGGAACCAATCCAAATGCCCATTGATGATAGATTGGACAGGGAAAATGTGGCACATGTACACCATGGAATACTATGCAGCCATAAAAAATGATGAGTTTGTGTCCTTTGTAGGGACATGAATGAATGTGGAAACCATCATTCTCAGCAAACTGACACAAGAAGAGAAAATCAAACACAGCATGTTCTCACTCATAGGCAGGTGTTGAACAATGAGAACATATGGACACAGGGAGGGAAGCATCACACACTGGGGTCTGTTGTGGGGGAATAGGGAAGGGACAGCAGTGGGTAGGAGGTTGGGGAGGGATAACATGGGGAGAAATGACAGATATAGGTGACGGGGGGGATGGAGGCAGCAAATCACATCGTCTTGTATGTACCTATGTAACAATCCTGCGTGATCTGCACATGTACACCAGAATCTAAAGTGCAATAATATATATATATATTTAAAAAAAGAAAATAATCATATTTGCATGAGATACACTAAAAACTATCTATAGTTTATGTGAGATTCAAATTTAACTAGGCATCTTGTATTTTATCTGGCAATCCTAGGTAGGAGGTGAGCAGTCACTCAGTATAAGAAATAACTGAAGATTGGCTAGTCTAACTGGACAAGTTGTGAATATCTTGTTGAAGAAGGTGACTGTAGTTTGGATATTTGTCTTTTCTAAGTTCCATGTTGTAATTTGACTCTCAGTGTTGGAGGTAGGGCCTAATGAGAGGTGTTAGGCTCTAAGGGGAGGTATTTGGTCATGGGGTCAGACCCCTCATGAATAGACAAATGCTTTCCCTGAAGGCTGGGGTGAGTGAGTTCTTGCTCTGTTAGTTCCGATGAGACTTCACTGTTGAAACGAGCCTGGCACCTCCTCACTTCCTCCCTCTCTTGCCATGTGTTCTCTGCACACACCAGCTCTCCTTTGCCTTCTATCATGAGTGGAAGCAGCCTGAGGCCTTCACCAGAAGCCAAGCAGATGTTGACGCCATGCTTCTTGTTCAGCCTGCAGAACTATGAGCCAAATTAACTTCATTTCTTATGCATTACCCAGCCTCAGGTATTTCTTTATAGCAACCCTCACAAAAAACAGACTATGGCAGAGTTGTGTAAGCAGAGGTTAGATAAACCATGAGCAGAGAAGCTGTGAGTGTGTGATATGGTCTGGTATCCTCTGCTTGTGTCCCTTGGGTCCCACAATGTTGCTAAAAGCAGCTTGCAGACATCTTGGATGGTGAGAAAAGGCAGATGTCACCTAAACTCTATGCTGCCTCTGCCTCCACTTAAGCCATTCCTGTGGCTGGGAATGTCCTTCAAGGACTGGCCTCAATGTAACAGTGTGGTACCATGGTTCTCAAAATAGAATCCCTGGGCCAGCAACCTCAGCATTGCCAGGGAATGTGTTGTAAGTGCAAACTCTCAAGACCTCCCTCAGACCCACTGAATTAGAAACTTAGAGGGTGGGGCCAAAAATCTGTGTCTTAAGCCTTCCAGAATATTCTGATGCATGATCAAGTTTGAGAACCACGGGAACAGAGGATCGGATTAGAAAGCTGCCCTGAGATTCTAAAACCATTGCTTTGAGCTCAGTTTCTCTAGGGGTGGAGTAAAGCTTGGAGTTGCAGTTGGGGTGAGGGCATGAGAGGGGCCAGGTGGCTGATGCTCTGTGAGGTTGTGCCTAGCACAGAAGCTGGAGGGCAGAGGGAGCTTGGGCAATGTTGTTATAGAATTGCATTTTTTAACAAAAGGATTTTGAAGTATCTGTTTTGCTCAGGCATCAAGGAGAAAACTGTGTCTTCAAAGAGCTCCCAGTTAAAGTGGGTGTGACAAAGAGTAATAAAATAGGCTAAAACACAGACAGACAGCTGTGCGCTGTAAATAAGGGCAGGGACCACATGGGGGCTTTATTTCATTTGGGGAGGATGGGTTGTGATGGGTGGCATGGTGCTTCTGCAAGGCATTCCCAACCACAGCTGTGGCTTGAATATGGAGACACGGGCAGTGTGGAGGGCTTGGCCAGTAGTCCACCTTTCTCACCATCAGAGATGTCCACAGCTGTTTCCAGCAGCAGTGACTGTCCTGTCCTGGGAGGCATGCAAGCAGAGCCATTCTAGTGTGGGATGGAAGGTTGACCTGTGTGACCTTCCAGGAAGGGTCCCTTCCCGGGATGTCAAGCTGCTCCCAGGTCAGCTGTGGGGCGCCTGGGGCCTCTATCTCGTTTTCATTGTGTGAGCCCCTCTTTGTACCTCATTCCAGCTAAATAACTCTCCCTCTACACATTACTCATGAGTAGGCAGAGAAGAGTGGCTTTAGGGGCCATGTATTTCTTTCATAAATGAAAGAAAACAAGAGAAAAAAAATAGAAACATCCAGCCTCAATTCTATGTGTTCACTAAATATGTTTTTGCTAAGAGCAGCTTTCTGCTCTTTATTTATCTGCCTCAATACAGAGGGGTCATGGATTTTCCAGAACACCTCGTATTTAGTGCCTGTGTCCCAGCAGGCACATCTGTGGGCAGCCGTGTGGTCATTTGTCTCTCACATTTCTGTCCTCTGCCAACAACCTGGTGTAACCTGCCTCTGGGGAAGTGTTTGGGGGCTGCTGGGTTTCCAGGAGCTGGTAAATATCATGGCCATTTCTTTGCAATGGCACAGTTGCCTCAGCATGACTGTGAGCTGAAATGCGTCTCTGGCAGCTGGCTGCCTGGCATTGGGAGGCGCGGTCACCCCATTTTGCTGTCTTCACAGTCTCCGTTTTGGTAACATAATATTGGTGCTGTTCAATTTGGCTGTGGCATTTTGTCCAGGTTCTCAACAGCCGCATATACAACTACCTTCCTTTTTCTGGTCTGCTGTTGTGACCAAATGCATTGCATCTGCACAGTTACTACTGTTAACTCTAGTCATATCTGTACTGCACTTACAGTATACAAAATGCTTCCACGTACATTATAGAAGCTTCTGGAGAGTGCGCCGCTGCACTCCAGCCTGGGCAACAGAGTAAGAACCTGTCTCAAAATATAAAATAAAAATAAACAGTTGATCCAGTATCAGCCATAATAGTCCACTAACTGAATGATGACAAAAATCTAATGTGAGTTACTTTAATTCTTTAAGTCCATATGACCACTTGAAGATTTTATTGGTGCTAAAAAATTTGAACACTAAGGTGGAACTTGAAACGTAAGCTAGAATATTTCTATTGTTTGTTTGAGACAGAGTCTCACTCTGCTGCCCAGGCTGGAGTGCAGTGGTGTGATATTTTTGTTTGGCAAGTGAGCTGAGGTTGTAGGGGCTGAGGTTACCATGAGAAACACTGCAGTCTCTGCCTCCCGAACTCAGGTGATTCTCCAGCCTTAGCCTCCTGAATAGCTGGGATTACAGGCCTATGACATCACACCCGGGTAATTTTTGTATATTTTAGTAGAGATGGGGTTTTGCCATATTGGTCAGGCTGGTCTCGAACTCCCGACCTTAGGTGATCCACCTGCCTCCACCTCCCAGAGGGCTGGAGTTACAGGTGTGAGCCACTGTGCCTGGCCAGGGAGCTGGAATGTTTTTGTTTGGTGAATGCAAATTTTGGTTATTCCAGTAAATATTTTCCTGAATCTGAATGATATATGTAACATTGAAATTTATCTTTTAAAATTGCTAATGGTTTTAAGACTAAAGAATGAATCAGGAGCATAATGATTATTGTTGATTATTCCATGATTATTACAGAAGATACTCTTGCCCTGTAGTGTTGGGGAGGGATGTTAAGAATGATCCTTCCTTGTGTAGATTTGTTCACTGTCTGCTCTGCTGGCTCTGATGGGTCCTGTATACATAGCATCTCCTTGAATACATAGGGTGCCCCAGAGAGGGAGGGCTTATTATTTCTGGTTTATGTTTTTAATTAGCGAATTCTGCTAATGATACAAAACTCTACAACATTGCTTATTTCCACATTCAAATTTACTCCTGTTTTGTTTCTTCCCCATAAAATGTTTTATTACAAGTGTAATCTGGAAGCCTCTCCAGTGCTGTGAGACACAATTGTGCATCCGGTCGACTATGAAATCATCTGGCTCTAGCCCCTTCTGTGCCTCTTGTTGGTAATGAAGCCACTCTAAAGTGCCCCTTGTTATTCAGAGGGCTCCCTAGCTGCCATGATATGTGTGTTGGGAGGGCACAGCAATTCCTTCTGCCCCTGCAGCCATTCTTCTGCTTACAAGGGGCTGGCTCTGGGGATAGGGATGTCACCAGTGACCACTAATCCCCTTCCTCATTGGCTTCCTGGATTGTTCTCCTTCAGTCTCTTGGTTGAGGCTGTAATATATGAGGTTACCATGAGAAAAACCTGCTCTTGGAGCCCCCAGACCCAAGTGCCACCTTGGAGATATGGAAGAGCCACTGGCTGGGCTCTGCCGGTGAGGTCAGCTGACACTGCTGGCACTTCCAGGCATCCACAGAGCTTGGAATTCCAGCCACATTTCATCCTTGGCCTTAGAGGGAGAGGAAATCCTCTGATGGCCGAGGCCAAGATCTCCTTATTTCCTGCCCTGGGATTACGGTGGCAGCAGCCATGCCCTTCATGGGAAACCGTCCTTCCCTCTATTGGGGTTTGGTCTGGCCTCAGCTCTGGCAACAGTCATGATGGTGCATGGCATATGCTCCAAACTCTGGCTTGTTCAACCTTAAATCCCACATCTGATGTGAAGTGCCAAGCCCGGGCAATTTTTCAGCACCACCTGCCTGGTCTCTGCATTCAGTCTCTCCTTTCTAGGCTCCTGCTGCCTCCCTGGGGTGCAGACCCTTTCTCAGTGGAGATCTTCAGCTCTCCTCCTTAGTCCTGGGGCAAAATTCACCAGTCCTGGCTGGTGGGGTGGGGAAGGTCAGATGGCCATATTCCTCTTGTAGGTGTTTGCATTCTCCAAGGGCAAAGCCTTGTGGAGATGGCAAACTAGGAAGGCGACTGCGACTGTGTTTCCGTTGTCCCCCCAGGTCATGTCTGTCCCCCTCTCTAAGGCAATGAGCCCAGAGGCTTGACAGCTTGAATTGAGGTGGGAAGGCCATGGAGAAAGCAAGAGTGCAAAAAAGCGAAAGCAAAGAGGAAAAAGAAAGTATCATTACTATCTCAGAAACACTCTCCTGCACCATAGGAAAGAAACACAAGTCCAGAGAAGCTTCTGCTAATAACTCCAGTCCCACTCCTTGCAGCCCACGGATTAATCTCAGTCTGCCCCACACAGTCTCCCAGAGTTCCAAGTGGGATGAGCCCCATCGGCCTGCAGCAACAGACCCTCTCATTACTGTAGGCTTTGTCAACTTCCGTCGCCCTTCGTCATTTCTCCTTCACTGTGCTTTCTGGGATCACTTCCCAAATAGACTGCCTGCACCCAAGTCCTTGTCTCTCCATCTGCTTTTTGGGGAAGACAAATGAAAACACAACCCCTTGCTTCAAAGGCCCTTGTAAAATGTATTAGTTTCCTATTGCTGCTGTAACAAATGACCACAGACTCACTGGCTTAAAACATGAAATGTGTAATCCGACAGTTGTGGAGGTCAGAAGTCTGAAATGGGTCTCAGTGGGCAAAAATGAAGGTGTTTTCAGGGCCGCATTCCTCCTGGAGACTCTAGGGGAGAATGCTTTCTCTTGCCTTTTCATCTAGTAGAGGCCGTCTGCTTTCCTTGGCTTATAGCCCCTTTCCCCATCTCCAGAGCCAGCAGGACGGTATCTTCAAATATCTCCGATTTGGATCCCCTGACCCTCCCCTCTCCCCCTTTCTCTTATAAGAACCGTATGTTACACTGGGCCCATCTGCGGAATCCAGGATAATCCAGGATAATCCCCCATCTCAAGACCTTAACTTAGTGACATCTGCAAAGTCAGTCCCCTTTGCCATACAAGGTCGCTCATTCACAGGTTCTGGGGATTAGGACATGGGCGTCTTTGGGGGCTACTATTCTGCCTGCCATATCCTTGGTATGTCACAGCCTGTTAAAAGGATGGAGGTGAGAGGATGTGTGTGTGGGCACACAGTGGGAACATTGTAATGTGAGATTTCTTTTCTTGCCTTCCTATGTGAGGGTATGATCCTGAGGAAGTGCTTGATTCCTTAGAAAACAGTCAGGTGGACCAGAAGGTGGCCCGGATCCAATTCTAGCCATCCTGTGGCAGGTGCTGTCAGTATTCCCCAACTCCGCCACATCCTTCAGCCTTCTCTTCCCAGAGTTCCTTGCAGTCTCTGTGGGCAGTTCCTGGTCATGCTGAGGGTTTCATATTGCAGACACGGGTGTCTGTCTGCCTGAGGCCTTTCTCTGGCTGCAGCAGTGGCCTCAGCCTTCAGTGCTGTGGGGCTGATGGCTGCAGGAGTAATTCTTAACCAGGAAGGTTTGGGTATGGATGGGTGTTATCAGTGCCCCGTGACTGCTGGAACAAGTTATCCCAAACTGTGTGGCTTCAAAATTTATTTTCTCAGGCATCTCAAGACCAAAAGTCTGAAATCAAGGTGTTGGTAGGGCCGAGTGATTCCTAGAAGGCTCTAACCCTTCCATGCATCTTCAGCTCCTGGGAGCTCCTGGCATTCGTGGGCTTGTGGTTGCATTACTGCACTCTTTACCGCTACCTTCACAGAGCTTTTTCCTTTTCTATGTCTCTTTATGTTTTTTTGAGACAGAGTCTCATTCTGTTGCCCAGGCAGGAGTGCAGTGGCATGATCTTGGCTCACTGCAGCCTCCACCTACTGTGTTGGAGAGATTCGCCTGTCTTAGCCACCTGAGTAGCTGGGATTATAGGTGTGTGCCTCCATGCCTGGCAAGTTTTTTGTATTTTTAGTAGAGATGGGGGTTTCACCATGTTGGCCAGGCTGGTCTTGAACTCGTAACTTCAAGTATCCGCCCCCTTCAGCCTCCCAAAGCCTGGGATGATGGGCATGAGCCGCTGCACCTGGCCCTGTCTGTGTCTTTGATGAAGACACTTGTCACTGGCTTTCTGGCCCAGCTGGATAATCCAGGGTGATCTCATCTCAAGGTCTTTACATTTACTGACAGAAATTCTTTTTCCCAATAGGGGCACATCTGCATCTTTTTGGGGGCCACCATTCAACCCTGTCCGGTGAGTAAACACTTGGCTTTTTTACCCCTTGGGAACACTTCTCAGGTGTGCCCCACACAGTCCCCCATAGAGTTCCAAGTGGGATTGAGCCCCATCGGCCCACAGCAACAGACCCTCTCATTCCTGTGGGCTTTGCCGACTTTCGTTACTGCCCTGTCACTTCTCCTTCACTGCTTCCTGGGATCACTTTCCAAATAGACTACCTGCAACCACGTCCTCGTGTCTGGATCCGCTCTTGGGGGAACCCAAACTAAAAAAATACTCCCTTGCTTCTAAGGCCCTTGAAAGCAGCTGAAAGTCACAGGTCAGCTGGTTCCCAGATGTAGCTTTGCCTGGGGCCACCTGCATTGTTGCATTCGTGGCCTATCTTCCTCTCACGTACTCTGTGGCCAGTCCTCTGGTCTCCCTGGCCTGTCTCTCTCCTCATCACATTGCTTTCGTGATTCTATAGCTTCATCTCTATCTCCCGGAGACCCCAGGCGACATGCAGGCTCAGCAGAGGGGAAGTAATTGCAAAGGCACCTGCTGCCTTAGATAGTGGAGGAAGTATCACAGTCAGCATGTGGCTTAATTGAATTAAAGGGAAAAAAGTCCTGCTTCTATCTCCATAGTAACTCATTGCCCTTGACGGGGTGCAGATAGAGCTCATCCCAGATGCATGAGTCAAGGACAAGGGGGTTGCTGGGCTGCAGGCCTGACTTTTGGAAGCTCCTGATTCAGAGAAGTTAGTAGCAGAGTGTGTGGACCACTATCCAGAGCTTGAAGACCTACATAGGTCATGGGCCAAGGGGTAAAGAAAGGGGAGTTGAGGAGACAAGGGCATGGCTTTGGGATGGACCCAGAAACTTGGGAGGTCAAACTGAGACAATCCTGTGCTCAGGCCTAGCAGGCAGCAAGAACTGGAAAAGAGTGGTCAGAGGTGATGGGGAGATGCTCTCTTCCTTCAGGTGCTCCAATCCCTCTGACCATCTGATTGTACAAAGGCCAGGACAGTGATTGGATCACAGGGACCTGTGGGCAAGGCCACAGTGGGCTGTGCAGTTGCATACACACACGTAGACTTCCCTTCCTGAGGAGGCGCTCTCTGGCCAGCATGCCCTCCCTGCTGGTGCATCGCGACTGGAACTTTAAGGGAGGTAGAGCTGATAACAAGGGTGAGTTCAAGCTCTGGGCTCCAGCCTCAGGTCTTTTCAGTTTTTTACTGTGTGGACCAGGCATGGGCCCAGCTCATCACAGCAGAACGTGGTGTTTCCTGCTTGGTGACTTCTCTATGATGAGGGATCCCTAGGGAATCCTTCAGAGAGCCAGGAATCAGGCATTGTGGGGTGTCCAAATGTAATAGTATCAAGATTTTACTTCTATCCCTAACATAAGGGTGACCCTGATGCTCCTTCCCTATCAAAAGCATGGAAGGAGCTGGGGGAGGTGTAGGGATTGGTCCAGAGTGGGTGAGGGGAATGAGTGTGTTGGGGACAAAAGGGGCTCCAGGGCTAGTGAGGTTGCAGGAGACAGTCAAGCACCAGGCATGTCTTTTACTTGGGAAAAAAACTCAGAAAGGACTGATCTTGTGTACCCTGGTTACTTAAGGTCCCTGTGTCACAGAATAAGGAAAAATAACTGGATTTTTGGTCCAGTAGGAGAGAACTTTTTCCCTCCTATCTGTACTTAGAGTATATAAATAGACTCTCAATCATGTGAGTGCTTTGCACCTGTACTTTCTAGATTGTCTTCCATCTGCAAGAAGCCCCTTCATCTGTCACACCCAGAAGGCTTGTGTTTCACTGGGAGGCTGTCTCTCTGTATGGTTGGAGAGATAAGAAGAAGTCAGATTAAATACAGTCTTGACCGTCAGGCTATGGAAGTCAGGAGCTTTGAGCTTTGTTCAGGAGCCACCTGAGATTCATGGGAGGTTATTGAGCTGAGGGCGCACAATGTAAGGAGAAGAGTTGCATGCGCAAATATAGTAAAACTTGGTTTGAGGCAGTGACCTAACATTTCTGGAGCTGAATGTTTGATCTAAATGCCTTTATGTGTGGTAGCCCCTCTGCCTGAGATGCTTGTCCCAGCTCAAATACCTCTTCTCAGAGAGGTCTTCCTAGAACCCCTTCCCATCTAAATTAAATTTCCCCTGTTACATTGTCTCTTAGCCTCCTCTAGTTTTCTTTCTTCCTTTCCCTTTCCCTTCCCCTTTCCTTCCACTCTTGCTCTGTCATCCCAGGCTGGAATGTAGTGGCATGATCTTGGCTCACTGCAACTTCCACCTCCTGAGTTCAAGCGATTCTCCCTCTTCATCCTCCTGAGTAGCTGAGATTACAGGCATGCACCACCATGCCTGGGTGATTTTTGTTTTTAGTAGTGACAGGGTTTCACCATGTTGTCCATCTTGGCTCACTGCAACTTCCACCTCCTGAGTTCAAGCGATTCTCCCTCCTCATCCTCCTGAGTAGCAGAGATTACAGGCATGCACTACCATGCCCGGGTGATTTTTGTATTTTTAGTAGTGACAGGGTTTCACCATGTTGGCCAGGCTGGTCTTGAACTCCAGACCTCAAGTGATCCACCCACCTCGATCCCCTAAAGTGCTGGGATTACAGCATTTACTACAATTTTGAAAGTTTTAATTGTCTTAATCAGATCTTACATTCTTTCGGGGCAGGATCCATGTTTTATTCATTTTTCTATTGGACAGAGTTAATCAGTCGAGAAAGACTAAGATGATGCAGTAGGGGAGGGAGATTGAACTTACCTCCCCTGAAGCAAAAGCCAGGAGGGTAGCAGCCGGGCGCGGTGGCTCACGCCTGTAATCCCAGCACTTTGGGAGGCCGACGCGGGTGGATTACGTGGTCAAGAGATTGAGACCACCCTAGTCAACATGGTGAAACCCCGTCTCTACTAAAAATACAAAAAATTAGCTGGGCATGGTGGCGCGTGCCTGTAATCCCAGCTACTCAGGAGGCTGAGGCAGGAGAATTGCATGAACCCAGGAGGCGGAGGTTGCCGTGAGCCGAGATTGCGCCATTGCACTCCAGCCTGGGTAACAAGAGCGAAACTCCGTCTCAAAAAAAAAAAAAAGCCAGGAGGGTTTTTAAGCACTGGGGTGCGCCAGTGGGGAAGTCCTGGAGGACACTTGTGTTTGCTGATGTTGGTGCTTACCAAAGTTAGGCACCTTCCCTCCAGCAGAGACTGAGAGATTGTGGTGCTATCTTTCTCAATTACTGCATTTCAAAGGGATAACTGCCAGGTCCTTGAGAAAGACATTCCTAGGTTGTAAACATTGGCTAGAAACTGGGAGATTTACATCTCAAAGGGGGCAGTTTTGCTAAAACAAACAAACAAACAAAAACAATGTAGACTGTAAATCTTTAAATGCTTTAAAGAAAATGGCACCTGTAACCTTCGGGAGGCGGAGGCAGGTGGATCACTTGAGGTCAGGAATTTGAGATCAGCCTGGCTAACATGGCAAAACCCAAGCTCTACTAAAAAATACAAAATTTAGCGGGCTGTGGTGGTACACACCCATAATCCCAGCTATTGGGGAGGCTGAGGCAGGAGAATCACTTGAACCTGGGAGGCAGAAGTTGCAGTGAGCTGAGATTGCGCCACTGCACTCCAGCCTGGGCAACAGAGCAAGACTGTGCCTAAAAAAAAAATGTTCTAAGAAAATGGACGCCAGGGTCTCAAAGTCAGAAAGAAATCTGTTTAAAGTATAGTGAAACTGAGGGGAAGGTAAGGCCGTTTTGGTCAATGACTTACCTTCCCATGCTACTTTCCTCTCCTTCAGGACCTGGCAAAGATTCGGCAAATAACAGGTGTGTGTTTAATGTACATTTATCTTAAACATTTGTGCCTTTGTTTGGTTAATATTCATTTTCCTCTCTAGACTATGAGCTCCATGAGGCCAGGGATTATGCTGTCTTGTTCATTAGTGTAAACACAGCAGTGTTTGCTGCCTTCTAACAGGTACTCAATAAATGCTTATGGAAAGAATGAATAAATAAATGGATAAATGAAGAGACAGAAGCATCAAAGATGACTTCTGGCTTCTCAGCATGGGTGGAAGGAGGTAATTAATGGGCCAGTGATGGCTGATGTGTGGGGTTGAAGGTAGAGTGAACAGTCACTTGATCCTGGGCTTTAGTGGGGCATGGAGGCTCCCAGCTGAGTTCTCAAGGAGTGAGGGGCTCTCAGGTTTTGGTTTTGTGATAGAGATGATTAAGGGAGGCTGCTGGAGCCTAGGGAGATGGCTCATGCAGATTATACACCTCTTACCTGCCCTCTGTTTGATTTCTAACAAGCCATAACAATCCTGGGGGAAATGACAATGTACGCTCTTTTGAGTTTATTTAGAAGATGGAGCTGCAATGAGGTGAGGACCCCCTTCTGGGCTACCCCACAGGCAGATGGATGCTGGTGCATGTAATTACTTTCCGGGTCAAAGCCGCACAATCAGCTCTTTTGTCAGCAGCATTCATTGAATAGTTTCATCCAGCGCCTGAGGGTGATTTGTTCCAGCACTGGAGTAATTGTCCAATCAACCATAGGCTCCCTCGGGGGAAGGTGGTTTGCAGGAAGCATCTTGAATGTTTGTGATTAAGACTGGATGGCTTCCTTAATTAACTCAACAAACATTCAGTGAGCACCTACTGTGTGTTGGGCCCAGTGCCAGGCCTTGTAGAAGGTGGAGGAGGGTTCTGGCTCTAAATAACCTATGGATTGTTTAAGAGCATAAACAGAACCACTCTTAACCTCATGTTCTTTGCAGGTGCCTCAGCAAGGACCTAAGGGAGGAAAGGCTTGCTCCTGAAGGTAGAGGCTGTGGATGGAGCAGGGCCAGGGAAGATGATGTGTAGGAGTGAGGGTAGGGATGGGGAGTTGGCATTGATGGACATTCAAAAGTCATTTCTCAGGCTGGGCGTGGTGGCTCACACCTGTAATTTCAGCAGTTTGGGAGACCAAGATGGGTGGTTCGCTTGAGCTCACAAGTTCAAGACCAGCCTGGGCAACATTGTGAAATCTGTCTCTAGCAAAAATACAAAAAAATTAACTGGGCATGGTGACACGTGTCTGTAGTCTCAGCTACTTGGGAGGCTGAGGCGAGAAGATCACTTGAGCCTGGAAAGTGGAGGTTGCAGCGAGCAGAGATCATATCATTGCACTCCAACCTGGGTGTCAGAGTGAGACTCTGTCATGAAAGAAAAAAAAAAAAAAAAGAAAAAGGAAAGGAAAAAGAAAAAAAATTCTCCATGGAAAAGTAAAAATTGACCCACATGATTATTTCAAAAGAGGAACTCTTGGGATTAGATTCAGCAATGGAAATGGTAAGAAAAAGAGTTATGGATAAGAGGGGGCACCAGATCATATAGGGGCTTATAGACTCAAACAAGGAGATGGAGGTTTTATCCTACGCACTATAGGAAGCTCATGGAAGACTTTAAGTTGGGAGTAACAGGATCAAAGCAGTGCCCAGTGCAAAGTAAGCTTTCATTAGGTGCTGTTGTTGCTGTTAGTATTTGCAGTTAAAAGGAACAATTCCTCTGGTCTGCGGCATGGAGAAAAGATCCATGGTGGATCTGGACAACAGGGAGGAGGCTACTGCAATAGAAGCCAGAGATGGTTTGCCTCAGTATTTAAAGGAATGGAGAAAGTGATTGATTGCAGGAGAGATTAGGGAAGTCAAATTGGCAGGACTTGATAAATGGCTGGAAATGATGGGGAGCAGGGGAGGGAAAAGGAAAAGCAAGGGTGATATCTAGGTTTCTGGCTTGGAAGAATGAGTGAGTGGTGGGTTTGTCTCTGGGGTTGGAGCAGGTGAGTGTGGGGCTGATAGGGAGATCACTTTCTCATATTGAATGAAAGAGCTAATGGGGTGTCCAGTGTGCTGTTGGGTATATAAGGCTGGAGCTCTGAACCCAGCACATACTTAATTTGTGTTCTCCCAAATGCTAAGACAAGAATTCAGGTGAAAGACATTTATTTGGGAAATAGAGGTTGTAGGGGAGGACTTTTCTTCCCCCTGTACCCTTCTGGCTGGGGCCCTGCAAATTAGAGTGACAAAAGACAAATGAACAGGAGAAAATACAAGTTTATGAACACAGGCAGTGTACCTACATATGAGAGAACTTACTGATGAGTAACTCAAAGGGACAGTTAGAGCTTGGGGTTATATACCATCTTAACAAAGAACAATAATTTTATAGAGAAGTGATAAGACGAAAATGACTTCTAGGGGCAACACATTGTGGTAAGGTAAATATATGGGAAAACTAGTGGTAGATAAGGGCTGGTTAGTAAGGTTTCTTTGTGTAGATTGCTTCATTTTCTCATTTCTGGTGATAAGGTTGTTATCCATTTCCTGGTATGTGAGTTGAGGAAACATCTTTACAAGAGGAATTTAAATTCTGCTTTCAGGCAGATAGGGAAGGGCAGAGAGCTTGTCCTGTGTCTCCTTATTCTCAATTGACTTCAGCTCAAAATAATCCTTATGCCAGAGTGGTGTATTTTGGGATGGCATACTCTGAACCCCTTCCAGGTCACAAAGGTTGGGAAGTAAAGCAAGGAAGACAAGATGCCAGCAAAATGTGTCATTGAGCCATCAGTCATAATGGTTTAATCCTGTGAGGAAACTTGAGGAAATGGTGCAAGACATGTGCCTCAGACTGGTCCCACACAAGAGGTGAAGGAGCTGGGGTATTTATATCCCACTGGTTGATGGTGGCTCCTGTGAGTGTTCTTTACCTGGCACATCTGACCTATCACACACTGGCAGGGCAGTTTCCCATGGTTCCTGGAACAAGAGCCCTCAGGCATAGAGATACAGATGCTGACAGGTGGAATTTCGTGGAGCACAATAAAACTTCTAAGGGGTATGGGCCGGAGGTTGTCAGTGTTGGCTCCAAAGTTTAATAATGCAAGTTATATAAGATGTAAATTTCCATTCCAAGCTATCTAGAAACCGGTTCTCTACTTAATTTTATGTAAGATTGGCAGAGTTAACTGCAACCTTCAAATAAAACCTAGTTGAAATTGGAGGAAATTATGTTCACAGCACAGGGGGGTAGGATGCAACTGTAACCAACCCATGAGTGACATTTCTACATTTCACCTACTTCAGATTCAATTATTTGTTGGAGGCAAACATTTATTGAGCATCTAGTGTGTTCCAGGCTTCATGCTAGGTCCTTTACACATATGATCCTATTTAATCTTTGTCATAACAAACCCTATGAGATAGGTTTGCTTAGACCCATTTTATAGATGTAGAGGATCTTAGTGATTTGCTCTTATTGAAACAGTTTGTAATGAGCAGAGCCAAGTTTCAACCCATTTTCATTTCTCTACCTTTTCCTGCCTCTTGGCAGGTAGAAATTACAAGAGCAATCTGTGCCCAAGCATTTGGCGTACATTTGCATTCAATATTTATTGAAGTTCCCAGGCCTATCCAGTACTTACTGTCAGGGCTTAATAAGTTCTAAATAATAATGATTTTTCCCTGGATGAATATAGATGCTTCTGTCAGCTGAGGCTGATTTCCACCTAATTTGCAGGGAATTTGTGCTGCACAATGATGAGCTAAATATTTATGCAAGGAGGATGTATGTACAAATCACATTTCCATAAGAAACACAAGGCAAATGAGAGTTTCCACAAAAAAGTTTATTGATAGGAAAAGATCCTTTAGAGAATTAAACATTAGCCAGGATTAACCAGCATTATCCAAGAGTTAGCCATATTTAGGCAATTTAGCTTTTATGCCAGAGAAGTGTCTTTATGAAGAGTTGCCAAAGATCATTGGAGGAGGAGTTGTTTTTGCTCCTTGAAGTTTAGGGAAAAAACTTGGGAATATGGAATTGCTCTTTCTCTGAATGACCAAGCCATCTTGCTGAATGACAGTAGGCAAATTGCTGCCTCTCTCTGAGCCTCAGTTTCTCAAGTTGTTATTTACTACATAGAACTGGATATTTTTCAAGGCTCTCTTCTCTCCGTCTTGCAATTCTGTGTGCCACAACTTGTGTCTCTTGGTTTTTTGATCTACATTGAGGAACAGGTTCTTAGACTGTCAGCCGTCCTACTGAAGAGTGGAGCTAACATTCAGGCTTCCTACTGTGTGCCAGGGACTTGCCAGGCACTTTATGTAAATCAACTCATTACTTCTTACAGCAGCTCTATAGCATAGGTTTTATTTCCAGTTTACAGTTATCTGCATACACTTTGAGATCTCCATGGCCAGGTACGGTGGCTCATACCTGTAATTCCATGACTTTGGGAGGCTGAGGTGGGCAGATCACAAGGTCAGGAGTTGGAGACCAGCCTGGCCAACATGGTGAAGCCCCATCTCTACTAAAAATACAAAAATTATCTGGGTGTGGTGGCAGGCATCTGTAAACCCAGCTACTAGGGAGGCTGAGGCAGGAGAATTGCTTGAAACTGGAAGGTGGAGATTGCAGTGAGCTGAGATCGAGCCACTGCATTCCAGCCTGGATGAAAGAGTGAAACTCTGTCTAAAAAAAAAAAAAAAAAAGATCTCCGTGGAGGAGGGCTGTTGTGTGGATTCCATGAGCAGCCCTCCAGCTGTTTGGCCTGGATTTGATGACTGGTCATTCTAAGCTTCTCTCTAAGGGCTTTCTCACATGGCTATGCTTATTGCCTTTCTGGTACAGGAAGAAGTTCTGGGTATGGCCTTGGCTTTTTCCCTACCTGGCTCCCTGAGTCTCTTAGTCTGATCCTCTCCACACCCTGGCCCTGCCTGACTTCTGCCTGTGCACATGATGCATGGCTGGAGATATGGGCCTAAGTTCTAGCGATACCCAGCCTCTGCTTGAAATTCAGCTTTGCCACCACCAAGACCCACACCAGACTTTTAGTCTCACTGAGATTGTGACGTGGCTTTGAAGAGCTGTAGAAAGCTGTAAAAAATGTAGAAGTGTGAGGCTGCATCCCAGCAGTTTGGGATGCCAAGGCAGGAGGATCACTTGAGCCCAGGAGTTCGAGGCCAGTTTGGGTGACAGAGAGACCCTGGTCTCTACAAAAAATTTAAAAAGTTAGCTAGGTGAGGTAGTGCATGCCTGTAGTCCCAGTTACTCAGGAGGCTGAGGTGGGAGGATCACTTGAGCCGAGGAGTTTGAGGCTGCAGTGAGCTATGATTTTGACACTGCACTCCATCCTGGGTGATAGAACAAGAGCCTGCCTCTAATAAATAAACGATATATAAATTTAGAGGTGTGGTTTCACAGGAGACTCCAGAAACACAAAAAATTTCAACTCCTCTCCCCCATCTTTCTCTCAAAAAACAGCTTTATTGAAATATAATTCACATAAAATGAAATTCACCTTGAAAGAATACAATCCAGTGGTTTCTAGAATAGTCACAGAGTTACACAACCATCACTGCTGTCTAATGTTAGAACATTTTCATCATCCCCCAAAGAAATCCCATATCCATCAGTAGTCACTCCTCATATACCCCTGCAAATCACTAATTTACTTTCTAACTGTGAATCTGCCTATTCTAAACTTTTATAGAAATGAAATCATATAATATGTGGCCTTTTGTGACTGGCTTCTTTCACCGAGCATAATATTTTCAAGGTGTGTCCGTTTTGTAACATGTGTTAGTATTTCACTCATTTTATTAGTTTATTTATTCATTTTATTCATGGATGAATAATAGTCCATTGTGTGGATATGCCAAGTTTTATTTATTCATCAGTTGAGTTGATGTGAATGGACGTTTGGGTTTTGCCCACTTTTTGGCTATTCGGAATACTGCTGTTGTGAACATTTGTGTATATGTTTCTGTGTGGCTGTATATTTTCAGTTCTCTTAGGTACAGACCTAGGAGTGGAATTGCTGGGTCATGTGGTAACCCTATATTTAACACTTGGAAGAACTACCAGACTGTTTTCCAAAGTGGCTGCACCACTTCCCAGTCCCATCTCCAAAAACCTTACGGTTTATGTTGGCCAAAATGGGTTTGCAGATGCTGACAATTAATTGAAGCTTCCAGCCTAATATGGTCCAAAGTCTCAGAGGAACACTCAGTTTGAATTATGGGATTGGATTTAACATTGCCCAAAAAGGCCTTCTAAAGTCTAGGGTGCTGCACCCTAAATATCCTATAATTTAATTCAAAATATAGTACAGCCTTGGATCTGGGTTCCCGAGTGAGCCGTGGTCTAGCACAGGAAAAGCAGTTTAGAATAGTGCTTATCTTGCTCTGAGTTCCCCTAGAAGGAGATCCTGAAATAAGGATTTGAGCACAAGTAATTTCCTTGGCATGTCATCTGAAGAAACATTGGTCCAGGAGGAAGGGAAGTGAGACAAAGAAGGGAAAGAAGCCAACACAGGGCGTGTTATCAGGCAGGTTACCACTGTGGGCATCTGGAGCCCAATTCACTTGGGGAACTGGGATCCAGTGTAGAACATGTCTTGGAGGGATCCCAATTTAGAGACAAGGAAGCTGGGGCATCTATCCACCAATTCCTGGTCTATCTATGGATGGAGGGCTGCTACTGGGGGTGTCCACTCCCTGGCACCTCTGATTTTTCCTGCACACTAGCCTATCCTGCACCCGTAGCCACAGATGGAGAGTTGAAATGTTTGCCTTAAGTAGCCTTCCATGTATGGAGGTACTTAGTGCTGAGGGACTGCAGGCAGGGACCTAGCAGCATCAGTCAGGGGCCAATCATGGTGGTGCTTAAGTGTGGTCCACCAGTGGCCGTCTCCACCAGCATTCAAAAGGTCTGATCAAGGCTGGGCGTGGTGGCTCGTGCCTGTAGTCCCAGCACTTTTTGAGGCCGAGGCGGGTAGATTACCTAAGGTCTGGAGTTCGAGACCAGCCTGGCTAAACATGGTGAAACCCCATCTCTACAAAAAATTACTTGAGCATGTGGTGGGCACCTATAATCCCAGCTACTTGGAGGCCAAGGCAGGAGAATCGTTTGAACCCAGGAGACAGAGGTTGTGGTGAGCTGAGATCACGCCATTGCACTCCAGCCTGGGCAATAGTGAAACTCCATCTCAAAAAAAAAAAAAAAAGCTCTGATCAAAATATCATGTAAGGCCAAGCCGTGGCTCATGCCTGTTATCCAAGCACTTTGGGAGGCTGAGGCAGGATTGTTTGAGGCCAGGAATTTGAGACCAGCCTGGGCAACACAGGGTGACCCCTGTCTCTACAAAAATAAACATGTTAGCTGGTCATGATGCGTACCAGTGGTTCCAGCTACTTGGGAGGCTGAGGTGGGAGGATCCCTTGAGATCAGGAGGTCAAGGCTGGAGTAGGCCATGATATGCCCCACTGCACTCCAGCCTGGGTGACAGAGTGAGAACCAGTCTCTCAAAAAATGTCATGTTAAGTCTGTCTCTGTTGACTTAAAGGAATCAAAAGTAGGACAAATACAATCTTTTTCTAAACCCCTCCCTGAGGTAGAAAGCACAAAGCTTCTGGAACACGGGGAATAGCTGATATATATATAGATATACTTTTAAAATTGAAGTTAGAGGCGGTTCTTTAAGAAAAAAAAAGAATGGGGCAATTGAAAGGCACTTGCTGAAGTAATCAGAGTTGAGAGGCAGGAATAGAAATAGAAATTAAAATCTGCCTTGAGACAACTTCGAGGGACAAACAAGGGCCAGGAATTGTGCCAGTTCCTCACAGATCGGAACCACCGGCTCCGCACAGCCCTGAGTACGCATCTATCTTTAGGCCATGGAAGAAAGGCTGGTAGAGCAGCAGCTTCCAAACCCCACTGGAGACCAGAGCCAGCTGGGGCATGCGAGGAAAATAGCAGTCTGAGGGTCTCACCTCAGAATCCCCTAGGGTGGGGCCTGGGAAGCTGCATTTTAATAAGCACCCTGAGTCAAGTGACTATGAATCACATTTGGAGACCTTTTGGAGGAGACAGTAATACTGCAGATAAACATCTGGATGTTTTTGGAAAAAGAAGGAAAATAGGCCCCTTACTTACTGGGTTCCCTTCTTGGCCTTCCTGGCTGTCCTGCTTGGGTGTTGCTGGCACATGCTTTATGGCCAGGCCAGGCTCTTTTGTCCCTCCCTAGGCTAACATATCCAGTAGGAATGACTGCTGGGCCTGAGATTTCATTTTTGGAAAGGATGGGAATCTCAGATTTGCGTGATCCTTTTGGAAGGCGTTATCTCAAACAGCAAAGCAAGCAAACCCTCACAGCCGGTCTAGGCAGGTAAGAGGGTACAAGCAGAGTTGCTGTAACTTGAGTCTCTCTAAACCCATGAAAGGATATTCAATCTTCCTCTCACTCCCATCAGACTGTTTTTTTTTTTTTTTTTCCCCTTTTGGGATGGAGTCTTGCTCTGTTCCCCAGGCTGGAGGGCAGTGGCATGATCTCTGCTCACTGCAACTTCTCCCTCCTGGGTTCAAGCGATTCTCCTGCCTCAGCCTCCTGGGTAGCTGGGACTACACATGCCAAGCTAATTTTTTGTATTTTTAGTAGAGATGGGGTTTCACCATGTTGGCCAGGATGGTCTCGATCTCTTGCCCTTGTGATCTACTTGCCTTGGCCTCCCAAAGTGCTGGAATTACAGGCGTGAGCCACCACGCCCAGCCTGATGACAGGTGTTCTTATAAACAGGGGAAATTTGGAGACAGACACAGCTAGGGAGGAGGCCAAGAGAACAGGAAAATGTCCACCTCGAAGCCAGCGAAGGAGGCCTGGAACAGTTCCTTCCCTGCTGGCCCTCAGAAGGAACCAATCCTGCCTGAACCTTGGTTTTGTACTTCTAGCTTCCAGAACTGTGCGTTGGTGAATTTCTAGAGCTTAAGTCACCCAGTCCATGGTACTTTGTTGCAGCAACCCCAGCAAAGTAAAGACAGCGAGCTTCCTCTCCAGTGTGGCCGACTTCTCAAATTTCTCTCCATCCGTTCTTTTCTGTCTTCCCAGCCTTTACTGTATTCTAAACCATCAACACCTCGCCAGCTCCTACCCTAGCCCTGCCTTTGCCTTTCTGCTTTTACTCTGTTCCTCCCACCGTTTATCTCTGTCCAGCCACCAGCACCATGTTTTACAAACACACACCTCATCGTGGCCCTCCCATGCTAACAACACTTCTGTGGCTCCCTCCTGTTCCGGGGACAAAGATGCAAATCCTCAGTGACCAGGCCCTGTGTGGCTGAGCCTTGTCCATCCTTCAGCTTTCTTTCTAGTTGCTCTCACACCGTTCTTCTTTCAGTTCCAAAGGAGCCTCTCTTCCTTTTCCAGAATCTCTGCCAGGAGCCTGTCCCTTTCCCCTCTGTGTTAGGTGGTTCTTGGGTTGCTACAAATAAATACCTGAGGCTGGGTAATTTATAAAGAAAAGAGGTTTAGTTGGCTCATGGTTTTGCAGGCTGTAGATGGTGCTGGCATCTGCTCAGCTTCTGGGGTGGCCTCAGAGAGCGTTTACTCATGGCAGAAGGTGAGGCAGGAGCAGGCACGTTATAGGGTGAAAGTAGGAGCAAGAGAGTGTGTGTGTGACAGCGGGGGGGCGGGTACCATACTCTTTTAAACAACCAGATCTCAGATCTCATGACAACTCACCATCCAGAGGACAGCACCAAGCCCCGTGACCCAAACACCTCCCACCAGGCCCCACCTCCGACACTGGGGTTTACATGTCAACATTTGATTTGGATGGGACATCCAAACCCTATCCGCCATCCCTTCTCCTAGGTGAGCCCCCGTTCAGGAAGCCTCAGTTAATGCAGTTCCTGGGGGGTGATCAGGCTGGATGTTTTTCTGTCCTGAGCTCACACCCTTGTGCTACTCTGTTCTGTTTGTTCAGTTATGCAACCCAAGACCTGGAACAGCGGCTGGCCCAGAGTAGGTGCTCAGTAAATATTTGTTGCATAAACAAATGACGAATATGTTCTGACAAAAAATAATAAAATATTATTTTATTAATATTTAATAAATATTAAATTATTTAACTCCCCAAAAAACAAATGAATAAGAAGAGCATTGGGGCCGGGTGCGGTGGCTCACAGCTGTAATCCCAGCACTTTGGGAAGCTGAGGTGGGAGGATCACCTGAGGTCAGGGTTTCAAGACCAGCCTGACCAATGTGGAGAAACCCCACCTCTACTAAAAATAAAAATACAAAAAATTAGCTACTCAGAAGGCTGAGGCAGGAGAATTGCTTGAACCTGGGAGGTGGAGGTTGTGGTGAGCTGAGATCGCGCCACTGCACTCCAGAGTGGTGACAGAGCAAGACTGTCTCAAAAAAAAAAAAAAAAAGAAAGAAAAGAAAGAAAATTAGAACATATTCCTTCCTGCAGGCAGGTCCTCCCACAGGCAGGCCATGTTATTCAGAGACCCCAGGGCTCTCCCTTCTGAGGGTCTTTCAGGAGGACTCTCTTTTCTGAACCTCTCTGTGGCCCAGCTTCCTGCTTTTCGGAAAACTTCAGCACGTTGTCAGGCTGTTTGGGTTTGGATCGCAAAGCAGTCAAATATGTTTTCAAGGGAGAGGAGGGAGAAAAAAAACTTCCACCCCACCCCACCAGAGCCTTCTTGGGAAACATCCACAGGCATGGCTCGGTCTCCAGATTGGAGCTGGAGCTGAGAAGCAGCCGGATGACGGATGCTGGCGAGAAACCACCGGTTCTCGGGGCCCCGCCTGCTGAAGTTCCTCCAGCAAAGATTCCTTGGCATTGTGGACTATCTGTCTGCTTCTCTGGCCATCCGCAGCGTCTTCTCGCTCCCTCTCCCGGGTAACAAGACTTGATTCAGGTATCTTTGAATTAGGGACTCCTCAAGCACAACATCAATAAAAATAGGAAGGAGAGTGTAAATGAGAAAATCAAAGATTTACTATATTAAAAGTTTGCTGTGGTATAGCAGAAATGTGATGGGATAATTTCTTGAGATTACTTTGTGCTCTGTTGATGCTGCTATGCTAGAATCGGAAAGACTGAGCACAACTGGTTTTGGTTCTTGGTGTTTTTTTTTTTGTCTGCCCTCTGCCCAAGGATGTCTCCTCTTGCCTCCAGTGGGGGTAGAGAACTGCACTCTAGGTCTTAAGTGAGCATGCAGTGAAGGAACAAATGGTCCTTTTGCCCTTGTTCCCAGGCTCCATTGGCTCTTTGCTGTAGGCTCACAGTCATCTCCCCTCTTTGTGCCTCAGTTTCTTCATCTGTAAAATGGGCACAGTAATATTCTCATGGGGCTATTGTGAGGATTAGGTAAGTTAATGTAGGTAAAGCATCTGGGCACGGTGGCTCACGCCTGTAATCCCAGCACTTTGGGAGGCCAAGGCTGGTGATCATGAGGTCAAGAGATCAAGACCATCCTGGCCAACATGGTGAAACCCCGTCTCTACTAAAAAATACAAAAATTAGCTTGGTGTGGTGGTGTGCACCTGTATTCCCAGCTACTCGGGAGGCTGAGGCAGGAGAATTGCTTCAACCCGGGAGGTGGAGGTTACCGTGAGCCAAGATCACGCCACTGCACTCCAGCCTGGTGCCTGGCGACAGAGCAAGACTCTGTCTCTAAAAAAAATATATACATATATATATATAAAACACTCAAAACAGTATCTGGCACATAGTAAGTGCTCAATAAATGTTGGGTATTATTATCTTCCTTCCTTCCCTCCCTCCCCTCCTTCCCTCTCTCCCTCCCTTTCTTATTTCCTTCCTTCTCTTTTTCTCTTTCTTTCTTCCTCAAGATGGGGGTGTACTTTATGTTGCGCAGGCTACTCTCAGATGGCTCCAGGGATCTCCTGCCTCCCAAAGTGCTGGGATTATAGACATGAGCCACTGTGCTCGGCGACGAGGAGAAATATTAAGGATATGTATCAGTTATCCAGAGAAACAGAATCAGTAAATCTGTGTGTGCGTGTACATATAGAATCAGTAGATATACTATGTGTGCGTATGTGTGTGTATATGAATAAATTTATTTCAAGGAATTGACACACATGATTGTGGGGCCTGGCAAGTCTGAAATCTGTAGGGCAAGCTGGAAGACTGGAAACTCTTGGGCAGAAGCTGATGTTGCAGTCTTGAGGCAGAGTTTCTTTTTCGCTAGGAAACTTCAATTTTGCTCTTAAGACCTTTCAATTGATTGGCTGAAATCCACTCGCCGTATGTAGGATAATCTCTTTTCTTTAAAGCCAACTGACTGTAGATGTTAACCACCTGCACAGAATATCTCCCCAGCAACCCTTAGATAAGTGTGTGAGTGACTAAGTAGGTACTAGAGCCTCACCATGTTGACATATAAAGCTGGCTCTCAGGATTCTAATCTGGTTAACTTGTCCCTGTGCAAATAGCCTGCACTGACTGCTGGGCCTGATCCCCCTGGCGAAGCTTCCTTCCTCTTCTCTCACCCCAGCTTCTCCTCCTCCCATTTTCTTTCTTTCTTTCTTTCTTCTTTTTTTTTTTTTTTTGAAACAGAGTCTCACTCTGTTGCCCAGGCTGGAGTGCAGGTGACGTGATCTTGGCTTACTGCAACCTCCGCCTCCTGGGTTCAAGTGATTCTTGTGCCTCAGCCTCTGAATAGCTGGGATTATAGGGATGCACCACACCACACCCAGCTATCTTTGTATTTTAGTAGAGACAGGGTTTCACCATATTGGCCAGGTTGGTCTTGAACTCCCAACCACAGGTGATCACCTGCCTCAGCCTCCCAAAGTGCTGGGATTACAGGAGTGAGTTACCATGCCCAGCCTCCTCCTCCCTTTTCGATGCTGCGTCTTCTCTTAAGGCCATGTGCCTCCCCTGAAGTCCTGACCTCTGATGTGACTCTTCTCTTTCCTCCTATTTCTCCTGTCTTTTGGGTTCTTGGGGTGACAGAGGGGAAAAAGCCCAAAGAAAGGGCCTGGACTCACAAAGGCAGCTTGCTTCTCCGTTCAGGGTTGACCCTGGCTTTTAAAGGAAGAGAAAGATCGAACATCACTCACTGCCAAGGTGACCCACCCAGCTTTCAGGTACTCATGCAGGTGAAACCCTGTCTGTCTCCTTCCCAGTCTTTAATTACATGAACAGGCTGCCTTTCCTTGTCCCTGGCTCCACCCATTTTTTCTTGCTTTGATCCCAATAGATGGGGGAGAGACCTTCCTATTCCCATGGCTGGTGACTGTCTTCCAGCCAGGAGTTTTGGTTGGAAGACGAGGTGGTGGCACACATGCATTTCTCAATCAGTTACAAAGTGTGTCTTCCACCCACACCCTCTTCCCCTGCCTCGGGCTCATGACTCTTCTGCTATAAATTCCTTATTACACACAACTTTGTCACAGTCTCCCTCTGGTTGTAAAATGTTATTTAAAACAGTGTTTGCTGTGAAATATTTACAGATCAAATTGCATCCTGTCTGGAATTTGCTTCAAAACCTCCGCCTCCCAGGTTCAAGCAGTTCTCCTGCCTCGGCTTCCCAAGTAGCTGGGATCACAGGCATGCACCACCACGCCTGGCTAATTTTTGTATACTTAGTAGAGAAGGGGTTTCACCATGTTGGCCAGGCTGCTCTCAAACTCAACCTCGTGATCCACCCACCTTGGCCTCCCAAAGTGCTGGGATTACAGGCGTGAGCCACCGTACCTGGTGCTTGATTAATATCAATTTATGGCAGATCTAGTTTCAACTATGGCCCACCCACTTACCTCTCCTGCATTATTTTGCTTGAACCTGGGAGGCAGAGGTTGCAGTGAGTCAAGATTGCACCACTGCACTCCAGCCTGGGCAACAGAGTAAGACTCCATCTTGAAAAGAATTAAAAAATAAAAAATAAGATATTAATAAAAATAATATTAATGTTATAATTGTTGAAGCTGGATGGTGAACATATGGGGGATCAATACACTATTCTGTGTACTATTAAATATGTTAAAAAATTTCCATAGTGAAAAATTTACAGAGGAAAAAACACTTTGAAGTCCTTAAGTAAGGTTTCCAATAGAGTTCCTAAAAAATATACTCAATATTCTACAGACGTTTGATTAAATATATGATTTAATGTATTCTTAATTCTTTTTTTCCCTCCCTCACGCCCCCTCTATTCTTAATCCTTCAAGACCTGAGACAGGTTGTTGTATAATAGTATAGAGTCAAGACTGGCAAACTCTGTGCAGGCCAGATAGTAAATATTTTTAGCTTTTTGGGCCATATAGTCTTTCCTGATTGGAGCGCAGAAGCAACCATTGGCAATGTGCAAATGAATGTGCGTGGCTATGTTCCAATAAAACTTTACGAGCCCTGAAATTTGAATTTCATGTTATTTTCACATGTCATATTATGAGATAGAATTCTTTATTTAAAAAGAGACATTAAAAATATAAAAAGGCACTCTTAGTTTTCGGGAGTTAGAAAAACAAGTGGCAGGCTGGGTTTGGCTTGTGTGTCGTGGTTTGCTGAGCCCTGTCATGGATGGGAGTTTAACAGACTGGAGATGGTCAGCGAGTTACTTTGGCCTTCCAGAATTGATTTGTTTCTCTGAAGAACCTGGAAAATAAAACTTTGCCTATTATCTCTGTGCATTTAAAAAAAAAAGCAAAATAAAACAAAAACTCAAGCCAACTACAGCATATGTTGATTGAAAAAGAATAAAATAATTGGCCGGGCGCGGTGGCTCACATCTGTAGTCCCAGCACTTTGGGAGGCCAAGGCAGGTGGATCACGAGGTCAAGAGATCGAGACCATGCTGGTCAACATGGTGAAACCCTGTCTCTACTAAAAATGCAAAAAATTAGCTGGGCATGGTGGTGCGTGCCTGTAATCCCAGCTACTCAGGAGGCTGAGGCAGGAGAATTGCCTGAACTCAGGAGGCGGAGGTTACGGTGAGCCGAGATAGCGCCATTGCACTCCAGCCTGGGTAACAAGAGTGAAACTCCATCTCAAAAAAAATAATAAAAATTAAGATGTGAAGTAAAGTGTGAAAGACACCTTTCCTCGTTGCACATGCCCTATCCCACTACCCAGAGGTAACAATCTGGGTCCCAGTCCTCCAGGGACCTCAAAACACACTTCTTCACCTTCTTTTTCTCTCCCAGAAGACCAGGTATACATCAGTGCAACTGCGAGCACCAAGAAGAAAACAAGGTATGCTGAACTCTTCCTCCAGTGTCAAGAATTAGACACTTTATATTTTGAGAATTGGTCCACCCACTGGCAGGCGAGCTATTGGTCCTATCTGATACTCCAAGTGAGAAGGGATGGTTCTGCGTCCGAGCTGATGTGTGTCAGTGTTGCTCTAAAAATAGGTGACTCATGAGACCTGTTAGCAGGGTCTCAATAGGGAGCCCAGACCTTAGGCAAGGCTTTTCCCTTGCCTCAACTTCCCTAGTCTCTCTGGCCCTGTTTGGATCCCCAGTCATGGGCAGCTAAGTTTTCTGGTTGAGTTGTGAGCCCGATGTCTCTACATTTTTGCTTTTTATCTCTTTCTCTTTGCATTAAAAAAAAAAATTTCTTAGAGTGGACACTAGTTTGACTCTCAGCTTCTTTCCTATTTTTTCCCGTAGGGAATCAAACCAGGCTATTTTTGTTCAGAAGATGGTAAAATACATTGAAGGCAGAGAGAAAAAAACACGAGAGAGAATGCGCCCACTGCTTCCGCTGGGATCCTCACCGCCTGTTCTTGAGCTTTCCATGGGAAGCACTTAGCTACTCAGAACAAAGCCTAAGCGGTGTGTGTGCTGTATTTTTCTTTTAGAACCAAGGAGGAGCCTCAGGGATTAGCTGGTCCAAACCACTCACCTCATAGATGGGGAAACAGGCTCAGAGAGGTAGAAGGTGGGAAGTGGGGGAGGAGTGGCTGCAGGATGTGTGATGGCCAAGAGGCGAGGGTGGCAAGTCAAGATGGTCCTTGAATGCCCAGCTTGAGACTTGGCCTCCTCTGGGGGTGGTGAAAGGCTCCTGGGAGGTTCAGGCAGGGCAGAGGCAGTTCAGATATGCTTCGGAGGGATCATATTGTTCTGTAGATGAAGGACTGTGGGGTGTGAGGCTGGAGCTGGGCAGCCTGGGTGAAGGTGAGGGCTTTTGCCCAAATGGGGAGATGCACACCTTCGAGGGTGGGCATGAAGGAATCCTGGAGAGGGAAAGACTGAAAATAGGAGACTATCATCCAGACACAGTAAGATCTTGGAGGTGAGGACTTGGGGCCAGGTGAGGGAGGAGGAGAGGATGGAGGGGGCAGCGGGTGACCTGGACAGCTGGGGAATCCAGAGTGCAGGGTTGTACCCAGCCACAACTCTTCATAGTGGTTTCAGGAACCCCTGACCCTAGAGGACATTGGCCACTGACGGGACAAGCCAGATGGATAACCCCACCGTCCTCTGCACACCATGCCCTCTTGGCTCTTGTCAGGAAGTGGCATCCAGGTACTGCCAGCTACTGTTTAATGATGATGGTTTATGTGAGGAAGTAGAAAAGTTTATGACCACAGTGAAAAACTGCCCATGGGCGTCTGGACATCCCCGATTTGTGTCCCCGCTTTTACTTCCTGGGCCATGTTCCTTCATTGTATCAAGCAGCACTCTACCCATATTTTGTTCAGATCCTTTCCGATTTCTTACAATTGGTTTCTTGGCCGTTAAGCTGGACAGAAGCAGGAATACTTTAATGTGCTTATTTTTATCTCATTGGTTACATAAGTTCCCTTGTAAGTGAGTTCTATGGTCCCTGGAAGTGTCAGTGCAGAAGATTACATTGACTTATCAATTTTTTTAGTCCTTCTTTAAGGTCAGCCTTTAAGCAAATTGCATTTTGTTATCACTACTGAGCCAAGGGCCCTTTCACCATTCACCTCATTCTTGAGGATGGAGACCTTAGAATCATAGAGTTACAGTATTGGAGTCAATTTGCGAGAAGGAGTGGAGGCAGCTGGGGGAGAGCCTTCTGGGCTGAGTGGGAGCATGGGCGAAGGCATGGAGGTTCCCTACAGCCTGGCCCCTTTGGAGAGCTGGATCCTTTAGCCAAGGGGCTGAGACATAGTAGGGTGAGGGTGATGGGTGTCAGTCACAGGATAAGTACAGAGATGGGATGCTTAGGCTTCGGCCAAGGATGATCATTTTGGCTACACAGTGGAGGGTGCATGGAGAGAGGAGGGCAGGAAGGCGGAGGTCCATTTGAGAGACCAGTCTCTGCACTCCCCAAGAGAGCTTCGTAAGACCGGCTTCATAATTTAAGAGCCCAGCGTAAACTGAAAATGTGGAACATCTTGTTAAAAAATTAAATATAATGAAATAGGACTCAGCCACATCAGGGAATGAAGTACTGATGCATGCCACAATGTGGATGAGTGTCCAAAACGTTATGCTCAGTGAAGGAAGCCACAGCACAGGCCACATGTTATATGAGTCCATTTATGTGAAATATCCAGAATAGGTAAACCTATAGAGACAGAAAGCAGGTTATTGCTTGTCTGGGGATGGGAGTGAAGGCTATGCTTGCCTCATGGGTACAGGGTTTCCTTCTGGGGTGATAAAAAGGTTTTGGAACTAAATAGGGGTGGTGGATCCTGCATCCTGCAGTCTATCAGAGTCACAGCAGGAATTCCACAGTTTATTCTTCAGTTGCTCCAACCTGCAGCGATGTCAGTGATGACACTTTCCAGGCTCACCTGGATGAGAGTGACTGCTTGAGCTTCCAGAATGCAGTCCATTGCCAGCTCCATTAGAAGGGTCACCCTAGCCTTGGCAACAGAGTGAGACTGTCTGTACAAACAGTAAAAAAAAAATTAGCCAAGCATGGTGGCATAGGTCTCGAGTAGTCCTAGCTACTTGGGAGGTTAGGTGGGAAAACAGCTTGAGCCCAGGAGTTCAAGGTTGCAGTGAGCTGTGATGGTGCCACTGCACTCCAGCCTGAGTGACACAGCAAGACCCTGTTTGTTAAAAAGACAACAATATTACCCCTCAGAGGGCTCCTACTGCTCAGACCACCAGGAGACACCACCCCCTGCACCCTCCCCGCCCCTGCACACCTGGACAGTTCCTCACCAGCACCCTGTATGAAGCTTGGGGGCTGGGGCAGTCCACTTGAATCAGAATACCTTGACCTTAGGGAAATCTTTTTTTTTTTTTGAAATGGAGTCTAGCTCTGTTGCCCAGGCTGGAGCGCAGTGGTGAGATCTAGGCTCACTGCAACTTCCACCTCCCCGGATTAAGTGATTCTCCTTCCTTAGCTTTTTGAGTAGCTGGGATTACAGGTGCCCGCCATCATGCCCGGCTAATTTTTATATTTTTAGTAGAGACGGGGTTTCACTGTGTTGGTCAGGCTGCTCTTGAACTCCTGACCTCGTGATCTGCCTGCCTTGGCCTCCAAAGTGCTGGGATTACAAGCGTGAGCCATCCCTCTGGCTGACCCTAGGGAACTCTTAATGCTTGAAACAAGTAGAGGAGACCCCAGCAAGCTGGAGACTGCACTTTAGCCTGGGCAACAGAGCTAGACTCCATTTCAAAAAAAGACAAGATTTCCCTAAGGTCAAGGTATTCTGATTCAAGTGGGCTGCCCCCAGCCTCCAAGCTTCATACAGGGTGCTGGCAAGAAATTGTCCAGGTGTGCAGGGGCAGGGAGGGTGCAGGGGGTGGTGTCTCCTGGTGGTCTGAGCAATAGGAGCCCTCTGAGAGGTAATATTATTTTTTTTTTTAAACAAACAGGGTCTTGCTGTGTCACCCAGGCTGGAGTGCAGTGGCGCCATCATAGCTCACTGCAACCTTGAACTCCTGGGCTCAAGCTGTTTTCCCACCCAGCCTCCCAAGTAGCTGGCTACAGCCTATTCTCCTGGTTATCATCGGCCACTGCTCCCAGCACACCTCCTGGAGTGATCTCTAAGAATGTGCCCGGAGCACTCTGTGCTGAGGCTGCAGCTGGGATTTGCTCTGACTGCTCTGTGAGCAGGCCACCAAGTGAGGCTTCATGAAGCCAGACTGCAAACCCACGTTCACCCTCATCGGGTGCACGTTACTGTGCATATCTTTGGGCTTACCTGGAACCCAGTTTCCTCTTTTCCCAAGGAGCAATGACACAAATAACACAGTAGGCTAGGAGCAAATAAGGTGGAAAAGGAGAGATGGGAACATCTGCTGGATTGTCTGTGCCAGGTGCGTTACCAGTGGTTTATTATCTACGTTAATTCTTACATCAGCCCTGTGAGGGGAGTGAATGCCCCCATTTGCAGCCGATTGGGATTCAGAGAGGTTAATTAACTGGCCCAAGCTTGCACAGCTAGGACTCTGCTGATTGGGAGTTGAATCCTGGTTTTATGATTTCAGAGTGCCTGTCTCTTTGTATCAGTTTTCTATTGCTGCTCTAATAAATTATCACAAGTGTAGTGGCTTAAAAAACATAAATGTATTTAATTTATTTTGCAGTCCTAGAGAAGAGAAGTCCCATGTTGGTCTCACTGGGTCAAGATCAGAGTGTTGACATGGTGCATCTTTTCCGGAAGCTCTAGAGGGGAATCCATCTTGTTGCCCTGTCTGGCTTCTAGAGGCTTCCTACATTCCTTGACTTCTGGCCAACTTCTTCTGCTGTGCCTCTCTGGTTCTCTGACAACAGTCAGTAAAGGCATCTCATCTTATGAGGACTCACATGATTAGACTGGATGAACCAAATAACCCAGGATAATGTCACCCATCTAAGAGTCCTTCACCTTAGTCATTTCTACAAAGTCCCTTTTGCCTTGTAAGGTACCGTATTCTCAGGTGCTGGGGATTAGGAGTGAACATGGATGTGTGTGTGTGTGTTAGAGGGAGAGGGGACATTCCTCTGACTACCATGCCCTTTTAGAATGATGGATTCCTGTCTTAACAGATGCAGAGCCATATTCTTCCAAAAGCCTTGGTTTCCTCTCATGGTTCGGAAGTTCTCTCACTTTTTAGATGAGCTATGTTTTTGCGTGTGTGTGTGTGTGTGTGTGTGTGTGTGTGTGTGTGTGAAGATCTGTTAATTTATAGTAGTAACTTGGACATTTGGGATGAATGTCATGAATTCTGTGCCAAAAATTATGTGTCATCAGGCACTCTCCTTGCATTTTAGCTAGTCTGCAAAGAGATTGCTAAGTGTTAGGAGACGAGAGGACCACAAGGGCAGGTTTTAAGCACAATTATTTCATCCAGCCCTCTGATTTGGAGTGTCATAGGATTTGAGAAGTGCATGAAAACTTCTCCTCGAAGCCCCCCGATGATCTTTCAGCCAGACGGAAATACTGTGAGTGAAGGGAGAGTACTACTTATTACAGGAGTTTACTCCAAGGTCAACTATTTCACTGCTTGGAACACTTTGATCTTTCTGCAGTGGAAACATGCCTGTCTTCGGTGTTTACCCACAGGTCCTGGTCCTGTCCTCTGGGGCACATTGGTTACCTTTCTGCAGGGAGGTGAAAACAGAGATCCTTAATCCATATGTCTCTTTCTCTTCAAGCTAAGTGTCCCCTGTGACTTTGAAGGCCTTTTCACAGCCTGTTCATCTTCCTTAGGCACAATGAATTTATTCTCATATCTGTTAAAATGTGGTGACCAAGCATCTTTCCCCAATTCAGTGCCGTTTCCTCTTCCTTCTACCTGCTCTCTGTCTCAGGGCACTGCCTCTCTCCTCCATGAGACCTTCTCGCACAGAAGGCCTCCTTCTGAATTCCTTACTCCCATAACAGGGCTTGTTGGGTCTTCCAGGAAAATAAAGCCCAGTGCTAGGGGCATTCTGAGCTTGCTGACCCTCTCCAAAGAGGAATGAGTGGGGTCTGTCGTGAGCTGAATTGTGTCACTCCAACCTCCTCAACTTCATATGTTGAAGTCCCAACTCCCAGTACTTCAGAATGTGGCTATATTTAGAGATAGGACTTTGAAAGGTGTAATGAAGGCAAACTGAGGCCATAGGGGTAGACTCTAATCCAATATGAGTGGTGTCCATCTAGAGAAGATGAGGACACAGACATGTATGTGCACCCTGTGAAGACGCAGGGAGAAGATGGCCATTTGCAGGCCAACTAGAGAGGGCTCAACAAAACCAACCTTGCCAACATTTTGATCCTACACTTCTAGCTTCGAAAATCATGGGAAAATAGTCCGGGTGCAGTGGCTTATGCCTGTAATCCCAGCACTTTGGGAAGCCAAGGCAGGCGGATCATTTGAGGTCAGGAGTTTGAGACCAGCCTGGCCAACATGGCAAAATCCTATTTCTACTAAAATACAAATATTAAACAGGCATGGTGGTGTGTGCCTGTATTTCCAGCTACTTGGGGGGCTAAGGCAGGAGAACTGCTTGAACCCAGGAGGCAGAGTTTGCAGTGAGCCGAGATCATGCCATTGCACTCCAGCCTGGGTGAATGAGACTCCATCTCAAAATAAAATAAAAAATTAATAAATTCAAAAGAAAATGGATTTTTGTTGTTGAAACTATGTGGTCTTGGGCAGCCCCTGCAAACTCATACTGGGTTTTCATCATCAGAACTGCCCCAGTTGGCCTCTCCCCCTTTCCGGAGGTGATATACCCTACTAGCCATAAAGAAGGAAGATGACTTCAGGAAGAAACCCCCAAATATGATGACGTTCCCAGTAGGCCACCACTGGATAATTCAGGGCAGAGCTTTGGCAGCATCTCTGCTTCTCCAGAGAGTCAGATTCTAATTTTCTGTCTTTTGTTTGTTTGTTTTCTTTGAGACAGAGTTTTGCCCTTGTTGCGCAGGCTGGAGTACAATAGTGTGATCTCAGCTCACCGTGACCTCTGCCTCCCAGGTTCAAGCAGTTCTGCCTCAGTGTCCTCCTGAGTAGCTGAGATTACAGGAATGTGCCATCACACCCAGCTAATTTTGTATTTTTAGTAGAGATGGGGTTTCTCCATGTTGGTCAGGCTGGTTTTGAACTCCTGACCTCTGGTGATCCCCGCCCAAAGTGCTGGGATTACAGGCGTGTGCCACTGTGCCTGGCCCCAGATCCTAATTTTCTTTTCTGGTTTATGGATTCCCTCTGGACCATGGGGGCCATTCATTGTCCCTGAGTGCCTGAAGTGGCAGCCCTGACTCACTTCCTTATTTCTAATGGAGAAAAATTGGATTTAATACGGCTGGAAGGTGGGACACTCTGGTAAACAACGTGGCTTTAGCCACACTCTAGGAAGGCTTCTAGCTGCACCTGGGCCAGCTGGTGTTTCCCAGATGGTGCTCAGTATCAGCACTGGACAGCAAGCAGCTTGAGGAGTTGCATGAGGTCTGGCCTCCAGAACGCAGCTGCAATGAGGCAGCCAAGGTGGGTTTTAGAGCATGGCACCTGGAAGTTTGTACGCGAGCCAAGTGGCCACCTATCCCCACATGCCTTCATGGGGATCATTTCTGTGAGGTGCAGGGTTTTGAAGATCGTGATGAGCTGGATGCCTAAGCTATGGTAAAAGCAAGATGTAGTTCATTCCTTTCTGTGGATTCAGCCCAGATGGCATTTCAAGCCAGGAGTTGATTCTAGAAGTTGAGAAAGGCCAGTCCAGAAAGAAATGCAGCCCTCTAATTGGGTGAGCATGTCACTGGGAGCACCCAGACAGAAGGGCAGGAGGCAGGGGTCTCCAGGGGAGGGCCCCAGGTGGATGAACCCTTATTATGGGCAGCTGGCTTTCTCCTGTGTTCTGTGTTGTAGGCCAAAACCAGTCGTCTTGGTTACAGAGCCCGTTTTCTTATAAGAGCAAAGGGTAGATGTATTAATGTATGTCTGTTTCGAATGTAGGAGAAAGGAGCAAAATGAGGGATTTAAGCAGTGGGTGGTGGAGATTTTTGACCCAGCTGAGGCAGGGTGATTTATAGGAAGGAGGGAGGCTGGGGAATGTGTAAGTAACAGTGTTTCCACCCCTTTCCCCTCTCAGACTGAATCACGGCTCTGAGCCCACTGGGGCCAGCAGTGAGCACTTATGTGTTGGGTTCTGAGATTCTGTAATCTCTGGGATGAGATCCTGTACATGTTGAGATTACCTGAACTGATGATGTTGACGATGAAGCTTGTGGCTGCTGATGTTGTAATCCTTAGGGATCATTCTGTGGTGTGGTGTGAGGCCAAAAATTAAGGCCTAATATTATATGCTGTCTTGACATTTGGTGAAACTGGGAGGGCCTCAAATAGCCTAAGTGTAAGTTTCTCTCCGAACTCTGCTCCCACGCATAAGGTCTGCAACCAAGCAGCCCTTCTCATCGTGCGGGCCGCATACAGTTCCTGCTTATCCCTGAGTAGCAGGTTTCAGTTCCGTGCCAGCCCGTGGAGTTACTCAAACAAGCCTATTACACCCTCCCGTGAGAACCAGGTTTTGCCCCATCCTCTTGTTGCTGCAAAGCCCGCCTCCCACAGATCCTGACTTTTCCCTCTGCTCCTGAGTGCAATCCCTGTGTGGCCCTCTGTGGTTATGATACACTCCTTAACCCTGGCTGTGAGCATATGTGATCCATACACAGCTGTGGAGCGTATCTGTCCACTGTGGGATGCTGTGCACTTGGCTATCTGCATAACCCTAGGGTGGGAATCCCTCCCTCACCATTGAGGTGGAGAGGAGGCGATTAAAACAGATACTCTTCCTAGCTCTGCCTGACAGCTGTCATTTTAGGCTCTCTGGAGAGTGGAACTGCTGTTCTCAGTTTAATTCAATTAAGCCTTTTGAGTTGCTCAGACCAAGTTTCCATTGGGCTGGGCAGGAGAGCACCACTCAGGGTCAAGCCTGGGTTTCTTCATGCTCTTACCTCTTGCCCCTTCTTTGATCCAGGGTAGCAGGTATAGTGTGTCATGCATGGGCCCTGCTGCACCCAGAAGACCTCTTTTCCTCTCCTTGGAGGCACTGATGAAATAAGATCTCTGATGACTGTCTTGGTTTACCAGCATTCCCATGGTTCAGATGCTTCCTTTCTAGATGAATGAGTGAATGAATGATTCTGTGTAATACGGAAGGCCAGGTGTGGTGGCTTATGCCTGTAATCCCAGCACTTTGGGAGGCTGAGATCAGTTTGGGAACACTTGAGGCCAGGAGTGTAAGACCAGCCTGGCCAACATGGCAAAATCCCATCTCTACTTAAAAAAAAAAAAAAAAATTAACCAGGTACAGTGGCTAATCTGTAATCCAAGCTACTCAGGAGGCTGAGGCACAAGAATCGCTTGAACCCACAAGGTGGAGGTCGCAGTGAGCTGCAGTTGCACCTCTGCACTCCAGCCTGGGTGACAGAGCAAGACTTGGTCTCAAAAAAAAAAAAAACTAGTTAAAAAATAAGTCCGTATCATAAGGAAGTTTGGCTTGATGTTCCCTAGGGGTGTATATTAGGGTAAGAGGCACAGCTGCTGTAACAAAAGACCCTCAAATACCATGGCTTAAGGAACAAAGAAGTCGACTGTCTTCCACAAAATAGTCAGAGGTGATGTTCTGTAGCTCTGCTCCACATGGATGTGCAGGATCCCAGGCTTATAATGACTCTGCCAGGTTTATGTGGCTTCCACGGTCACCTTGATGATTGCCATCTTGTCAGTAGAAGGAGAAAAATGTGTGAACTCAGGGCATAAGGACCATACATGTCTTTGTAAACAAGTGAGACAGAAATGGCACATATTATGTCCACTCATACCCTATCCCTGACCTGCAGAGAAGCTGGGACTGCAGTTCCTGGACAAACAGCCTTGTCTCAATCGCAGCTACTGTGGAGTAAGGGGAGTTGGACTTGGGTGGACAGCTAGCAGTTTCCTTCAGTAGGATCAACTTGATGGGGATAGAGGGACATAGGACTGGGACTCAGAGGATATTAGTTCAAGTCCTGGCTTCCCCGCTTGCTACCCTTGTGTTCTCGAACAAGCTCCTCCCCTCTGAGCTGCACTGTCTCTATCTTGATTCCAGTGTCAACTGTGGGATCAAGACGATGGCCCCGAATACCTCACTGAGTTGTTTCAAGGATCAAATGACATGCCCTGTAAGCTCAGCTTTGCTGGCATGCGTAACATAGCCCAATGTCCTTGGCCTCTCTTCTGGTTTTATCATTCTGTGCCCTATGGGCAGGAGATTCTCTACCTTGATATCCTGGTTGCCTGTAAGGCTCATCTTCACAAAATTGGCTGTTTACTAAGAGCCAGCGAGTCAGCGGGGATTGGCGTGGGGGGTAACCCCAAGTGCCCAGTAACTCATCTCTGGCCGGCAGCTCCCTCTGGGGTGCCTGCCTCCACTTACAGCTTTAGGAACTAAGTTCCTTTTCTGCTGAGAAAATTGAAAGCATTCAGAAAAAAGATTTGAACATATGTAGTGGAGGGAAAAAAGGAGTCAGACAGATGAGTATTAGAGCTGGGGTTTTCAATCTTGTGTTTACCGACCTTTCTAGAGGCTGACGTATGGACGTTGGGGTGGTGACCCCTGTTGAAAGTGCAATGCAAAAGTTTGTGAGAATGGTGCACATGGCCTCAAAAAATTTCCTCCTGGGGAGAAGTTCCATGAAGTTACTGGAATCTCTAAGGAGTCCTTGGTTCAGGAGAACTAAGAAGCCTGCGAATGGATAGACCATCTTAACCAGTGCCCTGTAGAAAGGAAAATGACTAACTCATATGTGTTTAGAGAAGGTGGTCCAGAAGCTGAGAGGACAGAAACCAAATTTTATGGGAAGGACTTGTAGAGCAAAATTGGGCCATTCACTTCAGAGATGAAAGGGTGGGACATAGATATGGCCATCAGATTTCTGTCGGGCAGGGTAGCAGGGCCACAAGTGCTCTGCCCACATTGCCCTACACTCTTCATTCCTGAGCATGCAGATGGTTTCCTATGACAAGTTCTTGCAACTCTGAGGGCTTTCTCTGGCTGCAGAAGCTCACTGGTGCATGGGCCAGGTAGAAATACTAAGGATTTTATACCCCTGGGAGCAGAACTCAACCAATGATGGATACAAATGGGTGGGTAAAACCCCAGCTTCCTCACCCCTTGGGTGGGATAACTCTAAGGTATGGTCTAGGTCAGCACTGAATGATAGAAATATGTTAGCCATAAGTGTGAGTCATATATGCTTTTAAATTAAAGTAAAAGGAAATAGCAGGGCATGGTGGCTCATGCCTGTAATCCCAGCACTTTGGGAGGCTGAGGGAGGTGGATTGCTTGAGGTCAGGAGTTCGAGACCAGCCTGGCCAACATGGTGAAACTCTGTCTTTACTAAAAATACAAAAATTAGCCAGGCATGGTGGCGGGCGGCTATAATCCCAGCTACTTCAGAGGCTGAGGCACAAGAATTGCTTGAACTCAGGAGGCAGAGGTTGCAGTCAGCTGAGATCGCGCCACTGCACTCCAGCCTGGTGATAGAGTGGGACTCGGTATCAAAAAAGAAAAAAAAGTGAAATTAATTTTAACACTATGTTTAACTCAATATAGTAAAAATATTGTCATTTCATAATCATACATAATATAAAAATCATTAATGAGATATCTTACACTTTTTAAAAATACCAAGTCCTCAAAATCTGGTATGTATTTTGCACTTACTCTACATCTCAATTTGGACTAGCCACATTTCAAGTACCCAATAGCCCCATGTGGCTGGTGGCTGCTGAGTTGGCCAGCCAATTCTGTATCATCTCCCAGAGGTTTTCCAGAGGGACTGAGCTGCAGGTGCCCACAGTGGTAACCTTTTCATGAATTCCCCATGTTGGCTTCCATTGCTAACCTGTCTTAGTTCCTCCTCCTCAACAGGAGTTCCTAAAAGCACCTCCAAAATAAATGTCTACTTTTGAGATAGACAGTCATGAGAACAGAGGCGCTCCAGTGAGGAGCACTAGAACCCACAGATAAAAGTAGCAGGAGAGATATAGGGACAGCACTGCAGCTGCTAATTAATTAATTCATTCAAAAATATGTGTTGAGCTCTTGCTATGTGCCATGCACTATGTTGGCCACTGTGCAAAGGGGGAGTGGGTACAAAGATCCCCATCACAAGGGTTGTCTCAGTGGATGCAGAGTGACTGCTTGGTGGGACAGCTCCACAGGACTTCATGAATTAGACTAGGGTTTTGATCACATGCTGTTCGGCATCCTTTCCAGCCCATCAACACTGCCGTTCATGATTCATCTGAGCCTTGGGGAAGCTTCTCACGTTGTTAATTGCCTGTATCCCATGGCATGCTGCTCCCTAAAGCTGCAAATCAAGGTTTTTGTGACATTTCTTCTCTAGCAGTGACTTGTGATTAGGTTGTTGTTCCTAAAAAAGGTCCATCCCTCATCATCTTTGCAATTTCCCCTTGATTTTCTTGTTTGGCAAATTGCAGTTCTCCAGATAAAGACTGGTTTGGAGTCTACTCACTTTCCCCCTTCATTACTCAGCCGGAAAACACACCTAAAACTCCTGTTGCTGGGACTTCAGAGACCATCTGGTTCAATGCCTCTATTTCAGAGATGGGGAAACTGAGGGCTGGGAAGGGGAAATTGCTTGCCCAAATTCACATGGTCAAATAATGGTACTGCTGAGATGAAAGGAAAGTGCCTGGGGCCTCTATCTCCTGTCATTTCTATCCCCATCTCTTGGCTTCAACCTGTCCTGGCCCATGGGGCTGGCCCAGCTTAGGCCAATGTTGTGAGTATTCCCACATCACTGGCTGGGAGGTGGGACCTACTCCAGGAAGGAAATGTTTCTTCTTGTTATGGGAGAGAATGTTCTTGGTCCTGAATTGCCCTGAGGCTTTTGGAGGTGGCCACACAGTGGTTAGGGTGAGTCGGAATGTCAGCTCCTCTACTGACTCTAAGTGGGTCTCCTGGCTGCTCAAAGTATCAGTTTACACTTCTTCAAAGTGGGAATGGTGACCATAATAACCGTGTTGCCTCAGTTTGCTTTGGTGATAAAGGACAAGTAAATCCTTGTCTCAGTCCACAAGGTTGCGTCTCTGTTGAATGTGACCATCTCTCGTTGGAAGCTGTGCATTGGTCTCTGTACTGAAGCCTCTCCAACTTTCTCAGTCCTTCAAACATGCTGTGCTTTTCCTGCTACCAGGCCTTTGTCTATATTGTTTCATCTGCCAACAATACTCTGCACCACCTGCTCTCTCGCTCTCTCTTTTTTTTTGAGGTGAGGGTCTTGCTATGTTGCACAGGCTAGACTTGAACTCCTGGGCTCAAGCAATCCTCCCTTCACAGCCTCCCATATAGGTGTGCACCACCACATCTGGCTGCCTTCTTTTTAATGGCTCATCTACTTGCTCCTTGCTTTTCCTTCAGATCTTAGCTCAAGAGTGGCCTCCTCAGAGAAGTCTTCCTGGACCGCCTGGATGAGTTAAGGCTCCCTACCTCACACCTCTCTTTGGAGCATCTGTTGCGGTATTTCATGACACTCTCATTGGTGCAATTTGGTGCTTTTTGTCTCTCTCATACATAAGACAGTAAGCTCACACGGGTAGGATGACTGTTGTATTCCTGACATTAAGCACAGGACCTAGGAGATAGTAGCTGCACAATAAATATTTTCTGAGGTTTAAGTGTTGAAAGTCTTTTTGGGGCCAGGCGCGGTGGCTCAAGCCTGTAATCCCAGCACTTTGGGAGTGCTGAGGCGGGTGGATCACAATGTCAAGAGATTGAGACCATTCTGGTCAACATAGTGAAACCCCATATCTACTAAAAATACAAAAAATTAGCTGGGCATGGTGGCACGTGCCTATAATCCCAGCTACTCAGGAGGCTGAGGCAGGAGAATTGCATGAACCCAGGAGGTGGAGGTTGCGGTGAGCCGAGATCGCGCCATTGCACTCCGTCTCAAAAAAAAAAAAGTCTTTTTGAAAAATAGTTGTTCACCTCATCCTTCTAGTCACCTGCTAACAGAGGTATTACGATCACACCCATGGCAGAGATGGTGTTACTAACCAGATATTCCATGTGTTGTCTTATGTTTCTTGGTTCGTGTTTGCTCTTGCAAACAGCATGCAATTTATGTTGCATTTTCTTTCTTTCTATTATCAGCAGTAGGCAGTACCAAGTGCCTAGCTCTGGCTAATAAAATATGAGTAGGGCTCATGCATGTCACTTCTCAGATAGTTAGAATTCCAGTCTAATATAGTTCTTCCATTGCCATGTGAATATAGAAGCTTCGCATTCCAGGTGGTGCAGCTATGAGGTGGAGGAGACTCTGGCTGCCCATGTGACTGTATAGAGCACAGCCCCTCACAGGCTCTCTTTGGTAATTTATCATGAGCAATAAATCAATGCTTAGAGTATAAAGGCATTGATTTTTGACTTGTTTGTTATGTAGCATAGCACTTAGTTTATCCTGACTGATACACTCCCAAGAAAACTGAGCTCCAGAGAGGAGAAGTGGCACACTCAAAGTCACATTGAGTTATGGCCAGAGCAAGGATTCTGCTCCTATTGGTCTCATGTGGTGGTGAGGACAATGGTCACAATTCATTGAAAACTATAAACTGCTGTGTGAAAGATGAGATTTTCAAGGTGTTCTTCTAAAGAGCCTGGTCTAGGGTTTCCATGCTCCACGCTTAGTAGGATGGAGGCCAGTGGTGGAAATGAGGCTGTAGAGAGGCCACCATGGACCTGCTGGTCTGGAGGAGACTGTACTACCCTCCAAGTCTGAACTTCTTGCCTCAAAAGGACCACAGTGGCAATGGCCAGCTCTGCTGCCATTTAGAGTAAACATTGGCCCATTTCTCCTGCAATGGAACTGTCTGTCATGAATACCACAGAATCTGATTTTTTGGGGTCAGCTAGTCCACCTATCAGCCATTATGTCCCCTGGACCACATATCAGGCCAGCGGTCATTCAGGCTTTGTGGGAACACATTTTGTATTTCCAAATCAGACTGGAGTTGAGTCAGCTACCTAAACTGACCTCAGACTTCCAGCCTCTGCCTCTTCTGCTTCTCCAACTCACTCCCAGCTCCCAGAACAGAGAGACCAACCCACCAAAGGCTTCTTAAAAGAAATGAAGTATGGCTGGGCACAGTGGGTCATGCCTGTAATCCCAGCACTTTGGGAGGCCTAGGCAGGTGGATCATGAGGTCAGGGGATCTGGAGCAGCCGGGCCAGCATGATGAAACACCATCTCTACTAGAAATACAAAAAATTAGCTGGGCATGGTGGCGCATGCCTGTAGTCCCAGCTACTCGGGAGGCTGAGGCAGGAGAATCGCTTGAACCTGGCAGGCGGAGGTTGCAGTGAGCTGAGATCATGCCGTTGCACTCCAGCCTGGGCGACAGGTGAGACTCTGTCTCACAAAAAAAAAAAAGAAGAAGAAGAAGTGAAGAGCATTCTAGACAGAAGAAATATTATAGCTTGAGCAGCAAAGGCATGGAGATTTCAGAGAACTTGAATTTGGTGTAGCAGAGACAAAAATTAAGGATGACTATTTTTAATATCTTCCCCCACTCTATAGGGAAGAATTCTGGTCTACTCAGTCAGCTCCTGGGTTTACCTTTGCTATATAGAATCTAGGTAAATCCAGGTAGAAATGGAGATAAAGCACTAAGATGTCAGAGGTTAAGTTGATCTACCCAATGAAGAACTAATATGGAAACAGATCAAGTGGGTGAGAAATAGAACCGTATGGTCTGGCATTGAGAGTGCATGAAAGAGAGAGGGAGTTTTGGGTTAATTGCTGTGTGTGTAAGATTGAAAGCAGTGATTGATAGGAAAAGTTTTAAAGATGTTTGTGGTTGTATGTTCAGAATGTACTTCTCCATTTCTTTGAAAGACGGAGTAATATTTTGAGTATTTTGAATTACTTTTGGGTGTTGGCTCTTTCTTACAATATAACGCTGTATAAAGCCTGGACCACATGGCCCACATTCACATTTGGTTACATGAAGTTTGGCATTAGACTTGTGAGGAGTTAGTGACAGGATCATTAGGGGTGATCAGGGTAGAGAATGACTGTATGTAAGGCTGTCAAGGAGAATGAGTGTCTTTGGAGCAGTGTGGGATCTACTCAGGGTCCCTAGGTCACCAGGTCCTGGTGCTGTGTTCCTTACCTTGTGAGTGTAGGGCGTAATAGTGACAACAATTGCCCACATTTATTATACACTTATGTTGTACCAAATCCCTATTAACCTCAGTAGGGAAGGCACCAGATTCAAGAGGCTGAAGAAGAGACCCAGAGCCAGCAATTGAGGCATGGGGTTTATTAGGGGCTTCCTAACAGGGGAGAGAGTCCAGTGGCAGTGGGTTGGACAGGAGACTGCCTTACATACACACATGGTGCAGTGGTGTGGGCTGGACAAGATATCCACTTTACCGCCCAGTGGTGGTGGGATGGATGACATAACTACACAGCCCAGTCACAGCAGGCTGGGCAAGGAAACTGCAATCACTTGCAAACAGCATGCAGTTTATCTTGCATTTTCTTTTATTCCTTCTTTCTATTATCAGAAAGGCAATGCTCTTTATTGGAAGGAATTAGGGGAAAACACCTTCTTTGTGTGTGTACATAGTAGGTGTATGTATTTATGGATTATATGAGATGTTTTGATACAGGCATGCTATGCATAATAATCACATCAGGGAAGATGATGTGTCCACCTATCGTGCGAGCAAATACTATGTCTTATTCTTTTTTTTTTTTTTGGAGACAGACTCTTGCTGTGTCATTCAGGCTAGAGTGAAGTAGCAAGATCTTGGCTCACTGCAACCTCTGCCTCCAGGGTTCAAGCAATTCTTGTAGCTGGGATTACAGGCATGCACCATCATGCCCTGCTAATTTTTTGTATTTTTAGTAGAGAAAGCATCTTACCATGTTTCCCAGGCTGGTTTTGAACTCCTGGATTCAAGCAATTCGCTCTCTTTGGCCTCCCAAAGTGCTGGGATTACAGGCATGAGCCACTTACTCAGTTTTCTAGCTCTTTTGTATTCATTAATAATTCACACTCCCCACCCCTCCACCCTCCCACTCTCCTACCCCCCAAATGGCTTTTATCAAAAAATCAGGCAATATATAAGCACTTCCTTCCTTCCTTCCTTCCTTCCTGCCTTCCTGCCTTCCTGCCTTCCTGCCTTCCTGCCTTCCTGCCTGCCTTCCTGCCTGCCTGCCTGCCTTCCTGCCTTCCTGCCTTCCTGCCTTCCTGCCTTCCTCCCTTCCTCCCTTCCTCCTTTCCTCCCTTTCCCTCCTTCTCTCCTCTCCTTCTCTTTCTTTCTTTCTGACAGAGTTTGCTCTGTCACCCAGGCTGGAGTGCAATGGCATGATCTTGGCTCACTGCAACCTCTGCCTCCTGGATTCAAGTGCTTATCCTGCCTCAGCCTCTTGAGTAGCTGGGACTTCAGGCACGTTCCACCACACCCAGATAACTTTTGTATTTGTAGTAGAGACAGGGTTTCACTGTATTAGGCAGGATGGTCTTGATTTCCTGACTGCGTGATCCATCCACCTTGGCCTCCCAAAGTGCTGGGATTATAGGCGTGAGCCACTGCGCCTGGCCAATATTAGCATTTTCACTTAACTCCCACCCCTTAATGACCTCTACCTGGCAGCCTTCCTTTATCCTAAAACTCCGGGCCTCAGTCCCTGTACAGCCTGTGTTCCATGGGACTGACTGGGGGCTCAGATGTTTATCATAGTCAAGGGATGAGTCTCTGGGTTGGCCACTCCTGAATTCCCTAGCTTGCCTAGTTTGGAACACGCATTCAGGTGCATCTGCCATACAGGGTCATTCTAAAGATGTGCTTAAATTATTCCTCTCAGGTGCATTTTCCCTACGACTTGCTATATGCCTGGCAGGTTCCCAAGAGCTTTACTTATATGATCTCAATAATTCTCACAACTATGCAATGAAGTAGGTGTTATCATCTTCATTTTATAGGTAAAGGAGGTAAGGCAGGGAGAGGTTCAGTGATTTGCCAAAGTTATTTCCTTGGAATTGGTGGAGACTGTACTTGAATTCAGGCAGTTAGTACCTATCGTAAGGATCAAAGCAATTGTTTTTAAAGAGAATGACTTTGGAAATCTTTGTAAGATTTTTCTTATCCTTTTTTTCTCTTTGTCCCCTTCCTTCTCTTTTTTGTGAGATTTACCATAGCATTATGTGAATTTATTGGATTTATAATATGGTTTATAGAGGCAACAGTTTTAGTTAAAGAAAATTGGTTTCCTTTTCAAAATGTCATGATTCTCATTTTCTCTCAGCATCTTGGGCTTTTTCAAGCTCCCCTTAGCTCCTAAGTCATTCAGGAGCATGCTTCACAATTAGAATGCTAGAAGCCCTCACACGCCAATTGCAGTTTTGTTATTTGTTCAAAAGGATACTTAAAATAAACCCAGGAGCTGACTGCGACAGGAGAGGAATGAGTAAGAGCTGGAGGGGATAGAAAAAGAAGTCAGTGTGAAGCTACTGGGCATCCCCATGGATGAGGGGCTCCATTCATCCATCCACAAACCATGTACTCACCTGGTATCTACCCTTCCAAAGGTACAGACGTTCACACTCATCCCTGTATCCATCCTTCCAACCATCCACCTAAATCCTTGTATATCCTTTTTCTCTCCTTCCTTCCTTCCTTCCTTCACTCCCTTTGTCCATCCTTTCCTTCCTTTTTTTCTGTCTCTCCCTCCCTCTCTTTCTTGCTTTTCTTCATTGATTCATTGACTTATTCATTGGATGACTATGTCAATCTTTTAATAAACATCTATTGAGCACACACTCTATTCCAGGCCCTGTGCTAGACAGAGGCTGAGGATACAGGGATGAGTAAGTCATAGTTACTGCCTGTAAGGGGCCTCTAATCCAGCAGAGAAGGCAGAAATGACTCATCATAATGGGAACAGTAAGTGCTAATAAGAATACTGGGAATGAAGAAACAAGAGAAGCCCAAGGAAGGGAGGTTGAAAATGTAAAACTGGTCTCCAGCTTAGGGTTTTAGTTCTTTCTCTAGCACCTCAATGGAGTGATGGTCATCCTATTTCTTAGGAATCAGCCTGGAATGGCTGACTTACTACAGTTTATTAAATATCTTCTATATCCCTAGAATTGCCCTAGAGGATTAACAAACACCTCTATTTAGTATTACTTACAATCCTAAAGAAATGAGGTTCACAGAAGTTAAATATTTTTTTCCTCCAAGATTACACAGACAATGAAAAGCAAAATAGGAAGAGAGAAAGCGGAAAGCAAGGTTGGGAACTGGCACAAGTTTTGCCCTTGATGTGGGTTAGGTTCTGGGTGAACTTACGTGGAGCAGATGGGGACCCAGGAAGTTCAATCAAATGGGATAAGCACAAACGTCCAAAGTGTATCAATCAGCTATTGCTGCATAGCAGACCACTCCCCAAATTCCCAGTCACATAGCTAAGGGTTACTGGATGTTGGGAGATGTTGTCTGGGCTTTGAACTATGGATCTGGCTGGGCTACACTTCTCAATGTGGTTCTGCTCAGATCTGCTTCACCTGGGTTCATCCTGGATCCCAGGCTGGAGGGGCAGTTGTTATCTGGGGCATGGTTTTCTCACTGTAGATCACCAGAATGCAAGAAGGCACAGCCCAATTCTACAAGCACATTTCAAGCCTCTTCTTGTATTATGTCTGCTAACGTCCCATTGGACAAAGAAAGTCTTGAGACTAAGCCTGAAGTCAAGGCGCAGGTACAGTCCATTCACCATGAGGCCAGAGCAAATCATGTGACCAAGCCCAACATCAGTGAGAAGTACGTCCTTCCCAAGGAGAAGGGTGGCAGAGAGTGAGTATTCTTGAGCCACCACCTGAAATATCCACAAGAGGATTTTTGGCAACAATTCTCAGCCAAAGTCCACACAAAGGCTGAGGATGAGGTTGAAAACAGCAGGTGTCCCAGCAACAGGTGTCTGTCAGCAGTCTGGACAGGTGGCCAGGGTCAGGAAAGTCAGGCCAGGAGTTGAGCCTAGGCCACTGGGTTTTTGAGATTAGGGTTCAGCCCTGTCCGTAAGGAACTAGAGTTCAGGCACAGAATCAGTCTTCTCACCTAGGCTGATAGGGACTGGAGTAGAAAATGAAGAGTTGGCCTTTCACCCGCTAGATGTGCCTAGGGCTCACACCTTGGTATCAGTTCAGCTCTCAGAGCTTGGGCCAGGGGTCAGGGCCAGACTGGAGCTGCCTGCCATTGCTGATGCTTTTGGCTGGGCCTGGCTTTGGGACAGGGGCAGGGATGGGCTCATAAAGAGATGGACTTGTGGCCAGAGGGAGGCTGAATGGACAAAACATGTGAGTATGGAGGTCTTACGTTCCAGGTGGACCCCTGGAGACACAGCTAGGGGAAAAAAGGGCAAGAGAATGCAGGGGCCGGATCCTGAAAGGCCTGGAATGCCATGCTCAGGAGTGTGCACAGTCTCTAGGGGTCACTGATACCCACTGAGGATCTGAAACCGAGAAGAGATGTCATTGGTTGTGCTTTAGGACCTTCCTACTCAAGCTGTGGTCCAGAGACAGCGGCATCAGCAATGACCTGGGGCTTGTTAGAAATGCCCCATCTCAAGCCATACCCCGGGCATACTAATCAGAACTAATGGGATCCTCAGGTGATTCTCATGGACATTTACCCCTTTCAGCCAAACTGAAAGGTAGGAGAGCACAGTGCTCCCAACTGCCAAGTCTGCCCAATACTTCTGACCCCAACTGCAAGGAGGTAGGGTCCAACTACGAAGTTAAGAGGGAATAATCCTCCTAAGACCAACCTCACTTCTGACACCAACTGCAAGTTTGGGAAGCTTCCTAAAACCATTCTAGGTTTCAATAATTCTCTAGAAGGACTCACAGACCTCACAGAGAGCCATGATAATCATGGATATGGCTTATTGCAGGAAAAGGATACATTAAAATCAGCCAAAGGAAGAGATGCATAGGATGGAGTCTGCAAGGGCTCCAAATGCATAGCTTTCATTGCTCTCAGGATGTGCTGATTTCTCAGCATAGAGGTGTGACAATGTGGATGGCATGCTGTGCCAACCTGGGAAGCTCACCTGCACTTTGGTGTCCAGAGTTTTTATTGAGGGTTCATTATATAGGCATGACTGGCTGGTTGATGGCCCACAGGGTAAACTCAATCCCCAGCACCTACTCCCTAGAGAAGACCACCATGAGTCACCTTGTTAGCATAAACTATCAGGTGTGGTCAGAGGGGCCACCACAAATAACAGTACAATCACTTAGGAAATTTCAAGAGTTTAGAGGTTACCCACCAGGAGCCTGGAACAAGGTCAGACCTCTCATTGGGAAAGGCTAAGTTATTTACTATATAACATTAAAGTCTGAGAAGTGTTGCTTTGGGAAGAGGGTAGAATCTTGTTGCTTCCATCTCAGATGCCTCTTCCCCTGAATAGGTTCAGAACAGAATTGCGTATGTTAGATTCTCCAACTGTGATGATGGAATTTCTTCCCTCGGGCTCCTATCCTTTCTCTTCTGCATAAGCCCCTAAACAGTCATCAGTTTGGTGAGGCCTCTGAACTTCTGCTCTGTATAAAGTCTTTAAATGTACAAAAAAGACATAGAATTCCAAAGGAAATCAATTAATATTGAAATACAGTTATCCAAATGTTCAGGAATTTGTGGTATTGTAATAAATGTACTTTTTATTAGCACCTTAAATAGCAAACTAGCAGAAGGTTTAATAATTACTGTGATTTCAAAGTAGTGTTAGATATTTAAAAATATCTGATTTATGTATTAATGGTTATGTGATATGAAAATATCCATGGATTTTATTGCTGAAAGCCCCAGATTCTGCTACTGCTACTGTGGTTTATTGTCTACATTCATAATGCAAGAAAATGCTAAATTTCAGACCATTAGTGAAAAAAAGAGGTAACGTTTTTCTGGCTCGAGTTCATAGATTACTGAATTCTGTCCATAGACCTGTGCATCCCAGGTTAAGAAGCAGGTTAAAGAAATCCTGCTTCAAAGTCTTGAATGACATGTACTTATTTTTAATTGGACACTGAATGAAAATTTGATTGTTTTGAGAAATTTTTAAGAAGTTTGAAAGAGTCATTGAGATAATTGCAAGCACCCTGGAGTTGCACAAAACTTGAACTAGGACTTGATATGCTGATGTCTGATGGATTTATGGGTAAATGTTAGTGGAGATATTGATGACCTATAATCCCTTCATCTGAAAAACTTACATTATGTGATGCGGCTCAAAGGTGGGCTTGCCTTTTCCAATTATCAAAAATGGCATTTTAAATTTATTCAACCCAAAAGCACTGGCCTAATGCCAGGGTGAGGATGGAAGAAAAATAAATGAAAGTTAAGAAAAGCTGAAAGAAAACCAACTGTGCACAGCCTTTGGGAAATCCATTTGCAGCCACCAAGAGTCAGTGAGTCCATCTGGAGAAAGCCAACATTTCCACACTATTCAGGACAGAAAAAAAATGGATAAGACCCAAGAACAAGACTAATGTTTGAAGAAAAGGCATTTTCACATGACCTACAAAGATTTTGATTATGTTAATTACTTTTTGAATAATTTTTCACTGGCACTGTAAAACCTTCTACTCACAGAAGGGTTTCCCTCTGTGTTCTCTTTAGGGATATGAAGGCAGACATTGGCTGTTGGGTGCATGCCAGTGCTGTCAGTGTGGAGTGTTCCCTGAGAGGGCAGGGGCCGGGAATCCTTTTGTTTATCTATGTAACTCACAGGCTCTTGGAATGGGTCCCCTTTGGGGGTCAGACCCAGTAGGGATGAAAGCCTTCTGGTGAGGTTCAGAAACACTCTTATTAGAAGTTTTTTTTTGTTTGTTTTTTTAAAAGATGGGGTCTTGCTCTGTCACCCAGGCTGGAGTACATTGGCATGATCATAGCTCACAGCAGCCTCGAACTCCTGGCTCAAGCAATCTTCTCACCTCTGCCTCCCAAGTAGCTGGAACTACAGGAATGTGACACTGATGTGGTTTGGATCTGTGTCCCCACCCAAATCTCATGTTGAATTGTAATGCAATGTTGGAGGTGGAGCCTTCTGGGAGGTGATTGGATTGTGAAGGTAAATTTCTTCTTTGGTGCTGTTCTTATGCTAGTTCTTGTGAGAGCTGGTCATTTAAAAGTGTGTGGCACCTCCCTGTTCTCTTTCACTCTGCTCCAGCCACATAAGAAGTGCCTGCTTTCTGTTCACCTTCTGCCATGGTTGTATGTTTCCTGAGGCCTCCCCAGAAGCCCAGCAGGTACCAGCATCATGCTTCCTGTACAGCCTGTGGAACCATGAGTCAATTAAACCTCTTTGCTTTATAAGTTGCCCAGGCTCAGTCATTCATTCATTCATTCATTTCTCTCTCTCTCTCTTTCTTCCTTCCTTCCTTCCTCCCCTCCCTTTCTTCTTTTTTTTTTCAGTTTCACTCTTCTTGCCCAGGCTGGAGTGCAATGGCATGATCTTGGCTCACTGCAATCTCCACCTCCCAGATTCAAGCCATTCTCCTGCCTCAGCCTCCTGAGTAGCTGGGATTACAGGTGCCTGCCACCATGCCTGGCTAATTTTTTGTGTTTTTAATAGAGATACGGTTTTACCATGTTGGCCAGGCTGGTTGCTAACTCCTGACTTCAGGGGTAATCACCCTCCTTGGCATCCCAAAGTGTTGGGATTACAAGCGTGACCCACCACACCTGGCCTCAGGCATTTCTTTATAGTAGTGCAAAAATGGACTAACACAGCCACCATGGACTAATACAGCTTCTTATCAGAAGTTTGACAATGTTAAGGTAAGAGGGAAAGTTCTGCCTTGCTTGGCTCTGGCAGACCTGCTGCTTCAAAGTCCACTTGACTGTGACCAATTAACATCTGAGTCACAGGAAACTTCTTGATAATCCAAGGAAAAGAAGCTAGGAGCCCTTTGGGACATCAGGCAGGAATGCACAGTGCTGGCATAGGGCTGAGCCCACCACAGAGAGCCCAGGGAGAGATGTGCTTGGTGTTGGATGGGGCACTGAAGGGAGTATGTTCCCTTTGAAAGTTAGCTTATACCTTAAATACAGCATGTTCAAGATGAAATTCAAAATCTCTCCCTGTTCCTTCGTCTTCTCCAAGGGAATAGTGAAGCCAGATTCTTAGCTGTGATCTTCCTCCTCAATCCCCATGTCCATTCCATCAGCAAATCCTATCTGTCTTTGAAACCTGTCTACATCTTTCTCTCTCTGTCTGCTACCGTCACTCATGTCCCAGCCATCATTGTCTTTCTCCACGAGTCGAGGACTAGACAAAGGGCTTCTCATTCATTTCCATGACTCACTCTGCCCCACTGAACTGATTTGCCTGTGAAACTTTCATAAGGAAAGCAGAGAAAATGCATTTTTTGGTGGCCATTATATTTCAATTCTTTAATTGATTCATTCAGTACATATTTGTTGAGTACCTACTACATCCAACAAACTCTGTTTTAGGCCTGGCAAACTGGGGCGTGTAATCAGCCTATCTCTCATGGTGTTGAGTGTTATCTTGGAACAATCTCCAATTTCCGTGTCTCTGTTCTCCGTAAGTGACAATCATTGAGATTTTTTTTAGACAGAGAATCTACATCAAAGCTTAACCATTTTGTTTTTCATGTGGTGATAAAAATTTCAAACAGAAAGAGGAGTTTGGAAAGCAAAAGACCAAGGACTTGCTATCCAGTACAAACAGATGAGCACATTTAATCCTATTTGCATCAAATCTTTCTCAAAAGATAAGTCAAATGCTACCCTTTCTGCCGGAGTTCCCTTTGTGCTTGTCCTGATCCCATTCTCCTGTTCTTCCAGCTGGCCACTCTCCTCAGGTCGATATATTCTTCCTGCCTGTGTGTTAATATCTAAATTACATATGGATATATTTATAATCTCTCTCTTCGAGTTTGTGAATTTAAAAAATTAACATAAGCGATATCCTGCTATAAATATTCTGCAACTTGCTTTTTAAAATTCAAATGTTATGCTTTAGAAAGGAATCTATACTGATAATATAGATCAGGTGTATCCATTTTAATGGCTATATACTATTCCAGCCTAAAAACACATCACAGTTTGCTTCTGCATTTCTCTCTCTCTCTTTTCTGCTGTTGATAGATAAGTAGGTATTGCATTTATTTTGCAAACAAGACCTGTTCTATCTACCTTTTCATTTAGGAGGCTAACAGCAGAGCCAGCTGGACTTCAAGGACTCTGTTTTCTTAGTCTCCAGGCCTCCGTGTTTCTCTGTTGAGGGCTATTTAAGTTGGTACTTATTTCTGATGACAGATGATGCTGCAGTAAATATTTTTATTCTTCTCTCTGTGAGCCACACGTGGGATGTTTATATGTTTTCAGTCTTTACCGGACACTGACAAATCACTGTTCACAGAGGCTAGCTTGCGATGTGCTGGGAAAGCTCCAGAATTGAGAACCAGGAGACTTGGCTGTAGTCCAGTTCTGGTACCAACTCCCAATGTGACCTCGAGCTTTCCCTTCCTTCCCTGACTTCAGATGAAGGCCTGGACTAGCAAATCTCTACATTTCCTTCCTCGTGAGCTAGTTAAAGAAATGTTTTGTAGAAAGGTCTTTCCTCCTGGGAATAAAAGAAATCTCCCCGAGGTGGGGTTGCTGTAAGCCCTGAAGAAGGGTTTATTAGATAAGACAGTTGAACTTTTTGAGTTCCTACCAAGTGTTGGGCATGGTTGTATTGCACTTGACTGACTCAGGGAAATTCACCTCTTTTCCCAGGACCACAGAGCTGAGAAGTATCAGAACTTAGACATGAACCCTGGTCTGGGGGATTCCAAAGCCCAAGTTCTATTACCATACAAGCTGTTTCTGCTTCGCCCCAGGGCAAGTTATTTCCAACACCTCTACCTGGATTGTTGCCATGGCATTATCCTTGGGATTCTCAGTGGGCAGACACTGTAGATACCAAGGGGCCCCTGCCCTGTGCAGAGATTAAAGCCCAGGCCCTGCCCCAGAAATTGAGAGCTGAGCCTTTAGACATGAGGAGAGGCTAAAAGAGAGCCCTCCTTTGGGGAGAAGATAAGGAACAAATGAAGCTGACCCAGAGGCTGAGGACATCATAAAGAATGAACTCTGAAGGCATTTATTCTCCAACTATAGCTAATGAACCAGTGAGGAAATGGCATCAATAAGAAGCAAATTAAACATCAGCTCTAGTTAATTCGTAAGCACAGCTGCCTGCCTTCCTGTGTTCAATTTCAGACTCACATTATGAATTGCCTCCCTGGAGAAACCAAACCCCTCCCCCCTGCAAAAAGGCCTTGAGCCAATAAACCACGTTTTAATGAAGCGGCATCTTTCAATCAAAGGACAGCAACTTATCTCTGGGTCCTAGCTCTGTGGTGACACAAACTCTCTGAGCTGCCCAATCTCACTCAAGGTTAGTAATTAAGGTATAATTGAAATGAAATTAATTGCAATAAACGTGTAATTAGCACAGCCATTGATTAAGGGCATTTGAAACATGGTCTGTGCATAAGACATTGATTGCCATGCTTTCTTTGATAAATGTAATTGCAATGATATCTTTTGTTACTCTAGAAGGTCTTTTCTTGTGTAATGAATTTCTACAGGAAGGACTGGCCTTGAAGCCATCAGACTTCCTGAAAATCAGAGATATAAAGAGAATATTCCAGGCCCCAGTCCTGTTGAGCATGAACTTTTTGACCCAGATTTCCAGCAGAATTTGTTTCAAGGTGGCTCCTTAGATTATATGGCACCTTAGTGCAAATGGAAAAAAGACATCCTTTCTGTAGAGAAGACCCAGCCCATGCCAGGATACACACCTTGGCAAGTAGAACATGGGCTGGATTTGAACCCTCACTGTTCAATTTAGTTGGGCCCCTTTGCGAAGTGAACAACTTTTCCACTATACATAGCAGACTTGGTATCCTTTTCCATGTAGGAGGAGTCAGGAAGGCAAAACCAGACCTTATTGGTTTGAACTTGCCCCAAGAGCAAAGCCTACAGATCTTGATTCCCCACCCCCACTGTCCCTACCTACTTGACTGACTGGATGCTATGCTGAAATTAACATTTGGAATTCTGGGACTTTAGCTGTAGCCACATAGAAAAGAGAGTGAGACTGGGCTAGGCGTGGCCTGGTGGAGTGTGGTGTAATTTGGCACAGGATTGAGCAGTGGGCAGTTCATGGTCTCAACCACACTATCAGAGGGGGCACAGTGACCTCAGGTCAATCAGCCTGGTATTCACATGTAGGGGTCAGACATGGCAGGTGGGCAGCAGTGCTGGAGGTCTCTTGGGTGCTATACTGAGTCTGGGGGTATGGGTAGAGGGGACCAGCTCTGAGTCAGTGGGGGAAGTGTAGTATGATAGGGAAGCATGAACCAGCTCAGCCCTTGCCTGAAGCAGGGCTGAGTCCCAGGCTGGGTGACAAAGGGACGGAAGGTGATGTTTGATGCTCAATGACAGCCATTCCTCAGCTTTGTGGGCTTGAGAAGGAAGAGTCCTGAGTGATCCTGGAGCTTTCCCCGTGTGTGTGTGTGTGTGTGTGTGTGTGTATGTGTAGTACTCTTCATACTGAGGAGTTTGCTTAGTCATGAAACCATTAATTTTTTTCATTCATTACTTAGTAAATATTTAGAGATCCCTTCTATGTGCAGGTGCTATGTTAGCTGTTAGGAAGAAGCGGTTACCTAGTCCATGATAACAGAGTTCAGGGTCAGATGGAAAACATAGGCTTTAAATAATCACATGGACTTAGAGACAACCCCTAAGTTACAAGGTGGGACAAGTGCTTCGAAGGTTTGCCGGGCACCTTCTGTTTGCCCCTCCAGATCTATGCTCTACTCTCCTCTTCCCTTCTCTGTGTCCCGGAGGTGATCACCAGGGATTGTATCAGCCATTCTGTTCTCTGCCTCAGGTTGTACTGGGCCAATGGGGGCCAGGCAGAAAAAAATATAATCGGTGTATTTATTCCCCCAGATCACTGGAGATTGGCTGTATCTTTACTGAAGGCCTCAGTTCATCTTGCAAAATTCAGTCTAGATACTGAACGTCTTTTTCTTCCTGGCCTTAGCTCCTTATGGCCAGCAGCCAAGTTGAGCCCCAACCGAGGAGGGAGCAGAACCATGCTGGGCCCTCTGAGGTCCACACAGGGAGCTGTTCCTTCATCCTCATCAGCAGATTTAGAATAAAGTTTGTGCCTCACACATGCTATGGTTTCCATGGTTACTGTAAAGGCATTCTAAATGTGGATGATGCTATAATAAGCTGGAATGACTCTTTTGGGGGAAAAAAGTTTTGACCCTCTTCTTACAATGAATGACTCAATGACCCAACAGGTGTGGTGACTGCACATGTCACTGTGGAATGATCCATTTGGGCAGTAGTAAGATGCCTTCAGAGTGCCTCTTGTCACCATCTCAGGCAAGGCTCTTATCCTGCAAATGGAAAAACTGAAGCCCAGAGAAGGGAAGTGACTTTCCCTGAGTTCTCTAGAGAGCTGAAGCCTGAACCAGGACTAGCTGCAGGTCACCAGGGCAGGGTGTTCCTGGGGAACCAGTCCTGAACTTAACATGAGAAAGACATGAATATGCACCTTGCCTTTTAGAGCCTTCTTTTTTTAAACCTGTGATATTATTTGTATTAGTTGGTATAACACATGCTGGTTGCTGTAACAAACAACTCCAAGATCTCAGTGGCTTTTCAAGCGTAAAAGTTTTGTTTCTTGCTTGGGCATTTGATGGATGACCTTCCATGCTGGGACCCAGGCTCCTTGCAACTTTTAGTTGTACCATCTCTAAAGATCTTGAAGTCATTCAGTAGATCATCTTGCATTTGAAGAGCAGGTGATGACTGGCCTCCTTCTGCTAGGAGGCTACCTCTGATGACAAGGGTGGTGGATCCATAGCAGGGAACATGGAGCAAGCTGTCCTCCAGCCAGGAATTGGATTGCCACATTTTGGGATCTATTTATTCCTGCCAAACCTAGCCTACTCTGGCTAGGCTGAAGGTCTCTGAAACAGTACAAGAAGCTGGTTTCCCTCTTAAGGATCTATTCAAGCCTTCTACTTCTACATGGCTCTGTTATCAGCTGCCACATTGCAGTTCACATTTTAGGGAGGACACAAGTTATAGGGGAAAGGAGAAATTTTGAAATCATGCAGACCTGCATTTTATCTTTGTCTCCACTCCTTTTAGCCATGGGATCTCGGCCAAGTCATTCACCTTCTCAGAACATCCCTTTATTAAAAATGGGGATAATTAATAAAGCTGTGAAGATTAAATGGGCTAATGTAGAGCAATGTTTGTTTGTAGTAGATGTTCAATAAATATGCTCTTTATTACCTTCTTAGTCTGATCCAGAGATGTTTTTAGGACCTGGAACCTGCTGGTCCTTAAAAACAGTGACAACTTACTCCTCCATGGTGAGCCTCATTTCCTGCATCTTCATCTCTTTTTATCCTTGTCCTGATAGCTGTGGGTGGAGTGTATTCCCTAAGAGAAGCTCCACCTTCTTGGACTTTTCCTACCACTCCAAGCTCTGCAGCCATCCTACAATGCCGCCAACTCTAACAGGCCTGAGTGGGAAAGGCTGGTAAACGTCGCTTAGGACTCACAGGGCTGAACCATGCAGTTTTTTGGAGGCCGTTAGGTGACTGGATTTTATTCTAAATTCAACAACAAAAAAAACCCACTGATGAATGATACAATATGAGAGAAGAATGACACCATTTACATTTTAAAAGAGATACTTTTCCTCCCTTGCTGTGCAGAGAATGAATTGTAGAGGTATGAAAATAGAAGCAGATCTCTTGGGTGGCAGTAGCTGGGATGGAGAGAGGTAGACAGATTTAAGAACTGTTTAAGAGAAGGAATCAATGAGACTCGATACCTGGGAAGTTCTCCCAGCACATAAGAATCTGAAAGTGATGAGAGGGATGATGAAGGACATGAAGTGGATGCAACACAGACTCAGAACCTAGAACATTGTTCCAGCAGCAATACAAGCAGCGGTGGCAGCTGCAGCGGAAGCAGCATCTAATGGTGCAGTTGCAGAAAGCTTAACTGAGCTAAGGGAAGACTTGAACCTGCAGATGGAAAGTCTTCCCATGAATTTAACATAAAGAAACCATCCTCTCATCACCACCTGGGAAAATGTTACATTTCAAGGATAAAGAAATAATCCTCCTACAATATACATGAAAGTAAACATTTAAAAAATAAAAGAATGAAGAAAGATCCAACTGTGTTAACAGCAAATTTCTCTGCAACATTGAATACAGAAGAAAACAGGACATCAAAGCTTTGAAGGAAAAGTTACCCAAAACTTCTGTGCCCAAACGAGAGGTCATTGGTATTGGAAGACAATTTTAAAACAGTCTCAGATATACAAAGACAGGAACTATACCACTTGTATATTTTTTTTCCTGAAAAATACACAGGAAAATTCATTTCAACATATCAAGGTTTGAAACAAACACTTTAAGAAAGGGAAATTCAGTATTTCAATGCTGAGCAATAAGATTTGAAGGAGTTTGAACCTGGAATATGTCTAAATATATTGTTAAATGAAAACCAATTGAAATAAATAATTCCAGAAAACAAGAATAATAATAGCTAGTGTTTAGTGAGCACTTTCTATGTGGGTGGGTGCTAAATGCTTTACCCACATTAACTCATGTATTTCTCAGCTTCATGAGGTGCATAGTTTTAGAACCCCTCTTTTAAAAACAAGAAAGCTGAATGGAGAGAGGTTAAGTAATATTCCTAAGGCTATACACACATGAACCTAGGAAGCATGACTAATTATACTTCTTCCCATATGTACAGGAGAGAGGGCACAATAAATATAAATTTAATATGGGGCAAATAGTGCAAGTCTATGCAAATAAAAATTTGTATGGGAGGATATTCAGGTGGAAGTTCAAGCAAGCTACTCTCCTACAATAAACAATACTCTTGAAAGAAAAAAAGTACTTTTTAAGTTCATATTGTTTGATCTAGCAGTTCTACTTCTATAAATATATCCTAAGAAAATCTCAGTAATTACTCAAGGTTTATGTATGAGGATATTCATTGCTGTGGTATTTATTAGGAAGAAAAGTTTAAAAGTAACAAAAATGGCCACCTTGATATTTAACGTTTATATGATGAAAAACATGCAGTCGTTCAAACTGTATTGTAGAGGGAGACCTGGAGACATGTATTAGGATATAGATTCAGCTACTATTAAGAAGACCCAATCTATAATGAAGCAAAGAAAATGGGAGTTTCTTCTTCATTCAGTTTTGAGACCGTCAGTCCAGAGCTTGCAGTAGCTCTGCTCCATGAGGTCGCTCAGGGCCCCAGTCTCTTTATTTTCTTCCTCTGCCTTCTATCTTATCGTATCAGCCTTCTGTCTCTTTATCAGTCTTTTGTTTTCAGTCTGTCTATCTTGTTATCAGCCATTTTCTATCCTAATAGCTTGTAGAGCATGATCCAAGACAGACCACACTTTGTCTTCACTCCCTTTAGCTGGGAGTAGCAAGAGTGGGCAATGGAGGGCATGTCCTTTTCCTTCGGTGCAGTACTCCCATCCCTTCCACTGGCTAGAACTTGGTCGCATGGCCACATCTAGATGGAAAAGAGGCTGGGAAGTAGGTTTTTTATTTTTTATTTTTATTTTTTGAGACAGAGTTTCACTCTTGTCACCCAGGCTGGAGTGCAATGGCGCGATCTCGGCTCACTGCAACCTCCGCCTCCTGGGTTCAGGCAATTCTCCTGCCTCAGCCTCCTGAGTAGCTGAGATTACAGGCACAGGCCACTACGCCCAGCTAATTTTTTGTATTTTTAGTAGAGACGGGGTTTCACCATGTTGACCAGGATGGTCTCAATCTCTTGACCTCGTGATCCACCTGCCTCGGCCTCCCAAAGTGCTGGGATTACAGGTGTGAGCCACAGCACCCGGCCTGGGAAGTAGGGTTTTTAAAAGAAGTGTGGACAATCATAAAACATGTTGATGATTCTGTTACTATAGGGCAAATGAGTACAAATAGACTGGTTCAGCACAGAAACATTTTTACAGCATACTTAGTATAAAAAAACAGGACCCGTCTTACATGTCTGTGTGTACTCATACATAGGATTCCTTTTCTATATAAACAGTGGTTATCTTTGAGAGTTGGGATTGTGGATGGTTCCAATTTCTTCTTCTTGCTTTTATTGTGAAAAAAATTCCCAATTTTTTGCAAATAAACATTTTCCCGCCAGAAATAAGAAAAATCTCACCATTTGTACGTTAAATACAGGTAATTTAAGGCACAGGAGAGAAAGCAGTGCCTCTTGTGTGCTTGCAGCCGTCTCTCTTTCTTCTCTTTCTGCTGGGCCTCTTTTGTTGGTGGATCTCTTGGTTCTCATGCAAAGTAATAACATTGTCCTGTCTGTGGCTCAGATGTGAAAGCCCAGTGGGGGCTGCGAGTGAGTTTATTTTAGTTTGCTGTAAGGCAGTTTTCCACCAGGAAGAAAAGCCTCAAACGTGGCTGTCAGTTCAAAGAGATAATTAAGAGCGGGTCTCTGGTTATCTCAGGAAGGAAAGGCTCTTGCTCCATATTGGGGAAAGAGAGGCTATTCAACAAAGAAGGGGCGCTGGAGGACAGCACAGGAGCCAGGAAATAGGAAGTACTCAAAGAGACTCTGACGCTGTGAAGAATACCAGGGTTCTTGGTCCTCAAGTAGGGTTAGATTAAACGACAGGGACACACGTGGAGTGGTTTTAAGGAGCAGAGAATTCAATAGGCAAGAAAGAGAAGAGAAGTAGGAAGGAAGAGGCTCCCCCGTACAGACAGACGGAGGACCCCGAAGCCTAAAGACAAGGTCCCCACCTGCCCGGGAATACCATACAGATATATATGCAGAGGCTGGAGGAGGCGGTGTCTGATTTGCATAGGACTCAGGGGATTGGTTTGACTAGGCATGTCATTCACGTAGCCCTTGAAAAAGCTGCCCCTCCCACCCTAGGTTTTAATATGCAAATACAGGGCGCCATGATGTTCTGTACAAGTGAGGCTATGTGGGGCAGCCATGTTGCTAGGAACATGGGGGGAAAAGGGCAAGAAGGCTGCGGGAGGCGCCATGTTGGGTGTACCCAGTTTCTAATGGCCTGTATTTGCATATCAAAGATTGCCGGCCTGGCCCTGAGAGCCGGGGGCTTTACAAGAAACTTCTCCTGAGATGCTTTAAAAAACAAAAACTTCCCAAGGACGCGTTGGCCCTTTTTTTCCTAACTGCCTAAAATATTTTCTTAGTAACTCCTATAAAAATTCCAGGTCCTTCTGCTTCTTCAAGTCCGGGACACTGAGAGTTTAGGCAAGCCCAGCTTCTCCCTGGGACCTGGCTTCTTACCTGATAGTCCCCAGAGCGGGGCAGTTTGACTCCTTCTCAAAGCTTTGATGGATTGGTTGTTAGCTAGGCCTTTGATCTCAAGAGGGAGGAGGCACAGAAGAGTGGCACAGCACAACCAGGTAAGGGCTTCCCGCGTGTAAGCTGTTTCCCCGTATGTCAGGTAGGGGATTCCCGTGTGCAGGGTGAGTGCTTCCCACCCCACATGAGTGAGTGCTTCCTGTGTGCCAGGCATCATTCAGTCCTATGATGGTCCAGGGTTCAGAACTGCATTTTCCCAACTGCGTGATTGTAGACAGTATTTACTGGCTCTGTGCTTCAGTTTTCTGTGAAGTGGGACAGCACATCCTCTACCTCCCAGGATGGGAGGCAGGATAATTGAGCTAAGGCCTGTGAAATGAACAGCGTGGTGCCTGGTGCAGACTAAGGCACTGTATTCATTCACTGGGCGGCATAACAAAGTACCACAAACCTGGTGGGTTAAACAACAGAAATGTGTTTTCTCAGTCCCAGATCCTAGAAGTCTGAGATCAAGGTATTGGCAGGGTTGGTTCCTTCTGAGAGCCATGCTGGGAAGATATATCCAAGTCTCTCTCCTTGGCTTGTAGAGGGTCATCTTTTCCCAGTGTTTACACCATTCCCCCACCCCCTCTTTTTTTTTAATATTTAAATTTGAGACAGAGTCTCACTCTGTTTCTCAGGCTGGAGTGCAGTGGCAGGATCTTGGCTCCCTGCAACCTTTGCCTCCTGGGTTCAAGTGATTCTCCTGCCTCAGCCTCCTGAGTAGCTGGGATTATAGGTGTGTGCCACCATGCCTGGCTAATTTTTGTATTTTTACTAGAGATGGGGTTTCACCATGTTGGTCAGGTTGGTCTCGAACTCTGACCTCGTGATCCACCTGGCTTGGCCTCCCAAAGAGCTGGGATTACAGGAGTGAGTGAGCCACTGCACCTGGCCCATTTTCCTTTTATGTGTCTCTGTATCTAAATTTCCCCTTTTAAAAAATGGCACCAGTCATATTGGGTTAAGGCCCACTCTCTTTTTAACTTGATTACCCCTGCAAACATCCTGTCTCCAAATATAGTCGCATTCTGAGGGGGTTACATCTTCAACATCAGCTCCAGGTTGTATTGCTGCTGCTGGTCCACAGAATAGCAAACCTAGGAAATTTTGGGCAGTATACAGTCCAACACACAAAAAGCACCTGTAATATCTACAGCAGAATGCTAGAAACATAGGTCGCTATTATTCTCAGGGATTCTTATGAGCTTTGACATCCATGCTGCCCCAGCCGGCTTGAAGTTGCCATGGAGCTGAGTTCCTGGAAAGGGAACAGCACCATCTTTCTTGTCCAGGCCATACTGGTGACATTGCTGTCTGTCTGTCTCCCAGGGCTCCATCCCAGACAGCTCAATGTGTCAATAATCTCTGGAGCTCCATAGGGCTACTCTTGTTCATCTCTGCCTTCCTGCTGAGAGCTGGAAAAATGCACTTATGGTGTACATTGATTTAGCAGTGACTTCTGCTATGCTTATTATGTGCTAGGCGTTATTCTAAGTACTTTACAAATACTCATTTAATCCTCCTAACAACCCTATGAGGCAGGTACTAACATTACCTCTCAGATGAGGAAACTGAGGCACAGAGAAGTTAAATAACTTGAGGTTTTGTGGGCAGCAAGTTGTAGAACTGGGATTTGAACCCAGGAAGAGGTCTGTTCTGAACAATTACACTAAGAAGGGGAAGTCATGAGGGAGCAACACGACTTTGGTGCCAGAGAAATGTTAGTTTGCATTCCAGCCAATGAGCAGAAGTAGAAATTTCCATCACTGCCTGTTTCACTTGAAGCTTTTCGAAGAATGGGCTTATTCCCCAGTTCTCTTGGTTGTGTTTCATTATGTTGTTCAAGTCCTCAGCTGATGGCTGGAGTAGACATGTGACTTCAGGGTGCCTCCCTCTGTTGGCTAGGGACACGTGACTGGTGTGGCCAATTGGATTTCTCGCTCAGGAATTTGGCCAGGAGACTCAGTGCGGATGAGAAGCTGAAGCCTTTTGGTCAAGAGGCCTTGGTGGGCTGGATTGGTTGTTTTAAGAGGTGTGCACACCAGAGTTAGAATGTAGAAGAGGAGGAAGTTGGGAAAGGAGGACTGCCTTCAGAGGTGAGGAGAATGGAGCTGGGCACAGGGAGATAGAGATGCCTCATGCTAGAGTAGAGGTTGTCCCTGGGAGAGAGAAACACACACATGCATGCACATGCACATGAACACACAAGAGCATGCACACATGTACACACACGTGTATGCACACACATCCGCACATGCATACACTAGCATGCACAGTGAACATGCACATGCACATGTACACATGCACACATAGATGCACACATACATGCACACACAGACACATGCATATGCACACACAGACACACACATATGCACACACAGACACACACATATGCACACACAGACATGCACTGCCGGTGCTCCTTTTCACTAGGCAGGTGCCCCATCCTCAGGCTGCTGTGACTGTTGACCACTAATGCCTTATATTTGTCCCTTGTCCATAGAAATCCTTGGCCTAATGGCATTCAGGCCAGGTTGGTGGCTTCCCCTCCCCCAGCAAACTGCTGCCAGTGACTGACTGACATAGGGCACAAAAGACCAACCTCCTTGTCTCAAGAGGGGACCAACTCTATGGTGCCATTTGTACTTGAGCTCCCTGTGGCATCAGGGTGAAGTTGTTCTCCACCTGGGATGACATCCTTGCTTGGCTTTTTTCCCTTTCCTTGTCCTGTTTCCCTCTCTCCCTCCTGAGAGCCTCCATGAGTGAATTACTTGCAGAAGAATTCCAGACTCAGGGCAAGAAACAAAGACAGGTGCTGTCCACTTTCAGGCTCCTAGGATTTGGTCTTCTTGTGTTCCCTATCATAGGATTCCGGGTAACGTATTTTCTTTACAACATGATCTTTTTGCTTGAGTTAGAATAAAGTCTCTGTTTCTTGCAGCTAAACGAGACCTAATTGCGCGAACTTGGTAAAGTTACTGAACCATTCTCAGCCTCTCTCCATCTGGAAAATGGTGCCTATTATTCTCCTGACTTCAGCACTTGCTTTGATGACTTAATAAGAGAGTGCTTCGGACAGCTTCCAGGATTGTGATTGGCTTGGAGTAGGTGCTCTATTAGTGAGTTCTAGTTTCTTTCACAATATTCTCTTCTTATTTGTCTTCGTCCCTTGCTCAAGTCTATTCATGCTGGGGAAGCCTCAAGAGAAAACATGCCAGAGTGGCTGTGTGATTCTCAAAGCATCATGGAAATGTGGGTGTTCAAAGAGGTATGAGTTTGGAGTCCCAAAGATCTAAGTTCATCTCTCTAGCCTGTTGCTTCTCAAATTATGGTGAACATGTGAATCACCTGGGGAGCTTGTGAACATGTGGACTCTGATGCAGAAGGTCTGGGTGGAGCCCAAGATGCTGCCTTTGTATCACGGCTCCAGGTGATGCTGATGCTGCTGGTCTACGAAAGAGCGAATCTTTGAGTAGCAAAACTCTTGGCTCTCTTTTAATTGCACAGTGACATTTTTCCTCCCCAAACAGCCTACCTGAATGGCAGACACTTCCCATTCCGTTCCACTTTGTGCATCCTATGAGATGTGGTTCCTGCCAATAAGAAGATCTCAGTGTTTGAGATGGCTGGAGGGGAGGGGCACTGTAGAGCTCATTGTGGGGGTGTGGGAGTCTGGGGAGGGACACTTGCTATCAGCTCTCCTACCGGCTCTCCTGCTCGCCTCAGCACTGCCAGTTAATTCCCTGAAGCTGCACAAATTTATCAGAGAAGTGTCACTTTTCACCAGGCCAGGGGCCCTAGACTGGAATTTTTAGGGGTTCAGTTGCAGCTTTGGTGCCTAAAAGCATCCCCCTCCTTACTATGCAGAGGAAGTCAGGGAGGTTTCCTTGGAGGAGATGGGCTGTTGGCTATTGGTCTGTCACCCTGCACGGGTTTCTCCTGATTCCTACTCTTCTGCTCCTTTGAGTAAGGACCACACACCTAGATGCCCAGAGCTATTCACCTGGCACCTTATCTCCTGTTGCTTGGGCTCTGGCCCAAGTACACTGACTTCTGGATGAGACCATCCACACCTGAGTTCATTGTGTCCCTTTGGCTGTGGCCTTGGGCCTCCCAGCTCTCTACAGATTAGAGGTCCTATCCTGCCTCTTACAGATCCAGGGCTTGTTTTGATGTAGTGACTATAAAGAGAGAGGTTCAGGCAGTTCCAGATATGAGAAAAAATTGTGTTATTTTCATAACATTTAATGAATTTCTTCCTTTCATTATAATCCTGGCCAAGTCCCTACAAACATTCCCCTTTCCAAACTGAGATTGGCTTTCCTTGTTCAAGGCTGCCAGCAACTGGATAGGGTTCCTCCATCTGCTGTTTTCTCCTTTGGCATTCTCCTTTCTTTGCCCGTCTTCTCTCCTGGCTTAGAGAGTGGCGATACTGTCTTAGAAAGGCCACCATTGGCCCGAGAATCCGGGGAGGTCTCCTGGTCTGCTGGTGCATCTGAGAGTTTTCGCTTACAGCTTAGAAGTCACTGGGCAGAGAAGAAGGCCCTTGGTGGACTAATCCTTTAATATGCACTGAGGATCCAGCTGTTCCAGGCATGGCTCTAGGAACCAGGGATGTAGCAGCAGCAAGCAGACATGACTCCTGCCCTGGTAGTCTAGTTAGCTGGGTTACACTTTCTCTGTCAATGGCAGCCCTGAAACACACACACACACACACACACACACACACACACACACACACACGCACACACGCACGCACACACATCCTGGCCTTCAACTTCCTGAGAGAGACAGTCTCATTGTCTTCAGGGAAATGGCCTTGGTTCTAAGCCCAAGGGAAATAGAAGAATCTACCTCCAGCTGAGAAGAAAGAAAGGCAGAGATTGATGGTTTTAACCCTGAATACCCTTACTTCTGTCCAATTTTCAGTAGAAATGTACAGATGACTCCTTAGGCTGATGGGTGTACAGTGATGACTGGAATGAATTCAGCTGATGAGAGCCTGAGATTATCTTCTTACCACAGCCTTCAGGGACCAATGGATTCATTATTTTATGGTGGTTGTGGCCAGGGATGGACAGCACACAGAGGGCACTCCTGCCTTTTGACAGCATTTGTGGTTGGTCTCACAGATTTCACCACTGTTTGCTCAGCAGTGAGTAGAGGAGGAACACATTGCAGGCCCTACTGATGGTGGGGGGTCATGTGGCTGTCACCGGCTCTCTCATTCCCCTCCAGCACTACCAGCTAATTTTGGGAGAGCTGCAAAAAATTATCAGAGAAGTGTCACTTTTCACCAGGCCAGGAGCCCTAGACTGGAATTTTTAGGGGTTCAATTGCATCTTTGGTGCCTTAAAGTACCCCCACTCCTTACTATGGAAGCCGCTTGGGGATGGTGACCTGGAGTGGGAGTTAGCCAGGCAATGGCGGATAGAGTACGGAAGAGTATTCCAGGAGAAGAAACCTTGCTGCCCTCACTGTGGCTGGGGCACTGCCTGTGAAGGGGGTGGGGCGGTGGGCAGAGAAGGGGGCAGCAGAGGCAGAGCATGCAGGGCTGTGGAAAGAAAAGATTTTGAACTTTGTCTTAAGGTCAGTGGGAAGCTCATGAAGGACTTTTGGCACAGACAGACACAACCTGATTGGTGCTTTGGAAACCTTTCCCTGGCTTCTGTATGCAGAAGAGGCTGTTTGTAAAAGGCAAGGAAGGATGTGGAGAACCAGTTAGGAGACTGTGTGGACACCCAGATGACAGTGAAGGCAGAGGAGGCCACAGAACAACAGACAGATTTTAGAATTAGGATTTAGTAGTTGATTAGACATTGGGGGAAAGAGAGGGGACATGGGACATGTAAAAGACTCTGATCTCAATAACCAGCATAAAGATGATGCTCTTTTTTTTGAGACAGAGATTCACCTTGTCCCCCATATTGGAGTGTAGTGGTGTGATCTCAACCTCTACCTCCCGGGTTCAGGGAATTCCCTTGCCTCAGCCTCCCGAGTAGCTGGGATTACAGAAATGTACCACCACACCAGGCTAATTTTTGTATTTTTAGTAGAGACTGGGTTTCACTATGTTGGCCATGCTGTTTTCGAACTCCTGACCTCAGGTGATTTGCCTGCCTTGGCCTCCCAAAGTGCTAGGATTACAGGCACATAAGCCACTGCACCCGGCCAGATGATATACTCTTTATATACAGAGAAAATGCCAAAGAAGGAGAAAGTAATTTTGGGGGTAGAAATTGATGGAAAAGTGCATGAGTTTGTTTTGGAGTGCTGGTAAGATACACAGATGGACATTTGGATGTATGCATCTGAAACCAGGAAGGATATTGCTCTAGACAAGTGCTACATAACTTTATGTAATGATGGAAATGTTCTACATCTGCTGTCCAATGTGACCATCAAGCACTTGAAATGAGGACAGTGTGATTGTGAAACTGAAGTTTAAATTTTATTTAATTTTAATTGATTTAAATTTAAATGTAAATAGCCACATAATAACTAGAGGTTCTGTATGGGATAGGGCAGCTCCACTGGGCCAGGCTCCTGCCTTTCCCTGTGGCTCTTTTTATTTCTTATTTTATTATTTTTAAAATTTTTTGGAGACAGAGTCTCACTCTGCCAGGCTAGAGTGCAGTGGCGCGATCTTGGCTCACTGCAACTTCCGCCTCCCAGTTTCAAGCAATTCTCCTGCCTTAGCCTCTTGAGTAGCTGGAAGTACAGGCGCACACCACCATGCCTGGCTAATTTGTTGTATTTTAGTAGAGACGGGGTTTCACCATGTTGCCCAGGCTGGTCTTGAACTCCTGAGCTCAGGCAATCCGCCTACCTCGGCCTCCCAAAGTGCTGGGATTATAGGCATGAGCCACCACGCCTGGCCTTCTTAAAAAGAATTTTCCTGACTATTCTTTTCTGTTTTATTTTTTCCCTGACTTTTTTTATTGTGGTAAAATATATGACATAAATTTATCATGTTAACTATTATTAAGAGTACAATTCAGTGGCGTCAAGTGCTTTTACAATGTTGTTTAACCATTGCCATATTTTCAGAACCTTTCCATCATCCTAAACAGAAGCTCTGTACCCATTAAACAATAACTCTTCTCCCACCAGCCCCTGGCAACCACTGTTCCTGCTTCCTGTCTCCACATTTTCCTATTCTAGCTACCTCATGTGAAAGGAATCATACAATATTTGTCCTTTTGCATCTGACTTATTTCACCTAGCATGTTTTAAAGATTCATCCATGCACATTATCAGAATTTCATTCTTTTTATGGCTAAATAATATTTGATTTTAAATATGTAGTACATTATTCTTTTAAAGATGAAATTTAGTTAAGTTATACTGTCGGTTCATTGGCATGTGATGGACACTCAAAATTCATGTCTCATATAGTACAGGATCTCAACCCTGGACCCCCAGGATTCCTATAGTCTGTTGGGAACTGGGCTGCACAGCAGGAGGAGAGCAGCAGGTGAGCAAGCAAGGCTTCATCTGGATTTACAGCCACTCTCCATTGCACGAATTACCACCTGAGCTCCGCCTCCTGTCAGATCAGCAGCAGCATTAGGTTCTTATAGGAGCGTGAACCCTATTGTGAACTGTGGATACGAGGGATCTAGGTTGCATGCTCCTTATGAGAATCAAATGCCTGATGATCTGCCACTGTCTCCCATCACCCCCAAATGGGACTGTCTAGTTACAGGAAAACAAGCTCCAGGCTCCCACTGATTCTACATTATGGCGAGTTGTATAATTATGTCATTATGTCTTATACTGTAATCATAGAAATTGTCTGTAATCCCAGCACTTAGGGAGGCTGGGATTGGTGGATCTCTTGAGGCCAGGAGTTTGAGATCAGCCTGGCTGACATAATGAAACCCACCCTGTCTCTACTAAAAATACAAAAATTAGCCAGGTGTGGTGGTATGCACCTGTAATCCCAACTACCTGGGTGGTTGAGGCATGAGAATCACTTGAACTTAGGAGAAGGAGTTTGCAGTGAGCTGAGATTGTACCACTGCACTCCAGCCTGGGTGACAGAGTAAGACTCTGTCTCAAAAAAAAAAAAAAAAGAAGAAAGTACATAATACATGTAATGTGCTTGAATCACCCTAAACCAATACCCCCACCCCTGCATCCATGGAAAAATTGTCTTCTATGAAACCAGTCCCTGGTGTCAAAAAGGTTGGGGACTGCTGCTATGTAAGACAGTGATTTTGCTGTTACATAAAAGTCAAAGTGGTAGGGCAGTTCTTTCTATCTTGCTGCCTTGCCTTCTTCAGGATATTGTTTTCATCTGGGTGATCCAAGAGGCCTCACTACACATCAATGGGAAAAGAGGAAAAGAAGGGCTTTTCCAGATGATGCACACATTTAGTTGGCTCATATCCCATTGGCCAGAACCTAGTCACATGAGCATTCCTAGTTCAAGGGAGCCTGGGAAATGCAGCCCCTGTTCTGAAGGTGGGGATTCTACTACTTAAAAGGAGGAGATAATGAGTATTGGAGGGAAACTAGTATCTCTGCTGTAGATGGTATGTATTTTCACCCCAGTGTGAACAAAGAGGAAACAGCATCACATTTACTGAACACTCATTATGTGCCTTCTGTCACCTCTCTTCCCTCATCTGTAGCACTTTATTTTTATTGATCACATTTTTATACTTAATTCTCTTAAAACTTTTAATGCATATATTCCTCAATTAATTGATTTATTAGCTTTGAACAATATATTGTGACCCCCGCCATCCCCATTAAGAAAAACTAGGAATTCAGTGTGCTTACGCAAATACCCACCTTCTTTCCCTCTTTTCCTCCTGACTTTTATTACTTATAATATTATTTTATACTGTTGCACCCTCTAACATTTCTATTTTGTTCTGTATTCCTTCATTGTTCTTTAGCCTTTGCTCTGCATTTAAGTATTTTCAAGGCATACCATAAGTTCTATTAACATAACTTTTTCTTTCAACTCTTAGAATATTTAAGATTCTCCTCTGGTAATTTCTTCAAGAAGTGCTAATGGGAATGCTATTCCCTTGCATGTTAAACAATTCTAGCTATCTTTAAACTTAACTGACATTTTGCTAGGTTATAAATCTTTGATCACCCTTTCTTTTCCTGAAGACTTTGTAGCTATTGCTTATTGTGTTCTAGTTTTAAATGTTATGGAAAAGTCAGAGGCTAAACCAAATTTTTTGAACCTACAGATTACTTGTTATTTAAAAAATTTTTTCTGTATGTCTATTGAAATTTTTTCCTAAAAATTTTTAGTCCAGTAACTTTATTAAATTTATGTCTCAATATAGATTCATCTGTTTTATTTTCTTCTTGGGACACAGTGTGTTCTCCAAGCTACAGATTTAAGCTTTCTGTTATTCAGGAAAGATTTCTTACATTGTATCTTTGAAACATTTTAAATTCTACTTTATCTGTTTCAGGGACACCAATTATGTGTTTGTGGAATCTCCTTTGTCTGTCTTCCATATCTATCATTTTATCTCTGATATCTTTAAATTCTTTGTTTACTTTTCATTTTGCTCAACTTTCTCAAGGCTGACAATTCACTGACTGTGTTTTCAGTATATCTTTTTCTTTTCTTTCTCCCAAAACAACTTTATTTCTGCAATTATTTTTTCATCTTCCCAAGTTCTGTAGATAAATTTTCATCTCTGCCTGTAGTCTTATTACTTTTTCTGTGAGGCCTTGTCTCTCTGTTTTAAGCTCTTGATCCGTGGAGATTTCTTCTTCCTCTATGTTCCCTGAGTCCGCAGGAAACTATTTGGTTACTATTTCTATCTGCTTGGTGTTACACATTTTTTAGTATGCATTCTTCAACTACCTATTGTTTTATATTCCTTTCCCTCTTGTTTCTCTCAGTGGTTTTGTATATTGTTGCAATTTCCTTTGTGGTAATTACTGAGAGCAGTTTAGATTAGATGCTCTTTGTGGAAGAACTAAATGGAAGTCCAGTCTGAAGTATGCCATGAGGCAGGCTAGAAAGATATTTTTCTGGCCCTCAGGGTGATCCCAAATGAGATAGGGTTGGATGTTTGAACACACATGTACATGTGTGTGTACATATGTGTATGCTGTCTTAGCTTTTTCTTCCCTTCAAAAATTATAGGATTGTTACCCAAAATTTCTTTCTCCTGGTTCTTATGAAATTGTTTGCCTGTTTCCTTATTCAGCCCTGCTTGTTCTGCCCTTTGCTGGTGTTGATAGGGTTTTAGGAAGCTCCTCAAAGACATTCTGCTCATTGCAATTGTACTAGTTCAAATAGCAGGTCACTGGCTTTCCCCCAAGGTATGCAACCCATTTGGAGAGTGCTGTGTTCTGGTAGATCTGCCTGAGATTGGCCTTGGCAGAGAAGTAGGAGACTGGCAGGATTTCTTTTCTGGTCATAACCCCGCAGACCAAAACAGGATCTGGTCCAGACAGGATAAAGTGAAGAAACTGGCAGAAACCAGCAGATGGTGAGGAGGGCAATCCCTGGCTACCCTCATTGCTCATTAGTGTGAGACACTCCCACCAGCACCATCACAGTTTACAAATGCCATGGCAACAACCTAGTAGTTATCACCCCTTTCCATGGCAGTGACTCAGAAGTTACTGCCCTTTCTTAGAAAGTTCTAAATAACCCACCCCTCAATTTGCATATAACTGAAAGTAGGAATAAGTGAGTATAAATAGTTATCAAGAGCCCATACATTGCCAACTCTGAAAGCACTGCCTAGAGTTGGCCCTGCTCTACAAGGAGCAGTAGTGTTCAATAAAAGATTGTTGTAACACACCACAAGCTCACCCTTAAATTCTTTCTTGGGTGAAGCCAAGAACCTTCTCAAGCTAAGCCCCAAGTTTGGGGCTCACCTGCCCTTCATCAGCAGGTGTCTTTTCTTCCCTGGTCCAATTGTTTACTGTGTTTGACTAACTTCCATATGCTGACGATGGGGTTTGGGGCTCTTATTACATTATTATTAATACTATTTATACCTGCAGTTCTCTTTTGGTAAAACAAAGAAGTTAAGGTGCTTCCTAATTTCATCATGAATGAAATATCTGCTGTGCTCCCCCTTTTCCATGTTTCTGGTAAGTTTTGAAGAAGAAAGAAAAAAATAGATTTGCTAACTCATTTTAAAACTAGAAAAAAGTGGTTTTCTAATCCATTTCCTTTTCGCTTGGTTTATGAATCTTCTTAAATGACAAGGCAATGGTTGAACCCCAGCGGAAGACTGATTTCCTGATTTGCTCAACTCTGTTCCGTAACTGGTGAATCATTGTGCCATTTGCAACCATAAGGTACTTTGTGACAAAAAATCTTTTTGACATTTTAAACATTATATCTAAGTTTAGAAGCCACTTAAATGCAAGTAGTGATACTAATTTGACTATTTATTAAAGCAACTTCTTTCTTTCTTCTTTTTTTTTTTGAGACAGTCTCATTCTGTCACCTAGGCTGGAGTGTGGTGGCATGATCTTGGCTCACTGTAACTTCTGCCTCTTGGGTTCAAGTGATTCTCATGCCTCAGCATCCTAAGTAGCTGGGATTACAGGTGTGTGCCACCATGACTGGCTAATTCTTGTATTTTTAGTAGAGGCAGGGTTTCTTCATGTTGTCCAGGCTGATCTGGAATGCCTGGCCTCAGGTGCTCTGCTTGCCTTGGCCTCCCAAAGGGCTGTGAAAACAGGCGTGAGCCACCACACCTGGCAGCAGTGTCTTATTTCTTAAGTGTGACTGAACATAAGCTGGAGACTGAGTCAGCAAACTTTGAAAGAGTTGTGTGTTTTTTATTTTCAATAACTTGAGAAATTAAGAAACTGAGAATGTATTTCTTGTTCTATTCATTAGGATACATTTTATGTTTAGGAGCTAACCCAGTGTAGTCATTTTTTTATCGGGGACATTTTAAGGGCAAAAGAGATGGGAGCCACAGGAAAGGTTTAGTACCATTGGCCAAAGAAGTCAAAATGCTGGAGACTTGTTTGATGTGGAAGAGAGGATAGCATCTTTTAGAGGGCCTGGCCCCTCAGGTGGAGGAGAGGTGCTCCTGGTAGATGGTAGTGAGTCATATCTGGGTTCCACATGCTGTGCAGAATCCCATATACGGCAAGGAGAGGCCCTTGCCTGAACACTGATGATGAATACAGACAATGCTCCAATCCCTGTGGAAAATGATTGCACTCAGCTCCCTAAATTCTGTGTTTTTCTGTATTTATATATGCTGTTACCCAGTGAATACCTGATTAAGGAATGCAGCTGCCAAATGAATACATTTGTTGCTCATCAAATGGCACCATAAAGCCAGCGATGATGGGGCTTATTAAAAACCTTCTTTCATTCTGTGAAAAATCCCCCACATGTCCCAGCCGGTCTCAATATCACAGCTAATGAAATGGGTAACCAATACACAAAGAGATGCATTCAAGAGCAAATTAACTGCCTCAGGAATATGCATCATAAAGATTGTAGCCTGGAAAATAAATAGACAGTGTATTGGGAAAATTGGCCTCGTGTTTAAGTGTTGATGGGTTGAAAATACTGCTATGGCTTCTCGATAGAAGCTGGCAGTATGGGATTCTGGAAGGCAGACATTAGCACTGAAAAATCAGGCTGGGGAGCTTCTAATTTGCTAGAATTGGGAAGGGGCAAGAAGGAGTGAACAACCATTTATGGAGCCAATCTGAAGTACCAGGCTTCGTGCTGGACTTTTATGTATGTTGCTGCCTGGTCTTCACAGAAGCTTATGGAAGCAGAACCCTATGTTTTTGGTCTCACTTGCCTGTGACAACATAATGAGATTATTACCCACAGATATTTTATTTTCTATGTATATCCAAATATTAGCACATGAACTTTCAACAGTTTATTTTCTTTCTTTCTTTCTTTTTTTTTTTTGGTACGTAGTTTCACTCTTGTTGCCCAGTCTGGAGTGCAATGGTGCAATCTTGGCTCACTGCAACCTTCACTTCCTGAGTTTAAGTGGTTCTCTTGCCTCAGCCTCCCAAGTAGCTGGAATTACAGGCGTGGGCCACCATGCCCAGCTAATTTTTGTATTTTTAGTAGAAACAGTGTTTTGCCATGTTGGCCAGGCTGGACTCCTAACCTCAAGTTATTTGCCTGCCTTGGCCTACCAAAGTCCTGGGATTACAGGCATGAGCCACTGCACCTGGCCTCATCAGTTTCTTTAGAAAGAGTTAATTCCAGAGCTTCTGTATAGCAAAAGAAACAATCATTAGAGTGAACCAGCAACCAACAGAAAAGGAAAAAGTGTTTGCAATCTACCCATCTGACAAAGGGCTAATATCCAGAAGCTACAAAGAACTAAAACAGATTTACAAGAAACAAACAAACAAACAAACCCATTCAAAAGTGGGTGAAGGACATGAACAGACACTTTTCAAAAGAAGACATTTATGAGGCCAAGAAACATGAAAAAATGCTCATCATCACAGGTCATTAGATAAATGCAATCAAAACCACATGGAGATACCATCTCACACCAGTTTGAAAATTAAAAAATCTGGAGACAACAGATGCTGGAGAGAATGTGGAGAAATAGGAAGACTTTTACACTGTTGGTGGGAGTGTAAATTAGTTCAGCCATTGTGGAAGACAGTGTGGCGATTCCTCAAGGACCTAGAAATGGAAATTCCATTTGACCCAGCAATCCCATTACTGGCTATATACCCAAAGGATTATAAATAGTTCTATTATAAAGACACATGCACATGTATGTTCATTGTGGCACTGTTTACAGTAGCAAAGACCTGGAACCAACCCAATTGCCCATCGATAATAGACTGGACAAGGAAAATGTGGCACATATACACCATGGAATACTATGCAGCCATAAAAAACGATGAGTTTGTGTCCTTTGTAGGGACATGGATGAATGTGGAAACCATCATTCTCAGCAAACTGACACAAGAAGAAAAAATCAAACACTGCATATTCTCACTCATAGGAGGGTGTTGAACAATGGGAACACATGGACACAGGGAGGGCAGCATCACACACTGGGGTCTGTTGTGGGGGGAATAGGGGAGGGACAGCAGGGGTAGGGAGGTTGGGGAGGCATAACATGGGGAGAAATGACAGATACAGGTGACGGGGCTGGAGGCAGTAAACCACATTGCTGTGTACGTACCTATGCAACAGTCCTGCATGATCTGCACACGTACCCCAGAACCTAAAGTGCAATAAAATATATATATATAAAATAAAAGATTGAAATGAAAAAAAGAGTTAATTCCTCATAAAGTACCCCCAGACACTTCTGAGCTGTCTTGAACCCTTGCTTTTGATCTCCCCTAAATGAAAACGTATCCTCCTTGTTTCTTCTGCTCCAGATTCTCTTCCTGCTATGCCACTGCGTCTTTTGCCTCTGTTCTTCTCTGCTCCCTTATGGACCAGAGGGAAACAGCAACCTACAGGCTAATGGCCATTCCCAGCACTGTGGCCCTCACTCTAAACCCAAGGTTAGGTCTTAAAGTTCTTTCCTTCCCTCCTCATCCCAGTCTTCAGACATGGGAAAACAGACACACACAGCCTGGTGACAGGGCAGTTGTGTGGGTTGAGTCAGGTGGATTTGAACAATGTGAACTGAGTTAAATCACCTGACTCTCCCGAGCCCCTGTTGCCACCCCCATCTCCCTGAGAGTGGAGGTGATATTGTCTCCTTCCAAAGCATGTTGAGAGGAGTTGATGACATAACATCAGTTTTTCCTGAGGTCTGATCTACTCCATGATTTTCACAGGCCTGTCTTCTTTCTAAAAGCAGCGTCGCAGGGGTTCGTTGAAATGAAGGTCATCGTGGCTGTGGGCCTGGCCCCCCTGCAAAGGGGCTGAATAATCTGATTTAGTGGGCAGTAAGACTCCAGAGAGGCAGCAATCAGCAGCCCCAGGTGCTGAACCACATAGCCCCTGCAATTGCTCAGGCAGCATTCATTAGCCTGATTATTATTATGATTACCTTTTAAAGGAAAGCTAGTGAATTGTTGAGATTTCTTCCCTGATCCAGTCCAGGCTAATTGGCAGTATATTTCCATTTCAGTTAAATGAACTCAAAAGGGTTGTGTTTCCCAGATAGTTACTGGTGCATGTCTGAGATTGGGCATCTCTAAAGTAGACCCTAAGACAAGATTGTGAATGTAAGTGGTTGACTGGGGAGGTTATTGGAGAAAGGGACAGTAGGAGAGGGGAAATGGGGTGGGGAAGGGAAAGTATAGAGTACTTTACTGAGAAACTTACTGATGTTGGCAACTGGGGAACTTCTGGTGGACGTCATAAAACATTGTAGTTATCCCCCTTGGAGGGTGAGGGAGCTGGGGTATTTTTCCGCCAAGTCTGGTTAGTCAGTGGTCGAGGGCTGTTTCTGGGGGCATATACGCTCCAGTGCTTCTAGCCTGCATGCAGGAGACACTCAGGGGAGAGAGGCAGGTGCTCATAGTAGGAAACTATCTCCTTGCGCCAGAGTGTTGAATACTCAGGCAATGTGGGTCAGAATCAGTGGTGTCTGTATGAACTTTAAAAAATCTGAGTTTCACAGCACTGAATAAATATACAATGACGTGCTTCTGTATTTGTGTTTCTCTTTAGACTGTGAGCTCTCTGAGGGCAGGGCCATGTCTTATTTTCATCCTTGCTGTTCAGCACCAACCTGGCCCAGAACAACCACTCAGCAAACACCTGTTGAGTGTGTAGATGAATGATTGGGAGGATAAATGATCAAAGACTTGTGCATAAATAGGACAGGGATTACAAACTCAGATGCTCACAGGGAACGGGGAGATGATTTAAATGAATAATGTGGGCCAAAAAGAAGAAAAATAGGAAGGTGGGGGTTGTGGAGACCTGGAGGACACATGAATTATCTCTGGGGACATCATCTACTCAGCTCTGGGTGAGTGTCACCTTGTGGGAATCGGACTCAGGGTAGCTGGGCCTCCTGAGTTTTTTTTTTTTTTTAAAAGCCAGGGCTTTATATTTCTATGTGATTTTTTTTTTATTTTTAAACATGAATTAAGGAACTGCATTAAAAACAAGAAACATGTTTAGACATTCCTTATTTATGTCAATTTTGAAAACAAACAGATTTCTCAAAACACATCTGTGTGATATAACTCATTGCCAGGAATGCATGGTCACCTGTTTACACAGAGTGGGAGACAGCACAGATGGAAGTATGGGCTTCTCAGGTTCCCAGAGGTCCCTGAAGGATATTTCCTTGAATTCTTATGGATAATCAGCATAGAGAATAGTCTGGTAGGTTCCTGCAGTTCCTTAGCTAGGAGACTTGCGTCCTAGTGCTATTTGACTTGGGGAAAGCTCCTCTATTCCCACATCCACAAACTAGGTACCTTAAGTCCTGATCTTTCTTGTGATGAGAATTAACACATTGATAAGAGAGGCAGTTCATTTTAAACTCTGAGTCCATGCTGGGTTGGTGCCCTTCCCAGAACTCTCCGCACTCTGGGAGAAAGCTATTTTCTTGGCTTAGGGTTCTTCTAGGTTCCCTGCATCTGTGCCCTAAACCCTCTGGGTCAGCTGTGGTTGTCAGGCTTCCAGCTGATGGCCTTTCTCAAAATCTGACTGTATGTGCCAGGTGCCTGGCAGCTAATTGGTGTGCTCAGCTGTGACCTCAGCAGAGGCCACCTTCTGGATCATTCAGCCTGGGTTCACAGACTGGTGTTCATCAGTCAGGGAGGCAAATACAAAATCAATTCCTGCTTTCGAAGAGCTCACAGCCCAGAATAGATAGGACCCCACTCAACCATGACACAGTGCTAGGGATAAGTGGCATTCCTTTATTTACCAAGCCCCATTCCTTTTCCTCATGGGTGTGCAGCTAGACTACATTTCCCAGACTCATTTGCAATGAGATGAGATCATGTGACTGAGTTCTGACCAGTGAAATGTGGGCAGAAGCAATTAGACCAGTTCCCAGTATGGACCATAAAAATTATCCAGACAGTTCTCAACATTCTCTTTCATCATCTGCTGTCAACATGGAGAGAACTTCAAGTACTTAGAGGGAAGGGTGGAACCACAAGATGGAAAGGACCTGGATCCCTGAATGACTGTATGGAGTAGAAATGTTCACTTCCCGAACTGACCTGTGTTGTACTGTGATGTGAGAAACGAACTTCCTTGCGTTATGCCACTGAGACGTTGGGTATTGTCTGTAATATTAGTTAGCCTACTCTGACCAACTCAGTGCCCTCCAGAGAAGTGTTGTACAGAATGCCTGAGGAAACTCTGGGTATCCTTAGAGGAAAGCTGTCTGCTGGAGGATAGACTATACTCTGAGTTAGTTAAGGAAGGTGGTAGCCTTTCTCTCAGGGCAAGAGAAGCGCAGAGCTGGGAAGTTGGGTAGATTTATTTCCACATACATTAAATTAATCACAGTTACATGAATTTTATGATGCTCCTTGAGATGAATAGAAAGAACTTCAGGCAGGAATATTTGTCTCAAATTGTGGATAAGCATTGCATTTTGCACCCTCAAGGAATCCCTAGTGCGATGCATCTCAGTGGTGCAGGGGTTAACTCTGCTTCTTCAGAGATAGCTAAAGACCGTGAGTTGCTTTCAGCAAATGTTTTTACTTTGAGAGTCATTTTTCTTGCTCACTATTTAAGCAGTCGATAGTAGGACTGAAATTCATAAGGCAGTCGAGATCACTGAGGTTGAAGCTGTAGCAGCAATTTCTGTCCTGCCCCTGGGGCCTGCGACAGAGAGTAGTTGTTCTCCACCTGGTGCATTGGTGCGTAGGTGCTGCAGAGGGAAAGGGAAGTAGTTCAGTAGTTCAGTCACATGTCATCTGGGGCAAATGTATCCAAGGAGTCAGCCTCTTCGCTGGATGTTTATATCATCAACACACAGGGAAACACCGAGAATTCAGAGAATATGGTTCCGCTTTCCCCAAAGACCAGATTAGAAGGTTCAGAAACCAACCCTTGTGAACTCTCACAAAATGGAGGCCATTAGAGCCCTCCAAATGGGCAGGGGCTGGAAAACGAGGTGTCAGAATTGAGGTAGCTTCTAAGGGTAGGAAGCAGGAACAGTGTGGGAGGGACAGACCCCCCCAATATTTTTGGGGTTTCCTTGTCCCTTGGCTCCAGATTTAAATTTCAGGAAGGGAAGCCAGTTACACAGAGTATGAGATGGCACAGAATACTGCCAGAGAAATAGATGCCCAGGCTCCTAGGATGCATAGGAGGAGAAAAGATGGCCTTTGCCACTCTCTTGGGAGTCATTATACGCTTCAGGTGCAATACTTTCTACACCCCTCCCATGACTGTTTTGGACCCTCTGGCAACTAACCAGGGAAAAACAGCTGCAGTGCCTCCCAAGTGATGCTGCAAGCCTGGGAGACTCAGAGGTAAATTTTCCAGACCTAGAGTCACTCAGTAGCTCCAAGCTTCAGAGCTGCTGAGGTCTAATCCTGAGGTGGGGATTGACTAAGCCCTATTTGCTTCTTTCTTTCCGCAACAGGGCAAACAGCCCATCATTTAAGGTCCCCCCCACCACCTCTTAATTGCAGAGAGTGACAGCTCCTGGGCTAGGTGCTTCAGGGTCTCTTAAAATTAAAAAGTAATTCCAAGGCAATATTTGTGCCTGGATGTGCGAGAGTGATCTGGGTAGTAATTGCTTCTGCCCGTAATGGGAAAAGGAGGTACAGATGTTCTTTCACTTACGATGGAGTTTACTTCTCAATATACACACTATAAGTTGAAAACAGTGTAAGTAAAAAATGCATTTAACACATCTGACTTACCAAATGTCCCAGCTTAGTCTAGCTGACCTTAAACGTGCTGGGAACACTTACATTAGCGGACATTTGGGCAAAATTATCTAACAGAAAAAACATTTTATAATAAAGTGTTGAATATCTCACACATTTATTGAATACTGAATGTGAAAAACAGCATGGTTCTATGGGTAAAGTACAGTTTCTACTAAATGCACATTGCTTTCACACCATTGCAAAGGCAAAAAATTGTAAGTTGAACCATCATCATTCAGGGGCCATCTGTACTTGTAGAGACATGGGTGACCAGATGGCTCTGAGAAGAGGCCCCACTTCTGGGATCCCCAAGGAATTTGAGATAACAACCTCAGAAGAGCAGTGTTAACCAAACTCTCTGAACAAAACGGCACTGGATTATCCTGTTTAGTAAATCAAAGTCAGATTCTCAAGATCTTCATGTTTTCCAGGGCCTTCTAATGCTTCACTGTTTGTTCTTCTGAGCTTGGCATCAGGAGGCAGGTACCTCTTTGTAAACAGGCGAATTTCTGAACATGGGTTAGAGTGGATCATTCAGAGCAGAAAAAATCAAATCAGAGCATAGATCACCTTGGGAAGGGGAAAGAGAAGGCTTTAAAAGGGCATTCTTGGTGTTGTTTTGCTCCCTCTTTAAATGTTCATTAGTGCGACACCCACTGGTTTCCTTATCCCTCATGGCATTTTTATTTTCAGTGTGTGAGGCATGGGAGGGATGGAGGCAAACACAAGTAAGTTTTGAACCCTCCTTTCAAAGGAGCTGCAAATTAGGGATAATGATAATATTTAATAATAGATAATAGGGTGCTATATGGTTTGCAAGGCACTTTTTGTGAATGTTATAGCACTCTTGATCACAGGTATAATTCATTCAGTATTTTTTTTTTCTGTTGAGTGTCAAAAGCACATCAGGATATTGAAGCTCAGAGAGATTAAGTAATGTCTGTGCTCACAGAACTTGTCAGTGAAAAGATTAAACTTGAACTTAGATCCTTTGTTTAAGCATCTTGCCTGTTTAGCCAATGAGAAAGACATGTGTACCAGTGATAAGAGGGACTGCAGGAATATTAGAGAAGAGGAAAGGAGGAGGATGCTTGATATGGTTTGGCTGTATCTTTACCCAAATATCATCTTGAATTGTAGCTCCCATAATTCCCATGTGTTGTGGGAGGGACCCATTGGGAGATGATTGAATCATGGGGTAGTTTCTTTCATATTGTTCTTGTGGTAGTTAATAAGTCTCATGAGATCTGATGGTTTTATAAGGAAAAACCCCTTTCTTGGGTTCTCATTGTCTCTTGCCTGCCGCCATGTAAGATGTGCCTTTTACCTTCCACCATGATTGTGAGGCCTCTCCAGCCACATGAAACTGTGAGTCCATTAAACCTCTTTTTCTATATAAATTACCCAGTCTTGGGTATGTCTTTATCAGCAGTGTGAAAATGGACTAATACAATTCTAAGTGTGAACAACCACAGAGCACTGAGAATATGGTGAGGAGCTGGGGTGAAGGGGGTCACTCCTTCCTTTCCCTGCCTCATTCCTCCAGTGCATTCTCCAACCTGCTGCAGAGGTGATCTTTTTACAATATATTCAGATTGGGTCCACTTCCAAGCTCAACACCCTCCACTGGCTTCTCAGTCTTCCCATGCCTCCATGGTAAAGTTGTGAAAGACACTGAAGATTCACATGTACTGCTGGGTGGTTTTATCCAGCAGTGTTTCTCCAGTGACAGCATGGAGGAGGGAGATGGAAGCCCATCCAAGATTGGATTATTTCCAGTAGGCGTGATAGAGACGTGGAATTGTGAGACATCCTATAATGATAGATATAGAATCCAAATGAGAAAAGGAGGAAAGGAAGAGAGCCAGGGCTTGTGGATGGGGGCAAGAGGAGAGGTGGGTGGTCTGGAGGTCCTGATAAGATTGAAGAATGGCTGCAGTGGGATGTGTGGGCATGCAGGCTGCAAGGAGAGGAGGTTGCAGGGACATCTTGGATTCTTTATTCCTTGACTTACTTATCACCAACTGCAACCTCAGGTAGTTACATAACCAGCCTGGGACTCAGTTTCCTTATTTGTACTCATAGGGCTCTAGGGAGATTTAGGTTGGATGACATATGCAAGCCACCCAGACAATGCTTGACACATAGCAGATAAAACACTGCTAATTGTTCTGTGAGTATTAAAGCTCATCTTCCAGGTTAGGCAACTCAGGTTCAGGAAGTGGAATGACTTCCTCAAGGTTAAGTCTAATGCAGCTAGTCTATAAAGGTTTCTCTTGGGCCGGGCACGGTGGCTCACGCCTGTAATCCCAGGACTCTGGGAGGCTGAGGCAGGTGGATCACAAGGTCAAGAGATCGAGACCATCCTGGTCAACATGGTGAAACCCCGTCTCTACTAAAAATACTAAAAATACAAAAAATTAGCTGGGCACAGTGGCACATGCCTGTAATCCCAGCTACTCAGGAGGCTGAGGCAGGAGAATTGCCTGAACCCAGGAGGCGGAGGTTGCGGTGAGCCGAGATCGTGCCATTGCACTCCAGCCTGGGTAACAAGAGGGAAACTCCGTCTCAAAAAAAAAAAGTTTCTTTCTTAAACACAATACTTGTTTAACCCCCATAACCATGGTGGGATGCATAGATTAATGACTTTGGAGGAAGTGGCTCCAGATGATGTTGAAGCTTTGGGAGTGACTCCCTCAGTTGGTGATTGGTAGATTAATGTGCTCCACCCTTCAAAAAGATGTCTATGTTCCAACCCTGAAACCTGCCCTATAGAGATTAGGGAGTGGAGTAGGGGGAGATAGAGAGAGAGAGAAAAATAGGTAGTTTTGAAGGTGCTGCACTGCTGGCTCTGAAGATGGAGGAAGGGGCTGTGACCCAAGGAATGTAGGCGGCCTCCAGAAACTGGAAACAGCAGGAAGCAGATGCTCTCCCTAGAAAGAACACAGCCATATTGGCTCACTTTCGACTTCTGACCTCCAGAAGTGTAAGATAGTACATTTGTTTGTTGTTAGCCATGGATTCATGGTAATTTGTTACAGCAGCAATGGGAAGCTAACAAAGTGGCTAAGAGAATAGAGAAGAAAGTATTTGGATAACTCTTCACATCTTGGATTCTTTATTCTTTGACTTACTCATTACCAACTCCAACCGTAGTTTCTAGAGCTGGACTTGCATTTCTCCAGCCAGCTCTCTCCTCAACCATTCACAGCAATTATTTAAAGCTTTTCTCTCTCTCATTAGACCTCTAACCTCCTATTCTCACCTGGCTATCAGCAGTTGACTTGTCTTCTGCAGTCACTCAGCATGAAGTCATTGAGCTGGGACTGAAGACTTCATTGAATAAAGGATAGCTTCCAGGAGACTTCATTGAATAAGGGATAGCTTCCAAGAGGCTACCACAAAGATGGAGGAGGAAGGTGTGATTTGCCTGAGTCTCAAAGATGCAGGAATTTTTAAAATCAGAGGAGGTGCACTGGTCTTTTTGGGAAACTGAAGCCGTACAAAATTATGGTTAAGCTGCTCTATATGGGAAAATGCAAAAGATTATTATTTTTTAGATCTTTGAAAAGGTGAAAAAGAACAGGAAAAGGAGGAAGATGAAGTAGAGGAAGAGGAGGAGAGAGAGAAGCCTTCAAGATGGCAGAAGGCTGGGGATCACTTGAGGGTGATGGAATAGCTGAAAGGGCCTTTGAGAGCAGGTATGCCTGTGTACAATTTTAAGTCCTTTGCTGTTTTGTCGTATGTGTCTCCTGGCCATGGCCCCTCAACATCCTGGGCAAAATATGCCATGGTCTTGCTTTTATCAGTTAAAATTTTGGAAATCAAAGATGGGATTGGTTTTACCTGTAGATCAACTTGGTGTGTACCTAAGACGACATATACAGAGGCAGGAATCCAGATAGTGAGATGACTATACATTCATCCATTCATTTATCCATCAATCCATCCACTAACCTACCCATCCATCCATCTATCCACCCACCCACCCACCCACCCATCCACAGCCATCCATTCCCCATGTATCCACCATTCATCACCCATGCATCCATCCATTTCTCTTTCTTCCTCCCTCTTCCTCCATCCTTCCACCATTCACCCACTCACTCATTCATTCATTCAACAAATACTCATTGAACATTCATCATATACCTGGTTCTCTTCTGAGTCCTGGAGATACTTCAATAAACAAGATAGACAGTCACCCTTCTCTCAGGAGCTCCTAAATAGCAAAAAAGACCATAATGAAGAAACTGAATAGATGACCAAGATAATTTCAGATTGTGATAAACACTCTAAAGACAATAAAACAGGGTGATGTGATGTTATAAGGCAGTGGCTTTCAAAGTTTTCCTGGACCAATCTCATCAGCACAACCTGGGAACTTGTTAGAAATGGAAATTCTCAGGAGCCACCCAGGCCTATTAAATTAGAAACTCTGGGAGATTGGGCTCAGCAGTCTGTATTTTAATCCATCCAGGTGGATGTGGTCACGCCCAGGGGTGACATCCACTGTTATGGGGATTGACAGCGTGGTTACCTGAAGGAGGGTGGTCAGGGAAGACTGTTGAGAGGGGGTGATGTTTGAGTTGAGATCTCTGTGACAAGAGAAATCCAGCCATGGAAGCCTAGAGAAATGTGTTCTGGGTGAGGGAATTTCAAATGAAAAGGTCCTCAGGTAGCAACAAGGCTGGGGGCTTTGAGGGACTAAGAAAAGATCACTGCGGCTGGACTGTGGTGCACAGTCATGCAGATTTACTATGAAAGGCATCACTAGGAACATTCTTGTTAGTCTTTGGATATTCCTTCTCTTTCTATGAAGCTGTGTAGGCTTTTCCCATTTGCATTGGAAGCTATATATTATAATTCTTTTTAAAGTAAAAAAATTAAATCATGCAAGTGAAATGCACATATAAAATTTCCTTATAAATGGATTCCTTGGCTTCTGACAAAGCTGCATGTCGTGTTGGAAGATCATCATGGGCTGGGAGTCAGGACTTGGGATCTAATCCCATCACTGGCCGGTTACTGCTCCTCTCTGAAACTCAGTTTCCCCATCTATAAGGTCAGGAAGGGGAAAGGGTGGGAAGAATCAGCTGATCTGTCCCCTGCATCACGGGACTGCTGCCATCTCCTACCAGGACAGCCTAGTTCCTCCTCAGCTGTCCCTGGCTGCTTGGAGGCCCCTCTCACCTCCTTTCCTCTTCCCCATCCGACCTTGGATAGGTGTGCCCGAGGCAGGGTAGGAGGAAGGAGGCAAATGGAGTCCTTTTGGAATGACCGTTTATGTCAAATGGTGATTTGGAAATCTACTTTGAATATATAGTAATGCTGGGAGCTAAAGTCCGTGCTGCTAATGGCAGGTTTCTTTATAGTTATTGCCCTGCTGAGGAGCCCAACAGTTTATTTCTTACAAAGACGCCTTAGAAAGAAACGAAGAGTTGGTAGAGCTCCAAAGTCATGAACATGGCCTTGGGATTTGATTCTGCTGGACAGGGAAAGGAGAGAGGAAACCCAAGCCAGACCTTTTCCGGGGAGGCAGTGGAGTGCAGTGGGAAGACGCTGGAGCCAGCCCTTTAACTGAGTGCATTATCAGGCCTCTCTGAGCCTCTGTTTCCTCATCTGCAACATGGGGACGATACTTAAACTGTATTCAATAAGATGGCATGTGCCGAGTGTCGGCACACAGTAGGTGCTCAATAAATGTTAGTGCTTGTCTTCCACGCCCCCTGGGGACTGGGAAAGTGGCACTCCTCCCTAGGCAGCCAGCAAGCCCCTTTCTGCCTACAACTCTGTAGGCTTGTTTTGCTCCTGCAGTGATTAGGGCACTGGCAGCCTAGGAGAGAGTCCAAAGCTGCAGCATTATCTTTTCCCCAAGCTGCTTCAGTTGACAGAGGGCTGGGTGGTGGATGACAGCTTGTTTATCCAGGGAGGCTGTAAAATATTCTGTCGTGCGAACACATAGAGCAGTTCATTCATCTTGTCTTTTGCGTCTGTCCCGCATAGCTGAGAGGGGCACCCACTGCTTGCCCCTCTGACTGCTTTCCTCTCCTGGGGCCTATGGGGCTGCTGAAGTCCCACACTCGGCATGCTGCCCTCAGCGAGAGCATCCTCTATGATCGATCCAGGGCTGCACTGACCATCCCAGGTTTCTCTCCCCCCTGGGACTGCTCTCCAGAGTTTGCTGCTGGACACCACCATCTGGGTGTCCCACAGGCCCCACTTGCTCAGCATGTCCAAGATGGAAGCCGCCTCCCTTCCCACACGCACCCTTTCTATTTTCTCTCTCAGCCATTGGCAGCGCTACTGCCCTTTCCTTGGCCTGAAACCTACAAGCCCCCCACCTGCCTCTTGCTCTTTCCCAGCTCACATTCCCTGCCACCAGGACCTGTCCATCCTTTCTCTCAAATCTCCCAACTGTCCTCCTGCTCAGTCCCAGCCACCAGCTCTCTGGGGATAGCTCTCCTCCCTTCTCCCACCAATGGCTCCCCTCTCTTCTGCAGGACAGCAGCCGGTGGGGATGGTTTTAGAACACTGGATGGACTCTGTCAGCCCCTCGCCCTGGCCTGTGGTCCTGAGGACAAGAGGAGGGAGGGACTGGTGATCATCTCCAGAGGCGTGTGGTACAGGAAATGAGCTCAGGGTTTTGAGAAAAGCAGACAAAACCAAAACCAATATCATTGGCTTTCAACTCTGGCACCACTACATACTAGCTGTGATTTCTGACAGTCCTTCAAACCTCTTTGGAGCCTAGTTACTTTATTTCTGCAAAGGGGACAGCAGTTCCTACCTCCAGAAGTTGTGAAGTTTAGATGAAGCTATGCATGTGGCGGGTGCTGCGAGGTTGGTATGTGCTGGGTTCTCCCTGTCCTTCACTTGGAGAAGCAATTTGTAGTTTTCAGAACCTCTTAAATAATCTCTCTCTTCCTTCCTTCTCTCCTTTTTCTCTCTCTTCCTTTCCTCCTTCCCCCCTTCCTTCTTTCCTTTCTTCCTTCTCTTTTTTTATTTTAAAACAGGATCTCACTCTGTTGCCCAGGCTGGAGTACAGTGGCGTGATCTCAGCTCACTGCAACCTCTGCCTCTTGGGTTCAAGCGATTCTCATGCCTCAGCCCCATGAGTAGCTGGAATTACAGGCATGAGCTAACATGCCTGGTTAATTTTTGTATTTTTAGTAGACGGGGTTTCACTATGTTGGCCAGGCTGGTCTTGAACTCCTGACCTCAAGTGATCTGCCTACCTTGGCCTGCCAAAGTGTTGGGATTACAGGCATGAGCCACCATGCCTGGCCTCCTTTCCTTTCTCTCCTTTCTTCTTTCTCTCTCTCCTTCCCTCTCTTCCTTCTTCCTTTCTTTTTCTCTTTCTCTCCTATTTTCTCCCTCCCTCACTCTTTCCCTCTCTTCTCTTCTCTCTTCCTCCTTCCCTCCCTCCTCCCTCCCTTTTCCTTCTTTCCCTTCTGTCCCTCTTTCTCTCTTTCTTCCCACACATGTTTTTTATGTGCCTACTATGAGCTGCACACAATGCTAGGCATGGAGGCACAGCAGAGAAAAGGCAGACTTTGTCCTATCTCCCCTGGTGTTTACATTTTTGTGGAGGAAAGGAGAGACAGACAAAAAGTGAGTAACAGACACAGAATACGATGTCAGGGAGTGTAAGTGTCATGATGAAAAATAAAGCAAGATAAGACAGAAGTGATGGAGACTGGGAAGTCCCTGTGTGGAGCTTAGTGATTAGGGGGAAAGGGAGTCAGTAAACAAGCCACAGAATAATTAAAATAATTTACAGAGTGCTGTGAAAGAAGTGAGCACAGTTCTGTGAAACCACAGACAGGTTGGGAGAATTAAATATTAAAGGCATATGGAAAGTGCTTTGTGTGATGGTAAGTGACAGACACTGAATGACTCCTTCCCCGAATAGCTCTCTTTCCTGTATCTTTCATTTCTTCTCTCCTGGGTCCTCCCCCACAGCATTTGCACACGTCCGAGTCTCTCCCTGCTTAGAACACACCTCTCTGCCCCAAATCCCACGCCTTCCCGTCTATGATCCCACTGCCTCCCACTCACAGAAAACTTTCCTCAATAGTTGCCTATGTGTCCTGTCTCCACTCTCACTTAGCCAGCCCCTTCTGGTACTCATTTCAGTTTGGCTGCTGCCTCTAGAAGCATCTCAGAAACTGCTCTCTCTAAAGTCAGCAGTGGCCTCCACCGTCCACTGATTTGAGTTCTCATGGCTTCGGTCTCTTGACCACATTCAGTGTTGCTCCTGCTCTAATTTTCAGTACACCACCTCTTCCACTCTGTTTCCCCCGGCTCCCCGGTGATTCCCTTCTCGGCTCCCTTGCTGACTTCCCTTCCTCTGTGGACCCCTTACTTGTTGAGTGTCCCAAGTTTCCATTCCAGGTTCCCCTCTCTTCTCTCCCTCTACATTATCCCTGGCAATGCCTGAAGCCTCCCTCATCTATAACCTAGACCCAGCTGGTTCACGCAAACTCCTGGTTCATGTCGTTCATTCATTCTTGGACGTCCTCACTTGGTAGTCCCACGGTCATCTGAACTCCATGGGTCCAGATCAGAATTCACTATCATCTTCTGCCACCAATCCTGTTTTAATCTTCCCACCTAGTGAGTTTCACAGTCATCTATCCACTCACTGTACAAGCCGGACCTTGGGATTCACCAGTTCCCCTTGATCCCTCCCTCCTTGTATCTGCTGGTCACCAGGTCCTGTGGAGTCTACCCTCTAAGTCACACTCAGATTTGTCTACCTCTCACCACTTCCTCTGCACAGCTCCCTAGTCCAAGCCTCCTCCTGATGCCTGGACACCTGCACAGCCTCCTCACCGGCTTCCCTGTCTCCACTCCTGCCCGCTCTGATCCGTCTTGCAGGTAGCAGCCAGGCCGATCCTTCCACAATGTAGATCTGGCGGTGCACTCACCTGCTTAGCATCCTTCAAGGTTCTTCATGGCCCACAGGATAAATACCAGATGATCTCCTTTGCATCCAGGCCCTATGTGCTCAGTCACTACCTATCTTCTGCCCTCCCCTCTCGTCTGTCCCCTCACTTTGTGTCCAGTCATGCTGGGCTTAATCCAGGCCTTTGGGCTTGCTACCCTCTCTCTCTTGCCTGTGACCACTTCAACACTCTTCCTTCTGGCTGGGCTCTCTTTCCATCCTCTTCGCGGTTGGCCAAACTGAGGGGACATGGCAGATGAGTAACTCCAACTCCTCCATTTGCAGGTGAGTACCCTGAAGTCCAGAGTGGGAGAGCAACTTGCCAAAGGTCACCCAGCAGGTCCAGGAGAACAACCTCACTGTCCTCCCACCTTCTGCAGTGATGGGAAGGAAACTTGACATTGGCTTGGATCCTTTCCCATAGATTCTGGCTCTTTCTGCTGCTGAAATCAGAAAGATGGATGTGTGGTAAGTTTTTCCAGGAAGAGTTGGAAATAATGCAGGCTCCTTTGTCTGTGTCTTGGGTTTCTGAGGCTGAGGTCCTGATGATGCCTTGACTTCTCCTGCCACCTCCCAGACCCCTTCCAATTCTGCCCCGGCTTGCCCACCTCATTTCTTATACATGCCCTCACTTGGAGATACTCCTATCTGTTGTGCTGTCAACTGAAACAGCTTGAGTCTCTCAGTGGCCATTAGTACCACCTGGTTGGGAATGGGTATGTTAATATTTGAGACTGGGTGTGCTTAGATAAGGTGTCAAGTCCTGGTATCCTGAGCTTATGTAGGGTTGATGCCAGGCCACGGTTGGTTAGTGAGCCTTTGGCTAAAGGTTGGGCCATAAACCAGGCCATAATTGAGACCCTGATCCTGGCCATAGACAGATGTGTAATACTGGATGTAGACTGCATTGGCCTTGGTTCTGGTGGTAACTTAGCCCTGACCTTCGTCCCAGACTGGGCCTTGACCCTGGCTGTAGACTGATCTCTCATTCTGGTCCCAGACTCAGCCCTGACCCTACTTGTAGACTGAGCCCCAAACCCTGGTCTCAGACTGATCTCTGATCTGGTCCTACACTGAGTTCTGATCCTAGCTCCAGAATGAACCCTGGCCTTGGCCAAAACTGAGCCCTGACCATGGACTGAGCCCTACCCAGCTCACAGATTAGACTTGCAGCTGTGGCTCATGGTAAGAACGTGGCTGACTCAGGACACCCCACTCTCACAGAGGACAGGCAGGAATGGCTTTTCTGGGAAAGCCAGCACAGAGCCTGCCTCTGGCAGTGTTGCATTTACAGATTTTGGGGGCCTGTACAAACTACAGAAGAGCCAGGCTCAGAGGGCTGTGACAGAGCCATGTCTTGCCCAGCTTCCCAGCCAGTTTAGCTCCCAAATAATGGAGAAATCCTTCCTGCCAATATCCATCAAGCTGAGATTGAGAGCATTTCAATGAGAAGGTGCTTTAATGACTCTTCAAGGATCTGGAGTCTAATGAAGCACACATCAGAGGACGATTTAATCTTTCCCTCATAAAACCCGCACAACAAGGAGATCAACTTCAGAATCCAAATTCATCCTGACAGAAAAATGGGAGTGAAGGCAGTGCCAGATCAGTGATAATTGTCTGGGGCTAATTGCTGTGGTCTTGGGAGGGGGTGTAGGAGAAGGCAAGGGCTCGGTGGGTGTGGCAGAGGGCATCCTGGGACATGCTGGGCTGTCCCTGTGAGGCAGCTCCTGGAAGGAGCTGACAGAGTCTTGGAGGGTAAAGTAGAATAAGGAAAGTGTGGGGCAGTAGAAGGCCCTGCTTGGCTGTGGCTGGCCTGTCCCCTGCCGGGTGGGCCTTTTCTCTCCATGTTGACAAGCATTTAGCAGACATCCTCCGGCCACTTGCCTAAGAGTGAGCCCTGAAGTGCCAGGAAACTCCTGTTTCCAAGCCATAAATATAACAATTAGAGCTTACAAGAGCTGCTATGGAGAAAATCAAATGGAGCTGCAATAGAGATGACTCAGGTGTGTGCGGAATGGACCACCATCCCTGGGATGGGCTTTTTAGCTCTCGGGTTGGAAATGAGGAGCTCTGAGCACAGGCTCCTCAGGACTCCTCTTCGTCCCATCCGCACCTTGCAACTGACTGAGGTCTCATACATCTCAGGCCCAGCCCACTGGGAAAGCAACATCATACTCTTTTTTCAAATGCCAGATCTTTCCCACATCCTCTGTCCAAAGACATTTTTCTTCTGCACAAACTCATTGATGACATTGTGGGAGAAATCATGGGCTTTGACTTGAATAAATACAGCCCAGCCACTCATTTCAAAAGGAAACATTTTATAATAATTAGATAGCAAAAAACTGAAAATGATGAGACGTGAACTGAATTAAGGTCTGGTTGGTGCATAATATAATCATTTATACTAAATCTATGTCACTAGTGTACTGTGCAGCCAGGGAGTGTTTAAGATAAAGTCATGGGACCCTTCTCCCATTTTTTCTTTCTATTTAAAGAAGGCAGCGTTCCTAAGTAAGACACAAAAGTCTTAAAGGAAGAAATTAACAGATTTTACTAGAGGAAAAAAGTTAAAGTGTAAAAAACTCCTATATAATTAAACATACAACCAAAGATAAAGGAAAGCAAGAACAAGGACAAAATACTTGCAGCACCTATAGCAAGGAGTGGGCCGGATTTGGTGGCTCATGCCTGTAATCTCAGCACTTTGGGAGGACGAGTTAGGTGGATCACCTGAGATCAGGAGTTTGAGACCAGCCTGGCTAACATGGTGAAACCCCATCTCTACTAAAAATACAAAAAAATTAGCTGGGTGTGGTAGTGGGTGCCTATAATCCCAGGTACTCGGGAGGCTGAGGCAGGAGAATTGCTTGAACCTGGGAGGCGGAGGTTGTAGTGGGCATTGCAGTGAGGTTGAGATCATGCCATTGCACTCTAGCCTGGGCGACAAGAGCAAGACTCCTTCTCAAAAACAAAACAAAAAACAATAACAAAATCAAGGAGTGAACCCACTGAATCTATGAAGGGTTTCTGCAGATCTGTAACAAAGATGGAATAAAAACGTAGGCAAAGGCATGGTCAGGGAAATTCCAGAGGAAACCCTGGATTCTGGTGGTGGCCATGGAGGTGCACTGCTCAGATCTCTCTTCGAAAGAAACTCCTGTGGGGAGAAGAGCTGACTGTTGGCCTGAAGCTAGAGCATCTTTAGATCCACTGTGAAGGTCACACCAGACTGTGCGTCTCCCAGGTTTTCCCCTTGTGGGGAAGCAGGACCTTGTGGGAATTCTACAGTGGTCTGGTCAAGGCTTTCTCAGAACTGCACTGTGGTCTGAGGATTTTCCTACTCATTCCTGTCTCTTCTCTCTTCCTTGCACAAATATCAGACTTGCTTCTTGGTCTGGAGCTCTCCTCGTCTTCTCCTCTTTCCCTGCTCTTTGTCTTCCAGAGGCATTTTCCCTTAATAAGGCTCTCATTTGTGTAATTCCATCTTGGCATCTGTTTCTTGGAGGACCTGAATTGACCACAACTACAGAATCTAATAAAAAGCGATTCAACCTTACTCATAATCAAGGACATACAAATTGAAACGTGATACTGTCTTCCACAAACATTTTAAAGAGGTCATTAATATCTTTTTTTGGGAAAGGGCACAAAATGAACCTCTCTCACACATGGTACTGATGTCAGGAGTGTGGGCACTGTGGCTCATGCCTGTAATCCCAGTACTTTGGGAGGTCAAGGTGGGCAGATCACGAGGTCAGTAGGTTGAGACTATCCTGGCCAATATGGAGAAACCAGGTCTCTACTAAAATACAAAAAATTAGCTGGGCATGGTAGTGTGTGCCTGTAGTCCCAGCTACTCAGGAGGCTGAGGCAGGAGAATCGCTTTAACCCAGGAGGCAGAGGTTGCAGTGAGCCAAGATCTCGCCACTGCCCTCCAGCCTGGTAACAGAGCAAGACTCTGTATCAAAAAAAAAAGAAAAAACAAAACCCAAACCAAAAAACAGATATTCACTGAATCAGCATTTTACTTCCAGAAATCTGTTTTTTAGGGTATTTTCATATATGTACAAATATATATATATATATTTGCATTGTGGTACCATTTATATTAATAAGAAACTTGAAAATAACCTAAATGTGCATTAATAAGGAACAGTGACATCAATTATGAAACATCTGCACAGTATAATTTGCAGGTGTTTCAAAGAATAAGGTCAAGCTATATGACATGGAAGGATGTTTGCGATGCCAGGCTAAGTGAAAACAAAAGACGAAGATGAAGAATGTGTTGTATAATACCCTTTGGGTAGAGGAACTCTTCATTAAATGCGTTTATATGCATACAAATTGATGAATAAGTGCAAACAGCTGGAAAGGTAGACACTAAATTGCTAACGTTATTTGTCTTGGGGAGAAGAGGGAGTTCAGGGTTAGTTATTAGAGGGAGCCTTCAGTCTTTACTCCGTTTGCTTGTTTATTGTGTAGCTGTTTCGCAGTGAGCATGGATGATTATTTGTAATTAACATGAGCAATACACAAGAAGAAAGTAAAGACTGGAGAGCGTAACCACCAAAATGAGTATTGACCCCTTTGGGGGGTTGTGTCCATGTTCCTATCAGTCTCTTCAGTGTTTGGACTGTCTGTCGGGAACGGCCTTCGGTGGCAATTAATGGCATGAGAAAATTGCTCTCATTCTTGTCCTTATCCTTACAAAAATTGATTTTACAAAAATGTTAGCAGGAAGTGCCGTTGCATACTTTGATTCCTGCCTGATTCTTCACACCTGACTCTGAGTGTCTTTTTAACTATTTTCAAAAATTCACCTCCCTACCTCCCCATCAGCCTGAAGGCTAAACATGCTATCTATCACTGAAGACATTGTGGGGACACACCCTAGCTCCCTGACCTCAGTTTTCCCATCTATGCTGGAAGAGAGATTGGATTAAATGGCCTTGGTGTCTGGCTAATATTTTAGGATTCCAAAGCCACTGGTAGAGACTGGTGTTCTCGGAATGCTTTAGACAGCTGGGATATCAGAGAAACCCACTCCTGAGCCTCAGCCTTGTCTTCAACCAGCTTTTTCAACCTCCCCTCACAACCCCCTTGCCCCACTGTGAGCCTCCCAGCTCGGTGGTCAGGTCCTGTGTCTGCCTTCACTCCATCATGTGCCCAAACCCTCCCCAGGCTCTCAGGTCTCATATGATACTTTTATGACTTCCTCAGATTAACTAGTTTGAATTTCCATTGCATTTTCCCTCTAGATCGTCTGAGGTATAGAAACCAAAGCTATCCCTCTGCCCTGATTCCAGGATGATTAAGCATCTCACACAGTATATTAGGGGAGAAAAAGACAGTGAAGTGATACACATTTCTAAATCCCAAGACAAACCTAAAACATCAGCATCTCCCAAATCACAAATCTTTGAGTATTTCCCTTAATCCTGGACTCCCTGACAAAGACAATTTTATCCCTGATTCTTGCTATGATGATCACTGAAGACAGAGCAAGACCTTTGTGAATATGACAGTCACGTGAGAGGGTTGCTGTTTTCATGCCAGAATAATGTAAACCTGGTGAATTTGGTAATTTTACAATTGGTTTCTTGGAAATAATTACTGTGTTTGTATTTGGTGAACCAGTGCTTCTGAAGTCTGGTTCCCTTGCACTCTTTGCAAGTGAAATTTTCCTTTCTAAATATTTCTGTTTCTGAGGCTTCCTTTGACAGATGGGATGACTTAATACATTAATTTGTGTTGTGTTCTTGCATTCCGTATTGTAAGGAGAAGAGGCTTTTGTCTTTCCTTGCTAAGGGAGGCTTATGTTGTAGATTCAAAGCACAAGTTGCCTGAATAGGGGTCTCTTGGTTGGTTTCGTTTTTCTGAAAACCTAGGCTCAGTGCCAGAGTGTGGATGTTTGTGTGTGTGTGTGTGTGTGTGTGTTGGGGAGGGCATAATGCAAGGTGGGGAGGGAGAGAGGGAGAGACCTTTGATGGGGAGAAAGTAAAATCAGACAGAGAGAGAAAGAGAGAGAGAGGGAGAGAGCGAGATCCTGAAGACCAGACATGCTGTTTGGTTCTGAGAAGAGAAGGGAATTTCTGGAAATAGCGGGAAACCAGGGCAGATGACTACTGGGGCTTTGAAGAAGGTTGGGGCGCAGGCATTGGGGCTTCCGGTCTGAGCATCGACCCACGTTGGAGCCCAACCCCACAGAGGCAGCCTTGGTATCTGCCAACACGAAGCAGGGAGGGCTTGGACAGCAGCTCTGACAAAGGCAGCAGTGTGGACCTGTGCTCACTGAACACACCCACAGCTGGCCCTAGGCATAAGACCCTTGAGACCTTCACAGGATCCTTTGGGGCAAGAAGAGGACCCCAAATATGAATTTCCTGCCAGGTAAGTAAGCTGAGGTCTGGGATAGGTTTAGAGCAAATGAAATTATTGTGACATGTCTTGCCTTTCCAAGATTAAGGCATAAAATTGACACCCGTGACCATTTTTCCTGTATCTAGCACCCTCTATCTGGTATTGTTTTCATGACCTGCACTCTGTCGCCCTCAACTTCCTGCTTTCCTCACATCCTGCTCTCCGATCAATAACCTTTTATTTGCCTTTTGTGTACTGAGGGTAGGACTCATCTTCTAATCGTCTACCATGGGGTCTTGGTACCTAGTTGGTGCTCATTGGTTGAAATCGACTACGTTGCACTGAACTGTACCCTGCACCCCCCCATCCTAGCTCCATACTTTGTTTCTGGTTGGTATTCAACAAATGTTTGCAGACTGGAGAAAGGCATGTGGAGTATTCCAAGGTGACCACTTTGGAGGGGACAAGATGAACCTGAACGTGTAAGTTCAGGTGTGTTTGTTCAAAAGTGCCTTAGTGACCGGGTTTAATCACAGAAGACTGGCAAGGAAGGAGCCTGTGCATCTGTGAAATGAGCCATTTTCTGCCAACCCTTGCACAGGCACTGGTGTTGCTTGATCAATTAACCCCACGCCCTTGTCCTCCATCTGTGCTTGAATGAGGACGCGAGGCTCTGTGGTGAGTGCAGGAGGTAATATCTGCCTTCCGAATGGGCTGCATGCGCATAGGTAATTGATGCATTCTCAGGTTCCAGAGAGATCCAAAATCAGTCCTGCTGCTCTGAGCTTGCAGTGGCCGACCTTGGCTGTGACTGCGGGGGCATCAGCTGGCCTCTCGTATGGACACTGGCCAGCCAGACGGTTGGGGCCTGCCAGTGGCAGCGGGGAGGGCTTGTCCTCTATCCTTGCAATGGATCTCCACCCTGGCAGAGAAATGAGTTCTGATTTGTGCCTGGGGCCACCCGGATACCTGTCGAGTGGTAAAAACAAGCTGTTTTAAAAGACAATGTCTGGCTCGTGTGAGTATGCTGGCACCCTTCTGAATTGTTTTTTAAACTTGTTTTCAAAGTAAGTGAGGCTATTGGCTCCTTGAGTCTGCCATACATTATTGGGCAGCTGGTTAGAGTGTGGGCTGCGGAGTCACATTGCCTGCGTACAAACCTTGCTTATCCACTTGTCAGATGATGAGCTGTTGGGCTCACTGTGCCTCTCTGAGACTCAGTCTGTCTGTCTTTAAAGTGGGGATGATATTAATACTTAACTCATAGACCCTTGTGGAGTGTTAACTGAGGTGCTGTTTAGTTTGGTGCTAGATGCCCTGATACAAAGCATCTTCCCACTGGAACATTGGATGCTTTGAATGGATGATACTAGATCTGTTTGGTCCCTGGTTGTTTAGTATTTGCCTCTTTTGCTAGACTAACAGCTCCATGAGGCTGTGGCCATAGCTGTCTTGTTACTGCTGGGCTCTGAAAACTTGGCATGGAGCCTGATTCAGAGACGGTACTCAATAAGTATCTGTTAGTGAGAAAATAAGGCAGGTGACGTGGGCATAAGCCAGAGGCCCAGGGAGGGCTGGGGAAGCTCTGGGGTTTGTAGTGGTAGGAATTAGGCTAAGGTGTTCAGCCACAGCTATGCTGTTGGTCCTGGCGGGGAGCTGGAGTGAAACCCTGGGAAAGGTTAGAGGGGCAGTTATGGATACTGTGTGTAGAGGAGTGATCTCAGGCAGCTTTCTCACCTCTAGTACACTGAGTCAGGCGTGTGGGCAGCAGACCCAGGCCAGCTCAGCATGAGAAGCCGTTTGGCTGGGCCAGAGTGTCCACACGACTGGACACCACTGTGGGAAGCTGGACAGACCTGTGGTAGGCAGGGCATAGCAGCCATAGGATGCACCAACTGAGATGACCAGCAAGGGCTTCTGGGAACTCATGCTAGCTTTGGAATCATAGACACGTGGATCCAGATCCCCGTCTCACCTTGGAGCCCTAGGCAAATCATTAACTTCAGTAAACCTTGGTTTCATCATCTGCAAAAAGGGATCCGTAATGTCAGCCTCACAGCATGTGTAACTGAAATGGAAGAATACCTGAACCCTCTAGTGTGGTGTGTAGCAGATGTTTAGTAGCACCAGTTCTCTGCTCCCTCCTTTTCGGGGATCATTGAAATGGCAATAACTCATTTTTGTTGTTGTTGTTCCATTTGAAAGAAACAAAGTACTTTGCTGACATCTTTATTAAGGAGTGGTGAGTGTGTGACCCATGAATTCACTATGGGAATTCAGTGATTATTTTTGAATACGTGGAGTTTTTAGGTTCCTGCAGCTTCCTCAACTTGACAGTAAAGCTGGCACCAGCTTCTGACAGTCCCTGTAATTACCTCTCAGTGAATTGATCTGAGGGTTGCCTTTGTGCCTGAGGTTGGTGTGGGCTTTGCTGTCCTCGCCCTCCACACCCACAATGGAATGTAGTAGCTAATTATGATTTGTGGTGCTGTCTGGTTGAAGCTGCCTGGCTTGCTTGAGGTTGGGTGGTACAGGCAGTTCCTTTCTTTGTCAGACATTATCAAGGCGATTCAAAGTGGTCTGGTCCCCTAAGATTGAGAAGCCCAGAAGGTTATTTTTAAAAATAAACTCTGGAGATATGCACCAATCCTGGGCTACTGACAGCCTATAATTCCTTTGGCAGTGGTGAGATGTACTTTTCTTTTAGAGTTTTGTTAAGAAGTGACTATCGGTGAGGGACTGTGCACACTGAGACTATGGATTAAGGCTACTGTTTCTACTCTGTGGGGAGGGAGGAGGAAGTCCAGGCAGGTTAGTGGGGTGGTGTATATATGGATGTTGTTACCCTTCCAGGACCAACAGGGTATTTCGATATTACCTAACCCCCAACCTCCATGACATTCTGTCCATCCGTCTTCGTATTGAACCATCCATCCATTTATCAGTCCATCCATCCATCCATCCATCCATTTATTCAATGCATTCTTTCATGATCCCAACAAATAAATATTTATCAAACACCTTTCCTTTCCTTTTTTTTTTGAGACAGAGTCTTGCTTTGTCGCCAGGTGCCAGGCTAGAGTGCAGTGGTGTGATCTCGGCTCACTGCAACCTCTGCCTCCTGGGTTCAAGCAATTCTCCTACCTCAGCTTCCCGAGTAGCTGGGACTACAGGCATGTGCCACCACGGCCAGCTAACTTTTGTATTTTTTAGTAGAGAGGGGTTTCACCATGTTGGCCAGGATGGTTTCAATCTCTTGACCTCATGATCCACCTGCCTGGGCCTCCCAAAGTGCTGGGATTACAGGCGTGAGCCACCGCGCCCAGCCCAAACACCTTTTCTAAGACTCTAGAGATAACACCAACCTCAGCAGCAGCAGTCAAAGCATGTAAGAAATGGAGAGTCTGGTTCAATTACCACAGGCAAGGCTCTGGGCTAAGCACTTTACCTACTTCATTTGATCTTCACAACAACTCTTTGAGTTAGGGATTGTTATTATCATCCTCATTTTACAGGTAAGGAAATAAAAGCTCTTGGAGTGTGTTAGACCATTCTTGCATTTCTATAAAGAAATAACTGAGTCTGGGTAATTTATATAGAAACAAAGTTTAATTGGCTCACAGTTCTGCAGGCTGTAAAGGAATGCATGATGCTGGCATCTGCTCAGCTTTTGGGGAGGCCTCAGAAAACTTATAGTCATGCTGGATGGCAAAGGGGAAGCAGGTGTAACATGGCAAGAGTGGGAACAACAGAGAGGGGAAGGTGCCATACACTTTTAAACAACCATTATCTCGCAAGAACTCAATATCCTGAGGATAGCACCAAGCCAGAAGGGATCCACCTCAGTATTAGTCTGGGTTGTCTAGAGGGACAGAACTAACAGGATCAATGTATATATGAAGGAGAGTTTATTAATGAGTATTGACTTACATGATCACAAGATAAAGTCCCACAATAGGCCGTCTGTAAGCAAGGAAGCCAGGCCAAGTCCCAAAACCTCGAAGCAGGGAAACAGTGCAGCTTTCAGTCTGTGGCCGAAGGCCCAAGAGCCCCTGGCAAATCACTGGTGTAAGTCCAAAAATCCAAAAGCTGAAGAACCTGGAGTTTGTTGTTTGAGGGTAGGAAGCATCCAGCATGGGAGAAAGATGAAGACCAGAAGACTCAGCTAGTCTAGTCCTTCTAACTTCTGCTTGCTTTCTTCTAGCTGCACTGGCAGCTGATTAGATGATGTCCACCCAGATTGAGGGCGAGTCTGCCTCTCCCAGTCCACTGATTCCAATGTTAATCCCCTTTGACAACACCCTCACAGACACACCTAGGAGCAATACTTTGCATCCTTTAATTCAATCAAGTTGACACTCAGTATTAACCATCACAGCCTCCAAGACCCAAATACCTCCTACCAGGTACCCCTCCCTTGGGGATTACAATACAACATGAGAATTGGGGGGACAAATAACCAAACTGTATCTGGAGGTTAAATGATTCGCCTAACATTTCAACCTAATAAGTGGCAGATCCAGGAACTGAATTAATCCAAGCTGGTTCCAGAGCCCAGGCTTTTGTCCATCAAACTGCGGGGCTTCCCAGTGTCTCTCTTTGGTTTGGTCGACGTTTCATGAGCTCACATCTGGCTGAGTCCATAGAAGCTGTCTGGGTTCTTCACTGAAGTCTCCATCTCTATTTTGGGCTCCTTTTTAATTAATTTGATGAGCTTCAGAGAGTGGGCTTTTGTGAACATTCTCTCATTCTACAGGAATAATAATAATAGTAACAAAGTAACAGCTAACATGTATTGAGTTCTTACCTGTAAGCTCTCATTTGAGTGCTTTAACCATACTAACTACTTTAATCCTCACACCAAGGCTGTAATGTTTCTTTGTCAAAGCCTCATGATTACTCTTACTTTATAGGTGAGGAAACTGAGGTTTAGGGAGCCAATTGCTTTAGCCTCGCTACAGCTCGGTTTCCTCATCTATAAAGTAAGAGTCATAAGGAAACTTCCCTGTAATACTTGGTACTACACTTGACTGCAAATAACAGGAACTCTAACAATAGCTTAAAGAATTCAAAAACAAAGAAGCAGACACCAATTCCATGTCAGGAGAAGTCCAGAGGCAGGGAATCCAGGGCCAGTGTGGCAGTCAAAGATGCCACCAAGAACTCAGGGTTTCCGTTCTCCTATACTTAGTGTAGTGGAGCTTTTTACCTATGGTTACAAGATGTTGCTCCATTTCCAGTTTATCTTTGCTTTTTCAGGCAGAAAGAAGGAGGAGATATGAAAGCAAAACATTTCCCAGGAGTGTTCAGTAGATTTCTACTACATTTCGTCAGCCAGAAATGCCAGAGTTCTCTCCACGGTGAGCCGCAAGGGAGGCTGGGGAATTGAGTCCTCTTTACCTTTGCTCCTTCCAGCCTTCACTGGAAGGTAGAGGAAGGTAAGAAAGAAAAGTTGGGAATGGGTACTGAGTGAACTAACCAGCAGCGTCTGGTGCCTTTCCTCTCATCTGTGTTTTCTTTGTTGGTTGTTGGGTCTCTTTATTCTTGGTTTGTTTGTTTGTTTTTTTTAATCTGCAACTTTCCCCTTAGGTTATTTTTGATTTTTTATGACATTGATGTTTGGAAGAGTCCAGGCTAGCTGTCCTGTAGAATATTTCATGTTGTTCTTTCTGCATGACTTTAACTTTTAAAATTGAGATATAACCTATATACCATAAAATTCACCGTTTAAAAACTGTACAATTGGGGGCCGGGTGTGGTGGCTCATACCTGTAATCTCAGCACTTTGGGAGGCTGAGGTGGGCGGATCACTTGAGGTCAGAAGTTGGAGACTAACCTGGCCAAGATGGTGAAACCCCATCTCTACTAAAAATACAAAAATTAGCTGGGTATGGTGGCATGTGCCTGCAGTCTCAACTACTTGGGAAGCTGAGGCAGAGGGATTGCTTGAGTCTGGGAGGCAGAGGTTGTAGTGAGCCAAGAGTGGGCCACTGCACTCCAGCCTGGGCAACAGAAGAGAAACCCTGTCTAAAAAAATAGTATGATTCAGGAGAATGATACAGAAATTCCTCCAACAAGGGAATTGTAATCGGGAACTACAAGCAGGAACTTCAAGGATGTACCATTGTGCTCAGAAAAAAATACTTTTGATAAATTTAGTGTAGCCTCAATGTACAGTGTTTATAAAGTACACAGTAGTAAATGGTAATGTCCTAGGCCCTCACATTCACTCACAGCTTACTCGCAGACTAACTCAGAGTACCTTGCGGGCCTGCAAGTTTTATTCAGGGTGAGTGTCCTGCACAGGTGTGCTATTTAAAAAAAAATCTTTTCTACTGGATTTTTACTGTATCTCTTCTAGGCTTAGGTATGTTTAGATATACAAATACTTACCATTCTGTTACAGTGGCCTGTAGTATTTAGTACAGTGACATGCTGTAGCTCCGATTGTAGCCCAGGAGCAATTGGCCACACATAGCATAGGTGTGTAGGAGGCTATGCCGTCTAGGTTTGTGCGAGCACATGCTATGATGTTAGCACAATGACGAACTTTGCCCAATGATGCATTTCTCAGAATGTGTTCTCGTTGTTAAGCGACACGTGACTGTATACGCACATACACACGTCCTGTTGGTTCTGTTTCTATGGAGAACCCTGACTAATTCAGGGAGGATGACAAAATTCTGAAGGTGCAGGTGGTAATGGTTGTATGGAAGTATGAATGTACCGAGTGCTACAGAACTACACGCTGAAACATGGTTAAAATGGAAACTTTTATGTTATGTATCTGGAGCCATAATAAAAAAATGCACAATCCAGTGGCTTTTAGTATATTCACAAGCTTGTGCAACCATCGCCACTCTCTAATTTCAGAACGTTTTTATTGCTCCAGAAAGAAACCCCATACCTGTTAGCAGTCACTTCTTATTCTCCTCTCCCTGACTCCCTGAAAAGGCACAAAAGACCATACATTGTATAACTGCATCCTATAAAATGTACAGAATAGGCTAATCCCGCCATTCATTTTTAAAGAGCATAGTCATGAGGACTTGCATTTTTTATGTTTCTTCTTGGTGAGGGAGATGAGGGTGCAAGGAGTCATCCCGATTTTTGCCTCAAATTTCCATTACAATCAGCAGAATTTGCCTGGAGAAGCCGTGGTAATCAAACGTGAGAATCAAATCAGCAGATGAACCACGGTGAACTTCTTCACCTGCTCAAGTTGCTCAGGGCTCTGTAACATGTCAGGAATGGCTGAAAGAACTGAGGTTGCTGAGCCAGATGAAAAGAATGTTCCACAGGGAATATTCAAAGGACTGTTGCTGTCATGGAAGGGAAGTATGGCGTCATGAACAAAATGGGGATTTTGGAAGTTCACAGATTTGGATTTAAATTCTTTTTTTTCTTGTTTTAACTTTTATGTTAATGTCAGGGGTGCATGAGCAGGATGTGCAGGTTTGTTACAGAGGTAAGTGCGTGCCATATACCTCTGTGGTTTGCTGCACCAATCATCCCACCACTTAGCTATTAAGACCAGCATCCATTAGCTGTTCTTCCTGGATTTAAATCCTTACTAGCTGCCCTATCTTGAGCATATTAATCTCTCTAAATGTCCATTTCCTCCTTGGTAAGATGAATGTAATTACAGAATTGCAGGGTTATTAAAAGAATTAAATGAGATAATTACAAACCATATTTGTTCCTCCCTTCTACCTGAATGCAAAGGACAAAGGCAAGGAGAGAACCGTCTATTTGAGGAGGCAGATACATGAGGCAGTGGCTGTGATACCGGTGAGATGTGCTATTTTGCTGGAGATATTGTGGGGCACTAGGAGGCCATGAGTAAGCTATGGAAGACTCTGGAAGAGTCAGGAAAGTTCTCTTGCAAGGGGCCATTCAAGCCAGGTCTTTAAGGGTGAATAAGAGTCCTTCAAAGGAGAAGGGAAGCACAAGCATGATTGTGGGAGAGAACAGCATAGTCAGAGGCAAAGAGGTGTGAAAAGCACAATGCTTGTACGGAATGAGAAAGAAGTTTGAAGAGGTTGGTTGTAGTGTAAACTTGGGGGAGCAGTGGTGGACAGTGACGTTGTGAGGTGGGTCACACGAGATATGGAAGAAATTCAGCTAGTAGGCTTTGGAGCCTGGCCTTCTCCCCTCTGGAAAGTCTTCTGAGTCTTGTATCGTCCTTCTGCCAGAATGATACCTGGCAAAACTCTGGGCACCATGATGAAGGAAGAGGCAGCACTGAGACAGGGAGGCCGTATAGAAGAGGCCACTTCATAGTTCAGGGGAAGATAATGGGATTGGGCTAGTGATAGAAATATTTAGGGAACCAGACAAAGGGAACCTGGAGAAGGCTCAGAGAAGTAGGTTTGAGGGACAGGGAAGTATCATGGATGGCTTGTCTAAGATCCTACAGGCTGATAGTGACAGAGGAGAGTCTCCTGTTTTTCTGAGTGGTGTAGTGGGGTCAGAGAGACCTGAACCTAAATCCCAGTACTGGCACTGCCTGTGTGACTTTAGGCAAGCCTCTGCTTCTCTGTGAGTGCATTTTCCTCAACTCTGAGGCAAGACTGATAATACCCACTCCACTGTGCAAGGACTAATCAAGATGCTTCAGTGAAGACACATGCAAAATCCTGCTTGTCTTACTGCATCTGTACAGCACTTAGGCTTCAGGACTATTTCCTGAGCATTGTCCTAGGGGTTGTGAATATGTCAGAGATCAAAGAAGATAGGAATATCTCAGAGTATTTAAAAATTGAATTGCCAACTTTTAAAAACCAGATTTTTAAAGGTTTGTGAAAAGGTTTCAGAAAAAAGTCTGAGTTTCAGTTTTTTTTTTTTAATGGAAAAATCTGGGTTATTTAAAAAATGGGCTTCTTGGCCAGGTGTCATGGCTCATGCCTGTAATTCCAGGACTTTGGGAGCCTTAGGTGGGTGGATCACAAGGTCAGGAGATTGAGACCATCCTGGCCAACATGGTGAAACCCCGTCTCTACTAAAAATACAAAAATTAGCTGGGTGTGGTGGTATATGCCTGTAATCCCAGCTACTTGGTAGGCTGAAGCATGAAAATCACTTGAACCAGGGAGTCGGAGGTTGCAGTGAGCTAAGTTTGTGCCACTGCACACCAGCCTGACAACAGAGTGAGATTCCATCTCAAAACAACAAGAACAACAACAAACAAAAGGGGGCTTCTCTGAGTTATGGCTTTTGTGGGGAATTATGGGCTGTGGGTGAGTAGTGACTGTTCCTTTTAGTTGTGCCCTCCAGTTTCCACAGTCCCCACTGCTTCCCATTGTTAAACCTGCTTGCCTCATTCATTTGTATGACCTGTGGGCATTTTAGTTTGTGACATCCGCTTTGGTCCAAGTCTTGGTACACAGTAGGTGGTTGAGTTTCAGAGGCTGGAAGCATGAACACCACGTGAGATAGGGTTAAAATAATCTAAGAGCTTGGACTTGGGTTGAGGCTCTGGGGATGTAGAGGAACATAAATATGAGATAGACATTAATCCTAAAATGTAATCATCTGGAGACCAGTAGGACTGGGGTATAATGGGATATCCAAAGTCATCCAAGCCTTCTAGTCTGGATAGGAGAGTGATGGAGTGGGGATGGGGAAAACATAGACATTGGAAGGCAAGGAAACTGGAAGGGTGAGAGACAACATTGCATCTGGACTTAATCCTAAGCCCCCCATCCCCACCCCCACCTCCAAAACATCTCCCAAAGGCTGCCTCAGCTTTGTTCATTTCCCAGAGCTGTGCAGAGATGCTCAGTAGGATTCTTCTGTGTACTCCTCAGATGCCCTGACCTATGCAAATGTGCCGGTCACCAGGAGCAATGCCAGGAATCTGAGACTTTTCCATCTCTTTGGTTGTTGTATTGCAACTGCAGGCAAGCCAGTGTTTTTTGCATTTCTTCTGTGTGATGTTCACCTGGGCAGATGCCAAGGGGCTCCGGCATGGCTCAGGGGTGAGCTTTGGCGCTGGTCCGTGTCACTACTTTCTGTAGGTTTTCCTGCCAGCACTTGCTCACCATCCTTGGGATCTGATCCATTTCTTACAGTTGAGGGACTTTTCCTTCTGTTATTTCTTCCATTATTGCTTCTCTTCCATCTGTCCTTTTCATTCCTTTTAGAATTCCACACAGGGGCTTACTGAGCCTCCAGGATCCATTTTCATTTTCTTCTCTCTTTTCTCATTGTTTTCATGTTTTCCTCCTTTTCCTCTGAGTTAGGGGAAATTACTCACGCTGATCTTCCAAAGTGACTCCGTTGGGTTTTGACAGTGTCCAATCCATTTTTTGGCCTTCACTTATTTAGGTATTTTGATTGTCACATTTGCTTTTCCTGCCAAAAGTATTTTCTGATTTCAAAGCATTTCTTTCATAGAGGCAATGTTTGCTTTGTTTAGTTTAGTTTGTCTTGTGTTTATGTTTTACTTTCAAATAATTTTAGTTTTACAAAAAAAGGTGGAAAGGTACTGCAGAGACTTCCCATACACCCTCACCCAGCTTCCTCTGATGTCATACATCTTGCAATGTGTTTCTGGATCTTTCTGAATATATTTAGAAGAGATTTTCTATAGTTTTCTCAAATGTATATACTGGGAAATATTTGTAGAGACTTTGCAGAATAGGACTGTTGTTTTTTTAACCATCAAATATTTTCTTATAGTAGGTGATTTTTCTTTATTTTCTTATTCTTTGAGAGACTCATGTTTGCTCAAGGCTGAGATGGGTTTTGTCAAATATTATAAGGGTCTCTGTTCAAGTGTTCCTCAAAGAAAAATAGAGTCTAGTTACTTCTCTCTCTCTCTCTCTCTCTCTCTGTGTGTGTGTGTGTGTGTGTGTGTGTGTGTGTGTGTAGTGGAGACATTTAAAGGGGTGCTCCACGACCTGGGAGAATCCTCTCCTATGTTCAGATCACTTTGACATTCGTTAAGACAATGGCCCTCATCCCTAAAAGCCTATGTTGCCCATCCTATGTCCCTACTCTGACAATGGCTTCACTTCATTTGATCCACCACCCATACCTTCGGAGGGTTCGGGTGTAGCTCCCTGCTTAGTTTGGGTTTTCCCATAAGCAGATTATGACATGAAAATTTAAGTGCAAGTAGTTTTTCTGAGAGTAGATATTATGACACACTGGTCATGGGAGTGAGGAAGTGGGACAGAGAAGGAAAGATGCCCAACACAAAGTACACAATCAAACATGTTAGCAGCAAGCCCAACTGTAACTCAGCCCCACCAGGGAGCTCTGGGAGTCAGTGTAGAGTATGCTGCTCAAAGTGATACCATCTCAGAGGTGAGGGAGCTGAGGTATTTACACACCCAGCTTCCAGGGCCTTGAGACTTGTAGAGCTGGTGTTGGTGATCAGAGAGAGCCATTGAGTAAAACTTTACCGGTGCTAGAGGTTGGAAGTCAGGCTGGCATGGGAATAAATAAGTGCTGAGGTGGCACAGGCAGGGTCCTGACAGCATCTGTGTACTGCGCTTCTTCTAGACCTGTTGTACCCACACCCATAAGAGGTTAAGCTTTACCCCTTGCCAGACATCTCACATCTCATCTTTACCTGTAGCCACTGGTGCTAAATTTTTTTTATTTGGTTGTTGGGTTGTATAGGAACTCTGGTTCTACCAGGGATCTACCCTGCCTACTTTCTGGATGGGGTTTTTCCTTCACTTATTTTTAGTTATGAGTGGGCCCGTATTTTCCTCAGTGTGGTGCCACCTACATTATGTCTGCTAGACATGCCACAGTGATTCTGGCTTGTTGGGAGCAGTCATCCTTTTTGTCTAGCATGCAGAGAGACAGATTCCTTCCTTTTACTAAGTCTCTATATTTCTTTGTTCATTTCTATTGGCAGATCAGAGGAAAAGGAGTTAAATATGTAGGCTCAAATTGGCATCTCAAATTGGAAGTATGACTTGTTCCCAAAAGGTATTTTCAATGCATTATCTTGGAGGCATTTGAATGTATGTGTATTTAATTTAATAATAGTTATAAAACATAGCAGAAAGAAGCAGCTGCATTATTCACTTGGTTCAAAGACCATTTTTGTTTCCCCAACATTAACTTCCTGCACTTAAACTGACAAACCCTAGATAAATGCAATAATTTCTTCACATTTCACTGTGATCAGCTCTTTACTTTTAACAGCAACAATTGTATTTCTCATTAACTTGTCCACTGCTGATACTTGGAGTGTTTGGATCTCAAAAATATTGTAAGAAACTGTCATAGCTACTGTAAGAGACTGAAGAAGTGAAGAAATAAGCTATTGTAGCTTTCTCCTGGAGACAAGGATGCTGCTTTGGCTCTTGAGCCAAAATTCATTATGTCTTCTTCCTCTGCTGATGGTGCTAAGTCTCACATATGCTATTTGTAGTTGCTGCTGCTTGAGTATGTGATGAGCGGGGTAGGGAAGGCTTTAGCGGGAACCTTAAGAGAAGACTTGTGGCTATGGAAAGTCTGCAGTGCAAAGAGGGAAGCCGGGATTTAAAGCTAAGAGTTATGGAATGACTTCAGTGACTGTAGCTTTGCTGGCTGCTCTGAGCTAAGAGCAAGATACCTAGTGCTACTCTGGTTTCCTACCAGAGTGGAAAGTTTCAACTTCTCAAATGCTATAGACAGTGGCTGGCTGTTTGCCAAGCCCATTTCCTCTTCATTTTTGGAAGAAGAGCTAAGTGGTGTTTTCCAGACTCTTGCAGGCAGGTGTGGCCATCTAGCTCATTCTAGCCCATGAAACGTGGACAGAGTGATTGGTGCCACTTCCACGCCTGGCCCATGGGACCTCCCACTGGGTCATCTAGGCTTATGCCACTGACACTATTCAAAGGATTGTGGAGGTCCTGAAGCCACATGGCACAGATGGCTTCTAGCCACGAGAGAAAAGGAGCCTGGGTCCCTCAGTCACCACTTGGAAGAGAGCCATCTGTGAATGCAAAACACCTCTTTTATCTTTGCATAAAGAGAAATACACTTCTATTGGGTTTGAATTACTATGTATAAATATTTTACAACAGTGGATATTAACTAATGTAACCAGGGTCCTGAGGCAGACCCAAGATGACTTTCTAAGAAAGCTGCCCTCTCATCTCAGACTCAGAGTCCACCTCTGAAGAAATCCAAACTGGGACAGTGGGCACAAGGAGGAGTCTGAGAAAGCAGCTGCTAAGGTAGGCTTTTGGAGGTGGATCACCTACCTCCTGGCTGACAGCGAGGACCCCATCCCTGGGGGTAGATGAAGCACAGATGGCCCCTGCTATAGAGTAACAGTATAAGTGTGAAAGCTGGGATGATATTCTGGTGGAAGGAAAAGCACTAGGAAGGCATCAGACGTTTGAGAAATACAGGTCAAATAGTACCTGTAAACTCAGAGAAGTTGGATGGCTGTCGCTCAGCCCAGTTGACACATTGGAAAAAGATAAGGAAGGACTGGAAGCTCATTAGTCAATTAAAAGCACAGTATGGCTGGGCATGGTGGCTCACACCTGTAGTCTCAGGGCTTTGGGAGGCTGAGGCTGGAGGGCTACTTGAGGTAAGGAGTTCGGGACCAGCCTGGGCAACACAGCAAGACCCTTGTCTCCACAAAAAAAAGATGAGCTGGGTTTGGTGGTGTATAACTCTAGTCCCAGCTACTTAGGAGGCTGAGGTGGGAGGATCACTTGAGCCCACGAGGTTGAGGCTGCAGTGAGCTGCGATAGCACTACTCCACTCCAGTCTGGGCAACAGAGTGAGACCTTATTTCCCCCCTGTCCCCAAAACAGTGTAGTGTGAAAGACAGAGGTCCTTTTTGGTAACTAGGAAGGGAAATCTAAGGGCAGAGAAAGCTGAGGCTCAGACCAAGGGCTTCATCAGGAGAGCAGCGGAAGTTTGATTTTCATCTTGGTCCTGCCTTGCTGTATTACAATGAGAACCCTGGTTGGGAAAGAATGAGACCATGACACATGAGACAGGGATGTCTGGGTTGATACACCCCAAAATCCTGAATCTGAAGATTCCCCTACGCCCACTGAGTCTGCAGTTATAACTGCCCCGATTGCCTGAAGATAGTGCAGAAACCTGTCTCTTCAAGGCCTCATGTTCCCTTTGGGATCTGCCCCATCTCCCCTCCTGCTCATAGGCTACAGCTAGGGCTAAGTCTCATCATAACCCAGTAAGGCTTTACCATGTCTCACAAGGCAGGAAAGAGAATATGCCCTAGAGGAGATGCAGGGCCTTGTCTGCACCTACTGGGAGGAGTCAGGCCGGTGTGTATGGGACTGAGTTCTGAGAGTGCTGGGCAAAAAGAGGTATGGTGTTGGATAACAGTCTATCAGTTGGAAGCATTCTCCTGGGGTGTGGGATTTCACACCCTGGTGAGGCTTTGGGAAAGCCACACATGGACTGCTGTGGTGCTCTGATGTGCCACCCACATCTCCATGCAGGACTGAAGGACATATTCCCCGGGCTGCCAGGGGTGCTGCCGGCTGTCAGCCCTCAGCTGATGGTCCTCTGCAGAATGCATTGACTGAGGAGAGTCATTTCTCCCAAGGCCATGTCTCCTGCCCAGGGAAGCACATACTGACATGTGTGTATGGAAGCCCGGTCTCCTTCTTCAACCTGGGACAACTCCAGGTTGTGTCCCAGGGAGTCAGCAGGGGCTTTTACTGAGACTGCATCAGAGCCAACTCCTCTCTCTTCCCGGTCCTGCCTCCTTTCACAAAGAGTGATCGCAGGAGCACTTGCTGTTCTGTCTTAGGTCTACTTCCTGGAGAGCCCAACCCGCCATGATCTCTTAGGGAGGTCTCTTGGTGCAGACTAACATAACGCCTCTGGGCAAGTCCGCTGCAGCCAGCTCTTCCTCCAGTGCTGGAATAGGTCACTGGCTCAGGGGTCTTGTATGAAGAAGACCCTTGATTGGATTGGACTGGAATCCAAGTCAATGCAAAGAGATGCTTCCATTTTGAAAGGCTCAAAGGGACAGAGACCAACCAAGGGAATGGCGGATTTGTACCTACAGCATATGCCTACTCTGGAGCCTGTGGTCATTGAGCAGACGATTGACAGAGCTGGTCTGAAGTCATGCTGAATGTGATCACAGATATAGTAATCATCTATTCTTGTAGCCACCACATACCCATCCATCCATGTACCCATCCGTCCATGTACACATCCATCCATGTACCCATCCATCTATATACCCTTGCATCCATGTACCCTTCCATCCATATACCCTTCCATCCATGTACCCTTCCAACCATGCATCAACCATGCATTTATCCATGTGTTCATCCATCCATGCATCCATTCATGCTAAGCTAATTGGTAAGTATTGTGTACAAGACTCTGCTCTAGGCACAGGAGGTTATGAGATGAATAGGACTCAGGGTGTGTTCTCAATGATATCTAGTCTGGGAGAAAAGACAGACCCATTCACAGGTCTGGTGCAATGTGATAAGGGTAACTCAGGGAGCCTCAGGAGCCTGCAAGACAGAGGGACCATACTGCCTGTGTCTTCCAAGAGGAAGGAATGGCTGAGCCTGGCTTTGAAGGGTGAGTCAGAGTTCTGCAGGTAGGAAATGGGAGGCTGGCAGTGTCTCCATCAGAAGAAATGGCACCTTCAAAGCCAGAAAGAGAGATGGACCCCCCCGCGCTGGTATGAGATTAGGACATTGTGAGTCAGAAAGGGTAAGACAGGCTGGGAGAGAGGGTAGGAGAGGGCTGAGCTGGGCTGTTTGGACTTTATTCTATGTGTGATTGGGGCCAGAGGTGACCTTGCAGGGGGACAGGACAAGGGAATTAAATACGATATGAAGAATGGACAATGAGAAGTTGGGGGGTATGCTGGGGGCCCTGGTGTTGGGCCACTGTACAAGTTAAGGTATAGAAGGGCTAGAAAGGGAGGGAGGGCACTGGAGATCTTCAGGAAGTCAAACTGGCAGACTGGGTTATGCCACCAGCAGAAGGTGAGAGAGAGGGTTGAGGCCAGTCCTTTTAGGGGTTCTCTCTGGGAGTTTGAGTAGATAACGATGCTGGAAATTGAGAAGGGGAAAAACGAACCATGTTCATTTGAAAAAGAAGGTCACGGTCTGACTTCTCTGGAAAGATTCCAATTTTCTCCTGTTAAGAGGGGAGTGCAGAACTCCTTACCAAAGACCTCAGCATGCTCTGAACTGTCGATGGGACATGGGCTCTCACCTCCCTTGTCCTGAGCACCATACTTGCATTCATATGACCCAATATAAAATCACACACTTTGGACATTCGAATCACACAGTGGCTTCACCGTCATGTCACACCTTGTCCATCTGATACCTGCACAGTTTTTGAACTGAGTGTAAGATTCCTATTTTTCCTTTCTGACCTCCGCTGTTTGGTTTGGCCCACCGCCCCGACCTGGCAGGATTACCCTGAAACCCAGTTTTGTCCTTCAACATATGTGGGAGAAAAGTAGTTCTAACTGTTTAAGGTGAATCTAAGAATTGTGAGCAACCTTTTAGCCCCTTTAAAAATGGTTTGACTGTTCAAGGTGTGAGTGGGTTGGTAGTACAAAGGGGAGTATGAGTATTAAGAACAATATGTTCAGTGTCTTGTTTTGAAAACTCGAGACTGGATTTGTGTGTGTGTGTGAGTGTGAGTGTGTGAGTGTGTGTGTGAGCATGTGTGTGTGTGAGCATGTGTGTGTGTGAGTGTGTGTGTGAGCATGTGTGTGTGTGTGTGTGTGAGAGAGAGAGAGAGACAGAACCAAAGTTGAGGAGAGAGAGAGTAAGAAAGATGCCCACCCCACAACCAGTTTTAACTCATCATTTATCTTAAGTTCTAAGCAAATATTCAGGTCAGTTTTTCTCTTCCAATCCCATTCTGTTATCTCAGTCCCAGTGGGGCCTGAGTCCAGTTCATCTTAGTAAACATTTGCTGATGTTTCTATGTTGGGAGCTTCTGTGCTTGGCCCTGGGCACCAATGATGAATTCCCCACCCCTGCCCTCTCTGAGCTTCCAGGCTGGTGGGAGAGGTAGTTCATGACTCCCAGAGTTCTCCTTGCCTCTGATCCCTGCTGTATTATGTGAACCCAGCCCCTAGAGGAAGCAAGGGGTCCAGGAAAAATCTGGACAGGTCAGGCTTGGAATTCTGACTGCCCCCAACTTCCTGTGTGGCTCTTGTTTTTTGAGCCTATTTCTTCAGCAATAAGGTGAGAATAATAATCTGTGTTTCATAGATGCATGAGATTAAATACAGTGCTAAATGGGCACTTGCCTGGGATTTGATGTGTCAAGAAGACGGGGATGGGGAGGGGGACATGCCAGCCAGGGTTCTGGCAAAAGATGGGTTCTAGGAGCTCCTGGGGAGATCTTTTCTAGATCCACAAGTCTGGTTTGAGGATAGCAGATCAAACCAGAGAAACCAGAGAAACATCTGGCTTCTGAGCCAGATGCAGTATTTGTCATCAAGGAAACCTCCAGCCCCACTTGTAGGCCATTCCTATACCAGAAGTCTGCAGCTTTCATGCCACCAGCTCCTGCAGGAGAAGAGGTGATGCTGTTGGGGCAGACATCAGTCCTCTCATCCCTGTCGGATGCCCCACAGAGCCAGGTGGCGGCTGTGGATGCTCTCAGCAGGTGCATGGGGCAGGACTGCAGCAAGCCTGGTGCCAGAAGAGGGAAGGACTGCAGCAAGCCTGGTGCCAGAAGAGGGAATTGGCAGACACCACAGGTCAGCAAAGAATCCTCTGTGGTCACACAGAAATATTCAGAACCTTGAGATATGCTGAGGGTGTGGATGGGGAGTCAGGGCAAGAAATGAGACTTTAGGTTGTTTTAGTGATTTTTTTATTGGTGGCAAGATATGCATAACATAACCATTTTAACCATTTTAGGTGTGCAATTCCGTGTCATTAAGTACATTGATGATGTTGTACCACCATCGCTACTATCTAGTTCTAAAACATTTTCATTGCCCCACACAGAAACCTCATTAGCAGCGATTCCCCATTCCTTCCTCCTCCAGCCCCCTGGCAACTGCTAATCTGCCTTCTGTCTGCATGGATTTGTCTATTCTGGACATTTCATATTAATGGAATCATACAATATGTGCTCTTTTGTGTCTGGCTTAGCATAATGTTTTCGAGGTTCGTCGTGTTATAGCACGCATTAGTATTCCATTCCTTTTTAATCTCATGCTGCACAGAGCCTGCTACACCAGACACACAGATAAAAATGTATCCCACCCTTTTCCCTCCTTCACAAATTTACTTCCGCCCATGGAAGTCCCAGGGTCCTTGCCAAGTGGAGGAAAGTGTGCCTGGCCTGTGCCCAGGAGCGGTGATGTTTTGTTTCACTTGGAGGATGTGTGAGATTCTGGGCTCTGGGCTGGCACTAATCCTGAGTACTGCCAGGGGGCAGCATGTTCCCGTGGAGCCTGCATGCCTGCCCTCAGAGGAACCAATATTTATGAAGCTGTTGGGCTTTGAGTACATTTACCGCCTTTCCATCATGCATGTTTCAGATGCTGTGCTCCAGCCAAACAAATTGTCCGGGCTTAATTTCTGAGAAATCATTGTCAAGAATTGCTGAACCAGTTTAATTCTAAAGCACATATTTATACGGGGCTTCAAAACTCACATCTCTGCACACGATTACAAATGGAAGGGAGAGGAAGTTTAATCAGGAATGAGATTAGGTTTGAGCAGGGAGGGCGGTGAGGATGGCGGTGGAGATGGTAGAGCTGGAGTGAGAAGGCAAGTATTTGGTGAATCTGGCTCAGGGGCAGCCCGCGACAAGCAGGGGCTGCGGGTTGAGACTCCCTTTGGTCTTGGACTGATGGACAAACTGGTTTGAAAAAATGATGTGTAAGAGGAGCAGAGCTTGGGGCTCATGGGATGCTCAGGGTTTTGGGGGGAAGTGGCCCGTTTAGCATTTGTTGATTGGCCTCTGCCTCCTGGAGGTGCTTGCCTGCCTGCCACCATCTGCCTTCACTGCCTAATGGGTCTCCCTTGCTCTATCCAGGTGTCTGCCCTCAGCTTAGGTTGAAGGGAGCATGTAAGGTCATGCTGGCAAAAGGCAGCTGGAGTCCCCACCCCGATAAAAGAAGGCAGGGAGATTCCTGCTAATTGAGGCCATCTCACCCCCTGCTCCCCTCCCCACTGTGCTAGCTCAGTGTCTGGAGGCCTGTGCATAAACCACCTTCCCTGGGAAGTATTGTGTGAGGCACAGTGGAGACAGAGCTTCTCTGTGCCAGCTTCAGGAGGGAGTGCATATAGGGAAGATGAGGAAGCCTTGGTCCGAGAGGCAACAGAGCTTCTAGCTAGACTTGCTGTGTGGCCGTGGCAAGTCTTGTTTCCTCTCTGGGCCTAAGGTTTCTCATCTATTAAGTGAGTATTCTGAACCCATTCAGATTCAGAAGCAAACATGACTGAGCAGCTTTTATATGCCAGATACTTTGCTAAGATCTCTCACATCCACAATGTTTTAACTCTCAAAACTGACCTCCAGGGAGGCATTATGATCCCCATTTTACAGATGAGAAAGCAGGGGTCTTAGCAAAGGATGACAGGAACTGTCCCCTTCTGAGGTCATGAGGCAGTTTGCCTCTGACCCCCGGGTCCCATACCTGGTGCTCTCCAAGTAGGCACCATGTGGTGGGCTCTGAGGGTGCATCCTGCTCTGGGGCCACCCAGTGAAGCAAATTCTGGTCCTGAAGACTTGTGGCCACCTTGACTTTAAAGGTTCATCTTAGAAAGGTAATCTTTACTACAAAAGTGAGCTTTATTCACAGTGCTCCACACAAAATTATCAAACTTTTAAAGAGAAGAATGGATAAATCCACATTATATTCTTTGACACAGAGGGCAATGTAGCTCCATGAACATAGTATGTCTTTTGGATTCAGAGAATTCTCCATTCCCATCTCAGCCTATTGATGATGTGTCCTTGGGCAGATTATCCAGCCTCTGTAGGCTTGGGATTTGTCCTCTGTAAAATGAGGATGATAATAATGATTTATTGGCTTGATAGGAATTTGGTATGATATTATCAATAAATAGCAGCTTTAATGCACATATACAGATTGAATGAAAAGCCTGAGGTTTATACCCAGTATCAACTGAAATTAGCAACACACATTAACACCCAAGTCATTTGTAACAACCTCTCTTGGAGAGATAAGGACTGAAAATGCTGGGGATTGGTGGGTCTGGAGTTTGGGGTGTGTATAATTCATTCTGGGCTTTTCAGGGCATTGGCCGTAGGAATGAAGAGTAATCTCCCTTGTTCTGCTCAGCAACCTTCAACTTTATTTATTAAACCCTCCTTTCTGTTTAATCTTTCTTTTTGTGGTGACACAGCAAAACACCATAATTTTCTAATACCATACAGTGCCAACATCTTGGAGGATTTCAGAACAGATCCTAATAGCCAGCAATCTCTGCATTATAACAGTCAGATGCAAGAATACTTGAAAGGCACACAACTCTCTAAAGCCGAGGACTGACACAATTTTTCTCTAAACATTTATTACAAATACAAGTATTATTTGTATTCAGCACAGACTAAAGAAAGGCTAAGCAGTTGGTCCTTTTTATTGCAGTTGAAATCTGGCCCGATCTGGAAACTCTTTTTAGAATCACACACTGAATAAAGTTACCAAGATGTGTGTGAGGAGGTGTGACAGTTTGTTTGTAGCTTGGGGGTGTTGGGTGTGGGGCTATGCCTGCCTGCATAGGCTAGACACATGATTCTCCAGGGAGCCGGCAGGCTGTAGCCTTACCTCACTCTGGGCTGATGGTGAAGGTGAGATGGAGAATAAAGGACACTGCATGAATATTTATTTTTCACTAAATATGAGGTCTCCAAGATCAAGCCCAACTGTCAGAAAGCCAATTTCAACCAGCTTAAGTAAAAAAGAGAATTTCCGTGCTCTAGGGGCTAGAAAGTCCATGGTCTAACTTCAGGCATGGCTTGATCCAGGGGTATTTCAGGTTGGATTCAGTACAAGCAGAACTTGCGACGGGGATTCTTGTGCAAGTGATTTACTGAGGAGGTGCTTTCAGTGGTAATTGCAAGGAAGTGGCTTTTTATGCCAGACAGGGAAGGAGAAGAAGCTGATGAAGGATGTGTTTTCAACCTGTTCCCGTGAGGATCTCTGGAATAGGAATACCATCACAGAGCTGTCTCACTACAAAGCAAGAGGACTCATCTTTTGTTCCCCCATGTTGATCAGGCATTGGCTGGGAGTTCCCTCTGGGATGGGGTGCATAATCTTTTGAAAATTTCTGGGAAAACTGGCTCTCTTTGGGTGAGGCAAGTCTTTAAACAAAGGTACAACTATGAGCTGTTAGCAGTTCCCAGTTGACACTAACAAAGGTGTTCTCTGGCCTTGTAGAGGGGATCTGGGTGAGGTTCCAACACTGTCCACACCAAGGTGCTCAAGCAATGACTCAGGGATTTATCTCTTGCCTCTTTTTGAGGTGTACTTTTTTTTTTTTTTTGAGACAGTTTCACTCTGTCACCAGGCTGGAGTGCAATGGTGGGATCTTGGCTCACTGCAACCTCTACCTCTGGGTTCAAGTGATTCTCCCATGAGGTCTCCTTTTAAACTCCATTCTCAAATGGAGATTGTTACTGAAGACCTCAAGCTTAATTTTTTCATGTATCTTAGGAAAAAAAGAGATCTGATCTCTCCTGGTGTCAAAATATTAAATTTCCTAGATCAGTCCCAAACAATTGCATGCTTACCCCTCTGGTGGGGAAGAAAGTGGGGTTAACCCTAATTAAGCCTCATGGATTAGGTTCCCCACATGGGTTTATGTTTCCAGAAGAAGATAGAGGGTTGCTGAATAGGCAAAAACTAGCAGTGAGCCCCTGCCAGGCTCTGAACTTTATGTCAGAAGGGCATTCTGAATGGAGAGAACAGCATGGCTCTGCTGGCCCAGGAAGTGCCATACATTTGGGAGAGCAGAAAGTGGGCCAGGCTGTTGGGAGAAAGTAGATGGAGAAGACTGAGCAGTTGGCAAGGGCAATGCACAGAGCACCTCCTGGACTACCAGAAGAGCACAACTTCATCCTGGAAATTGTAGGTTTGGTTCTTCTGATTCTATAGCTGTGTCCCCACCCAAATCTCATCGTAAATTACCATGTGTTGTCTTGTGGGAGGGACCTGGTGGGAGGTGATTGAATTATGGGGGTGGGTCTTTCCTGCATTGTACTTGTGATAGTGAATGAGTCTTATGAGATCTGCTGGTTTGGTAAGGGGGAACCCATTTCACTTGGTTCTCATCGTCTTTTTGCCTGCCACCATCTATGTAAGATGTCACTTGCTCCTCCTTGCCTTCTACTACAATTGTGAGGTTTCCCCAGCCATGTGGGAAATCCAATGAAACCTCTTTCTTTTGTAAATTCAGTCTCAGGTATGTCTTTATCAGCAGCATGAAAACAGACTAATACATTCTTCCTCTTAAATCATTCTTCCCCTAAGGGTCTAGTATGAAGTCACCAGTATGGCTAGACATTGTGGGCTCAAATCCAGCCAGTGGCAACCTCAAAGGGACCAAATACAGTAGCAGAGTTGCTGGGCAGTGGCTACATGAATTGGGGGGCTGGGTAGGTGGGCATCAATTATAACACTGGAGTCTTAGCCCATTTTGATGTTGACTAAAACATCAAAAGCTGGGCAGTCAGTCCCAAATGGACGTGGATAAGAGTCACCTCTGTCTTAAGGAGAATCTGATATTCTATTCAGGGAAACTGAGGGAGGAACCCAGTTGTGAGGGTGAGGCCAGCACACAACAGGGAACAATAGAAGATTACAGCTCTCTTTGAGGAACAGGTGGTATTCCAACCCCTTTCTCCATAGGGAGCTAAAGTTGCCAAGAGTCAGGAAGGATGATAGATTAATTCAAGTTATGCTTGCTGCTATAACCAATAACTCTGATCATTTTAGTAACCTAACACAAATATTTTCTCTTTACGGATATTCAGTTTCCTTTTATGTACCATTCCCCAGGTGCGAATCCAGGCAGAAGCAGAGAGGGAATGTGGAGAAAACACATCCACTCTGTAACTGTTTTGCCCAGGTGAGACACCTGTCACTTCTGTTCATATTCCATTGGTGAGAACAGGTCACATGACCTCACTTATCTGCAAGGGTAGCTGGGAAATGTAGTTCCTGGTTGGTCCATGTTCTTCAGTGACAACTCTATATCACAGTAGGGGGAGCATGCATTTTTGATAAGTAGTAGGCATCTCTGCCAGAGGAGCCCAGCCAATTCCCCACGAAGGGGAGGTTTCAGTGAGCCCAACTGGAGAGTGGGAGCATACCTTTGCTCTACCCACAAGAAATATCCTTGATACAACTCAGCCTCTGAAATGGTCTGAATAGATTTTGGCTATTTCCAACCCAATAGTCTGTGGACATGGACAGAGAAGATAAGGACTCGGTGAAATACGGAGCCTGGCAAAAGACATGGGAAAAATAAACAAATGCATGAAATGACAATTTCCTGCCTGTGGGACCTGGGTACCGGGGAAAGCTTCTGAGTACACAGGGTTTGAGTTTAATCTGGTTTCCTTCCTGCAGCCTGTGTGTATGCTCAGGCTGTGTTTGATCAGCTCAGTTTCTGTTTGGAGTCAAGGACCTTCTCCCACCCATTTATTCCTGGCCTTCTCCTGGATCTGCAGTGAATTTGTGGGTAAGGCTGAATTCATAGCCTGAGGACATTCTCTCAGCAGCTTCTTGTAATGATCTAAATATAGACACCTCACCTCTGTGCAGAGCAGGGAGGAAGGAGACTGCTTTGCAGACACCTTGCTGTGGTATCCTTGGTCTAAGGCCAGAGGATGGGTTTCGAGTCTTGGCCTCTCAATTTATTCTCTGTGTGACCTTGACAAGTCATAAGACCTTTAGTACTGCTTCCTCACCTGTAAAACGGGAACAGTTGCTGTTGCCGTGATGAAAACAGATTATGAGTCCAAAGGGGTTTTGTAAACTGTAAAGTGCTCTACTAATGTTACTGATAGTGGGCAGGATCTGTTGGGGGATTTAAAGCACAGCCTCTGGAGCCAGAGTGAATTTGCACAAGCTGTTGTGAGACTGAGTGAGCTAATGTATGTAAAGAGCTTAGCACAATGTCTGGCCTCTCGTTCCTGCTCAGTAGACACTGGTGGCTATTACTGCTGCACGCATGCATGCCTCTGGTTTTCCATATGCTGTGTCTCTGTCCCTTCTGTTTCATCCAGCTGCAGTGCCTTTTCTCCATCTCCATGGGTGGGGTTCCTACTCATCCTTGGAGCCTCAGCAACAAGGCCCACTCCTCTGGGAATCCTGCCCAGGGTGGCAGGTTGTACAAATACGGGGAGTGCTGTTCACACAGAAAATGTGAATGGCTCCTGCAGTTGTGCCACATGGCAGAACAGCCTGGTATCACCGTGAGAAATCATCCTCCAGGGTCTGAAGTTCCTGTAAGTCATCTCTCTACTAAGACACTTGGGTGCATGCCTCAATTGTCTTACTGGCAGAGAGTTCTTCACGGGTAGGGAAGGTTAGACTGGGTTATGCTTGCTGCTGTAACAAAGTGCCTCTCACGATGTGATGGCTTGCACCACCTCGGGACTCAGCACCACCAGCAAGAAGGCTCTGAACAGATGCATGCCCTCAGTCTGAGACTCCGCAGCCTCCACAACTATAAGAAATAAGTTCTGTTTCTTCATAAATCACCCGATTTCAGGTATTCTGATATAAGCAACGGAAAATGGATTAATACACTCTGGCTCTGCTCTCAGGGGAACCCAAACACGTACCTGCTTCCTCCAAATGAGAGGACTGAGGCTCTTAGGGGTTACTTACCCAGCCACATGGCTGGTGAGAAGCTGAGCCAGGATTCAGATCCAGGGGTGTCTGATTTAATTCTGGGTTCTTTCCACCACTCCGCAAGACTACCCCACAAAAATAGTAAGCAAGCACGGAAATGTTGGGAGTAGGGTGCTAGTGCTGGGGGTAAAAACTGAAGTCGCTGTTCTGAAATTGCTTTCGCTTCCTTCCACAGATTCACAGATGCGTATGTCGAAAATGAGAGAGAAAAAGAGAGAAGGAGGGGGAGAAGGAGGGAACAGAGGGAAAGAAAAGGAGAGAAAGAGAAAGAGAAAGATAAGGAGGGAGAGAATGAGGAGGGAAGACTCAGAGCAAGAGATCACAATAGAAGCCGAAAGAGGCAGTGGAAGGCGTTCATTTGTGCAAACCTCCCCTCGTCGCTCCTCTTTATTTTTTGAAGCAAATAAAATTAAATACAAGCAAACCTAGCACTTCCTTTAGTTGGTCTGCCCCCACTTCCTGTCATATACACATTTGTTTCTAGAGCTGCAGTTTCCAGGCTGCTTTTGGGGGTGGGGGGGTATGCCAGAGTCGGGGACATAGAATAGAAATGTGCCTCTGTGAGCTGGGTATGTGTACAAACATTGCCTTTTTTTTTTTTGAGATGGAGGCTTGCTTTATTGCCCAGGCTGGAGTGCAGTGGCGCAATCTCGGCTCACTGCAGCCTCTGCCTCCCAGGTTCCAGTGATTCTCCTGCCTCAGTCTCCTGGGTAGCTGGGATTACAGGCACACACCACCATGTCTGGCTAATTTTTTTTTTTTGGTAGAGATGGAGTTTCTCCATGTTAGCCAGGCTGGTCTCGAACTCCTGACCTCAAGTGATCTGCCTGCCTCGGCCTTCCAAAGTGCTGGGTTGACAGGCGTGAGCCACCATGCCCGGCCGCATTGCCTCCTAAAAAAACCTTTTTTATTACAAAAAAATGTACACAGAAGATGAAGATAATAGTACAATTAATGCCCCTCAACCCATCACTTGGCTTTACAATTACTGAGCAGAGAAAACCCTGCCTAAAATAACTCAACCATCACAACTATCTCATCCTAGGGGTTCTATTATGACCCTATTTTGCAGAGCAGGAAACTGAGGTTCAGGGAGAACAAGCAACTTGCTTTGAGTTCTCCAGGCACCTCTGGAGTCCATGCTCCTAACTGCCAGGCTGCCCCCAGGCTGGCTCTTCACACCTGGATGCACTGCGCTAGCACATGCTGGGATATTTGTGCCTTTACTCAAAATAAAATCTAGGCATTGAGCAATGATACTTAAAGCATGATTCATCGATTGGCAGCTTTAGCATCTCCTGGGACAAATGCAGAATCTCAGCCCCAGCCCAAACCTCCTGAGCCAGGCTTTACGGGGAGGGGGAGCCTGGATGTCTGTATTCTGACAGGCCTTCTGGATGATTCTGAGGCAAAGCCTAGACTCTAAGACTTTGCTTCCTTCCAGAGTGCCCTGTGGATTCCTGCTCTGCCTGCCATCCTGGGAATGGCTTCTCTCTCTTCTAGCGCTCTCAGTGACATACTTCATGTCTGTTTAGACAGCCCATCCAGGTGTCCTGGGGACCACTCCAACCCTCCGGAACATTATCTTTATGACCTCCCAGTAGCTGGACTGTGTCTGGTAAATAGTCCTCACCCCAGTGCTACCCTATGTCATGCAGGCTTCCTTAGGCTGGGACTATTGACAGTCTTGTAAACCAGGCCTCCAGGCAGGTCCCCCACGCTTCCATCTCACACCACTGTGATTTGCATATGCAGATGTGAGAGGCAGCACCTGTTAGAAATACACACCCTGAAAGTTTTACTTTTGTACCATAAAAATGGATAAATCTGCCACCCATAAAAGCCTTATTTATTGCTAAGAGTTCATTATATATGCATGGAAAACCAACTAATTTAACTCCTTGGCAATAACTTCCTGCCGGAGGCTGGATTCAGGATTGGAATTCAGGTTTAGGTTGGGGGCAGCCAAGGTGAGCTTGAGAGGGTTGGCACAGCCAGGTGGTAAGGGTCTCTAGGTACAAGGCTGGTTCCCAATCCTGGCCTGAGTGGTTATTGGTGTGATGCTGAGCAAGTCATGTAGGCTCTCTCAGCCTCAGTTTCTCACCTGTAAAATGAGGATAACCATACCTCCTGCCTAAAGTCATTGTGGCAATTAAAATAATACCATATTTCATCAAACCAAAGCCTCTGACCACTAACTGTAAGATGCACTTTTATTTTTTGCATCACTAAGAGAGAAAAAAATGCTGCTATCTAAACTAGAGTTCATGCTTTTTATCACTTAGAATTTTTATTTTATGCTTATTGAAAGCTCTTTAAAATTCATTTAGACATAGATTCTATCATATATCAGGCAGTTGCATACATTAAAAGGGAAATATAAGCAAAATAAATTGATAGAAGGATTCCTAAACCTTTTTCACATTCAGAGTTCAGTTTCTCTGAATCACTTTTTGACTCAGGGGTCGATGCCTGCACTTTTCTGTCACCTTGTCCTTAGCGCCACCAAGGGTGTTCACAGTGCAGTTACTCTTAGAAATGTTCTCAATTCCTAGCTGAATCTTTTTTCCCCCAAGCTGCCCATTCTGCAAATTTTGCTGCTGAAATTTTTAGAATTTACTAGGAGGTGTTGATAGAGGGTTTGCAGAGGGCGCCCAGACTTGTGTTCCTTCAGTAATCTGTAAGTCAGTTGTTTGCTGGTTGAAATGTGGGAGTTGCCCTTATCCACCGGAAGTCCCCACCAGGCTTGAGTGTACATGGCAATGACAACTGTGATCATGGCACCCACCTGGCCTGGCTCCCAGAGACTACCAGACACGTCCCCATTTCAGAGATGTCAACATGGGGAGAGACGGTGCATCTAGAATTAATCAAATGTGACATTAAAATGCTTCCCAGTGGCTGGGCGCAGTGGCTCATGCCTGTAATCCAGCACTTTGGGAGGCCAAGGCAGGTGGACCGCTTGAGGCCAGGAGATCAAAACCAGACTGGCCAACATGGTGAAACCCCATCTATACTAAAAATACAAAAAAAATTAGCTGGACATGGTGGTGCATGGCCTGTAATCCCAGCTACTTGGGAGGCTGAAGCAGGAGAATCGTTTGAGCCTGGGAGGTGGAGGTTGCAGTGAGCTGAGATAGTGTCACTGCACTCCAGCCTGGGTGACAGAGCAAGACTCCATCGCAAAAAAACAAACAAACAAAAAAACCAAACTTGTGGGTGAGTCTGGTACATAGGAATGGAGAGGAAATGAACATTGCCTGCATGACCTGTGTACCAGGCTCTATTAGTTTGCTTGGGCTGCCGTAACAAAGCACCGCAGCCTGGGTGCTTAAACAACAGAAAGGTATTGTCTCACAGTTCTGGTGGCTGGAAGTCTGAGATCAAGGTGTAGGCAGATCTGGTTTTTTCCGAGACTTCTCTTGGCTTGTAGAGAGCTGCCTCTTGCTCTGTCCTCACGTGGTCTTTACTCTGGTTTGCCTATGTCCAAATCTCCTCTTCCCATAAGACACCCGTCATACTGGATTAGAGCTCACCCTAATGACCTTATTTTAACTGAATCACATCTTTAAATACCCTCAGTGCCAAGTCGAATCACATTTTGAGGTACTGGAGGGTAGGACTTCAATATAGAAATTTTGGGAGGGGACATGGTTCCGCCTATGTTACAGGGCCAGGGTGAGTGCTCTGCAAATAGGAGCTCCATTTGTCTACACACTGATTGCCTCAGGTAGGTGGTTTTGTCTTCATTTTACCAATGAAGAAACTGGGTCCCCAATAAGTTATCTGTCAAATATCGCACAGCTGGGAGGGGGAAGAGCTGAATTTCAAATCCAGGAAAAGCCTGTGCTGTAGGCCGGTCTAATTCTCATGCCAAATTATGCTTTATGGTATCTGAGGGATGTCAGACATGGTCCTGCCCTCCCTACACCCAGCTTCTGGGTTAGAGAAGGGGAGGGTGGAGGCCTGAGTTCCTGCTAACCTCTCTCTCTCCACATCTTACATTCATCAGAGTTCTTCCAATATCTTATTAAACTTCCTTGTAAACTTTTATTTGAAGAAAGGGTGGCTGAACAGAAAAGTTCGAACGTGGCTGTATTGCATGCTATATTAATTTCCTAGGGCTGCTGACAACCTGGGTGGCTTAAAACATTATTCTCTATAGTTCTGGAGTCTAGACGTCTGAAATCACTGTGTCTGCAAGGCCACACTCCATCTCCAAAGGCTCTAGGGGAGGATACTTCCTTGCTTCTTCCTGACTTCTGAGGGTGGCCCTCAATCCTTAGCCTTCCTTGGCTCATAGATGGTGTCACTTCAATCACTCTCCATCATCACAGAACGTTCTCTTTGTGTGTGTGTGTGTGTGTGTGTGTGTGTTTTCATCTCTTCTAATAAGAGCACCAGTCATCATAGTCAATTTAGGGCCTACTTTAATCCAGTATGACCTCACCTTAATTAATTACATATGCAAAGAGTCTGTTTCCAAATAAGGTGGCATTCACAGGGACCTGGGGTTAGGACCTTAACCTATCTACTAGGGGGACGCAATTCAAACAACATCACATGGCATAGCTAAACCTAAGGAAGGAAACTGGTCCGAGAGAGGTGATGTGCACGGATAGGGGACTTCCAAGCAGAGCCCTGAGATGATGGAGAAAAGCTGAGAGTGGCCGCAGGAGTCAGGGATGATGGTGGATCAAGGGATGAACTGGGCTGACTTTATTTTTGAGGAATGTGCAGAACCTGCTGCCTGGTGAGATGGTTGGGTCTGAGCTGCCCCTCCCTGGCTGGGCCCATTCCTCTGTACCACTTACTCGCTCTTAACCCTCTTAAGCCCAGCATTTGACAGAAGGGAGGCCAGCTCCAGGACAGTTGGTAAACACCAGGACCACCCTCTTGCTTTGCTCCTTAATGAAGAGGCCAAAGTCTTTGAAGCCAGTGGGGGGCCCTGCTTTGACTCTAAGGTATTCCAGAGTTTAATTCTTTTGTAATCCTTTGTGGGGGGTGGGGCTTCCAAAAATACCTTGTCCTTAAGCAGTTTTCATTATGGATGCTAGTTGCTCAAACCTTCACTAATTCAGGTTAACTTGGATCCCAGTGGAGTTTTTCTTTTTTTTTTTTTCCTCCTGGCATCCTCTGATGTTAGGCCAAACAAAAATTCACATAGAGGATGGAAGTCCCACACTTCTCCTGGCATTATATCAGAACGGCCCTGGGAGCGTATTAATAGCTTGGAGTCATGGAACAAACGGTTATTTATATGTGTAGGTGATGGCGAAAGCACACCCTCCAGTAATTATTCACAATTAACAAGCACTTCAGTAAATGAACAAAATCTGTTCTTCATCCATTGTGGTAGCAATTCTTTATCCAGAACTCACGTACCTGCAACTTCTGGTTAACCAGCCCTCCCACACAGCTCCAGAACAAAGCTAATTAGAGATTATAATCATGACCTTCAGGCTCCTTCCCAAGCCTGAAGGGTACTTGAGTCATCAATAAAATATAATGTGTTGAGCAGAGTTTCAGTTGACAAGTATAATAGAGTTGGAAATTGGTGATCTATATATACTTGTTAACTCTCTGTTAACTAGACATGTGTTGGCAGCTTTTGCGGAGTGAGCTCTTCTCATCTGCCAGGTGTGATGCTAGAACTTTCCAGGTCTTTTCTCATGTAATCTTCTCAGCTCTGCTTCACGTGGTGGGCTTCAGGGAATCCCGCTGTGTCCTTGGGCACGCAGTGAGAACTGGGGCTCTTCTCTGTTGCTTGTCTAGCCTTCATTGCTGTCCTTAACTCGGGTCCCTGTGGTGATGCAGCTTATAGAGTCTGGAATGCCTGGACTAGGAAACCTCCAGAGGAGCCCGTTCAGCCCTTTCCTTGTACGTGAGGAATCTGGGGCCAGAGAGGCTGGGTCATGAGCTGAAGTTTGCCTGGAGCCCCTGCTTTCTAGCTCTAAGTTCTATTACATCACAGCATATTCAACATGATTCAGCTGCTTCTTGATTATCCCAGGAGTATGTGGATCTGCTTTATGGCCAAACACAGGAGCCAGCAAACAGAGCCTCTTTTTTTTTTGTTATTTCATAATCATAAATTTAACTCTGCAGTCCAGTTAGGCATGGAAGGGAACAAGGAAAACATGGATCCCAAAGGGAACTGCAGGGAGAGCACAAAGATTCTAGGAGACTGCGAGCAGATGGGGTGGCGGGTGCTCTCTCCTAGTAAGTTAGACTTGTGTTTTATCTTAACCACCAGACCGTTCCTGAGCTACAGAAGGAATGGTCTGGTGGTTAAGATAAAACACAAGTCGAACTCACTGGAGTTGTCCACAGTCGGCAATGGTGATCTTCCTGCTGGTCTTGCCATTCCTGGACCCACAGCGCTCAGTGGCCTCCGCAATAGTCATGCCTTCTTTCACCTTGCCAAGGACCACATGCTTGCCATCCAACCACTCCATCTTGGCAGTGCAGATGAAAAACTGGGAACTGCTTGTGTTGGGTCCACATTTGTCACCAATTTTCCCCCTAGATGGACTTGCCACCAGCGCCATTATGGCGTGTTTTTTTTTGTTTTTGTCATCAGGGTTGGAGTGCAGTGGCACAATCGTGGCTCACTGCATCCTTGACTTGCAGGGCTCAAAGGATCCTCCCATTTTAGCCTCCTGAGTAGCTGGGACTGCAAGTTCACCCCATCCCTTGCATGATAATTTTTATATTTTTTGTAGAGATGGGGTTTTGCTATTGTCCAGGCTGCTTTTGAACTCCTGGGCTCAAGTGTTCCTCCTGCCTTGGCCTCCCAAAGTGCTGAGATTATAGGATTGAGTCATCACACAATGCCCCCCTTTTTTTTTTCTTTTTAATGTCAAAGAACAGTCTGTTAAATTAGCTATGACCTTATGCATTAGCTATATGAGTGTAACAAAGTGTTGGCTGAGTCTGGATCCTTGAGGATAAATGTGAGAGGCATGAAATATATGCCCAGCTGTGGATTTGGTACATTTCCTTCATGCTCATCTTCCCCCACTCCCGACATTGAACCTGTTAGTATCCTGACAGGGCTGCTTTAAAAAATGTGTCAAAGATTTGACTGCTTCTGACCGTTCCTCAGTTCCTGCCTTGGTCCTGGCCACCATCTTCTGTCACCTGGGTGACCTCTGGGGCCTCCCTACTGCATTCCCTGCTTTGTGTTTCTCATCACACTTAGACTGTGCTACACACTCCTTACCAGGGCCTCAAGGCCTTGCATGGCTTGCCCTCTGCCCACCTCTCCGACCTGCTGTCCTCCTACTCTGCCCTCCCTCACTCTGTTCCAGCCACCCTGGTCTTACCATGCCTCAAACCTACCAAACTCATTTCTGCCACAGGACCCTTGCACAGGCTGTTTTCTCTACCTGGAATGCTCTTTGCCCAGATGGTTTCTTTGCTTACTTTTCCATTTTATTCAGGTCTTTGCTCAAATATCACCTCTCCAGAGAGGCTTTCCCAATGGCCATGTCTAAGAAAATACCCACTTCCTTTCATTTTTCTCTTCCCTATGTTGCTTTAGTGTTGTATAGAGCACTTAATACTGCCTTATTATAAACAACAGTCCTACTTGTAAATATTTACTTATTTTCTGTTCTTTGACCTGCTAGAATTTCAGGTCTCTGAAGCCCAGAACAAAGTTGACTCCCCATTTCTCATGTCAGTGCCCGATACATGGTAGATGCTTGGTAAAGAACTGTTGAGTAAATAAATCAACTAAAACTTCAGAATGAATAAGATGGTTCAATAAGGTGTCTGGTTACAAAAAAAGAATGCTGGGGGACAATAGACTCTAGGAATTTCCAACCAAAAGGTATAGTACCTACGTGAAAAAATGGCAAAGCTTCACAGAGGCATCTGAAAGCTTACTTAAGTCAATGGAGAGGCATATCGTGTTTTTGGATGGGAAGACAGTATGGTAAAGAAAACAATTTTCCCCAAATTAGTTCTTGAATTGAATGCAATTTCAACCTAATGCCCTTAGGGTTGTGTAAGTTGACAAAACTATTTAAAAACTCATCTGCAAAGATAAATAGGAAAAAGCCACCCAGGGATTTTTGGAAAAATAATGACAGAAGAGAACTTCAATGTGAAGATTCTAATATGCATTATAAAGCTGTAATGATTAAGATAGTGTATTACTAGGGCAGGAATATACCAAAATAGCCGTGAAATGGAATAGCAAATTCAACAGGAGAAAAAAGGGTTATGTTAGAATTTACTGTAAGAATTGGATTATAAGCCATGAAATAAAATAGATATTTATAAATCCATACTGATAGAAATAATTGTATGTACTGGAGGAGAAGGGACAGCTCTTCCTTGCAGAGGAATTTTGATTAATAGTTGTTGAGGAATGATGGAAATAGAAAATCACCAGTAGGCAAATACTATGATAGCAATTGTCACAGGCGAGTACATCAACAGATGCTAAAATTAGTATTTAGTATGATGAGAATAGGGTATTTGCATTATCTCAAGGTATTTCCCCACAAGATATTTATTATTTACTAAGAGGAAACATAGTAACGTTACAGCATAGAAACCTGGCAGGTACCACCTTAACCAAGTGATCAAGGTTAACATCACACATGATGGACACACTGACACTCACTAGCTGGTATGACGCGTCATCATGCTCCCCTGCACTGTGAAAGGCACATCGCTTCTACGATATTCATGCCCCCAATACATACCCTCAATCTAACCCTAAGAAAACATTAGGCAAGCCCAAATTATGGGATATTTTACAAAGTAGCTGGTCAGTACCGTCTCAAAAGAGTCAAGGTCATGAAAGATGAAAGACCGAGGAACTGTCCGATTGGAGGAAACTGAGAAGACATGACAACTCAAGGCAATGTAGGATCTTAGATTGGAACCTGGAGCAGAGAAAGAGCATTAATGGGAAAACTGGTGAAAATCAAGTACGGTCTGCAGATTAGTTATGTTAACTTTCCAGGTGTTTTTTTTTTTTTTTTTCACTATGGTTACATAAGTTCTTAACATTAGGGGAAGCTGGGGGAGAGGCATAAGGGAACTCTCAATTTTATTTTCGCAATTTTCTGAAAGCTTAAAATGATTTCAAATTGAAAGCTAAAAGAGTTTACTATAAGAGTAAGTTAGGGGAGGACTCAAGATGGCACTGTGAGAACAACCCAGGATTGGAGCTCTCGTTGAGTCTGCGGAGAGGTGAGTCGGAGCTGCATTTCCAGACTGATCTTTGTTGCCCACGGAACGGGGAAATTCCCAAGTGAAGAGGAGACGTGGGATGCCAGGCAGAACCTCTGCCTGGCAAAGCTGGCAGCCGGGGTGGCGGCGGCCGGCCCTGCCCAGTGCTCCCCACAGGGCGCACTTGTCCGGGTGCCCTGTTGAACCGGCAACTGGAGACGTGAGAGGGCTGGACTTGAGACTGAGCGAGACTTGGACAGTGGGCCAGCCCAGGGGATTGCAGGGACAGAGCGTTTGGGGTGGCCCAGTGGGACGAACAAAACCGCGATTTCAAACAATCCCCGTGCAGACGGCCCAAGACGTGCTGTGGGGGAGGGGTGTCCACCATTACCGAGGCAACCCGCCCCAACTGAGATACACGCCTATTGCTGACGCAGCCAGCTGTTGCCGAGGCAACCCGTCCCTACTGAGATACACACCCACTGCTGACGCAGCCTGCCGTTGCCGAGGCAACCCGCTACAACAGAGAGACTCCGCCGCAGGGCGTGGCGAAGAACACAGCAGAACAGCAGAGACTGCACAACAGGGCGAACCACACAACAACAGGGCGGAGCCTCGGCAGGCAAACAGTGGCTAGTCTGCCTCCTAGCTGGGCAGGACCTCAACGGACATCCAAAAATAAAGCCCAAACCCCTCAACACAGAGCATTTGAGGAAAAAAAAGGTTTTTTTTAATGAGCTCTGTTGCAGCAGAATCAAACATAGCAGCCTAACAGCCCTGAATGAACAACAGAGCTCACAGCTCAGCAATTGAGCTCCTATAAAGTACAGACTGTCTCCTCAAGCAGCTCCCTGACCCCTCTATATCCAAAAGACTGACATTTGGCAGGCATCATCCTGGGACAAAGATAGCAGAAAAAGAAACTGGTAGCATCCCTCGCTGTGCCACAGCTGCTAGAGGAGCACCCCAGACAAGCAGGGCCTGGAGCGGACCTCAGCAGTCGTACAGTGAAGGGGCTAGACTGGTAGAAGGAAAACCAAGCAACAGAAATACTTCATCATCAACATTCAGGGTGTCCACTCAGAGACCCAATCGAAAAGTCAGCAACTACGCAGATGACAAGCGGACAAATCCACAAAGATGGGAAGAAACCAGCGCAAAAAGGAGGAAAACACCCGAAACCAGAACACCTCGCCTCCTAGAAAGGACCAAAACTCCTCACCAGCAAGGGAACAAAGCTGGACGGAGAATGACTGTGACGAAATGACAGAATTAGACTTCAGAAGATGGATAATGAGAAACTTTTGTGAGCTAAAAGAACATGTATTAAATCAATGCAAAGAAACTAAGAAACTTGAAAAAAGATATGAGGAAATGATAACAAGAATGGATAACTTAGAGAGGAATATGAATGAATTAAAGGAGCTGAAAAACACAATACGAGAACTTTGCGAAGCATGTACAAGTTTCAATAGCCGAATTGACCAAGCAGAAGAAAGAATATCTGAAGTCAAAGACCAACTCAATGAAATAAAACGAGAAACCAAGATTAGAGAAAAAAAGCGCAAAAAGGAATGAACAAAGTCTCCAAGAAATGTGGGACTATGTGAAAAGACCTAACCTACGTTTGATAGGTGTACCAGAAGGGGATGAAGAGAATGAATCCAAGCTGGAAAATACTCTTCAGGACATCATCCAGGAAAATTTTCCCCACCTAGCAAGACAGGCCAACACTCAAATGCAGGAAATACAGAGAACACCGCAAAGATATTCCGCAAGAAGAGCAACCCCAAGGCACATAATCGTCAGATTCAACAAGGTTGAAATAAAGGAGAAAATACTAAGGGCAGCCAGAGAGAAAGGTGGAGTCACCCACAAAGGGAAGCCCATCAGACTCACAGCAGATCTCTCGGCAGAAACACTACAAGCCAGAAGAGAGTGGGGGCAATATTCAACATCCTTAAAGAAAAGAACTTTCAACCCAGAATTTCATATCCAGCCAAACTGAGCTTCAGAAGTGAAGGAAAAATAAAATCCTTTGCGAACAAGCAAGTTCTCAGAGATTTTGTCACCACCAGGCCTGCTTTACAAGAGCTCCTAAAAGAGGCACTACACATAGAAAGGATCAACCAGTACCAGCCATTCCAAAATCACACTAAATGCTAAAGAGCATCAACATAATGAAGAATCTACAACAACTAACAGGCAAAACAGCCACTTAGCATCAAAATGGCAGTATCAAATTCACACATAACAATATTAACCCTAAATGTAAATGGGCTAAATGCACCAATCAAAAGACACAGACTGGCAAATTGGATAAAAATCCAAAACCCATCAGTGTGCTGTATCCAGGAAACCCATCTCACATGCAAGGATACACAAAGGCTCAAAATAAAGGGATGGAGGAAGATTTACCAAGCAAATGGAGAGCAAAAAAAAAGCAGGAGTTGCAATTCTCATCTCTGATAAAATAGACTTTAAAGCAACAAAGATCAAAAGAGACAAAGAAGGCCATTACATAATGGTAAAAGGATCGATACAACAAGAAGAGCTAACGATCCTAAACATATATGGACACAATGCAGAAGCACCCAGATACATAAGGCAAGTTCTTAATGACTTACAAAGAGACTTAGACTCCCACACAATAATAGTGGGAGACTTTAACACTCCACTGTCAATATTAGACAGATCAACCAGACAAAAAATCAACAAGGATATCCAGGGCTTGAACTCAGACCTGGAGCAAGCAAACCTGATAGACATTTACAGAACTCTCCACCCCAAATCCACAGAATACACATTCTTCTCAGCACCACATCACACCTACTCTAAAATTGACCACATAATTGGAAGTAAAGCACTGCTCAACAAATGCAAAACAACTGAAATCATAACAAACAGCCTCTCAGACCATAGTGCAATCAAGTTAGAACTCAGAATACAGAAACCGACCCAGAACCGCACAGCTTCATGGAAACTGAACAACTGGCTCTTGAATGTTGACTGGGTAAACAACGAAATGAAGGCAGAAATAAAGAAGTTCTTCAAAACCAATGAGAACGAAGACACAACGTGCCAGAACCTCTGGGACACATTTAAAGCAGTCTCTAGAGGAAAGTATATAGCAATAAGTGCCCATATGAGGAGAATGGAGAGATCCAAAATTGACACCCTATCATCAAAATTGAAAGAGCTAGAGGAGCAAGATCAACAAAACTCAAAACCCAGCAGAAGACAAGAAATAACTAAGATCAGAGCTGAACTGAAGGAGATTGAGACACGAAAAACCCTTCAAAAAATCAATAAATCCAAGAGCTGGTTTTTTGAAAAGATCAACAAAATAGACAGACCACTAGCCAGATTGATTAAAAAGAAAAGAGAGAACAACCAAATAGATGCAATAAAAAATGATAAAGGGGAAATCACCACAGATTCCACAGAAATTCAAACCATCATCAGAGAATATTACAAACAACTCTATGCGCATAAACTAGTAAACCTGGAAGAAATGGATAAATTCCTGGACTCCTGTGTCCTCCCAAGCCTAAACCAGGAGGAAGCTGAAACTATGAATAGACCAATAACAAGGTCAGAAGTCGAGGCAGCAATTAAGAGCCTACCACACAAAAAAAGCCCAGGTCCAGACGGGTTCACAGCCGAATTCTACCAGACACACAAGGAGGAGCTGGTACCATTCCTTCTAAAACTATTTCAAACAATCCAAAAAGAGGGAATCCTTCCCAAATCATTTTATGAGACCAATATCATTCTGATACCAAAACCCGGCAGAGACCCAACGAGAAAAGAAAACTTCAGGCCAATATCCATGATGAACATAGATGCAAAAATCTTCAATAAAATATTGGCAAGCCGATTGCAACAGCAAATCAAAAAACTTATTCATCATGATCAAGTAGGATTCATCCCGGGGATGCAAGGCTGGTTCAACATACGCAAGTCTATGAACGTAATTCACCACATAAACAGAACCAAAAACAAAAACCACATGATTATCTCAATTTGATGCAGAGAAGGCATTTGACAAAATTCAACAGCCCTTTATGCTAAAAACCCTCAATAAACTCGGTATCGATGGAACGTATCTCAAAGTAATAAAAGCTATTTATGACAAACCAACAGCCAATATCATACTGAATGGGCAAAAACTGGAAGCATTCCCTTTGAAATCTGGCACTAGACAAGGATGCCCTCTTTCACCACTCCTATTCAATATAGTACTGGAAGTTCTAGCCAGAGCAATCAGGCAAGAAAAAGAAATAAAGGGTATTCAAATAGGAAAGGTAAAAGCCAAATTGTCTCTATTTGCAGACGACATGATAGTATACCTACAAGACCCCATTGCCTCAGCCCAAAAACTCCTGAAACTGATAAGCAACTTCAGCAAAGTCTCAGGATATAAAATCAATGTTCAAAAATCACAAGCATTCGTCTACACCAATAACAGACTTAAAGAAAGCCAAATCAAGAACAAACTGCCATTCGCAATTGCTACAAAAAGAATAAAATACCTTGGAATACAACTCACAAAGAACATAAGGGACCTCTTCAAGGAGAACTATAAACCACTGCTCAACGAAATCAGAGAGGACACAAACAGATGGAGAAACATTCCATGTTCATGGTTAGGAAGAATTAATATCGTGAAAATGGCTATACTGCCCAAAGTAATTTACAGAATCAACGCTATCCCCATCAAGCTACCATTGACTTTCTTCACCGAACTGGAAAAAACCACCATGAACTTCATATGGAACCAAAAGAGAGCCCGCATAGCCAAGTCAATTCTAAGCAAAAAGAACACAGTGGGGGGCATCACACTACCTGATTTCAAACTATACTACAAGGCTACAGTAATCAAAACAGCATGGTACTGGTACCAAAACAGAGATATAGACCAATAGAACAAAACAGAGGCACCGGAGGCAACACAACATATCTACAACTATACAATCTTTGATAAACCTGACAAAAACAAGCAATGGGGAAAGGATTCCCTGTTTAACAAATGGTGTTGGGAAAACCGGCTAGCCATGTGCAGAAAGCAGAAACTGGACACCTTCCTGACACCTTACACTAAAATTAACTCCAGATGGATTAAAGACTTAAACATAAGACCTGGCACGATAAAAACCCTAGAAGGAAATCTAGGCAAAACTATCCAGGACATAGGAGTAGGCAAGGACTTTATGAACAAAACACCAAAAGCATTGGCAACAAAAGCCAAAATAGACAAATGGGACCTAATGAAACTCCACAGCTTCTGCACGGCAAAAGAAACAGTCACTAGAGTGGATCGGCAACCAACAGAATGGGAAAAAATTTTTGCAGTTTACCCATCTGACAAAGGGCTGATATCCAGAATTTACAAAGAACTCAAACAGATTTACAGGAAAAAAACAAACAAGCCCATTCAAAAGTGGGCAAAGGATATGAACAGACACTTTACGAAAGAAGACATACATGAGGCCAACAATCATATGAAAAAATGCTCATCGTCACTGGTCATCAGAGAGATGCAAATCAAAACCACATTGAGATACCATCTCACGCCAGTTAGAATGGCAATCATTAAAAAATCTGGAGACAACAGATGCTGGAGAGGATGTGGAGAAAAAGGAACACTTTTACACTGTTGGTGGGAGTGTAAATGAGTTCAACCATTGTGGAAGGCAGTGTGGCGATTCCTCAAGGCCTTAGAAATAGAAATTCCATTTGACCCAGCAATCCCATTACTGGGTATATATCCAAAAGACTATAAATCGTCCTACTATAAGGACACGTGTACACGAATGTTCATTGCAGCACTGTTTACAATAGCAAAGACCTGGAATCAACCCAAATGCCCATTGACGATAGACTGGATTGGAAAAATGTGGCACATATACACCATGGAATATTATGCAGCAATCAGAAATGATGAGTTTGTGTCGTTTGTAGGGACATGGATGAATCTGGAGAACGTCATCCTCAGAAAACTGACACAAGAACAGAAAATGAAACACCGCATATTCTCACTCATAGGTGGGTGATGAAAAATGAGAACACATGGACACAGAAAGGGGAGTACTAAACAGTGGGGTCTATTGGGGGGAAAAGGGGAGGGCCAGTGGGAGGGGGAGGTGGGGAGGGATAGCCTGGGGAGAAATGCCAAATGTGGGTGAAGGGGAGAAGCAAAGCAAAGCACACTGCCATGTGCATACCTACGCAACTGTCTTGCTTGCTCTGCTCATGTACCCCAAAACCTAAAATCCAATAAAAAATTAAAAAAAAAAAAAGAGTAAGTTAGGGAAAAATAATGGATTATTCAGTTAATGATGGTGAGATAATTTGCTGTTTGGATATAAACATAATTTTAATTATATATATATATGTTTTATTTATAAAAGTATAATGCATACCATATACCAAAATAAACTCCATGTAGATTTAAACAGTTGATCTCATGGAGATAGAATAATGATGAGTAACAGAGGCTGGGAAGGGTAGTGGGGTTGGGAGGATAGAGAAGGTTGGTTAATGGGCACAAAAATACAATGAGAGAAGGAATAAGATCTAGTGTTCAGCAGCACAATAGGGCAACTATGGTTAACAGTGATTTACTGTATATTTCAAAATAATTATAAGAGTGGAATTAGAGTGTTTCTAACACAAGAAATGAATGTTTAAGGTTATGCATATTCCAGTTCTCCTGGTTTGGTCATTATACATTGCATGCATGTATCGACTTATCACATGTATCCCAGAAATATGTATGACTATTATGTGTCTATGCAAATTAAAATTAGAAAAATAGAAAAATAAAAAAGAAACATATATTCTTTAAAGCAAAATAAGAAACGTTAAAGTTAGATGAAACAATGTAGAAAATGAATTTCTTATCCTCAATAATTAGAAATCAGTTAATCTCTATGATGTGATTTAATTAATATTTATGTAATGAATATATAAAATATATTATAAATGCATATTAATATATTTCTGTTTATGTTACTGTTGATATTTTTATAAAAATAACTTATTGTCTACACCTGTCTAATTGTGTTACCTAGGGATATCCTGGTCAGTTTTCAGGTGAAGGTCAGATTTAAGGCTCCACTGCATACCAGCTTGGTCTCTGAGTCTATGCTTAGACATTAATTAATTGAATTTGTATTTGTTAAGTGGCTTCTTTAGGTACCAGTCAGGGTACTAAGATTCGTATTCTGGTTTATGCTTTTAGTTTTGATTAATTCATTTGTAGGCGGGAGATTACAGCACTCTCCTCCTAAGATTGTTGAGAAGTAAAAGATAGCATATTAAAGCCCTTGGAACAAAGCCTGGTATACTGTAGGTGCCCATTCAATGTTGGTGCTTCCTGTGTCCAAAAAGTAGGCACTTATTCCATGGTAAGTGAACATGCATAATCACCTAAATTACAAACACTAACAGTTAAGAATATAATGTAGTGGTTAAGAAAGCACACGCTGGAACCAGACCAAGTTCAAATTCTAGCTCTTCTACATACTGGCTGTGTGACTTTGAGACAGTTATTTAAGCTGCCTCTGCTTCAGTTCCTCATCTACTAATTCCCCAAATTCCCCAATAAGAGGATCTACCTCAGAAGGGTGTTATGAAGATTAGATGAGTTCAGATTTGAAATGCATTTGGAACAACAGCTGGCATTTAGTAAGTGCCATATAAAGGTTTGCTAAATGGAATACAAATTATACCTGGTCTTTCAAAATAGATCACAAAAGCAAAAAACCACTGTACTCTCTACATTGAAATTGGGAAAAGATGCTATCCTTTTTAGCTCCGTAAAGGCCTAGCCAGAGCCCCTGGGGGTCAGCCCATCCCATTTGCCCTGGGCCTAGAGACCCGAAGCTTCATTCATGAGAGATATGCCAGAAACCAATGGGTTGCTTGGGGCAGGGCAGTGGGAGGCAGGAGAGAAAAGCTTTACAGTGACATTAGAATTGAGGCAAATACAAGGATAGTGATTTCAGGTGGATTTGCTAATGAATGATTAACCGTCACCATTTTGACAATAAATCCAAGCTGTACCTCCGTCAATTCTTCTGGGATGATGGTTAAGGTATTTAATACTTCAGGGATGAAGTTTTCTTCTCTAAAGAATTCTAACTACAGCCTGGACATAGTTGCTCATGGCCTGTAATTCCAACACTTTGGGAGGCCAAGTGGGTGGATCACTTGAGGTCAGGAGTTCAAGACCAGTCTGGCCAACATGGTGAAACCCCACTGGTACTAAAAATAAAAACATTAGCCAGGTGTGGTGATATGTGCCTGTAATCCCAGCTATTTGGGAGGCTGAGGTTGGAGAATTGCTTGAACCCAGGAGGCAGAGGTTGCATTGAGCCAAGATTGTGCCACTGCACTCCAGCCTGGGTGACAGAGCGAGACTCTGTCTCAATAAAAAAAAAGAAAGAAGAAAAAGAAAATTGTGACTATGAACTCCAATGTGGGGAGGATTAAATGAGCAAAAGCCAGTGACCAGGGCTTTGGAAACGTGACTTCTGCAAATGTGAATTATTATTATGGACGTGGTGGCCATGGGTCTCAGAACTGCCAATCCCAGGACTGGCAATTGTGTAAACCTCAAGTAGCACGAGACCTTGTCTACTCTTTGGACTTCCAGGGTCAAATGGGCTCCTAAGCAAATTATTTTCTCTGCCCCAAAAGACTGCCGAGTGCTCTCGCAAAGGGGGCCAGCAAGTAGCAACCCAGTTGCTCTCAGCATGCGTGGGCATGTCAGCTGCTCTCTCAAACAGAAGTATTGTGTCCCAAGGTCCTTTTAAAATAAGCCTATTTTGAGATGTTTATATACAAACCAGGGAAAGAATGGGGGTATTATGCCCATAATGGAAAGGGCTCATAAATAAAAAGGCACCATTTATCGTCCATTTCCAAGGCTGCTCTGTGGGCTGCTGCTGTAGAGCTAAGCCCGGGAGGGGATGGATGTTGGGTCTTGTCAATCAGACTGGATGCAGGAAGGAGTGGGCTTTGTGCTGAAGACCCAGAGCTTGCAGAGTTCCAGAAATTTCTTCTTTGTCACTGGGGCCTGGCTACCTTCAGCAGATGGAAGATCCACTTTAGAAAAAGTCGCCTTTTCATTGTAATCGAGGCTTATAGCATGTTTCGGTGAATTCTTTAGAATTTCTGTAACCACTGTGGAGAGGCTGTGGGGGTAGAGGTGGTGAAGGAATGGGTTTTGAGTGCAGCCTATCTCACACACACACATACACATACACACACACACACATGCCATGCAGGTTACTCTTAATTATTGGGTTGCTGGATTTGTTACCACAAACATGCTCTCAGGTCACAGCTGCCCAGTGCTTCCCCATTACAGGATAGGTGCATATGAGGGATGGTGCATTTCGAGGGGTGAGGAACAAATCTATTTTTGAGCGCTAACTATGTGCCAGGCACAGTGCTGAGAACTCTCTCTTCAATATCTCATTTTATCCCCATACCAGTTGGAGGGAAACGGGTAATTCCTTCCAATTGTCTGAAATATGACACACAAGGTTGGCTTGTGACCTGGAGGTGGTTTCTCCTCCCCAAACAGCTCCAAGAGTCCTTTTACAAAGCAAAGTGGAATTGCCATTGGTTAGGACAGAGAAGTTACCCCCCAGCTCTGTTCATCTTTCCACTCCAGACGAATAAGGGCCAACCCCCATCCCTTACTCCAAACTGTTGGCCGGTAGGTTGAGTGCTATGTGGAGAACACACAGGATTTGAGGTTAAAGGAAAAGTCGAATATACAGAGAGGGAATAAAATGGTTGTTACCAGGTGTGGGGCAAGGAGGTGCGTGGAGAGAAAATGAGGAGATACAGGTCTAAGGATACAAAGGTGCTGAGGTGTGGGAGGAACAAGTATAGAGTTCTCAAGTGCAACATGAGTACAGTAGTTATTAATACTGTGTTGTATCAGGATTTTTGCTAAGAGTATCCATTAGGTGCTTTTGCCACACGCACACAAAGGGTAACTATGTGAAATGATAGATCTGTGTATTCACTTGGCTCTGGTAACCATTTCACTATGTATATCAAAGTTCATGTTGCAGGCCTTAAATATATACAATAAAATAAACAAGTAGAGGAGGCTGGAATGCCATGGGTTCGTTGTGATTGTGGCCTGCACAGTAGAGTCAAAGAGCATTGGCTAGGGAGTCCTCAGTGTTGTATGACGCCTTAGACCAGGGGCTCTAGATCTGGCTGCCTGGACTCAGTCTTAGCTCATCAGCTGGGACCTTGAGTGGACTTTCTTTTGCTGTGTCTCAGTCTCAGTTTTCTCATCTCTAAAATGGACACACAATAGTACCTACCTCACTGGGCTGGTGAGATAATGCAAGGAAGAGGCTATAGCAGGTATGCCCTTCTAATAGTTCCCTGACCATCTTGTCACTTGCAAGTTTCCTGGGCATTTCCTGCACATATCCAAGTACTCCAGCCTCAAGCAGCTGTGATTCTCTCTGCCCAAGGGCTCCTCTGGTGCTCAGGAGGGTGCTCAACCCCTGCACAGGACATTCAGAAGTGCCAGGGAGTTAATGTCCCAGGAGGGACCCTCAACCAGTGGAAGATGGGAGTTGGTGGATCCACACTCAGTTTTCTCACACTTAGTGGAATAAATCTCATATGTATAACACGGAGATTCCTAAAGTGTCCCCAGTAGGACTGAGCCTTAGTTATCCACAGAAGTGACCTACTAATCACTGTACCACTTATTGACCTTTCTTTCTTCTCTGTTTTATTTTCTAGCTCTCACTGTGCTTCCAGGAACCACCTCCCGAGTAAACACTATGCAACCAAATTCTCCTCTCAGAGTTTGTTTTGAGGGAACTCAACCAAGACAGGGGCTTCGCATGAAGCCTAGCATTTAATAAGTACTCAGCAAGAAGTATTTACCATTAATTAATTATTTTTTAGAGACAGGGTCTTGCTATGTTGCCCAGGCTGGAGTGCTGTGGCTATTCACAGGGGTGATCCCACTACTGATCAGCATGGGAGTTTTGACCTGCCTCATTTTCTCCCTGGGCCAGTTCATCCCTCTTTAGGCAACTTTGTAGTCCCTGCTCCTCAGAAGTCACAATACTGATGCCAAACTTAGTGAGGACACATGAGCCATACTGTGCTACAGTCCAGAACTCCTGGGCTCAAGCAATCCTCACGCCTTAGGCTCCCGGGTAGCTGGGACTACAGGGGTGCACCACGTTGCTCTGAAGCATTTACTGTTGTATTTCTGCAGTATTAGCTCTACTACGTCCCTGACTCTGCAACACCTGAAATTCAGTGGGGTGTCTGGTACTTTCTCCTGGCTTGTGCCCAGCTTTGGAGAATATGAGCTCTGGCTGTGAGGTAGAAGGTGCCTGGATATGAATGTCCCCTCTTCTTGAGTTTTGGCTTCAGCACCTGCCCACAAATAGTTCCCGTGATCTCAGGGAGCTTGGCCATCATTGGCAAGAATATGTCCTTCCAGCTGGATGATGGCTCATGCCTGAGAGTGAAATAATCTACTAACTGTGTGCCCTGGAGAAGGTGGCTGAGCCTCCATTTCCTCTTCTGTACTAGGGTAATTAAGAAGATAGGGTTGTTGAGATGATTAAACAAGGTAATGTTCATGAAACGTTCAGTACAGTGCTTGGCACAGAGGGAGGACTGGATACACAGAGGTCAGAGATGTTCTCTAGATCAGCCTCCCAACTGCACACCTGGAAATCTCAGGCTCAGAGAGTGACCCGTCATGGCTTTTCAACATGCAGTTGCACCTGCCATGAGATGAAAGGTGGGTGGAGTGGAAGGGCCTGGCAGGCCTGAATGACGGCAAACTTCCTTCCTGGTCACTTCCTGCAGTGGCAGCCTCCACTGATCAAATATTCATCAAACCTAAACAGTGTGTCCATAACACCATGCAAAGATGAGAAGGGCACTCATCAGGCCCCCAGGAAGCTCATGGCCAAATGATGCCGCCCAGGAGTATGAAGGGTGTTTTCAGGGCTCTGGGAGGAACTAATCTGGGAAGTTTCAGATAACTTTAATAACTAAAATATCATTTTTGATAGCTATATAATCATATTAATAATAAACATTTATTGATGCCTACTCTGAGGCAGGCACAGTTTTAAAGGGTTTATAGAAATCCATTCAGTTGATCCTATACTGGTAACAGATAGACTATTACTATGTTCTCCATTTGACAGAGAAGAAAGTGGGTCCCAGAGAGGTCATGCAGTTTGCCTAGAGTCACACAGTTGGTAAAGTAGGGGCACTGGGATTTGAGATGGATAGTACAGATCCAGAATCTTTACTTTAACTTCCACTGTACGACCCCGCACTGAAAATAACGCAGGAGACCTGGTTGTCTGAACTCTCAGGGGTTCCTTTGTAGAATCTTTGTGCAACTTTTAGTTGAATGATGCTTAGGTTCGTTTTGGCCTGTTGGCTTCTTCCTGAACTCTCATAAGCTTTCAGTTCTGGATTTGGGTTGGATTCCCTGGGAAACTTGAGTCAGATGTGCAAACACAACTGGACTCTGTCCTGGTTTCCTGGGGGCCCCGTTGCAGTTTCTAAGTGTGAGGAATTTATCATGGTTTCCCAGGACATTACTGACTAGCCAACCATTTCCGTCCTATAGATGGAGGGTGTTGAACCTTTTCAGGGTCACAGATTTTGGTTAACACTATTTTTGTGTCCTGCCAAGATCCCCTTTGCTGAGCCATCCCTGAGCTGCTGTGAGTGTTGGCTGTTAATGATTCGTAGTTGCCCTTTTCTTAGGGTTGCTCTATTTAGCAAATAAAAATACTTAATTTTATCTGGAAAACCTACGTTGTCTCCAGAGAAATGTCCTTGATTGATGGGAGCAACTCACAGCCAGTAACTGGGGGATGTAGGGGTGTAAGAGGCTGGCCTCATGCCATTGGATGAGGTAACTCTGTGTATAATTCTCTGGTGTCCTCCTGGGGATCATGCCAGGGTTACATATTACCCAAGATCACACCCTTGCTGGGTTCTTTTATCTGAATTTTCCTAGAAAGTTTCCCCTGTGAGTCCTTCCTCAGTAACTCCCATGACCCTGAATCCTGGCTTCAGCTTCTGCTTCTAGGAAACCCAGATCCCTTTCAGAATGTGATAAAAACTGGACTCTGTCCTTTAAAAACAGCACAGATGCTCCTATGCGCCAACATTGACACATGATTTTGGGATTTACCTTGAAGGGAGCCCCTTCACCCTATGTTTACCAAACCTTGTCTATCTCACCCTCTTCCAGCTGATAGCAGGTGACTGGCAGCCACTGGGGTAAAATAGGGTTAGCATGAAGTTAGCACTGCAAATTATAAGCAGGTTTTTGTTTTTTTGTTTTTTGCCTATGTGATGTTCATTATTTGCAAAAATTCTGTGTGGAAATCCAAACATGCCCAGAGAGAGGAAGCTGTCAGCTGATTGCTGTGGTAGGAGATGGTAGTTGAAAGAACATGAAGGAAATCCAAGTCTGATCAAGTCACCTACCTGTTTAAAACCCTTTAAAGACTTGTCATTGCTCTCTTGATAAAGATCAAAGTTCTGGACAATGTCTTGAGGCCCTCCATGGATAGGTCCCCCTCCTGCTGGCTTCATTCCAAATCACTTTCCCATTTGATCTCATGCACCAGTGGCCACGCTGGTTTCCTTTAGTCTTTCCAACTCAGTGTGCTCCTTCCTGCCCCAGGACCCTTGCACATGTCACTTCTTTTCTTTTGATTACTCTTCTCAGCCTTCTTGCTCCTCCATTACTCACCACTTTCTTGGGGAAGCTCTTTTTGACTTCTCAGATCAGATGGAAGCAGTCACATTATCTAGGACTTCTCCTTCATGTTAATTACCTATTGCTTTAATAAATTACCCCAAGCATATTATAAGCCACAAATATTTATTACCTCCAAGTTTCTGTGAGTTAGGCATTTGGGAATGGATTAACTGGGTGGTTTTGACTCAAGAGTTACTCCTGAGGTTGCAGTCAGGTTGTTGGCCAGGGATCTAGTCATCTGGAGAGGCTCCACTGGGGATAGAGGCTCTGCTTCCAAGATAGTGACATCGTTGCTACAAGTTCTCTGTTCCTCCCTAAAGGGGGGTTCTCCCTTACCCCTCACATGCCTGAGTATCCTCGTAACATAGCAACTGGTACTTCCCCGAGAGCAAATGATGAGAAGAGAGACAGAAAGACAAAGAATGAATCCACCCAAGATGGGGCAACAGTCTTTTTATAGCCTAATCTTGGAAATGACATCCCACCCCTTCTATTCCCTACAGTAAGGTACTGAGTCCAACCGATACTCCAGGAAAAGGGAATTGAGCTCCACCTCTCAAGGGGAGGAACATCAAAGTCTTCGTGGACCTATCTGTAAAAACACCACCGTCATTTACCATGGCTGGTGTCACTGAACTGGTATGATTACTTGATTTGTGTCTGTCTGGGCTGCACTCTTCAAAGAGGAAGAGCCTCTCCTTTATTTCTCCTTTCACCATCATATCCCAGTGCCCAACCCATAGTTAGCACTGAATATTTATTTAATGAATGGAATGATGTTAATTTTTTTTGTCTGTATAGTTCAAGAAAAATCTGGCAAAGAGGTCATGATCCATTTTTGACGGAATGTTACTGAAGCTCAGCCTGCACATGAAAATCCCTGCAGCTGGCTGGCCTTTGGATTTCAGTTTGAGGGGGATACAAGAGTGAGGGGCTATCATTCTTTTTCTTCATTCATTTAGCGAACATTTATTGAGCACTTACTGTGGTCTAGAAAGAGTGTCGGGTACTGAGGATGCAGAGCTTAATAGGATGCACAGCAGTTTTTATAAATTAAGACATCCACATGTTCGTGTATAAAGCAGCCCAAAGCCTTTTGAACAATCTTCAAACGTGAAAGACAACAGGCAGCTGTACTGGAAACAGACTCCTTGATACTGAGTTTGTAGAAGCTGTTTTATCGGCCCAGCATGTCGCCCAAGTGAAGTGGAGTATTTACATTTAATTCCAAAGTGGTTGTGCCAGCATCAATCCTCTGGTTTTCATACTTTTTGGTCACTGTTTGCAAATGTAATAAAAGGTTTTTGTCAAAGGAGCTGGATAAAGATGGAAAGAGAATGGTATTCTATGTGACTGGTGGGAAGCTTGAGTGGTCGATGCTGGGAAACAGTCGGCTGAGGTCACCGGGGCACACGTGGAGAACGGGGATAATGTGAAGAAAAGGAGTTGGAGAAAATGAAATAGCAGCAAAAATGGGCTTGGGCTAAAATGCATGCAGCGTGGGAAAAGCCCTGGTGTGACGCTCAAGGACCTCAGCTCTGGTCCTCACGTTGCTACATACTTCCTTTTTGGGGTCTCTATGTCTTTATTCGTAAAGTAAGTGCATTGTTTCAGACCAGAGGTTTTAAAACCTCTTTTTCCTTAGATCTCTCTAGTGCCACCCAGATATGTAAAGCAGAAGATTTAAGCCTCTCTTCTCAGACGACTAAGAATAGGGGGCTGTATCCCATGCTATTGGTGTCTCTTGCATATTCTCTTGTTCTGCAAAATTTTGGCTCCTTCCATTAAATTCCGACTGCCAGCACATGCTCCCTGTCACTCGCTCCCTCGCCAAGGGCTTTTTCTGGCTGCCAGAGTTTGTTTTGCCACTTCCTGGCACGTTGGAAGTACCAGAGAATTAACGTCCCTCATAAGCAGCTCTGAACCAATAATGGATGGGAGCCGTGGTATTTACACCCCAGCTCCTGCATGCCTCAGGTGGGATGCTGCTGATGCATGTCCTCCAGACTGGCTCACACAGTTCCCTAAGAGGCACAGGCTCTGTCTACCTGTCCGCAGTGATAATTGCATTGATAACACACCCCTTGTTGGCTGCCTTTCCTTCCCTTTCTCACTTCTTCACTCCCTAAGCGGTGACCCTAGAATCACCTTCCAAATATAAAACTTGCACTTAAATCCTTGTCTCTTGGTCAGCTTCTAGGGAAACCCAAACTAAGACAGTGACTGAGAACGGAAAAACCTCTCCTTTCCGCCTCCCTTATCCACCTGAGACATCTCTGCAGAGCCCCTAGGCCTAAGGGCAGTGTGCTAACCATTGGACTAAAACAAAAACAGCTTTTTCCTTAATGGTGGTGGTATTAAAAAATGCACGCCTCTCTGCTTTACTAGAACGTGGTGTATTAACAGCAGCTTTACCCAGGCATTTTCAGGTGAAAGGAACCAGATTCTTTAGAAACCCGAGATCAGATTATGCTTCGACTTTGTAGAGGGTTATTACGAACTGGCTTTCTCTTTTCTCACTTGCTTTATGGAGTGAGGAAACGAGTCTGTGCCAATTGGCAGATACGCTGGCCCCAAATAGGTTGAAGACAATGAAGCTTGAATGCTTTTAGATGGATATTGGCTCCCCGGTTTTGATTGGCGTTCTTTCCTGTCTCTTCTTCCAACCTTCACATGGAGGAGAAAAGGGAAAATCAGGTCCTTAGATGTTTCTCCCCTGCAGCTGGGAAGGAAGAACAAGAAGCATGAAGGAGGGTGTGTGTCGCGGGTGCCCTGCTCAAACTCCCTTGCCCTTCCCGCTTCGGGGAACAGTGGCCTGACTTCTGACTTTCTGCACCTGCACTTCCTTGCCTGGCTGGTGCTTTGTTGCTTTTTAGGGAATTAACACTCCCTGGGAGCAGCCCTCAGCCAGTGATTGATGAAACCTGGGATACAGATGCCCCAATTACCCTGTCCCTGGGGTGGGAAAACTCAGGGGTATGCAACACCAGTCCCATTCCATTCCCAGGATTAAGCTCTCATCACCTGCAGCAGTAACGTGCTCGATAACACTCCCTGTACTGGTTGCCTTTCTTCCCTGCTTCACTTCTCCATTCCTCTATGGATATTTTCTCACACCTCCCAAATAAATTTCGGGTACTCAAATTCTTGTCTCAGAGTCTACTCAAACTGCAACCAAAGTTTCCCAGGCAAGTGCTGGGTGCTTTCTGCTTATCCCTTATTTGTTCCTGGGGGGTCTGTCTTCTTTGGCCACAAAGTCAGTTGATGACAGAAGGTTCATGGGTGCTGTCAAGTGCCTCTGGGCTGGGGACCCAGACTTGGTGAGACCCCAGGAGACTACTGTGAGCTGGGAGTACGGGCTAAAGGACATGTGTCCTTCCTGCATGAACTGCTCTAGGTTCACTTCGTCATGGGCCAGACCTGCTTCTCTTGGGTGAATTCTACACCTTTACATGGCTTCTGCAGTAATCTGTGCTCTCTGCTCAGCACTGTCTACTTTGCTTGTTAGGCTCCTGCAATACAATAGCAAGCTACTTGGAGTTTCCCCACATCCCATTTCCTATTCGTTTCATGCCTGTTGAGTTCAATTAACTGTTCTCTCTGTCTATATTGCCCTTCCCTGCCTTTCCCTTAGCAACATCCTATGTATCCTAAAAGATCCAGTCTAAGGATGACTTCCTGTATAAAGTCTTCCCTGCATCCCTTGGGTGGAACAAGAGCCCTCGACCTTACTTCATGCCTCCCACCCACCCCCCAGCATCTCACTCTAACAGCACATTCACACACTGCACTGGAATTGTCAATGTATACATCTGTCTCTCCACCAGACAATGAGCTCCTTCAAAACCAGGCCGTGTATTATTCAATTTTTGAATCCCCAGTGTCCTTTAAAGGGACTGGCACACTGTAGGTGCTGGATGTAGGGTGGGTCCCCCAAAAACAGACACCAAGATGGAGATTTGTTTGCAAGTGATGTGTTAAGAAACTGCTCCCAGGAGAAACCAGGAAGTGGGTGGGGGGAGGAAAGAAGGCCAGCGAAGGGGAGGTGACAGGATTTCAGGCAAAAGTCTCGCTGAGGGGAGCCTCTGCCTGACCTTGTGGGGAGCTCTGGGGGCATGAGTTATGCCTCAGGAGCTGTCCCGAAAGCTGGGCTTGTGCATTCCCACACCAGACAGTCATAGGCTGCAATACTCCAAGGAGATGTAAACACCCAGGCACTTCTATGTCTCTGTACGTGTGGGTCAAGTGGTCCAGGAGCCCAAAGCCAGCCTTCTCGAGGCAGGCCCAGATGTGGGAGGTTAGAGACAAAAGCTGGGGCGTGATCCGCCCACAGAAGACAGGACAGCGTCCCACAGAGGATCAGGGGCCACAACCAGAGTGTCTACTAGAAGTCTCACTGCATGCCTGGTGACTTGCAGGGATATGCTGGCTGGGCAGACCCCCTGTGCCACTCCTGTCACCTCCAATTCAGCCTGTCTCAAACCCATCTCATCATGTAGTCCATCATCCGTCCTCTCCTTGCACCTGTTCTTGCCATGCTGAGTGTTTGGCTCCAACATACTCTGAATCTCCAAAGCCAGTTGCCAGAACTTGCCCTCGTAAGTTCATACCTCATGAATTCACCCAAATCTTTCAATTCTCTTGTCAAAGTCTTTTTTGAAGTCATCTTCTTTTTATTATTCTCATTATCTTGCTGCTACATTCTCAAAGCCAAGGATGGCACTTGTGCTTATTGAATGAATGGATGGATGGATGGATGGATGGCCCAATTTGCTAAAAGAACTTCTACCTCCATGCTTGGTGTATTAGTCTGTTCTCACGCTGCTAATAAAGACATGCCCAAGACTGAGTAATTTATAAAGGAAAGAGGTTTAACAGACTCACAGTTCCACATGGCTGGGGAGGCCTCACAGTCACGGCTGAAGACGAAGGAAGAGCAAAGAGACATCGTACATGGCAACAGGCAAGAGAGCTTGTGCAGGAGAACTCCCATTTATAAAGCCATCAGATTTGGTGAGACTTATTCATTACCATGAGAACAGTAAGGGGGAAATTGCCCCCATGATTCAATTACTTCCACCTGGCCCTGCCCTTGACATGTGGGGATTATTAGAATTCAAGGTGAGATTTGGGTGGGGACACAGACAAACCATATCATGTGGCGTGCAATTTTTCCATGAACCGATCCCACCCTCTTTCTTGATTTTATACATTCCTAAATACACATTCTACTTACCACAAAACACACTACTCGTTCTTATGCAGCATCATTCACGTGTCTTGACTTCTCTTCTTTGCCTTGCTCTTCTTTGCACCTAAAAAGCCTGATTTCTCATGCAGATCAAAACTACATTCAGATACCATCTCACGCCAGTTAGAATGGCGATCATTAAAAAATCTGGAGACAACAGATGCTGGAGAGGATGTGGTGAAATAGGAACACTTTTACACTGTTGGTGGGAGTGTAAATTAGTTCAACCATTGTGGAAGACAGTGTGGCGATTCCTCAAGGCCTTAGAAATAGAAATTCCATTTGACCCAGCAATCCCATTACCGGGTATATATCCAAAGGATTATAAATCGTTCTACTATAAGGACACATGCACACGAATGTTCATTGCAGCACTGTTTACAATAGCAAAGACCTGGAATCAACCCAAATGCCCATCGATGATAGACTGGACAGGGAAAATATGGCACATATACACCATGGAATATTATGCAGCAATCAAAAACGATGAGTTCGTGTCCTTTGTAGGGACGTGGATGAACCTGGAGAACATCATTCTCAGCAAACTGACACAAGAACAGAAAATGAAATACCACATGTTCTCACTCATAGGTGGGTGTTGAACAATGAGAACACATGGACACAGGGAGGGGAGCACTACACACTGGGGTCTGTTGGGGTGAATAGGGAGGGACAGCGGGGGTGGGGAGTTGGGAAGAGAGAGCGTGGGGAGAAATGCCAGATATAGGGGAAGGGGAGGAAGGCAGCAAATCACACTGCCACGTGTGTACCTATGCAACTATCTTGCATATTCTTCACATGTCCCCCAAAACCTAAAATGCAATTAAAAAAAGCCTGATTTCTCATCTTTTCTTGTAAAAATCCAGCTTATTTTCTGAGGCCCTTCTACCTGGGTGAGTTCTGCCTTTGACCTTGTGACATTTAGTGTGCTCCTCTCCTAGGGAACCGCTAAAAAGATTTTTTGGCTTTGCTATTTAAAAGACAATGAGCTCCTCCGTATCAAGAACTGGATGTGTGGTGGGTTTAGTTAGTGTCTTAGTCTGTTTTCTGTTGCCATAACAGAATACCAGAAAAATGGGTAATTTCCAAAGCAAAGGCATTTATTTCTTGTAGTTCTGGGGGCTGGGCACATCTGTTGCAGATCTTCATGCTGGTGGGACTTTCTGCAGAGTCCCCAGATGGCACAGGACATCACATGGTGAGGGGGCTGAGTGCTAGCTCAGGCCTTTCTTTCATAAAGTGACTAACGCCCCACACTCACCACTTCATCTTAATCCTAATTACTTCCCAAAGGTCACATCTCTCAAATCTACAGTTGGATTTCCCACCCTCTTAATACTATTCAATGGAGATTAAGTTTCAACATGAGTTTCAGAGGAGACAGACATTCAAACCATTGCGAGCTGGTCACCAGATTGTTTAGTTGTCTCCTCTTGTGGGCACATAGGATTATGCTGTCCTATCTCCTGGAAGTAAGCCATAACTGTATGACTTATTTTGACAAATCAAAGGTGAGCAGAGTAACTTGCACCTAAGTTACTTAGGTGCCACTTCCAGATGGGGTCATGAAAGAGCCAGTGTGGGATTCTCCACATCCCCTTTTCCTGTTTTATCAATCATGGAAAGAAAGAGATGGAGCCTCCCTCAGCCTTGGTCCCTGAGTGAGGGCGCTGTAGATTGAAGGCCTCTGTGTTTCCACAACAAATATGTGGCATAGACAAGAAATACATTTTTGTTGCTTCCAGTCACCAAGATTTGGGGTTGTCATGCGGCCTAACCTAGCCTCTCTTGACTGACATTGTATCGGATTCATCTTCCTAGCCCTTCAGAATCCAGCAAGTGTCTTGGTGTAGAAGTGCCTCAAGGTAGATGTATTGAATGAATTACACTAAGAAGCTCTGTTTCTGGACTGAAGTCACTGCTACTCTGTGGCTGAGGTGATGAAAAGGATAAAATGGGCCTGCTCTAAAACTGAGGCATTAGGGTTGAATTTACACAGATGAATTAAGTAAGGCATTGAATGACTGTCCATCGAATTTTCATTTTAGATGGTCAATGAGGTGATTACAGTTTTGAAATGGAAAGAATGTTCTCCACATACTATTTCTCTTCTTTCCTCCCTCCTTTCCTTTCTTCCTTCTCTCCCTCCCTCCCATTTCACCCTTTTCTTCCTTCCTCCCCTCCTTTCTTTCTCGTAAACTTAGTTCTAGCTCTTGGTTGAGCACGATCAGCTTGTATGGGAAGCAGGAAGAAACCAGCCTTATGATTTTTAATTTCTTTAAGGTATGACTAAAGAACAGAAAACCTAGACATAAGAAAAATAAAATTGTGTTTTGAAAAGATTAATCTTTATGCTAGCAGAGGCAGTCTTGATCAGATCTTCTGTTTCTCAATTTCTCAACCTCTATAGCTCAAATTTCACCCCAAAAGCAAAAAGAATAAGATTTTCTAATGGCAAAAATAAATCTAATATTAAGTTTTTGTGTCTGGCTTTTCTCACTTTCTGGGGTTGTTTCCTATTATCATGGTCCAGGATCTTGGAAAGACCTTCAAGAAAAGAATTTTTTCATCAGTGACTGTGACAAATGAATCACACGGACAATTTGCTACAATGGTATTTTTTTTTTTTTTTGGTACAAAGGCAAGAAATTCTGAGTGGGGAAGCTCAGACTTCACCAACCTCATGGTTCTGAAATCACTCATCCAGACATGAAACAAAATTGAAAAATCAGAGAGATCTAGTTTGAAAGAAAAAAGAATGGTTGATGGCCTGATAACCAAGTAAGCACTCACTTTGCTTTTGTGCTGTTGGATGAGGATACTTGGATCACAAGAGGACTTGGAAATGTCAAAGAATTGACAGGCAGGGCTAACAGACTCAGGCAAAGTGTTTATCATACCAAAAAAGAAAAAAAGCATGCACCTGGAGTGTCAGCAGTCGCACTCGGACCGGAAAGCCTCACATCTCCCCTCTTGCCATAACAAACTCATTGACAAGAACTGTCATTGACTGTGCTTTATCTCCCATGTGCTACTCTGAGGGCGCATTCCAAGTGCATCCCACGTAAATTGAGGTTTGCTTCCTGACCTGGGAGATCAATTCACTGTCAAAGAGAGCCGGCTGATGAATCACCTTGTGGCTGCCACTGCATTGAAAATCACATCAAATACCTTCTCAAACACACTTCTGAATTACACGCTGGAATCTCCAAAGAGAAGGTTATAGATGAATCTGGAAAAACATGTATTCATCTATGTAGCTCAGCAGCCTGGGTATCTCACAAAGCCAATGAAAGGAGGCAGGTGCTCAGTGGTTTGGGTTGCTTTTGCAGTAGTGTGTCGGGGTTAATAGCGTGGATCTTGGAGCCTGGTTGTTGGGTGTGAAGCCTGGATCTTGGAGCCTGGTGGCTGGGTGTGAAGCTCTGTGACCTTGGGAAAATTATTCAGCATCTCTCTAAATAAGTTTGAAAAACTCTGATTTACTTTTCTTGGCTACAAAACAAGGATGACTATTGTGGTACCTTCTTCCCTCAAAGACAGGGTTGTGTCTTAAGCTGGTTCCCTCAGGGGAACATCCCAGACATAGATTTAAGAGCAAGTGGTTGATTGGGAGGTGAAGATAGATGAGTAGTAAAGGAAGACAGGAAGGAGCAAGTTACCACTGCAGGTGACTTGAGCATAATCCCCCTGGGGAGTGCTGGAGACTGTAAAACACAACTCAGGGTAAAACATGCACTCCAAGGGTGAAGGAGGCGGGGTATTTATACACCAATTCCAAGCCAGCCTTAATTGAGGACTGCTTTCATATGCAAGGGCATGAATGTCCATGTGCCATCTGAGTGCATACGCCTGGTGGGGGTGTGAATTCCCTGACACTTTTGGCTGCCATTCAGCCTGCCACGTGGGCTCTGTCAGGAAGAGAAAGGTCTCAGGCAAAGCAATGCATGAGCTGACAGCTGGCCGTCAGGCAGTGTGTGCTGAAGTAGTGAGGATGAAGTGTGTGTGCAGGGCTACAGCCTGTTGTGAACATGAAATGAGTTAATTATTGTGAAACCCTTAGAAGAGTCCCTGGCACAAAGCAAGCACTCCTCCAAGAGCTTGATTAAAACTGAGGCTGGATGGCTTTTCTTTGGGATGACTTACTATCTCAGGATGGAGTTTAGTTTTGGTTTTCACTTTTTTCTTTGAGATGCACTGCCATTAGGACCTTGGTACCATCCTGGTGGCCAAATGCACTACGGGTTTCCTTGAGGATGATTGTATAAATGTAAAGAGGGTTTACTGGTGGAACTGTGTCAGTCAGAGGGAATATCATCATGCCATGGCCTTTGTGACAAACATCTGCCTGTTAGGAAAGCTGACACATGACCAGCACCTCACTCAATATTGGAGATCACAACCTATGCTATGCGGCAGTCACAAGCCTGGAATCTTAGGGGCTTAACAAGAATTAACACCAGTCTAAGCTATTCTCTCCACCCAACCTGCACTGTGAACTCATTGAAGACAGGTGCCAGGCTGAATGATATGGACATACCACTGTATCCCTAGCACTTAAGGGATGCAGCACAGAGAAGGGCCAATGGTAAGTGAATGAATGAATGAATCAAACAAACCCCCTAAGCATCATGCTCACCACTTTTCCTTCATTTGAAAATTGGCTTCCTCCCATTGAACATATACTCAGCTCAAATGCTGCTGCTGCCTTTAAGCTCTCTGGGGTCTGAAATGATCCCTCTCCCCTAACTTCTTAAACATCTATGTCTCTCCGTGGTGTACCACAGTCTCACATTCTGCCACGCACTGTGTAATAAGCCCTTATTCTTCTCTCAAATCCCATTGCGGGTTTCCAATGAGAGTATCCACGTTAGGACATTCTCTATGTCCTGACCTGGCCTAGGAGACTCTGTGTGCTCTAGGTCCCGAGTCTCCCCCTGGGATCTCACCTACCACTTTCTCTCCTGCTGTACTCTGGCCACAGTTTCCTCAGCTGTTTCTTGCACATGTCGCACATGGTCCTGCCTCAGGCCTTTTTCACCAGCCATTCGCTATGACTGGAATCCACTTTTTACCTCCAGATCACTTGCTCAGATGATTCATATCACTGCTCAAGTGCCGTCCCCTCAGAAAAGCCTTCCCTGACCACTATATCTTAAAAAACACACACTACCACTCACGCCTGTAATCCCAGCACTTTGGGAGGCCGAGGTGGGTGGATCACGTGGTTAAGAGATGGAGACCATCCTGGCCAACATGGTGAAACCCCGTCTCTACTAAAAAAATGCAAAAATTAGCTGGGCATGGTGGTGCATGCCTGTAGTTCCAGCTACTCGGGAGGCTGAGGCAGGAGAATTGCTTGAACCCGGGAAGCGGAGGTTGCAGTGAGCCAAGATTGCACCACTGCACTCCAGCCTGGCGCCTGGCTACAGAGCGAGACTCTGTTTCAAAAAAACAAAACAAACAAAAAACGCAGTACCATATTCATCTGCTTTCTATTTTTTTTAAATCACATATTTGATTGTCCTGCCTGTTCCCTGCACCTACAATAAAGCAAACTCTTTTTTTTTTTTTTCTGAGATGGAGTCTCACTCTATCATCCAGGTTGGAGTGCAGTGGTGGGATCTCAGCTCACTGCAGCCTCTGCCTCCCAGGTTTAAGCAATTCTTTTGCCTCAGCCTCCTGGGTAGCGGGGACTACAGGTGCCTGCCACTACACCTGGCTAACTGTTGTATTTTTAGTAGAGACGGGGTTTCACTAGGTTGGTCAGGCTGGTCTCAAACTCTTGATCTCATGATCCACCTACCTCAGCCTCCCAAAGTGCTGGGATTAAAGGCATGAGCCACCATGCCTGGCCAATAAAGCAAACTCTTTAAGGACAAAGACCTCGTTTTATTTACTGTGGTATCTCCAACTCCTACGGCAGTGACTGGCACTTAATAGGAGCACAGTAAATATTTGTTAAGTAAATAACGTTTGTTAAATAAATGCATAAGGATTACTGTCCCATTTTAGAAACGGGGTAACCGAATCTTACAGAATTGAAGAAAACTGCACAAAGGTACACGTTATTTACTTACCTCTCATTTACAGTATGTGGACTACGTACAGGCATGTCTTAGTTATTCAGGCCGCTATAACAAAGCACCAGAGACTGAATGCCTTAGAAATAACAGAAATTTATTTGTCACATTTATGTAGGCTGGAAAATGAGTGTCCTGGCATGGTTAGGTGCTGGTGAGGGTCTTCTTCTTGGATGCAGATTGCTAACTTCTCACATCTTTACATGGTGGAAAGAGAGCTCAATAGCTTTTTGATCTCTTCTCATGAGGGCACTAATCCCATTCGAGAGGACTCTACCCTCATGGCTGAATTACCTTCCCCAAACCCCACTGCCAGATAGCATTGTAATTGGATTAGGATTTCAACATGAATTTTGGGGGGCCACAAACATTCATCAGTCCATTGTAAGGCACTTCACTTTAATCTTTATAGCAGTAAATTTTTTACATGTAGGAAAACTGAGGCACAAAAAGGCTGTGTAACTTGCCCAAGGTCACACAGCCAGGGAGTGGCAAAGTGGTGATTTGAACCAGATGGTCTTCCTCTTAACCTCTGTGCTGAGCTCTAGGAGACAGCCCAGAAGGAACTCACTGTGGGGTGCTGGAAGCACCAAGAGAACAAATTAGAAAGCTCTTTGTCGACTGTCCCAACATTGGCTGAACACTTCTCATATGAGAAACATATATGGAATCTCTACGACTTGAGCCTGGATAAAAGCTAGGTGTGAATGTCAGGAGTGACGTTGGAGGTCAGGTGATTACTCCATGATGGAAGCCATCAAGCCCACACAGGGCCTAGGTGTGCTTTGCGAGGTGGTCTCATCACTGCATCTGCAGAGAAGGTTCATACAGAGAGGCTCCAGGCATGACTTGCCATGTCAGTGAAAATGGACAATGTCTCTGCTTCCAAAATATTCTGACATCATCCTCCAGATAGACCCATCAGTCGGCCACCATTGGAACAAGGCATCCTTACTCTAGCAGTAAACGTCTAGCAAAAAGTCTAGCAAACTCCTTGAAGGCAGAGCCTGTGTCTCCACAGTACCTCACATGGGGCCACGGGTGGAGGTGAAAGGCTCCATAAATGGAGGTCGCTTTTGTTCCACCCAAAAGCAGACATTCAGGTAAAAACATATTCATCTGTCAGACATGGCTTGTGTCACTTTTTTCCAGCCTCTCCCTATGTTGATCTGCCCTACACGGTGGCTGTCTTCCTAACTCAAAATATGATCAAAGCCTTTATGTGCTTATAAACTTTTCCTGGATTTTCATTGTCCACAGAAAAAAATTTCAATAGAATCTATACTTTGAAAAAAGCCCTGTGGAACTATAGAATGTCAGCACTTGACGGAGGTCCAGAGACCATCTATTGTGTTCCCTATACCTCCCCGCTGCAATCCGCTAATTTTAGAGTCCTGATAAGGGAAAGCGAATCTGGCAAGGATGTAGCAGATCGGCGGTGGAGCCAGGCCTGGAACCCAGGACTCTAAGTGCCCAGGCCAGTGGTCCATTCTCTCTGAGCACTGCAGGGCACGAGCATGTAACTGCAAAGTCACAGAGAGCAGCTTTCTGTTTGAAGGTGGCTGAATCTTCCCTTCATCCTGTCATGGTAACCACTTTCATACAATTTTATCCCCCCTTGGCCTCTGATCTACAGACTGGATAATTAGTCAGGGCTTTGAATAATTAAAACTATTAAAAATGCCTTTGTACCTGCTAAAATTGCTCCAGTAATTACCACCTTATCAAGAGACTGATTCCATAGACTGGAATGCTTTTCCAACAGATAGAACGTATTTCCACTTGGGGCTTCATGGATTCAGAAGTTGAGAAAGAAGTGTTTGTTATGTTAGCAAGTCCCTTTGAAGATGAATAGTACCAACTCTTAACTCCACCACCTCCATAGAACCTCCTCTCATTCTAAGGAATAGATAAAGTGTATCTCTTTCTTTGCTTTCAGAGCGTGCTGGAAAATGTGATGATTAATTAAAATATTTGACTTACTGGAACCAGATTCTGCACTTGGGTCTTTCTGAGCCTGGCTTCCAAATTCCACATCCACTTTCCAACAAGTGAACTCCTATGGGATCAAAGCGAATGGCGGCACTGGCTTTTCTCAAGTCACCACCTGGTCCTTCTTGACCCATCCAACATCTGGTGTTGTGCCCTAAGATAGAAGATTCTGTCCCTGGGGGCTCTGCCACTTCTTTGTTATATCTCCCAGTGAATGGTTTTAAAAAAAAACAGTTATAGGTGCCCAAGGCTGACAACTTCAAGCTGTATTCAGGATTCTTTACAAAAATTGGGTGGACATTTCTAGGAAATGCAATGCAATTGAAAGATTATGGGTTCTTTGAGGCACAGTTTATTCCAGCATAGAAGAATCCCTCAAATTGACCACTCTTCTACTTTCTTCTCCATGAAATGGGGATTGTAATGCATATCTTCAGAACTGGAAAAAAATTAGTGAGATAATGATAGAGCATACAGTAGGTGATTGATATGGTTTGGGTCCATGTCCCCACCCAAATCTCATGTCCAATTGCCATACTCAGTGTTGGACTTGGGGCCTGGTGAGAGGCGATGGGATCATGGGGGTGGATCCTTCAAGAACGGTTTCGCACCATCCCTTTGGTGGTGTTCTGATGATAGCATTCTCAGGAGATCTGGTTGTTTAAGTGTGTAGCGCCTCCCCACTCCCTTTCCTGCTCCATGGGCTGGCATGTAAGATGGGCTGGCATCCCCTCTACTTTCTGCAAGTTTCCCGAGGCATGCTCAGAAGCCAAGCAAATGGCCAGCATCATTCTCCCTGTACAGCCTGTGGAACCAATCAAACCCCTTTTCTTTATAAATTACCCAGTCTCAGGTATTTCTTTATAGCAGTGCGAGAATGGCCGAATACAGTGATCATATGTGTTTACGGACATTGATGGGGGATTTCCTCTAACCTCCTGCCAGCTGCAAGGGGATCAAATTCTGTTGTGTGACTTGGCCATGTGAATTGATAGCTTCTAGTTAGGAGTTTGCTAAAGACAATCCTAGTCACTGTCATTTAAATAAGAGATGGTTTATTACAAAAATACTATTATGGTTGAAATACTGAACTCATCAGCTAAAGCTAATAACTGAAACTATGGCTTAGCATTTGATGTGGGTTTCCTTAAGCCTTTCCTTATTTATATTAACTACATAGTTGTCAGGATGTCTGCACCTTCCTTAACTGGTCTCCTTTCCCTCTCTCATCCTCACATCCCATTATTTCTACCTCTTAAATATTTATTGACTCCTTCCCTTTCTCCCTTTCTCTTTGTCTCAACAACTGATGCCCTGGTCAAGTCTCATCATCTCTCTCTTGGCTTTTACTGCCAAGGTTTGACAATTACATAAAAGAAGCTTACTTTTGGGCTTGGGCACAGCACGTGTTAGGTGGCAGCACATACTGGTGAAATGAGTCCTGCAACCCAGCTCTATAGGCATATATTAATCTACATCCAGGAAAGAGGAGGGGCAGGACAGCAGTGTACTTGGAGCTGTGAGTGTAGGAACAGGACAATTTAGAAACTTCTGTAACAGTGTACAGCTCTGTTATAATTATCTGTTTTATGTATGTCTTCTCATTAGAAAGTAAGCTCCTTAAAGCAGTAAGAGTATCTATTTTCTTCACTAATTTATATCTAGTACCTAGTCTGACATTGGCACATGACAGATGATCAACTTATATTTGTTTGATCTGAGGAAATCTGCCAGATGAAACATCTGTTTGATTCTTATCAGTTGCAAGAATTCCATCAGAGGTAAAGTTTGGTTAACTGTGGGAGGGACAAAACTAGATACAGTTGAATCAGACCAGCTGGGATGGGGTGGGTGTTCTAGACATAGCCTAGTAGCCAACTACACGATAAGATCATTAGTCAGTACAAGGAAGCCTGGTAGCAGGTAGCAATGACCAACCAAAACCAGTGCTGGGCCAGGAAACCAGCCCTAGAATACCAGTGAAAGCAAGTCCCCTGTCTTGGAGGGCTTGGCATTATAGGCACAGTATTAAGCAGGGGCTCAGACATAGAGTATAAGGTGGGATCATACTTTTAGATCTAGAGAACAAAAAAAGAGCTTGGCCAGAAGGGTCAAGACAAAAGTGCTGTCTTCAGAGCCAGAGTCAAAGCCTTCATGGAACCTGGTCACGCTTAATTCTAATTCTCTTAAATCTCTCACTACCAAGGATAGGAATGATCATAGCATGTAGGAAGTAATGACAATGCAGGTATAATCAGATAGAAACAGACTGTTTCGGATGGGGGGATATTCATAGGAGTGTATGAGGGAGACATTATAGGTGAAGAACATACACACCCTGACTCAGAATGCTAGCCATTGCTACTGTTGCAAGTCACCTGGTCACACTTCATTCTAAGGAGATAGCAAAGTGTCACCCTACTCTGTCTCTGGAAGGAAAGTTAGAAATATTCAGTGAACAGGACTAATGACCGTCACGCTCTTAAAACTTCCTGTCCACTGAGAGAATAGTCCTGCTCTCATTTGGAGGTGCCCATTGTTTTCCTGCACCCTTCTCCCTGATTCTCAGATGAAATATAGGCTCTCTGCCAACATGGATGAGCACATGACTCAAGTTAAACAAATCACAGTATTTCATTAGAATCCTGATTGGTCACATGCCCCCTTGAACCAATGACTGTCATTCAGGATTCTTCAAATTCTTCAATAAAGCATCCTATTTCTCTGGACATGGACTTAGGAGGATATGAACATGCCCTCAGTCATGCTCTCTGCCATTGGCAAATAACAGGGAACACACTAATATTTTTAATTTCTCCCTTCCAGGCATTTGATAGGAGTATACTTTATTGCCACCTGGAAACTATGTGTGCCCATGTGACTGGTTTGACCAACAAAATGTGAGCAAATGTATTTAAAAGTAGATGCCCAATGCTACAACTTCCTCTTCTTCTGCCTGTGCAAGTGAGGATGCATGTATTGACTGGGAGATGAGTCATGGAATGCTCCCTTGAAAAACCATGGCAGACTTAACATGACAAGAAAGAAATTTTGTTGTTTTAAACCAATGAATAAAAAAAAAGAATACATACTCTGAAGTCAGACAATCTAGAGGGTGAATTCCAGCTCCACCAGCTCTGTGACTTTGGGATGTTAGATTGCTGCGGTGAGCCTTGGTTTTCACATCCAAAATATGGGTTTATTACAACACTTGTTGTAAAGGTCATATGCCAGAAGATGCTTTGTGCATTGTGTCTCATGTGGCACATGATCAATAAATGGTAGCTTTTATTACATCCGTCATTTTCCAGCTGGGCAAACACGTTGACTGGTATGAGGGAGAGGAGGAAGGGTGGCAGCAGTTGATGCCAAGGACATTCGTAACATCCAGTTTCTTTCACTGTCCTCTATTGACATTTTTGGTTGTTTGAGGCTAGTGTCCAGCGTTGTTTTGATGGGCAGCTGCCCCTGGTACAAAGCTCAGAAGAATCACTGCTCTGAGTACTTTTCTCATAGATTCAGTCAGGATAGTTCAGGTTACACTGCTGTAATACACAACCCACAAATTGGAGTGGCTTTAAACACAAAGGCTTGTTTATTGCACACAGTACATGCTCATTATGGACTGGTAGGAAGCTCTGCTCCATTCATCTCATTCTAGGGCTGAGGCTGCTGAAACAGCCACTATCTACAACACTGCCAATCGCTATATCAAAAGGAAAGTGAGGATGGCATATTACTGCTTATAAAGCTTCCACCTAGAAGCAACACGGATCATTTCTACTCTTATTTTCTTGGCAAAAGCAAGTCACCTGGTCACACTTAATTCTAAGGAGATAGAAAGGTGTCATCCTACTCTGTCTCTGGAAGGAAAGTTCAGTTAGAGATATTCAGTGAACAGGACTAATGACCATTGACTTAGTCCACTGAGAAAATAGTCCTGCTCTCATTTGGAGGTGTCTATCTGTTTTTCGGCACCCTTCCCCCTGATTCTCAGATCAACTATAGCCTCTCTGCCAACATGGAGAGCACATGACTCAAGTTAAACAAATCATAGTATTTCATTAGAATCCTGATTGGTCACATGCCCCCTTGAACCAATGACTGTGGTTGAGTCATTGGTTCAAGGAGGCATGTGACCAATCAGGATTCTTCAAATTGGTACTGGGAGAAAAGCATCCTGTTTTCTCTGAACATGGACTTAGGACAATATGGGCACACCCTCAGTCATGCTCTCTGCCACTGACAAACAGTGCTGGGGGAAGAATGCTGAAGAACTGAGAGAAAGGAGGTAGAGACAGAGTCCTCGTAAAGGTTGACTGACATCTAGGGCTGGCCATACACTTCCCTTCCCATCTGGGTTAGTCCTGAGCCTGTTTGCCTTCAGATTCATGACTTTCCGTTCCTTGCTCTGCTCTGTAATGAGAGAGACTGATCCCTAGTGCCTGCGTTTCTCCAGACTCTTGTTTCAGCTGGCTTCTGGTGCTTTGGCCAAAGGAAGATGCTGACTGAATGCTGGAGATGGGGAAAAAGGAGAAGCAAGGGAACTTCTCCTCCTCTTTCTCTGCATTGGGCAATTTCTCCAGCAGCAGATGAGGATCCTCCTTGGCCTCAGCTTTCCCTGAACACATCCTCAGCTTCCATGCATTCCATGTCCTCCTAGGCTTCCAGCACCTGTATTTCTCCATCTTCGGGCTGGTAGTACCTTCTTGCGCTCGTGTATTTCTGCATTACCTTTCTCTCCCTTCGAGGTCACTCAGCTCTCTCATCATCTGTGCAGCCAATTTCCTGCATTAAATCCCCTCTGTTGCAAATACTTGAAGCAGTCTCTGTTTTCCAAGTGAGAGCTTAACTGATCAATGACTGTTTGGTTAGGGAAGCCACTGTGTTTCCTCCTCGGCTCAGGTGAATGGGAGACAGGTCTCTGTCACTTACAACTGAGGGTCTGGATGAATACAGCAGTCAACAGGAAAATACGTACCTATCACCTCCCAAATACTTACCCGATGCCAAGCATGGTGTTCAGCACTTTGTTTTCATTATGGAATCCATGAGGTAGGAATTATGATGACCATTTTATAGATGAGAAGCAGAGACAGACAGGTAAGTGATTTTCTCTCAATCAGGTTTATTTTCTTTAAGCAAAAATTCACTTAGAATCTGCTGCTCCATGAAACAAGCAATGGATTCCCACAGGTTTGTCAAGGCTCAGCGGTGGCAAGACAAGAAAGGAGGTGAGGAATGACAAAAGTCAAGTCTATATGCTATTTCTTGGCCTGGCCTAGAATCTGAACATGCTTCTCCCAGGCTGGAGTATAATGAGTAAAAGGAGCTCCATGTAAATGAGCTACAGGCATCCCTAGCAACTGTGATTCAAGTCAAGTTCTGGCCGCTAATTGCACACACATTTTGCTAAAGGTAGTAAATAGGAATCATTCACGTGTCCTTAGAGACCGCGGCACCATTCAGTATTCATAGCAAATATATCACTGAGCTTCATAAGAGAATCATTTTAAAACAAAGCTTGGTCAGCTGTTTAATAATTTACTGATAGTGACAGCAGGGAGAATATCTAATAACCAGTGAGATTGGCTTTCAAATAGAAAATAAATTCATGTTAGAAGAGAGAGAGGAGGGAAAAAAAGGGAAGGTGGGGGGAAGCATGATTAGCAGTGAGGAAATTTTTAACATTTGTCAGTTGCTGATTTTTTTTTTTTTTTTCCAAATCCTAGCAGAGTGGAGAAACCTGATTATTAAGAAGTTGCTTTTCATTTTAAAACATTCACGGGTCTTTAACGTTCTTCTCATGGGAAACAGGAATTAGCCAGAGAGCCCACCTGAAGCAGGGCGTTGACCCCCCCCGACCCCCCCCACCACCGGGCCCTGGGTGGGGGTCCACCTTGGTTAATTTGGGGGCTTTTGGGGGGCCATATGGTCTCCTCATATTTCAGCTATTCCTGGGGGAGTGAGGTAAGGCCTGAAAGACTGTAAAAACAAAGCCCCAAAGAAATAAAATCAACTTGAACTACAACTGTACATTCCTCTGCTCTGGGGAGAACCTGACCCAGAACTTATTACAAGGGATTTGGCTTCTGAGTAAACTGAACCCTATTTATTCTTGTTTACTGGCAAAGCTCTACTGAAATGTCTTAGAGATGAAAAGAGTTTTGAGATGGACGGGCTTGAAGTTCACTGTTGATTCTCATATTCCTGGCCCATGATTGGGAGACACAATTACAGGAATTTTAAAAAGTGCAGGAGCTGTCCAGGAGGAAAACAAAACCTAAAACCAGTATCAATCCCGAATCAGCAAACCTCCTTGTGCCTCAGTTTTCTCTACTGTAAATAGGACTAGTAAGAGAGCTGTAGGGGAATGCATGTAAGACTCTTCATTTTACACGGCTCAGAAAATGCAAGTTCAAACATTGCAGAGGCGGAAGCAAAACCAGAGTGAAACATCCCCAAGGTTATCAATCCTTAAGCTTCAGCGGCAGACAGTGATGTACATTGTGTTTATGGGTAAAGGAACATCTTAAGCGCCCCCCCATCCCACCCTTTACACCCCTCCCCAGCGCACAGGGCACACTCTGTCCTCAAACCAATCCCTAAATTTGCCACTCTGGAGACAGGCTTCCAGATAAGACATGATTTCCGTGTTCCCAGATGGTATTTTCTATGGTTTTACATTCCAAGTTTGTACCCTCGATCCTTCACGTTGATGTCAACAAACTCACTTTCATCTTTCAAGCTTGGAGAAATAATGATTTATCAATGTTTTACTTGTTGTGAGAATGGCTTGAAGAAACGTGCAGTCTGGACAGTCACGCCAAGGAACAATCTCAGTGCGTTCTGGAGTCCTCTGCCGTCATCCTAGCTCTGTTTCATGAGGGGAGCAGGAGATTCTGGGGGCTGAAGTTCACTGCTATCACTTGGGGTGAAATGTATTCCTGTGTTGTATAATAAAATGCTTTGTAAACAGATGCTGTTTTCTGAAACGTATGATAACAGTACCTGTCCCAGGGTAGAGAGACACAATACCAGAAATTTATAAAACTCCAGGAGCTGTTGAGAAGAAAACACGACTTAAAACCAAATCAATCCTGAATCAACAAACCTTCTTGTGCCTCAGTTTCTTCTTTTGTAAATGGGGAATAATAAGAGAATTGAGGGGTGGATAATGCACATAGGCTTTTAGCTGCCTGCATGGTTCAGAGTAAGTAAAGTTCAAGTTCTACTAGGTTAGCGATGGAGTAACTTGCTGGATGAGAACATTTTGAGGGTAACATGCTTTGGTACGGAGGAAAGGGAGGTTGTGTAAAAATCACAGGGTTAGGCCAGGCACGGTGGCTCACGACTATGATCCCAGCACTTTGTGAGGCCGAGGCACGTGGATCCTTTGAGGCCAGGAGTTTGAGGCCAGCCTGGCCAACATGGCAAAACCCCTTCTCTACTAAAAGTACGAAAACTAGCCAGGCTTCATGGTGCATGCCTATAATCCTGCCTACTTGAGAGACTGAGGCATGAAAATCACTTGAACACAGGAGGTGGAGGTTGCAGTGAGTAAAGATCACATCACAGTACTCTAGCCTGGGCGACAGAGCCAGACCCTGTCTCAACAACAACAAAAATCACAGGGTCTGTCTAGGTACAGGGCTTAGAACGAGTGTCAGATGGAGAGGATGAGGACATAGAGAAGCAGCAGGCCCCAGGTGACATTTATGGCTGTCATCCTCAACACAGAGGGGTGGACAAAAGACCTAGGCTGGCCAATTACAGTGACACCCCTTCCCCCTGCCAATATCCCTGGCCAATTTGATTGATTCAGGAAATAGAATGTGAACCAAATCACCCAAAAGTATCTTTACTGGGTTTTTGTGGATAGTGTGGTGGGGTGTTGCAGAAGGTCTCACTTTATACTGAAGGTGGTAAGCTTTGAGACCTGTGTATGGAGCTGCCATGGCCAGTTTCTTTGACTACCCACAGAGAGAAGCCCATCTGAAACAGAGACAGAGACAGAGATAGACAGACAGGGAGAGAGAGGAGGCAGATGCCATCATTTGAGTACCTAGATTTAGCTTTGCCTGAAGGTGCACATGAACTGCTCAGCTAAATAAGCCACTGGGTTCCTCTTCACTTAAGCTTGAGTTGGGTGTCTGTCATTCATAAGAAAAAGAGTCTTGCCTAAAATACAAGGAGTGTATGTGTTCCCGGCTCAGTATTCATCCTTTAAGCCCTTATAGGTGTCTGAGACATAGAATGGGCAAATGTAGACCTGCATTCCTGAGAATCACCTGGGGTGCCCATTAGAAATGCAAACTTCTGGCCGGGCGCGGTGGCTCAAGCCTGTAATCCCAGCACTTTGGGAGGCCGAGGCGGGTGGATCACGATGTCAAGAGATCGAAACCATCCTGGTCAACATGGTGAAACCCCGTCTCTACTGAAAATACAAAAAATTAGCCGGGCATGGTGGTGCGCGCCTGTAATCCCAGCTACTCAGGAGGCTGAGGCAGGAGAATTGCCTGAACCCAGGAGGCAGAGGTTGCAGTGAGCCGAGATCACGCCATTGCACTCCAGCCTGGGTAACAAGAGCGAAACTCCGTCTCAAAAAAAAAAAAAAAAAAAAAAAGAAATGCAAACTTCTAAGCTTCAACCTACAGAGATGCTGATTCAGCTGCATGCATCATTAATAGACAACCCAGTTCCAGTGCAGGTGGGGTCCACGGCCTCACACTGAGAAGTATATCACTTGCCAAGCACACCCTCTTCAGTAACATAGGTCCCACGTGCAGGGATCCCCTAAGGTGAGCAAGGTAGGGGAGCATCTTTAGGAAAGTGTATTAGATTATAAGAGGGTGGGTAGAGCTCTGTGTAGCTGTTCCCCCAAACTTCTTAGATGATTTATATTTCACCTACCTAGGGGTGGGGAGAACTCTGAGGAGTCCGTGCAGTGTTCTTGGCAGAGAAACTTGGGGAAGATTTAAAAATACTGTTGCTTGGGGCCTACTCTAATAAATCAGTGGCTGAGGGTGGGGCCCTAGGTGATTCTAATACGCAGTAGGGTTGAGAACCACTGCAGCCGAAATCCAGGAACGATCCGGCTCTGGGGTTTCTCCTGCAGGCCCTCTTGCCAGCCTAAATTTTCTCCGTACAGTATTGCAGGGGTGAACTGTGGTGAGCAGAATTCTGTTACTTACTGTCGGGGGTGGAAGATCTGGAGGTGCTTATCAAAGTATAAGACACATCAATGAAAACAATAACAATGACATGCCGTAACACACAGTAGCAAGCCTAAGCAAATCATGTTCATAAGAGAGGGCTATGAAGGAAAGCATCACGAAAGTATATTAAGAACCAAGAATTCGGCCGAGTGCGGTGGCTCACGCCTGTAATCCCAGCACTTTGGGAGGCTGAGGCGGGTGGATTGCCTGAGCTCAGGAGTTTCAGACCAGGGTTTCAGGGTAACACAGTGAACACCCAACTCTACTAAGATAAAAAAAAATTTAGCCAGGTGTGGTGATGTGCACCTGTAGTCCCAGTTACTTGGGAGGCTGAGGCAGGAGAATTGCTTGAACCTGGGAGGCAGGAGTTGCAGTGAGCCGACATTGTGCCACTGTACTCTGGTCTGGGCGACAGAGCAAGACTCCATCTCAAAAAACCAAAAAAAAAAAAAAAAAAAAAAAAAAAAACAAACCCAAAAAGAACCAATAATTCTAATTAAGCCAACTCCATAAACCAGAAGTCTGAAGAAAGTTTTCAGAAGTTTTTGTAAACATGAAGCGTTCTTTCTGTATCATTTCTGCTTCAAGTCTCTTGGTGAGTTTTCTTTCTCAGAGGTTGGCATCTGCTGATCCTGGGACTCGGGCCTCATGGAAGAGGCTCAGGACCATGGCACACAGGCCCTAAACCCTCTAGGGACTTTACTATGGTTTCTCCCTGCTGTGGACAGCCCTGTTACTGCTTTGAGCCCCCCGGCCACATGCTTCTGGCAGTCTGACCAGAGTAGAGGTTCCACAGTGGCCTGGACAGAACCACCCCATTATGCCCTTTTGTGAGATTCAGTCTGATAAAAAGGACTCATTTCCAGGCCCTTCCCTGAAGCATTGGGTTTATTAGTCTAGGGTACGTGAGTTATTAACAAGAGCTCCTGGTGGTTCTCAGGACCAGGCACAGTTGGAAAACACCACCCCATCATCTCATCCTGCACAGCCGACAGCCTTGCTGGGGTCTTGCTAATGAGCTGGTTTCCCCATAGATTTTGATATATGGGTCACTGTCCCTTCTGTTTGATAACAACTCATGCTGAATGTATATGGGTCTGACAGGCAAATTTGGCCCTAGTCTTAACCAATATGTATTGAGTGCTTGCTGTATGCCATGCTGGGTTGGCTTTGGAGACAGTACTGGCATCCTTCAATGCTGTCACCTGGGTGGAGAAGGCAGATCTGCAGATGCTACCGCTGAGGATGGAATTCACTAATTCTTCATCAAGCCCACTACAGTCCAGCCCACAGACCCTGCCTAGAGCTGAGCCTTGAAGAATGAGGATTTAGATGCCTGGATAAACATAAGGAAGGATCCTGCTTTTGAATTTGGCATTCCAGAGAGAGAGGGAACAACATGGGCAGAGGCCCAGAGGGAGGTCATGGACAGTTGTCTTGTGTAACTTGGAGTAAAGGGTGTGTGTAAGGGGAGTGTGAAGAAATGAAACGAGAGAATAGAGAGCATTGAACTTAGGTCTCAGCTTCATGGCTTTGAACTTGCAGACTCTTTCACAGCTCTGAGTACTTGCCTAGGCTGTTTCAGCCTTGGAATGCCCTTCTTTTCTTCTCTACTTGGGGATGGGCTTAGAAAGGTGTGGTGGTCACACCTGTCATCCCAGCACTTTGGGAGGCCAAGGTGGGTGGATTGCTTGAGGCCAGGAGTTCAAGAGTAGCCTGGGCAACATGGCGAAACCCCATCTCTACTAAAAATGCAAAAATTAGCCAGGACTGGTGGTGCACATCTGTAATCCCAGCTACTTGGGAGGCTGAAGCACAAGAATTGCTTGAATCTGGGAGATGGAGGTTGCAGAGAGCCGAGATTGCACCGCTGTACTCCAGCCTGGGTGAAAGAGTGAAACTCCGTTTAAAAAAAAAAAAAAAAAAGAAAGGCAGGTTGGGCCCAGGTGGTTGGTTATGGTAAGGATTGTGGACTTCATGCTGAGGGCAATGGGGGCTTTAGTGAAGGGCGTTAAGCTGGTGAGTAACAGGCTATGGAGTGACTGGACTGTCTTCTTGAACAACCACTCTGGCTGCTGAGTGTGGGGAGGGGTTGGGAGGGACAAGACTTCAGGCAGTAAGGAGCTAAGTCAGAGCTGAGGTTGCTGCAGGGAGATGGGGAGAAATCATAGGTTCACAAACATTCTAGAATCTGAGTTGGGAGTCAGGGACCAGGAGAGAAGCTGAAGGTCTTGGGGGGACCTCAGTACTCCAAAAAGGTATGTCCTCAACTCCTGGGCATCAAGCTGTTGTAGGAATGGTGGCTTTTCTCCTGCTTCATCAGAGAAGCCACTTCACTGGAAGCAAGAAGTGAAGCCTGGGGTCATATCTCAATCATGTTTGACGTCCATTATTCCAACCCTGACGCTAACACCACCCTGTCCCCAGTGTGCTTGGGTGACCTCTCAGTATGGGTGGACTGTGGACTCCTTGTGGATGGGGTCACTTTATCCTGACATCCCCACTGCCCAGCAAGGAGGCCAGGTGTCAGTTAGAAGTGCAAACACCTGTGATGGGTACTTGCCATACACCACTTAGCTTTTTAAAAAAATTACCAGAAACAGCTGTTTGGCAGACATCACTTGGGTGAGATGCAGTGCTGGTATTAAATCCAGGGTATCTCAGACGCTGAGGTCTACTTGGCAACAGTCTGGACCATGTGCTGGTATTTTGGCCCAAGGAATACCAGCTGGCTCACCGTGCCATGCTGTTGTCCAGGTGTGTATGACAGTTGGCCTAGAGTCAAGGCTGGGGTGGTCTGGTGAATTTCAGACTTGGAAGTGGGAAGACAGGAAGGGAAATGGGCCCTTGAGTGGGCCAGCCCTGTACTAGGCGTGTTCACATCCATTAACTCACTTAATTCTCACTCAGCTCAGCGAGGTGCGAATAATCACCCAATTTCACAGATGGGGAAACAGATTTGGAGAGGGAAAGTGACAAGTTTGTGGTCACTTGGGTGGTAAATGGAGATGTGGAGGATGCAGACAGGTGCAAGGCCTCCTTGGAAGAGGGACATTATCAAAATGGAGCATGACGGAGAAGAGGAACCAGGTGCTGTGAGCCTGAACATCTATCAGAAGAGGAATCGGAAGGGTTTTAAGAAACTGAGACCCCTTACCTGGAGCATGCTCAGTCTCCAAACAAAGGTCGCCACTTCCAGGCTCTTACTTTCCCAGGAGAAAGATTCAACTTTGAAGGGAGGAAATTACAGATTGGCAGTGTCGGTAAAGCAGCAGGGAAATCTTTGTAACCGCGAGGACCTCAATCTGGAAATGGATTCCATTGTGAAGTCCTGCTTTTGAACGGGGCGATATCATTGGCTAATACATCCTTTTTTTTTTAACAGAAAAAAATGGTTGGATCATGAGGTTAAACTTGAAAATACTTATGATTTTTAAGTTGCATTTGGGTTATTTATATTTGCACGTCTTGACAGATAGCATTAATGCATATTAATATTCCTGCCACCAAAACATTACTCAAGCCAGAACTACTGGCTCTGTAAGCGTCTGCGGTGTGTGCACAGTCACTCTGCTAATAGAAAGGTTAACTTGTATTTTTGAATTATTGATGGTTGCTTGTTACTAATTTCTTTTTCCTCAGAAAGGAGGAAATTATTAATGAAGAGATCATTGCCAATGTGTCTGACATCTATTAATGGTTTCATCTTGCAACCAGATTAAAAGAGACAGCTGGTCCATGAATTTACACGTGGAGGCTGCTCCAAATGTGCTGACAACTCTGTGGGAGAGCGGGGCCCACTGCAGTGCACCTGAGCTCCACGCGGCGGCTGGTACCGGGTCCTCCCCTGGTTGGCACGGCCTCTGTGGAAGGGCCGTCAAAGGATTTGCTGCGGATGGACCAGGCAGCAGATGGGCTATCACTGTCTTGGCATGTTTCCAAACTCTTCTGTTACCCACGGGAGCCCATTCGTACCTAGCAGTCCCTTGTTGGTTTCCTCCATGAGTGTTTTAGAACAGCGGGTTTCAACTTGAACATGCATCAGAATCACCTGGAAGGCTGGTGAAAGGAGAGCCCGGGCCTCACCACCAGCGTTTCTGATTCAGCAGGTCTGGGGTGGGACGTGAGAACTTGTATTTCTAACAAGTTCCCAGGTGCGGCTGATGCGATTGGTCCAGAAACCATGCTTTGAGAATGAATTTTAGATCAGTAATTGTCAAACTGTGCTGTAAGAGTTTCTCTAAAGGAAGGGTTGGCAAACTTTTTTCTATAAAGGGCAAGACAGTAAATATTTTAAGCTTTGTGGGCCGGATGATCTTTCATAGAATCACTCACCTCTGCTGCTACAGGTCAGAGTGGCTATAGGCAATACGTGAAGAAATACATGGGTTTGTGTTTCAATAAATATTTATAAAAATAGGCAGTGGTCCAGATTTGGCCCCTGGGTGGAGTTTGCTAACCTCTGCTCTAGAGCAGTGCTGTCTAGTAGAACGTTCTGCCAAAAGCAGCGATAGGCAGTATGTAAACAAATGAGCATGGCTGTGACACAATAAAACTTTATTTATAAAAACAGGCAGCGGGTCAGGTATGGCAAAACTTGGTGACCTCTGTTTTAAAGCAGCACTAATAGAATTCTCCGTGATGTTGGAAATATTCTGTATCTGCATTGTCTGATGCAGCAGCCACTGGCCACCTGTGGCTACTGAGTACTTGAAATGTGGTGTGGCCAACCACTGAAATTCTAAATTTAAAATTTAAATGGCTAGTGGCCATCAGTGCCACAGCAAGAAGACAGAGACTCCAGTGGAGCAGCCACGCCCATCACAGGAGGTGACCCTTCCCACCTTCCTACATGGAGTCTTTGCCCTTCTTGAGCCTCAGTGTCCTCGTGTCTACGATGGGGATCAAACAATAGCTACATCACTGGACTTTGATACTTGAACACAGAATACACTCTACTAGATATGTGGTTGGAAAATCTCATTAGTGAGGCACGTGGCCCCAGCAAGTGTCTTCCTCCTCGTGCTCTGGTCTCTACTGGAGGGCTGAGCACTGGGGGCGAGGTAGGGCTGGGGAGATGGGGACCAGCTCTGGGTCTTTACTCCACCAGATTGTAAGCTCCATGAGGGCAATGACCACTGATGTTTTTTAAGGCTTCAAACCCACAGCCAAACATCAAAAGGCCAGCACACCTGTTGAAAGTTTCAGGTTTCCCCTGAAACTATGCAAGACATAGAGATCTATAGCTGAAATGTCTGCACACTTGTCTTGGTCCCTGCTAGAGCTGAAAGGGAAGCCACTGGGCAGATATGGAAACTGACACGCAGAGAGGTCTTGCCAAAGGTTTCATGGGGTTAAGGGCAGAGTGACTCTGAAGAGGCCTCCTAGCTGAGCATAACTAAAAGAGTTTGTAGGGTAGAATGCCATCTCTCACGAAGCTCACCCTGCCTCCTTCCTTCATTGCTGATGTGATGCTGAGCCCAGCCCGGAGCCAAGCACATCCGTGGTCATGTCCTAGCTCCCTGGGCTGATGGGGTCAGATGGGAGGGTGGGCTCCCGGTGTGGGAGGGTGGGAGACCATGCTGTAACTTTCCATGAGTTCCCTCCCCTGAGAATCCAGCTAGCTGGAAGCTTTGTGTAAGGCGTCTTTGTCCATGTACCAGCCCTCTCTCTCCACCCCAAACCCGCGTCTTCTAGCAGCCCTGTGGTAAGCGTCCAGGTCCCCTTTGGGAACCCAAGTCTTATAGAACAGATGAAGAGGAGACAAACAACATCCCCACAATGTAAAAAGCATCATGCCAGCGGTCGGCACTGGGGAACATGCCTTGAGCAGGAAGGGCCCGCTGGCCAGAGTTCCAAAGAGAAGCCCTAAGGGCCAGTGTGAGTTTCCCCGGGGAGAGGATGCAGTGCAGGGCTTCCAGGCAGAGGGACTGGCCCGTGCAAAAGTGTGGCAGTGTGACGGGTGCCAGAGCCCTGCTGGGCAGCAGGTGGCAGCATGTGTTACTGAAGGAAAGAAGGGCAGTTTCTAGGCATAGAGGGAGGTTCAGAAAGCACAGAGGGTTACAATTTATAACCACGGTGCACCTGGGTAGGTGAGTCCAGGTGCCGGGATCAGTTCCCACTCCACCAGCTCAGTGACTACGGAAATGGTTTTTTTTTTTCCTTGGGCCACATGAACTCCATTCAGACCTGGGGGATTTGCCTGACTTGATATCGCATCCCTAAGGCAGGGTGCGAAGGTGGGCGGGGATGCTGAAGGGTGTGTGCTCTGAAGATGCTGTGAGAACTGCTATTTTATAGTTTTCCAGAAAGCTTGAGAGAGGGGATGAATTGGCAGGAGTCCAAGGAAGTCGGGACACGTTACAAGTGTGACAGCAAGCTCTTTAGTGGCTTAGAAATCTCCTCCTCACCTGGGCCAGCCCCTGAGTCAGCCATGGTTGGGGTCGCAGGGGGGTCTTGGGTCAGAGCTCTCCTCCAAGGTTTCCTAACTGCTCGTCTGCCCAAGGCAGGGTTAGAGTGAGTGAGTGATGGAACCAACAGCTGGCAGCTCCATTCCAGCTGTCCCAAAGGCTGTGCATTGTGGTGTCCATAGAGAACAGCACAGAGTGAGGCACACAATTTAAGTACGACATAAATGTTGGTAGAATTCTTAATCTCCAAGGCAGCTCGTAAAAGGATCAACTCCCAGGCCACCCCCACTCTCCCCAGCAGGGGTCTGGAGAAACCTTCCTGGTAGTTGGTCCAACAGGCTAGTCCAAGCACTTCACCTTTTGAAAATGGTCATGGTCACGGTGGTGATGGTGGGAAGCGGGTCCGGGGAGGGGTGGAAGAATTTCCCTGGGATTGCAAGTGTGGGGTAGGAGGAGTAATTGGGTTTCCATTCAAGGGAACTGTTCCACTCCACCTAGTGAGGCCCTGTGTTCTCTGCCATGGCAACTTGGGTCCAGAGCCTGGGGCTCCCCACCTTTGGAACCCTGACCATGCTTGATTTTCACAATTCCCCTACAGTCTGCCCAATCCAGTCCCTGGAACCCCAACAAAGATGGGGGTGGGGGGCTGTGCTGACACAGAAGGAGGGAGGGCTTTGGCCAGGTAGCAAAGTGTTCACAAAGTGTGAATCCCTTAAGCATTTTTGGGTGTCCTCGCCCTTTGCTTTTACATCTCGGACACCCAGCCGGGACTCAGGTGCCAGCTGCCTCTCAGGACAGCAGAGAGCCTGGCTGTGGGCTTCGGACTGAGAGGGACAGCTTCAACTCTGATCTATGGTTTTAGGCTTTCAGCCCCAACCAGGTCTTTGTTAAGACCTAGAAGAAAAGGGAAAAAGCTACGTGGTTCTGTCTCCCTAGAAAAGGAAAGGGAAGGCTGCCAGAGAAAAATTGTGGGGGCTGGGGAGATGCCTCATGCCCCGTCTGCGCCCCCTCGCGCGTGGTGGTGGGGACAAGGGAAAGATGTGGGTGAACAAGGTGGGTGGGCAGCTAATTGAGGGGGGCGGCGATTGTGGTGCTGTCCTCGAAGCGCCCATAAGAGTGTGACCGGTGTCTGTGTGTGTGTGTGTGTGTGTGCGCGCGCGCGCGATCTTAGATGAAATTCTCATCTCAGGGTGTGCCGGAGACCCCGGCCAGCAGCCGCCTGCCCCTGCTTCGGGCAGATGCCCCTCCCCCTTTCGCAATTCACTTGGCCTCACATCTAGAGTTGAGAGGGCTGCTCCTTCCCTCCTCTCGCCACCGAATCCCCATTTACCTGTTCCCCACCCCGAGTTCAAACGGCTGCTCCCGCTCCCTCCTCCCCGCACCGCCCCCGTACCTGCGCCCCCACAGGGCAGACGGTGCTTGGCTGCGCGGCGCGGTGCGGGGCGGAGGCGAGGACCCTGCCGGTGGTGCGGGTGCGGGGGTGATGTGTGGACGCGCATGACTGTGCCAACGGCCCGAGCCGGTCAGCCCCGGAGAGGGTGCGCGGGGGAGGCCGTGTGTGTCAGGCGCGGGCGTGTGCCAGGCGCGGGCGTGCGCGCGAGGGTGTGTGCACGGCCGAGGCGGAGCGCCCGGGCGGGCGGCGGCGACGGCGGCGGCGTTAGGACTCGGGGGACACCGCCCCCCGCCCCCCGCGTCCCGCCCCCGCCCAGCCTCCCGCCTCAGTTCGCGCCGCGCCTCTGCTAGGAGCGAAGCGGCGCCGGCTCCTGGAGCCCGAGCGGAGCCAGCAGCGCGCACAGTCAGCAGCCGCGCCGGCTATGCGGGGCCGCCCCGCGCCCGCCCCAGTTCCGGCCCCAGCCCCCGCGGGAAGGGGCTGAGCCGCCCCCGCCGCCCGGATGGCGAGCCTCGCCGCGCTCGCCCTCAGCCTGCTTCTGCGGCTGCAGTTGCCGCCGCTGCCGGGCGCCGGGGCTCAGAGTGCCGCAGGTGAGTGCGCCCGCCCGACTTCCCTGGGCTCCCCGCTCCCTCCTGGGTGCGCGCCGGTTCCCCAGCCGCGGGGACCCTGGAGGAGAAAGTTGTGCGGGCTCGCGGGGGCGCGGGGCCCCACGGCCGGAGTCCGGGTCTTAGCCTGCAGGCGCAGGAGGCCGCGTCCCGGTGCGCCCCGGCCCGCGAGCCCGGCCCCTCGCGTCCCTCGGCGACCCGCGTTTGGCGAAGTTCCCCCCTTCACTTTCCTGTCGGTCTCCTGGGCTGGAGTAACTTTCCGTGGTTGTTGCGAATATTTCCACTTGCTGCCTCCCACTTGTCGGAATCTGCCACTTGAATGTTTGGGGCGGCGGGACGAGGAGTGGCGGGGACGCCCATGGTGGAGCGTTCTCTCCCGGGCAGCTCCTCGGGCAGCGCGCGCTTTTAGTGGGGAGGACAGGTCCCCAGCAGGCCAAGGCTGCCGGGGCGGTGGCTTTTCTTTTCTCCTCAGAGATACTGGAAGCTCCACAGGGGCTCCGAACGCGCCGCTGCCTTAAGCCAGCAGCCTAAGGCACCGGTGGGGATGTGTGCGCGGATGACCGAGCAGCGATACCTCCGCCCTACCCGCTGGCTTTTCTCCGGGGTAGCTGGGCGCCCTTGTTGTTGAGGCCCTTGGAGGGGAGTGGATTTGACCCGTGAGCGCGTCTGCTCCTGAAAAGTTCAGGGGACTTCTATTTGGGTTTGGCTGCGGGAAGGAGGTGAGCAGAGGGTAGTTCCCCGGAGTAGGGGGAGCGAGGGGTGCCCTGACGGGCTCCTAAAGGCACGCTGGCGTGTGCTGGAGAGCACCGCGGTCCAGGGTCTCCACATCACCAAGCCCCTCTGTGGGCAACTTCCAGCCCCGAGCCCCCCAGCAGTAGCGGCGGAGGGAAGAAGAGAAGGGAGGGAGTGCTCCAGGTGTACTTCTAAGTTCAAAATCACCTTGAAGTTTCTTAGCACCGATTGCTTTTGGTGTAACCACGGCCAGGCGGCTGGGATCGCGGGGTGGACTGAGATCAGCCGGTGGGACGCAGGAACAGGCTCGTTTTGGCTCTTTCAGCAACAGCTGTGCCCTTTTATTATTTCACCGAAAGAAGGAAAGAAAGAGCAAAAGAACGAACCTATGGGGAAGTAGAACGTCTTTGCACAGGCTGCGTCTGAGGCTAAGAGCCGCTGGAGGGACATTCCGTTGGAAATGCGTTAGAGCCTTCCTTGCTGGGTACTAAAATGGAAACGGAATAGGCGAGTTTTGCAAAGGGATAGCCTGTTTCTCTGGCTGGGGAAGTTGTTGGGTGACGAAGACACTCCTTTTGAGGTGTGTGAAGCTGAAAGGTTGGATTGGCAAGTCAGAGAAGAGGGACAGTCACGGCACCATTCTAAATATGGTGCACAATTCTTGTTTTCCTCATTTTGGGGTGTGCGTTAGATGTGCTAGAGAGGGAGGGGTGCTAGGGAGGATGCCCGGGGCACTCCTGGGGACCCAGGCGTGACTCATGACTCAGATTTTATATCCTCTAAGACATGACCGGCCAACCGCACATTAATACCACTCACGTTCCCGCGGCAGAAACAGGATCAAAAATATTTCATCACGGGTCTCATATCGTTCTTGGGGAACGAGCGGTAAAACCCGTACCGGCTCGGGAAGCTGTCCAGTGCTGAACGCCGCCCGTTCCGGATGCTCCCGCCAGGTGGCGCTCGCCCACAACTATTAAAATGCAAATCTGGTTGCTTTCATATCAGGAATAGAACTTTTCAATTTTTAAATGAGTAATGTGTTTATTCAGCAGCCTTTTGTTAAAACATTTAGAGAAGTGTGAGGAGCGAGCACCTTTTCTTTGTTTGCTCTTCAGAACGCAGGAGAAAAAAAGAAATCCTGGAATACGGTTTGGGAAGAAATCTGTTAAGGCACTGTGTATTTCTTTTGGGTCTACCTGGGCAGGGTGGCTTCTGCAAACCCACTACATAGCATATATTTAGCAGGTGGCTGCCTTTGTGCCTGGGGGCCCCTTCAGCGAGTGGGATTAGCTTATACTGGAGATTTGGTGCATTCTAAGCCTTATGCATTTGTAGAAATGGGAATTTTCTGTATATATCTGTCCTCTCCTTTCCGGTTTAACAGCAACTAGACCATCTAAATTGGATTAATTTTTTTTCCAGGGTTTCTCATGAACATCTGTATTTGTCAAAACAAGAATACTATAAACGTTGACTTAAAAAATGGACTTATTTTATTCCTAAATTCAGAAATTCTTCCAATTTCAATTCTAGTGTAAATATGACAATAACTAGATTTCCTTTAAAGTATTTTATTTAAAACTTTTGGCAAGTTTGGATAAATACATTTTAAAACTAAGTAGTGTGCTCTCCGTGTTCTTTTGATCTGAAAATTCCCAGTCTCGAAAGCAATTTCAGTTTGTAAGCTTACATCCATGATATAGTTGTGCTAATGTGTTTTGCTGTAACATGTTGGTCACAGTGTCCAAAAGTCAGGAGCAGAAGCTTGTCATCAAAAGGCAATTTCCTTTTTCCTTACTCTAAGGCATATTTCTTGAGCCATGATAGTTTTTGTTAAGGAGTGATAGTAAAAAACAAACAAAAAACATTTTAAAACAGCCTTTTAACAATGTGGCAAAACACGATTTAGGGTGGTGGAAGAGAGAGACAGTTAAATGAATAGGGGGATAATTAGTTCATTTTCTGGTGGGTTTCAGAATCCATATATTGAGAGCAAAAATGGATCTTATAGGGACTGACTTGCAATTGCAATTGTTATCAATGTAGTCATTTAACTCGATAATCACTGCCGGATACCTCTGGGGAACTGTTAGCAGTACAGTCGAATTTTACTTTCTCTCATGGATTGCTTGATTTGTTTCCTAATAAGAGAACAATTAATGTGCAAACCTGGCTTACATTCTTTTCCAGCAACAATCGCAAACACATAGTAAGAGCAGACCATCTTCCTGGGTTACAACGCACTCTATTTCTACTCTACCTAATTTCTTCTTGCTTGTCCTCAGCACAGCTCATGCAGCTGCCAGGCTGCCAGCTGAGACGGTGTTCTGTGTAGTAGTATAGCTGTCACCTTTCATAGCCATGATCAGAGGACATTACAGCATCACTCTTTCAAGCATGGGGTACTCCCATGACTCCGTGACAGTGTGTTGCTGTGGAAACGAGCAGTGCTGTGTAGGTGGTGGTCCTTGATAAATATTTATTGATGTTGGTGAAGAGATGGTGGAGTCTCACAGCAGCCATACTGGGGAAGGGGCAGGGGAGTTTAACTCAGGAGGCAGCCTGGTTTAGAGAAAAGAGTATGAGCTTTGGCCTCCGAAGTCCTCAGTTTGAATCCTGCCTGTGCTTCTTTCTAGTTATGCCTGCTTGGGCAAGTCTTTACCTTCTCAGATCCTAAGCTTCTCGTTTGTAAAGTGAGGATAATTATAGCTGTCTCGCTGGACTTTGGAGACCAAATAAGATGCCATTTGCAGAATGAATGGAAGACTGTCTGGTACATAATAGGTACTTTGTCCCATGAGGAGTCTTGTCTGTTACCTCAGCACAGGTGCATGTACACAGGCTGAGGGGGGTGGGACATCAGTCTTACGCTAAGTAGTGAACTGACCATGAGATGGCTGGATTTTGGTGATGATTTTGTCTCACTCCGTCACCCAGGCTGGAGGGCAGTGGTGCAATCTCAGCTCACTGCAACCTCTGCCTCCCGGCTTCAAGCGGTTCTCTTGCCTCAGCCTCCCAAGTAGCTGAGGTTAAAAGTGTGTGCCACCATGCCCAGCTAATTTTTGTATTTTTAATAGAGATGGGTTTCACCACATTGGTCAGGCTGGTCTTGAACTGCTGACCTCAGGTGATCTGCTGCCTCGGCCTCCCAAAGTGTTGGGATTACAGGTGTGAGCCACTATGCCCACCCAGTTTTCTTCCTTTTCTTCTTTTTAGGGGCTTGATTCCCTGCAGCTGTTTTTACAAAGAGATTGCCAATGAAATTTGCCAACAGATGACACTAGTAAATCTGGCCATTCAAAGGTTTAAATAGGGAATGTTTACTTTTAAGCCTATTTTACCCTCTGACTTAGAACTGTTGATAAAACACAAACGTTTACGTATTGCAGAAGGACACGGTATTAGGCTGTATTCTGTTTCCCTTCCTGCACCTTCTGTGTCCAGCCTTCCTTGCTTTTGGGCTCTCTCCTCTGCTCTTCCCTAACCTAGAAATCAAGCGCACAGCACTCTGGGGCTGTGGGGTAAAAGATACTTTGTGCCTTCGATAAACAAGCAAAGAATGAAACAAATCGAGGGTCACGGCATTCCAATAAACAGATTAAAAAGCTATGAGATTATTGAGAGGAAACCATGTCTGACAAGTATAAGAGCATTTGCAAACACATTGCAGAACTGAGTCCAGAAGGCAATACTACGTAGATATTAGGAAGCTGTTAGAGTGTCTCATGAAATCTTACAGAATGGATTCAGATTAGTATGGAGAAGAAGAAAGCCACGTATTTTCAATAGATTAGCAACAATCAGATGCAGCTGCAGGGACCGGCATTTATCAGTAGTGTGTGTCCAGGTGGGTTAGGGTGACCGGTTGGAATCCTGGGTTTCAGCATTTGGTATGGTCCTGCTGGACACGTGTATTTGCCTGTGAGAGGCAGAAATGAGCATGATAATGGCATTTATTTATTACCTGTTGGTAAGAGTTGCAGGTACTAAACAGGATGCAGAGGGACCCAGTGAGGATTCTAGATATAGTTTCCAAAGGGACCTACCAGAAGTCAACTGTGGAAAATGGGAATTGATGTGTCAATAAAGTGGAACAGGGAAAAAGTGAGCTGTCAGTGAGGCATGGTCATCATTAGGGCCTGTTTTGTCCCCAGTGCAAGCATTATTGCAGATTTCAGTTTGTCCTTCCTAGCTATATCCACAAGGAAGGGCTGTGCAAAGGCCCGTCAGAGCCACCTTCGGACTGGTAAGTCACCTGGAAATGGAAGCAGACCCACAGCGATGCACACTTTGTTTTTCTCATGCTGAAGTCAGGCTGCCGAAGTACGTCTGATACACAAACACGTCCCCTGGAGCGTAAGTGGAAGAGATGCAAAGTCTCACATTTCTTGAATATTCAGCTTACATTTTTTGTCTGATGCTGCAGGGGAATCAAAAATGGTGGAGCCACTTTGGTAAACAGTTTGGCGGTTTCTTTAAAAAGTCCAACAGAGACTCCCTGTAAAATCCAGCAATTCCACTTCTAGGAATCTACTCAACAGAAATGAAAAGATGTCCACAGAAAGACACGAACATGAATGTTTGTAGCAGCATTATTCATGGAAGCCGAAACCTGAAAATTCAGATGTCCATCAACCGGCAAATCCATCCGAGGGACTACGACTAGGAATAAAAAGGAGTGATCTGCTGATACAGGCTGCACCATGGATGGGCTTCGAGAATGTTATGCTAAGCAAAAGAAGCTGGATGTAAGAGACTGCATGTGTTAGGAGATGCACCGATAAGGCAGGTCTGTGGAGACAGAGAGCTGACCAGTGGTTGCCGAGGGCTGGGTGTGGAGCAGGGGTTTACAGGAAGTGGGCCTTAGAAAACAGCTCATGTGCTACTCTTAAGAGATGTTTGCAGGCTGGGTGCGGTGGCTCACACCTGTAATCCCAGCACTTTGGGAGGCTGAGGCGGGCGGATCATGAGGTCAAGAGATTGAGACCATCCTGGCCAACATGGTGAAATCCTGTCTCTACTAAAAATACAGGAAAAAAAAAATGAGCTGGGTGTGGTGGTGCATGCCTGTAGCCCCAGCTACTCGATAGGCTGAGGCAGGGAAATCGGTTGAACCTGGGAGGCGGAGGTTGCAGTGAGCCACACTGCACTCCAGCCTGGTGACAGAGCAAGAGAGACTCCGTCTCAGAACAACAACAGCAGCAGCAACAAACAGATATTTGCAAACTCTAACTTTCTTGACTTGAAAACTGGAAGGTGGTGACGGTTGTATAACTCTGCATTTGCTGAAAGGTATAAAATTGTACCCTGATGATGGATGAAATTTTATGGACTAAAGCTATTAAAACTTTCATTTGACTCACATGTAAATCCCAGCTGCCTAATGCACTTGTGATGTGGCCTTGATAACTTACTTCAGTGCTCTGAATCTTTAATTCTGCATCTGTAAAATGGGACTACCAATGGCTCATTGCTGGAAGAGCTGGAGATAATTCCTGTAAATTGTCAAGCCTGGTCTCTGGCACAAAACAGGCACTGAGGAAGTGGCATTGCTATGACATATCTCTTGCTAGTTTCCAAAATAGTTTGTTGTATTAGCAATTTGCAAAGCATTATCTCTCGCCCTTTTAAAGGCTCTTTAGACTGTGAATTAAATCTGTGAAGTAGCATTTTTTCCCCCTCATCGATTTGGCAAAAATGCAAAAGTTTAAGACTATCAAGTCTTGACAAGGATCTGAGCAATTAGGTAGCTTTGTTCGTTGTTGAGTAGTGAAAATTGAAACAGCCTTTCTGAGTGCTAATTTGGCAATGTCTATTAAAATTAAAGATAAGAATAACTTTTACCCTGAGTATTTTGGTAGGGTATGGAGTGGTGGGGGAGAGAATAAATCATTCATTCATTTCTTTTCTCATTGAGCTAAGGATGTAGAAATTTAACAGAAGAGTAACAGCGCCTTGGCTCAGGAGCAGGTACAATTATTTTTTCACCATTGGTTTCCTACCAGGATGAACAGAGGAGAAGACAACTCTGCACCGGTTCTGTCTCTGCCTTTGTAGGGGCTTCCATCAACATCCAGGAAGAGCTTCACACTAATAGTTCAAGTGCTGCTCTTCAAAGATGTTCGCAAACTTTGGCTGCGTGAGTGGTGGCTCATGTCTGTAATCCCAGCACTTTGGGAGGCCGAGGTGGCTGGATCACTTGAGTCCAGGAGTTCAAGACCAGCCAGGCCAACATGGTGAAACCTCAGCTCTACTAAAAATACAAAAATTAGCTGGGTGTGGTGGCACATGCCTGTAAACCCAGCTACTCGGTGGCTGAAGCTCGAGAATCACTTAAACCCAGGAGGCAGAGGTTGAAGTGAGCTGAGATCGTGCCACTGTATTCCTGTCTGGGCGACAGAGCAAGACTCTGACTCTTTCAAAAAAAAAAAAAAAAGAGGGGATGCTTTCAAATTTCTAATTTTCTTGGCGTCATGTAGCTTATCCTCTTCCTTGGAAGAATGCAGTACTGCCGACTACACATCCTACAGTTATGTTCTAGCTCCTGCTTCCCAGGACCTTGGAAACCTGTTTTTTTTCAGACCACCCCTCATTTGGTTTTACTCTCCCCTTTATCCTCTTGGTTCTAGAACCAGACATGAGACCACAAACCCATTTCTCTGAGTCCTCCCTGACCTCATGCTGATGGTTATATAGTCCTCCCTTAGGGGTCACACATTTGTCTCTTCGTAACTGAGCATGAACGAATGGGTTCACTTTAGCAAGCAGGAGTCTTTTTTCTTGTTTCTTTTTCTTTTTTGTTTTGTTTTGAGACAGAGTCTCACTCCGTCACCAGGTGCCAGACTGGAGTGCAGTGGCACAATCTCAGCTCACTGCAACCTCTGCCTCCCCAGTTCAAGCGATTCTCATGCCTCAGCCTCCTGAGTAGCTGGGATTATAGGCGACTGCCACTACACCTGGCTAATTTTTTGTATTTTTTTTTTTTTTTTTTTTTTAGTAGAGATGGGGTTTCACTATGTGAGCCAGACTGTTCTCAAACTCCTGACCTTGTGATCCACCCACCTCGGCCTCCCAAAGTGTTGGAATGACAGGCGTGAGCCACCGTGCCTGGCCGCAAACAGGACTCTTAAAAACGGTGCTTCATGTTGAATCATCACTAGGTACTAGTGGCCTTGGGTGGTCTTGACTTCCTCTGATTGACTATAATTATGCTTTTGCGTGTGTGCTGTTTAAGTGATCACTTTGGTCGTTGGGAGCTCCTTCAAACCTAGGTCTTTCTTATTACCTTCAGACCTTGAGAGAGCCCTTATTTTCCTGTAACAACAAGGATTTTCAGACCCACGTCTTGATTTGTAGTTTGTTATTATTTAAAGATCCCTGGTCCCTTTGTTGTGGGGACATCTGAATCTGGGTGCACAGTTTTGGTTTTGTTTGAACACTGTCATACAGCAGGGTAAAATGGAAACAGCCCGTGACATTTGGGATAGAAAGGAAAGATGTTTGATTTATTTATTTTTTTTGAGACAGAGTTTCTCTCTTGTTGCCCGGCCTGAAATGCAATGGCGTGATCTCGGCTCATGGCAACCTCCCTTCCCGGGTTCAAGCGATTCTCCTCCCTCAGCCTCCTGAGTAGCTGGGATTGCAGGTATGCACCACCATGCCTGGCTAATTTTGTATTTTTATTAGAGATGAGGTTTCTCCATGTTGGTCAGGCTAGTCTCGAACTACCAACCTCAGGTGATCTGCCTGCCTCAGCCTCCCAGAGTGCAGGGATTACAGGCATGAGCTACCGTGTTCGGCCGGAAAGATGTTTTAAATAGCATGCATTTGCGATTATTTATCCTTCGATTTTGTAAAGTCACCTCAAATGTGATAACTCATTCATTCTAATTAAGAATAATTTTGTCACTTGTCATACTGTGTTTAAATGAGTATTGCTAACAAGTTGACGTCACCATGTCTTTTTTTCTTTAACGTCTTGGAATTGGCCTCCAAGTGCATGGGTCTGGTGTCAGGTCCAGCATCAGGGCCTGGCTGTCCAAGTTTCTTTCTTGGGCACCAACTTCCTGAAAAGGAAAGCAAGCCCAGTCCTATTCTAAAGGAGCTATGTTACTTGTCAATAACAAGTTACTACCCCAATGCAGTGGCTACAGTCAGTTCACCTTGAATGGGGAAGGGTCTGCTTCCAGGTTCACTCACGTGGCTGTTGGTGGGGTTCACTTACGGGCTCTTGACTTGAGGACCTCTGTCTCTCATGATCTGTTTGCTAGAGGCCACCCTCAGTTTCTTGCCACACAGGCCCCTCCATCGGACAGCTCACAACTTGGCAGCTGGTTTTGTCAGAGTGAGCAAGTGAGGGCTGGAGAGAGTGTGAGCAAGACAGAAGCCACAGTCTTTTGTAACCTGATTTGAGAAGTGACGTCACATCACTTTGTCACATTCTGTCAGAAGCAAGTCACTAGGCTCAGCTCACACTCAAGGGAAACAATTGTACAAGGAAGTTGTCTTGGAGTTCTGCAGAGAAACAGAACCAGTAGGCTATAATTAGAATATGTAATAGGGCATATATGTTATATATCACATTTAAAATGTATATTATTATTGGTCAGGTGCTGTGGCTCACACCTGTAATTCCAGCACTTTGGGAGGCCGAGGCAGGTGGATCACCTGAGGTCAGGAGTTCGAGACTAGCCTGGCTAGCATGGTGAAACCCTGTCTGTACTAAAAATACAAAGTTAGCCAGGCATGGTGCATGCCTGTAATTCCAGCTACTCAGAAAGCTGAGGCAGGAGAATCGCTTGAACCCAAGAGGTGGAGGTTGCAGTGAGCTAAGGCTGCACCATTGCACTCCAGCTCTGGTGACAAGAATGAAACTCTGTCTCAAAAATATAGGTATATGTAACACATATTACACACATAACATATATGCAACATACATCACATATATGCAACACATCACAACACATATCATATAACATATAACACACGCAACATGTTATGTAACACATGTCACATATACGTCATATGCTACACATATGCCATACATGCAACACATACGTCACACATATGCCACACATGGCACACATGTTATACACGCACAACACACGTCACACAATGCAACACATACGTCACACACGTAACACGCATGTTACATATGCTATATGTGCAACACACGAGACATGCACACGTCACGTCACATGCAACATGTAACATGCCACAATGCAACACACGCAACACACATAACACATCATACATGTCATGCACGCAACACATGCCACACATGTAAAACACGTTACATGCCACACATGCCTACATGCATGCTACATGTCACACATGTGCCACACACGCCACATATATGTTACTGCATAGACATATGTATATTGTATACATGTATGTTACATATGGGACAACACATTACATACATATATGTAATGTCATATATGTGACATGTGTTACATATATGCTATATATGTGTGTGTGTATGTGTGTGTGTGTGAGAGATTTCTTGTAGGAATTGGCTCATGCAGGTTTAGAGGCCAGGAAGTCCCACAGTCTGCAAGCTGGAGTCCCAGGAAAGTTGATGGTATAAGTCTGAAGGTTTGAGAATTTGGGGTTGATGGTGTGGGCTCTGGCCTGAGTCTGAACACCCAAGAACCAGGAGCACTGATGCCCAAGAGAAGAAGGTGGATGTCCCAGCTCAAGCCAAGAGAGCAGATTCATCCCCCTTTACCTTTTTGTTCTTTCTGGGCCCTCAGTGGGTTGGAGGATGCCACCCGCACCGGGGAGTCCCATGTGCTTTACTCAGTTCACCAGTGCAAATGCTGATCTCTTCCAGAAACACCCTCACACACACACCCAGAAATAACATTTTACCAGCTATCTGGGTATCTGTTAGCCCAGCCCAGTTGACACATAGGATTAACCATCACAGACATGAATGCCAGGAAGTGGAGGTCATTGGGAACTGTTTCAGGAGCTGCCCACCGCAGGAACCTGAAGTCACACACAAGTGTAGGAAACTTAGTTTCTTGTAGAAAAATACAAATATAATCTTTGAAGTGTGTTCAGATCTTTTAATTTTTTTAATTTTGGGGGACACTGGGGTCAGTTCAGTGTCAGGCTTTCACTCTTTAAAGGCCTTAGAACAGAGAGGTTTAGTGTCTCAGAAGGGATTTAGTTTAAATTTTATGAAAGTCAATTAGGTATGTCAGAAAGTAAAAGCGAATTAATATGAACATCCATCAGAACACTTTTCAATCTTTACCCCCAAAACTGAAGTACTAGTGTGTTTTCGTAAGACCAAAATTTTTACATCAGTATCTAGGTTCCACTAAAACCAATTTATAGAAAACATCAATAGATCAGGGCTATGATATAACGTAGCTGAAATTTTGTTTTTTGTTACATTTACATATCTCAGTTTTTAAAGTTAGTGCTAATCTTAGACCTTTCTAATCCATTTCCAGAGGTTTAAAAAATAGGCAATTAAAAAGTCTGATGTAAACATGTAGGTTATTATGTGGATTGAAACGTGTCATGCTTAATCTCCTGGTTTTGGCTGTTGCGGCAGAAGTACAGTCATCACTGAAGAAACTGTCACAATATTTTTTTTCAAGGGAACTGTGTTTAGGGCCCCAGGAGACCCTGCGTTGAAGAAATGATGTTTTGTCAAAATCTAAATGGGCTAACCAGACATGGGACTTCTGGTGGAGATGAGCTTCACGAATTTACTGGTTTTCACAGCTTAACTGTTTGATTAGGTGGTGGTGGGGATACCAAAGATCTCCATTGTTCTTGTCTAGGCAGTAGCTGTGGTTTGGTAGGAGAGGCACCAGTGTAGGATGATCCCGACCCTAAGCCCTTTTGAGTCATTTCCACGAGGTGAGCCTGGGAAGGAGAGTGCTAAGACTTGTTTAGTTGACCCTTCATCTGCCTTGGGGAGGTGTTTGGCCTCCACTTTCAGAGGCTTGGGTTTTGGAGCAGTTTGTTGTTTATTACCTGTCCCTTTCAGCCTTGCTACATCTGGCTGTGCAAGGTTGGATGCCAGGCTCTCCTCCCGGTGTGAGGGGTGGGGTACCATGTTCTAGGTGTCTAGGTCAGGGCTGCTGTCTGTTGTTGTGTGGAATCTGCACAAATGTACCAGGCCTGGCTCAAGGAACTTGTTCTGCTTTGCTTTCCCAGCTTCGAGTTCAAAGCCATTTCAGTGCCCAGTCTTTCTTCTCTTTCCAGATTCAGAGCTTTGGATGTTTTGACCATTACATGTTTCTTTTAGTCAGTGAATCTTTCCTCTGCCGAAGATTGTCCATTTACCACCTCTTAACCTTTTGCATTATTTTTTCACCTTTTCAAATAGAAAGTGTGTGGGTTGGAATGGGGGAGTGGCTTTCGGCTCAGAAACCACAACTTTAAGCCAAGATTCTAAACGGTCTCAAATCAGGGGTTGCAGGGTGGGTGTCAGGAATGATTAGTTATTTTTCCAGGGCTTCGGCCTTAAAGAAGCCAGGCAGAAAGCCAGCTTCCTCCCTGTATCTCAGCTGGCTCCAGTTCAGGGTGGTTATCTTCCCCTAAACAAAACTGTCTGGAATGAAGTAGAGGCCAGCTGTCTAACACTTCAGTTGCAGTTTTGAGATCATTTTTATTAGGTTTACTAAGGAGCAATGGAACCTACTGGAAAAGAGGAAATAACACAGTTTTTAACTTGTGAGATGCTCAGCTTAATCTTGCAAACACCTAACCAAATCCAGGTACCACTGCACCCTTGCTTCAGAAGAAGTTTTATCAACTTTTTCTGGGTATATTTACCAGAAAGTTCTTTAAGCTTTCCTCTTGGAACGTCCCTGTTCCAAGTTGAAAAACATTTCTGGGACTTGAACCTCTGAACACCATTTCTGGTGGAAAAGTGCAATTAATTTGAACAAATTCCAAAGTTACTGATGCCTTTAGAAAGTATACACATATTGGCCAGGTGCAGTGATTCACATCTATAATCCCAGCACTTTGGGAAGCTGAGGCGGGTGGATCACTTGAGGTCAGGAGTTCGAGATCAGCCTGACCAACATGGAGAAACCCTGTCTCTACTAAAAATACAAAAAAATTAGCCAGGCATGGTGGTGCATGCCTGTAATCCCAGTTACTTGGGAGGCTGAGGCAGGAGAATCACTTGACCCTGGGAGGCGGAGGTTGTGGTGAGCTGAGTTTGTGCCATTGCACTCCAGACTGGGCAGCAAGAGCAAAACTCCACCTCAAAAAAAAAAAAAAAAGTATACACATATTTTAAAACAGGATTTTTAGTTTAAAACTGTAACTTCAGGCCGGGCTCCTGATGGGTCACTTTTTTAGTGAAGGTTGATGAAGTCAGATTTCTTATCCTTATATCTTCTCCTCTTCCCACACATGAAGCATTTAGCATATGTTTAAATTTCTCGGTGTAAATCTCTCTGAGTTGCAGTTGTTCTGCCTGAGAGTTGGCTTGATGAGCATTGAGGCATTTTTCCATTCCATTCCCATATTTTCACACCTCCACACCCTTGGCAGCTATCATTTGTCCCTGGAAAGCTGCTGACCCCCTGTTCCACCTGGGATTTTAGGGGTCTTCGGTATCTATCCCATTCCAGGTTACCTTTTCAGATGTCTAATTTGAGAAAATCCTTTTGTGTTACATAGATTTTTGGCTCAAACGTCAGACATTTTCTCCTTCTTGGGTTTCAGCTTTTTTGGAGAGCCTTAGTTCTAGCCACTGCGTTGACTCACACAAAAGGTTCCAGGAAGGTTACCTTGTGCTAACTGCGTTTGTTCCAGCCATCTTTTGCTATGTGTCAGGTCCAAATGGATGGAGGGAGAAGAACCATGGATAAATTCCACTAGACTCAGTTCCTTCCCCCAAAAATTCTTTTTTTTTTTTTTTTGAGACAGAGTTTTCTCTTGTTACCCAGGCTGGAGTGCAATGGCGCGATCTCGGCTCACTGTAACCTCCGCCTCCTGGGTTCAGGCAATTCTCCTGCCTCAGCCTCCTGAGTAGCTGGGATTACAGGCACACACCACCACACCCAGCTAATTTTTTGTATTTTTAGTAGAGACAGGGTTTCATCATGTTGACCAGGATGGTCTCGATCTCTTGACCTTGTGATACACCTGCCTCGGACTCCCAAAGTGCTGGGATCACAGGCGTTAGCCACCACACATGTTTCAGGCACATTTTACTAGTTGCGTCCTGCTTTGACATTCTGAGCCCTGTCCAAAATCTGGCCATTGTGGTGGGTTCTTCATGTCTGCCCCTCTTCTGCCACCAGTGGTTAATTGCAGATGGGTTACAGATGACCTGGAGGGGATTTTATATGTGCTCCCAAACTTCTGCACCTTTTTGATTTATTTAGCCAAAAATATAGGATATTATGGGAATGCGGTGACTACACAGGGCTGAAGCAGATGTCATATCTTGGCTGGCTTTTTCTGGCCTTTTGGTTTACTAATGAGGTGCTAGTGACTTCAGACTAGCAGAATCCTCGTTGTGTGTAGAAGCATCCCAGTTTTTTCTATGCCACTTCCCTTTTCTGTCAGCATCTTGGATGATCTTATACTAATAATCTGGGCATCTATTTAGGGACTACTTACGAGTGTCAGGATTTTTATGGTACATGAACCAAACTGAGCATCTGCAAGGCCACATATTCTTCTGTGGAAAGAAAACAGAGCCAATTTAATGGATATAACAATCAAATATATATTACTAATCAGACTATGTAAGTTTGTGTCAGCTTCAAAAGCAGAATGGAAGCCTACTGTTTAGAAGAGCCATGGGAAGAACAGAACTAGGATGGCGGCTGAAGGGCGTTTTGGCTTTGTCTGTAATATTCTATTCCTTTTGAAAAGGAGAACATACCTTAGGAAAATTTGTTAAAATTAGTTGATAATTCTTGGTGGAGAGAACATAGGTGTTAATTGCACTTCTCTTTGTAATATTTCTGCATTTTAATTATTCTTTTAAAACATGCTATCTGTTTGAGGCTGCAGGGAGCTGTCACTGTGCCTCTCAGTCATAGCTCAGAGTCTCGTTCTTTTGCCACGCTGGAGTGCAGTGGCACACTCATAGCTCCAAGTGATGTGCTTGAAATTGAAGATTTATTAATAAGGCACAGATAATACAGATTTTAAATGTATGTACAGTTTTCTTCTGTCATCTTTACAAGCCAAATTTAGATTTTATTTACTATATGGAAGGCCTTATTTCAGAGTTTGTAAAGGATTTCTCTCAGGAATCCTAACACCCCTGCATCATACAGAGGAAGGGAATAGAGAACATTATCACAGACACAGGGAGACATTTGCACAGGAGCTCTTGGGGCCCAGTGGAGGGCACCTTCTTAGCCATCAGTTCTATCCCCTTTTTACACCTCCTTCTCTCTCCTGGCACCTCTGTGGAGGAGACTTCCTTGCACCCTAGATAAACAGCAGAGATTCTTTCATAAGACAGCTTTGGCCTTAGGTTTGCCTGAGGCCTCAGAAAGGCACATTCGACTCAAAGAATAATGTGCAGTCTTTTCAATGTTTAGAGATGCCGTGCACTTGGGTACACTCTTCCCATCTGTGAAATGACCAGATGTTTTCTATGTTTCTTAAAGACTACAGTTCTAGGTTTCTGACTTTAGGATTTTTATTTTATGTTCTGAAAATAAAGTTATTGGCGATGTTTGATAAATATTAAATGTATTTGATTTTTTGACACTACTCATAGTTTGTTTGTTCAAAAGGAATAAGTCGTGAAATCCCCAGGTCTAGGAGATAAAGCAATCTGTTTCCAGGACTGTTCATTTCCAACAGCGACTCCATTAGAACAGTCCAGTTTAGAGTATGACAGCAGGGATTTTCACTTTCCTGGCAGGGAGGTTTCTAAACCTAAAAGAGTATACAGAGGAGAAGAGCATTTGGCTCAAGTTGGAATGGAAAGAAGAAAAGGCAAGAAGGGGAGAAATCATTTGGTGAAATGACGGATGATGGGTGATAATAATGGGGACCAGATTCAAAAGTTATAAGAATCATAGGTGCAGCCGGATCTGCAGACTGTGAAAGATCCAAACTGAAAACCAGGGCAACAAATGCAGGAGGCGAAATGGCTACCGATTAGGGAACACTCACTTTATCACATGCGTTGAATACTGGTAAAGAGCCAGATACTTTTCAAGGGTTTTACTATCACTCCTCGAGTTTTCATAACACTGTTATGATGTAGGTACAGTGATCAAGACTGAGGAACAGAGTGGTTAAGTAGCAAGCCCAAGATCACACAGCTAGTCAGTGTTGGAACTGGACTTGAGCCAGAACAATTCAAGGCTAGACTCTGTGTTCTTGGCCATTACTTTGTGCTCTCACTGTATGGCTTACTTTGTGCCATGTGCTGTGCAAAATTCATGCTTATGGGGAAAATTAGATCCTGTTTGCAATTCCTGGGTGGAAAGCCTCTCTTCAGAATTTTCAATGAGCATGTATTTGGGGAAATTCTAAGACTTCATTTAATTCTCACAATGATCCCATGAGGCAGACACAGCAATCCCATGTATCATATAAGATAATTGGTTTCATGGAGGTTCAAGGGCTTGGCCCCAATCACACTGTGGTCATCTCATTAGGAGTCCAGGTTCTTTATTATTATTATTGTTTTAATTATTATACTTCAAGTTCTCGGGTACATGTGTAGAATGTGCAGGTTTGTTACATAGGGATACACATGCCTTCCTGGTTTGCTGCATCCATCACCCCATCATCTACATTAGGTATTTCTCCTAATGTTATCCCTCCCCTAGCCCCCCACCCCCTGCTATCCCTCCCCTAGCCTTCTATCCCTGACATACCCTGTTGTGTGATGTTCCCCTCCCTGTGTCCATGTGTTCTTATTGTTCAATATCCACTTATGAGTGAGAATATGCGGCAGGTTCTTAATCACCATGTGATGTTGAATATTAGAAGATTTTTGTGGGAATAAGAGGTGCAGGAGAGAGAGACTGCCTTTCTCAGAAAGAATGCCCATCTCCCCTACAAGTGAGTCTCAACTATCCCACTCACACAAGGGGGCACTTCTGAGGGGAGGACCCTCACCTGCCTGGAACAGAGGTTGAGCCCCTAGATATAGTTACCCCTATTCCACACTGGGGGCCCAGCACCTGAAGGTGCCATGTACTAAACCCCAGGGTCATCCCACACTATGGACTTTGGACCTCTGGGGCTCCAGCAAGCACAGCAGTTCAGGAAAACACTTCTGGCTAGACAGAGTTAGTTGAGTTCACTTACTCTGCAGGACAGCCACCTTGTGGATTTAAGGCAGGGGTTCATTATTCTAGTTTTACAAATGAGAGGTTGAAACCAAGGCATCAGATGGACTGCCTTTGAATATGTAGGATGCATCAAGTGTTGAATGTCACAAATTTTGCTACAAGAATCTCTGATTCTGAGATATAAGGGCCTGCATAATTTTATCTCGGATTTTCCAAAGGCATGAAACATCTTGCTATTGACTTTTTCCTTGTGTGCTTTAAATTAAAGAACCTGTAGATTCCCTCTCAGTTTCCGGTCTGTGGCTGCAGTGTTAGTGCTTGGTCTCTGCTACACCCTTTTGGTAGTTCTTGGCTGAATCTTCCTTATCTTCCTTATGTAGTCAGATCTGGGGCAGGTGAGTCCATCTGCTCTGTCATGAACCACGTAGTGGTTAAGAGTGCAGGCTCTGAGCTCAGACTGTGGGCTCAAGTTAAGGCTGTGCTAATTTATAAGCTGTATGTATGACCTTGAACAAGCTTCTTAAGCCCTTTGAGCCTCGATTTTATCATCTGTGAAATGAGGCTAATAGTAGTGACTTCCTTGTAGGATGGGTGTGAGAAATTGATGAGGTGATGTATATAAAATGCTTAGCAAGGAACAAGGCTCATGGAAAGTGCTTCATAAACACTAGCCATCTTTGGTGATAGTGCTATTGCTGGGATTTCGATGGAAGTGTCATTAATGCAAGAAAGTGTAAGAGTGCATGGCTGGGGTGACCGGTTGTCCCCGTTTGCCCAGGATGGAGATGATGCCCAGGACTTTCAATGCATTGAAAATTTAGGAAGATTTGAGACGAATCAGGATGAATTGGTCACTCTAATGCTCATTCCAGGCCCACAAGCTCTGTTTAGCGGGATCTCACTGCACAGGCTGGGCAGGTGCTTGTGAACTGCATACGATTTATATTTGTGTAGCAAAAAAGATTATCTGATATTTGACCTGCATTTTATAGCTGTTACCTTAGGAAGAAATAGAAGAGCTGTTTGTCAGTTTTGGAAATTATCACCACTGGTTGAGCTGTCTGGGATCTGGTGATGTATCTTTCCTGATCTTAACAGAAAACAGAATTCAACTGCAGGGTGTCAAGAGACTTTAACAAAGGGACTATGTGTGTGGTGGGGATGAGGTTAAGAGAACTCACAAGGGATGCCGAGGCACTTAAGAGACTAGGACTAGTGGGAAGCCTCAGTGAGGTTTTGCACCCTTTAATTTGGAAAGGGGTAAGGGGAGGGAATTGTGTTAATGGAGCGCTTCTTACTGCTCTGGGTTCCAGGAGGCAGACTCTTTTGCACTCTGATTTCTGACTGAGTTTAGTGTTGGCATTTAGCACTGGTAGGATATGGTGTGGCAGGAGGAGGGGAGTTAGGGTACTTGTACTCTGCTCCTTCTGCCTCACTGCTTTCTGGTATGGTTGTGTTCCTCAATGGCAGCGGTTCTCAAAGTGTGGTCCCTGGACAAGCAGTGTCAGCATCACCTAGGAACTTTTCAGAAATGCAAAGTTTTGGGCTCCATAGCAGATTCACTGAATAAAAAAACTCTGGTTGGGACCCAGAAATTTGTGTTTTAAATCCCCTTCCGGTGATTCTAATGGATGTGAAAATTTGAGAATCGCTGGTCTAGAGAACAAAGATACACCATTAATTCTGGGTGGGGCCTTTGGCCAATCAAGTCTCTTCTCTGGTCTGGAGATCCGTTTTCCTCTCGGACAAGTAAGAGGGAGCTTTGCTGTCTCCAGCCCTAACACTTAATGCTCTAAAGTGGTCTTGTTTATCTCTGTGTTTATATTCCTGACTCTTTTCTACTGGAATTTGTAACCATAATCGTCAGTATTTGTTCTTTTCCCTGCTGATCCCCGTGCCCAGTACAATTCCTACACATAGTTGGTGCTCACTTAATGTTGTTGAGTAAATGGCTATTTGGTGATTTCTAGGATCACATTCAGTGATTTTAATCTTGAATTGAAGATTCTGTGTTCTGTCTGGTATAATAGTAGCTGTTTTATCTTAAATCTGTCAATCAGAAGTCTCAATTTGTATTTTCATTTTCTAAAGAAAAACAAGACTTTGTTAATGGAAGAATACTTAAAGTACCCTCTGTGTGCCACAGGTGCCTTGATGCCTGCATGTATGTCACACATTATCCCATTTAATCCTCATAAAGACCCTGTGAAATTGCATTACTATAAAGAAATGGACTCTTAGTGAGGTTATACAACATACCCAGTCACATAACTATGAACTGGATAAACCTGTTTCCACCCAGCTATGTTCATTTCCAGACCAGCATTGTCTCAGTTTCAAAGCTGTGAGAGATTCAGAAGAATAAAAGATTGACTATATTGTCAAAGAATAGTTTGCCCTTAAATGTATCTCATCTTGGGTCACTCAACAAGTTGGAAAGAGAAGAGGCATTGGAGTCTGAGAGACCTGAATTAAAATCCCAGCTCTTGCCACTTGCTCAGTCTGTGTCCTTGGGCAAATTACCATGATTTTTTTGAGCCTAGATTCCCCGCTGTCAATGGGAATAATTCTGCCAGCGTGGCAGAGGGCGATGAAGATTTCAGATGATGCATGTCAAATACCTGGCGAGGGATAGTAGCACTGGTGGTTATAATATTATTACCTTTTGGAGAATGGTTAACTCACGCGGGTCATGCGATACATTTCAATTTGATGGGTGGATTTTAGAGTTCACTTCTTTTCATTAGGAAAATTTACAATGTGACTTGAACTTACAGCCATCATTGGAGGTATTTTCATCCCTGTCTGGATGGGCTCTGAGGTCAGACTGGTTGGGATTCTTAATCATCCTTCTTACTCTCTCTGTATCATTGGGAAAACCAGTTAATCTCTCTGAGTCTTAAATTTCTTTGTGTAAATAATAGTACCTAGCAAATGGGAATAATAGTACCTGTCTCATTAGATGGTTGTGAGCATAATGTGAAGTAACATATATAAGATGGTGAACAAAGAGTGTGGAAATGATGATCATGTTTAAATAGGAATTTCCTCTGTATCAGTGTTGAATATATACAGAGGAAATTGAATATATTGAATATATACAGAAGAAATTCCTAATTTAACAGTGGAATGCTCATAGTTTCATTGCTATTGTGCGTTAGACATGCAGATACACATCAACACTTGTGGGTGGGCACCAGGTAAGGTCTGAGATGGAAATAGGGAATGGTAACTATATCCCAGACATTGTGTAAAAAGTCCTTTCTTATGCAGGACCCTGCAATGTGGAAGACTTGCCTCCTGATGCACTGTGTGGAACCTAGAAAGAATCTAAGAGCCTCTGAGCCACCAAAGAGAGTAAACGCGCAAAGTTCTTGTTGCTTCCTCCCGGGGAGAGCCTTTAGTCTCTCCTTCAGTGGCCAGCAGTTCTTACTTTACCTACAATTCTAGCAAGTTTTTATTTGATTTCTAAGCTCAGAAGGTTTAGAAGGAGGAAGAAAGCTGTTCCAGGGAGGCATGCTTGCAGCGCTGATAAATAAAGGGAATGATTACCTGATTACTGGAGAAGAGGAGGAAGATTGGTTTACTGTAGTGGTTCTTTAGAAGAAATCAACCTGTAATCTATTCTTTTAAATTTATGGAAGCTTATGAAAATGCAGTGAGAGGTGTGCAGAGGGTTGACAGCATGTGACTCTGGGATTAGGATGACTTGAGTAATTCAAATTGAAATGACAGTTTGGACCCTGTATTAGTTAACTGTTGCTGCATTTTTACCCCCCAGTGTTGAATTAGGAGATATAAATGTAAAAAGCTGTGATGAAAGCTCAATCAACTCAGTAGCTGCAGCTGCTAGGTATGAGGGCTAAGCATGCTCCGCTCCTTGGAAGACCCCATAGGCCCCACCTTATTGCTTTGCTGAGATGTGATGGCAGCCATGACAATGATAATGTCAGGAAAAGAAAAAAGAGATGTCGGCTCCCAACACAATAACCGATTATTTTGTGGATAACTTTGAGTTACAAGAAAGGGTGAAATTGTTTGCTCTAATCACAATGATTCTTTTTAGATAATGCTTTACACAGTATTTTCAGGCATATCATTCCATTTTAATCCTTGTTCTTAACAAGTTCTGTGATACTTTTGCAGCTAGGAAGCTGGATCTTAGATGGTTTAGAGGACTAACCCAAGGCTGCACAGGAACTGAGGGCCGAGGCAAGGCCCGAAACCTGCTTTTTAGGTTTTGAACCTGGGGTGCACACTCTGGCCTCATTCTATCATGGAAGAAGGCAGGGAAGTTTGTGGAGTGTTTTTCAAGGCTTTGTAGACACAGATCTTCACGTATCTGCTGTGGGGGTTAGCATGATGCCTTCACCCTAATGAACTCTGGATTGAAGTATTTGGAGTAGTACACTGAATTGAAGAATCAACTTAGCTAGTTGGAAAGCTCTTGCTATTATAAAGTCAAGTTTTCTCAGGAGCCAGTTGAATGAAGGCACAGTGGGAGGAGCATGTAGGAGGAAATACATAAAAAGGGGCACAGGTAACAAGGAGAGGGAAGAGGTCCCAGAAGAACATACGGAGGACAGTTGTGGGGTAGGACACATGGTCTGCAGGTATGGCTGGGTCACTCCAGGGTGTGTTCTTCTCTCTTTCCTCTAACTCCTTTGATTTTGCTTGATCCTAACTCTTCAGGGAGAGTGAGTTTACAGCTTAAGGCTCAGAGTTAAAAATAACTTATATTTTTCATGAGAGATTCATATCAGCATGGGAAAAATCCCTGTGCAGTATGGGCTTTGATTGAAAATAATGAGACAGCCACTAGAGGATGCCCCACCAGAGGATACCCTCTTCCTCCTGATGTCATTATCATTCGAATTGTCTGGGAAGGTCCATGGCTCAGAACCATCTCACTGCATTCCTGGTGTGAGGCAAGACACACCCGGTGCGGTCATTATCTCCTTCTGCTGGACTCAGAGATGGCTATGACATGGTTTAATTTTCCTCTTTGCATCAAAAAGGAAGATGTGGCAATTGACATTTCTTTGTTGGAAAAAAGGGATTGAGATTGGTTTACTGTAGTGGTTTTTTAGAAGGAATCAACCTCTATTCTTTTAAATTTATGAAAGCTTATGATAATACAGTGAGAGGTTTGTAGAGTCTTGACAGCATGTGGCTCCTGGATTAGGATGACTGGAGAAATTCAAATTGAAATGACAAGCTGGACTCTGTACTAGTTACCTATTGCTGCATGACCAATTACTGCAAAGTTAGCCACTTAAAACAACACACATTTTTTTAAATAATAAAATTTAATATTAAATAAAATATCTCATAGTTTCTGTGGGTCAGTAGTCTCTGAGCACAGCTTAACTGGGTCCTTTGCTTTTAATGTCTCTCATAAGGCTGTAGTCAAGGTGTTGGTCTGGGGTGTGATCTCATCTGAAGGCTCCATGGGGATGGATCTGTTTCCAACCTCATACAGTTGTTGGCAGCATTGAGTTTCTTGCAGGCTGCTGGACTAAGCATTTTAGCTCCTTGTGGGGGCTGTTGGCCAGAAGCCACTTCAATTGCTTGCCACGTGGGCCTTTCTAACATATGTGGGCTTGCCCCATTTCCTGAGCAAGGGAGACAGTCTGCTATATTCTTGCTACTTGTATAGCAGGACAGAAGTCTTCATCTTATGTAGCCTAGTGGTAGAAATAATATCCCATCACTTTTACCATGCTCTGTTGGTTAGAAGCTAGTCACTAGTCTAGTCACATTCAAGGGGAAGGGATTATATCAGGATGTGAGTTCTGGGAGGTGAGGATCATTGGGGCCATTTTAGACTCTGCCTGCCATAGACTCATGTCTCAGCTCCCACCCCACCTCTTTTTTGGATTATTCAGAGCCTTGTTACAATAGGCTTTACTTCTATGGACACAGGAGGGATCGAAATTTAACTAAGAGGCTGAAATTGGGGGATGAAAATTCTGATAGATTTGATCTGGTTACTTATTTACTTTGGTTAACTTAACTGTCTTGAAGAGGATTTGAAATGCATGACTTCCTTTCTTTGCTGCTATATGTCTAAGAAGTCATCATTATCTATTTCTTGTGACAGTTGAGAGAGCCAAGTTTGAATTTTGTCCAGGCTAACAAGGGTTGAAAGCCCTTGGATTTTTAAGAGTTCCAACTTATAAAGAGTAAAGGTTTTGTTGAGTTGACTAATATGGCTGTACCCCCTCTCTGCTGGGGCATGGTTAGCTGGAGCTGAGCTGCTAGACTAAGTTGAATGTCAGGATGCCAAGTATAGTCTATGAGCCGATATGCAGGTCAAGCCAGGCTCTTGACGGGACACTGGACATCACGATTCAGGATGGGCAGTCAGAGAAACACAGGGAAGCCTAAAAGGCCCAAGTCCTTGACAGGCTTTCCTCTCATGTAGGGCAGAATTGACAGGAGGGGAGAAACCACACTTTTCTTTAATATTATTCATTTATACCCCTAGTATTGAATTTGGACTTTATAAAACCGTTTGAAGCCATTGTACTATGATGTCTGCCAGCCATGAGGCCAGTTTTTCTCTCTTGCCTCCCCCTTACCTGTATAGCTGTGATTGAATTTTTCTCCAGTTTTCTCTTATATTATAAAAATGAGTAGAAAATGGAAATGTGAAAATGCTGGTACTCATGGTAATACATTTGAGGCAAGGATAGAGTCTGTCAGATGTACAGAAAGTATTGACTGTTCAACTTCACCTGGTTACTGGCCAGATGACTTCACTTGTGAAGGAAAATAAAATGAAAGAACACACATGAAATCCTGAAAATATATCCTCAGACATTGTGTCTCAAAGGCCATGTTTAGTGATGGAAGAAAATGAGAAAATCTTTAAAATTATGGACAGAGAATCAACATTAAAGAAAAATAAACCTTTCAGCAGTTCACATACAGAGAGAAATCTACAGATCCATAGAGCCTGTTTTTTTTTTATTTTTTTATTTTTTTAGACAGAGTCTTGCTCTGTCATCCAGGTGGGAGTGCAGTGGTGCGATTTTGGCTTACTGCAACCTCCACCTCCCGGGTTCAAGTGATTCTCCTGCCTCAGCCTCCTGAGTAGCTGGAATTGCAGGTGTGCACCACCACATCCAGCTAATTTCTGTATTTTTAGTAGAGACAGGGTTTCTCCATGTTGGCCAGGCTGATCTTGAACTCCTGACCTCAGGTGATCTACCTGCCTCTGCCTCCCAAAGTGCTAAGATTACAGGTGTAAGCCACCATCCCTGCCCCAATAGAGCTTTTGATGGGAGGATGGTTTCTCCAGATTCATTAATCAAGAGTATAGTGTTCCATTCCCTATTGACACATTTTTTTTCAAGGAAGTTGATGACACTGTCAGAATTGCCACTCAACTGCCAAAGTAATTTTTTAAAAACATAAGTCAGATCATATCTCTCCCCTGTTTATTCTAAGTGGAAGAATAGAGCATTTAGAATAAAGCCCTAAGCCAAAACTGTTGTTTCCAGCTCCTGATACTGTCTTTCATATCCTCTTCTGCCATTTACTTATGTATTAGTCAGTTCTCTTACTGCTATAAAGAAATACCTGAGACTAGGTAATTTATACAGAAAATGTGGTTTAAGGAATCACAGTTCCACATGGCTGGGAGGCCTCACAATCGTGGCGGAAGGCAAAGGAGAGCAAAGGCACATCTTACATGGCAGCAGGCAAGAGAGTGTATGCGATGGGGCTGGGTGCAGTGGTCACCCAGTCCTCGCACTTTGAGAAGCTGAGTTGGGTGGATCACCTGAGGTCAGGAGTTCAAGACTAGCCTGACCAACATGGTGAAATCCTATCTCTACTAAAAATATGACAAATTAACTGGGCATGGTGGCAGGTGCCTAAATCCCAGCTACTTGGGAGGCTGAGGTAGGAGAATCACTTGAACCCGGGAGGTGGAGGTTGCAGTGAGCTGAGACTGTGCCATTGTACTCCAGCCTGAGTGACAAGAGCAAAACTCTGTTTCAAAAAAAAAAAAGAAGAGTGTGTGCAGGGGAACTGCCCTTTATAAAACCATCAGATCTTGTGAGACTTATTCACTGTCATGAGAACAGCACGTGAAAAACCCACTCCCATGATTCAGTCACCTCCCACTGGGTCCCTTCCATGACACGTGGGGATTATGAGAGCCAGAATTCAAGATGAGATTTATGTGGGGTCACAGCCAAACCATATGAATTTACCTGACTGAGTTTAGCCTGGGAGCCAGCAGACTATGCCCCGGGGCCAAATCTGGCCTGCCTCCTGTTTTTGTATGGCGTTTGAACTAAGGAAGGTTTTTACATCTTTCAATGGTAGATAATAAATCAAAAGGAGGGTATTTTGTAGGACCCAGAGATTCTATGAAATTCAAATTTCAACATTCATAAACATGTTATATTGGAGCACAGCCCGGCCCATTGATTTCCATGTTATTTATGGCTGTTTTCATGTAATGGTGCAGCTGAGTAGTTGCAAAGGAAACCGTATGCCCTGCAAAGGCTCTGTATTATTTAGCCCTTTACAGAAAAGGTTTGTGGGTGCTGCGCTGGTTACCTTGCACTTTTCTTTTCCTCTCTCTTTAATAGTCAAAACCTGTGTCTCCTTCAAGACCTTGGCTCTAGTTGTTCTATTTGGGATATGCCTTCTTTCCAGCTCTGCTCAAATACCTTTTCATCATTTTCTGTCCACATAAGCTTGGGTATGTTAATAGGTTAATGGCATCAACTACCTCCAAGTATTTATCTGTTTGCTTATTTACTTAGTTTGTTTCTCTCATTTGAATGTAATGGGGAGAAAGCACTTAAAAGGAGCAATTCTCATGCAAATCAAAACCACAATGAGATACCATCTCATGCCAGTTAAAAAGTCAGGAAACAACAGATGCTAGAGAGGATGTGGAGATATAGGAACACTTTTACACTGTTGGTGAGAGTGTAAATTAGTTCAACCATTGTGGAAGACAGTGTGGCAATTCCTCTAGTTCTAGGACCTAGAACTAGAAATACCATTTAATCCAGCAATCTCATTACTATTTACCCAAAGGATTATAAATCATTCTATAAAGACACATGCACACATATGTTTATTGCATCACTGTTCACAATAGCAAAGACTTGGAACCAACCCAAATGCTGACCAGTGATAGACTGGATAAAGAAAATATGGCACATAAACACCATGGAATACTATGCAGCCATAAAAAAGAATGAGCTCATGTCCTTTGCAGGGACATGGATGAAGCTGGAAACCATCATTCTCAGCAAACTAACACAAAAACAGAAAGCCAGACACCTAATGTTCTCACTCATAAGTGGGAGTTGAACAATGAGAACACATGGACATAGGGAGAGGAATATCACACACTGGGGCCTGTCAGTGGGTTAGGGGTAAGGGGAGGGACAGCATTAGGAAAATACCTAATGTAGATGACGGGTTGATGGGTGCAGCAAACCACCATGGCACATGTAAACCTATGTAACAAACCTGCACGTTCTGCATGTTTACCCCAGAACTTAAAGTGTAATAATAATTTTAAAAAGGAGCAATTCTCTTTTGCTCGTTACCTAGAAAGCAGCTGGCATGTACTGGGTGCTCTATACATGTTAAAAGACTGCATGAAGGAGTGGAAGCTCTGTGCTGGCACATCCTAGTCCCTAACAGCAAACTCATTTTTTCCTTTGTATGAATTGTCGTTTTCAGTAAGCTGAGATTATTGGAATCTAAGGTAAGACATTCCAAAATTAAGTTTATGGTTTATAACTTAATTTATTTCTTAATATTTTAAGTAAACCCAAATAATCATGAGTACATTGTGTGACACTCAGGGGGTAAGAAAATGGAACATGTGTACCAAAGGTAGAATTTCATAGTTTTTAAAAGTCCTCCTCCCATGGGCATCCTCTTCTACTCTACTCTTATAGCATGCAAGGATCTGTATAGTCCAAATTTTAAACATTCAATTTGCAACTCCTTTTTAGGAACACATTTCTTAAAGGAGAGGCTGAGGAATGGATGTCTTTATATCTCCTTCTTCTCTCCCTTTCTTTCTATGCGCACAAACACATACACATGAGATAGATGTGCTGTTGGTAGACACATCCTTAGATAGCTTTTCCCCTGAGGGAACCAGTCCAGTGCAGGAGCCACAGAGCTATCCAGATCATGTGTAAGAACCAGCCACAGCCTTTCACATTAAGCCTGTTTTCCTCCTAGTTGCGCTGCGAGGACCACATGAACACTTTCATGTGATCACACCTAGGATCAAGGGCCCACGTGACTGGCCTCCAAGCAAGATTTGTGTTGTAGAATGGAGTGCTTTTGCACTCTGTCCATTTCATTGTTAACTACAGATGTTTATTTTGGAGACTCAGGAATTCCTAAGGGAATGCTGATCATTTCAGGGCAAGTTTTTGTAAGGGTTGCCACGGTTCCCAGCAGGGCATCCATGCAGCTATCTCTGCTCTCTCCCTTGCCAGTTCTTCTGGTTCACCAGTTTGCTGAGTTCCCTCTCTGGGTTGGTCACTGCAGATTCACCAGCAGGGGAGACCTAAAAGATCATTTTTGTCCTCACTGCCTGGTTTGGGGAGACAGATGAGCATGTTGGCCATCACCATACAGAGATAGATGGCAGGCATAAAATGCTGCCTCAAGGGGCAGCCTCACTTAGCTCTAGCCAGGGATGGTTTCTGGTAGGAAACGATGCTTGGCCATGAGTAATGAGATGTGGGGGTGGACAGAAGAGAAGCCTGAGCCAAGCAGCTGTCCAGCAGGCCATTGTGAAAAGCCAAGCCCTTTGATGTGGTTGGAACCATGGGTGACTGACTGGTGTGACTGAAGGGAAGGGGAGGCAGGCAGCCCCAGACCAGATCCTGGAAGCTGGACTCCTTGCTGCCTCCAAAGCGATGGACCAACCCATCACTCTTCCATTCTCTGTCAACAAAGAGATGATGTTACGTGTTGTGTGCTTTGCTAGTTGTGTGCTTCAGTGACCCAGGGTGGGACAGCACAGGGTAGCCTTTGCTTTTGCAGAAAGCTGTTACCAAGTCTTTGCTTGTTGTGTGGTTATTACCAGAACATGTACTTTGAAGTCAGATGCTGGCTTCACTGAGAAAAGATTTCTGACTCTGGGAAGTTGCTTAGTCACCCCTGCCTCAGTTTCTTTATTTGTCAAAGGGGCGTAATTATAAGATGCACATTATAAGGTTGTTCTGAGCATTAAGTGAATCAATGCATGTATAAAGCATGCAGTAAGCACACATTTAATGCTAGCTGTTTGTTACTGCCATTGCTGTTATTTAAGTTACTCTTCTCCCATCCCAATAAATGCTATTTTGTGAAAAGTTTAACTCTTGCCATCAAGTGTCAGTTGTGGAATAAAATTGAGTAAGAAGTAGCAGTTTTAGTGTGTGTTTTTATTTTGTTTTATCGAAGAAGCTCCTGAAATGTGCACCATACTTGTTTAATTACATTTCCCTGCTTCTTGCCCGCCAGTTTCGAAAACAGGAATCACCATATTAGCATGGTAATGTTGCAATAATCATCTATCGAGTCTGTGTAAATAAGGAACATCTGTGCAATATTTATGACCCATAAAACATTGTTAGGCTCTAAAATGTTGTTCTAATCCCAAGTAGGTCATTGTGATGCAGCCACGATCTGAGGACCCTCCTGGGCCCTCTGTTCTGCTTGCTGTGGTCTGTGCCAGCCAGTCCAGATGGGAATGGGCAGTGCCACATGGCAGTTGGCAAAAGTTAAGCTCCTGAGTGTTTTTTGCCCATCAGAGCAAAAAATGAATTGCCTTTTTGAAGGAAAAGGTGCTTTAAAAAAAATCAGGAACAGCCAGCTTTCAGTTGTATGCACAGGCTTAGAAGCTCTCTGGACTCTGGAGAGGAATTTCGAAGCTCTGCTGGTTCCCTGGCACTTGGAGCATCTGTGTTGAGTGTCTTGCCAATTTTTCTTGGGTGTCCATGAAACTCTGAGTCCAAGTTGCAGCCAAATCTTAGTAATTAAGTAAGATGATTTCCATTATACCTGTCTTTCTCTTTGCTTTTAATTTTCTTCAGTTTATCCTAATTTCCTTCCTTTCATTCTCATTGGATTATCCATGTTTTTATAAATGACCTTAAAACTTCTTTAATGAATGTGTCAAGGTAACATAAAGCTCTTTCTCCTTCATGTCATTTGATGTGTTCTTCAAGTCTGCAAACTCATTTACATGTTTGTCTAAGAAAAACACAATCAGAAAGCTAGATGTAATGTGTGTTCAAACCAAGTTCTGAGCAACATACACAGAAATCAGGAAAATTTTTCTGCAGAGGATCAGATTATTAACCATAGGCAATATATCAACACAGAGACATGGCCCTGCTCCAGGAAAACTTTATTTACAAAAGCAGGCAGCTGGCCCCCCTCTGGCCACGATTTTCTCATCCTTCCATTAGTATGGCATAAGTATAGAAAGTTCACCCAGTATAGTTGACTGGGTGCAGTGGTTCATGGCTGTAATCCCAGCACTTTGGAAGGCTGAGGTGGAAGGATCACTTGAGGCCAGGAGTTTGAGACCATCCTGGGCAACACTGGGTGCAGTGGTTCATGGCTGTAATCCCAGCACTTTGGAAGGCTGAGGTGGAAGGATCACTTGAGGCCAGGAGTTTGAGACCATCCTGGGCAACACAGTGAGACCTTGTCTCTAGTTTTTTTTTTTTTTTTTTAAAGAAAATTCACTATTTACTAAGTGTCTACCTTGCTAATTGCTCTCACAAGGTGACAGTCTTGTGAAATCACCACCAATACCAGGAAATAATACAGGACGAATATCTTTTTTTTTTTTTTTTTTTTTTTGAGACAGAGTCTTCCTCTGTCACCCAGGCTGGAGTGTGGTGGCGTGATCTCAGCTCACTGCAACTTCTGCCTCCAAGGTTCAAGCTATTCTCCTGCTTCAGCCTCCTGAGTAGGTGGGACTACAGGTGTGCACTACCACACCTAGCTAATTTTTGTATTTTTAGTAGAGATGAGGTTTCACTATGTTGACCAGGATGGTCTCGAACTCTTGACCTCGTGAACCGCCTGCCTCGGCCTCCCAAAGTGCTGGGATTACAGGCGTGAGCCAGCGCACCCAACCAAGACCAATATCTTAAAGTCCCTTATACCAGCACCTTTCCGGGTGTTACTCCTCCTTTCACCTCAATGTTAACCACTATTCTGGCTTCTAAGCATAATAAATACACTTTGTGTTCCATTAGATCCTGTGTATGAAAACACTGTAGATTAAAAAAAAATGTTTCTCTCAAGGCCAACTTTATGAGTGGGTAAGTGTGGGCTTACCTATTGACTGGCTTTGTATCACCATGATCAAATTATTGATAAGCCCTTTGAGCTTCAGGTTTCTTTTACAGTAAAATGGGGATGATTGTGTTTGTGTCAGGGTTGCCAAGAAAAATCAACAAGATGCCATATGTGAGATTCTTAGCAAAGTCCTGTGTAAAGAAACCCACGAATTTTATTTATTCTTATTGCCTTATCCATGCCAGCAAGCACCTCTTTGGATGCAGCAAGGTGCCAGTCTCTGAGACCATTGCTAACTCTTAAATAGAGAGTAGTTATTAATCAACTGGACTTACTTGTGTGTCAGTAACCAAGCCTGGTCCGTTTCAGCGTGGTCAACTTCTTTCAGATTTATTCCGGCTGTTGGATGCCTCCGTGAGGCCTCGGTTGGTGCTCAGTTTTCCCAGGACACCAAACAAATAGCCGTTGTGGGGGTTTCCTGGCAGGGAGACCGCCCTGCTCATTGGTATTCTGGTGGCTTCTTGCTCACACATAAGCACTTGTCTCCTGGGTCCACGTCTGTTCTGCTGTATGGGCTGGTGGGTTGCACCAGGCAGGCCCATTTCCTGCGGGGGGCTTTCGAGATGGTCTTTTTTTTTTTGCAGGGAAAAGGAAGAAGGGATTGACTCCTTTCTGGGTCAACTTACTAGTGTCTATGTCAGCAGCTCAGCAACTTACATATGGCAGTGCTGGATGTCATCAGATTAGAAATTATCTTAACCAATTTGTTTGGAGTTAGGAGGCCTTGATGTGGTGGGTGTGAAAATAGCGACCGCAGACATAAAACATACCCGGGGGACACTAATTGCCATCCTCAATCTCAAAGCACCTGTACTTCCTCCTTCCAGGAAGGAATATTTGGAGAGCTCATTATTGACATCTGAGTGTATGTTATAGGGAAGGAGTGCATTGCAGTCAGAGAACAATGCTGTAAAACACAAAGTACCCTTCTGAAAGGCATTTTCTGTGTAGCCTGTGAGCAAGTGAGTTTTCCCTTTATGTGGGAAGGGCATAATGAGGAAAAGAGAAAAGGAGCAAGGAAATTGAAATTCCATGTGACAGGAATCATGCTGGGTGCTTTGACAAACATTATTTTGTGAAATCTTCATGCCAATTTTGAGAAGCAGATGTGATTCCTGCCATTTTATAGATGGAAAACTGAGGCTGAGAGAAGCTGGGTGAATTTCCCCAGTATTAGGCAATGGTGACTCTGCAGCAGGTGCCAGTGTGTGCCCTGCCCACATCCTTTGGGCCTTACCATTGCAGCATGCACCAGCCAGCTTCCAGCTGCATCTTTCTCCAAAGTCAGGAGGTAGTATCCACCCCCAGCTCTCACGCCATGATTGATGGGAGTTAGTGTATAAATACCTCAGCTCCCTCACCCCTCAGGTAAGAGAACTCTGGGGTGTGTACTCTACACTGGATCTCAGGGTGCCCTAGTGGACTTCTGCTCCATTTACTGACAGTGGTAACTGGCTTGAGAACACACCCTCTACTGGCTTCTTTCTTTCTCTTTATCACTTGGCATCTCCTTAACCAGTGTACCCTATGATTGCCTTCCAAATAAATGATTTGTTCCCTTATCCTTGTCTTAAGTCAATGCTAAAAATAATGGCAACAAAACAGTCACTTTTGCTGATTTTTACTGAGCAGTTACTGTGTCCCAGGTGCTGCTAAGCTGTTGAGATGGATTTTGTCACTTAGAGAACTGAGCACAGAGAGGTTGAGTGACTTGCCCAAGGTCATACAACTAGAGTCAAACCCATTGTTAGAGCCAAGATTCTTCTTCTAGAGTTTCTGACCCCATGTTCGGTGCTCCACACAACTGGATGCCTGTTTTACACAAGTTGTCCCTGGTGAGTACCAGGATTATCATAGAGTAGATTGTTTCAAGAAGTGCTTGCACCCCTTGGGGCGCCTTGCAGCTGTGACTGCTCAGGCCCTGGAGTGAGGTCTGCCTGTGTAGTCTGGGGTCATAGGAAGTTTTGATGGGAGCACGAACAGAATGGGGGAGATGAAATGATAGGCAACTGCTATATATTTTGTGCTGTTTTGAATTGAACTAAAGGCCAGATGTGCTTTGTTGGTAAATGTGCTTTAAAGACCTTCACCATGCTAACGACTCCCGAATTTGTATTTCCAGGACAGAACTGTCTCCAGAGCTCTCGCCTCCAATATTTAAGTGCATGGCATTTCTACCTGTATGTCTAACATTCATCTCACATGGAACTTGTTCAGAATTGAACTCCTAATTCTCCAGACCGGCCCCAACCTCAGCCTTCCTCATGTCAGTCAATGGCGACTGCACACGTCTACACCTTGGCCAAGTCGCCCTGGTCTTTCTTGATTCCTTTCTATCTCCCACACCAGCATCGTATCCATCAGCAAGTCCAATGTGTGGTCTTCAAAATATACCCAAGGTCCACCCACTCTCACCACCTGGCCAAGTCACTTTCCTCTCCCCTGGGATTATTGGGAGGCCTTCCTAAATCAGTCTTCCCTCTTCTACCTTTGTCTGGACAGCATCTGTTTTCAAGATGGCAGCCAGAATGGCTCATAGCAAATCAGAACTGGATCATGCCCCTCCACTGCTCAGAAGTCTCCCACATCCCTCCATCTCACTCAGCAAAACCACAGTTTTCACTGGAAAACTCTGAAGGGCCCATGACTATTTAGTCCCTGTGCTCCAAGCACAGCTGCTTCTGACTTGCATGGAGGAGGGAGATTTAAAGCCTACATACTCTTTATACACCAAGAGTGCCAGGATCTCATCAGTTCCTCTTCAGTCCCGGAAAATTTGCCGCAGCTACACTGGAGTGTCTGGGACGATTGAGAGACCCCAGCTACAAGGGCTTCCCTGCCTGGCTTGCAATGAGGACTCTTTATTGAACATTTTGAAATTCAAGGAGGGGTACACCCACACTCATCAGCTCTGAGCCTCTGAGCCCAGTTGCTTTTCCTTGAACACACAGGGCACACTCCCACCTTGGGGTTTTGTTCTACTTGTTCTCCCCTAGGATACCTGCTTGGCTGACTCCCTCACCTCCTTGGAGTCTGAAAGCATAGTTCTCAGATGACCAGCATATAACTTGTCATTTAAACCGGGACAGTTTTGAGAGAGAAGGGTGGCACTGAAAGAAACTAATTGACATTAATTGGTCTGCAACTGGAATAGGCCAGGACTGACTGTCCTGGGAAAATTAGTGAGTCTCCTCCCCCTAGACTACTTAATTTCATACTGCAAAGTGCCCACTCTCTCCCACCATGGTCAGCTATGGGTTGGTTTGCAAAGGGAGTCAGTTAAGGCTCCACCCATACAGTGTGCTTTGTTATATTTCTTGTAATTGTCTGTTTCCACTCCCTATCCCCAGTAAGATGAAAACCCAAGAGTGTCTTTGGTTTGTTTGTGACAGAGGCATACTCTGTTGCCCAGGCTGGAGTGCAGTGGCATGATCAGGACTCACTGCAGCTTCGAACTCTGAGGCTGAAGTGATCCTCCTGCCTCAGCCCCCTCCCCAGGTAGCTGGGACTATAGGTGTGCACCACTATGCCTGGCTAATTTTTAATTTTTTTAGTAGAGACAGGGTTTTGCCATGTTGCCCAGGCTGGTCTCAAACTCCCGGGCTCAAGCAGTCCTCCCACCTTGGCCTCCCAAAGTGCTGGGATGACAGGAGTAAACCACTGTGCCCAGCCTGTGTCTTTTTAAAAATTGCTCTGTCCCAATGGCTTAAAACAGTGGCATGCAGTAGGGATTTAATAAGTAGGTGTTGCGTGCATTGATGAAGGGGCAGAAGGCTTCTGACAAGTGATGCATCACATCCAGCTACCGCCTCTGCCTGAATCCTGACCAAGGAGCTGATGAGTGTGGGTGTACCTTTCCGTGAATTTCAAAATGTTCAACAAAGCCCTCACTGCAAGCCAGGCAGGGAAGCCCTTGCGGCTGGGGTCTCTCAATCATCCCGGACACTCCATTGTAGCTGCAGCAAATTTTCAGGGACTGAAGAGGAACTGATGAGATCCTGGCACTCTTGGTGTATAAAGAGTATGTAGGCTTTAATCCTCCCTCCCCCGTCCAAGTGAGCATGGGGTTTGAGCCAACCATTCTCTCTCTCTCTCCATTGTAAACTATGGCAGGAAATTTTAAGATGGTGGGGTGGGGTCTCAGGACAGGTTTTGGAATCATGGGCCAGCACAGCCTTGGGAGAAGACTTTCTTCTCATTTATTATTTTATAGCAAAATCTTAGTTATCCCCTGAGTCTGCCTGTCTCTCCGTGCCATCCAGCCATCTGTCCATCTCTCCATTCATCAGTCATTGGAGCTCTTTGAGCTCAGAGCCTAGATTCCAGTCTCCTTCTGTCATTAACTTCCTGGGAAACCACAGGTAACCCTCTCCCTTTTTTGGGTCTCAGTTTTCTCATCTGTAAAATGGATGTTGCTAAAGTCCCTCTGATGCTATAGCTTCTCATTCTGAGGTTCTGTTATGGACAAGGCTCTGTACCTGTTGCATGTGGAGCTTGTCTACTTGATGTGTGGTTCCTGTCCCCAGTGCTGATCAGGACATAAGGCCTTTCATCTTTCCAACACCAGAAGCAAAGAGAAGCCCCCAAACGAGGTCCCTCCCAGCACAAGGACCCATGCAGCACTCCCCGTGCCTTTCTCAGTTTCAGGGAGGTTCATTGTGACTTGGAGGTGTTGTGGATAGAGTGCAAAGATGCCCAGATAAGATGGTGGACAGATTTCAGTGCTCCCAGAGAGGAATACTGAGAAAAGGGATTATTTTTAGAAAGAGGGGAGACGAACAAGTGACTTGGCTCCCTTCACGTATGTAGAAGTCTTGTGGTGAGTGCTCAGGCTGCTAATTTCTGAAGAGTGAGAAACCAATTTACATTAACAAAATTTATTTCAATGTTTTATTTCTTTTTTTAAATTGACAGAAAAAAATTACTGTTTTTATCATGTACAACATGATGTTTTGACATATATAGACATTGCAGAATGGTTAAATCTAGCTAATTGACAAATGCATTACTTTGCAAAGTTATCATTTTTGTGTTGAAAACACAAGATTTTTTCAAGAATATAGTTTATCATCATTAACTATAGTCACCATTCCGTGTGATAGATCTCTTGAAGTTATTTCTCTCCTAGTTGTAATGATGTATCCTGTGACCACTGTCCCCATCCTCTCCCTGCTAACCACCCCAGCCTCTCATACCACCATTCTACTGTCTACTTCTATGAGATCAACTTTAGATTCCACATGAGTATGATCATGCAGTTTTCGTCTTTCTGTACCTGGCTTATTTTGCTTGATGTAATGTCCTCTAGGTTTATCCACATTGTAGCAAGTGACAGAGTTTCATCCTTTATACGATTGGATGGTATTCCATTGTATATATTTACCACATTTTCTTTATCCGTTCATCCAGCGATGGATACTTACGTTGGTTTTACATCTTGGCTAACATGGGAATGCAGATATCGCTTCAGCATATTGATTTTATTTCCTTTGGATATATGCTCAAAAGTGAGATTGCTGGATCATATGGCAGTTCCATTTTTAATACTTTGAGGAACCTCCATACTGTTTTTCATGATGTCTGTGCTAATTTGCATTTCCACCAACAGCGTGTAAGGGTTCTATCTTCTCCAGATCCTTTCTAACACTTCTCTTTCGTCATTTTGATGACAGCCATTCTAACAGGAGTGAGATGATCTCTCATTGTAGTTGTAATTTGCATTTTCCTGATGATTAGTGGTGTTGAGCATTTTTTTTTTTCATATACCTGTTGGCTATTTGTATTTCTTTTTGATAAATGTCTATTCAAGTCTTTTGCTCATTTTAAAATCAGGTTAATTCCTTGCTATTGAGTTGAGCTTTTTGTATAGTTTGAATATTAACCCCTTATCAGATGTATAGTTTGCAAATATTTTCTCTCATTCTGTGGGTTGTCTCTTCACTCTCTTGATTGTTTCCTTTGCCATGCGGAAGCTTTTTAGTTCGATGCAATCTCATTTGCTTTTCAGGTCATATTCAAAAAATCACTGCTCAGATCAATATCATTGAGCTTTTCTCCTATGTTTTCCTCTAGTAGTTTTATACTGCCCAAAGCAATATATTCAGTGCAATTCCTTTAAAAACACCAACGAGGGTCTTCACAGAAATAGAAAAAACACTCCTAAAATTTGTGTGGAACCACAAAAGTCCTTCAATAGCCAAAGCAATCTTGAGCAAAATGAACAAAGCTGGAGGCATCATACTATCTGACTTCAAATACCATACAAAGCTATAGTAACTAAAATGGCATGGTACTGACATAAAAACAGACAGATGAACCAATGGAAGAGAATAGAGAATCCAGAAATAAATTAATGCATTTACAGCCAAAAATTTTTGACAAAAGTGCCAAGAGCACACAATGGGGGAAAGCACAGTCTTGTCAGTACACAGCATTTGGGAAACTGGGTATCCGTATGCAGAAGAATGAAGTTAGACCCTTATCTCTCACCATGTAGAAAAATCAACTGAAAATGGATTAAAGACTTAAATGTAAGTCCTGAAATGATGAAATGATTAGAGAAGAAAAGAATTTTATGCCCTTAAAGGGAATTAAGCAGTTTTCAGGAACACCTCTCCTGTAAGGACAGTATTAATGGGTTTATTAGTTGGGTGTTTCCTTTCCCCAAGATGTGAAGCTGTAGAATTGGAGTATCTTTCTCACCTGCAAGGAACTTGCAGCAGTTCTTTTTCTTTCTTTCTTTTTTTTTAGCAGTTCTTTTTCTTTTCTTTCTTTCTTTCTTTTTTTTTGTGAGGAAGAGAGGGATAGAGCCATCTCTAAAGTTTTCTCCACAGGCCACCTGATTCCAAGAGGCTGGCTTCATTTGCTTCTCTTTCCTGGTTATGAACCTCTTCTGCTTGGTATAATTTATTCATCCTCTTGCCCTCTCTATGCTGAGCTTGTTGCCAGCCTCTGAGAACATTCAGTCCCACTGCAGTTACATTGACTAATTGCACTAATCATTTTACTCAGCACCTCCAATAAACAGAACCAAATACCCAAATAGTGGCCTGGTAGTATGCAACCTTTAGTGAGACTTTCATGAGGCCACATTGTCTGAATTTGACTTCTGTTTGTTTAAGGAGATAGGATGGGTATATATTTATGTATCTGGAGAGTCCTCTTTGTCTCTGTGGTTTTAGTAATGTATAATGTGAGTCCTGGAATTATTTTATTCTGTGTTTTTCTCCTGAAGGCAGGGAACTAACCATTATACAGATAATACACTCACATGCAACCATTTTAGTCCTTTTTTATTTGGAAAAAAAAAGGGTAAACATAAGAACAATTCATTTATAATTCCTTCACCTTGTTTATCTTGATTATACAAAATAAGTAAAAATTTCTATCTCCTTATCCCACTGGCTTTTCCACTTTACCCTGTGCAAAGCTAATTATTATTTGCTATTCTGTGTGTATTCTTTCTGACTTTTTCCTGTGGCTATATTAACATACCCGTGTTTGTACACATTCATACTTTTTTTTCTTTTTATTATACTTTAGGTTCTGGGGTACATGTGCAGATCATGCAGGGTTGTTGCATAGGTACATACATGGTAAGGTGGTTTGCTGCCTCCACCCCCTATCATCTATATCTGGCATTTCTCCCCATGTTATCCCTCCCCACCTTCCCCACCCCACACTGTTCCTCCCCTAGCTGCCCCCAGATGACCCCAGTGTGTGATGCTTTCCTCCCTGTGTCAACGTGTTCTCATTTTTCAACACCCGCCTATGAGTGAGAACTATACTTTTAAAACAAACTTTCATTTATACTATATATCTTGGTGACCACTATGTATCTCAAGATACTTAGCTCCATGGAGAGGATGGTCAGAGGGACAATTCTTCTGTGTGCCTTCAACATGCCTTTGCCCACTCACTCATGCATTTTGCACTAGGTAAATGCCCCTTAGTCTTAGGACAATGAAGGTGTCTGAATTTAAACAATTGAATCTTACCCTAAATTTTCTTGGCTAGCATACAACAGTATAAGAAGGAAATAGGGAGTAGATAAAACCTGGTTAAAGGGTAAAAATGCAGAACAAGTAAGTAAAAAGAAAATCGGGAAATGTTTAAGTAATACAATCTCTGTTTCAGGTTTTGGAATTGAAAGCCAAGTGTAGAATGTTAAATGGGACACTTTCAGAGCTTGGGAGAAGCTTGATATATAGTATGTAATTAAGAGGCTGAGGAGAATGCCATGTTTTATATCCTCTACTTGTCACTTGTGCAGATTTGATTTCAAATATGATTTTTGAGGTTACAAGGGTAATTAATTGTATGGTCTCTTCCAGGAAATATCATTCACCTGAGTATCATCCTCTACATTGACAGACCTAGAGGAAGATTGTGTAAAAGAAAATATAAGATGCTATGAATTTATTCACTTTATACATGTTTATTAGGCACCTACTATGTGCTAAGGACCTTGCTGCTCAGATTGGGTCACACAGTGGGGATGGCAAGGCATTGGGGGGACCTCACGTCGTCCAGCAGGGGGCAGAGAGGCAAAAATGAGCTGTGCTACACTGGGATAGAGCTGTGGGTCTGATCAGGACAAGACGCCTGACTCAGCTCCTTCACTTGTGTGAAATTAATTCATGTATTTTCTTGTCTACTTATAGATTATTTTAAACAAGTAATACAAGCCCATCTGAAAAAACAAACATACTAGGGGAAAAAGACAGAAGCAAATATGGTATCTGTTTGTGTTCCTACTGCATAGTTAGCCACTTTAACATCCTGGCATACTTCCTTCCAGTCTTTTTTCTTGGCTAACTTTTAAAGGTAGTTGTGTACTTATTTACTTAGTCTTTGAGCCTAGGGTTCCATTTGAATATGAGACAGAGGCTTTTTCTGAGCAGTTCTGGTATTTGATGAAATAGTTTTTTTTTTTTTTATGCTGAGGAATGAATACAGAATGAAATATTTAAAAAGCTTCATCCAGATGTCACAGAAAAAAGAAGCTCCAAATCCTTTATACTATGGCTGGCTCAAAAATGTAGATGGCTTTATCAGGTGGGCTTCCTGAGCTCATCCTTCTCCTCCATCTTCAGGAGAGTTGAGACTTGTGTTTCATCAGTCTCATTAGTCTCCAAGTTCTTGGTTTCTTAATTTTGATGTACCGATAGAGGGAAGTAATTAGAAAAGTAAGGCTACATGATTTTTTTTTTTTGAGACAGAATCTTGCTCTGTTGCCCAGCTGGAGTGCAGTGGCGTGATCTCGGCTCACCGCAACCTCCAGCTCCCAGGTTCAAGCGATTCCTCTGTCTCAGCCTCCTGAGTAGCTGGGAATACAGGAGTGTACCATCACACCCGACTAATTTTTTGTATTTTAGTAGAGATGAGGTTTCACCATGTTGGCTAGGATAATCTCCATCTCCTGACCTCGTGATCCACGCATCTTGGCCTACCAAAGTGCCAGGATTACAGGCATGAGCCAACATGCCCGGCCTACATGGTTTGTTTATTCATATCTGGAGTCAGAGTTCCTGCATTCAATTTCTAGTTCTCAGATGAGTTACTAAAACGTTCCAAGACTCAGTTTTCTTACGAGGAAGTTGGTGTCCCCCTCACTGCCCCCACACCGCCCAATTCTTTAACTCTCTTTATTTCCCATGCTATGAAGTCTATGCCTTTTTTTTTTTTTTAACTGCACTGAAGTGCTAAGATTAGATACATATTCTTGAATATTTACATGAAGAGTCTTTAGGACATCTCAGATACACTGATCCATTTATTTTCTTCTTAAACAGCATGAAGCAGATCACATCTGCCTTCATCTCTAGGTAGGCAGGACACTCCATTGTACCAACACTGTAATAGTTTTATTCTAGAGTCTGCTTTCTCCCCAGTGCTGAGTGAGCTTCAGGCATTTGAAGACCCTGTGGAAGGCCAGCCGTGGTGGCTCACACCTCTAATCCCAGCACTTTGGGAGGCCAAGGAGGGCAGATTGCTTGAGGCCAGGAGTTCAAGACCAACCTGGCCAACATGGTGAAACCCCATCTCTACTAAAAATACAAAAATTATCTGGGCATGGTGGTGCATGCTTGTAGTCCTAGCTACTTGGGAGGCTGAGGCATGAGAACTGCTTGAACCTGAGAGGTGGAGGTTGCAGTGAGCTGAGGTGGCACCACGGTACTCCAGGCTAGGTGACAACGTGAGACTTGGTCTCAAAAAAAACCAAAAACCCCTGTGGAAGTTGTGACAGCAGTTGTGATTATAGCTTCTGGGAAAGCAAAGCTGGCCCCACAAACAGGAGGCTTCAGCAGCTGGCAGAGAATTAGATGGGGATGGAGCCTGTGATCCTTTACTGGTCACTTCTGTGTTATCTGTTGATCGACTTGAGAGATTTATTTATTTTTTTGTCTCAGGGGTGCCGTAGCTTATGCAAATGATGAACCCTGGGGAAGGCAGCGTTTAGGGTGTGGCTACCTAGGGAGCAACCTCTTTGGCTCCAGCCACTTGTTGCCATAGAGGATCTTGGGTCCAGTCTTACCCAGAATGAGAATGTGTAATTTCAAGGTTTTATGGGAAATCTCCTAATTTTAAATGTTGGCTAAGTTTTTAAACAAAGATTCTATTGTTTGGATTCAACAGAACCGAAGTGTGAGTAACTAGTTAGATGAGAATTATCTGGGAATTCATTTCTGGTCTTTACAGTTTAAGATTCTGCATTTCTGGACCAGGTGTGGTGGCTCATGCCTGTAATCCCAGCACTTTGGGAGGCTGAGACGGGTGGATCATGAAGTCAGGAGTTTGAGACTAGCCTGGCTAACATAGTGAAACCCCATCTCTAGTCAAAGTACAAAAAAATCAGCTGGGCTTGATGGCAGGTGCCTGTAATCCCAGCTACTTGGGAGGCTGAGATGGCAGAATTGCTTGAACCCAGGAGGCGGGGTTACAGTGAGCCAAGATTGTACCACTGCACTCCAGCCCAGGCAACAGTGCGAGACTCTGTCTTAAAAAAAAAAAAGAAAGATTCTGCATTTTCCTTCACATCTCAATGGTGTTCACACATTTCTTCTGTGAACCCTTCACAAGTCTCCTCTTACTTTGAATGAATCCAGGTCATTTCCATTTTACCTTCCAAAATGGGAGACTTAGAGACCACAGTATTTCAGATGCTGTGCAGCAGATCTGACGAACTGTCATCCTGCAAATAGGAATACAATAATGGTAGATAAGGGTTATGATTTATGCTGTTACAGCAAGAACCGTCTACCACTTGACATGCATGGTCACTAAGTGAGAATGTGCTAGGGCCTTTCACATGTTACCTCATTTAATTTTCACAGCTGTACAATGAGTGAGGTGGTAAATTACCTCCACTTCATGAACGTTCTGAGTGGTTCAGTTGCTTGCTCAAAGACACGCACTGGTAAGGGGCGCAGCTCAGCTTTCTCATTTGTCTCTTTCGCTCTTAAATAGGCTGCTCTTCACCAGTTCATTGAGGTGTTATTTCCTCCTATCCCAGGTCTTCTCAAACACCTCCCTTGACTGTGCCTTATACATTGCAGCTTCTCTATAACTGTCTTGAGAATCATAGTATATGATTGGCTTTTCTCCAGTAAGTAGAATTAGCCTAGTGCAAGCAATTTTTCAAAGCATATAATGAGCCTTTTAAAACCTGAATTTTCATGACAAAGTTTATTTTGTTGGAATATAAAAGAAAGGCAAATATTTACTAATTTTTGCTTTATTAAAATATAATGCACAGGGGCATATTTTTAGAAATGATAAATCATTTTCCTCACAAAGGGATCTTGGGTAGAAAGAAACATACCACATTTAAAAATTATATACTATTCTGTAATTGCACAGATCAAATATGTGTATTATTTGGAATTACATTGGTAATATATGTAATTACATGAGAAAACAATTAGAGCAAACTGCATTCCAAGAGAACATGAATCTAGATTTTTTTTTCTCTCCCCCGGTTACTCTGCAGCATTAATTTGTCTTGCAGAAGTAAGAATATCACACAGACATTTTAAAAAACAACATCTCTGACCTACCTCAAGCATGTTAAAGATTTCTGTAGCAGACACAGTACTGATGTTTTGCAATCTTGGAGTTGAGAGTAAAGCCCATCTTATTTCTTCACTTCTGCTGCTTTATTTTTCTTGCCTATAAAAAAAGGTAGCAGGCAGTACATTTTTGAGGCATGTGATCTCTATACCAGTGCTACATCTGAGTGTTTGGAGTGGTTTTGTAATGGGGAAATTCTTCCTGAAAAATAGACCCACGTATCCTTTATTCCCTCTATAAAAATATCTGGGATGGTTTTGGGGTTAATGAGCAATGACCCACTGGGTGGGAACACATTTCTTTTAAGAAACTCAGGAATTATGTGGAGCATAATTTAAGTCTGTGATCTCAGGGAAGATTTCTCATGGAATCATTCATTCATCAGGTATTTAAAGAGCACCTGCTGTGTGCATCCATTGCCATGCTGGGTGCTGGGGTTACGGAGATAAAATATGATGGATGAGAGGCATATAACAAAAGTGCTGAGAGAATCAGGGGGCAAGAACTAGGGGAGTCTGAAGAAGAAGGGTCCAGGAGGCCTCACATGGTGGGGATGGTTTTGAAAGGAGGAGGGAAACATCATTGAGATGGATACTTCCTGCCCCAGGGATGAGATGGAGGGTTGGTGAGAACCATTTCAGGCCGGGTGACAAATGTGCTAAGACAGGGACATGTGAACAATTGAGGCGTATATTTAATACGTGGATATGCAGGTTGATTCTGTGGAGTTGGGAGTGAAGGGCAGGTGTGAGAGTGTGGCCAAAGATGAGGTTGAATGTGGAGGCAGATCCCACCACCCAAGCAGCCCAGGGTGTGGAAATGACAATGGTCTCTGTGTAGATTGTGTGTGTGCACTTCCATGACACCTATTGCAGCTTCCACAGACAGAGCCCTTGCGTTGCTTGAAGAGGTCTTAGGTAGATTTAAACTCTCATCATGTATGACAGAGTTATTCATGTTTCCTAATCTGATAGGAAGAATCTAGATGGGTCACATGGTGTGCGTGGTGAGTACCGGTGTGGGAGCGCCAGGTTCTGTGCTCCTGCATTGCTGGTGTGCGGTTCTGTGCTTGGAGTAGATGAAAGGATTTTTCAGCTGAAGGCACCTTGGAGGTCTGTCTGCAAAGAGAGGTAGATGAATGGAGCTGCTATGGGAGGTGGGTTTTGTAGGCAGCTAGCAGCTCTGGGCTCTGGCGGCCCAGGATGAAGAAGGGATGGTCTTGGGAATAGACAGAGAAACATGATGCAGGGCTGTTTTGCTCCCTGTTCTCCTGCCTTATTCTGCTTTTCATCAAATTCTCCAATATAGATTTGAAATGTTAGCAAACAAGAGGCTCTGGGATGTGTTATTGAATTTTACCTCTGTTGGTCAGAGTATAAATATTACTTAATTCCTTCATGTGCTCAGCAAACATTTATGGAGCACCAGGCTCTGGGCACAGGGGCTTCCATGTCCACTATTGAGAAGTTCCTAGCGTCATGGGGGAGGTAGAATGAGTGGTCGAGGGGTTACTAATGAAGTGATGTGTGGGATGATGCTGCTGATGGTTGGTATTTATTGAGTTTCTACTGTGCAACAAGGATTATCCTCATGTGCATTTTATTGCTTCCATTTGGCTGATGAGGAAACAGAGGCATGGAAGATTTCCAGTAAGTGAAGGAGCCACGATTCAGACCCAGGCCAGATAATAAGCTCCAAGCTCAGGGCACAGGGGAGGGCATAGTTTCATTTGCAGAAAAAAAGGGCACCAAGACAGGTTTTCTAGAGTTGATGACCCTTGAATAGGTTCTGAAGGAGGAGCAGAGGTGTCTGGAGAGATGGCATGAGGCAGAACATGCTTGGCTGAGGTCCGAGCTCTAGTGAAACATGGCAGTGGATGAAGCTAATTAGTGATCACTGGTGCTTCAGTGGAAGGCAGGTCAGTGGAGTGAGATGGGAGTCAGAGGAGCTCACTGGAGCTGCCCTGGAAAGGCCTTGGCTGCTGGCTGAGGATGCTATGTCCTCCTTTTAGGGCACTTGGGATGACCTGTGAATACAGTTTCATCACACTGACAGCTGAGGTCATCTCTCGAAGTCCCATTAGAATCCTTCTAAAGTAGGGTCCACAGGGGCAGCTCTGGAAAGTTTTGCGGAAGTGTGTGCCATTTAGCGGTCCACTTTAAGAAAAAGAAGACAGCATTTCAGGTACTAAATTACCACTGGGCCTTGAAAGGGACCCATGCAAGTGAGGGGACCTGAGGTGTAAGCCTCCTTAGCAGCATGGACAGTCCCCGGCAGACCGTCTTTTTCATCAACATCGTGTTTATTTCGACACCATTGCAGAAAAACAATAGTTGATGTGTTTGGGGTTTTTTTTTTTTTTTTTTTTTTTTTGGTTCAGAACTGAAGAGCCTTTATTTTGTCATGACATCCAGCAGTGTTTGGAGAGTGGCCTAATCACAATCTCATCCCAAGATATCTCCTGGAATTGACTAACTGTGGCTATTCTGGATACAGAATCATCTTATGCATTCACATATGGCCTCCTTGAACATCTATTTTTTTCACTGCATAGGGTCTAGAGATGGTTGATATTCAGGACATAATTCCCAAAGCATTCCTGCCTTGCTAAATTTCAGTTTGTATGTCTTTCATCAAATATTTGGCTTAGCTGGGACTGGTTGGCATATTGTGTTAGCTCAAAGTGATTTATTGTCTCAGCGTCATCCATTCAATACAGAGAGGTAATATTTAGTGTGTCAGTGGGGATTATGTTGTAATCTCAAGAAAAATATAGGAAGTTGGGTAGAGAAAAAAAATCCAAGGAGAACCAAATAGTTATTAAAATAGACTTTTCTAATATATGTTCATTCGCTAAGAGTTACATCCACAACTTCATTTCTCATCAAAAACTCTCAAAGAGCCAATTTCCAGTAGTTCTTATCCCTCCTTGCAGCTGAATATTTGGGGATATTTTAAAGTGATATCATAAAAAAGATAGAAAATGAAATCCTATAAATGATCTTTAATCATCAGGCTCTGTTGGTTTATGGAACAGAAAACAGTGAACAAAAGACTATGATTTTAATTCAAGGAAAGAGAGCTATTTATTTTAAGTATTTCTGCAGAATGGCAGAAGTAATTTATTCAGTTATAATTAGACACATTGTAAAATGGACGATTGTGAAAAGAGTGATTCTTGCTGGCTTTGGAGAGCTGGAGAAGGCTCTTCTGTGTGATTCTCTGTTATCTGGTCCCAGATCCTGGTGCCAGAAATTAATCTGTGAGCCAGGGCTCAACCAGATAAAAATGGAAGCTGAAAGTGTTCACATTCTCTTTTTCATCCTGAAAATGGGCCTTCCTTCTTTCTGTCTTGATAAGAAACTCCTGCAGCAAGTATTTAAATTGAAGAATTGCTTGGGTGTGAGATGGAAGAGACCTGGTCTAACAGTATGTAATGGAAAAATCCTTGAGTTCTACAGTCAAGGGGAAATTATGTGCGCATCTGAAGTGAATTGTGGCAACTTAAGAAGCCTCTGTCATTTGGGCTGCATTAATAGAGATATAAGAAACAGATCAGTGACGGTGATTGGTAGTTGGATATTCTTACTTTCTTTCAACATGCTTGGAGTAGAAGAAAGGCTTCTACACATAGGAAGCCCTCAGTAATCTACTTTGTTCTACTAAATAAATAAATAAATAAATAAATAAATAAATAACTGAGGGCTTCCTGAGTGTCAGGACTAGGGAGACACTGGTGAACAACACACACATTTCCTTGGTGATCAGACATTTTGGAAGGAGACAGATAAATGGGCAGGTTATTACAAAACAGCAAGAGAAACCATGAGAGGAGAAGTCCAGTGTTTCAGTGAAGCAGAGGGTGGGGGTGAGGCAGAGAGAACAGCCTTTGCTGCAGCTCAGAGGTGAGCTAGCCTGGCATGTTTCGGGAACAAAATGCTCAATGTGGCTGAGGCACAGAGTTGACGGGTGTGCCGTAGCATCAGAGATGAGGCCAGAGGAGTAAATGGTCAGATCCTGCAGATCCTGGGAGTAACTGATGACTGCATTCCCAGAGCAGTGGAAGCTTCTAATAAATTTTAAGCAGTGATGTGACCAACTTTTTAATTTTTATTTTATCTATCTATCTATCTATTTATTTATTTTGAGACAGAGTCTCACTCTGTCACCCAGGCTGGAGTGCAGTAGCACAATCTCAGCTCACTTCAACCTCTGCCTCCTGGGTTCCAGTGATTCTACTGCCTCAATCTCCCGAGTAGCTAGGACTACAAGTGCCTGCCACCATGCCTGACCAATTTTTGTATTTTTAGTGAAGATGGGTTTCACCATATTGGCCGGGCTGGTCTTGAACTCCTGACCTTGTGATCCACCCACCTTGGCCTCCCGAGGGCCATTTATAGGGATTATAGGTGTGAGCCACCATGCCCAGTGACTTTTCCTTTTGAAAGCATCACTTTTGATTCCATGCCAGGAGCATGGATAAAGGGGTTACAGAGGTAGAAGGAAGACTCGTTACGAAAACTTCCTTGAGAAAGATAATAATGCCAGGAGAGAGACATTGGTGGCCTTGTTGGGAGTCATTGCAGTGGGGATAGAAGGGATTAGGTGGCTGGATCTGAAAACCCATTAGGAGGAAGAATGAATAGGCAGGTGATTATTTGGATGTTTGGGAAAGGAAGAGTCAAGGATGGTGCCCAGCTGGGAATTGGGTAGGATCCATCCTCCAGTGCAGTGTGTTTGGGTGTGTGGGGACAAGGCTACAGGCTCAGGTTTGCATGCATTCAGAGTGTGAGTGCTTAGGGCCATTGTGGTCAGGGTGTCTGGTGAGCAGTTGAGTATTTGAGTCTGAAGCTCGGAGAGAGGCTGAAATTTTAGACCTTGGAGCCATTAGCACACAGATGATCATTGAATTGTCGAAGTGGACGGATATCTGCGCATTGAGAAGGCCAAGGGGCCCACCTGAAACTAGCCTGGTTGCACTGGAGATATGGTGCCCCATCTGGACCCTTGTTCCATGTAGCTCTGGATGGAAGAACCAGAATCCAAAAGTCCCAGCAGGCAGATGCTCACTTGGCAATGGGTTCCTTGGAAGGTGGAGAGCTTCCTGTTACCAGATGTAGCAGAACCTATGACCACTTTACCACGACTCTGTAGAAAGCACTCATGCATTAGTTGGATTGCTGCTTATGTGACCTCTAGACACCACCCTGGTCTGGTCTTGTTTGCTCCAGTTGAATGGCCATTTTTGATGGAAGTGCCCACGTCAAGTTCCCTCGGTTAATTCTGCTGTCTGCCTGCCTCCCCCTGTGTCCGCTTCCTTCCTAAGTCAGCTTGATTTTCATAGTCATCACATCCACCATTCTCTTTCTTGGAATCCCAGTACCCTTTCCTTATATCTCTACTTCAACCATAACACTTGGACAAACACAGCCGTTTCTCTTCTCTTCTATCAGGTGGCTGGATGCTGCTGGAGAAAAATCCTTAAGACTTTAAAAATGTGGCCTCTAAATGCGTGGTGCCCAGCCGCACATTTACAGGTTGGCTCAGTCACTTCCTTCTGTCCCCTGGTCAACTTTTCTCCAGTCTCCCTTGTGGCTCACCACCTTTCCTGTGCCTGGAAGAGGTCACTCTTTTCCCTCTCAGTAAAAGCATCAGTCATTAAATGTCCTGCCACCAGCTCTCTGGGCTGTGCACCTGAAGCCTCCTTCTCTTTTTCGTTTTTGGCTCCGCAAGTCAAGGAGTCCCACCTGCTCTGTACAGCCTCCCCTCCCTGGGCACAGAGCCCTTAATTCTTGCTGCCTTTGAGGGGACCTTGTTCCACGTGTCTACTCTTGTTTTCATGTTCTGCTTTGTCTGCTCTGCCCCTCCCCCCCCATCCCCCTTTGCTTTTGATGTCACTGACCCATCGCTTCTCCTCCTGGAAAGCCCCTTCCTCCTCTGGCTTCTTGACTCTGGCAGTTCCTTTCCTGCCCTTATGTGGGCTTGTCCACTCAGTTGAAGTTCATTGAGTTCTGTCCCAGGATAACTTCTCCCTCTTTTCTTTGCATGGGCTGGTGGTTCTTGGAGGGATGAGGGGAAAGTTGCATGGGAAATCTTTGCAAGTTTCAAGTGTCCAGTTTCTGCAACGGGAGGCAAATTAGAATCTCTGAGCAGGCAAACCTGTGTGAATCCTCCCAAGGAGGCTGGGCCAGATTTCCTCCCTCAGCTGAGAGCGGTCACCTCACCTGTGCCCAATACATTTACATAAAAGGGTACCCCAAATCTGCATCTCCAGCTGAGACTCCTCATTTGAGATCTGGACCCAAGCCAGATGGGTCCTGCTCACTTTTTTTATTGCTGTCATTGCAACCTTTGTCCAGGCTAGCATCTCTTAGACTGTCCCCCACTCCACCCACTCCTCAACCTTATTCTCCCACAGTGGCCGCAGCAACCTTTCAGTGTAAAGTGTCATCATGTCAATCCCCTGTGTAAACCTCATCAGCATTACGTAGGTGCTCCCATGCTGGGCTTGACGTTTTGTGGGCACTGAGTAAGTTTTTGCTGAATGAATGAATGCACAAATGTGTAAGTTTTAGATTTTATTCAAGTGCCGAGTTAGCAATCCTGTGAGCCCTTTAGGCAGATAAAAAACCAGAGCTGAGATTTAGAGCCAGTGAGCTGTTGAATTTTTATTAGATCAATTTGCTGAAGACTCTGGAAAGTTGAAGGGAGGAGGGAGAGGGAGAGCAGAAGTGGGTACCACATACCTTTGTCTAAGAATTTCAGGAAGAGCAGGTAGGGGGATTGTTGGGAGTAGCCCAGCGTGAAGAGAAGGGAGGCTTCTGATCACCTCCCTGGAACATTTTCCTGCTCATCAAGACCCCTCCTCATCAGGAGAAGAGGCACTGTGGTAGGGCAGAGTCTCTTGGAAGATGCCCCTGATTTGAATCCAGCTCAGCCCCATGCTGCCTGCTGCTTTTAGACAAGTTCTCTGTGCCTCAGTTCCCTTATTTGTAAAATGGAGATGATGATGCTTACTCCAGGGGTGAGAGTCACTGAAATTACATGTGGGAAGTCTGATGTGCAGTGCTCACGCTCATTCATAAAAGCTAGTGCTCTCTTTTTGTTAGTGGAGGCAGCATCTGTAGCATTAGTGATCGTGACCAGACCTTAAGGCTCCACTGGGTGGTTACCATGCCTGGCATGGCCATGTCAGCATAGCTTCTCCTGCCCATTGGGTGGAATCTGGTACATCACAGGCATGCAGTTGTCTTTGGATAGATAATTGTGGCGTGAGTGTTAATTATTTAATGTAGGTGGGTTGACCAGAACAGGTTCTGCCGTATGGTTGATATTCAACAAATTGTAGCTATAGCTCTTGTTATTTACCTTGAAATAGAAAAAGTGCTTGTGATGGGGGAGGGTTTATTTCCTTTTATAGACAGCAAGCAGCACAATTCCTTCAGGCCCTTAATAGGGCCCTATAGATTCACATGCTTTTCTCAAGTCAAGCAGGGCTGTTTTCCCAGCAAAGACACGCCTGGGGACTCACTCTTCTTTGAGGGGAGAGAATGTTTTGTGCAGGTCCAAGTCCTGGCCGTTTCCACAGAGGGCACAGAGAATGCACAGTTCTGCCATCTTCAACTTTCAAATCCTGCCTGGGGGCAGCCCTGTGCCCTGTGGCCAGGCTGGGTCTATCTCCCACTTCTGTGTGCTGGCTAACAGCCTCGGCCTTCCTTGGAGCCTCCTGCTCACATCTGTCATTTTCGTTTGAGCATTCAAGTCCCTGTAGAACTTTGGGCGTGATTCACCATGTCAAGGTCCTTGCCATATGGTTCCAGGTAGTTCCAGGTGCCTGGGGCATGGGCATATAGGTCGATTTTTTTGAGTCCTCTGAGCAATTGTTTAGATTGTTCCAGCTGTTCCTGCTGGCAAATGAGGGAGAAGATGGCATGTAGAAGAACCGAAGTAATTTTCTTTGAGAGTTGAGGTTAGACTTCAGGCTTCTCTACTCCATTGCAGGGGGTCAGTCAGAGTGGTGGGAAAAACTATAGGGAAAGGATGCAAACCTTCGGAAAGGTCGGAAGGTTCTGCAGAGCCCTGGGGGAAGAATAGCTGAAGGCAGCTGTGATATAATCCTGAAGCAGAGGGCAAGGAGTAGGTACAAGGGAGCGTAGGGGAATTTATCTTAAACAGGCTTGTTGACATATTGACCAGCAACTGACCTTTGATCATGCGCACGTGAGGTTTCCTGAAAGGGGAGGAATACGTGTTAATTACCTACAGGTTGTGTTTGCTCCAAGTTTTTGGCATTGTGCCCACACTGAATAAAAGCCAGCAGCTTCAGCTTCTCGGGGCTGCCCCTCTGGCCTCTAGAGCCACGCAGGCACCTAGCTGCTCTTACGCTGCATACCTGTGTCTGAGTACTCGTTTCATCCGTTGGTTGGCCAGGATCTGGGAGACAGACCTGGCACTCCGTGTTGGGTACTCTTTCTTCTGTGTGTCTGTGGTCTTGAGGAAAGCTGTCCAGAGGCTCACCACATGTGGTCAAGTGTGCCTGAATGCTACCTTGTAGGATGACTTGGAATGATTCTGTGGATACTGAACCACTGGCACTGGAAGTCGCTCCAGGTGTTGCTTTTACCTGGACACTGTTTCAAGGAACTGTTCTTGGGGATAAAGAGAGTAATTGGGAGCTGCTCTATTGCAAAGTCTTACACAAATATTACTTAGGTTTGATGAATTTACACACTTTTGATGTGGTAAATGTAAAAATGGCCATTAATTCTTCCCCTTACTGTCTGTCCATACCCTTGCAGTATACAACATTGTAGTACATTTTCCCATGAAGAGGTAGAATCTATTTCTTCACGCTTTGAATTTGGGCTTGGACACATGGCTCATTTTCGCCAATGGGACAGTAGCAAATGTGACACTGGCTGAGGTTTGAAAGGGACGTGTGCCCTGGGGTTTGTTTCCTTGCTGTTCCTGGGGTCCCTGCTGCCACCTCCACGTGAGAATGCCCAGATCAGCCTGCTGGATGTTGACACACTTGGCCCAGTTGCCCTAGTCACCCCAGCTGATAACCAGCCAGCCCTAGAAGCAGAGCCACCTTGCTGAGTAGCAGCTGATCACAGATGCGTGACTGAGCCTAGCCAAGACCAGCAGAAGAACTGCTCAGCTGAGCCTATCTCAGAGGACTGGCACACAGAATCATTAGGTAAATAAGTGGTGGTGATTTGAAGCCACTCAATGTTGGGGGTAGCTTATTATACAGCCAAGGCTAACTGACACGGTTGAATTAATGACCAGTGATTTTTTTGTTGTTGTTGTTAGCCACAGAGATTTACAAAAGTATAAATGAATTTGCTTCAGAATTTCTTAAAAGTTAGCTCTTTATTGGGGACTGTGAAATATTATCCAGGTTTTCAGCCTGGCATTTGTACTACTGTTTTCCAGGGCACATGTGGCTTATTGAATGTGGATTTCTAAATTTGGAGTCTTTGGCCTGAGTGTGAGTCCAAATATGTTGACTCACCAGACACCAGGATTAGTCGTGTCTGAGAATTCATGATCCAAGAAGTAAGAAATTTAGCCAAAAATGTTATCCTGAGCACAGCTCTGGCGGTGGGGAGTAATTGACTGAAAACTATAAACTGCTTGGATTCAGCATTCTAAAAGATAATTTCACACACGGTGGCTCTGTAAGGGCGTTAAGCCTTAAAAAAGTAAACTGGATTAAGAAGTCCTGGTGAATATGAAACACTGAATGGGGGCATTAATAACCAAAAGTGTGGATGAAATTGGGGAACAAGAGACTCAAAGATACAGATGAAGTGAAATAGGATGAGTTTCAATTTAGCTCTAATATTCTATAACTAGAAGATCTCAGCCCATTGTAGCAATTAAAAAACCCAAAACTACCTCACACTACATGCACACGCGTCCATGTACATACACACAGACCACACACGCACTACCCTGAGGTCTGCTAACTCTTGTCCATCTAAAAGTAGTTTTGCTTCTAGGAATTTTATGTGAATGTGTGTGTGTGTGTGTGTGTTCATGTGAAGGACATGTATGTACTAGGGTAGTGCAGCTTTGCTCATACTTAACAAAAGGCTAGACATAATGGAAGTGTCCATGCTGTGAAATACCACTAAAGAGAAAGAACCAGTTCTCTAAGCATTAATGGGACAATGGAACAACATCCAAGATCTGTGTTGGAAAAAAGCTAAGTACGTAACTTTGTCTCGTGGTTTATCAGTTGTAAAACTAAAGGATAGGCACACACACACATATTTAAATACATGTCGATTTTTTTGCATAAATTATCACTGAGAAGAAATGCAAGACACTGATTGTAGTAAACGCTGGGGAGGGGGACTGGGTGGCCAGTGGTCAGAAACAGGAAGGAGATTTCATTGCAAATCTTTTATATTTATTTTTCACTGTACTTCTGGATTATCTTCATAAAAATGTTCTAAAAAGTATGTAAAATATTGCTTCTGTTTTGTGGTAAGTCCCTTGGTGGCTTTTGTCTTCTTATCTTACAAGAAGCCTTTTGTCCCCTCATTCTGCAGTCAATGAGGCAATGAGGACTGGATGCTGATGCTGCTCCCCTTCTAAATCCCCAGAGGAGGAGGAGGAAGGGCCCCACGTGGCAGAGGCATTGGGAACACCAACCTGGGGGTTTAATGTGCGTTCTAGGTCTGGGGTGACTGTTTTCTAGCTTGGGCCACCTTAGATACTTGACATTTGGGAGAGGAAGAATACTTCCGCCCCTCATGGGTAAGGCAGTGGCTCAGTGTCTGGCCTGGCTTCAGGGGGTCCTTGGACACTGCCTTCTGTTGCCGTCGAGTGAGGGGCCATTAGAAAATTAGAATTTTCCAGCCTTAGAATGTTGTGAACATGGGGTGGACTGCCTCTGTGGGTGGCGAGTTCTTTGTGTTCATACCGCGATGGGCAATACTAAGCAAGGTCTGCTGTCCTGGAATGGGGTCTCCCAGGACCTGCACTGCTGGGAGCTACTTCAAGTCCTTTAATTCTAATTCCCGAGAAATCAAACTGACCATGAAGCTGCAGAGAGCAAAAACACAGGGAGTGTGGAGGAGAGCTGGAAAAGTCCCATGGTTCCATGTAGGCAAAAACAGAAAACGTCAAGATTTAACAACAATTGAGTGGGGAGAAGACATGTGCAAAAGAGACTGAGTAGGAGACAGGGAGGAGGCCAGAGCTATTGGTAAATTCAGTCTCCAGGTAAGGTCTTCAGTGGTCTTGCCAGGAAAGCAATGCTTCTTGCCCATACCACGCCGTCCCTGTTAGATTAAGTGGATGCATTTGGGTAGAAATTGACATTGGATTTAGCAAGTTACATGGGCATCTTTGTTAGGGTTTCATAGTAGAATCTCTGGAGTGATTCTCAAGGTGGAAGGGACTTGAATATCTGATCTGAGGCCTGTGTTTTACAAATGATTGAGTTTGTGCCCAGAAAGGGTGAATGACTCTCCTGTGGTCCCACAGGAAGGAAACTGAGGATCAAGGACTGAGCATGACAGAGGCTTTGCCTGGTGGTGGCTTGGTTTCATGTTGACATATGGGAACAGGGTCAGTGGCAAGGTGTGGCCTTCCAGGTGTGTGGGGCTGTGGCAGGGGACTGGTGGGGCATGAGGCTAGGCTGGGAAGTGTAAGAGGGAGGCACCACTTCAACTGAGACCCCAGGTAGAGTGGGTGGAGGTGCGAGTGCTTCCGTCACAGGCCAGGGGGTTCTGTGGTCAGACTGTGGAAGACATTCCCAGGCTGAACTATTATTGCATTACATGGCAATGTCAATGACTCATTTATGGAGGGGCCTACCTGTGGCCAGTATGAAGGCCCTCGGTATTTTGTTTCACTCAGTCCTCACAGTAGCCCTGTGGGGTAATTGCTCTTATCACTTGACAGATGAGGAAACTGAAGCTCATGGAGACAGGGTGGCCTGCTCAGGACCTCATGGCTTGTATCTATCGGGATCAGGAAGGAGGAAGTCAAGGCTGCCTGCCTGCAGTGCTGACTCCTAGCCACGCCAGCAGCCTGGGTGTTCCAGCCAAACAAGGTGGTCTGTGCCTCCCGGCTCTAGCCTACTTGGCTGGCTTTTAGCTTTGGGTTTCTGTGCTTTTGGAATAAAGAAGGCTGTTTCAGATCCTGTGTGTCAGAGGCTGTTCTGGACACTAGAATCTTGCCTTGCATTTTCTAGAGTGCCTGGGCAATCCCTAGAGAGCTGCTCTCCAGTGCCCGCTCAGTGCTCACTCTGTGCCAGTCCCTATGCTTGGAGCTACATGAGCATCGCTTCAGTGAAGCCTCACAACCAAGGCCACCTTTGGTTTATTGATAAGGAGCCATGGGCTGAAAACCTAGGTAACTCCAGCTGGTGAGGGTGGTAGACAAAACTTGAACCCAGGGAAGTTAATTGAACGGCAAAAGACTTCCTCCCTGCAGAGGGGTCCCATACTTCTTGGTCTTCTGTGTGCTGTGGAGTTGAGAGGCTCTTTAATGGAAACCTGAGTTTAATATTCCAGACTGACTTATGGCAGCCACAGCACACTTGGAACTCAGCTTGCATGTGTGTGGGCTTGTGTGTGCATGTGTCTATGTGTATGTGTGTGTGTGTGCATGTGTCTATGTGTATGTATGTGCATGTCTGTGTGTGTGTATGAGTACATGTGTATGTGTGTGTGCATGTCTGAGTGCATGTGTCCATGTGGTATGTGTATGCCTGCGTGTGTGCATGTGTTCGCGTGTGTGCGTGCATGTGTGTGAGTGCGTGTGTGCATGTATGCGTGTGTGTGTGTGTGTGTGTGTGTCTGAATGCATGTATGCATGTGTTGGCAGGGACAGCCTAAGGTACTTCCCAGCAGGTAGGACTGCAGTCTTTGCAAAGGAGAGACGCCACCATAGCAATGGGGGAAGAGGAGTCAGGGAAGTGATTGGTGCTGCCTTAGAGGATCTTCCCATTTCCCTGTGGAACCAGCCTCCTGTGAGGAGAATAGCCAGAGGCTCAGTTGGTTTTCCATGGGGTCTTTGTGTCAGCCCTTTCCTGTTCTTTTGAACCTTCTAGAAGGAGTCAGCCAACTTTTTCTACAAATAGCTAGATAGCAAATATTCAAGGCTTGCAGTTTGTATGGCCAGTGTCACAACTACTCAGCCCTGTTGTGATAGCCCCAAATAGCCATAGACAATATGAAAATGAGTAGGCATGGCTGTGTTCCAATAAAACTTTATTTACAAAAAAAGGCTAGATGTAGGGCCAGATGTAGCCCACAGGCTATAAATTGCTGATTTTTTCTCTGGAGAAAGAACACTGGGATCTTGGGGGTCAGGAGACCTCTGTTATGGTCCCTGTGCTGCTTCTCACTTACCATGTGCCCATGACATGCTGCCTCACCCTTCTGGGCCCCAGTTTTCCCTTATCCTCAGTAGGAAGTTGGACTAGATGTCTAAGGGGTGATTAGGAAGGATTTGGAGTGACATTCTGGAGGACCTGAGTAGGTACAGGCAAAAGGCTGGAGACGGGAATGGAAGGAGATTGTTAGCTTAAAGTTAGCCTGGATTCCAGAATCTGGCATTAGTTCTTATGCCAAGCACTGGAGTGACTTGACAGGAAATGTCTGAGAGTAGCAGCAAAGCCCACGGGCTGCTGGGGACCCCAGGGAAGGCCACAGAAAGACGTCTTCAAATAAACTCAGGAGCCTTTGTGGGCAGAATAAAATGTCTATGGCTAGAGGGAATTCAGAAGCAACTATAGACACAGACATTACATATGCTGCCTCATGAATTTTAACTCTGAAAATTAATTGGTTTTATTAGGAAGACAATGAGATCAAGCACTGCTGACTAGCTGAGACAGAGGGAGTAAACAGAAAATACATGTATCACAAGGTCCAAGGGTGTGGGGGTGTTTGAGGGTGTTGCAGAGTGCTGTGTGTGTGTGTGTGTGTGTGTGTGTGTTGTCTATGTGCTATGCATGTGTGTAGTACAGGGGCGGGTAGGTCTGTGTTAATATCTTCATTCGCTGCTGGAAGTACAGGTAAGCAGCATGTTACTGTAGTCTGAGGCTGCTGCTAATTCAGGCCGTTTGGTAGCCCTAGAAATAATAACTTTTCTAATAATGTATTATTTTCTTAGAAAATAATGAGTTTTCTTGGCAGGCCAGAAATCAAGAAAGGGGAGGAAAACAGGATTCAGTCATTTATTTAGCACCTACTATGTGCTGGGCTTTCTTCTAGGCAGTAAAGATGCAGCATTGAAGGAAGCAACATACAAATTTCTTTCTTTTTTTTTTTTTTTTGAGACGGATTTTCGCTCTTGTTACCCAGGCTGGAGTGCAATGGTGCATTCTCAGCTCACCGCAACCTCTGCCTCCCGAGTAGCTGGGATTACAGGCACGCACCACCATGCCCAGCTAATTTTTGTATTTTTAGTAGAGACGGGGTTTCACCATGTTAACCAGGATGGTCTCGATCTGTTGACCTCGTGATCCTCCCGCCTTGGTGGAGATGATTTTACACGAGACTATGGGAAAGTTTAAGATGGAAAAGAAACTGAAATTTAGGCCAGATGCTACAGAATGGCCAGAATCACAAAATTGGGAATTCTGGCTTGCTATTAATTACTTGTGCTAAAGCCAGGCTGCAGCTGCTCAGGTGAGCCATAGCAACAGGTGATTAAATAGCAAATAATTTATATTTGGCTTTGAAAAGCAGAAGAGCAAAACTCCAGTTACCCAGAACCTCTGAGGCATGAGACTAGCTCAATAGCTGACTATTTCCACTTGACTATGGATTTAAGCACCAAAGCGATTATTTTAAAAACTTTAAACATTTGTCTGACAGGAAAAACACCATTCCCTGTTTAGAGAAAAGGTGTTCTAAAATTTATTCCATGTGACTCTGCCTTCTGAAATAGGGGAGATCAAGTGAAAGATGCCTCAAGGTCAGAATCAGGAAAGACAAGAGCACCGCCCCCGCCCCCCCCTCCACCTCCAGCACACGTCAATGAGCTTGCATTGTTTAATGCAGCATTTCCTAAGGACTGTGCGATATCCTGGTCCCTACATTCAGCGGTCTCTTATTGTTGTACTTTGTGCGATATTGTGTTGCTTTGAAAGATCTTTCTGTTTCTTTCCCAACCCACAGTGTGTTTCTTTGTAGCAGTCCCTTTATTCTTTGTTAGTTTTTATTTTATTTGTTTGTCTACATTGAATAGGAGGTATATGTTCATGTGGAGAGCTTTAAAACTACAGACTGGAAGAGGAAAATTATTACTCACAATTGCAGCCACCAAGAGACCATCAATGTGAATATTTTGACTCATCTTTTCTCTGAGTGTCTCCCTGTGTCTCTTTTATATTCAGATGGGATCACAGTGTACATACTGTGTCATCTGTTCTTTTTCTTTCCCCACATACTATCGTGAACATCTGTCAGAAACATGTTTCTAAGTATGATTTTATGTGTGTTCACATGTTTTTGCAAAAACTTTTCTTCAGAAGTGTTCAAACATATATAATATATTCAAACATATATTAAAGCATGGAGAATAGACTCAGATAGACCCAGATACTCAATGGATCCCACTTCGACAGTTGCCAGCATCCTGCCTTTCTAGCTACATCTCACCGCACTGCTCGTTGTTTTCCTCTGGAGTGTTTTAAAATACAAAAATCAGCTGGGTGCGGTGGTTCACACCTGAAATCCCAGCACTTTGGGAGGCCGAGGCAGACAGATCACCTGAGGTCAAGAGTTCAAGACCAGCCTGGCCAACATGGTGAAATCCAGTCTCTAGTAAAAATACAAAAATTAGCAGGGCATGGTGGCAGGCGCCTGTAATCCCAGCTACTTGGGAGGCTGAGGCAGGAGGATTGCTTGAACCCCAAAGTTGGATGTTGCAGTGAGCCAAGATCGTGCCATTGTATTCCAGCTTGGTGGACAGGAGTGAGACTGAGTCTTGAAAAAAAAGGCAAAATACAAAAATCCCCAGATATATCACTTCACTTGCAAATTCTTCAGAAGATGTCTCTAACTCAGTGGTTCTCAACTGGGAGCAGTTTTGCACTCCCTCCCCAGGGAACATTTGATATTATTTGGAGACGGTTTGGGTTGTTGCAACTGGGAGTGGTGGTGGTGGGTGTTACTGGCGTGGGCAGGTTGAGGCCAGGGATGCTGCCACATGCCCTACAAGGCACAGGATAGTCCTCTATGTCAAAGAATTGTTTGGCCCCAAATGTCAACAGTGCTGAGGTTAATGAACCCTTAGTCTAACAGATCAGGGTGTCAAAGAGGATAAATAACATCCTGTTATCACAGACAACAAAATTGACAACAATGCATTAATATCACCAGATTTTCTTTAACTTCCCAGTTAGAAAATAGGTAGCTAGCTCGAATCAGTCCTGTTAAGGAAGAAAAAAATGCACTCTTGTTAGAGTATAGTAAGACTTTATTCAAGGCCATCACGATGGGTATAGCAGCTACTGCAGTGGGGTTTTGCAGTTGGGGAGGGAGATTGGGCTCAACTCCACTTACAGCATAGGCAAGTAGAGGTTTATAGCCAAGGAACAGGGTGGGATCAGTGGATAGAAAATTACCAAGAAGAAACATCAGGGGTAAGGGGAATTCTGGCTAAACTGACCTAAGAGGACTCTTGCTGAAGACAGGCCAAGGTGATGGAGGATGAGACACTTCAGATATCAAGTGTCGGGGGAGATCAGAGAGCAAAGGTGGGAGGTTCTTGCTAAACTGACCTGGCAGGACTCTTTTTCTCAGCTGAATTTTGCAAGGAAGCACACAGATGGGCCAAGGAGAAGGTTCAGAAGCCTGACTAAAGTTTGGCCAAGCAAAGAATCTTTGTCAGTTTCTAAACTTGTCTTTTCATTTCTAAATAAATTAAATGCATCTGTAACAGTTCCCCTTTCCTCTTCCTCGTCATTTTTATTTGTTGGAGACTCTGGGTTATTTGAGCTATAGATTTTCCTGTATTGGATTTGGCTGACTGCATCTTCATGGTGGTGTTTGTCGTGTCCCTCTGTTCCTCCATGTCCGGTAGAATTGAAGCTCAGATTGATCCGTAAGTTCAGGTGTCGTCAGCCTGATTTACCCATTATAAATTTCCCCATCAATCTTTTTTCTAAGGCAGGGGTTTTCATAGTGTAGTGCCTGGACCAGCAGCACTGTTATCACCTGGGAACTTGTGAGAAATGCCAGTTCTCAGGGCCCCACTAGGTCTACTGAATCAGAAACTCTGTGGGAAGGACCCAGCCATTTGTGTTTTAGCAAACTCTCTGACACTGATGCAGGCTAGCATTTCAGAACCAGTGCCCTAATGCTTTTAACAACCATTGATGTCGTCCAGGTTACTTCAATAGAAATTGCAAAATAAGTTTCTATTTCCTTTATCCCCTTTGCCTTTCTTAGCTGTAACTTGCATGAAGAAGAATTTTCCTTCGTTGTCAAGTCTTTGCTTACCCTGAAAGGTAGTCTTTATGGGAAAGGAAGGATAAACGCATGATTTATTCTCTTTATTATTTTTTCTTTTTTATTGAGGAATAATTTATGCATGGTAAATGGACAGATCTTAACTGTATAGCTCAATGAACTTTACACATGTGTACACCTGTGAAACTACCATCTGTATCAAGATATAGAACATTTCCAGAATCCCCCATCGAGCCCGCTCTCAGTCGATGTCTGCCTCTCCTCCCTAGGTGAACAGTTGTATTTAACCTGTATTTATGTGTCTCTTTCTGCCCAGTTTATTTTTCATATAGTCAAGGTAGTTATTGGTTTCTCAACTTGGTTTCATGGTAAGAACTGCATTATCCAATCCAAGATGATAAAACACTTGAGTCATATAAAGCTATATATCATATTATATAAACTATATGACAAACCTTTAAATCTTTTATCCAAGTTTTGCAAATACCGATCTACTTGTCCTAACATCATTTGTTGTATTCTATCTCCCTTACAGATTTGAAGTACTTCTTCTAGCTTATATTAAATTTCCATATTGACCTGTGTCTAGTCTGAATACTTTATTTTGTTATATTTCCTTGTTTCTTCGTGCATTACAGCATTATAGGTTTTGCTGTTTACAAGACAAGTCACCTCAAATCCTTAAAATAATCATAGTTTTAGATTTTTCTGATTCTTCATGCCGTGTTTGTTTTTCCAGGTGAATTTTGGAGTCACGTTGTCAAGGTTCATACATTGGGACTTTTGACTGGATGGATTACTCCTACACTGTCACACATCAGATATTACAGAGTACCTCAGAACAACATAGTTACTGAATTCAGAGTTCCTTTTTGTCCTCTGATAAAACCCTCCAGGGTTTTGGGTGATTTTGTAAATTTCATTCCTAAATATTTTGTTTTATTTTTACTCTTTTGAGAAATAATCTTTCCTTTTTTTCTATTCTTGGTATAAAAAGCAATTGATTTCTTATGTTTTATTTTTAATCCACTTACTGAAATCTCTTATTTTTTCTATAAGCTTTTCAGTTGGTTCTTTTTCAAGTATACAAGCATCTACATGTAACGATAGTTTTACTATCTCTTTTTCATTATATACTGCTTATTTTGTTCTTTTTTAAAATTTTTTTATTGCATTTTAGGTTTTGGGGTACATGTGCAGAACATGCAAGACAGTTGCATAGGTACACACATGGCAGTGTGTTTTGCTTCCTTTCTCCCCTTCACCCACATTTGGCATTTCTCCCCAGGCTATCCCTCCCCAGCTCCCCCCCGGCTGGCCCTCCCCTTTTCCCCCCAGTAGACCCCAGGGTTTAGTACTCCCTTCCCTGTGTCCATGTGTTCTCATTTTTCATCACCCGCCTATGAGTGAGAATATGTGGTATTTCATTTTCTGTTCTTGTGTCAGTTTGCTGAGAATGATGTTCTCCAGATTCATCCATGTCCCTATAAATGACACGAACTCATCATTTCTGATTGCTGCATAATATTCCATGGTGTATATGTGCCACATTTTCCCAATCCAGTCTATCGTCAATGGGCATTTGGGTTGATTCCAGGTCTTTGCTATTGTAAACAGTGCTGCAATGAACATTCGTGTGCATGTGTCCTTATAGTAGAACGATTTATAGTCCTTTGGATATATACCCAGTAATGGAATTGCTGGGTCAAATGGAATTTCTATTCTAAGGCCTTGAGGAATCGTCACACTGTCTTCCACAATGGTTGAACTAATTTACACTCCCACCAACAGTGTAAAAGTGTTCCTTTTTCTCCACATCCTCTCCAGCATCTGTTGTCTCCAGATTTTTTAATGATCACCATTCTAACTGGCATGAGAGGGTATCTCAATGTGGTTTTCATTTGCATCTCTCTGATGACAGTGACGATGAGCATTTTTTCATATGATTGTTGGCCTCATATATGTCGTCTTTCGTAAAGTGTCTGTTATATCCTTTGCCCATTTTTGAATGGGCTTGTTTGTTTTTTTCCTGTAAATCTGTTTGAGTTCTTTGTAAATTCTGGATATCAGCCCTTTGTCAGATGGGTAAACTGCAGAAATTTTTTCCCATTCTGTTGGTTGCCGATTCACTCTTGTGACTGTTTCTTTTGCTGTGCAGAAGCTGTGGAGTTTCATTAGGTCCCATTTGTCTATTTTGGCTTTTTTTGCCAGTGCTTTTGGTGTTTTATTCATGAAGTTCTTGCCTACTCCTATGTCCTGGATGGTTTTGCCTAAATTTTCTTCTAGGGTTTTTATGGTACCAGGTCTTATGTTTAAGTCTTTAATCCATCTGGAGTTAATTTTAGTGTAAGGTGTCAGGAAGGGGTCCAGTTTCTGCTTTCTGCACATGGCTAGCCAGTTTTCCCAACACCATTTATTAAACAGGGAATCCTTTCCCCATTGCTTATTTTTGTCAGGTTTATCCAAGATTGTATGGTTGTAGATATGCTGTGTTGCCTCTGATGCCTCTGTTCTGTTCCATTGGTCTATATCTCTGTTTTGGTACCAGTACCATGCTGTTTTGATTACTGCAGCCTTGTAGTATAGCTTGAAATCCAGTAGCGTGATGCCCCCCACTGTGTTCTTTTTGCTTAGAATTGACTTGGCTATGCGGGCTCTCTTTTGGTTCCATATGAAGTTCATGGTGGTTTTTTCCTATTTTGTTCATATCTAATTGCATTGAATAGCACTTAGAGTACAATATTCAGTAACAGTGATGATAATGGACATTCTTGCTTTTTTCCTTTGTCTAATGTGGATACTTCTAAGGTTTTTTCCTTAAGTGCTGTGCAGATTATTTTTGTGACGTGGTTGTGACAAAGTGTGTGTGTGTGTAAATTTTTCATTAAGTTAAGCAAGAGTTCTATTTTAATTTATCACGATTATTGTTTCTTATTAGCTCGGGCATAGATGAGGAATGATTGTATGCTTCTTTGGTATTTATTAAGTTTACTATAAAATGTTTACTCTTTAATTTACTAAGGTGGTGTTTATTTTAATAGCCTGTATTTAGGGGATGAATCTTATTAGCGCATGATGTGTTATTTTAAAAAATGTTTTTCTAGTTTCTGTTTGCTAAGTGCTTAATTAGGATTTTTGTTTAAGTTCATAAGTTAGCTTGATTTTGAATTCTTTTTTCCTGGTCTTTGTTAAATTCTGGTATCAGTATTATGCTGTCTTTGTTTGAAAAATAAAAGCCTGTCTGAATAAATCATTGATGAGTCCGTCTAGGCCTGAATGTTTCTTTGAGGAATAATTCTTTGATGAGACAGAGGATACTTAAAAAAATAGAATGTAAGTAACTTTTAAAAAACAAATTTGGTCAAGGAAAATTGTTTTATCTTCTACCAAGTTAGATTGTAAAAATTATTATAGAAATATATCATTGTTACAGAAACATTTGAAAGTTCCAAAAAGTGAAAACAGCATGAAAGTCATTGTCCTACTGTCTGTTACATACTGGAGAAAAGCGGATCTGCCCTGGAATTACAGAGCAGGGACAAGGGTGAAGGTGTTACTCCCGATTTCGGCGCAAATGACTTTGAAGTTTGTCCTTAGGAGGACCGAGGACACCTGTGCTTCCCTGAAGCTGGGTCAGGGCTCAGCACAAACTGGTGTGGGGACCAAGCCTGATGGGAAGCTGTGGAGGGTAGATACATGCACGGTTGTATAAAACACCTCCTGGGGATGCCCAGGCATACTTGGGAGTACTTCTCAGAGGCAGGAGGTGCTAAGTAAGCAATAGGGCAGAAGCCAGTGTTACTGAATTGCTACTGTCAGTGTGTTTCTACCTGCGTCCTGATAGGTGCAGACTGCTGACACATGGTCAAACTGTTGTCACTGTCAGGTGGAGAACCTAACTTCATTTGTATTTAGATGCTTAGCCAGCTGTCTCTGCACATTACTGGGGACTTGATCTTGTTATACTTTGGCTTGTTTCTGAGCTTTATTGTGTTTCATTGATTTAAAAAATATTGCTTTTAGTACCATGCATACTTGTTTTTGTTTTTTGAAAATCCTTGTTTCACCAAATCCTGTTCCATTTTCGTGTTTGCCTTATGTCCCAAGGACGCTCTGCACTGACTCTCAGAGTCCTTGGTTTCTTTTTCAGCATGATGAACAGATTTTTGAAGTTTTCTTCTGGATACTGTAGATTGTTTTCAGAGGTGTATACCTCCAGGGTATCTTCACGCTGTTCTCCACCCTGCTTTTTTTTTGATATGTAAAAAAATAAGTCCCTCCCCCTTTTTTTCTCTTCTGTGAACAGGATTCAGTCTATTCAGAAATCATGTTTATTGAGAAATGGGGCAATTGCCTTGTTCATGAGTGTGGTAGTTGAATGTTCTCTTGAATCCTGTGGCTATTGAGTAGGTCATAGGTTTGGCCTTTAAACAATTCTCCTTGAATTGGTACCAGGCTTCTTTTTTTTTCCTGCTCCTACCCGATGTACTTTGTTCTGGAGGAAGGGGTTAGGGGAAGGGAAAGACAACATGTTCCCATGTTTTCTACTTTTCCCCAGTGACTGTCTAATTTTCTGGGATTTGCCTGCCCTCCATCTCAATAAAAGATAATCCTTATAAACCTGTAAAACCATGTGGTTCAGTCTCTGAATGACAGTTGTATTTTAGGAGCACAAACAAATAAAGAGGGCGTTCACTTATTCACTCACATCATCAAGACTATCAATGGGCATCCAAATATATATTTTCACAACTTTCTTTTCATTTTTTCTTCCTGCTCCTACCCACTTGTATAGTTTTTGTTACGTAGATCAACTTAGTTTTTTTGGCCTAAATTCTTTCCTTGTATCTCCTGCCTCTTTAGTTCTAACTCTGTGAATTCTTGATTCTGTATTACAAAATCTCCCAAAAAAGAACTCTTTGGAGTCGGGGAGGGGAAGTGGAGGTGAAGGAGCAGCTGAATCTAAAGGCAGCATTCTGTTTGATAAGAAGGGGAAGAGAGGAAGTTCACAAAGGATCACACATCTGTCACTTTTTTCATCAGAGTAGAAAGATTATTGGGTCAGAAAGGGTATGGGAGGCAGATCTCACTAGCCATGCAATGTGCACAAACTAGAAAAAAGTACTCCCTCATGACAGATGCAGCCCCTGGTGGCTAAATGTGGGAAGAGGGGCCTGTAAACCAGACTCTGCTTCCTCATGGCTGGGCGCCCCTTTGCAGGGCACTGTGAAGGATCACAAGCAGTGGTCCTGGCATGTGGGATTACGACTCTGCCTCCTACCTCATACCGTGATGGTTAGAGCCTGCTTGAAATGCTGGGGAAGCCATTTATGCCTCAGGCTCCATGCCCCCTCCACCCCCTTGCCCAGAGTCAGGCTCTAAAACTCAGGATTCAGTCATGAATTGAACTAATTTACGAATGACCTGGTGAGGGTTAGGGCTATATGAGAATGAATACAACAAGAAAACAGGCAGAACCCTCATGCAGGATCTTCAAGGAGCTTACAGCTTTGTAGGCCAGATGGACAGAAAACATGCTATACACACACACACACACACACACACACACACATACTGTATACACATATGTGTATATATTTACATGTACAAATAAATATGCAATTGTGATGAAGCATGATATATATAGTTTGAGAATGACTTGGGGCATCTTCCCTTAGCTTACAGTATCGGGAGCTGTGAGAGAAGGATACAGACGACCTTCTCACTTTGAAACACAGCCATGTCCAAACTGCAGACAGAGTGGGCTGACAGCTGGTATAGCCTGCTGTCCGATTGTTTGTTTTCCTTCAAATGTGCTGGAGGCCAGTGAAGCCAAGGGTTTGGTACCCCTGTAGTCCTGAAGCTCAAGTCCAGTTATCCAGGTGCAGTGGTAAGAATGGGGAGACTGATGCAGCCCTACATCCGTTCTTGATATTAGGAAACCTCTTCTCATTGCTGGAACTTTCTCATTTGGTGCCCTATCCAGTGGAAGTGCTGTTCTGCCTTCTGTCCTTTTCACCTGACTGTTTTGGGGCCCCCACAGTGGCTGTGCTGGGGCAGGTCAAAAGAATGGGTTGGTAACTGCAAGATTGTCAAGAGCAACAAATTGCCTATTTGTCATAGAAACTTGAACCTTTCAGAGTTCTGCACTTTGTAATATGAGATAGGCTAGATGTAGCAATTGGTCCAAGACAAGACTGAGTACTGATCAGTCAACAATTGGTCATTTATTCATCTTCCCTTATTAAATTTTTTCTGACCTTTCTTTGAATCTGTTTGTCCTTTGTTATGCCTGTAAATGTTGAACTGGACATCTCCTAATTGGCCCAATGGGAGCCTTGGGCTGTCTTCATCTGCCTCTAAGATGTTTGCTTCATGCAGACTCGCTCTGCTTCTTACCACTCTTACAGTGGATATCTTTGTCTTCTTCCTATAAGTTGCATCTAACTAACCTTGCCTTCCCATGCTCATGCTTGGAGTAGTATCACTCCAGTCAAAGCCATAACCAGTACCATGGAAAGAATAGTTTTTTTTTGAGACGGAGTTTCACTCTTGTTGCCCAGGCTGGAGTGCAATGGCGTGATCTCGGCTCACTGCAACCTCCACCTCCTGAGTTCAAGCAACTCTCCTGCCTCAGCCTCCTAAGTAGCTGGGGTTACAGGTGCCCACCACCATGCCCTGCTATTTTTTTGTATTTTTAGTAGAGTCAGGGTTTCACCATATTGGCGAGGCTGGTCTTGAACTCCTGACCTCAGGTGATCTGTCCGCCTTGGCCTCCCAAAGTGCTGGGATTACAGGCATGAGCCATCATGCCCAGCCAAGAGTAGCTTTTTGTTAAACTCTGATTATTCCATCAGTTGTTACCATCAAAGAACTAGCAATATCTCCAAGTATCCAGATTTGCAGCCATGGGAAGAAGACTGGGAAAGTCGATCAAAATGCGATGCGTCAAAATGATGTGAAAGGTATAGGTTCGCCTAAGTCTAGCATGGAAGGAATGAGCTTCACTCACCATCAGGAACAGCAAGGCCCCAGGATTTCTCACTGTAGAAAGTATACCCTCCTACTTTTCTTTTTGGAAATTCCTTCCAAAAAGAATTTCTCTTTGGAATGCCCAGTTGGAGAAGGATGTGTCCTTAACATCTCTCTGGGCCCAGGCTGGCCATAGGAAGCTGCATCTGCACTGAGTTGTGCCGTAGTGTAATGGCCTGGGCTTTCTTTTGTATCTCCTTTTCTGGCTGGTGGTTGTGGCTGTAGGAACATGGCTAGAGGATGGCCAAAGAGCTTGCTGTGAGTTATGGAGCCTCCAGGCCACTCTGGCTCTTATTAATGTTAGCAGGTGCATCGGGGTGATGATGTTTCCTGGCTGTGTTTTCTGATGAGCCATTTTTGTAGTTGCGTTTTTTTGTTGTTGTTGTTTAGGGATTAGGAGGAATTCAAAGAAGGGAAAAATAGCTCACGATTGTAAGTAATTCTGCCTCACAAATATTTCACCCTTGCCTTATTTCCATTTTCTGTTGCAATGGAAAGAAGGATTAGAAATAATAATTGTGAGTTTATTTCTTGTTCATGCAGAATCCAATGCAGTTGGTTCCATTTGGTTGGTGCTTTTGGGCAGATGTCCTTCAAGGGTTGATTCCTGGACCCAGTCTGACAAGAAGCACTCTATGGATGTTTACTCCTCCTAGGAAGCACCATCAGTCTGTGCAGGGTTCCTACTCTTCTTGCTACTATTATAAGTATCACAAGGTGACCCCTTCTGCTGAGAAACTGAAAGGGATATTGGGGCTGGAGGGGGTGGTGTCATTCTCAAGAGAACAAAAGTTTATTTTCCAATCTTTAAATAATGTAGTAATTTTCAAGCCTGTTCTCTGAGCTTTGTAACATCATTTTATATCTTTGGGAAGTATTAGCGTCTTTGTTGAAAGGGACAGTTGAAGAAAACGCCTAAGTTCAGGTGAAATCTCTTGTGTGAACTCGTCCACTGAAAATTATAGAGAGAGAGCAGTGCAGGGATTGTTCAGTCAGGCACGACTATAACAGTGGGCAAGTGCATTGTACAAGTTTAGCAAAACGTCCTTTCCTTTGTATTTGGACAGGTCCTGCTGAATTCTCAATGAATTTCTTTTAATCTTTTAAAATACTTTCTTTTAATCTTTTTTTTTTTGGGGGGGGATGGAGTCTTACTTTGTTGTCCAGGCTGGAGTGCAATGGCATGATGTTGGCTCACTGCAAGCTCCATCTCCTGGGTTCAAGAGATTTTCACACCTCAGCCTCCTAAGTAGCTGGGATTACAGGCACCCGCCATCATGACCGGCTGATTTTTGTATTTTTGTGGAGATGGGGTTTCACCATGTTGTCTCTGCTTGACTTGAACTCCTGACTTCAGGTGATCTGCCTGCCTCAGCCTCCCAAAGTGCTGGGATTATAGGCATGAGCCACCATACTTGGCCCTTTCTTTTCATCTTTAAGTAACACACAGTGATTAGGTACACAGTTTTCAGTTATTTAAATCCATTTTTGACAAACCTTCTCCCATATGCCTGTTACTTTTAAAATCAATTACCTTATCTAGAATGCCTCTCTAACCTATTTCATTAAATTACCATCTTTCAGTGGCTTTCCTTTTCAACAACATAATTTGCTTTTAATAATTAATATAAAAGAATTCAAAATGTAATCACCAAGTTCACTAAAAAGCTCTCTAATCAATTACCAGAATCTGTGGCTTATGACAGAGGTCTCCCTGAGGGCTTCAGAATCCCCTCTTGACCATGCTTACTTCTAATAGAAACTCAATTTATAATGCATTCTCTTATAGTTGGCCAGTCCCACAAAGGCAATGAATGGGTTTCAAATGAACAGTAATACACGCACTTGCTTTAAGATTTTTCCTAGTGAAAATAGTGCTAGCATTTATCACATAGAAATTAAAGTAGAAGTTTTGCTCAAGCCAAGTCTAGATTTAAGCAAGTTGGATGCTTACAGATGCTAACGTCCAGTCTACCTATAGAGCATTTCTTTAATCTTAGCTTTATTTTCTGAATTTGAGAGTCTTTTAGACGGGGGAGCTTATTAACAGGGATATTTCTGTTGTGCAGTCCATGAAAAATGATGTCAAAAGTGCTCGTGTACATGTATTCATTCATTCATTAAATATGAGTGGTAGAAGGAGGGTGGAATTTGGCACCAGGGAGGTCAGAGTTCAAATCCCAAATCTGGCCCAGCATGGTGGTTCACGACTGTAATCTCAGCACTTTGGGAGGCTGAGGCGGGTGGATCACTTGAGGTCAGGAGTTTGAGACCAGCCTGACCAATATAATGAAACCCTGTCTCTACTGAAAAAAAAAAAAAAAAAAAAAGTGGGCATGGTGGCACATGCCTGTAATCCTAGCTACTTGGGAGGTTGGGGTAGGAGAATTGCTTGAACCTGGGAAGCAAAGGTTGCAGAGAGCCGAGATCATGCCATTGCACTCCAGCTGGGGCAACAAGAGTGAGATCTTCTGTCTCAAAAAAGAAAAATAAAATCCCAAATCTAACTTAGCTTCTAATTTTGATCTTTGAGCTCTAATTTCCTTATTCATAAAATTAGGACAATACTTAACTCAAAAATTGGTTTCTTTCTATAGCATTTATGACCTTCTAACACTCCAGCCTTTTAACACTTCACGTTTGCTCGTGAACTTCAAATCTTTATTTCCAAACGTCATTTGATGTTCAGCCCAGTTTAATTTGCTTATCTCTGTGGCATATTGGTTATGGTTCATTGAGCCTTATTCTCATCCTCTAGGACAGTGGCTGTATCTTTGTTTTCTACACTGATGTAGAAAGGAGCCTGGCACATAGTAGTCACTCAGTAGCTATCTGTTGAATTGGTGAATGCACGAAAGATTGTCTCTGTTACCCACCCGTTATGCAGCGTCTCTTTGAGTTGGGTTGTGAGGTTTTACTTGCAGGTGATTTATCCTCTGAATTACGTTTTGTGTGAATGCTCATTAAGTCGAGTCTCAGCACAGCCTGACTAATGGGTGAACTGGGGTCCAAATGCACAGCCAGGGAAAGCCAGCCTGGGATTATTTCCTGGCCTTGGTTACTCCTGAGAAGAGACAAAGCCAGTGTGGAGATGCTGCCAGATTCTTATGTGCGCAGAATCTAATTTATAGTTGACTGGGGTCTCCTGAGAAGAACATGCATTTATATCATTACTAAACAGTAATTGATTACAAAGCTCGGTTGTGAAATTTACAATTATCGAATTACTTTGTGTTAGCTCATAAATTTCAAATCTTTATTTCTAAAAGTCAATTGATATTCAGCCCAATAAATATTTAATTTAGATGTAATAATGGTGTTAGAGCAAAATTAAATTCCCATTTGGAAAATAAAGAATGACCTGGATGGAATTGGGAGAGGAGACTTGGCAGAGATGAGCAGAGAAACTGTTAGCTCAATTCAGTCCCTTCTCCTTAATCAGGAGAGACGTCTTATATGTGGCCCTTTCCTACTTCATTTTCTCTTTTAAAAATTCCTTTGTTTGTAGGAAATAAAAGTCCTTCACAGTTTTGTCGGGCTCTGTACTTCATAAAGCATGTCTGAACTAGATAATATTTGTGTCTCACAGAAGCCTTTTAAAGCAATGGCAACACACATTTTTCTTCCCTTTTTACAGATGGGGAAATTGAGGCCCAGGAACTGAAGCAACTTGCCTTAGAATGTACTACAAGAGAGGAAGGCTAAATCTCATCTGATGGCCTTTCAGCTGAGTCATAGTGCCTGTATGTACTAGTTAGGATTATGTCCAGCTGCAAAAAAGAGAAAAGTCTCAAAATAACAGTGGTTTAAACAAGATAAAAATTGATTTCTGCCTTTTGTAAAACTTTTCACAGAAGAGGCAATGCAGCTGCTCTTGTGGCACTTTACAGTTGAAAGGGTCCCAGGCTCTTTCCAGTTTCCCCATCTACCCTTCAGAGGGATTGCGGCCCTGAACCTCATGGCCCAAGGTGGTGGCTTGAGTGCTAGCCATTGCGTGTGTAGCTGCAGGGAGACATAGAAAAAGGTGTGTTTGGGCCAGGCGCTGTGGCTCACGCCTGTAATCCCAGCACTTTGGGAGGCCGAGGTGGGTGGATCACAAGGTCAAGAGATTGAGACCGTCCTGGTCAACATGGTGAAACCCCGTCTCTACTAAAAATACAAAAAATTAGCTGGGCACGGTGGCGCGTGCCTGTAATCCCAGCTACTCAGGAGGCTGAGGCAGGAGAATTGCCTGAACCCAGGAGGCGGAGGTTGCAGTGAGCTGAGATTGCTCCATTTGCACTCCAGCCTGGGTAACAAGAGCGAAACTCCGTCTCAAAAAAAAAAAACGAAAAAGAAAAAGGTGTGTTTGCTTTTTTTAAAGAGGACTCCCTGGTAGGTGTGACTCTGCTTGTATCTTATGACTCAGAAAGTAGTCATGGTGCTTGCCACTCAATAAGGAAGGAAAGAGTGGATTTGAGGGGATGACTGACAGTTTCTGCCACAACATGCATTCTAAAAGACCTAGTATGGAAAGTGTTACAAGTGAGATAGGTCCTGGGCATGTTTGCTTAAATACAGTCAGCTTAGGACTCTTTCCAGCTACTAGCATCATCCTGGGTGCTGGAGGTGCTGAACAGAGAATGGCTTCATTGCCTAGGAGCAATATACAGGCCAGGAAACAGTTTTACTCTTCTCCTTGTGCTGATTTATCCACCCCTTGGTTAAAAGAAGGTGGAGGAAATAGGTTGTGTTGGGCCATTTTTGTGCTGCCATAAAGAAATACCTGGGGGCCTGGTGTGGTGGCTCAGACCATTAATCCTAGCACTTTGGGAGGCTGAGGTGGGTGGATCACCTGAGGCCAGGAGTTTGCGACCAGCCTGACCAACATGATGAAACCCCATCTCTATTAAAAACACAAAATTAGCCAGGTGTGAGGGCACACGCCTGTAATCCCAGCTATTTGGGAGGCTGAGAGGAGAATTACTTGAAAACAAGAGGCAGAGGCTGCAGTGAGCTGAGATTGCATCATTGCACTCCAGTCTGGGCAACAAGAGTGAAACTCTGTCTCAAAAAACCAAGACAGAAAACAAATACAAAACCCTGGAACTTGGTAATATATAAAGAAAAGAGGTTTAATTTGGCCCAAAGCTCTATAGGCTGTACAGGAAGCACGGTGCCAACATCCACTTTTGCGAGGTGGAAGGAAGCTTACAATCATGGTGGAGGGTAAATGGGAGCCAGTGTATCACATGGTGAGAGCAGGAGCAAGAGAGAGAGAAGGGGGAGGCCCAAGACACTTTTATAACAACCAGATCTCGCATGAACTAACTGAGCGAGTACTCATTACCAAGGGGATGCACTAAACCAGTCATAAGGGATCTGCCCCCATGATCCAATCGTCTCCCACTGGGACCCACCTCTAACATTGGGAATCACATTTCAACATGAGACTTGGAAGGGACAAACATCCAAACCATATCCTAAGTGAAGTTCCTTGCTGTCTTCATGTTTGTGGAAGGGCCTTTCTAGGACTGAGTATTGTGTTACCTCTCCCTTGGCACTCACCACCTCAGGAGTGTTTAGGGTTTCACTTACATTAGCCGACAGCTGCCACAGAGGCATGGCTGCCTGTGCCAGAAAACGAGAGGAAGTAGGAATCATTTAGCAATCATTTATGTGTCTGATGTCTGCCAGGCACAGGACCAGGGCCTTTGGATACATAGATAAGTGAGACATGATTGCCACCTTTTAAACAGTGGTTCTCAAAGTGTGGTCCCTGGTCTGGCATCCTGGGAATCACCTGGGAACTTGTTAGAGATGCACATTCCCAGGCCTAAGCACAGCCCTACTCAATCACGAACCTTGAGGATGGGATCCTCCTGGGGATTCTAAAGCATGCTGAAGCTAAGGACTAGAATCCTATAATGATGAGGAATAGCTAGGTGATCAAGAGCCTAGGTTTTGGAGCCCCCAGTCAGAGTTTGGATTTTGGTTGAGCCACTTAGTAGCTGTGCAGTGTTGGGCAAGTTATTCAACCTCTCTGAACCTCATTGTCCTCGTAGAATACTTTACGTGAGATGTCTTGGTAGATGACAGCTTTCATTATTATTTTTCTAGCTTCTTTGTGGATGGCATTATTATGAATTCAAAAAATTCAAGGAAATTCCTATTCATGTTTAGCATACAAACGGAAATCCAAAGACAAATTTAAAATATTTTTTCGAAAAACCTCTTATTTTTTATTTTCTCTGCCACTCCTTCATGAATCAAGAATTGCCTCTAAAAAAATAAAGCATTGTGTCAAGAGTTGTGAACAGGCATTTTATCAGGGAGGATATTCAAATGGACACAAAGCATATGCAAAGGTGCTGAATCTCATTAGTCACCAGGAACTGCAAATAAAAACCACACTGATATTACAGTACACACTCACCAGATTCATTAGCTGATATAGATAAAATGCCTATGTTGTAAGGATGTGGAGCAACTGAAACTCTCAGACATTGCTACTGTAAGTGTAAATTTGGCAGATCTAGTAAGCTAGATATATGCATAATTTAACAAGCATTATCTCATTCTTAGAGGTATAGCTAGCAGAAGTGGGTAAACATATTTATTCATGGGCATGTACACAAATGTTCTCAGCAGCATTATTTGTAAGAACCAAAGACTGGAAACAACCCCAAAGTCCATAATAGACTGGATAAATTGTGATATATTTATTCAAAGAAATGCAAAGAAATACCATCCGGCAAAGATAATGAACTACTTCATGCAGTGAAATGGGCTAATCTCAATCGTCTTTGAATAAAAGAAGCCAGACACAGGTAACAAAATAGCATAAGATACCATTAATGAGCATTTCAAAAACAGCAGTACTCATCCACAGCGACAGAAGTCAAGACACTAATTATCCTGGGAGAAGGACTGGGGAGATGTGGACTGCAAAGAACAATGACGGGAGCTTTTGGGATGTTGGTAGCATTTTATTTCTTGACCTGGTTGGCAGCTATCAAAGTGTGTGTGTGGAAGTTTACTAAGTAATCTGTTTGTGATTTGTACATTTTTCTCTATGTATATTTACATATATCAGTATGAAATTTCAATACAAAAATTTATGTAAAATACCCACACATAACATGAAAGACATTTATAGAAAACTAAAAAGCTTGACTGAAGGAAGCAATACAGCTGGCGGTGGCTCAAAGAATATGTCAGCCATTTTCATATTGCCTTGACCCCTGTTGCTGTACAGCTGAATAAAAGAAGGATCATGTGGACACACACACATGCAGCAGCATGCGCACACACAGTATCTTTCTCCAGTGCAGAACTAAATAACCAGTTTCCGGGATAATCTTTTTTTTGTTTTTGAGACGGAGTTTCGCTCTTGTTACCCAGGCTGGAGTGCAAATGGCGTGATCTCGGCTCACCGCAACCTCCGCCTCCTGGATTCAGGCAATTCTCCTGCCTCAGCCTCCTGAGCTGGGATTACAGGCATGTGCTACCATGCTCAGCTAATTTTTTGTATTTTTAGTTGAGACAGGGTTTCACCATGTTGACCAGGATGGTCTCAAGCCCTTGACCTCGTGATCCACCCGCCTCAGCCTCCCAAAGTGCTGGGATTATAGGCTTGAGCCACTGTGCCTGGCCAATTTTTTTTTTTTTTTAAATCTGGACCTGAAAGTGGTAGGGAAAGAAAGCTCTCTCAGTGTTAATTAGATCCTCATAGTTCTCTGGTGGGTTTTGAAAGTGTAGTTACTACTCGTAGTTTAAGAATAAGGGTGCTGGCTGGGTCTGGTGCCTTACACATATAATCCCAGCACTCTTGCAGGCCAAGGTGGGAGGAGAGCTTGAGCCCAGGAACATGAGGCTATAGTGAGCTATGATCACATCACTGAAACAAAACCTGAAAGAATAAAGTTGCTAAGCCAGACGGCTTCAGGGACTTGACCAGGGTCCCTCAGCTCCCATGCGGCCTTGCTGGAGACTCAAGCCTTGTTCTTCTGGTACCTGATTTCCAGACATTGCTATTTATATGATGCCTCTTACCAGGTGCTTGGCTGAAACTCCCGACTCATTGCTTATGTCTCAGGGCTATATAAAAAACCACACAGAATTCATTAGACATGTCACAAGTGGTGCTGGGATGTTATGCATTATATATATATTTTTAAAATTTTTGTTGATGTTTATAGAGAGGATGAATGTTGAAACCAGAAGGTTCTTGTTACTCAACCGGGCTTGCAACCCAAGATGGGATTCAGGCGTATCTGTACTCCTTGGCCTTTGGGTCTGAACCCTCCAAGGAGCACTGCTTCAGCCTTCTAAACACTAGTATGATCTGGGTTATGATGCATGTTCAGGATTGTGTATAGGATTCTTCCTCGAATCCAGGGGATGGAATTGTTGCTTTAAAAACGTTCACTTATGGACAACTTACTCATAAGAAAAGAATGAATAAACTAGAACGATAGGAGAAAAAATAGAAAATAAGGATAAATTACATTTTAAAAACATACTTATCAGATTATAAAATTTTATATATATTGAATACAGTTTGACAAAACAAAAAGAGTTCAAAGAATAAAACTACCCACTATCCCCGAACCAGGAACTAAATGATAAGAAACAATCAAAGTGTCTTTTTCCAGTGCTTTTTATATATTTAATATAAGGGCTAAGCAATAGAGTCGTGAGCTTTTGCCACTGTGTTGTTTTCTAGGTTTTTTAAAAACAACATTATGGTGCACATTTCCAATATCATTACATATTCTTATGAACATTTTCAAATGTTATATTGTAATTTTTTCAAGTGTCCCTTTAATATTGGATATTTAGATTGTTCCAATATTTCACTACTGTAAAAAGGGCTTTAATAAAAATCTTACTAATAAAGTTGAATTCATCACTGTTGATTTTATTAGAATAAAAGTAGCATTTTCTGGTCATTCTTTGTAACCATTTTAGGCTCAGGGAGCATAATGATAACATCTGCGACGATTCTTGAAAACCACTGAACCAAAATTTACACAGGCTTTGGTTGGAATCCCAGCTTTACCACCTACTAGCTGTGTGATCTTGAGTGGATCACTGAATTCAGAAAACCTTAGTATCTTCCTCTATAAAATGGGAATGTATTTTCCCATCTCATCAGCCTACGAGGAGGATTAAATGAAGAACCAGATGTTCAGGAGGCATTCCTTAAGTCAGACTCTGCCAAAAAATCGACCTAAGTTTTGAACATTTTCTTGGGCTTCTTGGAGGTATTGACCAGTGTTCTAGAACATGAGGCAAATATTTAATCATTCTTTTAGCTCAGGGATCAACAAAATATGGTCCATGGGCTGAATCCATTGCACCTCCGGTTGTTGTGACTAAAGTTATCTTGGAGCACAACCTCATGAACCTTGCTTATTTGCTTACATACAGCCTGTAGCTGCATTCATGTTGCAGCAACAAGCTGAAGATACTTATTGTATGTCCCTTTACAGAATAAGTTTACTGATCCCTGTTTCAGATCAACCACAAGATGTTTATTCCTGAACTCATGAAAGGTAAGTACACTGGACTTCTAAAAACGATTTTTTTTCTGTGATAGAGGATAGACCCAAGCTATATATGGCTGAGTTGACTCTGTTGAATGTAGATGTTATCTAGTTACAAAAGGGACAAGAAGATTTGGGCCTTATACTTTGATTGACACACCAATCTTTTTAGACTTCCCTGGGAAGAAGTGAGGTTGACCTTAAATGAGAGTGAAGTGTTTCCTATCTATGTTGTCTGTGTTTTGGAGCAAAACCTGGCGTTGTTCAACTTGAAGCTTCACTGGGAATATTTTGGAAGTGTTTGTTTTAAGAGTGCAGGACTTACTCTGTGGTTCTTGCCACTACAGTGCACCTGTTTTTCTGAAATTGATTCTGGGCCACAATGCCTTGGACTCAGCTCACAGAATGTCTGAGAGATTCTGTCATCCTGTTCCTTTGGTGTGTGGATGGGGATGGAGACTGGAGATATGGCTCAGTTCACCAGGCTGACTCTTGGCTGTCCCCCTGTCCCCCACCACACTCCCGCCTCCTATTCAGAATTCTTTTGAATATATCACACTGCTTTCAAAATACTTCAGAAATAATGCTTGGAACAGGAAAATAAGATTGGAGCAAGGCTTCAGAATTTGACTCCTGATAGCAGATTATGGCATGGGATAAACATTCCGTAAATATACACAGACTCTAGAAGTGTGTAAATGCAGCCTTCTGCATTGGATACAAGGATTCTCATGGTAGACTAGATTACTGTTTCCAATTCTTGGCCCCTCCCTTTATTCACATAAGTTGACACTTATTCCCAGTAGAGATGCAGCATGTTTTTACCACCCATTGAATTGCCATCAAGCATGTGACTTGCTTAAACCAATAAAATATAGGTGGAAGTATCGATGCCTGGTCGATATTTCTTAGAAGAAGCAGCACACGGCTCTGCTTGCCCCTTTTGTGTTTTGGTCATTGCTATGAGAAACACACATTGGCTGGTTCAGTGGTCAAAGGAGGTTTAGAGTCATGTCGAACAGATCTAGACCCAACCTGCAGCCCAAGTGAAGCCCAGCTAAGGCACACCCTGGTCAGCTTACCCCCAGACAATGTACAGTTATCTGAGCACAGATGAATGATATTTAATTTGGGCCCCTGGGCTTGGTGCTAGCGTTTTTGTGGCAAGAGATATCTAATACAGCCATGTTTCAACCATATGGAGTCCACATTCGGTGGATATTCAGTAGTGGTATGTGCTAACCTGTGCACCTGTTGCAAATATAGACATGAAAAAAAATATATTCCCTAGTGTTAGAAGTACATACATTCGTGGTGGAAAAAGAAAAAGAAACAATTACAATAAAGTGGGAAAGCAGCAGTGATAGTGGTAAGCCTAGTGAGTTACTGGAGCGCAGAGGGGTTCTGGGGTAAGGGTCCATCAGGTAGGATTTCTTAGAGGTGATAATGTGTGAGCTATGTCTTTAAGCCTGAATAGACATTACTTGAATAAGTAACATGGTGGAAAGGATATTGCTATTTCAATTATTTATTTTCATAAAGGTATGTCAGATAAATAACTCTTGGGCTTTGGTGCAGTCCTATGTTATGTCATTAAATTCATGATATTGATAGTAATAACATTTGATGAACACTGTCAAAGGCAAAGCCTTTGAGTGTTTTGCTTGGCTGATCTCATTTAATCCCCCACCACCTTGTGTATTCTGGTTTATAATACCCATTAAAATATGATGGCTTCTTTTCCAGTGGGGGTATCTGAGAGTCAGTGGTTCCATGTGGCATTTGAAACTCATGATTCTGCAGGGCTGATCCTGTGTTTGACATGCTTTGATTGTGTTGAGTGAGCTGCCAAATGTTATTACATGAAAAAGTGATTCTTGGGTGTCTTCATTTGGCCTGCTCAGTAGATTCGTATGTGGTGTTAATGAGGCCGAGGTTGTGAGTTCAGTCCCCTGCAAGGATCAATTAGATTTATCTTTTGGAACTCATTACCCAAAGGTAAGGTTTTCAGTGAGTACCCAGAGTTGGCACCTACAGAAAAATGGAGATTCCAAAGTGGCTTGCGAGATTTCTTTGAGGACAAAGTCATGATGATAATAGCTGCAGTTTGCTGAGTTCGCAGAGCTGTGCTAAGGGGATGTTCAGAGGGCTTCCTCAGGCTACTGGTTTGCAGACGAGAAAAGCAGAGCTCGCTGATTGATTGTGAGTTGCCTGGGGCTATTCAGCTACTTGCAATAGAGCCCTGTATGGGGTGTCTGGACCCAAAGGCTGTGCTGTTTCTAAGTCACTCCACGGCAGTGTTTATCATTCTTGGCTTGAATCAGGAATTGAATGGACATTTTGGTCAGTAGTTCTTCGTTGTGGGTGCTGTCCTGTGCACTGTGGGATGTTTAGCAGCATTCCTGGCTTCTCTACACTAGATGCTGGTAATACTCTTCTCTTCCTCAGCTGTGACAACCAAAAATGTGTCCAGACATTACCAGTTGTCCACCGAGGGACAGAATCTCCCCTGGGTGAGAACCATGCTCTATGGTATCATTGTTGGTATATCATTAAAAAACCCAGAATTTCTGACTGGGGGACTTGAACAGAGCAGAGAACTACAAGACCCCATTCCTCGATGGGCTTTGGATTTAAATGCCTGTGTATTCTCTGACCTTGATGAACTATGCTGGACACACAGGCTCATGGGAAGATCTTGCTCTCCAGCTGAAGGTCTAAAGCAGGCTTCATCCATCTGCTTGGTACCCACTGTCTTACAGGCACCTTCTCAGCTCCTGCAGGACCTTCTATGGCAGGGATATTGGAATTGAGCATCTCTTCCCAAGAAGGAGGAGGCCATGTTCTTCTCAGAGTACTGGCTACATGGGATGAGTAATTGGGGGGAAAGAGGTATAAGAGAGAGAGTGAATCCAGAGACTGGAAGACCCCCAGTATGAATGCCTTCCCACACATCTGTATATGCAATGAAATGGCGCATGTCACCCACTGAGCAGACTGCCTGGCATGTGGATAATGCTTAATAAATGCTGGCCATTATTACTGTTATTATTAATGCTATTTATAACTACAGCTCTTTTTTTGTAAAATAAATAGATAACTAGTTTTCAGAACATACTCCCCCAGGCTTCCCGCTCCATTAATATTCAACTTACTTATTTAAATTTAATTTTTTCAAGGTCCTGTATTTAATTTTTTAAAAACCTAGTGAATTATTAGCATTTTAATGAATAATGGCATTTAATAAATAACACTGGTGAGGGCTCAAAACATAAGCCTTTTAATTTAGCACCATACCTATGTTTTCACAAAAAAGAAACAGAAAAAAATGCCTGTAAGAAATGCTACAGTGGCCAAATGTTCTCTATAATTTCAGCTTCTAACTTTAAAAAAGTTATTGTTCTTAGTAAGATAATGGCCTTGCAGTATCTCAAACTTTATGTATTTTATAGGGAGAAGCACCCAGCTAGAGTTTATTTTATTTAGAAGTTACTGAGTATGTACTAGGTGCTGTATTATTCCAAGGGCTTTAGATATATTAATTCATTTAATTTTCCTGGGAGGAGTATGAGTTAGGTACTGTTTTCATTCCCATTTTTTTTAGATGAGAAAACTGAGGCACAAAGAGGTTATTAACTTGCCCAGAGGCTCACAGCTAATAAGTGCGGAGCTGGGATTTGTACTTAGGCAGTTGGCTTCAGAATTAATTTCTAAACCATTACACATATAGCCTCTGCATACACTAAGTCTTGGAGGTGGCGTAGGAAACAGTCTCCCATTTTCCCTCAAATGTTAGAGGAAAGTGGTGAGACTAAGTGTGAAATAGGTAATAGGTTTATCTCACTTCCGACTGGGGGACTTATCTCACGTTAGATCTTGGAGAAGTAGAGTGGCTCACTGACCATAATCTGTTCCCTTATAATACCTGGAGAAGAATAAACATGCCTCTGAATAAGCACATTTTATTTTTTGTGACGTTTGTATAAGTGTATGTGTTTATTGAATCCATGGTTTGATGTACGTAGGCCTTTACATTAATATGCAATTTACATATAGACTTCTAATGTCTGCAGAAATGCATATCATAAAACCCATGGATATAAAATGTCATTTGATCTTTTTATATTGTACTGTAGTGGCTCCAGTAGAAATTCTATACATAAATTAAATGTAACTCATTGCATGTTGTTTCTTAAACAAGAGGTTCAGGAATATGCTTGGTTGTATCAGTTATGTAAAAGTCGTTCCTGTAGCTATGGTGGCATGCTTCCCTCCCTGCCACATCCAGCTCCACCAGTAACTCCAAGCCTTTGGTCTTTCCACTGGGAGTTTTAAGCCCATTCTTGGTTCATACTTGAGTTTTCCCTTTTGTTTAAGAAGGACATCAGAAGGACAGGGCTTCTGGTCTTCCCATACCTCATCCATTGGAGATTTTTTCAAAGACAGAAGGGTGCACTGTCTTGGCCGTGTAGGTGACCCGGGATACTATTTCTGGGCTTTTCAACGGTGACAGTTCTAAACTCTGTCACACAGAGATGGTAGAAGAGTAGAGGATCTAATAAAAATGTTATCAAATTAACAACCGAGCAGGATCCAATGTGAACTCTTCTATAAATAACTTATGAAAAGTGAAAAGATGTTTCTGTTAGCAAATTTAAAATAATTATTAGAATCCTTCAACAGATTGCTGCTAATTAGATTGAGAATTAAACAGCTTTGTATGATGTAGAGTTAATTAATAGCTCGTTACTTTTTTAATAAGCCAAATTCATTTGGAAACAGAAGAGAGACAGCAAAGTTCATCATGGATGAGATGTTAGACTGGGATTATTTCTCCTTCCCTTGATGAGAGAAGTAGTTAATTAAAACAGAGGGCACATTTATATCATGAATGAGTTACATGCAAAACCCCGATATCCAGGGCTGGAGAAAGCAGCAACTGTCTTTGTTTTAAAAGTCTCCTTGGGCCATATGGGGTTAATAAAAGTTGTGCTTGAATTTCCCTGTTCAACTTTTGAGTTTTGATTCAATCATGAAGTAAAACTTTTTGAAGCTGGGCAGATTCATTCAAACCAGCAGAACTTCCTTCCACTCCCTATTGATTTTATTTTCATTCCAGATGCATGGAGATCTTACTTTGAAAGCAATCTTCCATTTTCCTGACTACCTTTCTTTCTTTTCACCCCAATCCTTTCTTTCCACATAGTCTCAAATTTCATTATTTCCTCATCTAGTTTCCTGACCCGTAGACACCCTTTATACTACGTAACATGGAACAGAATGGAATAGAAGAAAATGAACAATCTCTGATTTTGAAAACAGGTGCATCTCATTATCCCAGGTGGAAATTTTCCATGCCATTGTTTACAAGCACAGAGGATCCCATTTCTACAGCGCAGTCTCTTGTCAGTAGTCCTTGGCACCCTTTGGAGTTGGATAGATTTATGAATTTGACTTTTAGGGTGGGTATGTGTTTATTGGACTATTTTGCCTTCTACCCAATCAAATAAAAATTTGAAAGAAATAAAGGAGCTGTTAGATGTCACCTGGTCGTAAATCGATAAGCTAATAGAATGCACTGTTCCTCGGATAACATCCCTGCTAAGTGTGGCTCTAGTTCCTGTTGAACCAATAGATGGAATTTGGGTTTCTTTGTTGCATTGCTGTACACAAATGAGGATATGTTCCACCCAAGTGGTTTGAAGAATTCTCACCTGGAGTGGGAGGGAGGTCAGAAGACTGCCTTCTTCTGGGGAAATGGTAAATGTCCAGCCTAGTGATGAGATGATGTCCTCCTTGGCACTAAACCATGACATGCTAATGGGCTTTTAATTTTTAAACAAAAGCTGTGGTTGACTCTGCTAAACATGAAAGTGTGATAACTGGTAGCTCATTTCAAAAGCTGTTTTCCTACTCCAGGAATAATAAACATGGCCTGTTTCCCAAAAGGTGGTTAATTGTGAGTCGCCCATTATACAAGTTTCTTTAAGGATCTATTCTTTTCCCCTTCCAAATGAGGACTCCAGCTCTCTGCCTCTGAGGCCTCACTTCTCACCAGATCATTTTTTTTCCTTTAAACAGTTTTGTTCTTTAAAACAGAACGTGGAACTCAGAGCTGTAGAAAAGAACTACAGTGGATATACAATTCCCATTATGTAACCATTCTTGAGGAGTGATCAGACAGAGTAGAAATTAATAGAGACTCACTCCCCTGTGTGGGGACCGCCCTGTACCCAGGCTACACGGAGGGTCTCGGGTGCCTGCCAGCCTTCACCTTGGGCTGCTTGTCTATCCCCTACCCTTACTTAGATCACCGTATCCACACGGTAACTCACGTTTCCTTTCCCTTCCTAGCTGGTTTCTTTTTTCCCAGCCATTTCCAGGCGTAGTAGATGAATGATAAATACTGGATGGATTTGTTGTTGTCTGAGTTTCTCTCCTCCTACCCACACTGGACTTCATTTGAGTTGAAACTGCCTGGTCACTGAGTGGTACTTGAGTCCCTGGGGCTAGCATAAGAGTGGAGGTCAGAAAAGAGGCTCACCGCATGCGAAGGCGGGGCTGCGAGACAATGCAGGTGTCTTGACTTTCTCCATTTGCCTCCTTCTCCTTGCTCCCAGCACCCCCCAAATCACCCTAACCTCTCACCCCTAGTGTCCACACTGTTTTCTAACTAAGCTGTTTCCCTCTCCATTTCCTGGGTGGAGCCAGAGTGATTTTTAATAAATGCTTTACTGAAGTATACCATATATATGGAAAAGGGCATCTGTCTTAAACATACTGCTTGACAGATTTTTCACAAACTGAAGCCAGTCATGTACACAGTGCCCTGATGGAGAAATAGGATAGCGTGTGTACTCCACAAGCCCCCCTCTGCCCCTCCCTCTCACTGTTACCCCTAAAGGAAACCACTGTTAACTCTGGAGTTGATGTTTGAAGCTATCAGCCAGATTTAGTCACTTTCCTCCTTAAAACCCTCTTCCATCATTTACATATGGTTAATTTGAATCCACCCAATCCCATGTTGAAATATGATCTACAATGTTGGAGGAGGGCCTCATCTGAGGTGTTTGGATGATAGGGGATTTATAGGGGATCCCTCATGAATGGATTAATTGCTCTCTCTCCAGGGTAAGGAACTGTCACTCTGTTAGTTCCCTCTGGGTGTTAAAACAAGCCAGGCATTTCCTCACTTTCTCCTGCTGTGTGACCTCTGCACGTGCCAGCTCCCCTTCACCTTCCATCATGAGTGGAAGCAGGCTGAGGCCTTCACCACATACAGAGGCTCAATTTTGAACCTTCCAGGCATCCAGAATCTGAGTCAAGTAAACCATTTTTCTTTATAGGTTATCCAGGCTCAGGTTTTCCTTTCTAGTGACACAAAAAGGATTAAGATACCCTCCAATAACTTCCCATTGCTCATGAGATGAAACACTTTTTATCATGTTGTGTCCAACCCTTGCCTCCGTGATTGACTCATCTCCCACCTCTCTCTCTCCACTTTATTATTTAACCACGCTGGTCCCCCTAAAAATTCCTAGAGCATGCCAGATTTCTCTTCAGCCTCAAGACCTCTGCACATTCTGAGCTTTTTGCCTGGAGTGCTGTCTCCCCAAATCCTTTCCTCATTTTGGGTCTTAATACCCCTTCAGGAGGATCTTCCTTGTCCATCTCTGTCACATTCCCTCTATTTTTCTATATTGTCTTATCACTGTCTATAATATTTTGAGTTTTTCTTTCTTTTTTCTTGGTTGTTGCTTGTCTTTTCCACTTGAATGTCCACTCAAGTGAAGGAAGGGACCATGTCTGACTTGTTCATCCCATATCCTCAGCCCCTAGCACAATAGTAGCTAAATGAATATTAGATATAAAAATGAAGGAAATGTATACTGAGTGTGAATATCAAATCTTGAGGGACTAAAGGCAGGAAGTGAAGTTGGGTCTTACAACTAAGTGCTCAGAGTTGAGATCAGGCCTGGTTTTGGTGGACACCTGTGGTTCCTGAGTCTTGGAGGTATTTGTGAGCCTTGTATCTGGGGAGTTTTGAAAAGCGTGGGCTTCCAGTTTCCATCTGAGCAATCAGCAGGAGGACTGAACCCCAAATCCACTTTGATATGTGGGAGGTTCATCCAGCCACAGTTTGCTGTGTTTATTATTTTCCTGTTTATAATGCACTCTGGTCCCTTTCCCATACTGTCCTCATATTATTGCTCACGTGACTGCAATCACTGCATTATAGCAGTTGCTGCCTATCCATTGCTTTATTGTGTTGTGAGAGCAAGGAAAACAGCAGAGAAAGGGAAAGCAGGGAAAAAAAGAAAATAGGAGAACTCAGCAAGGGCTTGACCTCTCCGATAACATCCTGGATTACGGCAGTCCAATTACTATGGGGTAGTAGGGTCTGGTCTTGGAATTTAAGTGACTTCATCCTAGATTAGTGCTGTAGGCAATGCATTGGGTGAATGCGTTTCTTATTACTTTAAACTGGGGACTTAAAGAAGATAAGGTTATTTGCATCTTTTCAAAGGCTTTTTTTGATTCCAGACCTTAACATTTTGTTTTGATTGTGCCATTGCATGGCTCAGAGCAGTGATTTTAACACTTTTAAAATGGTGTGTGTGGTTAAATGTTTATTTTGTTTTTCATCTTATTTGGCTTCAGATACATCCTCTCTCCACTCCCCCTCCCCCATATCAGCCCTGCCTCTGTGCAGTGCTGGGGAATTTGGAGTGCTTTATTTTGAAGAGGTTCTTATAAGAAAATAAGGACAACTCTGATTTAGAAGACCTTTGAGAGAGATTTCTTTTTTTTCTTTCTTTTCTTTTTTTTTTAAGACAGAGTGTTGCTCTGTCACCCAGACTGGAGTGCAGTGGCGTGATCTTAGCTCACTGCAACCTCTGCCTGCCAGGTTCAAGCAGTTCTCCTGCCTCAGCCTCCGAGTAGCTGGGACTCCAGGTGTGCACCACCACACCCAGTTAATTTTTGTATTTTTAGTAGAGACAGCGTTTCACCATGTTGGCCAGGATGGTCTTGATCTCCTGATCTCGCTATCTGCCCATCTTGGCCTCCCAAAGTGCTGGGATTACAGGTGTGAGACACTTCGCCTGGCTGAGAAGGCAGATTTGTATGTCCTCGGGCATCCCCCCACAACCCTGTCTCTCAAGTCAAATGTATCAGTTATCTATTGCTGCATAACAAATCACCCAAAACATAATGACATCGTAACAATGTATTATTATCTCTCATGGTGCTGTGGGTTGACTGGACTCAGCTGGGCACTTCCTTCTTTGAGGTCTGTTATGAGACTCGGGATAGCGTTGAGACAGGTGTCCTCCAAAGGCTCAGCTGGGCTGGCAGTTGATACTGGGCATCAGCTTGGCACTCAGCTGGAACTATCAGCCAGATTGTCCACAGGTAGCTCCTCCATGCGGCTTGAGCTTCTCACAGTATGGCAGCTGAGTTCTGAGAGGGAACATCCTCAAAACTAGAGTTCCAAGAGGTGGAAAGCTGAGGATGCCAGGCCAGTTAAGAGGCATGCCTGGAGCCGGCACATGACTTCCGCCATATCCTACTTGTCAAAGTGGTCAGAAGACCCATCCATGTTCAAGCGGATGGAGAGACTCTACGGCTTGATAGGGGAGTGTTAAGATCAGCTTGTAGAAGAACATGTGGGATAGGAGATATTGTTGCAGCCATCTTTGAAAAATGCAGTATGCAGCATTTTCTCTCCCATTTCCTCAGCTTTCCCTGCCTGCAGTTATTCCAAAAGTCAGTGTGCTCTGGGAATGATTCCCTACGTGGAAGAATTACCCAACATTAATTCACTAACGATCGCTGACATTTTAAGTGTATTACCTAAGCAAATATGAAGCACGTTGGATTTAGATGCCATTTCTTTCCAAACTTTACTCCTTCTTCCCCTTTTCCCTCTCTACACACACAACTGTGTTAAGCATTTTAAACTGTTTTCCTGGACTCTGTTAACCACTCTGTAGGAACCACGTTCCTGATGATTCTCTTCTTCTTAGGTTTAGATTACCCTAGCATGTAAACCTGTTTTAATTTCTGCTGGCATTGTGTAATTGCGATATTGATCCTTTAGACCAAGGACAAAGTCCCTGTTAACGTGGCTGACTCCCTCTGCCTATTGAGACATTAAGCAGGAAGCCGATCTTGATGTTAAGTAACTGCCGTTTTTAATTTTTCTTTTACACCACTTATTCTAATTTCTTTCAGCCCAGTGGAAGGTGGTGTCTTGTATTTTATTCTGTTGTTTTAACCAGAGGATGTGAAATTCTTCAGCTGTATTGCCACTTTACTCTACAAGAGTTATTAGTCAAGTGAATTGGTTCATGCTTATTTTTCTTCTTTTCCTTGCTGCCTTTCTCCTTCAGCAAACTTTTCTAAAGGTGATGAATTACTGAGAAGATGAAATGTCCACCTCAGCCGACTAGCTGTCTGCCATACACCCTGGCTGCATATCAATCCGAGACGATTTTTCCTCCTTATTTGACTGTTTGGAGGGTTTGGGTCATCTGTTGGGCATCTTCATTCCACTTGCAAATTCCTTAAAGCAGTATCCTGTCATCTGTTTAAGTAGAAACAATTAGAAAAATGTTTAAAAAGCTAAAAATATTTTACTTAATTTTAATTAAGTGTTCACTTTCCCACGTTTCTCTTTTTTTTTCTTGAGACGGAGTCTTGCTGTTGTGGGCCTGGTTGGAGTGCAATGGTGTGATCTCAGCTCACTGCAACCTCCGCCTCCCAGGTTCCAGCGATTCTCCTGACTCCGCCTCCCAAGTAGCTGAGATTACAGGCACTTGACAGCATGCCCAGCTAATTTTTATATTTTTAATAAAGTCAGGGTTTTACCATGTTGGCCAGGTTGGTCTCAAACTGCTGACCTCAGGTGATCCATGTGCCTTGGCCTCCCAAAGTGCTGGGATTACAGGCATGAGCCACCTCGCCCGGCCATATATGTCTCATTCTAAACTGGACGCCAGGCCATATATGTCTCATTCTAAACTGGAAGAAAACTGGGTGGAGGAATATTAACCCTTTACTTTCTTTTTGTTGTTTTACTGAACATTTGCACTCAGAAGCATGGGGCTGCAGAGCTCTTAGGAAACTCAGTCTAAACACTGATTTTACAAAAGAGACTTAGAGAGGGCAGGTGGTTTGGGCAGAGGAAACCAGAAGGTGAGTAGCTGTCTGAGTTCAGAGGAGAGACCCTTTGGCTTCTGGATCGTGCTGTTCCTGCTGCGCCAGGCTGCTGCAGTTGGTCGTTGCCTCATCTTCTGTTTGGTCTGAGGCAGCCTTGGCTTGTCCAGGCCCAGTCTGTCTGGGCCGCCTCTCTAGGAACCTGCCCTCACCCCCTGAACCTCTTGCATCCTTGTGAATGACAGGCCTCAGTGCACACCGTTCCTTGACATTGGAAACTAGCTTATGGAGTGCCAAGTCAATTAATTTGAGGGTAGACTTGCTTAACCAAGAATGAAGCACTCCCACCAAGAGTCAAAGGAGAGGGAAACCAACTGTAACTGAAACCCTGCCATGAGCCATGATTAGATGCCGTCTTATTTAATATTTATTTTTACTTTGCCCTTTGGCATTCCTTAGAGGCTGCAAACATGAGGAATTTCATGTGACAAAAGTCCATTAGAAAGAGCAGAGAAGGCTGGGTGAGGTGGCTCATGTCTTTAATCCTAGCACTTTGGGAGGCCGAGGCGTGCAAATTGCCTGAGCGCAAGAGTTTGACACCAGCCTGGGCAACATGGTTTGAAACTCTGTCTCTACTAAAAATACAAAAATTAACCAGGCATGGTGGTGCACATCTGTAGACCCAGGTACTCGGGAGGCTGAGGCAGGAGAATCACTGGAACCCGGGGGGCGGAGGTTCCAGTGAGCTGAGATTGCGCCACTATACTCTAGCCTGGGTGACAGAGTGAGACTTCATCTCAAAAAAAAGGCAGAGAATCAGAGAAGAGAATGAACTACTGATCTGCTTGGAGTCGGTAAAGCTATTGGTCCCTATGAAGGGGGCTGGGGACGTAGGGGAGAGATGAAGCTGGAAGCAGCGGAGTCCATACATATAGACCAGTGGCACAAACTTAATATGTGTCAGAATCACTGAAAGGGTTTATGAAAGCAGATTGCAGACCTCTATGACCAATTCAGTAGGTTTGAGGTAGGGCCTGAAAATGTGCATTTCCAGCGTGCTTCTACTGCAGACCCAGCCTAAGGCCTCTTCACCCATGATCTTGCAAACACTCTGCCTTCCCTGTTCATCTGGAAGTGCTTCCAGACCTTGGAGAGCGGGATGACAGCTACGTATATCTCACATTGCCGGATTTTCTTCTAGGTAAGAGGATCTTGGAAACTAGGGGTCCCTTTGATATTTTGTACCCCAGAATGGCCCGGTACTTGAAAACAATATTTCGTGTGAGGAACAATTGTGGGATAATTTGAGATAGGATGTAATTAAGTCCACAGCAGTCACCACACTCTTTATTGGGCATCTGCTGTGTGCATTATCTATTCATTACTCGCCACAACCTTGCAAGGTAGATGTTATGTTGCCTACCTTTTATAGATGAGGGAAATGAATTCTGCAAAGGGTCTGTCCTAGTGAGTTATGGAGCTGGGATTATACTTTGTCAGTCTGTCTGCCATGTTATTCTTTTTGCTGACACTATGCAACTGTTTTAGAAGTCCTCAGAGCAAAGGCATTGCCAGTGTCAGTGACAGATGCAGTTATGGAAAGTTCCATCTATTTAACTCCACCTCTGTGCCTGGCACTGTGCTAAGCATTTTAATATATCTCATCACATTTAAACCATGTCTTTACCTTGCAAGAAAGATAGGTGTTATTTCTGTTTTGTGGGGGGATATGGACGTTCAGGGAGGTTAAACAGCTTGCCTGGGGTCATAGTTGATAAGTGGCAGTATTGGGGTTAAAACCTGGGTGTAGCCAGAACTCTTAGCTGCTCTGTTATATTGATTGACTGGATCACACATACCCCAAGATTGTTACCTGGGACCTCAGCAGGCTGATGATGTGGCTGGTAGCACTGGAGGTTTGGGAAGCAGAATAAGTTTGGGGACAGAAATGAGTTCCATTTGAACACGCTGAAGTTAAGGAAATTTCTCAGAATCTTGCTGAAGGCCCTATTGTGTTCTGGGAGCTGCATTCGAGGTGACGAAAGGACAGGGCAAGACTCCTAATGTTGACATTTTTAGAGCTTCATTCTGTGATCCTGCATGAGCCATTCAATTAATACGTCTTAGAATTTACTTGGAAATGATGATGGTCTTTCTTCTGTTGCCTTGCTGCAGAGCCTTGGAGATTAAGATAACTTCTGGAATTGGTGAAAGTGCTCGAAAAGTTACAAAGCGCAATTACCGTGGCAATCGCATGTGATACTTAAAGCATCTGCTCTCCCATGCATTACCCTGTGATATTTGTTTTCCACAGGATATTAGATGAGAGATGTTAAAATCTTATTGCAGTGGACTTTATTTCCTAAGAGGGGTTGAAAATGAATCCAGAATGGGATTTTCACATTATACCAGTGTTTTTTTGAGTTTTTTTTTTCGTTATTACTACCCTAAGGAATCTGTTTAGTTATTATTATTATTACTACTGATCTCCCCTCCCCATGAAATGAAACGAAATAAGATTTTTTTGTGCAGGGTTGAGCTTTGGAGGGTCACAAACCACTATAATATCTGAGATTATTTTGCTCTCCATGCCAAGAACAATTTTTACCCCTTTGGGGTGATATTGCCCCCATTGAAGATGGAGGATTTATAGAAAGCATTTTAAAGTCAAAGAATGGAATGTCCAAGGTGGGGTTTTATGGCAAGGGGGGAAATCCCTTCTCATGGCTGCAGTTAGCTTTTGGTGTCGTCCGAAAAGAGTCGCAGCCTCTCAGCAAGTTTCCTAAAATTTGTCTCTTGAATTCCTTGTAACAGCATGTTTTTAGGAAAGTGATTTGTCTCAGCCAGGGACTTGATTATCAAGAGTGTAGGTTCCTATTGTACTTGCACTCTTGAGGTCTCTAACCTCACAGGGCCAGTCCTCTGACCCAAAATCCCCACCAGTGATTTTGGAGGAAGGTAGGACCTGGTAGTGTTGGGTTGGGGAGTTGGAGCCAGACTTTGTCCTCTGCGTTGGCTGGTGGACCATGTGACAAGGAGTGAGTGCTCACCACCGCCAGTGGTGTCGGGGAATATGCGCGCATCTGGGAGCAGGTGCGTGGAGTTTTGGGGAGTATGATTTGCCAGATGGCACAGGTTGGGTTGGCAGGTAGTCAACAGGGGCGTCTTGGTCATGGAAGCCTGATATTCATCTCTAGTCTTTTCCTTCCCCTACTTAATCTTCATCTCCTTCCCTGGAGGTCTACCTTGCCATCAGTTATATTGTTCCTGTTGCCTTCTTTGGGTCTCAATTATTTTCTCATTTTTCTCTCTGTGGCTTAGTTTGCATCCCCCAAAGCACACCTTGAGCCAAGGATGTGGGTAGAAGTAGTTGACTGTGGAGGTGATCCCAAGAAACAGCAGTTGGAGAGAGGGATTGTGAGGTGAGGAAGTCAGGAAAAACGCACAGGGAGGGTTAACCAGTGGCTTCTGCCATAGGTACTGGTGTGCAGTCCTGCTGGGGCCTTCTGAGAGATGGTGTCCTACACACCTCATAATTGCCCACCAAGGGATAAGGAAGTAGGGATGATTCTCCACCAGCTGTCGCTTTCAGCCTGCTCTGCTCCCACAGTTCATAAATTGCCATCACTCTGGAGATACAGGTCGCCCCGGGTGGTGGCAGGAGCTTTCTGCAGGCACTGGGCTTTGGGGAGCTCCAAAGGGAGGTGGGCGGCTCGCTGACACTGTCTGCCATGCTCTGTTCCTCTCTCTCTGACTTTTTACATCTTAATTTTGAAATAAAGTAAATATTTTGGTAGTTTATTGAAAATACACTTATGTCTCATATTCCCAGTGTAAAAATTAGGTCAGCTGAATATTTTATTTTCCAAAACTGGTTATACACATTTAAAAAGATGTCTGGGGTCTCCTCATAGGAGGAGTGTTTGTGTGTGTGTGTGTGTGTGTGTGTGTGTGTGTGAGAGAGAGAGAGAGAGAGAGAGAAATAGAGCACGGGGGGAGGTCTAGTGAAAAGCTGGTCTTACTCCAGGTGTAAATACATGTGATACATGCTGTGGTCTGAATGTGTGTCCCCTATGTTCATATGTTTAAACCTAATCAGTAATGTGATGATATGCAGTGGTGAAGCTCTACCCTTGTGAACAGATTACTGCCCTTCTAAAAGGGCTCAAGGGAATTAGCTAGGCCTTGGTGCCCTGTTTCCCTTCTGCCTCTTCTGCCATGTAAGGACACCTAGACAGTGCCACCTGTGATGAACAGGTCTTTACCAGATGCTGAACCTTGATCTTGGACTTCCCAGCCTCTAGAACTGTGAGAAATGAATTTCTGTCATGTTTAAATTATCCAATCTCAGGCATTCTGTTATAGCAGCACAAATAGATGAAGATAGTCAATAATCTGAGACATGCAGCCAACACCCTTGATTACTTTTGTCCTCTCCAGGGAATTGCCCCTACTCCCATGACTACAGGTTGCTGTCCCCAGAGTCAGCCCCATGCCAGCACACAAATGGAATAATCAGACCCAGAACTCTTCACCTCTCCCACATGGTGCCTTCTCCCTCCCGTTACTTGTAACACCTGAGCATCTGTGGATTATGTAGACTATGAACTCCATCTTCTGACCTACCCTCAAAATATTAGACAAAATATTTGGCAAAAGTAACATGACGCTAGTTATGCTGTATGGAGAATTTACTACCTGTACTGTGGTATTTCATCATATTACCTCATTTAATCATTAGAACTATGAGGTATGCATTAGAATCCTCATTTTACCATTTAGGAGACTCAGGCCAAGAAAGGCTACATAGGTAGTGTTGCCTCAGATCATTGCAGAAGGGGTGGAGCTGGGATTTGAACGCACGTCTGTAGACTCCAGTCCATGCTCCTACCTGGAATACTATGCTGATTCCTAGCATGTGAGCAAAAGTTGGTCAAGAGCTTGCTATGCTGGTTTTCACTGCAAAGAGTCTTTTACATACATTATCTCATGGAGTCTCCCCTCAGCAAATCCTGTGAGGTCTGTATTTTATTTCCATGTTATTAATGAGAAAACCGAGGCCAGAGCACTTGAATTTTCTTATCTTAGGATGCGTCAGAGGTAATGCTATGTAAATCAGCTTTAAGCCTGGTAATGAGTGTGTGTTTATGTGGCATTAAAACATTCTGCTACAAAGGAAAAGGTAGCCACATGGTTTGTTTCTTTGTACCAGAAATTTCTTAAATGTGCATATTATCTTGTGGAACTTGTGGAAAAATTATTCGGATAATTGGTGGAATCTTTTGCTTTGCCTGGGAATTTTAGAGTTGTATTTTTCAACACCTTGACAACCTTACTAACACCATCCCAACACACCCCTCAACATGTATGCACAAGAGTGATAGACACGTGATGTGTATTTGCATGGGAAATACACATATTGTAGCCTAGGCTCTCCCACCTGGACAACTTCCCTCTGTGCTATTATACCTGTCTGGCTGTCCCCCATTGGAGTGCTTTTATATCGTTCCATCATTGTCTGGTTGTGTGTCTCTTTTCCCCATTAGGCTGTGAGCCCTGTCGTGGCAGGGCCTAGAGATGAGAGCTGTTTATGTGCCTGACCCCTAACACAGTGCTGGAAATGAAAGAGACATTTTATGATAGTTATGGAGTGAAAATTGTGTCTGGATGCAGCCCTAAGGCTTAGGGGGATCCTTTAGGTTCTGTTTCGAGGCCTAATGTTTTGATGATACTTGAACTTGCCTCCTTAGTGACTCTGTTCTTTTAATTCACAAACAGATTTGGCTGTTCCCTGAGTTTAAGGCAGCCCCTATACTGACCCAGTGCAGCAATTTTACGCTGTATCTTTGTCCTTTTTTTTTTAAAATTGAGACAGTTACTCTGTTGCCAAGGCTGGAGTGCAGTGGCACAATCTCGGCTCACTGCAACCTCTGCCTCCTGAGTTCAAGTGATTCTTCTGCCTCAGCCTCCAGAGTACCTGGGACTACAGGCAGGCATCATGACACCCAGCTAATTTTTGTACTTTTAGTAAGAGATGGGGGTCTTACCCTGTTTGGCCAGGCTGATCTTGAACTCCTGACCTCATGTCATTCACCCACCTCAGCTTCCCAAAGTGCTGGGATTACTGGCATGAGCCACCATGCCCAGCACATTGTGTCTGTATTCTTGAATGTATAAAGAAGGTTGTCTTTGCACAGGTCAACCTCCCTGCATGTAATACACATTGTCCTTCCTTCCAATATTAATACAATGAATGCATGGTTATTGATTGAGTCCCTGCTATGTGCAGGTATCAAGTGAGGTCTGTGGAAGCTCCCAAGGCAAGTGCACCCTGGGTTGTGCCCTCCAGGTACCCACTGGGTTACTAGAAGAGAAGTCCCAGGACCAGAAGGAATGACCATGTGAGGAATATTCAAGTGTTACAGGGATACAGAGAGGGGCGGCATCTCCTGTGGTGCTGCAGGCTCTGGTGGGAGCATCAGTGAGTGTCCTGGATGAAGAGCTGTTAAAGATGGACCTGAAAGGCTGGCAGGATTGGAGGCACAAGAATGGAGATGAGGATTTTGGACAGAAGCAGAGACCCAGAGGTGCTGTGGGCAGTGCGGGGTTGGGACTTGCCATTCGTAAAGGTGGATATTGGGAGGTAGGGATGGATTACTTGTGTGGGCAAACTTGTGGATATTTTGAAGAGATGGGGTTGTCTGGGGGAAACAAGTTGTCCTATCCATATACCTTCCTGATGCCTGCAAGAAGTAAGCTCAGTAAGGAGGAAAAAAGTGTCGAGGAACATCAGCCCAGGGTCCACAGACTTGTGTGTGGCATCATTCCTCCTCCCAGCTTGCCATGTGTCCTTCATAAAATTGCTTCCCTTCTCTGGTCCATGCTTCTTTGATCTGTGGCCGATAGGACAGCATTCCTGACTTACTTATTACACTGGGTACTGTGACATTCAAAGCAGATGGTGGGTCTGAAATTATTTTGTGAACTATGAGATGCTGCATAATATAGGAATTCATTATTATTCTTTTCTGAACCTAGGGTATAGGAGGAAGATTTAAACATATTCCCCTGCTCATGGTATAAAGATACATTATTATTATGGTGAGATGTCCAGGGTGTGTGTGTGTGTGTGTGTGTCTTGGGGGTGGAGGCAAGAATGCTGTCACACTGCCATCACCCGAGGTAGACATGGTGCGAAGAGAGGGTTTGGACTGACTGATTGAAGGCTCTTTTGCAAGCTTGGCATAAATCCTGCATATGCCAGAGTCCAGACCAGTGTGGGAAACTGCAGGGCTGAAAATTTGTGGGCGGCAAGAGAAATACTTGTCAGAATGAATGAGGGCAGTTCCCACTATAGAGAGGTGAAAGGAATCAAAATATGAAACCACTTAAAAGTTTCTGAAAGCTGGATATGCAATTATTGAGTGTCTAATTTGCCACTAAACCCAGGGTCCTGTAGTGAGACTGCTTAAAACATGGCCTTTGTAGACAGTCGCTGTGCTTAGCGTTTTATTCTGGAGGTGATTTTTTGCTTTAACGTATAATTTGGTTTGCTTCAAGCCATGGGGTCACATTCCAGCAGTATTGCATTGATTCTTTATCCTGGTAAGGACACATTCCCTCAGGTCAGGGACACATGCTGGCTCTTCAGAGAAATCTTTGAAGACCTTGCCCCACAAGGATAAGGAAGCCCTCAAAGAAAACACACACACACACAAAGAGTTGTCGCCTTTTGAAGAGATGGCTGGCTTAGGAGGGAGAGCTTCCTATTTGACAAATGCTTAGTTACCTAGCACTTTTAGGGGATTGGGCAATATTCTACATACTCAGTTAATATGAATGTACCTAATTTACAAAATGATCCTGGGAGGTACAGTCATATCTATTTTGCAGATGGGGAAACTGAGGCCGAAAGGTTTAGAAACGTGGCTAAGGTCTTTCAGCTGAGACTAGAACCTAGGCTGTCTGGCTCTGAGGTCTGTGTGTTCAGCCAGTATGCTGTGCTGCTGCTTCATGGCTTTCAGCAAAAAGAGTCTTAGCTGCAAATTAAATATTTGATGTTGGTAACCACGAGTCTGTGATGAAGTTCCAAATTTCAGTTTGTCATCGGTCCTCCTGGGGCTTCCTTCCATCTCTGGGGATGGCTGGGCTGGCTGGCTCTGCTTCTCTGTTCAGAATTCTGGAGGGACCCTGGTGTTCTGGTCTTCCTCATGTGGCTTCGGGGCATGGAAGCTGGTAGGGGGGACTGCCAAGGCACAACCTAGGGGTCATCTTCGGAAGCCCCCCTGCTTGCTTTGCACAGCCACGGCGCTGTGCTGCACTGGCATCTTGCATGCATATTAATGTCAGCTGATTTTCATGTAACAAGAGAAGTTTTCGGGGCTGTCAAAGGCACACAGAAGATACATAAGGTCATAAAGAGCTGCATGCTGTTTCCTCTAAGGAGCTGTGGCTGGAGTTCAGCTGTCCTGTCACTATCTGGAGGTGTCCTCTGCTCTTGGGCTTTGGTGTCTCCCTCTTCCAAGAATATGGGAAAAATGATTCCTGTGTTCCTTCAGGCTGTCAGATTCTGAGAGTCAGGAGAGTGCAGTGTCTGTCACTGTGTAGGAGGCTGGCTGCCCAGGTTTGAATCCCAGTACTATCCCTGACCAGCTGTGTGACCTTGGGCAAGTTTCTCAGCATCTCTGTGCTCAGTGTCTGCAACTGTGAACTGGGAACCATCACGGCATTTTATCACAGTATCATTCTAAGGATTGAAAGAATAAACAGTGCCTAGCATAGAATGAGTGCCCTGTGTTAGCTCCTTGACGTTCTGTAACCATTAACTTCACTTTCCGGTATCATCATCTACTTCGTTGCTGTGATGGCCACCATTTTGCTGGTGCTTGTGGGGCAGTTACTCACAATGACTCTGGAAGGTCCATCTGGTTTAATCCATTTTCTGAGTGGGGGGAAAAAGAGGGTTAGGGAGATTCAGCGACCTTCCTGGGATTCTGCAGCCCAGAAATGACAGAGCTGGGATTTGAGCACAAGTTTTTCTGATCCTGTAGCCCAGGCCCCTCGCCACTGGCCAAGTGTTCCATGCCTCCACTTCCTGGCTCCCTTACTAGGCAATGCGTGGACACAGGGCCTGCCCAGGCCCAAGTGTGGTTGAGTTATGCCTTTGCAGAGCCCAGAGCTCATCAGCAACTTAAATGAAACTGGTTTGGCCTGGTGTTCCATGTGTTCTTCTGCAAGTAGATTTATGGTCCCTGAGGCCTCTGGTGCTCAGAAGCTTTGACTTTTTAATTTAATCTCCTCCAAACTTACCTCGGGCCTTCATCCTTGCAGTCCTGCCTGTGTGCTGGGCTGCAGGGAGCTGGAGCCCATACTTTTGAATTTATGCTGTCTGCAAGGGGAGCCTGGGGCCTCCAGCCTCCTCAGCTGGTAGCCTCCCACCCACATCCCAGAGGGGTCAGAGGCCTCCTCTGTTCCCACTAAGGACTGTGATGAGCTGCCCTGCTCCCCACAATGCACTAGATTCCAGCCCTCTCCAGCTGGCCCCTTGTGGGTGGGGAGGTGGGGGATCGTCTGGCCTTCCCAGTGCATCTGGATCTTGAAGGGCTCTTTTAGTATTCCAGGCAGGCACGTTGGGCTTCTGGCCTTACACAGGCGGAGCTGTGATGGTGGGTGGGAGCCTGCTGGGCTCTGGAGCCAGCAAGGAGTAGAGGAAGTCCCTCTGTCAGGAGCCCTGGGAGGAGGCGAAGCCCAGCTTCTGAACAGGGCACAGAGCTCCTGCCTGAGGATTAGGCCTCAGTTGCCAGCAGGCTCTGCCCAAAGCCGACTCTCCAGGGACGTTTCTGTGCTCTCACTCAGGGGATCGCCAGCCCTTCCTCAGATGCTGGGCTCTCCTCAGAAAGGAGACTGTGAGATATGTTCCACCGATACCGAGTTTATTGAGGGTTTTTAGCATAAAGGGCTGTTGAATTTTGTCAAATGCCTTCTCTGCATCAATTGAGATAATCATGTGGTTTTTGTTTTTGGTTCTGTTTATGTGGTGAATTACGTTTATAGACTTGCGTATGTTGAACCAGCCTTGCATCCCCGGGATGAATCTTACTTGATCATGGTGGATAAGTTTTTTGATGTGCTGTTGCAATCGGCTCACCAGTATTTTATTGAAGATTTTTGCATCTATGTTCATCGTGGATATTGGCCTGAAGTTTTCTTTTCTTGTTGGGTCTCTGCCGGGTTTTGGTAACAGGATGATGTTGGTCTCATAAAATGATTTGGGAAGTATTCCCTCTTTTTGGATTATTTGGAATAGTTTCAGAAGGCATGGTACCAGCTCCTCTTTGTGTGTCTGGTAGAATTCGGCTGTGAACCCATCTGGACCTGGACTTTTTTTGTGTGGTAGGCTCTTAATTGCTGCCTCAACTTCAGACCTTGTTATTGCTCTATTTGTAGTTTCAGCTTCCTCCTGGTTTAGGCTTGGGAGGACACAGGAGTCCAGGAATTGATCCATTTCTTCCAGGTTTGCTAGTTTATGTGCATAGAGTTGTTTGTAATATTCTGTGATGATGGTTTGAATTTCTGTGGAATCTGTGGTGATTTCCCCTTTATCGTTTTTTATTGCATCTATTTGGTTGTTCTCTCTTATCTTTTTTTATCAATCTGGCTAGTGGTCTGTCTATTTTGTTGATCTTTTAAAAAAACCAGCTCTTGGATTTAGTGATTTTTTGAAGGGTTTTTTGTGTCTCAATCTCCTTCAGTTCAGCTCTGATCTTAGTTATTTCTTGTCTTCTGCTAGGTTTTGAGTTTTTTTGATCTTGCTCCTCTAGCTCTTTCAATTTTGATGATAGGGTGTCAATTTTGGATCTCCCCACTCTTCTCATATGGGCACTTACTGCTATATATTTTCCTCTAGAGTCTGCTTTAAATGTGTTCCAGAGATTCTAGTATGTTGTATCTTCATCTGCAGAAAGCAGAAACTGGACCCCTTCCTGACACCTTACTCTAAAATTAACTCCAGATGGATTAAAGACTTAAACATAAGACCTGGCACCATAAAAACCCTGGAAGAAAATCTAGGCAAAACCATTCAGGACATAGGAGTAGGCAAGGACTTCATGACCAAAACACCAAAAGCATTGGCAACAAAAGCCAAAATAGACAAATGGGACCTAATGAAACTCCACAGCTTCTGCACGGCAAAAGAAACAGTGACTAGAGTGAATCGGCAACCAACAGAATGGGAAAAAATTTTTGCAGTCTACCCATCTGACAAAGGGCTGATATCCAGAATTTACAAAGAACTCAAACAGATTTACAGGAAAAAAACAAACAAGCCCATTCAAAAATGGGCAAAGGATATGAACAGACACTTTACGAAAGAAGACATATATGAGGCCAACAATCATATGAAAAAATGCTCATCGTCACTGGTCATCAGAGAGATGCAAATCAAAACCACATTGAGATACCATCTCACGCCAGTTAGAATGGCGATCATTAAAAAATCTGGAGACAACAGATGCTGGAGAGGATGTGGAGAAAAAGGAACACTTTTACACTGTTGGTGGGAGTGTAAATTAGTTCAACCATTGAGAAGACAGTGTGGCAGTTCCTCAAGGCCTTAGAAATAGAAATTCCATTTGACCCAGCAATCCCATTACTGGGTATATACCCAAAGGACTATAAATCGTTCTACTATAAGGACTCATGTACATGAATGTTCATTGCAGCACTGTTTACAATAGCAAAGACCTGGAACCAACCCAAATGCCCACCCATGATAGACTGGATTGGGAAAATGTGGCACATATACACCATGGAATATTATGCAGCCATCAAAAATGATGAGTTCATGTCATTTGTAGGGACATGGATGAATCTGGAGAACATCATTCTCAGCAAACTGACACAAGAACAGAAAATGAAATACTGCATATTCTCACTCATAGGTGGGTGATGAAAAATGAGAACACATGGACACAGGGAAGGGAGTACCAAACACTGGGGTCTACTGGGGGGAAGAAGGGAGGGACAGCGGGCGGGGGAGCTGGGGAGGGATAGCCTGGGGAGAAATGCCAAATGTGGGTGAAGAGGAGGAAGGCAGCAAATCACACTGCCATGTGTGTACCTATGCAACTGTCTTGCATGTTCTGCACATGTACCCCAAAACCTAAAATGCAATAAAAAAAAGAAAGGAGCCTGTGAGCCTAGAGGTTCTGATACTGTTAAGAAGAGAAGGCGAGTAATCCTGTCCCTGTCTGAAGTCAGATGGTGGGAAGTTTTCAATCTAATGAGCCAAACAGGGTTGGAGAGAGAGGAAAAGAGGAGGGAGAGGGAGGAAAGGAAAACAGAGAGAGAGAGTGAGGGAGCAAGGTGGGGAGAGAGAGTAGAAGAGGAGGAAGCAGGGAGAGGCAGAGGAGAGAGGGAGAGATAGGAAGAGAAGAGGGACAGAGGGAGAGAGAGAAGGTGGGTGAGGGAGCGAAAGAAGTGCGGAGAGAGAAGAAAAGAGATGGAGAAGGTGGAGAGAGAAGGAGAGAGAGAAGAGAGCAGAGAGAGAGAGAGGAAGAAACAGAGAGAGAGGAAGCAGGGAGAGGGCAGGAAGGGAGGGGAGAGAGGGAAGGGGGGAGAGAGAGAAAGGGAGGTGGGGTAGGAAAGAGGGAGAGAGACCAGTGGCAGAGGGGTAGAGAGAGAGATGAGAGAAAAGAGAGATGAGGAGAGAAGAGAGAGCAAGGGAGGAGAAAAGTGGGGTGAGGGATAGCTGGGGGGCTGGGAAAATTTTCAGGATGGGTGGGCAGCCATGCAGACATGTCCAGCCACATGGAGCCTTCTGGTTTGAGTGTCTGGAAACACAGAGGCTGTGGGCCCCAGGCCTTGGGTGTGACCACAGGTGCTAAATTTCTGATTCCCATGTGGCCACTAACTCTGACGAGTCACTTAACCTCTATACTCTTTAGTTCTCAGCTGTAAAAACTGAAAAATAATAATAGTGATTTACCTCTCAGTGCTGGTGGGAGAAATTTCTAATGACAGGTGACAGGGTGAAAGTACAAGGTATCACTGAGTGTGAAACTACTTGATGACAGGCCACCCCTCAAGTGGCGCTCAGGAACCAGGGCATGGGGTGCACCAGCCCAGCCCCCAGTTGGAAATGGGCTTCATCTCTTCCAAGGCAGAGGTGGCTGGCGTGAAAGCTGTCTCCAAGGCTCCTGAATGGGCATGACACTCAATATCCAAAATGCAGAAAGAGCTCCCCAGGCACTGATCCTGCTCTTTTTGGTTTCTGGAGGCCTTTGCATACATCTGTTTCCCTTGCTGGCCATGCTTTTCCCCCTGAATGCCTGATCATCCCTCAAAGCTCAGCTTAAGCATCGCCTTCTCCTAGAAATCTACCCAGATAACCTGCTTCGTCTTCTTCCATACTCTGTGCACACCCCTGTTAGCTCCTTTCTACAGCCTGTGTGCAATCCTTCATCCATTTGTTAGTGCTCATTATGTGCCGGACACTGTTCTAAATGCTGGAGATGTAGCCATGCACCAGACATATGAGGCCCCGTGGAGCTCCCGTAGTAACAGGGAAGCCAAGCAATCAAAGCCTAGGGTGATACACAGAGAGAAGCAATAGTATTGTGAGGAAGTCTCCGAAGGAAAGGAGCAGGATAGAGGGAGAGAATGGTGGGGAGGACGCTTATTTTTAATGGTGGCCTTTGGGGAGAGTTTCCTGGAAGAAGTGGAATTTAGGCTGAATCTTTTTTTTTTTTTTTTAAATAAATAAATAAATAAATAAATAAATAAATAAATAAATAAATAATTTATTGTATTTTAGGTTCTGAGGTACATGTGCAGAACATGCAGGATTGTTGCATAGGTACATACATGGCAATGTGGTTTGCTGCCTCCATCCCCCTGCCACCTATATCTGGCATTTCTCCCCATGTTATGCCTCCCCAACCTCCCTACCCCCTGCTGTCTCTCCCCCTATTCCCCCACAACAGACCCTAGCATGTGATGCTCCCCTCCCTGTGTTCATGTGTTCTCATTGTTCAACATCCTCCTGTGAGTGAGAATATGTGGTGTTCGATTTTCTCTTGTGTCAGTTTGCTGAGAATGATGGTTTCCAGGTTCATCCATGTCCCTACAAAGGACACAAACTCATCATTTTTTATGACTGCATAGTATTCCACGGTGTATATGTGCCACATTTTCCTTGTCCAGTCTATCATTGATGGGCATTTGGGTTGGTTCCAGGTCTTTGCTATTGTAAACAGTGCCACAGTGAACATACATGTACATGTGTCCTTATAATAGAATGATTTATAATCCTTTGGATATATACCCAGTAATGGGATTGCTGGGTCAAATGGAATTTCTGTTTCTAGGTCCTTGAATCGCCACACTGTCTTCCACAATGGTTGAACTAATTTACACTCCCACCAACAGTGTAAAAGTGTTCCTATGTCTCCACATCCTCTCCAGCATCTGTTGTCTCCAGATTTTTTAATGATCGCCATTCTCACTGGCATGAGATGGTATCTCAATGTGCTTTCGATTTGCATTTCTCTAATGACCAGTGATGATGAGCATTTTTTAATGTTTGTTGGCCTCATATATACCTTCTTTTGAAAGGTGTCTGTTCATATCCTTCATCCACGTTTGAATGGGCTTGTTTGTTTTTTTCTTGTAAATCTGTTTTAATTATTTGTAGATTCTGGATATTAGTTAGGCTGAATCTTGAAGGATGAGAAGGAGGAAGGCTTGTGGGAACCCCAGAGAACAGCATTCCAGGAAGGGGGAGCAGCCACTATGGGGGTCCAGACGTGGAAGAGTAGCTTGGTGTGTTCAGGGACCTGAGAGGAATATTGTCATGGCTGGTACACACTGGGTCTGGAGGAGAGGGGGACGGGCCAGATCACCTGTATCTCCAGGGCCATTTCAATTTCATTCCATAAATGCAATGGGAAGCCAGTGGAGCATTGGAGCAGGGAAGTGACATGAAGTGATAACTTCCCAAGGATCACTCTGGCTGCTCTTGGAAAATAGATCAGAGGGATGTGGAAGAAATGGGAAGACTGGGCCCAGAATGGACTTAACAGACTGACCTGTCATGTGTGTGCATGCATGTGCATGCGTGTGCATGGGTGCTTTCACATGTGCATTCAAAAGGCTTCATGTTGGTAAGTTCTAGGCACTGGATTTATTCAAATTCTTTTCCTTTTTGGGAAAAAAAATTCCTGTTTGCAAAAGCTGAAGAAGTTATTGGGAGACTTGGGAGAAGGGAGTAGAAACAGCCCAAGGTGCACCTGAAACTTTCTGGAACGTTTGGAAGACTTTCAAGATATGCAAATTGTTAAGTTGAAGTTGACTTTTGGGTACTGAACACCCATCTGCCCTGACACCTGAGAAAAGATTTGTGTATTTTATGAGGTGAAAAAGGTACCAAAGTTTAGAATTTCATAAGCACACGACAAAAATGGGATGTCCACCAATCCCTCCTCCTGGATATAGCCTCTCACTTAAGGTTTTCTTTTAATGTTTGTTTTTGTGTAAACAATAAATGCTTGTTAAATAAGATTTGAAAAGTGACAGTCTAATACCCTTTCCTGGGATTCTGTCAACCAAGAGCATACACTATTAGTGCTTGATGTCCCTTTTTTTTTTTTTCTATATTTAGGGTTTTTATTTATGTACAGTGTAATCATTGTGTGTGTGTGTGTGTGTGTGTGTAAGCTTGTCTTCTCACACAACATTATAAAGCATTTGCTCATTGTGTCAGTAAGTATGGGCTAGGTTAGGCAGCAGTAACAAGTAATCCCCAGATCTCAGAGGCTTTGCACAAGGAAGGTTTTATTTCTCCTCACTCTCATGTCTATTACAGTGAACTGGTGCCTCCACTCTGGGTCCTCTTTACTTGGCAATACATGGAAATGGAACAACTATTATCTGTTATGTTGCTGGAAAGAAAGGAGGAGGAAAGAAAACCCTGGAGTGTCTTGCATCTAAATTCACATGTTTTAACATGGAAGTGAGACATCACTTTCACTTCAGTTTATTGGGCAGGACTAGTCACATGGTTGCACCCAACCACAGAGGGGCCAAAGACTGTGATTCCGTCTTATGCTTGGGAAGCTGAGAGCCGAAAGCATTTGGCTAATGCTAATGTCTACAGGGTATTTGTGCTAATTCCATCTTATGCTTGGGAAGCTGAGAGCCAAAAGCATTTGGCTAATGCTAATGTCTACAGGGTATTTGTGTCTCTCCTTAACACAGTCACTATCACAAAATATTGCATGTATGTAGAAAATACAGTTCTAAATAATACAGTGCATATTTCTCATGTTATGTCCTGCAGCTGGCACCTGGGAAGCCTCCTGCACCGACATTCTGATGTAATGCACATCTGGACATGCCAGACCTATGGGTCAGCCCTTGGTCAACTGGGGATGGAAGCCACTGAGTCCACATTCTCATCTTCCTTCCCCCAGGCAGATCATTCTCAGAGTGGGATGGAGTCTTGTCTGTCCCCAGTGGGGATTGGCTGTGTCGTGCACCTCTGGATTGATTTCCTCACCTTTGTTCTTCCACTCTTCCCAGTTTGCCATACTGTCACTTGAAATCACTTCCCCAAATAAGCCACCTTCCCATGTGTTCTTGTGTTTTGAGAAAACCCAGGCAAGACAGGCATGAATGTCTCTGCAATGAGAACCATAGCCCTCAAAAGTCCCAGGAATCATGGTGAGATGAATTTGCTTTCTTTATCATTCCATCAGTTCCTAGACTCAGGGCGTACTATGTTTGATTTTGTTGGCATCGACCTTGTTGTACAGCTTCTTATGTTCTAAGTGTCATTCTTTTTTTATGAGTGGAAGAAGCAGATGTCTTCCTCACAGAATCACGGATATCTCACGGTTGTTCAACTGCACGGTTTGTGAAGTGCCCTCCTACCTTCCTCCTGGGCCCCCTACCTCACCATCATCCTCAGGCTGCTGTTCTTGCTGTCCTGGAATTCTTCTCTTTCTAGAATCCCCTACCCTCTTTTATTCTTGTATTTCTTTTCATTTTGTCTCAGTATATTCCTAATTAACATTTTATAAAATAATAGGTATGTGGAATTTTTGTTCTTAAAGTCTGAAAAAAATCTCCTTTTCAGCCAGGCACGGTGGCTCACGCCTATAATCCCAGCACTTTGGGAGGCTGAGGAGGGCGGATCACGAGGTCAGCAATTCAAGACCAGCCTGATCAACATGGTGAAGCCGTGTCTTTCTAAAAATACAAAAATTAGCTGGGTGTGGTGGCGTACACTTGTAATCCCAGCTACTCAGGAAGCTGAGGCAGGAGAATTGCTTGAACCTTGGAGGCAGAGGTTGTAGTGAGCCATGATTGCATTCCAGCCTGGGTGACAGAGCGAGACTCCATCCCCCACAAAAAAAACCTGTTTTTTATCCTCACATTCTGTTTGTGTGTGTGTGTGTGTGTGTGTGTGTGTGAGAGAGAGAGAGAGAGAGAGAGAGAGACAGACAGACAGAGACAGAGACACACAGAGAGAGACTCTAGAAAGCTAGAGACAAAATAAGTTTCTCCTTGACATTTCAAAGTATGTACAGTCATCTTCTAACATTCAGTATTGCTAATTAGCTCAGTACTTAAAATCCCCATTCCTTCATAGATTACCTGTTTTGTTTTGTCTGCATGCCACTTCTCTCAATATATATACACTAGAAGATTTCAAGGGTTTTGTTTGTTTGTTTGTTTTTGAGATGGAGTCTTACTCTGCTGCCCAGGCTGGAGTACAGGGATGCGATCTTGGCTCACTGCAACCTACTCTTTTCAGGTTCAAGCGATTTTCCTGCTTCAGCCTCCCTAGTAGCTAGGACTACGGGCACACACCACCACACCTGGCTAATTATTTTTGTATTTTTAGTAGAGACAGGCTTCATCATATTGGCCAGGGTGGTCTTGAACTCCTGACCTCAAGTGATCTGCCCACCTTGGCCTCCCAAAGTGCTGGGATTACAGGCATGAGCCACCGCGCCCGGCCAGGATTTTTTTTAAAGGTATTTTTCATTTGTCCTCTTTGGCACTTGATGGACACTTTGCATTCTGTTTATTTTCTCTGTTACCTCTCTCGGAACGCCTAGCAGGTGGATATTTGTTTCATGGTATGGCATTTCATGTGTCTGTTATTTTGTCTATGTTTTCTAAATATTTCTCCTTGCTCTATGTTCTAGGAAATATCTTTAACTTTTCATTTCAGCTTTTCTATTGATATTTTTTCATTTGGTGTTCATTTTAGCAGGCATGTTCTTAATTTCTGTAAATTTGTTTCCTCTGAGTTTTAATTGCTTTTAAAAAATAGTCACCTGTTGTTGTTCCATGTGAATAAAATCTCCTTCAGTATCTCGGAAGATATTATTAAGAATTCTGTGAAAGTTCTGTTTATTTCTGGATTCTCTGTTTTCCCCGGAGTCCGTTTTGTGGGACCCGCTCACTTCTTTCTTTGGTATTGTTTGCTCTACCAGGATTAATGATTTGGATTGTTTGTTCATTTTAGGAGTGTAGAACTAGGTGGTGGCACAGGTTTCTGGGTAGTTTTGCTTGTCCATGGGCAGGTGAGTTGATTGGCAGATTTCACTTGGACATTTGTGGAACAAAAGCGGGCAAGTTGTGCTGCTCCTTATGCTAAGCCGAAAAGGAACATACTGTGGGGTGATAATCCCCACTCTGGAAATTTAAGCACCTTCTTGGAAGATTGCTAAGGATCCTTAGAGATTATACTTCCTGTGTCAGCCTGGGAAAATTCATTTGCTGCTCTTTGGGGAAGAGGTGAGAGTGATTGGTGAGTAGATAGGGGGAGGCTGGCGCATGGATTCTTCCTGAAGACAGTCTTCACCACTGATGCCCTTCCTCCACCTCCTGGTGTTTGTATCCACCATGCTGGTGCTTCCATGACGGGAAGCAGCTTCTTCCTCCTCACCAGTCCAGTTCCCTTTCCTTCTTCATTTGCCTGGGTTCTGCTACCAGCACCACCTCACCTGCCTTCTGTGTTTTATCAGTTCACAGTGATTTTATGATATTGTCCCACTTACAGTTATTTACTGTAACATCAATGAGAGGTGAGCACATGTCTTCAGCTGGTCTTCACAAACTATTCATTGCAATCGTGATTTGGAACCTGCAGATGTATATTAGCAATGCCTCGTTGTTGGATGTTTAATTATTTTCTGATTTTCTCCTCTCAGACCATAAGGATCGTCTGTATAGGTGAGTGACTGATTATTATTTCTTTGGGATTGATTGCCGGAAGTTGAATGAAGTTAAATATAACGCTAAAGAGAAGAGTTGACACCCTCTGTGTAGCATTTACTAGCTGGTGGTTTTGAGCAAGTTGTTTAGTATCTCTGAGCCTCAGTTCCTCATGTATTAGTTGGGTATAATAATATTCTTACTCATAAAATTGGGTGCATGGGTTAAAATCAATAAATAAGTAATGCACAGTCTATGGTATTTGGCCCTCAAATACGCTTTAAGTTAATAACAGCTGTTATTGTTATTATCCATTTTTTATCCTTGCAGCAGGGAGGGATTAATAACTCTATTTTATGAGTGAGAAAAACCAGACTTAGAGAATTTGTCACTTTCTCTAGCCATTTCTCCCCTCTCCCTGCCAAGCCACTTGCATAGAAGTCAGGAGATAGGGTTGCTCTTGAATCTAGACAGATTCAGAGTGAGAAGTTCTTCCCTGGCTGATGAAAGTTCCAGACTTAATTTATTATTCAGAGGTGAACATTTTTCCAGGATAGATGTGCTGAAAGTCTCCCAAATCCGCTGGTAACAAGCAGAGTGTGCAAATCATGAAGGACAGCCCCGCAGTGTGTGCTGGAGGATGCACTGGGCAGAGGGTTTGAGCACATTGGTTGTCAAGCTCTGTCTGGGTGACCCTGCTGGGGAATCCCTAGGGTGGTAGAGTCAGAGTTAAAGGCCCAAGAGTGAGAATTTGAATTTGGGAGTCTCGACCCAGAGTCTGTACTTTTCCTGATGGTGTTTAGAAGTCGAATCACTCCCAATAGTGAACTTGGGGCAGCCATGCAGGGCACTCAGTAAATATTTGTACAACAAGCAGGTGCAAGAGTGAATTCGTGATGATGTTGGAAAGGAGGACTCACTTTTGGAAGCTCCACTTTTGGAAATGCTTTCAGAGCCAGTTTTAAACACACACACACATACACACACGCATGCACGCATGCAAAACAAAGCAAGACAAAACCTAATGCAATGTAACATTTTGTGAGTCTTTTTTTGAGCAATTTTCGCAGTGAGGTTAATTTTGAACTAAGTTGGTGTTATTCACGTTGACTACTGATCAGATTGCAGTTCGGTGAAGTTTAACCAATAGAGTTAACTTTTTTTTAATTGGCACACAGTAACTGTACATATCTATGGGGCACATAGTGATGTTTTAGTATAACGTATAATGGTCAGATCCAGGTAATTAGCATATCCATAATCTCAACCATTGATCATTTCTTTGTGTTGGGAATGTTCTGTATCCTCCTTCTAACTCTTTGAAACTAGAATATTTTATTGTTAAGCACACCCATGTCACAGTGGTATAGAGTAGAACTTATTCATCTTATCTAGCTATCATTTTATATCCTTTAACAAATCTTGCTCCCATCTCTTTTTCCCCTTCCCAGCTTTTAGTGGCCTCTGTTTTGTGCCCCCACCGAGTACCCTGCCCTGTGCTTAGGCCACAGGGCTCCATAGGCCAGAGTTTATGTCCAGAACTAAAAGCTCATGGGTTAGAGCTTTGCTTTTAAAACCATTGCCCTCCCTTTTGAAAGATGATTTGTTTCCTTTTTTTTTTTTTTGATAAGACAGAGAATCATTCTGTCACCCCAGCTGGAGGGCAGTGGCATGATCTCGGCTTACTGCCACCCCCACCTCCTGGGTTCAAGTGATTCTCCTGCCTCAGCCTCCCAAGTAGCTGGGATTGCAGGCACTTGGCATCACACCTGGCTAAATTTTTATATTTTTAGTAGAGACAGGGTTTCACCATATTGGCCAGGCTGGTCTCAAACTCCTGACCTCATGATCTGCCCACCTTAGCCTCCCAAAGTGCTGGGATTACAGTTGTGAGCCACCGTATTTGTCCCTCCTTTAACATATGAAGAAGGTATCAGGTGGCTGAGAGACTCCTGAAAAGAACAGTGTGAGCCAGGCGTGGTGGCTCATGCCTGTAATCCCAGACTTTGGGAGGCTGAGGAGGCAGATCACTTGAGGTTAGGAGTTCGAGACCAGGCTGGCCAACATGGCAAAACACTGTCTCTTCTAAAAATGCAAAAATTAGACAGGTATGATGGCACACACCTATAATCCCAGTCTCTTGAGAGGCTGAGGTGGGAGGATCACTGGAACCTTAGAGGTAGAGGTTGCAGGGAGCCAAGATTACGCTGCTGCACTTCAGTCTGGGCGACCCTGTCTGTAAAAAAAAAAAAAGAAAAAGAACAATGTAAACAGTGACAAAGAACCTGGTGGGTGTGAGGCCACCAGCACTGTTTTGATGTCTCAGTTCTTTGTTAGTTAAAAAACAAAATCAGGCTGAATGCGGTGGCTCACGCCTGTAATCCCAGCACTTTGGGAGGCCGAGACGGGTGGATCACGAGGTGAAGAGATCGAGACCATCCTGGTCAACATGGTGAAACCCCGTCTCTACTAAAAATACAAAAAATTAGCTGGGCATGGTGGTGCGTGCCTGTAATCCCAGCTACTCAGGAGGCTGAGGCAGGAGAATTGCCTGAACCCAGGAGGCGGAGGTTTCGGTGAGCCGAGATCGTGCCATTGCACTCCAGCAGCCTGGGTAACAAGAGCGAAACTCCATCTCAAAAAAACAAAAAACAAACAAACAAAAAAACAAAATGCAATGACATGGACAGCTCTTTTTTTTTTTTTTTTTTGGAGTGTAGTAGCTCGATCTCAGCTCACTGCACTCTCCGCCTCCTGGGTTCAAGCAATTCTCCTGCCTCAGCCTCCCGAGTAGCTGGGATTACAGGCAATGCCACCACGCCCAGCTAATTTTTGTATTCTTTAGTAGAGATGGGGTTTCACCATGTTGGGCAGGATGGTCTTGATCTCTTGACCTCGTGATCCTCCCGCCTTGGCCTCCCAAAGTGCTGGGATTACAGGCATGAGCCACCGCGCCTGGCCACGGATAGCTCTTAAAAGATTAAACTAAGTGAAAGGAGCCAGACTCAAAACCACAGACAGTGTGGTTCCATTTCTGTGACATTCTGGAAAAGATAAAACTATAGAGACAGAAATTAGATTTATGATTCTGGAAAAAACAAAGCTATATGGACAGAAATTAGATTCATGGTTGCCAAAGACTGAGGAAATGGGGAGGGGTTCCCTACAAATGGGCATGAGTTTAAGAAAGTGATGGGAACATTTTATATCTTGATTGTGGTGGTACCCACAGAATTGTATGTGTTTGTCAAAATTCATAGAACTGTATGTCTATAAAGGGCAAATTTTGCTGTATCCAATAAAACTGGAATAAATTAAAATAAAATCAGTGACATTCCTTAATAGGCACATCTCCTATACCCAGTTCTGCTGGCATTTACCTACATTTACTATTAGAAGAGCAATTCTTCCTCCCCCTCGCCACCCCCGCTTATAACAGCAGGATTAGTAAGCTCTAAGCCTGCTAGGTTTTATTGAATAACTGTATGGATATGACAACACAGAGTCGTGGTCCTTGTTCACAGATTTAAAGTGTTTCTAGGCATTTCTGAATCCTCAAAGGAAGATTATGTTCAAAATGGTTTTAAGGTTGAATGTACTTTATTATTTTTTGGTCTTTTGAAAATTAGTAATTCACGCTTGGTGGCTTGGATGATTCCCTATTACTGAGTGCAAATTATTTATCAGGCCAAAATACACAGTCCCCTCTAGGCAAAGGTTTTGCTTTGGCTCTTGACGTTAAAGTCATTTCTGAAGTAATTCAACAAAGTACATATGATCTTTAGTACAAAATGATGGCGTATCATGTGCAGTTAAGTGATTCTTTTGTAAAATGTTGCATTCTTAAGAGGAAGTAGGGTGGGCTTACACGTGCAGTGTCACGGTGTAGAAGAAACATGACTCTGGTTGGGACTTTTTAGTGTTTTTCTCATTTTGGATGAGTTGAGTGAGGGCACCCTTGCCTTGTTCTATTTGGACTTCAGTTGTCTGAGGCACCTATTTACTGTGGGTTGGCCGGCCCTTGTATGCCTGTCTACATGGAGGCGAGAAGTTTGGTGATGACAGAAAATGAAGATCAGGGAAGGAGCAGTTGAGAGGGAAAATGGGTTCAGGGAAGGGAAGCTCTTTTCTTGGTCTTGCCGTCTAGATGCTTGTCTTCAGCCATCATGTAATTCCTGGAACTCTGGTTCCATGTTCAAGGACACCCAAAACCGGCAAGTGTTTACTTGAAATGTCTTTCCTCTTTCAGCTAGGGAGAGGATACAAAGCTCTTTTCCAGACTCCCACAGGCCCTTCTGTGTGTTTCTCCCTTAGTATCCTTTGTGCTCTGTTCTTTGGATACGGTGTTTATTCTTATATTGTAAACTCAAGGGGACACAGCAAGATGCTTGATATGGTTTGGCTGTGTCCCCACCCAAATCTCATCTTGAATTGTAGTTCTCATAATTCTTACATGTCGTGGAAGGACCTGGTGGAAGGTAATTGAATCATGGGGGTGGGTTTTCCTGTGCTATTCTTGTGATAGTGAATAAGTCTCAACTGATGGTTTTAGAAAGGGGGAGTTCCCCTGCACACACTCTCTCTTGCCTGCCACCATGTAAGATGTGACTTTGCTTCTCATCCGCCTTCTGCTGTGATTGTGAGGCCTCCTCAGCCATGTGGAGCTGTGAGTCAATTAAATCTCTTTCCTTTACAATCTACCCAGTCTCAGGTATGTATTAGCAGCTGAGAACAGACTAATACAATGCCTTACGCATAGTTGGGGCTCAGGTAATACTTATTGGATGAATGTGCTTTAGCAAGATTCCCAGATTATGTGCTAACAGAGTTGCATGTAACAGTTTTGTGTGATGGGGTGGCTTTGTCACCACTAGCCAAACACAAAACTACTTGAATGCCATACATCTTGTAGTTTGATGTAGGAGCCAAGGATGCTTGTAAAGGAATGAGATGTTTCCGAATAGCCTTGATGCTGGCCCAGGAAGCATTGTGGGAGGAACGTGGTGACAGCTGTGCATGCACGCCTCCTACCTGCTTTCAAAAAGGACCCTGGAAGCTCTGCAGTTCTTCTCCGGAGTTTAATAAAACCAACAGTTACCCTGAGAGTCAATCTGGAGGCAAGTAATTTGTGCAGTAATTCAACAAAGTATATATGATCTTTAGTGAAGGGAAGCTTTGGTATCTAATCATTACCATTGGGAAATGTTAAGGTAGTTAAAATAAGATTATATTAGCTGTAAAACACCTCATGGTATGTTATTACTTTATTAAAGTGAATTTCCTTATAAAAGTAAATACCTGTTGCTTGTTGAAGAGAAAAATACAGAAAGGTAGAAAGAAGAAACATTCATAATCCTGTCATCCAGAGACAGCCATATTTAATATTTTGTTGTCTTTCCTTCTAATTTTTTTGTTCTTTTTTTCTCCCTTAAGATAGTATATATACATACATTTCATGTACTTATCTGCATGCTTATTTTTTTCTGATTATAAAAATAGTAAGTGCACCCACTAGAATGGATGTGACAAGAAGAACAATAACGAATGATGGTTAAAAGCATATGTTTGCAAATGATACGGCTTGGCTCTGTGTCGCCCCCCAAATCTCATTTGGAATTGTAATCCCCACATGTTGAGGGAGGGACCCAGTGGCTGGTGATTGGATCACATGAGTGATTTCCCCCATGCTGTTCTCAGGATAGTGAGTGAGTTCTCACAAGATCTGATGCTTTAAAAGTGTTTGGCAGTTTTTCCATTGCTTGCTCTGTCTCCTGCCATCATGTGAAGAAGGTCCCTGCTTCTCCTTCCCCTTCTGTCATGATTGTAAGTTTCCTGAGGCCTTCCTACACATGCAGAATTGTGAGTCAGTTAAACCTCTTTCCTTTATAAATTACCCCATCTCAGGTACATGTTCATAGGAATGTGCAAATGGACTAATACGGCAAAGATACGAAGAAAGTGCAACTCACACTGGGCTGGTGAGGATGTACAATGGCATGGCCACTTTGGAAAAGCCGTTTGGCAGTTTCTTAGATGAGTTATATATAAAGTTGCCATACTACACAACAGTTTTACTCCTAAGCATCTACCCTTCTATTTCAAGAGTATTGAAAACTTGCGTCCACAGGAAGACACAGATACACAGCAATGGAAACAATCCAGATGTTCATCAGCTGTCTAACAGATAAGCAAAACATGGCTCATCCATCCAATGCAATACGATGCAGCAAGAAAATGAAATGGATATTGACATATGCAGCCACATGTATGCACCTCAAAAACATTATGCTAAGTGAAGCCAGTCAGAAAATACCACATATTATAAATTTCCATGTATACGACATTTTCAGAAAAGGTGAATCCATAGAAACAGAAGGTAGATTACTGATTGCCCGGAGTAGGGGTGGGAATAGGGATGACTGTCAACAGGCATGAAGGATCTTTTTGGGGTGATAGAGATATTCTAAAACTGTGTTGTGGTAATGGTGATTCCTGTACAACTCTGTAAACAATAATCATTAAATTATACATTTAAGGCCAGGCACAGTGGCTCACAGCTGTAATCCCAGCACTTTGGGAGGCTAAGGTGGCCTGATCACTTCAGGTCAGGAGTTTGAGAGCAGCCTGCCCAACATGGCAAAACCCTGTCTCTACTAAAAATACAAAAATTAGCCAGGTGTGGTGGGATGTGTCTGTAATCTCAGCTACTAGGGCGGTTGATGCAGAAGAATTGCTTGAACCCGGGAGGCAGAGGTTGCAGTGAGCCGAGATCATGACACTGTACTCCAGCCTGAGTGACAGAGCAAGACTCCATCTTAAAAAAAAATATGCATTTGAAATAGGTGTATCTTATGGTATACAAATTATACCTCAAAAAAGGTTTCAGAATAATAGCATTCATAGAATCACTATTCTAAATAACTCACAATGGGCAATAGACAAAAAATAATAAGAAATAAGGAGGATAATTTGTTACTGAAATACCAGGGGTTTGGTCTAGGTCCTGCTGCTTGCTGCACAGAAAGCCCACCAGTGAGACGAGTATTGCCAGGGAAGAAGGCTGTATTCAGGCACTGCAGCTGAGATTATGGGAGATCAGTCTCAAATCCATCTCCCTAATTGACTAAACTTAGGGGTTTTTATAGCAGAGAAGAAATCTGACTATGTGTGGGAAAACAGGAATTAGGGAAGGGTGAAGAAGAGCTGGTCAGCAGGAACAGGTGGGTGGTTAGGCCATCATGACAAGTGAGGGGTCTAGCATCTCACTGTCCAATGTGCTCTGGTGAGTTTCAGCTCCTTGATACTATCTGGGAGGCCGGATAGTTGGTTCCCAAGAGAGGAACTTGGATAAGACAAATGTAACTTTGTTAATTTCAAGACTGGGGGGTCTATTTCTATGTTTATTAAAAAAACCCCATAAGCATTACTTTCATGGCACAATTAGGCCAGTTTTAAATTCTGGTTTGAATCAGTGTGATAAGCAAAGCATGGTCTGCTGGTCCCTTCCTTTATTTGGGGTTCTGGAGATGTCCAAAAAAACAGGGGGGAGGGGGTAACCCATAACCAACCTAGAACTAAGTTTATAGGCAATGCCAACATGGGAAATGAAGTCTGTGTGTGTGAATGTGTGTAAGAGATCACAGGTAGAGGAAAGCCGTCCAAGGTTTGTGTCTTGCTGTGGGGCGGATATAGTCATGAATAGTCTTTAGACAGTAAAGGAATAAACAAGTACAAATATAGGCCTTAAGCTAAGGGCAACCATGGAAATAATAAAAATATAATTTGTAAATTTCAAGCTAAAACTAAGAAAATAATGAATATATTCAGTGAGAGATCAGAAAGTAAAAATAAAAAAGCACGGTAGATAGAAAACACAAAATAGGGTGAAGAAATAAAACCTATAGTATCAGTGGTTAGAGAATAAATGGTTAATCTCACTGATTAAGATACATATATTCTTAGATTAGGTTACAGAAAATATCAAGCAATATGTGATTTTAAGACAGTCATATAAACAGAAACGCAGATTGAAAATGAAGGGATAGAAATGGCATTCTAGGAAAATAACCACAATAACACCAGACTAACAATTTCCATACCAGGTGAAGTACAATTTAAGGTATGAATATCAAAAAAGATGAAAAATGATTTTTTTCTGGGAATGCCACAATACCACAATATTTCAGGAATTAATAATAATATCCAATAATAGTGATGACAAAAATATAACCAACAAGCTAGCCTCAAACTATATAAAGCAATAATTGAAAGAATTATAGTGGTAAATAGATAATTTACCATTGTTGATAGAGATTTCAATATAATCTTCTTGGAAACAGATCAAACAGGGAAAAAAGACAAAGAAGGATTTGAAAAACATGATTAACAGTCTTAAACTTTGAAAACATGAAATGCATGTTATTTTGGGGCACACATGGTATTTTCACAAAAGTGAATTATATTCTAGGTCAGAAAGTCAGTCTTGGATTTCTAAGAACTGATATCATTCAGACCGCATTCTCTGATTCAATGCAGGATTCAAATAAGAAGATAGGGTAAAAATCAATAAAGGGGGAATGGAAAAAATAATAATGATTAGAATAATCAAATGTTAGTTCTTTGAAAAAATTAGGAAGATAGATTTGCCTCTAGTGAGACTGATCAAGGAATAGAAAGAGAAAAGGTGCATATGAAATAATCATCATTATAGAAGCAATTTACATATCATAAGATAATTGGATGAGTAACTGTATATAAACAACTATATAGCTGCGAAATGTGAAAACCCATGTGAAATAAATAGATTTATAGAAAAAATATGAAATTCCAAAATTGGCCAATTGATAAATGAAAAACTTGACTAGAACAATCACTGCTGAAGAAATGGAAATAATGGCAAAAACTCCCTCCTCCTCCCAGAATCATTAGGGCCATGCAGTTTTATATGAATAGATAATCCTTGCCTTGTTCAAGTTGCTCCAGAGATTTATGAAAAGGAGAAAGCTGCTCTTGTTATTTTCTGAAGTGTAATACCAAATTTATATCCTCACTATCAAAACTGAATGAGGATAGTACCAAAGAAGACAAATGACAACCCAGCTTCAGTTAAAAGTTAAATAAAATATTATCATTCTAAATCTAACATTGTATTAAAAACTCATATATTACTGGATTTATCCCTGAAGTGCAAGGATGGTATGTTAGGGTAACACTGGTTATTCTAACAAATAAGCACCCATATACAACAGAGGTTGATTTCTTGCTTGTGGAATGGTGCCATGGTTGGCAGGTGATCCATGTGGTGACTCAAGGACCCAGGCTCTTTTCATCTTGTGGTTTGACTTCTCACTAAGGCCCATGTCCTGCATTTCTAGCCGGCAGAAGAAGAGAGAGTGTGAGAATCTCTACCTGCTTTGTAAGAGCTCTGGACCTGTATGTGACACGTCACTTCTGCTCCCATCCTATTGGTAATAACTAGTTGCGTGGCCACATCTACATGCAAGAAGGGCTGGAAAGTGTAACTCCAGGCTGGACAGCCATTTCCCAGTGGGAGGAAGAGCACTAGTATTTTTGATGGACAGCTAATGTCTGCTACAGATTTAACCCTTGAAATCATTACATTAACAGACAAAAGGAGAATAACCATATAGTGATCTCAAAGAGTATAGTAAGGACACCTATTATGACCACAGCCCAGATAAAAATAAAAATAGATTGTGTATCAATCAGCTTTTGCTATATTATGCTACAGCAGTAACTCCAAAATGTCAGTGGCTTGTGATAACAAAGGTTGATTTCCTGTTCATGTTGTATGTTGGCTGTAAGTTAGCTGTGTTTCTGCTCTCTGTAGTCCTCATTGCAGGAGTCAGGCTAAAGGAGCAGCCCCTACCTGGGATATGGTCATACAGTAGCAGATGAGAAAAATAAATAGAAGCACTGTGTAATGGCTCCAAGTGTCAGCTTGGACAGGGCATGCCATCTCCTTTCGTAGTTCATTGGCCAAAGCAAGTCACATGGGCCAAGTCTGATGTCAGTGTGGTGGCTCCATACTTTGCCCAGTGTGACGGGCCCCATGGAGGTGGGCCTGATAGAGAGAGGCAGCAAATAATTGGAAACAATAATATAATCCATTATGGAAGGAAATGTTGTCAATCTAATAAAGGCTTTTCTCCGAAAGCCTACTGCAAACATTATGTTTAGTTAAAAAATTTTAGAAGCATTTTCTTTTAAGGTTAGAAGGAAATAAGAATACACATGATTATTGCTTCTTTATACTAAAGAAGTTTCTGGCTAATGCAGTAAAGCAAATATAAAGTTGTAAGGATAGGAAGGGAAAAGAAAAGTGGTTTATTTGCATATAACATCATTTACTTAGAGAAAAAAATAAGTAAAAGACCAACACTTAGCAGAGGGTTCAACAAATTTGTTGGATAAAATAACATATGAAAGTGAATAACTTTCTTTGTACCAAAATAATAAATTAGGAATATATAATAGAAGATGTTTATTCATAATAGCAACCACTGTAATACAACTAGGATTTAACCTAACCAAAATTGTATGCAGTTTGCCTGGAGAAACTCTAAAGAGTATGAAAGAAGGCAGAGAGATATACCATGTTTATGGATAGGAAGGAAGACTTAATTTTATAAATATGCTATTAATTCCAAATTAGTTTATATATTTAATGTAGGAACAATAACATCATAGCATTTCCAAAGGAAGTTGGTTGAAGACATCCTAACATTTGTATAGAAGGAAAATATTTATGAGTAACTACTTAAAGAAAAAAGAACAATGAATGAAAGTGGGAATTTTTCCTACAGCCTACAACATGGGTGTAGCATCCCGAGAGTTGGCCGAAGGTGAGGCAGAAGAACAGAAATGGTGCTTATCATAATCAGTTCCAGAATAATGGTAGAGGACAAGGGAGAGAGAAAGAGAAGGTGAGAGGGGGCGGGGAGAAAGAGAAGAAGAGAAGGAGAGAGAGAGAGAAAGAATTAGAGACTATCAAGTAAGCAACTTGATAGAGATGGTGGTCGTGCTTAAAAAGTGACTCTTAATTTCTAGGGAGACCTGTGTTCAAAGTATACAAAAATGGCCCAAAGTGAAAAATGGGTCCACAACAGAACTGCAGAGCACTCTGCAATGATGGAAATATGATGTGGGGGAAGCAGAGTGGCATGTGTATTTATGTGTGTCTGGTGCTAGCAGCCGGATGGTGAGAGAGCAGCCGGCAAGAAGAGCAGCTTCCTTAGATCATTTGGAAGCAGAGTTTATTTCCCGATTGTTGGCTCTGCCTTTTCTGTGCCACTCAAACTTTATTGGGAAATGGATTCTCTTGCCAGAAGAGTGTGATTAATATTGCAACTGGTTGTGGGCTTAACACCAGATTGATGGTTGCATTTTTAAAGGGGCAGCCTGCTGACAGTGTACGCTGCCATGGCATGTTGTGTTTATCATCGCTAAGTAGAAAGCGTTCGTTTGAGTTAGATTTTTGTTGCTTTCCCTATGGCATTTGTTGTTTGCCAGCCCTGCCTACCACCTTGCATTTGTTATTTGATTTTGTGCATGAAACAGGAACTATCAAACCAAAATTTATGTGCCTAGTAATGTCTATAAGCAATGCAGTGACCACCCCTGGACACAGTTTTCTGGGTGCTAGGAATGAGAGGGGAATATTAGAGAAAAAACCTACCTGGATGCCCAAGCTGGGCTATGGTGGGTCACCAATATCTAGGTCCAATTCCTCATCTTCACAGGTGACAGACTTAATTATTCAGGGCTGGCTGAGCTGTCAGCCTCAAGGAGACTGCTTTCCTGACCAAGTTAACAAGACACTGGTGCCAAAACCAGATGTGAACTTATTAATTCAAAATGACAGATATAACTGTTAAGAAGACTAAACTTATTGCTTGTTCATACATTTATTCAACAAAGATTGATTGGTCATTTACTCTTTGCCAGGAACTGTACTGAGCAGTAGACACAGTTACTGCTACGATGAAGCTTATAACCAAGTTGGAGAGAGATACATTAAGTAACTAGAAAAGCGAAGGTAAAATTACAATGATATTGAGTGCTGCGATAAAGAACATGTTGGGAGCATCTAATGGGGTGCCTGATACACTCAGGGAGGGTGTCCCTGAAGAAATGATGCTTACACTTGATACAGGAGGATAGTATAGTAGTTAATTAGGACAAATAGGATGGTGGACAAGGAGGAGTGACCTAGAAAAAGAGAACAGCATGAGCAAAGGTCCTGAGGTCTGCTGCTTTGTAAATTCTCATTTTCATAGATTGTTCCACACCAAAAGCCAGCAGGGATAAGAATGGTGCTTGATGAGCATGGACTCCACAAAAGGGTCACTGGGAGGTGGGATCCTTTGGTATCCTTTTTCCTTCTGCATATACCCAGGGATGATTGGGAAAGGTAACCGAAATTGGTGTGTTTTTAGATTATGTGCATGGGATGCACCTGGCTTTTTCTACTCTATCTGGAGCTCATACCTCCTGATGTCTTCTGGACCCTCTGAAAGATAAGCTCTTAGCTTCAGTAAGAGGCTCTCTTTTGCACATTTAGGAGGTTTGGTAGAAGTGAGTGTCATGATCAGTACCTGGTGGGTATTTGCAACAAAATTTTGATCACACCACTCTACTCCAGGTCACCCTGACTCCCTCTGTTGACAGTGTGTGGGAGGCAGGGTGGTATATGTATGAGGATGTGGACATTGCCATTTTGCTTGGATTTAGCCTCATCCTTTGTCACTTCAGCTGTGCAGCCTGTTTTCAGATTGACAAGTGGGGTACCTAATAAGACCTGCCTTGTTGGGAAGATTGAGAAAATACATATGAAGCCCTTGGCACAACCCTAAGCAGATTATGCAGTTTGTAGTGTTGGGTGTCAAGATTGCCACAGTCTTACACTCTTTTTCTTCATCTGTTGATTTATCAGATTCCACTGAATGCTACCGTGAATTGAGTGGAGGTGAAATTAAACAGTGGGCTGGGGCCCGATCACACTGGTCCTTGTAGCCATGCTCGATATTCTGTACTTTCTTCTTTGGCAATGAGGATCAGTTCATGTTTTCTAAGCAGGGACTGGTATGATCCCATTTGTAATTCAGAACCACTACTCTGGAGACACTTGGGAAGCAGGACAAGAAGTCCTATTGGGCGCTGGTTGGAAATCCAGCTGAGATGTACAGAAGACCTGAGTGAAGTGCATATCTTGAGGAGGGGAGAGGAAAGAATAGTGTATAGGAATGCTTAAATGGTTGTAGGAGATCAGGGAAAGAGAGGAGTCAAAGCTCTCCTGAAAGCCTTTACCTCGGTACAGCAGCACCATCATGGGATGAAGTACCAGAGGACAGTGGGTAGAGGTGGGAGTAATGGGTGCTGTGGACTTTTGTTCCCTCTTTGCTCCAACTAGTAGGTAGCCTCTGAGTTCTGGAGTTCAGACTATGTCACTTGGAATCTTTTTTGGGGAACTGAGAAGGCTCTTGGGAATATTTTTTTCTTTCTTCCAATTAAGGACCACAGATCTATAGTAAAAGGTCAGTTGGAGACCACATCAAAGTAAAAAGCTGGCTCATTAGAGCTCTTCTTTTCAGGAAGTATGTTTTTTTTTTTTTTTTTTTTGTTTCATTTGGCTTGCGTTCAAAATAAAGGATGAGAAGATCAAATCCTATTAAATATATTGCGTGGTAGCATTTTATTTTAGTTTCATGTTGTACATAATTAAGGTGACATACAGTTTTCCAAATGAATCACAGAATTTAGTTCTAGACTCCAGGAGTCTTAGCAGTGGACACTAGAAATCATGAGAAAGTGGGAAGGTAGTGATTTTGTTGGAAAAATTAGAAGAAAAGACATGCACATAAAAAAAAAGCACTATCTGCCCACCCAGCAGGGGCAAGAATTTAGTTATATTGTGGTCACTGTTAGGTTTAAAAAAATCCCAAACCAATACTTGTTACCTTCTTCCAATTATGGTAGTGGAAATGATTTTAAATAGGAGATTTAAGATTCTTGACAGATATACATGTTTAGAAAAATTAGATAAAATTAAGCCTCTTCCCAGGGGTTCTTTAACTCTGTAATACATAGAGTTCTGGAGTTCTGGCAAGCAAAAAAGAGGTTTCAACCCTGTAAAACCTGGGAACTCACACTTCTTGCTTTGAAAGGGAGCATACAGCTCTGATTACCACTTTATGTAAAAGTAGAAATTCTAACTGTGCATACACCTGTTCTGTTAGCAGTTTAGGTTCTTCACATTGATTTTTCTTCCAAATTCTAAGATATGCTCTCTCTTTCAGATTTTATTAGCTATTAGGTCTTCCATGGGTCCATGCAGATTTAGCTCACAACGTCACTGTAGAATGGTCAGGAAAATGGCCTACATTGCCTAACCAAAGTCAGGGAGGATTTATTCTGCTTTTACCCTTATAAATGGAGGAGTTCACGTTAAATGAGAATGATGTCTCATTGGGCAACACATTTCACTTGGGATGCTGCTGGGGCCCATATGTGCCGGAATCCCAGCTCCATCCTTGAGATGCAACAACAACTTGTGGGATGAAACCTGACAAATGCTTATTAGAGCATCGCCTGGCTGCATATTGAATCACAATAGAATAAATGCAACTGCCATCCAGCCCTCGCCAGCACATGCTGCCTTCCAGCCCTCTGCTGTGCTCTCAACGGCTGGGTGTGCATCTCCACAGGAGAGGACTCTTCACGGTGCCAGGTAGGTGGAGAAAGATAAAGCGGGCCATATGCACTTGAAACGCTGCCATTCAACACTACCTTCTAAACTATATGTGTTCTTTCAGCGTGGGGACCCTCAACGCTTTCATGAGAAATCCCACAAGGATTCATAGTTCTTAAAACTTTCTTTTAATTAGACAGTGGTCTTTTGATGCTGATACATCTCTGTTGTTTAGTGCCAAAAAGCAGGACAATGGCCTGGAGAAAAACAAAACACTGTTCATTAAGGGCTGGATGTTTATCTTCTCCATCCATGCAGAGCTCTCCCCAGAGGCTCTGTGCGGGGAGTGAGCCTATGCAGAAGCTCTGGGAAGGGGGAGAATGAGATGTGTGCTTTCACAGTTGAAATAAGCACATCAGCATATTCTTTCTAGAAAGTTTTGGCTCTGTGGGCAGAACCTCAAGGGTGTGGAAATATTTCTTCCAAAACATTGGAGGAGTAAAAGGGAGAACAATATTCTTCTATTTTCTAGTGGTCTTGACAGTGTGGTGTTTGACCCAGGAACCTATACATCTAGCTACATGATTAAATGAACTCTTGAAATGGCAAGACCCAGTTAGAAATCTAGTTCAACTCTGTCTTTTTACAGAAGGAGAAGAGAAACGAAGTTCTAGGAAGTTCCAAGAGTGACTTCACTAAGGTTCTGTGGGAGTGTGGAAAGCAGACTGACATTAGGACCAGATTTAGGCTCTGCCACTGAATAAATGTGTGACTTTGAGCAAGTCACATAACTTCTCAGAACCTAAATAAATGTTTGAATAAATGTACGAGCAAACTTCATGGTGTCTGCCAAGGATTACATGAGGACTTTCCTTTCAGTGTTACTTTCCTTCCTGCAGAGTCGAATTAAATGATGGACATATGGAAGCCTAGGAGTCCAGCACAGATTGCCAACAAGTAGATCACTTTCATTTTAATGAAATGGAATGCTGAGATTGTTGGAGATCCAGACATTAGGGAAACTGATCTTTTTACACTGGAAAAGAATATGTGATCGTTAACAGACATCATAAAATTTTGTTTCATTTTTGCTCTTATTTAAGTTTGACATCAAGTAATAAGTGTGTGTTGACAGATTTTATTTAAAAAATTGGTTAAGTCAATTACATTATAGTCATCTACTGCCCAGTTTTTCAACCTTTTTCATTACCTCCCCCTTAATGAGCCTTTTAGATATTTTTTCCCACTCAGCCTATAACATTTATTTAATATCACAGAGATACTATATATTTATATATAAAGCATAGGTGGCCAGGCACGGTGGCTCACGCCTGTAATCCCAGCACTTTGGGAGGCCGAGACGGGTGGATCACGAGGTCAAGAGATCGAGACCATCCTGGTCAACATGGTGAAACCCTGTCTCTACTAAAAATACAAAAAATTAGCTGGGCATGGTGGCGCCTGCCTGTAATTCCAGCTACTCAGGAGGCTGAGGCAGGAGAATTGCCTGAACCCAGGAGGCGGAGGTTGTGGTGAGCCGAGATCGCGCCGTTGCACTCCAGCCTGGGTAACAAGCGAAACCCCCTCTCAAAAAAAAAAGCATAGGTGGGCCAGGCATGGTGGCTCACACCTGTAATCCAAGCACTTTGGGAGATTGATGTGAGAAGATCCCTTAAGCCCAAGAGTTTGAGACCAGCCTTGGTAACATAGTGAGACCCTGTCTCTACAACAACAACAACGACAACAAAAAATCAGCTGGGCATATTGTGGCATATGCCTATAGTTTTAGCTACTGGGAGGCTGAGGTGGGAAGATCTCTTTAGCTCAGGAGTCCAAGGTTACAGTGAGCTATAATTGTGCCACTGCACTCCAGCCTGGGCAACAGAATGAGACCCTGGCTCAGCTTGGATCAGGTATCTCTCCCTCCCCACAGGCCAGACAACTGTAACCTGGAGGGTAAGCAGGAATTCCAAGGAGACACCTTTACATAAAGTGGTAATTATGTATGTAATATGTGTATATAAGATTAATGCAATAGTAATTGCGGTTTTTAATCATTGAAAGTAGTGGCAAAAACAGCAATTACTTTTGTAGGAACATAATGTATTTATATATATTATGTATATATAGATATAAATTTGTGCTATACACACATGTGTATGTATATATACACATGTGTGTATATATACATACACATATGTGTATATATACATACACATATGTGTGTATAGCACAAGTGTGTATATGTGTGTATATTCCTGTGCTTTATACATAAAGAATAAGCTATTTTTTGCCACACACTTCCCCCTAAAGATTTGAGAATTCATGATTAGAGGAACAGCCCAGAACCAAGATATTGGAGCACATTGGACTACGAGACAAACACATGTAAAGTTTTGAAAATTTAGGAAAATGCTATACTAAGTGGAGTAAATTTAAAAAATGTTTAACAGTTAAAGCACAGAGGAAGAGTGTGTATTTCTAGGTAGTTGATTGCATTTTCTCTTTTATATTATTTTGTCTGTTTTCCTCCATAAGCATGTATTCCCCTTATGATAAGACAGCTATTATTTTGCAGTGTAACCAAGTGCTCTTTGCCCCTGTCCTCTTTGTGAACTTGAAAGGGACCTTCATTGGTGGCCACAAGGCAGCTTGGAAGTCTTTGAGCACACAGATGGTCCTTTGTTCCTCATGACTTCTTCAAATCAGCTTCTGCCTTGATCTTATGGTAAGGAACCACACCTGGACCATTTTTTGAGCTTGGTGGAAACTTAAAAGGATGTGAGCTTAAGAAGATACAAATTCCAGAATTAAGTACTAATTAAGTTCTTGGACACAAATCACTTCACACACTCCACTTAGAGGATTTGTTTAATTGACTGAGGAAATAGTTTGAAGGGGAAGAGCATTTCTTTTCATTAGTGTTCAAATGAAGTGCAAATTATAGAACTTGGGCTCCATATTTTCTAAAGATAGAAGCTTTGGAGAAAGCAAGAAAAATTAGGAACGGAACTTAGTTTAAAATCAGAAACAAATGCAGTTTGGGTAGAAAAGTTTGGGCAATTTTCTACATGGGTAATTTGCAAGCAGCTAGCACTGGGTTGGAAATGAGTTGTTGTTTTTTTTTTTTTTCCTTTTTTTTCCAGAGCTCAGGTTTGCAGCCAGATTTTATTTTGTGTTTATTTCACATTCAGCTTGATTCTTTAATAAAAAATGTCTCTCTGGGCTAAGAAGACAATGAGAATATTTGAACCAAATGTTAGAGGCCTGCAAACCTACTTTGAGGAATTAGATGTTAAATAAGTAAAGATGGCACTTGCAATTACATGGACTGGGATAAAATTACAAGGCTTATTAATCTGCAGGCTTCAGGGCTTAGGATGGCTATCGGGTGAACCTGCAACCAATTCTCTTGCATATTACATCTTTGCACCATTATAGCCAATGCATAACTATGATGTCTATAAGGTCATTATATTAATTTGTTACAGGGATTGTTTCTTGGCTTCTTAATTGCATGAATTTTGCCTCCAAGTCTCCGAAGTGTTGGCCAATTTCAACAGACAGGGTTGGTGCAGTTTGGTTTGACTCGGTAGACATTGATGAGTGCCAGTCAGGTGCCAGGCTGTGAGGATACAAACATGAGAAAGGCAAGTGCTGATGTCAAGAGGCTCACAGTCTAGAGAGCTAGATCCTCTGTCTAGAATGGCCCACACAGACCAGGCAGTATGCCTGAGATAGACTGGGTACAAACCAATGGAAAACTATGACAACTGACTATTGAAGTGGGGCAGCAGCTCTTCCAGGCCAAGTGCTTTGCCTCCCTGTTTTCAAGAGTTACTGGCAGATTTTTTTTCAAAATATATTTTTTTGCACTTTAAGTTCTGGGGTACATGTGAAGGACATGCAGTATTGTTGAATAGGTACATACATGGCAATGTGGCTTGCTGTCTCCATCCCCATCACCTATATCTGGCATTTCTCCCCATGTTATCCCTCCTCAACTCCCTACTGCCCACTGTCCCTCCCATAGTCCCCCACAACAGACCCCAGTGTGTGATACTCCCCTCCCTGTGTTCATGTGTTCTCATTGTTCAACACCCACCTATGAGTGAGAACATGTGGTGTTTGGTTTTCTGTTCTTGTGTCAGTTTGCTGAGAATGATGGTTTCCAGGTTCATCCATGTCCCTACAAAGGACACAAATTCATCGGTTTTTATGGCTGCATAGTATTCCATGGTGTATATTTATCACATTTTCCTTGTCCAGTCTATCATTGATGGGCATTTGGGTTGGTTCCAGGTCTTTGCTATTGTAAACAGTGCCACAATGAACATATGTGTGCATATGTCTTTGTAATAGAACAATTTATAATCCTTTGGATATATAGCCAGTAATGTGATTGCTGGGTCAAATGGAATTTCTGTTTCTAGGTTCTTGAATCACCACATGTCTTCCACAATGGTTGAACTAATTTACACTCCCACCAACAGTGTAAAAGTGTTCCTGTCTCCACATCCTCTCCAGCATCTGTTGTCTCCAGATTTTTTTAATGATCGCCATTCTAATGGGCATGAGATGGTATCTCCAGGTGGTTTTGATTTGCATTTCTCTAATGACCAGTGATGATGAGCATTTTTTAAAATGTTTTTTGGCTTCATATATGTCTTCTTTTGAAAAGTGTCTGTTCATATCCTTTGCCCACTTTTGAATGGGTTTGTTTGTTTGTTTTCTTGTAAATCTGTTTTAGTTCTTTGTAGATTTTGGATATAAGTCCTTTGTCAGATGGGTAGATTGCAAAAATTTTTTCCGTTTCTGTTGGTTGCTGGTTCACTCTAATGATTGCTTCTTTTGCTGTGCAGAAGCTCTGGAGTTTAATTAGATCCAATTTGTTTATTTTGGCTTTTGTTGCCCATGCTTTTGGTGTTTTAGTCATGAAGTCCTTGCCTATGCCTATGTACTGAAAGGTTTTGCCTAGGTTTTCTTCTATGGTTTTCGTAGTGTTAGGTCTTATGTTTAAGGCTTTAATCCATCTGGAGTTAATTTTAGTGTAAGGTGTCAGTAATGGGTCCAGTTTCTGCTCTCTGCACATGGCTAGCCAGTTTTCCCAACACAGTTTGTTAAACAGAGTGCTGGGAGATTTTTTTGAAAATGTGATCTTTCCTGTCTTGAACTAGGTTCCCTGAAGCCAAACTGGACCTGGGGGCCCATGTGAATTCAATTTAATTGAGGCTGCGGTTCTCAAACTCCAGCTTCCATGAGAAGCACCTGGAAAGCTTGTTCAACCACCAATGGCTGGGCCCCATCCCCAGAGTTTCCAATCCAGAAAGCCTGGAGTGGGACTTGAGATTTGCATGTCTAACAAGCCCCAGGTGATGCTAATGCTGTTATTGCCCGGACCACGTTTTGAGAGCCCTGCTGTAAGGAGAAAGTGGAGGAGGAGGCAAGACAGTCAGGGATAGGAGCTCAGCAAGGACGTGGCTTGGCGGGTGTCCGGCTCCAGCCTGATCCCTCAAGGAGCTGCAGACTGCACACTGCACCAGATTTGGTCCCTCCTTGCCTTTGTCGTCACCAGACCCTTGTGTCAGTCGGTCACTGGCCACTGCTTTGTGGTAGAGGTAAGTGGCCTTGGTTTGGTTGAGGGCAGTTCTTTGGAGAAGGAGGATTTGTGAGCCCACAGCATGTGGGGATGGTCAACCGCTGGTGAAGACGGTCTGGACTGTGCACCAGCAGCATGCACTGCATCTTGAAAGTCTAGAGAATTAGGAACATATTCAGATGTTTAAAAAAAACTGCAAAGAAATTATTCTGGGCCATTGAAATACATCTGTACGTCAGATTTGGCTCATAGGCTGCATGTCTGTGACTTTTGGGCAAATGCGTTTTCTAAAAGGGCATAGTAGGGGGCTGGTGGATTTCTCACCTGAAGTTAGCTTGAATCATCTGCCTTTTAGGAGCCCACGAGCTTGGTTTTCCAGGACATCTTTCTTTCCTGGCAAAATTGGATGCTTTTCCAGTTGATGTTGTATAAATCACCGGAAGGCTGTCCAAAGCCTCCTCAGCTGGAGTAGCCACTATGCAAGCTGTCATACATGACTAACCCATTATTATGGCTGCAGAGAAGCCGAGGGACTCCCACCTCATTTCCGGGAAAGCCCATTTCACACCTGAATAGCTCTTATATAAAAGGCCGACTCAATCCTTATTATAAACTTGCCTTTACTAAAAGATATCCCACTACTTCTTGTCAAGCAACACCCCCCTTCCTAACAAAGTCTCTTCCTTGTCATACCAGAGGTAATAATTCCTCCTTCATGGTGCTTACCTCTTTGGTTTAATATTATAAAGGATAGATCAGGGATGCATAAATATAATGGGGTTATATTATTTATTATAGCCTTTTCGGATTCCCACTTAAGGTAATAATGGCAAGTCAGATTCATTCTGTTTCTAAAGAATTAATTTGCTATTATACTCTGAATGTCATTTTGATGTTAATGTAACATTGTAGAGGATTTGTTATTGCAAATGGAGACGGTTATAGCACTGACCAATTGATAGCTGCTGGTGTTGGAAAACGTGGGTAGTGGTAATATCAAGCCATGCCTATGAAGTGTCCCAGATGGATGAGTGCGTTAACCAAGGGACCTGAGCATATGCTGGGTGTGCTAGCGTTAGAGACATCCTATCTGAATTTGGGGAGGGAGCTCAGCCTTTGGACCTGGGGCCATAGTTGGGACTGAGCATGTATTGAATGCTGCCTGTACGGCCCTTCCAAGCTTGGGACTGAGGGTCAGAGAAGAGCAGAGCTCACATCTTTGGAATCTTATTTTCTTTGGGTTCTAGACTGCATGCATTGACCTGCATGCATGAACTCATTATTCATGACCTCACTTACCCAGCAACCTAAGCTGCTCAGAAGAAATGATGAGAACCAGGTAGTAGGTTTTGAGCTGTACTGCTACCCTGCAACCCCAGTGACCTTTCATCAGTTTTTCCTCCTCTGTCTTCTCCTCCATGCCTTTGGAGCACTTGCTGCCACCAACCATGCCCTTCCCATGGCGAACTTTTCACCTGGCTTCCTTCCGACCCTCCTCCGGTACCTTCTTTGGTGTTAGTTTCAGGCTGTGCTTTATCCCACCGCCCTGTAGATACTGAGATTTTCTAACAGGCCCGATTCTTTCTCCTTTCTTCTTTCATAGAAATACTACCTCCCAAAGTATGATTCCTGCATCACTAGCTCCGTCCTTGATCTTGCTCTTAAATCTCAGTCCCACACGGGTAACTTCCGGTTGTTACACCCCCCAGTTGTCTCACAGGTAATACAAACTCAGTGCGTCCCAAACTGAGCTCTCTTTCCTAATTGCCTTCTCGCTCTCTTTCTCTCTCTTTACTTCTTTCCACCCTCTTTGCCTCCCTCCTTTCCTTCCCTCCCTCCATCCCTTTCCTCCTTCCTCCCTCCTCTCTTCCCTCCCTCCCTCATTCCTTCCCTCCTCTCCCTCCTTCCCTTCCTCCTGAAGTTAGCTTCTGAGAAGCTTAGGTTCCTTTCTTTCTTTGCCCGTCCCTTCGCCCCTCCCGTCCCTTCGCCCCTCCCGTCCCTTCGCCCCTCCCGTCCCTTCGCCCCTCCCGTCCCTTCGCCCCTCCCGTCCCTTCGCCCCTCCCGTCCCTTCGCCCCTCCCGTCCCTTCGCCCCTCCCGTCCCTTCGCCCCTCCCGTCCCTTCGCCCCTCCCGTCCCTTCGCCCCTCCCGTCCCTTCGCCCCTCCCGTCCCTTCGCCCCTCCCGTCCCTTCGCCCCTCCCGTCCCTTCGCCCCTCCCGCCCCGTACCGAGATATTCCTGCACCAATGTTAGGGAGTCTTAGAAATACTTATTATTGGGAGCTTTTCATGGAGCCTCGGCAATGTTCTTGGGTTAATCTCATTTTAAAAGATGGAATGAAAGAAGTTCATTGTCTGGAACATACCCTCTAGAAGATTGTAATTCACACAGCTTGCAGAGAAGTGCTCCTGTAGGTGACAGAAAGGCCTCTGGGGACAAATAAAGACACATTTATGGATGAAAACTGAGCTGAGTCCTTCTTGCGTGAGCAGGAAGCCATCTGGGTGACACAGACTGTGGTGGGGGTGTGAGAGCCTTTGTCCTTGTACCTCATATAGGCACCTGCCATGTGTACAGTTTATGTAAATTTGGAAGGAGAGACTTGGGAAGAACAAAATACCAGGGTGGAAGATATGGTTTCTGGAAATCTTTGGTCTGAGAGAATAAACCAGCTGGTTGCTACTTTTTTTTAAGGCTGAGACTTTTGCAGTAATAAGGGTATGCACACAGCTAACATGGTGGTCTGGGAGTGATAGGAACAAGAGTTCCAGTCCTGGCTAACTGACTTCTGTGAGACATTGCCTCCCCCACCGGGTGACATACAATAGTGTGGTCACCAAAATCCATTTCCTCTTTCCTTCTAAGCGCTAGTAAGAATACTTTCCTAGGCCCTCTTGTCATTACCTGTGGGCCTGTTTTGAGTTCTGGCCAGTGAAATGTGAGTGAAAGTCATGTATAAATAGCACTTTCAGGCCTGGCTGCTTGTAAATCCCTACTGCATGTGATTTGCATTCTCCTCCCTTGACTGTGGAAGACTCTGAGGCCATAGAGTTTGGTGGAATTATAGGACCCTAGGTCTATGAATCTCTATTGGATTGTTGCATGAATGCAAAGAAAACATTCATTGTTTTAAGCCATTAAAATATCGAGATTTTTGCTATAGCATTTATCCTGTGCTGATGAGTGCACCTCCTGTGTGCTTGGGACTGGAGATGCAGAGGGGAAGGAGACGGATTCTTCTTTTGGAGATTACTTCAGTTAGAGCATGACCCTTCAAGACTGGGTTGGAAGAGAGGAAGTTTTGGCTATGGATGAAAGGATCATCTTCACTGATGAGATCAAGCCATGTCCGCAAGAGAGGAAAGTGCGAATGTAAAGACGGGATGGGTCAGGGTAATATAACTAGCTTCCAGAACCACGACTAAGTCTACAAATAAGCTCTTCTGTTTTCTCAACAAGGATTGGGATTTATCTGTCTGTTGGATCTTGACACTTTCCATTAACCTTTTCTTTGGGAGACAGTGGAAAAAGCTATACTGAGAACCTCATGATAAATAAGTGGTGGGTGATTGAAGCATTGCCAGAGGTGGTCTGAGAAAAGTGGGCTTCCTACTTGACATCAGCCAGCTCCTGTCAGCTCTTGACTTCCAGAAGACTTATTTGAACCTGATGCTTGTTGAGAGGAGGGGATGAGGACACCACCCACAGACAGTTCAGAGCTTGAAGTAGCAGTTCCAGGCTGACTTGTGAGATTTGATCTAAAAGTATTTATCTCAAATAAGCTAGATGCTAACATTTTTTTGTGGATGTTGTTTTTCAATATGAAATCATTTAATGGAGTTTTAGAGAGGATGACCACAGAGGAAGGTATGTGAGTCTGGACAGGCCAACTCTTAAGACATACAACCTCAACATTTCTTTGTCTTCATGGAATAAAGATTTGTTTCCTCTGTCACTCCAGCGTGGTCGGCAGAGGACTATGCTCTTTAGTCATTCAGGACTAAAGATTTTCCATCTGTGGATCTACTATTCCATAGGTCTGTGAAATTCATTTGGTGACGGGAAACTAAAGGGTGGAGGATGGGGTAGGAGGTGTTCATGGGCCAGGCCTAAGAATTACCATTATCATATAATATCTACCTTTCATCTGCTGGAATTCAGGTGTAAATTTAGGAATTAACTGCAAGGGATCCTGGGAAATGTGGTCTCACTGTGTTCCCAAGAAGAAGAAGAAATGGGGTAGGGTGAATAGGTAGTAGTCTGCCATAGAAGGGACGTTGTGTTTAAGAAAAGTTGTTTGGGTCTCATGAAAAGTTCATGGGTAAATATAAGGAAAGTTAAATCCTAAAATAAAAGCACCATGCTCTTTGCAAATTTTATTTCCTGGAGAGTCCAAGTAGGACTGTAAGCTAGCTTTTAGTCTCTGAGACCTCTGACTCAGGTCGAGTTCATCAACTGATGAACTTGATTTCACGTGAACTCAGAATAGAGCTTAACACCTGGGAACTTGCAGAGCTGCTGCTTGGGTTGAGGAGCTGTTTTTCAGTGGTGCCTGTCTAGGTAATGACTGCTGCTACTTTTCGTTGGCTCTTCTATAAGTCTTTAGAAGGCTCTCAATTACGCAGCACTCACTGTGAACCCAGAACATTGAGGGATTTCTGCCAAAAGGGAGATGACTCTTGACAATGAGTTGATCTGTCCTAAGACTGAGAAGACGTTGGAATGCAACCAGCATGGCATTAAGCGGTAGAAGTTGGCTCTTTGTTTGGAGGTTCTAGCAGGGTAGCGCAGCTACTGGGTGTACTGTAGCAACTGGGTGTACCCTTTACTGAAGGGTTCTACTCTTTTGGGAATGGTCATCCTCTTTGACCCAGTCTGCAGCTTCGGGACGGATGCATATCACTTGGGATGGTGAGGGAGGAAGGGGACACCCACCTAGCCAGTCAGTCAACCCTGGCGATCAGTGGGGTGACAGATGTCATAGCCAGATCACCCTCACATCTGAAGTTGGCTCTTTGGATGACTAAAAGTGGGACAGTGATGTTCCCCAAATGAAGGATGGTTGGAGGAATTTACTGAAACATGGATTGACTGACACCTTTGCAACCTTGAGGCCAGTTTCTTTCATTCATTTCACATATGAATTGCCATTTTTGTTCAATCTTTTGCCACCTCACGTTGAGTCTCAGTTCTGCCAAGAACCTAGAAAGTTTCTAATTCACCTTTGCTTGAGCTTTGGATAAATTATATATAAGGCTAAATAGAGCTGAACAGTTTTCCACAAAGCAATTTTCGGAGTGTGGAGGTAAGTGACCAAAAAAAAAAAAAAACAAAGGGAGGAGCTCACAGATTTTTAGCTTGAAAACGACCTAAACCAGATTGCTGTACATTTGAAATTTGCCATGCTGACCCCATGTCATATCCCTTGGGAAAGACACTCTTAGGAAAAAGTAATACAATGGGATTAGAGAGTCCAGAATTCTTTCTTCCTTCCTAATGACATTATTAGAGAAATTACACCCTGGGTAGCAATATAGTAGAAAACTCCTGTGGAGTTACCTAGGCAGAAAATCTGATTCCTTGGAAAGAAAACAGTAAGTGTCAGCCGTGGTCAGGTTCGAATTAATCCAAGATCTCATGGCCCATATTCATATATAAACATGAATTCTTTAATCTACATACATTTGGTATTCATTCTTGATTATCTCTTCAAGCATAGCATTAAGTGATTGCATGCTACAAAAGTGTGTGTGTTGGTTTTCAGTGAGAGCTAATAGGAAGGAACATTTAGCAGTTCAAGATCTCCCAGTGAAGTGGAGAATTGAAGCTGTTATTCAGATTATTTCTCATTATTATTAATTAACGGTAATAATAGAAGCTGCTATTTATTGAAAGCCTGCTTTCTCCCCAGGTGTTTGGCATGTATTATCTCCAACCCTGACAACAGCCTGAAACTAAGGCTCAGATCTGTTAAGTGGCTTGCCCTAGGTCACCCAGCCAGGAGAAGACAAAGCGAGATTCAAAGCTAGAGCTGTTGGCTCAGAAGGCTTTTCTTTGCTTTTGCATAAACATTTCAGCTTTAGTCACATAAAATAAAATGTACACATTTTAAGTGTAGAGTTTGAGTTTTGACAAATATGTGTACCCAGCTAATCACCACCCTGAACAAGGCATAGAACATTTTCATTACCTATAACTCAATCAAGACAGTTGCAGGTAGGCAAAGAGAGAAAAGAAAAGAAAAAAAGGAACATTTTTATTACCTAGAAATTTTTGTCCTTTCTCTTTGCAGTCCTTCTTTCCATCCTAAGCCTCAGGCAACCAGGGACCTGATTTTGGTCACTATAAATTAAATTTATCTTTTCTAGGACATCATAGAAATGGAATCATGCAGCATATACTCTTCCGTGTTCATCTGCTTTTGCTCAGCCTGTTTTTAAGCTTCACCCATCGTTGTATCCATCAATTGTTCCTTTGAAACTACACTGTCACATTTTAAACTGAGCTCCTGCTCTGTATGTTAGGCAAGAGTTGTTCTGCCTGAGTCACAGCAATTCCGTTATAATGATGGGTGGGATACAGATGTGGAGATCAGATTTGCAGATGGGATTTAACAGGGTCTGAAAAGACTCTGGCCTAAAGATGTACGTTGGGAAGTACATAGATTGTTGGATTTATTGTGAAGGCAAACATGTTGCATCTACAACAGTGCTAGACATGGAGTAAGTGCTCAGTAGATATTAGCAATTATTATGCACCAAACCAAAGGCTTGAGCTTCGGATGGTGGACACCACTTCACAGCAGTAGAGCTGCCCAGAGCCCATTCATTGAGAACACATGCTTGACAGATGACATCTAGTGACCCAGTCCAAGGATATTTTGAAGAACTGAAGGTGACTAGTACAGTGAAGGACTTAAAGGTGCTCAACATGAGACCAGGCAGATTTGGTAGTCAAGACCTTTGAGTTCTTTTATGAGGAGGCAGTGGGCAGATATCATCTACCTGGTAGGACTGTCAGGGACCAGGATTCAGTCACATAGAAGGAAGCACTTTCAGAACTAGCTGTGCCACCCCATGGTTGAGTGGATGGTTTCTGGAGGAGGGAGGGTAGGGGCGGACAGGAGTTAAGAGGTATTCATTTTTATTCTGGAACTTCAGAAATACATATGGAATACTTATTGTGAGCCTCATGCTGAAGTAGGTACACTGACTACTTTATCTCATCCATCTATCCATCCCTCCACCCACCCACTCTCCCACCCACCCACCTACTTACCTATATAAATCTGGCTATCTAGATACCTAGCTCTGTATTTAAAATATTTTATTTTGGTATAATTTAAATACTGTAAAGTACTTAGATCTTAAATGTATGAGTTAGAAAGTTTTGGCTAATGCATACACTCCTGTAACACCTACAATCTTACCAAAATACAGAACCTATCTGTCAGCCCAGAAAGTACCCTCGTGCCCTTTTTCACTTAAGTTCTCCTCCTCCCAAACGAGTCTGATTCTTATTAGGCAAATTTTGTTGAATCTAGAACGTCCTGTGAATAGTCCTACAGTGTGCAGGATTTTGTGTTGAGCTTATGGAGGCAGAGGCCTTGGAGGAGAACACGGAGGTCCTTGTTAAGTGCTGAATGCATGCTGGGCACTGTGCTAACCACATTTGTATATGTTATTTCATTCAGTCTTCACAATAACCATGCAAAGTATGTATTGTTGTTCCCGTATTGCAGATAATAAAGCTGAATTAAAAATATTAAATAACTTGTTGATGGTCACATAGATGAAAATGACTGCTATAAACTGAATGTTTATGTTCCCATACAATTTTTTTATTGAAATCTAACCCTGATGCATGTTGTTTGGAGGTGGGGCCTTTGGGAGGTGATTAGGTCATGAAGGAACGCTCTTGTAAATTAGTGCCCTAGTAAAAAGGACTGCAGGAAGCCCCGTGTCCTTCCCATCATGGAAGGACACACCAACCATGCTCCAGGACTGAGGTCCTCACCAAACACAGAATTTTCTGTAGCCTTGAATTTGGACTTGCCAGGCTCGAGAACAGTGAGAAATAAATTTCTGGTGTTTATAAGTCATTTCGCCTATGGTGTTCTGTCACAGCAGCCCAAATGGACCAAGATAGAAATTGGTACAGAGAAATGGAAGTGCTCCTGTGCAAAATACCTAAAAATGCAGAGCAGGCTTTGGGACTAGATAATGAGGCTGGAAGAGTTTCAAGGTACATGCTAGAAGAAGTCTACATTGCCTTGAACAGACATAATAATAATAAAATAATTTATTATGATTTTTTTTTTTGAGACAGTCTCACTCTGTGTCCCAGGCTGGAGAGCAGTGGTGCAATCTCAGCTCACTGCAACTTTCACCTCCTGAGTTCAAGCAGTTCTCATGCCTCAGCCTCCCAGTAGCTGGGATTATAGGAGTGTGCCACTATACCCAGCCAATTTTTGTATTTTTAGTAGAGATGGGGTTTCACCATGTTGGTCAGGCTGGTCTTGAACTCCCAACATCAGGTAATCCACCCACCTCAGTCTCCCAGTGTTGGGATTACAGGCATGAGCCATCGTGCCTTGCTGATGAACAAACCTTTAAAGGTGGTTCTGGTGAGGGCTCAGAAGAGAAAGAGACCTCAAGAGAAAGCCTCCACCTCCTGAGAGATGCTAAGTAATGCTGAACAGAATGTTGGTAGACATACGGATGGTAAAAGGCCATTCTGCTGAGGTCTCAGATGGAGATGAGAGCCATGTTACTGGGAAATGGAGAAAAGACAGTCTTCTATTGAGTAACACAGAAGTTAGCTGAATTGTCTTCATGTTCTAGTATGTTGTGGAAGGTAAAACTTGTGAATGATAGAATTGAATATTTAGTTGAAGCTCTTTCTAAGCAGTGTTGAAGGTGTGCCTTGGCTCCTCCTCACTGCTCATAGTAAAATGCAGGCAGAGAGAAATGACTCAGAAACGAAATTGTTAAGCAAAAAGGAATCAGAATAAAGATTTGAAAAATTCTCAGCCTATGCATATTGAAAAAGAGAACATTAGGGCTATGTCCAAGCAACTGTTTGATAAGGAGATTAGTATGAATTGGCAGTCTTTATTATTTTGAGATTGAGATTCACTCTGTTGCCCAGGTTGGAGTTCAGTGGTGTGATCTCAGCTCACTGCAACCTCGGCCTTCTGGGTTCAAGTGATTCTCCTGCCTCAGCCTCCCCAAGTAGCTGGAACTATAGGCGCCTGCCACCATGCCTGGCTAATTTTTGTATTTTTAGTAGAGATGGGGTTTCACCACATTCGCCAGGCTGGACTTGAATTCCTGATCTTGTGATCCACCCACCTCGGCTTCCCAAAGTGCTGGGATTACAGGCGTGAGCCACCATACCCGGCCCCAAATTGGCAGTCTTAACGGAAGCTAGGAGCTATTCTCCAAGACAGTAGAAGAATGACCCCAAAGTTGATTCTGAGATCATCAGGCCTGCCCCTCCCATCACAGGCTCAGAGTGCAAGGGCTGGGGGTAGCGTGCAGACTGGTTTCAAAGGAAGAGCTGCCAGTGCCTGCAGGACCTTGACATGCCCTACCTGGTGCCACCTTGCATTGAAGACTTCACTGCACACACTCTGAAGCTATACTCATTGGCCACCGCAGGTGATCTTCGGTGGGCCTTAGTGCAGCCTGGGCCGCAGTGGCTACAGAGAAGATAGCAGAGCCTGAATTAAAATTTGGATCTGTTGCTCTCTCTGTAAGGTGAAAAAAAATAAGATTTTCTTAGTCTTGGTGTATTGCATTTCACATTATATTAGGTTGTACTGAAAACGGCAGCACCTTCTCAAAAGATAAAAGGAGCCACTGATCCCAGTCTGCTAATTGGAGCATGGTGAGATGTGGAGCACAATTTCCCTTGGTTATTCCTGGTTTCCATCTCACCGATGACCACTTTGCTATTTTGCATGAAGTGTTTTTTGCTTAATGACGTATTGTTCACATTACAATACCATTTCTGAGCAATGAGAGGAGCTACAGAGGCTTCTGTCTATGGTGTGGGGCCGTGTTAAAATTTGGAATCCATTTGTTCGGTGTCATTTTCCATGTTGGGGCAGACTACCTCTTGTCTTCCCTCCCTCCTTCCTTTCCTTCTGTTCGCTTCTCTCTCTCTCTTACTCCCTCCTTCCTTCTTTCTCTAGATCTCTTCTTTCTCCCTTCTTTCCCTCTATCTCTTCCTTGTTTGCTCTCTCCACTCACTTTCTCTTCCTCCCTCTTTCTTGCCCCTTTTCACCTGATCTCTCTCACTGCTTATTTTGCTCATAGGTCTTTCTCTCTCTTTCTCATTGCACTCTCTCTATCTCTCTCTCATATGCCTGTTCTTTTTTTCTCCTCTCTTTTTTATTTTGTAAGATAAAACAACTACTAGGGGTCTAAGTTGTTGAGAGGCATATGGCACTTTTGGAAAAGGTCACTGGGCTCTCTGGAAGCCCTGATGGTTTATTTTTTTTTTTTTTGAGACAGAGTTTCGCTCTTGTTACCCAGGCTGGAGTGCAATGGCGTGATCTTGGCTCACTGCAACCTCCGCCTCCTGGGTTCGGGCAATTCTCCTGCCTCAGCCTCCTGAGTACTGGGATTACAGGCACGTGCCACCAGGCCCAGCTAATTTTTTGTATTTTTAGTAGAGATGGGGTTTCACTATGTTGACTGGGATGGTCTCGATCTCTTGACCTCATGATCCACCCGCCTCGGCCTCCCAAAGTGCTGGGATTACAGGCATGAGCCACCGCGCCCGGCCGCCCTGATGGTTTTTGTACCTGCCCTGCTTCCCTCCAGCTGTGTGCACAGGATGAGGCATGGAAACCTCTGCACACCATCGCCTCTCTACAAAACATGGGTGATACTTCCTTCCTTGCCTGTTCCCTTTCTTCTCATTTATTTGCTCATCTCACACATACATATTAGGTACTTTCTGTGTACTAGGCACTGGATTAGGCATTGAGTGGGGAATACAACTGATTTGGCTTTTGACCTCTAGGCATTTATAGTCTAGAAGGAAGACAAAGAATAAACAAATCATCATGTAACTAATGGCAAGGGTCCTGTGACTGGCCCCTGAACTCTCTGAAGTTGTCATACTCATGTTGCCTGATGTGGAATTATGAGGCGTTTTTCCCACCTCAGAACCTGGTAGTCCAGGGCCTTAGCTGTCACTTTAGAAAATTGTAAATTTTTATTTTGAAATAGTTTCAGATGCATAAGAAGTTGCAAATACAGTGCAGAATTCTTTGTAGCATTCACTCAGCTTCCCCGTAAGTTAATATTTTACATAATCATAGTAACATTGGCAAAACCAGGAAATTGTTAACTTAGAGATCCACCTTATTCAGACTTCACTAGTTTTCACATGCACTTTGTATTTTAGTTTCTTTTATTTTTTTTTAGACAGAGTTTTGTTTTTGTTGCCCAGGCTGGAGTACAGTGGCGTGTTCAAGCAATTATCCTGTCTCAGTCTCCCCAGTAGCTGGGATTACAGGTGCATGCCACCACACCTGGCTAATAGAGATGGAGTTTCTGCATGTTGGTCAGGCTGGTCTTGAACTCCCGACCTCAGGGGATCTGCCTGCCTCAGCCCCCCAAAGTGCTGGGATTACACATATAAGCCACTGTGCCCGGCCTGTAGTTTTTCTTCCCTTTTACTCCCTTTCCTTTTTCCTTTCCTTTCCCTTCTCCTTCCTCTCCCTCTGTCCCTTCCCTCCCCTCTTCCCCTCGACCCTCCTTCTGTCCTTCCTCCCCCTGCCCAACCCCCATGAACTTTCATCGTCTGTATAGGTTCAAGTGACTCTCCCCACGGTCAGGAGGCAGAAGTGACCCATGACCACAAAGAAACTCTCTTGTGTTACTGTTTAAGAGACACACTTCCCCACCCCAGCCCCTGGCAACTACTGATGTGTTTTCTATCACTATAATTTTGTCATTTCAAGAATGTTATATAAATGGAATCAGACAGTATGTAACCCCTTGAGATTGGCCTTTTTTCCCTCAGCACAATGCCCTGGAGATTCATCAAACTTGTTGCATGCATCAATAGTTCATTTGCCATCACTTTTAAGATCAAAAGAAGCAGGAATAAGGACACTTGAGGAAAAATCTCTTTTGCAAAAATACGTTGTTTTCAAGGCTAACCTTTACTTGGGTTTTGTTCCCCTTCAGAAACCTGGAACGATTAATCTGTTTGAGTCTGATGAGCAAGTTGGCAAATTGGTAAATTATCATTTTTATTATTTGATTTGTTAATGTTTTCCCACTGTTATAACAAGTTATGGGCTCTCAGTTTTGCTTTGGGCTCAATGTATTCGAGATCTTTTCGACTATAAAGTTGTTCCTGGTATTTGTTGGGTTAATACCAGGTGCTGTAATGAATAACCGCCCCCCCCCACATATTTTAGTAGCTTCATGCAATAAAATTCTTTATCTTGCTCCAGCAACAGACCATGAGTGTATGCCTCATCTTTCAAAGACTTTGTTTCCTTCTTTAGGTGACTTGGAGATCTAGTTCACTATCTCCCATGTTGAAATCCCCAGAACCCAGCCATTAGATAGGGCAAGGCAGGGAGAAGCTCTGGATTTGAGGTTTTGCATGGGTCACATCCAGAAGTAGAATCATATAGCACTTCCATTCCCATTTCGTTGTCTAGGATGCATCCCTGTGGCTGGACTCAGCTGGGAGGTAGTGGGATGGGAGTGGGTAGAAGGATGGAAGATGTAGTTCCTGGTAGGTAGCCACATCCCAGAGCCAGAACTATGCCATGAAAGAGGGAAACCACAATTCTTTGGTGGATGGCTGGCTCTGCCTCCATTCCCATTAAGTTCCTCATTTCAGGTTAACAGTATCAATGGTAGTATAATGAAGGGGACCCAAGAGTCCCCTTGGATTTAACTCTTCTTGTTCATCTAAAACAAATCATTTCCTTTCTTTATTAGTGGGTTGAATTAGATAATTCCAGAGATTTCTGCCATAATAGTTTTACCTTGTGCTAAGTTTACTGGTCTCAGACACATGGAAAAACCTTTCTGAGATGGTGGCTGCAGGTGGATTCATTAAGTCTGGGCTGGTCTGTTCATCCGACCCCCCAGTTTACTATTACACATTCATTTTTAACTGAGAGGCTCAGGGAAACGTAAGCATCTCTGGGATCACACAGCACAACTGCTGTTGCAAATGGCAGGGTTTTGACAGCTTAGTCAGGAGAGCAGTAAATTCATCTCCTGATAAATAATTTACTTTGAGAACCAAGAAGCTGGTCTGACCGTGTTGCCTAGCTTGCTGCTTGAGGAATGCAGACAATTTCGGTCATGCCAGGAAGGAAAGAAAGAAAATTTATCTTCCTAATTCCCTCGACTGTCTATTCTTTGTGCTTCCACTACCATTTCAGAGAAAACCACGGATTTCTGTTTGCTAGAGCAGTGGATACCTCATTGCCAGTTTGCTTGGCCTCTGTCTAGCCCACGATCACTCGAAGCTCCATCTGTCAGAGTCCCAGGAAAGACTTAATATGGGTGAACGGCATGCTGATGGATGCTGTTTATACGCAGCGTGAAAGGGGAGAATAAGATAAGCCCAAATATCTCCTCAACAGTTTTCCTGCCCCCGTAGTTGACAGAACTGAAGGAGGCCAAGCCAAGCTTATGTGCTTCCAAGCCAGGCTTCATTTTGGGTTGAACGTATCATTTCTTTTATGTTTCTGAAGTTGCTTCCTACATGCCTGGGGACCAGAGAAGCTCAGCAATGAATTTAGTTCTCTGCTGTCTGGGTTTTCAGGAGTTGGTGCAACTTGGATGCTCATTAAGATTACTGAGCCTCATCATTTTTAATGCTAGGCCCAAGGTAGTATTTAATGAGGCTGAAAAGTATATTAATAAAATTGCTTGTAGTAATTAGCGGGAAATTATAATGGTAGGGTGAGGGGGAGATTTTAGAATTCAGTTAGGAGTGATCAAGACCAATCTCACATGTCACTACTTATTATTTTTTGGTTTCAATCATGAACAACACTTTTGCATTTTTATCTTTGGAAAGAAATTCTTTGATTGGGCTCATGCATATTGCTATTATTTCATGCTATTTTGTTCTCTACCAAGTATCATAGAGAGTTAGAACTAGATGGGTCTTTAGAATAGTCTGCAAACCATCTTGCCGTCTCTGCTTCCCCAACCTCTCACCAGAGGCAAATGGATTATCTGTGATTTGTCTTTTTGCATCTTACCCAAAAAGAGGTGCTGTCAGGGACTACAGAGTCCATATGAGTTTCTCCAAACATGAGAACAGAAAGAAAAGATTAGTGTGCTCAGGATCCCAGAAAAATATAAATGAAGGCAAAAGCCTAAAAGCTCAGATTTGGGAGGTAGAGATCAGGGATGAAGGTTTTATTTTCTTCTTTGTTTTCGAGACAGGGTTTCACTCTGTTGCACAGACTGAAGTATAGTGGTATGATCACGGCTCGTTGCCGCCTTGACCGTCTGGGCTCAAACCATCTTCCAGCCTCAGCCTCCTGAGTAGCTGGGACTATATGCAGGTGCCACCATGCCTGAGTAATCTTTGTACTTTTTGTAGAGACGAAGTTTCTCTGTGTTGCCCAGGCTGGTCTTGAACTCCTGGACTCAAGTCATCTGCCCACCTCAGTCTCTCAAAGCACTGGGATTATAGGAGCCATTGTGCCCAGCCAGGAACCAAGGTTTTAAGATCGAGGTCCTAAAACCTTTGTCATGTCTCCAGTTTGATGCTTCTATTAACTCTTCTCTACCAGTCCCTATTTTGTTTCTCAAGTCGATTGGAGGTAAAGCTTCCAAAATGAACAAGACTTCAGGAGGGCAGGACTTCCTACTTTTACCGTTGTTGGGACTTGAGCTGAGGCTTCTTCTGATTTCTTAGTTGTTGCTATTGTTTGCAACTCTGGACTTCTATTTTGTCCGTTATGAGACTGCGGGAGGAGAAAAGCTTAAAGAGGCCAAGATGTTTACAATATCCAAGATGATAGTCATTTGTTGATGGATAAACAGGTGCCTAAGTTACTTAGAAATATGTATTAGTTTCTGAGAACTATATATTAATTTCTTCCCCCGTTTACTCTGTTTTTTTCTCCCTCATTTTCATTGGGAAAATGTGCAAGGCAGACTGGGTGCTGGTTCCTGGAGATACAGCTGTGAACAGATACAGCTCCTGGTTTTTAGCAACGGTTAATTAGGTAGTCCTCAAACACTGTGGAGAGCAGTCTCTAGGGTGGTGGCCAGCTCAGTATCAGAGAAAGGCTGAACTGTCTGGAAGATAGAGTAGTATTTCTAGGCAGGAAAGACAAAGGCAGGAATCCAGGCAGAGCACAGAGGCAGGAACAGAAGTGGGTAGTGAAGAGTGCAGGATCCAGGGAACTTCATCATGCTGGATGGCTCCATGTCTATTATGTGAATGATGGGTGCTGGTGCCTGGGAGTTTGCATGTGATAGGAATTGCTTTAATTTGGTAGATGATGGTGGATGGAGCTGCCACTCATGGGTTGTAATCAGCCCAGCCAGATTTGTGTTTAGAGAAACCACTCTGGAAGCTAGAGCATGGGGTAGGTTGGAGGGGAAAGCCCAGGGGCAAGGGACCAAAGAGAAGTCTGCTGCCATGATCCAGGTATGGGCACCAATGCTGGCATCCAGAACAGTGGCCCTGGGGACAGAATGGAGGGAGTGAATGTGAGATGACAGAGGATGGGCAGTGATGGGTGAGAGGGAGAAGGAACACAAGAAGATAACTTTCAGGCCAAGGGAATACATATAAATGGAATTACGTTATATTTGTTTTGGGACTAGTTTCTTTCATTTAGCATGTTTTCAAGGCTCACCCATGTTGTAGCATGTGTTAGTACTTCACTCCTTTTTTTTTTTTTTTAATGGCTGAAGCATATTCCATCATATGGGCATGCCATATCCACCTTGGCCTATTGTGCACAGTGCTGCTATGAACATTTCAGGTACAGTTTTTTGTTTGAACACCTTTATGTTTTCACATCTTTGGGGTCTATACCTAAGAATGGAATTGCCAGGTTATCTGGTAATTCTGTGCTGATCTTAGCAAAGAATTGCCAGAACAGGCACATCTGTAGACATAGAAAGTGTGCTGGTGATTACATATAGTTGGGAGCATTTGGGGAGATTGAAGGGTGATAAGTAAAGGATATGGTTTCTTTCTGTGGTGATGAAAATGTTCTCTAATGGGCTATGGTGATGGTCACATAGATCTGTGATTTCACCAGAAACCATTGAGTTGTACATTTTAAACTGGTGAGTCATATGGTATCTGAATTACATTTTAATAAACCTATTTCTTAAAAGGGAAATAGAATTACCTCACCCTATTTGACGTTCTTCACAGAGCAATAAACTTGTAGATTCATATGCAAACACACCTATCAAAGTTCAGAATTATGCAATTATTTGTGCAGTATTTGTTGCATAAACAAGATTGAAAGCTCCCTGAGGGCAGGGGCCATGCCTCACTTTGTGCTGTATCCCCAACCCTTGCATGGTGCATGGCACACACCAGATACCCAATAAACATCTGTTAAGTCAGTGAACTGCTTTCATAGTCCAGAGAACTGGCTTATGATAGACAGCACGTGATGTTTTGTTTCACAGCATAGCCAGGTGGGTTCGGTAAACATGTTTCTTTGTTCATTTATGCTGAATTTTGAATCATTACCCCTGTTGTGTTGCTGTGTTTCCTGCCAAGTCTACCACTGTAAAGGCAATCACTTTTACCTCATGGCAGTAAGAGATGCTGGGCTGCCAAAGTCTGGGCTGTTTTTGGGGGACATTGGGAATCCCATGAGGGGAGCCCAAGACTCTTCTATTACAGGTGCTGTGTTTAGCTCACCTTTTATTATTTTGTTTCCATTAGGCCATTAGTTCAAGTATCAAAAGTAGTTCATTCATTCACATTTTTTCATTCATTCACATTTATTCTTTAAAATATAAAATCAAAATTACATTTAAAAGTTTAGCTTTTTAAAAGTTTGCTACATTTTCAAGTATTTATTTATTTATTTTTTGGCAATTGTTTTCATTTTGGTTCCCCTGGAGGCATATAGTTTCAATTTGGTGAAAAAAGTTATTAGTGAAATAGGATTTTACTTATCTACCTTGCTATATAATTTTTTCCTTTAACTGTTTAGTTGTTTAAAGCCTGCTGAATTTTAGAGTAAAATACTGTCTTAGATGACAGTTTTTTCTTAGAGGGATACAGCTGCAGTTTAATAAGAGTTGGATTTTGAACACAGGAATTTGATTTATAAAATAATATAGTTTTTTTTTTTTTTAACTGTTAGAGAGTGTAGCTAGAAGGACCATATGTGAACAAGATCTGGGGCAGTTTCCTGAAATGGGTGGAGTGGAGCAGAGTTTTAAAGAGATGATTTGGCAAAATGTTTGTGTCTTACTCTTACAACTGAATGATTTAGTTTTGTCTAAGATCATTTGAGGGCAGTTTAAGTTTCTACAAACATTCTGTAGTTATTACAGATTCACATCTGCCTGGGACAAGAGGCCTGAAACCTTGGGGAAGGGAAAAGAGTATTGATTGAAATGCACAGAATGCAGGGGCTCGTCGTTTTACTTAACTGGGACTTATCTCACTTTTGTAGCTAACTTACCAGGCTTTGGACAGGACCTTTGTTGCAAAAGATCCAATTCAAACTGGAGTTAGCAAAAGAAGGACAATATTATTGGCTCATATATGTAGGAAGTCTAAGGAGTGGTCCAGACTTCAGGTATAGCTGGATCCAGGAGCTCAAAGAGTGTCATTAGAACATGCAAACATGCTTTCAGCCTCTCTTGATCTCTCCGTGTCCTGGTGCTATTATACTTTGCTTTCTTTCTGTTGAGCTCATTTTTTAGAAAGTTCTATATATGCAGATACTCTACATCTCCATATATAGCAAGCTCTATATATGCAGATCTGTACAACAAAGTTGTACAGTTTGTCATTCCAGAGAATAGGGCCATTTTCTCCTGACAGCCTCAAAAAAGTGCCCTGGGAGGATTCAGATTGAGGGTGGTTGGGTTATTGTCTTATCTTAGAACCTATGAGTGCACCCAGGAGATGGGATATGCTTTGACTGGTCAAGCTTACGGCCTGTGCTCCTGCCCATGGGAATGGAGGACAGGGATCAGGCCCATCTGTATCTCATGGGATGATTTCCCCATTGGAGAGGGAGGTTCTGTTATCAGAAAAGGGGTGAATGGAAAGTTTGCTATGTACCCCAACATTTGGGCTATAATAGTCACATGATTCCCATGTTTCAGATAAGGCTCAGAGAAGTGAAGTGGCCTGCCCAAGGTTATTCATCTGTGAAGAGGTCGACCCAGGATCAAAGCTTATGTTTACCCAGTGTCAAAGGTTAGGCTATTATTGGTTTTCTATAATGAATTTGCACCTTGTGGTATGAGCAGAAATCCACTGGCCCAGGACTGGGTCTGTTGATGAGCAGAGATGCAGTATGAGGGACAGCTGGTGGCAGATGGCCTATGAATGCCCTGCAAGGGTGGCTGCGGCCTGGCTTAGTGCCAATCCGTGTCTTTATTAACTGAGCTGACCAAACATTTATCCTTATAGTCCCCTCTCCCTGAAACTCCCTTTCCATCTTCTTGTCCAGCTGAAATTCTACCTAAACCAAGTGGACTAGCCCAATCGTCGCCAGTGGTGTGTCTCAGTGCCACAGCCTTTCTTGAAGGCAGCGCCCATGCTCTTGTCTCTGTTTTCCAACAGGGTCAGTGCAGTGCCTGCCCCATAGTAAGGGCTGAATGAACCAGCCTTGTTACAAGCTGCACATTCCCTTCCTTGGGAACTTGTGTGGTTCCCTGGAGCTCAGAGATCACACTGAGGATGCTTGTGGTCAGCTGCCCCACACTCCCACTGACAGCCTCCCCTTCATTCCCTTTAGAATGGGCATCATAAAACATTGGAAGGACTGACCGAAATAATCCTTGTAAAATGCTTAACATAAAACTGATGGTACCCCAGTAGCTCAGGAAATATTAGCAGTTGTTCTCATTGATAGCTGCTTTCTCAGGGAAATCTCATCATTAGTCTAATTTCTGTGGTCAGATAGTGGCAAAGCAGGTCCTTGAGCCTAGGTCTTCTAGCTCCTATCTCATTTAGGATACATGAGCAGGGCAGGGATGAAGAGGCTTCATGCTGCTACCTAAAGCATATTTAGAGCTGAAAGAGGATGCCAGTTGCCCCCAGGAGAGCAAAGTTAACTTGTCAGAATGATTTCCCCAGGAAATATGTGGACAGGAATATATAGGATGTGAGTACATTTAGGGTTTAAACACAGAGCCAGTCTGCCCTTGTCTGTCTGGTCACATGGGCTCGGCAGGAATTTAGTTGTATGGAAGGAATGGATTCTCCAAAGCCTTGGGTCTACCTGAGTCTGAGATGTTTGGATTCAAGATGATAATCACGTTTTTTTTAAATTGTTTTAAATTTTTTTGTATTTTTGAGATGGAGTCTTGCTCTGTCACCAGGCTGGAGTGCAGTGGTGCAATCTCAGCTCACTGCAACCTCCTCCTCCTGAGTTCAAGAGATTCTTCTGCCTCAGCCTTCTGAGTAGCTGGGACCCCAGGCGTGTGCCACCATGCCCAGCTAATTTTTGTGTTTTTAGTAGAGATGGGGTTTCACCATGTTGGCCAGGATGGTCTCGATCTCTTGACCTCGTGATCTGCCCCCCTCGGCCTCCCAAAGAGCTGGGATTACAGGTGTCAGCCACTGTGACCAGCCAATAATCAAGTTTTATACTTTTTTCCTGTTATTTATACTCCCTTTTACTGTCTTCTTCTTCGAAAATAGATTGAAAAGATAATATTTTTCGGATGTTGAAGGAGAGAGATGGGTTTGTGTTTTGAGCTTCAAAGTAAGTTTGTGTCTGCGTATGCATGTGTGTATGAAGGTGTGTATGTTTTACCTGGCCTTTTATGAATTCAAGAGATGATACATTAGATATATAAATTGGGTCTGTCTTATCCAAAGGATATACACTTTTTTCTTATCAAAAGTACTGACAGAATGCTGTGGTTCTTTGGATTTGAATGTTAACCTCCACAATCTGCTCTGCGACCTTGGACCTGGATCTAGGATAGTGGTGCTGAGAGGTGACTGGTCATCTTCTCTTCTGTTGCTGGGATTGAAGGAGATATGGGGAATAGGGTGACAGCCTCTGAGGCAGAACCAGCTGCTGAGTATTCAAGCCTTGTTTCATTCTCTTGTTTAGCCATCAGGCATTCTGTGTTGACAGCTTCATCTGACACCCCTGCTGTTCTTGGGAGTCAGGCCAAGGGTGTCCGGGTCTGGGGGGAAGAGCAGGGCAAATGTGTTACCTATGATGGAGGGTGGCTGGGCAGAGGTGAGCAGGTGCCTTCATGAGGGTCACTTGCTGTTGGTCAACCACCTCTCTCCCCCCACAGGCCCAAGGACAGGACAAGGCTTCTCTCCATGTCATAAACTTTGTCACTTGGTTAATCCCATTGGCCTCTCTGTTGTGGAACAGATGGCAAAAATACATTAGAAATTCACCATCGCCAGAAAAATAAAAGCAAAAACATGTTTTCCCAAGGAGAATTTAGAAAAATAATGGCCAATGTTCTTAGAGTTCTCTATAAGAGTCATCAACACCCATCATTTCTCTCCCCTTAGCCTCCTCTCTCAAATATCTGCTGTTTCCCATCCCCATGGCCACTGCCTGGGGTCAAGCCCTCATCTGCTCATGCCTGCTTGGTTGTCTATTAAATATCTTTCTACGTGGGGCTTCCTAAACCTGTCTCTTTATCCCCAAATCCAGGTTACCATGGGGCCATGTCTAAGATTCCATAACTGACTGTGCCACCCTGTTGTGTACCTCCTTCCCTGGCTCGCTGTGACCCACAGTTAGCCTGCCATAGGGGACTTAATAACCACTGGACCCTGACAGTCTCCCCAGCCAAGGCTCCTGGACCATCTGTCCTCTTACCCCTGGCACCAGTCTCTTCCGCATATCTGCGTTTCTCAGGCATGCCCCATCTTCCTGGGCGACCCCTTCGTCTCTTTTTCTTCTCTCTGGAAGCCTTTTGCTTCTGGACTCCACTTCCTCTGCCCAGCCAACTCCCATGGTTAAATAACTCCTCCTTCTGGAAGTGGATCTTTATGCATTCTCTGGTTCCAGACTGAGCAGAGACCCCACCTCTGTACTCCTAGATTCTCTTAGAGGGCTTTTCCAAGTGATCCATGGAGTTGATCACCTGCCAGTTTTGCCCACTACCAAAGTGAGATCCCTGTGGGAAGGCTGTGCTTCATTTGCCTTTGTAACCCTGAGACAAGGCTGCAGTGTGTCATGTTGGTGATGAGAGAGTCCTGAGTTCAAATTCCATTTACATTGGTGTGACTTTGGATAATTTAACTTCTCTCAGCCTCTGCTCTGTAGTAGGGACAAAATGATCCCTATTTTATGGAGTTCTGTAGGGATTAATTTAGGTAATGTAGAGCTGTACCTGGCACAGAGTGAGCGAGCTGAATAAAATGTTAGCTTCTGTTATTGTCATTGTCATCGTCATCGTCATCATCATCATCATCATTAGCATCACTAGGTCCTCGAAAACGTTAAATACTCAATAGGTTGTTGAATATAATGACTAAATGGATGAGTGATATGAGTTATTTTGTTGAATTCCTACTTTATTGGAAATGGAGTTAATAGAAAACATTAATTTTCTCTTGTCTCTTTTCTCCCTGAACTTTATTTTCCTGCCCCCCAGGAGTGAATATCTCTCAGACATTAGCAAAACTCTTTACTTACTTAAGCAACCCAAGAACCAAGAATGCTTGGAAGAGAGCTACTTTGCCCAGTAAGCTAATAGCAGAAATCAGGATTCACCTCCCTGCTGGTTGAGTGACACCCCATTTCCCCTTCTTAAAAGAACGAAATGGCCTATATTTCTTTTTTAAATTAAAGTGAATGAAAATGAATTTCAAAACTCCCCTGGAGATGACTGGAGACACACTGGGATGTCAAATAAAAAACTTGGGAGTTGCTGAGCTCAAGCGCAGCACTGTGGGTTCTCAAGAAAGATGAAACATGAGAAGCATCAGGCGTGGAGGAGGATGGGGGAGAAAGGCAGGGGGTGAATCGGGGAAAACAGATTATGAGGCATAGATCTGAGGGGAAGAGGAAGGAGGGAGGGGAGGGAGGGCAGTATTGAGAAGAAACTGTGGCATGAAGGATCTTTAACTTGATGAAAATAAGCAAAACCCAGTCCAAGACATGCTGAATAATTGCTCAAGAATTATTCCTGGCCTCCCTATGAAGGATTTCTCAACCTGCAAAAATATTAAAAGCAAAAGGGAAATTATTCTTTGGAGCTCAGAAATTTCTTCAGTTCTCTGACTTTGCTAATGAGATTTGAACCCATTATCCTTGTCTCACTGTGAGCCTTCATCACTAGCAGAGCTTGTGTCTCCCGAGGGATTGCCTACTGAGTTCATTTTAGTTGAACAAGTGTTCAGTGAATCCCAGGTTGTCTCTAGGGCCAGTCTCGGAACCTTGCAGGAGGCTGGTATTGGGATGACTGGTTCCTTGGGTCTAGGGAGACTCCTGGTGAGATGAGGCAAAGCCACTGGAGAACTGCATGTGGATGTGCCTCCACCTCAGCCCCATTGCCCAAGCCATCTTAGAGGAAGTTTTCAGTAGCCTTTTTAGGTCTTGGATGGGACTGACGTAGCAGCTGTATTAATCTGGGCCCCTGAGTGCTTCTCGCTGAGTTCCCCACACTGCTAGCCTTCTTCGTTACCAACTACAGTGATTGTCTTAATTCATAAAACAGATCACGCCACTCTTATGGCTCTCTGTTGAATCTGGCTTCCTTTTGCAGTTGGAATAAAATCTTAGTGTGGCTGTGAGATGCTACATGATTCTACCCCCACTCACCTCTTATGCCCTGTGGTCCCTCATTTCTTGGCCTTTGCACTTACTCTTCCATCTCTTTGGAATGCTCATTCCTGAACTCTGCACGGCTTAGTCCTTGTGAGTTTCCAAGTTTTGGCTTAGTAGGCATTTCTTAGCTGTAGAATCTAAATTTGCCTCCCCTGCCTCCTTTCATCCCCTTTTCCCTTTGTCATTTGTAATTGCTGTTTGGAATCATTATTTGTATTCTTATGCTTGTCCCTCTTCTCCCAGGAGCTTATAAACTCAAAAGGGTAGGGATTGCCTAGGTGTGGTGGCTCATGCATGTAATTCTGCCATGTTGGGAGGCTGAGGCAGGAGGATTGATTGAGCCTAGGAGTTCAAGACCAGCCTCAGCAACATAGTGAGACCCTGTCTCTACAAAAAATAGAAAAATTAGCTGGATGTGGTGGTGCATGCATGTAATGCCAGCTAGTTGGGAGGCTGAGGTAGGAGGAACACTTGAGCCCAGGAGGTTGAGATGACAGTGGGCTAACACCGTTGGACTCCAGCCTAGGTGACAGAGTGAGACTGTGACTCAAAAAAAAAAAAAAAGTTCTTATTTGTCTTGCTCATTGCTTTGCCCCAGTGCCAGACACAAAGTAGTTGTTCAATAAACAATGAAAGATTGGGTTATTGTATCTGATCTGCTCATAGTGGCTGTTTCAGTACCAAATAGGTCTAATGAAATTAATGGAATGGAGGAATTTTAGGGAGAAGAGATATTATGAAAGGAATGCTACTAACTCAGGGTATCTGGCCCAAATCCTCTGCCCCCTTCCAGCTGGGTGCTCTGTTTCTAAAATAAATTATTCTCAAGGATCCTCCCTCCTGGATCTCAACATTTGTTTGGGTGTAAAAACTCGGAAACTTAATAATCTCTTGATTGACAGCTCTTTGGCCCAAGCCTGGCCCAGAAATGTTTTCCTGAAGGGACGCTCCTTCCTGCCTGCCCATCTTACAGTGACATTTTAAGGCTCAATTAGAGGCTGTTACCCCTTCTTAAGTAGTCATATGCCAGACCTGCCAAATAACCTTTACATTGAGAGCAGGGATAGGAGAGTGGAATAACAATTTGATTTTGAGTAGTTAAAAGCAAAAAGCCTTTACACCACAGCTGCTCACTTCATCGCTTTAACAAGTAAATGAATTCTGTATGAAACTTTTAATCTGTTCAATAACATTTTATTGAGTTGTCTGTGCAGTGCACTATGCTGGCTGTCTACTATTGTGATGAGAAGAACCCTGTGCCAAGCGTCTTATGCACCTTGCTGCATTTAATCCTCTTGACAATGCTTTGAGGTGGGTGCCATCAGTGCCCCTGTTTTACAGGTGGAGTAGCACAGGCCTGAAGGTGCTGCTTCAGTCACAGGGCTATGCAGCAGGGGAGTGCTGAGGCAGGACTTGAATCCACGCCATCTGTGTTGGCAATTCTGAAAAGAGAGAAATGTCCCTCTTTCAGTTCCCTTCTCCATCCATTATAGTCTGTTCCTGAGGACTTTATAATGTACTGATCGCAGCAGGGGAGACACACTGGAAAGGATTAGTAGCTGTGCTGCCCTCTCTGTACTGTTCAAGTCTTCCTCAAGAGTGGGAAACTACAACCTTCCCCACCAGTCTTCCTGGCAGACACTGTCAAGGCTTCCCTAAGCCCCATGTATGCATGTGGCCACTCCTGGTCAACTGCCCCTTCGTGAGACCCGTTCTCTCTTCTCCCAGACCCTACCACCTGTGAATATACCCTTCTGCTGGGCTTCTTGCTGGATTTGTTTCCTGGTCTCCTGCCAGGACCCAATGTTGGCAGGGGCTCCAAATTCTGCCTAGGCCTAATCATTTTCTCATGCTGGCTGCTGGATTCTTGCTGGTCTCCAGGGTCCCGCTCCATATGCCTTGGACTGCTTGAACCACAAGGATGCCATCTCTCAGACAGTTCTCCTGGGTGGCTATCTATTGAATGAGCGCTGAGATCCCCTTAGGCCAGCATCACAAGAGGCCAGACTTGGGCATGTCAGCTGTTCTCTGTGGTGGGATAAGCACACAGAGGAAGAAGAAAGAAGCTTGGAATCTTGAGAAATCTTGTTTCTGGGTAAGACATCATAACGTTAGGAAGTAGGGAAGTCTCACCCACTTCTCAACCTTGTGGTATGAAAGCACCTTATTAAAAAATCATCTTCTTCACATTATACAGGCCGATGACTCACTGGGTGACCCTGAAAAGGTCATGTTCTTGCCTCAGGCCTCAGTTTACCCATTTGCTAGATGGGAAGGCTGGACTGGATAATTTTACATGTCTGTGGCCTAGGGTCTCTGTGCCTGTTCTCTGCCGTGTCCTTGAACTTTCACCCACTTCTCTGCAAAGGAATGAAGCCATTAGGACTGTGAACTTCAGAGGCAGGAAGGCTCAAGGCGGGGTTGGCTGTGTGTAGGCTGTGTAATCTTGGGAAAATGAGTTATGCTTTCTGAGCCTTGATTTCTTCATTTGTAAAACAGGGTAAACGCTCAGAACTTCCTCAAAGGTTGTGAGGATTGACAGCATAATTCAGGAAAATTATTTAACTTAAATCTAGCACACAATATAATGTGACTAAATACTAACTATTGCTTTTTTTTTCCTCTTTCCTTCTTCCCTAATTCCTGATCTTGTCTTCCCCCCACCCCCTCAGGTTATGGAGCTCTTCACTCTTTTACCTTTTTTACTGAAATTAATCAGTCCATCAAAGGACGTTCCAAATGGGCTGAGGGAGGGCATCCTTTGGTAGCCTCTCGCACTCCTGCCATATACAGTGTTTTTGCAATCAGTACTTCATCTTGCAGGGGACCAGGTTGCTGGCATCTGGCAGAGCTCGCTCTGGCAAAAGAAGGCTTCCTTTTCATTAAGACCAGAGTCCTGGAGGCCAGAGGCACAATGTGTTTATCTCATCCAGTGCTTACAGGTTGTCTGTATCCTTTCTGTGATTCAGATGGGCCACATGTGACCATGGGCCATTGCCCAGTAGACCAGGCAATAGGATACTTGGCACTAAAAATGGATAATTGTACATATGGGTGGGAACATGGTTGGAATACAGGCAAAATAAGAGGAGAATAGCAAAGACATGGCACAAAACCTCAGTTGAGATGATCTGAGAGGACAGAAGCTCAGACTGGAAGGAGGAAGTGGCTTAAACCATTAGCACTTGGAATAGAAGAAATATTGGAAAGATGGCAGATGGGAAAAAAGATGGCAGACAAGAGGAGAGGTGGGTAGATGGGAAGGTGGGTGGAAGCATGCCCTCCTCATTGACTGGGCCCAAGGCAACTTTCCTTGTGTGTCTGCTCTTGTGCTTGACCAAGCATAGAGGTAGATTGAGCTCTCTGTTCTGAGGCAGCTGGGAGTTATAAAATTTATGCTTTTGAAAGATTCTAAGGTCACCAAGGGGGACTCTTCCTGAGGCAGAGATTTGTGGGAATGGAGTTTTACAGTTAGGCCCCTTTCTCTTTCCCTCCTGCAGCCAGGATCTGCTATCCCCAGGAGCCCATTTTTCATTTTCAGGCTAGAGCTGACTGTTGGCTCTGGGCAGGACAAGTTTGGCTTTAGGAGATGATGTATAGTATCTAAGTGTGCTGCCTGGTTAGTAAATTATCCCCTGGATCACTGGACGATGAGACATTTTAAATTGTAGCCTACAGGCTTTTGCAGAGCCTCTGCATTCTGAATTTTCAAAGGGAATTGGCCTTGAGTAAACAACGTACCTACTATGTGCGGGAGCTGTGACGTCCCTGGTCTTTAGGAATCTCTGTACTTAAGTAGAGGAAGGGAAGAAATTAGTCATTAATGAGCACCTGCTGTGCACTAGGTCTTTACCATCTCTTGTTCCATTTAATCATCACCACAGTTCAATGAAGCAGCTTTTATACACATGGGAAAATTGAGGCTCAGGGAGGGTAAAGGACTTTCTGAACATCAGATTCTGGTATATGTCAGTCCTAGAAACTTGAGTTCAGACATTCATGAATCTGTTCTTTCTCCATTTGAGTGACAACCATTTAGACCAAGGGTCAGTAAACATTTTCTGTAAAGTGACAGGTTGTAAATATTTTAGGCTTTGTGGGACATATTTCTGCCTCATGAACTCCCTTTTGCCACTGTAGCATGAAAGCAGCCATTGATAATACATAAACAAATAAGCTTAGCTATGTTCCAATAAAACTTTATTTATAAAAACAGCTAGTGGGTCATATTTGATCTGTGAGCTGGTTTGCCAACAGTTGCCATAGAGTATCTGGCATGATGGTAAACACCATATTTGCTCACCATAGCACAGCTAGGTTTACTTTCTAGCTGAAAATGATTCTTAGAAGAGGCGGCCCTTGTACAATGATCTAAGGGAAGTAGGTGGCATGTTATGGCCATCACTCTAGGCTGGCAAGGCTCTTTCAGGTGCTTTCCTACAACTCGATGCTGCTGGCTTTGGGGAGAGAGGGCAGACTTTTCCCTGTTTTCCACGCACAGGAGTCTTGTGATGCAGATGGAGTTAAAGGATATAAGATTAGCATAATTTTCTGCTCTGTTGTCATCTTCATAAATTTTAAAAGCCAATTCTAAAGCTAATTATAACGACATTTAGGTCATTATTTGTAGTTTAAAAGAAAATTTGTGTTCACTGAATTTATACCACACAAGCAATAGATTAAAAAGTAGCCTAGCACAGTGGGTAATATCATGGTTTGCTAAACAGAAAGATCTGGGTTCAGATCCCAGCCCTGGCGCATACTAGCTGCAGGTCTGGAGCAAGTCATTTAAGCTCTCTGAGTCTTCGTTTCCTTAACTTGTGATTGGAGAGATGGTCTTAAACTTTAGCTGTACTACAGTCACAGGGAGGGCTTGTTAAATCACAGATTGCTAGGCTCTATGCTTGGGGTTTCTGATTTAGCAACTCTGGTGTGGAGCCAAGAATTTGATTTCTCACATGTTACCAGTTAATGCAGATGCTGGTGGTCTGGGCACCACACTTTGGAAAACACTGGGAAAAAGAATGTTCCTGGTTCGAATTATTTCCCAACAGACAATCTCTGAATGAGGAATGGAGTGGAGGCAGGAAGCAGGGAATTCCCACTGTATCCTCAGGTATCACAAGTGGGAATATGGGGACACAGCTTTTGAAGCAAAAGAAAACCAGCCATGGCTACCTGGAGATGGCCTCAGGCAGGTCTAGCTCTCAACAAATTGATTCACAATGCTTCTTCTGGAAGGGCTAGCAAGGAAAGAAGAGACAGACAGGGGCTTCCTCCTTGGTCTTCTCCTGAAAGGAGGGGGAAGTGTAAATGGTTGTTTCCATCTTTCAGGACCAAGGACAGAGAAGGAGATCTGTTATTGCTGTGAAAGTAGAATGAAGGGTTGTGAGGGGGTGCAGGTATGTGCAGGTAAAATGCTTTATAAACCGGAGTCTGGCATATGCCAAGCCACTAGTAAGTATTAGCTGTTATAATTTCATATCTTTTAAAAATATTTCCTGTTGTAGAAGTATATATAGTGATTAATTTTCTGTCCTTCCTCCCTAGTTCTGTTCTCTATTCACAACCATATTGGCTGTGTATGGTATATCTTTTAGGTGTTTTCTGATTGATAGTCGTAATTTATAATTCTAACTGTTGACAAACAAATATCTAAAGAGTTGTGGTTTTTATCCTCCATTCCCAGCACTGGTTTTCATCAGTCTTTTTTATCTTTTTATTGCATGGATGAAAAATATTTTTGATTAACATAATTCAGTTATTAGTGAGGTAGAAAAATATTTTCAAATGTTATTCGATGTCTTGCATTCATTTTCCTTTCCATTCTTTAGTTGCTCATACCCTGCACATTTTTCCTTTTGAGTGGTCCTCCTCCTCCTCCTCCTGTTCTTCTTTGTCCTTTGTTCTTTTTCTTCTTTTTTTTGAGACAAGGTCTCTCTCTGTTGTCCAGGCTGGAGTACACTGGTGCTGTCTTGGCTCACTGCAATCTCTCCTCCCAGGCTCAAGCAATTCTTCTGCCTCAGCCTCCTGAGTAGCTGGGTCTACATGTGCATGCCACCATGCCTGGCTAATTTTTGTATTTTTTGTAGAGACTGGATTTTGTCATGTTGCCCAGGCTGGCCTTGGACTCTTGAGCTCAGGTGATGTTCCCATCTTAGCCCACCAAAGTGTTGGGATTACATGTGTGAGCCACCACCCCAGGCCTGGTTTTCTTCTTTTTTATTTGTGAATGATCTTTGGACACCAGAGCTATTGGTTCTTTATTTATCATGTATGTTGAAGGAGTTTTTTTCTCAGGTGGTGGTTTTCTTTTTACTTGGTTATAGGTTTTTATTTTTGGTCACAAGAAGTTTATTTGTTTAAAAACTTTTATGTGATAAAATTCATCAGTATTTTACTGATTTTCATCTTCATGTCATCATCAGAAAGGCCTTCCACACTCACACAAAATATACTTTTTATTTTTTTGAGACGGAGTTTTGCTCTTGTTACCCAGGCTGGAATGCAATGGCACAATCTCGGCTCATTGCTACCTTCGCCTCCTGAGTTCACGCAATTCTCCTGCCTCAGCCTCCCGAGTAGCTGGGATTACAGGCGCGCACCACCACGCCCAGCTAATTTTTTTGTATTTTTAGTAGAGACGGGGTTTCACCATGTTGACCAGGATGGTCTCGATCTCTTGACCTCGTGATCCACCCACCTCGGCCTCCCAAAGTGCTGGGATTACAGGCTTGAGCCACTGCGCCCGGCCTATACTTTATTTTTTTTCTGGTACTTTTACAGTTCCTCTTTCCTTCTTTTCCTTACTTCTTTCTCTCTTTCTTCCTTTTTAAAATTTAAATCCTTAATATATCAGGCCCTTGTTTTGGTGTAAGGAGTAAGATAGAGATCTTGTTTTATTATCATTATATTTCAACATGATAGCTAGTTGTTCAATACCTTTTACTGAATAATTCAGGTGTTTTCTACTTATAGGACATGCAACCAGAATAATATGTATTTTTGGGTCTAATTAGCTTTCATTTATTTCTTTCCATACAGCGATACTACCTTGGTTTACTACTGTAGCTGTGATATGTTTTCATATTGGAGAGGATTATTCCCCCAGTACTCTAAATCTCAAAAGTTTCACAGGCATTTTTGTGTATTTATTCTCCCAGAAAAATTTTGGAATACTTTTGTCATGTGCTCCCCTCAAATCTTGTGTGAACTTTGGTTGGCTCTGCATTGGATTTATAGACTAAGTTAGAGACCTCAGGCATTTTCTTAATGTTGAGTTCTCCTATCTAAGTACAAGATACCTTCTGGCACTTACTCAAATCGCTTGTGTTATATCCTTCAGTGGAGTTTTGAGTTTTCTTCCTTTAGGTCTTGCACATTTCTTGTTTATTTCTTATTTATCTTTATTTCTTTTGGATATGGCATAAATGTTTCTGTTATATTTTCTAATTGGCTATTGTTCATATAGATAGATGTGGTTTTAGGCATATATTTTATATCTGGATCCCATACTGAAAGTCTTGCCATTTCCAACACTTTTCAGTTATGCCTCTGGGTTTGAAGGTAGACAATAATACCATCTATACATAATGATACTTCTGTCCTCTTTCTTTTTAAAAATACTTACAGCTCTTATTTTTCTGTTTTGCTTGTGCTACAAATTCCGGAATGAAGTTAAATAATAGCAGATATCCTTTTTTCTTTGTGTAGATTTAATTATAATGCTCCTGAAGTTTTATTAAGAATGATGACTGTTTTTTGAGATAAATATTCTTAATCATTTTGAGGAACCTGCATGCTGTTTCTAGGTTATTTTTATATCATGAACAAATGATGAGATTGTCATGTGGTTTTACTCCATTGACCTATTGTTTTTACAAATTGTATAACTAAATTTCTAAATATTAAACCATTGTTGTAATTAACTTTAATTGGCTATGGTTGGTTTTTATTCCTTTAATATAGTGCTAGATTTGATTTGCTAGTATTTTATACAACTCCTTAATCCCTTGTCTGAAACCCTTTGGGTGAAATGTGTTTGTAATTCATATTTTATTAGATTTTAGGGAGGTAATATGATGTGTATATTGTGAATGTTATGTAATAACCCCAGTGGAGCTGAGGAAGTACTCCTTAATCAAACACATTAATATGTATTCAGCCAAACATAGGACTGCAAAGCTAAGTCAGATAAATAATGCTATAAATAGGCTCAGGTCAGGTGTATCCACAAAAGCAGTTTAGGTCAGATTTTTTGCTGTGATAAGCTGGGTTTCCCAGCAGCAGACCCTGAGACAAGGGTTCATGTGAGAATGATTGATTCAGAAGTGTTCCCAGGAAAAAACAGATGGAAGAGAAGGAGCCCAGCAAGGGTATGATATCACGCAAAGTCTCACAGAAGGTGACTCTAGCTCAGTTGCATAAGGGAGTTCTGGAAACAGTATAGGTGACTCTTTAGGGCTGTCTCTATTGGGACAAGGAAGCTGGAGATTTTACGTTCCTGTACCCTTCAGTCACAGGTGGACCCAATGAGAGTTATGTGGAAGGGAGTAGAGTGTGGCAGCACGGGCCATTGCCACCAAATGACTAAAAGAAACAACGTAAAAACATGTTTCAGAACTTTTTCACTTTCAGAATTCTAGATAAGAGACTGTAGACTTGTATTTGATTTTAGCTTTAACATCCAAAGTGAAGCCTTTTTGTCCTTTGCTTTGTCCCACGTTAGCTTGGTAGCAGGTTTTACTGGTGGCTTAAAATGCACACAACCCTCTCTCTTGCTTTGGCTGTAGATCAGTTTATGAAGCACCAGAATTATCAGTTCTCTAAGGGCATTTCAGAACCAGCCTGCAAGGCCACCTGTCATTGCACAGTTTTTGAAGGCAAATTTGATAAATTTTAAGTTTTAAAATAATGGTTATTTATGTAGTCAAATTAGTTCTGACTTTATATTTTCCTGGAAAGTAGTGCGTTTCTATGAGATGTAGTTTCCTAGCATAGTTTCAGATAGTAGTCTTTCATAAAATTTGCATATGTTTCATAACACACCATAAATGCAGTAACTTATCTTCCTCCTTTACAGTGAGCTAAAGCAGAAATTCTGCTTAATTCGTTGTGGTGTCACCAGGTTTTGCCACTTTACTGGTGCTTAATGAATATTTGCAGAATGAAAGAAGAAATGAATATGGCATAGTCACCTTGTCAGTTTCTAATGTTGTATGTTTAACTTTTTCCTTCTTGCCAAATATTCATGTATTTGATGATCTTTTGAAAAGAACCAGCTATAATACGGATCAATTCTATCATTTAGAAAACTTTGGATTTATTAACCATTCTTTTGAGCTTATTAATTCATTTCCTGATTTTCTATATTTTTTAAACTTATAAGTTGATTAGTCACTTTTTTAAAATTTTCATTCTAACTTAATAGGTATGCATTTTTGTTTGAATACACCTTTAAATGCAACCTGAAAATCTTAAATGTTACTTTTTCTCCATTTTCTTACCTCGTCTGTAATTATATTTTACTTCCTCCTTAATGAAATACGTTAGCATATTGTTTCGAACTTTTGAGTGGAGTTGAGTTTTTAAATATCTAACCTTTCGTAGCTAACTTCAGATTTTATTCCATTGTGACCTGTAGAATTTAATCTTTGGAATTTATATGTTTAGTTTTTATAAATTTTTTTTTTTTTTTTTTTTTTTTTGAGACAGAGTTTGGCTCTTGTTACCCAGGCTGGAGTGCAGTGGCGCGATCTCGGCTCACCGTAACCTCCGCCTCCTGGGTTCAGGCAATTCTCCTGCCTCAGACTCCTGAGTAGCTGGGATTACAGGCTGTGCCACCATGCCCAGCTAATTTTTTGTATTTTTATTAGAGACTGGGTTTCACCATGTTGATCAGGATGGTCTCCATCTCTTGATCTCGTAATCCGCCCGCCTCAGCCTCCCAAAGTGCTGGGATTACAGGCTTGAGCCACCACGCCCGGCCAGTTTTTATAAAATCTTAAACACAAAATTTAGTTTTCTCTTTCTTTCTTTTCTTCTGCCTCTACCCTACATCCCGCAAAACCTTATGACAAATTTGAGGACAGTTATTCCTCCCATCACAATTGAATAATATGAACTAGGTTGCATTTTCTCCTATGCCCAGTATAAAATAAAGCTGGGCATAGTGATGCATGCCTGCAGTCTCAGCTACTTTAGAGGCTGAGGCAGGAGGTTCACTTCAGCCCAGGAGTTCAAGGTTGTAGTACTCCATGATCCCACCTGTGAGTAATGACTGCATTTCAGCTGGGGCAACATAGTGAGATGCCAGGAATCACAGCGAGGAAAATACATGGCAAAACAATTTTTTTAAAAAGTAACAAGTGATTTACATGGCCAGCTCATTCAGTTTCATATTACAATCAACAATACAAGCAACAATCTTGTTGCTTTCTCTTTGCTGACTCTGAAGGAAGCATTCCAGAGGAGCTTCTTTCCCCAGCTGCATTTGCCGTTGTCCTAAGGTTCGGGCCCCTCAGTGATGCTGGAACAGACTCCCCGGATCCCAGGGGAATGTGTGTTAATAGTGTGTGATTGTTGGTCCAGGGATAGTATCCATTGCACATTTATGGTTCAGGGCAGACTCCTTTGCATCCTCAGTTTCCAGACAGGAGCATGAATACTGGTCTTGGACGTTATGGTGATGCCATGTACATTTTCAGTATCAGTGCTTTATCTGGAATTTTCCTCAACTAGGTGGCCTGCTATAAGTGTGGGAAAAATATTGCCACAGGGGAGTAATTAACCTTGTCCAACGGGCTCCAAATTCTGTTCTCTTAAACTGTTGGGAACTTCTTTGTGCTTAATCTTTGAGCTTTGACATCCAAGCACACTTAGGACACATGATGTCTCAGGAGTTATCTTTGTTCATCTGATTTTTGAAAACAAATTTCCTCTCTTCCTTCTACAAAGGATTCTGAAATGCCCACGGTGTTGAAAGGCAAAAACAAAGATGAATCAGGCAGAACTCTTGTCTTCTAGAACGGAGGCCAGAAAATGACAGCCTGGCAGTGAAATGCAGCCCATGACCATGTCCAACTTAACAACTGTTTTTTGTAAATGAAGTTTTATTGTCTTTTGGGCTATAGTAGAAGAGTTGAGCAGTTGTCACATAGACTATATGGCCCACAAATTCTAAAATATTTACTCCATGGTTTGTTACAGAAGCATTTTGCTGACTTCTGATACAGAGAGTTGAGGTCTAGGCAGAGAGAAAACACAGACCTCCAGATACTCCAGAGTAACCAAGAGCTCTTGGTAAGGCCTGGATTCACTTCCTGGGTGGTTTTGAGGCAGGAGTGTTCTTGCAGACCCTCGGGGTCTGTTCATGGGTTGGTGTGCTGGGCCAGCCTCCTTTGGTCTGGACTGGTGAGGGGCCTGTTCTCACATCCCTGAGGCTTCAGAGTTGCAGTTGGGTGCCCAAGCCCAGCCAACCAGAAAGTGGTGCTGTATTTTCCTTTGCCTCTATTTATTCTGCTTGTGACTCCTCTAGAAATCACACTGAAGGTGGGTAGAATTTTTTTCCAGGCCACCTAATCCTACAATTATTACTAATGAGTCTTGAAGCATAGACAGAAGTTGGACATGCTGAGGAAGAGGCTGGGGTGGGTTGAGGTAGGAGAGAAGGCAGGTGTTGCCCAGACAGGCAGGGACCCCTGGCAGGTAATCCTAGGTAAGCACAGACAAAACCCGGTTCTGGAGTGCTGAACTGGGGAGTTCCTTGGGTTTGGTAAGAGGAAGAGGGGAGCATAAGTGTTTCTTGGCCTTTTTCATTCGGCTATGACTTTATTTGCCTCTAATGTCTGGGTTCACAGTTTTGAAATATTAAGTTGGTGCAAAAGTAATTTCGATTTTTGCCATAAAATTAATGGCAACAACTGCAATTACTTTTGCACCAACCTAACGTCAGGATTAAGACTATTTCTCCTTTCAGTTTCTGAGCCACCCTGAGGTGGCTTAATTTTTTTTTTTAACTGATGAAGACATCATTTCTCAGCTTTATTTAATTCCACCTCCTGGAAGGTTCATTTGCCCTTGGAGGATTGTAGGAGTTTGGAGAGTCCTGACTTTTTCTGCGGTAGCCACACCAGGTGTTCCTGTGCTCCCCAGCCTGCAGCACACACTGGGCAGGTGACACTAGTAGCAGTCCTGAATAGGGTTCAGCTCCTGGTTTGCTTCAGCCACCCTTGCTTCTGCAAGATACATCGAAGGCAGGGGGTCTTCTTCTTTCCTTCCAGGTGCATTTTGGTCCTGGACTTTATGCCAAAGTCTGGGCTCTTGCCACTGAGAGGCTGTTGTGATGCAGCTGCCTGAGGAAAGCACTTTTGTGCCACCCTCCACCGGAACCTGCTTGGACGATGGTTTCTATGGATCAGGAAAGGCAGATTTCTTCTAGATGGAGCATGCAATCAGGAAAGAGCACAAGCTCCAGGACAGAGGCTGCCCCCCTCCCCACCCCGCCAGAGCCAGCCTCTCCTCTGGCTGTATGGCTGGGGCAGATGAGTTACTTGTCTGAGCCTCACTTCCCCTTTATAGGGGCCAATACCCTCTACCCAATATTGGGATCATGAAGGGGAAGGCACAGTGCAGTGAGAGGCAGCAGGATGGTCAGGAGCGAAAGCTCTAAGGCCCGGGTTGGACGTTCCAGATTTCGATTCCAGCTCCACTACTTGCCGCATGACCTTGAGAGTTACTTAAGTTCACTGTGCTCAGTGTTTTTCTGCAGAGCAGGAAGACCCTCCCTCCTTCCTGATGACCTTAGCATCTGCCTCCACCTTCCCATCTTCTGTGTGCTTCATCTGCTGAGTGCTTTGCAGATTTGGGGGTAAAATTACCTTATTAATCTTTCTTTTGTAAATACCTCTGTGAAAGAAAGAGATTTTGCATTCACTCATCTTTTCATTATTATGGTAATAGCTTTCAATTTATAACTAATTAACTTTGCTCCTTCCTAACCTGGCTTTATTGTGAGAAGCCAGGAAGGAGTCCCAAAGCAGATGTGGGAGCCCCTATTTGGAAGGTGGGGCAGTTTCGTGTGGCAGCTTCTGAAGGTATGAGCTCCCAAATGCCTTCACGTATGGGTCCTGGTGGTAGAGAGGATTGTTTCCATGCCCCTACACGCTGGGACTCAGTGGGGTTGTCCGTCTCTCGGCAGGAGACTGGCAGGTGCAACTGAACACACAGAGGGAGGAAGTAGCCAGGGAGCAAGGTATCTGCAAGCCCTACCTTGAGACCCTCAGGAGAGAGACCCAGAGATGTAGTGAAGAGGGTAGTAAAGAGGAAGGCTTAAGGGGTCCTAAGTCTTGTCTTCAAATCAACTGACGTGTGTTTCTGGACTTGTTCTTTATGTCCCCAGAGAGAGATCCAAGAGAAATGGGCAGTGGTCACAAAAAGGCAAATTTGGATACAATGTAAGAGATGTGTCCTCTCTTGTGACATTCGTAGGTATCAAAATAGAATTGTCTTCCTTGGGAGGTCTCAGGTGCCACACACGTCACACAGACACAGACACTGCTAGAGACATTCAAATTAATTCAAGTTTAAGGACACGATGGCTTGGCATGAATTTTATAGATGGAAATTTGGACCAAAGAACTGCCAAGACCTCTGCAATTCCGTATTGCACATCACGCATTTGTATCTGGGAGGTGTCTGGAAAGGGAGTTGGACATCTGACTGCTGCTATTTTGCTTTCACTTGTTAGTATTGTGGAATAAAAGCTTCACCTTTTACTGGCAGGCTAATGTAGGCCATTCTCCTGAACCAAGAAGATTTGAAAATGTAGGCGGGATGGGGAGAGAATGCAGTAATGACATGCACAGATCTGCTTTGATCTCAGCCCTGACGCTCTGTGGGGGGCTAAGATAAGAGATTCCAATTCCCCTGTGGACTCTTCTGGAACTACAGAGGCATTAGCTTTCCTCTGTTTATCAAGTGAACATAAACAGGTACAAAAATGGTTTCCCTTCTCCCTTCTAGATTAATTATATATATTTCCCCCTCAGATTAATTAGGTTTATTTGCCACTTTTTTTTTTTAAGTGAAAAGATTTGGGACAGTGGGCGAGGGGCATAGAGAAAAGTTAGATAATCGTTGAGGCTGTTTTGCTCCCCCAGGACCTCAAAGCAGCCCTTACCAGCACTGTTCAATAGAATTTTCTGTGATGGTGGAAATATTCTATACCTGACCTACCCAATATGTTACCCGCTATAGCCACCGGCCACCTGTGACCACTGAGGACTTGAAATGTGCACCTGAGGAATGGATGTTTAAATTTTGTTTCATTCTGTATTAATGGAGGTCCAGCCACATATGTGTTGTGTGACCTCAGACAAGGGACTCAGGTTTCAGTGCTTTAGTTTATTCTAAGTATAAAATGGGAGTGATAATGGGGTGATGTGGGTGATGGTGCTTGGTAGTGGTATTCATGCATGGTGCCTGTGATCATTTTTGACCATTCTGCCCCAAATCTCAGACCATCTATTGCCCAGTCTTCATAGACCTCCCTTCCAAGCCAAGTTCTGCCTTGACTGGAGCAGGGAAGAGGGTCAAGGAGAGCCTTTGTGATTGAGTAGTAGAGTCACCTAATGCACAGATCCCTGAGCAGGATTTCAAAGTCCTGATCAGGCTTAGACCCCAGGTGTTTCTGAGAACCCGTGAAAGGGCGTTGGAGATCTTCTCCAGAGAGAGTCCCTTAGATTGTCCTTTTGGTTAGTCTTCCCTGGAGTGTGGCCCCTGTTTAGAGATATTCATACATTTTGAAGACAAACACCGCTATATATGGGGAGAATGTAGGCTCTGAGTCAGACGCTGCTGAAGTTAAATTTCAGTCTGATCCTGTTGTCACCTGGGCAGGTAATATAACCTCACTGAACCTTCATGTTCTTGTCTGTAAAAATAGAACCTACTACAAAATGTTGTGCCAGTGTCTTAGTCTATTCAGGGTTCTAGAACAAAATACCTTATACTGGGTAATTTATAAGCAATAGAATTTTATTGCTCACAGTGTTGGAGGCTGGGAAATCTAAGATCGAGGCTCCAGCAAATCACTCTCTGGTGAGGGCTTGCTCTCTGCTTCAAGGTTGTTGCCTTGTTGCTGCGTCTTTACTTGGTGGAAGGCAATTTGTTTTTCCCTGTGAGGGTGTGTAGTGGATGCTGACACCTGCCTCTCAGATTCAGATGCTCTGTTAAGTACCCAGGCACTCATTGCCCTGCATACTGAGAGTGCCCACTGCCGCCGACAACTTAGCAGAATCCGGTCCTGGTAACGTCCTTCTGTGGAAAGGAGGTTCTTTGCCCAAGATTACACCTCTTTCGTGGGGCTTTCTCATATCCAAAGCCTGGTTGATGTGAGAGAATGAGGGCCTGATACTCTTGCCTCAGTTCAGGATAACTCTGACCGGCCATCCAAGGTTTAGAGCTCCCTGGGTGACTGGCCAAAGACTATGTTGCAACTGCATCGCAGCTGGACCTCTTCCTCTCTCCATCCTGCATCCCTCACTGGTTTCAAGGTGATGGTCTCAGGACCTCTCCTCAGTAAACCTCCTTCCTGTATCTCATCTCCTTTTCAGAGTCTGTTTCTTAGGGAACCCGATCTTAGATGGATTTGTGCTCTTCCCTTTGTCTACTGGAGATTAGCTGTTCTAAATGTTATAATCCCATGTTACTCAGAATGAACTCCATTCTTTATTACTCCAAAACCCAGCCACATCCCTTGCTCCACACCACCTCTTATGGCACGAAGACCTTCATTCCCCTGCTTTAGAAGTCTCCATTTGTTCCTCCATAACCCCCAAGGCTAAGTCATAGCTTGTTGGCATGGCCTTCCAGGTATTCTTAACCTGATTCCAGTGCAATGATCCAAAATTATTTTATCTGACTCTTCATTTGTCCATTCTAAGCTCCATCCTCACTGAACAACAGAGGTATATCCACAGCATTGCTTTTGCCATTTTCTATTTGGCCTGAAATGTCCTTTCCTCATTTTTGGCCACTGGAAAGCCATTTTCTTCCTTGCCAGGCAAACCCCTGATCTTTTTCTTCAATTCACCTCCCATATCAAAGTCATTCAGTCAACCTTATTTATTTATGGAGCATCATATATCATGGGTATTTCCATAAAGTCCTCCCCAACTCCTGGTAGAGAAGACAGAGCAACTGTTTCCTTCAAGATGCGGATGCATCTTGTTGTAAGATTTGCCACAATGTATCAAAACATATTTGTGCAACATCTGGGTCTTCCCATTAGGTATGTCTTTTATTTGCCTTCCCTGCCCAACCCAATACCTATCGCATAGTAGGTGCTCAATTTATGAAGCCTTCTCACTTTTTAGTAGGTGCTTAATTAGTGGAAGAATAAAAGAGAAAAAGAAAGAAGATATTTTAGGTAGGATATGCTAGATTATGCTTCAATAATAAATGATCTCCAATAATAACTGTCCCCCAAATCTCAGTAAACTATAACAGCAAAAGTTCATTTTTCATCTATGTTACGTATCAGGTTGGCCATGGCCATACCCTACATGGCCTTTAATCTGGTACTTAGGCTGATATAATAGCCTCTATCTGGGAAACAGGTGGTCTGTGGAATAGAGCAAAGACTGACAGAAAACTATGAGCTGCATCTTATCCTGGAAATGACACATGAATGTCCACGTTTAATGGACCAAAGGAAATCATGTAGCCACTCTTAAGCTCAACAAAGTGAGGATTAGGAAGGATGCCAGAAATTAGAAGGCCAAGCCTTTGACTACTGTGCCAGGGATTGATAATCTTCTTCTAAGACGAAGCACTCCAAATCACATCACCAAGACTAATATCAATGGCATGGGGAGAGAGGCACCTCAGTCATTAGTACTTTGAACAATAATACAAAATACCATAGATTCTAAGGCTATATACAAGTGATACACCAGTCTAACTGCCCAGGGGACTTTTGGAGCCAGTTTGCAGGATGCATGGCCATTGAAGGTAGGAGAATGAAGTGTTATATAATACATCTGATTTGTTTCTGGAAGCTACCATTTGTGAGTATAGTGCCATATTCTCTGCTGCTGAAGCTGGTGATGAAAGCTGAAGCACTTACAATCACAACTGCTTATTGGTGGCCTGTATGCATGACCTATCTGTATCCCACAAGCAGCTGGTGGACCATGGCAGTGCTTGATGGACGGTTGTTCCGTGTCATTTTGGGGCTTGTAACTTGTTTGGAGCTGTCAGGGCCAGACAGCGTGACTACTACACCATCATGGCTTTGAAAAGTGCCCTTTTAAAGACTTGTTCCAATCAGTCACAAGATGGAATAAATTGCGGAAAGAGCAGAGAATCCTAGTGACAAGATAGATCTCATGGTTAGGAGAGGAAATTCAAAGCTTGCACCTCTGGGTAGGCAGCTGAGAGGAGGTAGATGGATGACTGCCTACTCTTCTCTTTTCCTGCTCTGACTTGAAGATGCACAGCCTTGTTTCTGGGTGAAGGACTCAAAGGGGTTGATGCATAAATAATTGACTATGAGAAGCCTGATTCTGTTTCTGCCTGACCCCATGACTCTAGACCCTCCCATTCCATCACTGCCTCCTCCTTGTTCCATTTCAATTATTCCCTCCAGCCGTGGCCCCAATTTCAGGTCTCCTCTTGCTCTCAGATTTGGCATTTACTGGAGGTTTTCTCAAGCTTAGCTCTTGCTGCTCCTAGGCATTTGGATCAGATTTGATTCACTCTCTCTTCAGCCCCTAGGGATCTGTACCTTGCCTTAGGCTATCGGATGCCCAGGACAAAGGAAGTAGCACTTAGCAGCTCCATTGGTGGCCCAGTACCTCTACGTGGCATTGTACTTTTAGAGATGCTTTGTGACCCCTGCTTGTCTCCCTGAAATAGCAGAGCCCTGGGGAAAAGACCGAAGTGCTTATGCCATTTTAAAAGGGGATCTATTTTGTAGTAGCATTCAGTTTCCTAAGATGATGATCAACCAGGGGTAAGGATAGCACGAGATGGTGGAGGCTTCTAGAACTAGGTAGAAGAAGAGATTCACCTGTGACACTTCAGAGAAGTTGGGAGGTGGGAGGGGAACCAAGTTTGTTATTAGGAAAATACTACTGTGCATCAAGTTCAAAGGGCAAAGCAAGCACAAAAGGGAAATTCCAAGATGGTGTGCCTGTGTCTTGCAGTATCTGGAAGAGGTTCTCTCCCTGTGTGGGAGGGCAGCTCGTAACCGAGTCCATGCAGGGGGACAATAGGGCATGCCCTCTGTTCTCTAATAGGCTTAATGAGTGGTATGATAGCTTAAAAAGCTTAGCACTGACTCTTCTGTCTTATGATTTGATATTCTTGCTGTCCTTTCAGGTTTCAGTAAAACCAAAGATTTTAATTCAGAAAATTCTGGCCTGTATCAGGGAAGGGTCTTTTACTTCCTTTCAACAGAGAAATCAGCATTACTGAAGGTGGTGCACGGTGCTGGGATGGAAATGCTGATGGAGCTGTGTGTCATTCTTTGGTAGCTCAGAAAGGGAGCAGAACTGGCTCTGAGATTTATTCCAGAAGGTATCTTGTCACTCATCTCTTGACCAGAAATTGGCAATTTAAATGCTATCGGTGCTGTGTAGGTAATATAAGTGAGTTACACATGTAAGTAGTGTACTTTCTTGTGAGGGGCTGCCATAGCAAATTACCATACCCTGTGTCCTCAGCAACAGGACTGTATTTTCTCACAGTTCTGGGGACTAGAGAAGTTGAAGATTGAGGTGCTGGAAGGTTTGTTTTCTCCTGAGGACCTCTCCTTGGCTTGCAGATGGCCACCTTCTGCGTCCTCACGTGGTCTTTCTTCTGCACCACACGTCCCTGCTGTCTCTCTCTCTGTCCAAGCTTCCTCTTCTCATAAGGTCGCCAGTCAGATTGAATTAGAGCCCACCCTAACTGTCTAATTTAATCACCTCTTTAAAGATACTGTCTCCAACAGTTTGGTGGTTCCCCACAAACTAAAACTAGAGCTACCATATGGTCTAGCAAACCCACTGCTAGGTATTTACCCCAAAGAAAGGAAATCTGAGTATTGAAGAGATACCTGCATTCCCATGTTTATTGCATCACTCTTCACAATAGTCAAGTTTTGCAGGCAACCAAAGTGGCCATCAGCAGATGAATGATAAAGAAATTGTGATACAGATACACCATGGAGTACCGTTCAGCCATAAAACAGAATGCGATCCTGTCATTTGCAACAAGGTGGCTGGGACTGGAGGTCATTATGTTCAGTGAAATCGCCCAGGCTCAGAAAGACAGACTTCCTATGCTCTCACTTGTTTGTGGGAACCGACCGTTAAAACAATAGAGAATAGAAGGATGGGTACCAGAGGCTGGGAAGGGAAGTGGGAATATGGAATGGGGAGTGGGAATGATTAATGGGCACAAACAATAGAACAAATAAGACCTATGATGTGTGATAGTCCAACAGGGTGACTACAGCCAATAATTTAATGTTACATTTAAAATAACGAAGAGAATATACTGGATTCTTTGTAACACAAAGACTAAATGCTTGAGGTGATAGCTACGTGATTTAAGATTGTTATTATTATTATGATTATTATGCATTGCATGCCTGCCTGTGTCAGTATATCTCATGTACCCCAGAAATATATACACCTACTATGTACCCTCAAAAATTAAAAATTAGAAAAAAGATTCTATCCCTAGGCTTGGCTCGATGGCTCATACCTATAATTTCAGCACTTTGGGAGGCTGAGGTGGGTGGATCATTAGGTCAGGAGTTTGAGGCCAGCCTGGCCAGTATGGTGAAACCTTTCTCTACTAAAAATACAAAAAATAGCCAGGCGTGGTGGTGTGTGCCTGTAATCCCAGCTACTTGGGAGGCTGAGGCAGGAGAATTGCTTGAATCTGGGAGGCAGAGAGGTTGCAGTGACCTGAGATTGTGCCACTGCACTCTAGCTTGGGTGACAGAGCAATCTCAGAGGAAAGAAAAAGATTCTATCTCTAAATATAGTCTCATTCTGAGGCACTGAAGGGATAGGGATTTAGCGTATGAATTTTGGAGGGGGCCACAATTCAGCCCAGAACAGTTAGGCAGGACGTAACTGCACTAAAGACTGAAACACCCAGGTGAGTGATGCCTTGTCTTCCAGTTAGGAACCTACTGTGTGCTTTATTTCACCTGTTGGCATCCCTTTTAGAAGGATGGTGTAGCATCTTCCTCAGCAAGGGTGCCACAGAGGTGACAAGTCTGAGATTCAAGTTGAATGATGAAATATTTAAGTTCTGGGGTGGATCAGCTCATAGAAGTTTAGGGAGGACATGAGAATTATCAATAGAATTTGAATTCTGCTACGAGAAAGTTTTTTTGTATTTTTCTGAGAGATACTCTGCAACTGATAGGTAAAAAATCCTGGGAAGCAAAGTTTAACTCAACCTAAGGACAGGAGCCTTTGAATGATTAGCGATGTCTAAAAACTATGAATTATTTATTCTTTATTTTTTTTTTTGGTTTTGAGAGAGAGTCTCACTCTGTCACCCAGGCTAGAGTACAGTGGCGCAGTCCTTGCTCACTGCAACCTCTGCCACCCGAGTTCAAGCGATTCGCCCGCCTCAGGCTCTGGAGTAGCTGGGATTACAGGCACTTGCCACCACGCCCAGCTAATTTTTGGATTTTTAGTAAGACATGTTTCACCATGTTGGTCAGGATGGTGTTGAACTGCTGACCTCGTGATTCACCCACCTTGACCTCCCAAAGTGCTGAGATTATAGGCGTGAGCCACTGCGCCTGACCCAATACTGTGAATTATTCTAAAAGATAGGAAGTTCTGGGGCACAGGATACATTGGCAAGAGGTTACAGAACTCTGAGTGATGATTTTTCCAGTAGATTCCTGCTTTACCCAGGAATTAGGCTAGATGCTGAGAACGTGTCCTCCAACCCACAGGGTTCTTCCATTCATAAGTGCTTTTAAACTGTCAAGTACCATGCAAGCGAAAGTGCTTCTGTGTTCTGGAAGCTGGTTTCCCTGATTTGCTGAACTTTTGTGATACGGTTGTATTTTCCACTTTCAAATTGCCTTCAAATAGTCATTAGGAAATATTGTGCGTATGTATATGTGTTTGTGCATACACAGCTGTGCACAAGCCAAGTAAAATTCATCTCCAATACTTGTTACTTTTAATCAGCAAACATTTACAAGGTATCTAGTTAGTATCAGGCATGGTGAGCTAAAGATAGATTCCACAGGAGGCTCATTGTCTAGTGGGAGGACAGGTCATCCCTTAAGTGGATACAGACACCAGCAAAGCATCTGGGACCACAGAAAGACGGTGGCTGTGTTTCTGTCAGTCAAAGAAGGTGTTAGAAGGATGGTAGTGTTTGAATGATCTTTTGAGACATTTAAAATTTTCAGGACAGCAAAGAAGAGCAAGGGAACAGCATGCCCAAATGGTCAAGAGACAAGGAAGTCTATGTCACGTTTTGGGTACCCAAAGCAGCCCAGTGAGGCTACAGAATTGGTTCTCCCAGGGGTGGGCTGGGCATGGGAGCTGGAGCCATTGGCAGTTGTGAGGTGGTGATGAGCCCAGCATGTGCTGGGCTGAGAAATGGCATGCAGGATGATCTCGGAAGATCCTCATTCCCAGGTCTTGGGATCTAACACTGGACATTGGGCAGGCCCCTTGGTATAGTGGCCAAGCCAGCATTTCTGCTCAAGTCTCTACTTGTATTAATACCATTTCATATAAGCATTTAAAGTTGCATAATTGATTCACATGGTAATGTTTGGGAGACATTTTTTACTCCCTCTCGTAGTAACACTAATGCTAACACTAAATTCTAATTCTGCCTTTGTTATGTGTCAGGTACTGTGATGAACGATATCCATGTACTGTTGTTTATCCTCACAACAACCCTATAAGTTGGGCACCAGGATTGCTCCATTATGCAGAGGAAGCCACCTTCAGAGGGCTTGAGTAGCTTGCCCACGTTCTCAGAGCCAGTCTGTGGTGGAACAGGGGTTTGTTTTGCACCCAGGCACTGTGTCCTGGATCTTGTGCTCATACCCACTGTGCTCATTGTCCAGCTCCCTGTGTTGGGCTGCTGTAAAGACTGTGGGGAGACTGCTCTCCCCAGAGACACATCCACTGACAGGCAGCAGAGCTGAGATGCCAGGCAATCCAGGGGCATTAGGCATCCCTAAGAATAAATTATGAAAGCAAACAAACCAGTATTTATCAGAATGTTTGTCTCAGGGGAAACCTCAGTGTGGGGGCCAGTGGCACTTCGATGAGACATCTGGGGTGAAGGGTGAGGTCAAAGGATGATCCCCAATAACAAGACACAGCCTCTAAAGCTGCCTTTTACACAGAGAGGTCAGGGCAGCTACAGCGCTTCATTGAGGGAGAGATTTGGGCCAGAGCTGAACTGTGCTGGAGACAAGAGGAGAAGTGGCTGTGGCCTTTAGGCCCTTGCTCAGGCAGCTCTCTGCTTCTTCTCTTAATAAACATTGAAGAGATATTTAAGGTACATCAGTGTGATGAGATGCCAAGTAACTAGCCAGTCTGGGTGCCCAACTGTCTCAGTTCCACTAAGGAAGGCAGGCAACATGATTGGAAAGTAACATGGAGTTTCTGTGGGCTTGTGTGAGCAGGAAATCTTGGCAGCATGGGCCACCTATTTGGCCTTGGAGGGGAGCATCTTTTGTTGTGCCTGTCAGAGGGGATGAGCACTTGGTTTTCCCTCATATGGAGCTGACACTTCTATGCTGCACACAGCTGGTGCCAGAGCAGCATGAGCATGCAGCTGACAAACTTGGAGGAGGATGCTTCAGGTCACACACAGTGATGATGCAAAATAGGTCAAAGTTTTTCAAGTCAGCCTGTTTGGGGAGTTGACTCACTTCAGAGATGTAGGGCCATTTTCCGTTATGGCTGGCACTGGTCCTGCAGACTCAACATCACACAGATTTCTATAATCATCAAGCACATAAGTGCTTCTCAGAGTGAAGAAGCTCTTAACATCAATGTCAATGTATAAATGTTTTCTACTATTAGAAGGGATAGGCTGCTAGGTTGGAGGGACCCACCCTTGCTGTCAGGGCCTTTGCTCCTGGAACCATCTTGCCTTGGCTGAGCACCCTTAGTGTCCTCAGGCTTCCAGGAATTACAGTTACATCCCTTTAAATATCTCTTTAAATCTCTGCAGGTCTGGAGTAACTATGTTGCCAACTCTTCAAAATCTGGCTCTAGCAAGGTAGAAGACAAATTCTGCAACTGCTACAGGCCACCTGGCATCTCACCCTCCCACACAGCCTTGTGTATTCTTATGCTTTTTTACCCAGTTGTTATATCCTCCCCATTTGGGGCTCAATGCCACATATTCTATTTTTGCTTCTAGCTTTCACCTTACGTCCTGATGGGATAAGACGATTCCTCCTCTGCCATGATAGAGGTCCTCTCAGCCTGTTCTGGGAGAGATCCCCCTTTCCCGTCATGCTCAGCTCTTGGAATAAGCCCCTTCTCCAGACACAGGATAAGCAATTTTACTTCTTAGTTGTTGCTGCACCATCACCTTTGATCTTTGGACCTCAATGAAAGGAAATTGTGAGCAGTCAAAGGAAATAGAATTCTGTAAGGCCTATTAATTTAGTGTTATCCTGCTTCAGTTTCTCCTCAGTATCCAGCTCTCCAGAGGGCAAAGATGAGACTGGAAAAACCACAGGTGTGTATGGTGCAAGGATACTTTGCTTTCCTTTTGTTGGCGGACTCTTGAGAGTCTCCTCCAGTGCAACAGTTGGCCCCATTGCCAGCAATTCCAAGGCATTCCAATCTTATCTGCCATTCATTGCACCATCAGTGCACGGAGGAATTCACCAAGTTTATTCCCAAGGATTATCTGGTCAGAGAGACTGCTAGTTGCTTACCCAATATAAGTTCTTTGCATACCCTCACACAAAACTTCTGCCTATTTTGGATAAGATGTCTAGCTTCAGAGCTGCATTTTTCAGGCTTCTTTGCAGAATGAGTGACCAAATGATGGAGTTCTGGCCAATGAGGTGGAAGGGAAAGCTATGAGTGGGGCTTCCAAGGAAGATCCTCACAAGGAAAGCCAACTCAGTGGCTCATACCTCTTTTGTCCTTTGCCCTGTTCCTCCTTCCTGGCTGCAGCAGGGACAACATGCTGAAGGTGGAGAGTTATCTGCAACAACAAGGAACCTGGATAGAGAATTGCAGAGATCTCAGCCTGGCAACCATACACCCTTGACTCAATGCCAGCAGCCAGTTTTTTCTTTCTTTCTGTATCTCTCATCATGTTAGAAAAATAAAACTCTGCTTCATTCAGGTCAGGTTATTTTGGTTTCTGTTATAGTTGAGCACAGTTGTTAAGATTCACACATAGTTACGATGATTCAATGATCTGAATCCCGTAACTGTCTCTATCTCCTCTGTTAGGCCTAGCTTGGAAAGGACTCTGGCCAAGATGAACTAGGGTCCCTGAGACACCCCAGCCCAGCCCCAACTCAGCATCTGGGGCCCAGGCAGAACAGACCATGGAACTTGCCCACCTGTTCCTGGTCCCCTGCTTATCTGAAAGTATGATCTACCCCATTCAACTGAGTTCAGGTCCACTATTGGATTCCAAGGTGCGTGAGCTCTGGTGTGGACTTTGGACAAAAAGTATCAGGTTCTTGACTTTGAGAGGTGATCCCAACCTGAGAGAAAAGACCGGAACTTTCTGTAGCCACAGGCTCAGCTATTACTGCTGCAGTTCCTAAATAAATTGAGGTACATATATTTAGGAAGTGCCTTCCCTAGGGTGTCTTTCTGCAGTCTCTCAAATCAGGACTTTGGGAAGATGGGGTTTGTATGAGAGGAACAGCTTTCCTCTGTCAGCTTACCTGGTCAGGATCTTACCATCATCTCCTTTGAGTAGATATTAACTCTGTATTCTTAATTTCTTTATTTGTTTATTTTTAGGGGGAATACACATGCTAATTTAATACATCCGTCTTGGATATTCTTGATTTTAATGGTACTCTGGGTAAGTGGTTTCTGTGTAGTATCTTTGAATCTGGTTTGGTCAGTTGACATGGGGTGTCTCTGGTCATCTTCAGGGCTGGGGTTGAAATGGACATGGGCTTTACTGAACAACAGACCTGGGCTCCAATCCTGGCTCAAAGCAGGTACCTAAGGGGTTCTTCAGTAAAATAGGCAGCAGCAGCAGCAGCAGCCTTAATGGGATCTTTGTGACGATGGGAAAGATAGAGCTTACAAAGCACAAAATATGAAGCATTGGTTACGTAAAAGGCATCCTCTAGCTTTGCTTCAGAATATGTCATGGGGCCTTGAAAAACCTTAAGATGTAATAAGGTTTAATTTAATTACAAATAAATGCATGTCACGTGTACACAGGAGTGATGTCTCAGATTCCCAGCAGACTTAGGCCAGGCCACTCTCACTGATCAGACAGAGTGGTGGGGCATGGCAGGGTTGAGGCCGAAAAGGGTGCTTTCTGTTTGCAAAACTGTTATATTTTAAAGCATGTCTGCCAACTTTTTAATTATGGAAATATCCTGAGGATTTCAGAAGTAACAGGTACTCATTGTACAAATGTAAACCATAGGATGATGTTGAAGGGAGAATATTCCATTGTCTCTCTCTCTCTCCCTGATACATGCACTGCTGCTGTCTGTGTCTGTGCCTGTGCCTCCAGGTCTGTTTCCCTCCATGTAAATACACAGGCGTGCATACACATGTATTCTTAAAAGGGATCATAATATCTACCAATTTTGTTCTACATTGTTTTTTCTTTTGATTACTGTTTTAGTCTGGGTTATACAAAAGAAAACCAATTATATATGTGTGTGTGTGTGTGTGTGTGTGTGTTAGTGTGTATGCATGCATATATAGGTATATACGTATATATGTATACACATGTATATACATACATGTGTATATATGTATACATATACATCTATGTATATATACATAGGTATCTGTGTACATATACACATGTATACATAGATGTATATGTACACATATACACATATACACATATGCACACATACATATATGTATATACACATATATACATATGTATATATATGCATATATATACACATATATATCTCAGTTATATATAATATGTAATTACTTATATATGTAATTATGTATAGATACACACACATGCATATATGTACACACACATGCACACATATATATGTGAGAGATGGAGAGGAGAGGAGATTTATTAGGGGAATTTGCTCACTCAGTTATGGAGGCTGAGAGCAAGCTGGAGACCCAGGGATTAGTCCAAGTCTGAAGGCCTGAGATCCAAGGAAGCTGAGGGTGTAACTATCAGTCTGAGACCAAAGTTCTGAGAGCCCAGGGGGTTGCTGGTGTGATTGTGGAGTCCAAAGGCCAGAGAACCTGGAATTCTCATGTTCAAGGGCAGGAGAAGAAGGGCTCCAGCCTCTGGGAGAGCCAGAGACATCACCCTTCCTCCAGCTTTTTGTTCTGTCTGGATCCTCAGCTGATTGGATGGTGCTGCCTGCATTAAGGGAGAATCTTCGCCGCTCAGTCGATGACCCGCACACCAGTCTCCCTTACTCTTTTTTTTTTTTTTTGAGACAGAGTCTTGCTCTGTTGACAGGCTGGAGTGCAGTGGTACAATATCTGCTCACTGCATTCTTTGCCTCCTGACTTCAAGTGATTCTCCTGCCTTCAAGTGATTCTCCTGAGTGGCTGGGATTACTGATGTCATGCCCAGCTAATTTTTGTATTTTTAGTAGAGATGGGGTTTCATCATGTTGGCCAGGATGGTCTTGATCTCCTGACCTCATGATCCACCCACCTCCGTCTCCCAAAGTGTTGGGATTACAGGTGTGAGCCACCACACCGGGCCATGGTCCAATTATTCTAATCAAATGCCAAACCATCTGGGTTTTCCTTTTAGCAGAAAAGGGATGGGCTTGGTGCCTCCTGAAGCACTGAGAATAATTAATGTTTTACCAGTGATCTGAGTATCCCTTCATCCAGTCAAGTTGACATCCCAAATCAGCCATCACAAATATCTTTCTATAATAGCTCATAAAGCTTTATTTCACTCCTTTTGTTGGGTGTATTGTACTCTATTACCTAGTTATAGTATAATTTACTCAGTACCATTGTAGGGCATTTGGAATATTTCTAATATTTTGCTTTTTCAAACTATGTTGTGATAAGCATGATGTGATACATGTATTTCAGTAAGATAAATTCCTGAGAGTGAAATGAATGGATCAGTAGGAATATGCATTTGAAATTTTAATGAATATTGGCACATTTCTCAATAGATGCCTGTAACTATGTCTATTCTCCCTAATCCTGTAAAAGTCCTCAACTCCTTAAACTTCTGATGACAGTGGGTTTTAAGCTTTGCTAACTTTAAATGTGAAAAAAAAGCTTATCGGTTTAACTTGAAATCTGGAATCCATGCGTTTTGTTTGCATTTTTTTTCTTGTTTATTTCCTTTGGTTAAGTGCTTTCCATAAGTTACCTGTTCACATCTTTTGTTTGTATTTTCTGTTGGGTTGACTTTTTGGGTGGTTGGTAAGCACGCTTCACATTTTAGGGATATTAACTTTCGTATAGACTGAAGACCCACCCCCCACCCCCCACTTTACATTTGCCTTTCAATCTTGTTTATGATGTCTTTTGCAGTTCAGAAACTCTTAAATTTTAAAAATGGAATCAGTCAACCTTTTCTCATGTGATTTTTCACCCTCCAAATAGTCTTTTCGTCTTTCAGATCATGGGATACAGTCCTGTATTTCTTCTTAGAAGTTTTATGTTTTTCTTTTTGCGTGTAATTACTGAATCCATTTCTAATTTATTCTGAGTGTAGTATAATCTGGAGAATCTAATTTTATTTTTTTCCAGTCATTTAGCTAACTGTGTATGTTGTTTTCCAAAGAATGAACACAGAATCATTGGGTTGCTTGGTCTTTGTTTGTTATTCCTCTTGGTTTGTGAGAAGTTTGTTCTTAAATAGATAAGATGGTAAAGGAAAGGGCCCTGGGCTGGTTCTTTAGCCCTTTTGGATCCTTAGATGTTTTAAGTTTAAATCAAGCTATGAGCCCGTGGGCAAATCCCTCAACCTTTCTGAACCTCCAGTTGCAGAATGGGAAAAATCACACCTAGGGTTAAACAGAAAGTATGACATCCCCGGCATATCCAGATGTATTAGGCAGGTCCTGCCTGTGTTGCTTTTCTAGTTGCTGTCCTGAGATGGCCACATGGAGGGTGAATTGCCCTGTCCTGGGGAATCTGAGCGCTCCCAGCCACAGTGCCTCCAGTTCCTGCCAGCAGGCTTGCTCTGCTCACAGCCCGCTATCTTCTATCCATGGCATGTGACTTCAGCATCTGCCAGCTGCCTCCTCCTCTACCTCTGGGACACAGGGCATCTATTGCTCAAGATAGGCTTCACAGGAGTGCTGGCAGATGGCACAGATTTGGAGGGCTGATGCAGGATGGAATTTGGAGCTCTTCCCTCCCAGTCCAGCTTTCCTGCCAGGAGGAGGCTCGTCTGTCCTTCCTTGTACTCTTGGCAGTGCTGAGGCTTGACAGGATGGCCACAGGTGCAGGCAAGATGAGGAGAGATGCGCAGGGTGGCAAGGGAGGGAGAAAAAGTCAACCCCAGGGAGAAGTGGAGACAGAGATGCAGAGGGGGACGACAGCAAGACAGAACGGGGACAGGGTGTGCAAACACACACGGGGCTGGGCAGAGATGGAGAGCAAGACTGAGGTGGCCAGGAGGAGGGAGGAAATGCAGTTGGCAGAAGCAGAGAAAGAGAGTGAGGCTAAACAGGAACAGATCAAAGAGATGAGGAAGGAAATAAATACACAGAGAGGTCACAGGGCCCAAACACAGGCAGCGTGCTCCTTTGCACAGAATATAAGGGGGACAAAAACTTAATCATCGAGATCAGTAATATTTTCATGCAATATTAAAAAAAATCAAATTGACAAACTACAATCTATGGGCCAGCCACCTGTTCTTGTCAATAATGTTTCAGACCCGGAATGAATTAGGGTGGAGTGAAGAGGGAATTGGTGGACAGATCCTGTCTTTCCTTAGATTTTTGATTCTTTGTTCAACAGGATTTTTTTTGCATTAATCTTGACTTTTAAAAATATTACATTAAAATACTATTTGTTTGAATGACTGAGTGTTTTGGTACCTCCTTAAATTTTGTGCCTGAGTCAAGTACCACCCTGACCTCATCCTAGTCCCTGCCCGGAAAGGGAGAAACAGAGATGGGGGAATACCCAGTGAAATCAGGAGAAAGAGAATGAGAGGCTTTCAGGGAGAGAGCAGAGAGAGAAACAAACAAACAAAAAAAGAGACAGGCAGTGAGAGGGTCGGGTGCAGTGGCTCACGGCTGTAATCCCAGCACTTTGGGAGGCTGAGAGGGGCAGATCACTTGAGGTCGGAGTTGGAGACCAGCCTGGCCAACATGGTGAAACCCTGTCTCTACTAAATTAGCCAGGTGTGGTGACATGCCTATAGTCTTAGCTACTTGGAAGGCTGAGGCAAGAGGATCACTTGAAGCCAGGAGGGGGAGGTTGCAGTGAGCTGAGATGGGGACAGAGTGAGACTATGCCTCAAAAGAACAACAAAAAAAGTAGGTTTAGAGCAGTTAGAGAAATGAGCAGACAGTCAGAGACAGCAACCAAGACAGAGACATGGAGAGCTATGGTATGAAAGGAGTGTTGTGTGCAGGCAGAGAGAAAGGAAAGTGGGGACCACAATCCAGGGAGGAAGGATGAGGCGGGCAGACAGGCGAGACAGCAGAGGGAAGAAACAGAGGGAGAGCGGCCCAGAGGCAAGGGGAGAGGCTGGTTGGAGCAGTGAGAATCTGTTCAAAGCCAGAGGCTGATGACAGCGCAAGGAAGGGTTCTGCTTGGCAGCGTGTCCTGCCCACCCTTGGCTCAGCAGTGCCCAGGGTCTGGAGGAAACATGGGGAAAAGAGGGGGATGCTGTGAGTGCAGCTGTCCCAGTGTGGTCCTTGCTCCATACCGCCTCCCCTCAAACTCTGAGCACTTATGTGATCTGCAGACCCCATTGGACAGGACCTGTGAGTGAAGGGAGCAGGGAGCTCTCGGGTCAGATAATCCTTAGGAGGGAACAGGGCACTTTCAGCTTGGGGACAGTCTGGAACTATCTGGGATCTCTAGGGTCAGTTTCTGAGAGAGAGGACGTGTTACAATGCGGATGTGGGCTGACGTTTTTATTTTTTATTTCTAAATACCTAGTGTGTTTTCGTATTCTGTGAACCTTTCTGATTGGGGCATAATCCTGAAGGCCTGTTTTCTTATGTTTATATCTGCAGACGAATCTGATGACAGGTGTGACTTCTGTGAATCACAAAGCCAGGGAGGTTGCAATGGCTGTCCCCATTTACAGTGAGGACACCAGTCACTGGAAGGGTGGTGTGACTGATGTGACTTGCCCAGGTCACTTGTAAGGGGCAGGGCATGGCGTCTAGCCCAGAACATCTGATTCCACATGCAACTCTTAGTTAGTGCTGGAGGCCTGCCAGGCTTGTATCATGCACCTTATGCCAAGCAAAGCAAGCCGGAGGGCACATGGGTGTGTGTGTTTATCCCCATCCCAGTATCCATTCCCATTCTCAAGTGTCCCCTTTGGGATCTTTTTGATTTTTCTATTTTCTTTCCTGCATATATGGACCTTAGGAAATTGGGTGGTGTTGGCTATTCATTGAATTATAATACCCATAAAATACTTTTGGTCCCTCCCCGATTTGTTATTGCTCCAAGGAAAAGCAGAAAGAGTGGACTTAGCACTTTTGCACTCCTTAGTATGTTCTGCTTTGTAAGTTTGACCTAAAAGATAGGAATTATCACTTCATTTTGCAGATATGGAAAGTGAGGCAAGGGGAGTGTAACTAAATTGCAGTTGGTGAGAGGCAGGGCTGGGATTTGAACTTTGGTCTGTCTGATTCTGAATTCAGAGGTTGACCTCTCTCCGTCTCTGTTTCCTAGGATACAAGTGCCTCAGCGTACAGGTTATAAGAACATGTCTCTTATGACATCCAGCACTTTTGTCATAGTATTATAAATAATGGTTAGCCAAAGAAAAGTTTATACAGGATATAAAAGAGAAGGATTCTATGGTCACAGTGGAGAACCATTATTGTTCCCTCACTGAACAGGACACAGGCGACTGAAGGGAGATTTGTGTCATTAAAGTCTTAGGTAGACCATGGAAAGTGGTTCTTTTCCTTTAAAAGATCATATGCCCCATACCTTGTATGGAAATGCTTTAAAATGCCTATGTAGCCCCCCACTTTCGCATCCTCTGTACTATTTGATATGCAAAGTGTCATATTGAAAAACAATTTAGTCCAAAATGAATCCTCTTTTACCCTTTTTATTTCCAAAATCCAGATTTAGAGTTTAGGCTCATTAATATGCACAAACACTGCTCGATTAAGCCAGTTTTAATTTCTCTGTGTGCTTTGTAAACAGGGATTACAAAGATGTTTGAATTTTCATGGCAGATTTTGGAGTAGTATATACATTTGGGCCATTATCACATAATAAATAAATAACCCCCTGAAACTCAGTGTTGGTGATGTCATCCCCAGAATGCTGATTTTTACTCTCCTTGTCTGATCATGTGAATATATGGCTGTGGTCTTAGAAGTCACTGGGTGTCTCATTGTGGCTGGAAAATAATTCCCTGTCCCTTGGTGCTCATTTTGATGTGCATGTGGCAGCATTAATGCTGGGGGAATGAAACATCAGCTTGGCTTGTGAAGCTGGACTTGGAAAAAAAACACGCTGTTTATTAAATCTTTCACTAAACGGTGACAGTTGCAGGCATTAGTTCCTTATAGTATCTGCCAAATGAGCTGGAAGTGTAGGGTTATCTTGTTATATGCAGATAACAGAGCAACAGACTTGTAGAGGAGGGTTCCAGCCATCAGAGTGAATGGCCAGGAGTCATGTCAGGGAAGTGCCATGCAGGGACCAGGTCCTCCAGGGGAACTCTGTTTCCAAAAATGAGAGAATGGATGTGTTTTTCCCATGATGCTACATGGCACTGTGTTTTAATCATCTCTGCACCAAGTACTTGGTGGAATGGAATGCGTCCAGTTGGTAACGAAAGACTCAACAATACACAGTATGTGTTGAGTATTTTCTGTGTGTTAAGACAGTGAGTGACCTTGCCTTATTATGTTCAGTATCGAACTAATCTTCACAACAATCCCTTGAGATCTTTGCTATGATTCTCCTCATGTGATGATTCAGGAACATAAGTGCTTAAGGAACTTACCCAAGATCACAAAGCCATTTAAGACTCAAACCCAGTGCTGTGTGCCTGGAGCCCTTTCTTCTAGCCACCTGTGTCTTTCTGCGTTTTTATTGTATCCCCAGGATAGCACAGTGCAGGGTAGCAAAGTAGGTGCTCAGAAATGTCTGCTGAGTGGATTAATGAGAGAACAAGTCAGTAACAGCAGTAGATCTCCCTTTTCTTCTTCAAAGAGTTCTTATCCTGTGACAGCAAAATGAATTGCTGTTGTCTCTGTGTATCCCTAGAGGGTCCACAGACTCCACAAAGGTGGGGTGTCCAGGTGGGGTGGACCACTTCGAGATATGTGCCCCCGCTTTCTGTTTTAGCTGTTGCACCACCTGTTTGCTCTTTTATTCCCCATGCAAGCAGACTCAAGGATCTAGCTTATTCATTGTCTCCTCTCTCTTCAGGGTCTAGCACACCCTATGGGCACGTAAGAGGTGGCAGATTTTATATTTTCTTGGATTGGCTGGTTTGATGGTTACTTGTGAATAAAATATAACATTGATGGTGGTAGAAATCATTTTGAAACACTTGATGCTTTGAGGGATAATTTCGTACCCCACACATGGGTCATTTAGGTGAATCTACATTTTGTTAGCTCAGGTTCTGTAGACTAAGCATGCTCAGAGGGGATGAACTCACCTCCAAAATAATGAAAATGAATTATTAGAGAGTGAGAAAAATTATAATATTTTAAATGTAAAAAGCACAGATATACATACAGTACATAAACAGATATACAGTATACCTGTTACGGGGTAGTTGGGGGAAAAAAATCTGTAAAAAGACTCTGTAGGAGGGCAGTAATGAAAACTGGGTTAATAAACACTGCCCTTCCAGCAGAGCCTGAGACAGGGATTCCTCTGAGTGATTTATGGAGGGCATGCTCTTAGAAGAGCAAGGAAGGCAGGTTGAGCAGGGGAGGGGAAGAAAGTTAACCAAGCCTATGGCCTCCCAGGTGAGCCCTGGGACATGAGCTGCACCACAGAGTCATTTCCACCTGGAGGCAAGAGATCTTTTGCAGCTTCATGGAGGTCTACTGATCATCCCCATGGTGATGGGTTTGTGGGGGAATAACTTCTAGGTGGCTCCCTTGGGCTGCCAAGGGGCCAAATCCCCAGGGCTGGGGTAGAGTGTACCAGCCCCCTTAAGGGGAACTGTGCAGACACTACCAGCATCCTCAGTAGCACTGCACATTCTTTTCGTGGCTTTGTAGAAATCCCCCTGATTGTACCGTCTAATTGTTTTTTATTGTGGCTAAAATATACATAATGAAGCACACCATTTTAACCATTTTTAAGTGTGCAATTAAGTAGCATTAAGTACATTCACATTGTTATGCAAGCACCTCCAATATCTTTTTCTGGAACTTTATCTTTTGAAGCTGAATCTCTGTGCCCTTTAAACACTAACTTCTCTGCCGGGCACGGTGGCTCACGCCTGTAATCCCAGCACTTTGGGAGGCCGAGGCGGGTGGATCATGAGGTCAAGAGATCGAGACCATCCTGGTCAACAAGGTGAAACCCCGTCTCTACTAAAAATACAAAAGATTAGCTGGGCATGGTGGCGTGTGCCTGTAATCCCAGCTACTCAGGAGGCTGAGGCAGGAGAATTGCCTGAACCCAGGAGGCGGAGGTTGCGGTGAGCCGAGATCGCGCCATTAATGGCACTCCAGCCTGGGTAACAAGAGCAAAACTCCGTCTCAAAAAAAACCAAAAAAACAAAAACACTAAATTCCCATTACCCACTCCCCTTAGCCTCTAGTAACCACTATTCTACTTTACTTTCCGTCTCTGTGAATTTAACTACTCTAAGTACCTCATTTAAGCATTCATGCAATATTTGTCTTTTTCTGTCTGGCTTATTTCACTTAACTCAATGTCTTCAAGGTTTATTCTTGTTGTAGCAGGTGTGAGAATTTTGTTGCTTTTTTAAATGAAAAATATTCCATCCTGTGTTGTATTAGTGTTCTCTAGAGGGACAGAACTAATAGGATGGATGTATATAGGATAGGGAGTTTATTAAGGAGTATTGACTCACATGATCACAAGGTGAAGTTCCACAATAGGCTGTCTGCAAGCTGAGGAACCAGGAAGCCAGTCTGAGTCCTAAAACCTCACATGTAGGAAAGCCAACAGGGCAGCCTTCAGTCAGTGGCTGAAGGCCCAAGAGCTCCTGGCAAGTCACTGGTGTAAGCTCAAGAGTCCAAAAGCTGAAGAACGTAGAGTCTGATGTTGGAGGGCAGGAAGTGTCCAGCACAGGAGAAAGATGAAAGCCAGAAGACTCAGGAAGTCAAGTCCTTCCGTCTTCTGCCTGCTTTCTTCCAGCCAGATGGAAGCTGATTAGATGGTACCCGCCTAGACCGAGGGTAGGTCTGCCTCTCCCAGTCCTCTGACTCATGCTCTCCTTTGGCAACACCCTCCCAGACACAGGGAGGAACAAAACTTGGCCTTCTTCAATCCAATCAAGCTGACACTCAATATTAACCATGACATGTATATAAACCACATTTTGTTTATCTGTTCATCCATGGGTGGAAATCTGGGTTGATTCCAATTTTTGGCCATCATGAATAGTGCTGCTGTGAATATAAATACCTGCCAGCTTTCTCTCATTTTATACTCAGATTCATTTCAGTCTGGGTAGCAGCAACAATAAAAGGCTCTGATTCTTCGGAGCATCTTCACTTGAAGCATCGATCTCCACTTCATGTGTGCCTTTGATTCCAGAGCATGATGGCTGCAGCAGGGCTGGTGGGTCTTACTTTTGGTCAGGAAAGACTCCTGTTTGGGGTATCCTTATCTTTTGGAGTATTGATCGAAATTGAGTTGAATTTTTAAATTCCACTATTAAAAATTACAGGAGGAGATGTGTAAGATTGGGGAAGTTTCAGAAGCATTCTCCCTTCATATTCAGCAGACGGGACAGCCTGACTCTGGCCATTTATGGCTTGGGCATTTTCTCAGGTAGTCACTTGTCTCTCTGGCTCCTCTTATTCTCTGTCGCCTGCCTGTTGCTTAGTAGAGTTTGTGGGAACATAGTCAGGCTCATTCAATTATATTGAATGAATGAATGAGTGAATAAGTGAATAAATAAGAACCAACAGCCTGCAGAATACTAAACTGCTTTCAGAGTAGGCAAAGAATACCTAAAGAATAAGCAGGAGGATTGCCCATGTTTTCTTAATTCTCAAGGTCTGGGGAGAGGGCAGTCTCCAGCTGTAGGGACAGCCACCTTGCTTCTTGTCTCTGCTTTGACACGCCTGAGGACAATGGAAAAGTGAGACTTACCTGTTGCCTCTCTCTCAGGGGACTTGTGAAGCTGAGTAGAATGAAATTTCCCTAGCTCTTTAATCTCTTAGGAAGAAAGGAATTTTATGAGGATAATAATACACTGTTCTTGACAGGTGAAGAACCTGCTTAGTACTCGTGGTTAGTGGGGGCATTAATCTTGAAGGGTGCCTTTTATTCCTTTTTTTGCAAGTGGTGAATTCATGCAACTCTGTGTTCATAGCCGATGCAAGGCATTTTAAAACAAAATTCAATGATGATACGATGATGATGATGTTGATTGTTGTGTGACGATGACAATGCTGTCAACCAACATACGTTGTGCTACTAAGTATGAGATTCCGTGCTAACTGCTTTACCTGAATATCTCATCCAATCCTACTTCCAAATAAGGTCACATTCCAGATTGACATAAGTTCTTGGGGAACACTATTTGATCCAGTAGACCTTATAGGCAGAAGACAGGGTAGGGCGTGATAGGTGGATTGGGTGACTTGCTCAGTGGGGAGGATCGGCAAGGTGAGTGTGAGGAAGGAGCAGCTGCTGTAAAGCCTCTTGGCTTTCCATGGTCTTGGATGCTTTACAGTGATCATCAGCTCTACACTGCAGGGAGTTTGCAGTCTGCCAGCTTTGGCAGGAAGTGACTTGATAACGGAAGACAGGCTGATGATGGGGAGGATGGGGACAGAGCACCCAGGTGGGTCGTTCTGGGAAGAGTTTGCAACTTGGGGACAGGGTGAAACAATGGCACTGCAAAGGGAGGAGGAGGGGACATTTTTGAAGGAAGACACAGCAGGCCTTGGTGAGAGATGGGATGTAGAAGGGAGTGAGAAGGAGCTTTTGGACTTAGGTGACTGGAAGACTAAGAAGGAAGAGCTGGTTTGGTGGGAAAGATGATAAGTTTGGCCTTGAATATGTTGAGTAAACACTGCCTATGGGAGGGCAGAAATCTATCAGGCAGCTGGAAATGCAGCTCTGCAGCCAGCTGGGAGATGCTTTTCCTCTGCTCTGCTCGAGTAAACCTGAAATAAAGGGTACTGAAGTGTGAGGAGCCCCGAATCTCTGAGGGGGTCAGATGATCAGAATTTACGTAAATGTAGCCATAGTCACAGATGCCCAGTGAATGGAAGGAGTCAAGAGTACATCAGAGGTAATGATGGTGCAATGATCTTCCTAAAATGTCAATCCAGCATGTCACTCTCCTGTCTGTCCTTCATGGGATGGCCCTTCACGGCCTTCAGGCTGCGGTCAGTGCTTCAGCTTGCCTCCAAGGTCCCTTGAGGCCTGAAGTTCATCTTTTTTTTTTTTTTTTTTTTTTTTGGAGACAGTTTCCCTCTTGTTACCCAGGCTGGAGTGCAATGGCGTGATCTCGGCTCACCGCAACCTCCGTCTCCTGGGTTCAGGCAATTCTCCTGCCTCAACCTCCTGAGTAGCTGGGATTACAGGCACGTGCCACCATGCCCAGGTAATTTTTTGTATTTTTAGTACAGACGGGGTTTCACCATGTTGACCGGGATGGTCTCGATCTCTTGACCTCGTGATCCACCCGCCTCGGCATCCCAAAGTGCTGGGATTACAGGCGTGAGCCACCACGCCCAGCCCTGAAGTTCATCTTACACCGTTCTCCGGTCTCCTCTTCTCTTTGGTTTGAAGAGCGCATAGTGCCTGTCTCACTTCTGCAGTTTTGCACCTGCCACTTCCCTTTCCTGGAACCTCCTTTTTGCCCCTGTCTCTTCAGTGTTTCGACATCCCATCTTAGCATTTCATGGCCCATAACACTCTGGGCTGGTGTTTATTGATAGGCCTCTACCCCAGTAGCCTGTAGGTTCCCCAAGGACAAGGGCTGCCTCCTGGGCATCTTTATGGGATTTCAGTTTCTCTCACAGGGCTGGGCACAGGGGATGCAAGTATAAATGAGTGAGTGGGTGAATGAATGAACAGATGGATTGAGAGATGAAATGTTGTCTATGTTTAGTCTTTTTTTTTTTTCAGCAATAGTTCTCACGTTCTGACTTATTTGGGGAAGAAATGTAGCTGTTGGGGAAAAAGTTCGGTGACCTTGAGATAATAGACTCACAGCCCCCTTGCCTTGTCTCGCCATTGCTGCCCATAGCTCTTTCTTGCTCACCAAGGTATCAGGATCATTAGCTGAACAAGAATTCAGGAGCCACCATGTTCTCATGAAGCCTTCCAAATGTTTCCAGAAGGAAGCCCTTGTCATGTGAAGTCGGGTCGAGAGCCCCAAACTCACCTGAGAGGTGCCAGAGTGACCAAGGTAGCTTAATGCTCACTTTGACTATCGCAGAGCACAGGAGATGAGTGACAGAAGGCAGCATGAGTGGTCAAGAGAGTCATTACACTTTCTTTGTTGAATTTAGCTACATGTTGGCTTTCTGGGCTCACTAGGAGTTAATTCAAGTTTGGGTTGCTATAACAAAAAATATCATAGATTGGCTTACAAACAACAGAAATTTATTTATCATAGGTTTTTTTTTTTTTTTGAGATGGAGTCTCACTCTGTTGCCCAGGCTGGAGTGCAGTGATGTGATCTCAGTTCACTGCAGTTTCCACCTCCCGACTTCAAGTGATTCCCTTGCTTTAGTCTCCCAAATAGCTGGGATTACAGGTGTGTGCCACGATGCCCAGCTAAGTTTTGTATTTTTAGTAGAGACGGGTTTCATTGTGATGGCCAGGCTGGTCTCAAACTCCCAACTGCAAGTGATCTGCCCGCCTTGGCCTCCCAAAGTGCTGGGATTACAGGTGTGAGCCATCTTGCCAGGCCTGTTTCTCATAGTTCTGGAGGCTAGAAAGTCCAGGATCAAGGCAGCAGCAGATCTGGTGTCTGGAGAGTGTCTGCTCATTAAGTGGGCATCTTTTTGCTGGAACTTCACATGGTGGAAAGGACAAGGGAGCCCCTTTTTAAGGACACTAATCTCATTCATGAGAACTTCACTTTTGTAATCTCCTTATCTCTCAAAGGCCTCCACCTCCTCATAACCTCACCTTGGGGGTTAGGATTTCAGCATGAATTTTGAGGTGACATAAACATTGAGTCCATTGAAGATTGCCATCTCTCAGTCTTTAAAGAGTGAGTCTTTAAATCTGTGGCAAAGCCGTTCTTGCAGCATTCTGCCTCGGGAAGAAGAATTTACTAACCCTTACTGAGTGCTTATCATGCTAAGTGCTAAGTCAGCACTTTTACTAGACTTTTCTTATTTGATACTTAGAGCAGGTTCTATTGCTTCACCCATTTTACAGTTAAGGACACCCAGGCAAAGAGGTTATAACTTGGCCAAGGTCACAGAGCTGGTAAGTGCAGATAATGCCCAAAGTATCCACTACTATGCTAAATATTTTTCTGAGCCTGAAGACTCAGAACTTTTCAAACTGGGCCAGGGTATGATTCTGCCTGCATTTGAAAAAGAAAGCTTAGTCATGATTTTAAAGTTGTGGGACCATGTGCCACTTTAACAAACCGAGAAGCCCTTATGGTAGAAAAGCTTTGGGTGGTGGGTTTAAATTTTAAATGGTCTCAAAAGTCTGCTGAATTCTGTCCATGCATTCCCCTACATGGTTCAAATTGGGCAATTCTGTTGGATTCAGCTGGATAAGCAAAATCTGTAATGAGAAATATTAGTGTTTCTAGATCTTTATCTAAATCATAACATTTGGTACAGTGTCTTTAATTTACATATCAAAGTTATTGAAAGTGAAATGATAAATAACACATGAAGGCAAAAATGGCTAAAGATAGCAGAATAATAAGATCTGATGCTGGCTGTATGTAAATTCAGAAGCCGGTATTTCCATTCTGAGAACCATTAAAATCAAATATGTGTTTCTGTTTCCAAGTCAAAAATCAGAACCAAAAAATACCTTTTTGTTTCTGAGGTTCAGCTGTTTCCTTGGACCTCTTTAAATTGTCAAAGGAGAGAGCTGCATAGGTAACAGACAGCTTTCACTTTTCCTCTGCTGGGTACTTTATTTTCTCCTTAAGCCATGATGTTTCAAATCCTGTTTAAACTTTTGATTGACTTCACGATCTCGTGAGCTGTGATCTTCTCTCTCTAGACTTCTCTTTATATTGATTTCAGATTGTTCCAATTGCTGTGATTGTTCTTGCAAGATTCACCTGGGTTCAATTCATGTTGCTATATGAAGGTGGGTCCCTGAGAATTAGAACGAGATACTGTTTTTGTGACCTCTTAGAAGCTTCATGCTTACTGTGTGGGGTCTCAGAGACTTCCGTGCAGACTGTATGTTGCCACACCATACCCTGCCTCATAGTTCTAAGCAGCTTCTTATCAGTGTCTGCTTATGTGCCCAAGTGCTGGCCTTCTCAGCAAGGACATGTCTCTCTTTCTGGGGGCCTCTGGTGAGGGACACTGATGGGCAGTGGAAGGTCAGTGACCCGTAGGACAAACAGTAATTTAGTTTAGTTCTTTTTGAGAAAAATATAAACAGATGATTTCACTCATCTGTTTTTATCTTAATGGGAGAAAACCAAAGACAGTTCAATAAATGCTTTTCATCTATTTTCATATCATGGCCAACAGAGGAGAAAAGACAGCCCCCGGGGAGAATGAGGGCAGCAAGTATGTCAAGTTTAAAGGGAAGCTGAGCGTGAAACACACAAGCAAAGAGACACTAATGGAGAGACCACAGCAGACGGTACAGAGGCTGGCGGATACAGGACTGAGAAATGGAGGATGTAGTGGGTTTCTGTAGATTTTGGGTGAAAGGCCATATGAATGATTGTTTCCTTGGGTTTGGGAACCAGAATAAATTAACATATGCTTCACATGCTGATAGAATCTCACACAATTTAAAGTAGGGCAATCTTCCTTGATTGGGTAGAGCCATTCTGCTTTATTTTCAAATATATTTGAAAAAGTTTTCTTTCTCATGAGACCTAAAGGTTATACTCATGGAGAGGAGTAATTTCTTTCATCAATTTTAAAAAAATGATGTTTATTTAGCATTTCTGTTGTAAAATGTATCCTCTTGCTCAATGTCAATTTAAAAATATATAGAAGTGGAAAACGTAGGAAATACGTAAAAGAAAACAAAACCATGACTCATTTTGTAATATGTCCTTCCTCTATTTGGCATATAGAATTGTATGCTGTTTTTTTTGTTTTGATTTGTTTTTTGAGATGGAGTCTCACTCTGTCACCCGGGCTGGAGTGCAATGGCATGGTCTTGGCTCACTGCAACCTCTGCTTCCTGGGTTCTAAGCAATTCTCCTGCCTCAGCTTCCCAAATAGCTAGGACTACAGGTGTGTGCCACCACACCCAGGTAATTTTTGTATTTTTAGTAGAGATGTGGTTTCAGTATGTTGGCCAGGCTAGTGTCAAACTCCTGGCCTCGTCATCTGCCAAAGTGCTGGGATTACGGGCGTGAGCCACCATGCCCAGCCATATGCTGTTTTTATAAATTTAGAGTCCAGCTATACATTGTTTCTTATTCCCCTTTAAAAATTTACCCTTTATAAATTTAGAGTCCAACTATACATTGTTATTCCCCTTTAAAAATACATACTCTTATATTTTGTAATTGACTATTCCATTCTATATATTAACTTATTTAAATATTTTCCTCTTGTTGGGCTTGTAGGTTGTTTCTGGTTTTTTCTGTTAGAAGAATGTTGTCATGAACATCTTTGGATATTAATCTTGGGGCACTTCTTGTGATTACTTTCTGAGGATTGAGGAAAAGATGATCAAAAATATTTCTTTTAAACATGTTTAAGGTTTTTGATCTACTGTTCAAAATTGGGTTCACATTCATTTATTCATCCAGCAGAATTTGAATACTGTTGCCACTACAGGCTCTGAGCTAGACTGCTGGGGATTCGATGAAGAGCAAAATAGACACAGGGTTGACTTTTTGAAACATACATCGCGGTGAAGGAGACACACAGGGAATAAGTGAAAAAGTAATGCATAAGGTATGGTCACTTCTGTCCTCGGGTTCCCCAGATTGCGGTCAGCGCATTGAAGGAGATGAGCAGGGTATTGTAGTGTCTATTAATAAGAGGGCCGGGGAGTAGAGCCAGCTTGCAGAGAGCATCTTTAAGTTGAAACTTGAAGGATAGAAACGCCTGCTCTGAAAGAAAAGGGGGAAGAATACTCTAGTTTGAGGAGAACACATGCAAAGGCCCTGAGGTGACAGAGCTTGGTATGTTCTGGGGATTGTTAGAAGGCCCATGTGGCTAGAACACAGGGAGTCAGAGGAAAGAAGCAACAAGATGCAGTTGGAGAGTGGACAGGAGCTGGTGACTGTCACTCAGTACTTCGTGGGCCCTTAGAATCGGGACTTTTATCTTTTAGTGGTAAGAGCAATCAGAAAGCAATGGAGGAAGAGGTGGGATTTAACGTGTGTGTGTGTTTTTAAAAAGCCCCCTTGTTCAACACCCACCTATGAGTGAGAACATGTGGTGTTTGATTTTCTGTTCTTGTGTCAGTTTGCTGAGAATGATGGTTTCCAGGTTCATCCATGTCCCTACAAAGACATGAACTCATCGGTTTTTATGGCTGCGTAGTACATGGTGTATATGTGCCACATTTTCTTTGTCCACTCTATTATTGATAGGCATTTGGGTTGGTTCCAGGTCTTTGCTATTGTACACAGGGCTGCAATGAACATACGTGTGCATGTGTCTTTATAGTAGAACAATTTATAGTTCTTTGCGTATATACCCAGTAATGGGATTGCTGGGTCAAACAGAATTTCTATTTCCAGTTTGACAGTGTTTTCTATAGAAACATACACAAAGTAGGATTAGACAACCTCACTTCTAAGTGTAAACTCTAGAGCAGTAAAAAAAAAAAAAAAAAACTCCTTGTTGCTGTGTGGGGAGGAGATGCAAAGGAGGGGGGATGTGAACTGTAGGAGAAACATGATGACGAAGGCATCTGAACACCTACCGTGTTTGAGTGTGAGCTGGGATGGTCAGCATCAGCTGTCAGAGGCACACAGGCAGCCTTGGATCTGTCTTTCAGGAAGCTTTGTGTGATGCTTACATCCCTAAATGTGTATATTTTATACACAAAGCCAAATTTCCACATAAGTTATTTCATCATTGTAATGTAAAATGTGTTAGGGTTTCTATTGCCTCTAACATATCTTAGCCTTGGATCTGAAATACTGTGAAATAAATATTTCAAGAATATTTTAGGCTTCTATTGATATGATAACAAAGAATACATACCTAATATATGAACAAATAGCAATAGATTAAAAATGTTAATGATGTTCTTGTGCCATTCTTCTTTTGATGGACATGAAGGTTCTTTTCACTATTGAGAATAATGCTTTGAGGAAGATCTTCATACATATTTGTCTATTTTCTATTGATATATTCTGTTAAAATCTGTGCCTTATTTTACTAAATTAAACTGCAGCACAGTTGGTGGCAGTTTAAACTCCCGTCATGAATGTCTGAAGGTCTTGATTTCCTGACATCTTTGTCGACCCAGGATATTAATTTATCTTTTAAATTTTTGCCAGTCTGTTAGGTACCAGTCTATTAATTGACATTTTTGATTAATTATTAGTTGGACAATCTTATAGGAAGTTACTTTGTTTTATTTGCTGCTGAGTCTTCAGAATCTAGATCAGTGCCATTTAATGCTTGCTGGGTTGAATGAGTGAAGATGCAAACATAGTTACTGATCATGGACTTCCTTTTGTGAATTGATTAATATCCTTCATCGGTTGTCCTTTTGTTGGTAAGTTTCAGTAGCTCTTTGTACATTTAGATAATAACCCCTTGTTTGAAGCTTCGAATATATTTTTAGTCTTTTTGTTTTGTTTTTTACATCTTGTTTGTGATTTAAAATGTTTTTTGCAATACAATTTAAAAAAAATTTTATGAAGTATTTCAACCACTAAATTTATATTTTTGGCTTGGTTTGTACTCAAAAAAGCCTTCCCCAGTCAAAAATAATTTTAAAGTAAATTAACTTATATTCTTCTTTTCTGTTAATAAGTTTAGCAGTAAACTGTTGTCACATTCCTGAAATGAAATCTACTTGTTGGTTGAATGGTATTTATTTCTTTTTGCTAGAAATCTCAACTTGGAGTTTTGAGTCTGTATAAATAAAATAATCTGTAGATCTTTTATGTACTATTCTTAAAGAATGGAAGCTTTCCTCTTTTCTTTAGATCTAAAACCATGCTTATCAAATGTGCCTGTGAATCACCAGGGAGCTTGTTAAAATACAGATGGTGACTCAGTAGGTCCAGAGTAGAGTTTGAGAGTCTGCCTTTCTAACTAGCAGTCACCTGAACCATCAAGAAACCATAAAAACAATGGTGGAGATACTTATTAGAAGTTTGAAAAATCTGTATTGTGAAAGATTTTTTTAAATCACAAACAAAATGTTAGGAAAAATGACTAATTAAGTGATGCCCATGTTGCTAGCTCAGGGACCACATTTTGTATAGCAAGGTTCTAAGGGACTTAAAAGAGCACAAGAGGCTGGGCATGGTTACTGAAGCCTAAAATGCTTTGGGAGCACTTTGGGAGGTTGAGGCAGGAGGAGAGCTTGGTTTCAGGAGTTTGAGACCAGCCTGGAGAACACAGGGAGACCCTCCAATCTCTACAACAAATAAAAGGCTGGACATGGTGGCTCATGCCTGTAGTCCCAACATTTTGGAAGGCTGAGGTGGGTGGATCACAAAGTCAGGAGTTTGAGACCATCCTAGCTAACACGATGAAACCCCGTCTCTACTAAAAATACCAAAAAAAAAAAAAAAAAAAAAAAATTAGCTGGGCATGGTAGCATGTGCCAGTACCCCCAACTACTCAGGAGGTTGAGGGAGGAGAATCATTGAACCTGGGAGGCGGAGGTTGCAGTGAGCTGAGATCGGGCCACTGCACTCCAGCCTGGGCGACAGACTGGTACTTTGTCTAAAAAAATACATAGATACATAGATACGCACATACATATGTAAAAGAAAATAGCTAAGTGTGGTGGCATGAACCTGTAGTCCCAGCTACTTGAGAGCCTGAGGCAGGAGGATTGCGTGGGCCCAGTTGGTAGACCTCCAGTGAGCTGTGACTGTGCTGCTGCACTACAGCGTAGGTGACAGAGTGAGACCCTGTCTCAAAAAATATATAAGGCACAAGAATTAACCCTAGACAATGATTGGATCCAGTGCTCTTTTGAGAAATATATATATGTATATTATATATAATTTTATTCAAGTTCTCAAATTAGTTGACAGATGAAGTATTTTCTACTGAGTCTTTGAAATTTTTTTTGTAACTATGTTTCCTTCTCATTTCTACTTTGTTTATGGTTTTATTCTATTTTCTCTTTGATGAGATTAATTCATGGTTTATCTATTAATAGTTTATTGTCTTCTCAAAGAACCAGATCTTAGATTTATTTATTAATTCTGATGTTTTTCTAATTTTTAATGAAACGTTTTCTTCCTTTATCTTTATTAAGCGTTTCTTTCTGCTTCATTCAACTCTACTTTCTAGGGTCTTGAATTGATTTCTTAAATAATTGACATTTTATTTCTCTCAGTTATTAAGGAATTTAGGAAAGTTACATTTAGTATATTTTGGCTACTTTCCATGTATTTTGATATGTATTGGCTTCATTATTGCTACTCTCTAAAAATCTGTAATTGCTGTTTTGGTTTCATTTTTCAACCCAAAGATTATTTCCAAGCTGTTGAAATAATTATTTTGTTCTACTTTTGAAATTAATTTCTAGCTTATTGTAGTGTAAATGGAAACTGCAATCTATATTATTAATTTTTTTTGAAAACTTAATGGTGTTTTCTTAGTTTAATTTTGGTTGATTTTATAACGATTTAGTGAGCATTAGAAAAGGAACTAAATTCTTTATTTACTGTACACAAAGTATGCATAAAGCTTTTATACTGACTTTAATAATATTAATCGGATCCCCTATGTTAATGCTTATTATCTTTCTGATTAGTCACTGCTGTTATTTTCTTTCACTGCCCCGCGTTAGTTCGTTTTCATACTGCTAGAAAAAATACTACCTGGGGGTGGGTAATCAGCAAGGAAAGGGGTTTAGTTGGCTCACAGTTCCACAGGCTTAACAGGAAGCATGGCTAGGGAAGCCTCAGGAAACTTAGAGTCATGGCAGAAGGAGAAGCATGTACCTTCTTCACAAGGTAGTAGGAAAGAGAAAGTGCATGCACAGGAAAAACGGACACTTAAATCCATCAGATCTCATGAGACTCACCATCAGGAGAACAGCATGGGGAAACCACCCCTGTAATCTAATCACTTCCCACCAGGTCTCTTCCTCTACACCTGGGGATTACAGTTCAAGATGAGATTGGATGGGGACACAAAGCCAAACCGTATCAGCTCTGCAATATCCACCTTGTATTTTTAATGCGTTTTTCTTTGCAATGTTGCTGTGTAATACAGACCATGGGCATTTTGACACTTACATCTTATCGTGGATTGCGCCATTTGTCAATTTGAAAGTGACCTTTCTTGGTAAAACTTAATACTGTTTCTCTTATTGAATCCAGCTTAATCATCTCTAAAAGAGTAATCTCTGCTTTCATTTTCTTTGAATTTCTTTCTTGGTACATTTTTGTCTTTATTATTTCTGAGTTACAGCTTTAGTCTGCTTCCTGACAAACATCATATAGTTGTTTTTATTGGTTTGGGATTCATTTTAAGAATATCTTACTGTAGACTTAGTCCCATCTATGCTTTTAGTTTTAACTGATACCTTTACCTTTAATTTTTTTTTGGTTGTTGCTATTATGAGTATCCATTTTTGCTATAGAGGATACCCACAATCTACTTTCATTTCTAACTATAGGTTTAAAAAAATTTAATGTTTTACAACTAAAAACTTGTATAACTATGGCATAATTATTTAGACTCAATTGTATTTTTGTATTTCACCAAGAATTTAAGATACCTTCATATTACTTCTTATTCATTTTTTGAGATCTATGTTTTGATTGGACTTTTGGTTAGAATGTGGCTCCAAGGTGTCAGTTCATCAATAGTGGATTCATGATCCCTTGTATTTTGAGAATATCATGTTCTTCATCTTTGTCTCTTCTTTTCCTTCATCTTTTTTTTTTTCCCTTCCAATGTCTTCATGACCATCTTCTCCTCTTTTCTCCTTCTCCTTTTTCTCTCTTTATATGAGTAACTGGTTGGCTAGGTGAAGAAGAATACCTTCTCACTCAAATCTCTGTGGATATTACTCTATGGTTTCCTGGAATCTAGAGATGCTAAAAGGTATTTTCCTTTGTAGGTGACCAAGTGTTTGAATGACATGCTTGTGCAATTTCATTATAATTCTTGATATGCAGGGATTTCACTAGGATATTTCTCCATATGGGTTGCTTTTCAGCAATTTCTTTCTGTTGCCTGTGAGTCCTGCTAATAGTCACGGTTAGATTTTCTTTAAGATCATGAGTATTTTCTTCTGTTGTATCACTGACTGTACTTTCTGTTTTACTTTCTCAATTCTTTCTTGGGCCTGCTCATTCTAGATCCTTATTGTTCATTTTTCACATCTAATTTTGTCTCCTGGATTGCTTTTTCTCAGTCTGGCATGTACTTCTGCATTCTGTTTGATGATCTCAAGTTTTGATTTTTTAAAATAGTTTTATCGTTGAGTTGGCTCATTTTTTTTTTTGCATTCTACAGTGAACTTAACATTTCTTTAACTTTTTTTAGCTCCATTATGTCACTTTATTGTCTTATCATTTCATATTTTAGATTTTCACATATAGTTTCCATGATTTTTTAAATTTCTTTGAGAGTTCAAATAATTGCTGTCACACAGCAAACTTAAAATTCATTTAAAAATTTATTTACTTTTTTTTAACCCTGGAGGTGTTGCGTGATTCCCTTCTGCCTTTTGCTGGTTTTTTTTTTTTTTTTTTTCCCCAACTCATTTTGGAATAGAACTATGTATTTTCAGGTCTCTTATTCTGGTTGATTTTTCTTTGGTACACAACTTGTTTTCCTTGGCACCATCAAATATCCTGTAGAACCAGAAATAAGGACTGTCTCTGAAGTTTATATTCTGTTTCGAGTTATTTAGCCCTTTAGGGAATTGGGAAAGAAGAAAGGGATGGGTCTATGGGTAATTGCGACTAGGGAGTTTTCCTTTGGCAGGCTTTTATATCCTCCCCCCGCTTCCCCACTTATTCCCTTCTTTCTTTTTTTTTTTTTTGGCAATTACGTTTCCAAGCCACTGACTTGAGGGCATATCCTATCTCATTGTGGGATGAGGTTCCACATTATTTCCCATCCCACATAGCCTCAACATTTAGCCATATTGATAAATAATCCTCTTTAGAACAAAATACCAGCTGGGCACAGTGGCTCACATCTGTAATACCAGCACTTCGGGAGGCTGAGTCACATGGATCACCTGAGGTGAGTGTGAATTTGACCAAAAGGATGGAGAGGTAGACCCAGGGGTAGGTTTACCAAGTTTATTTCAACCTGCCAGGCTCGTTGCCTCACCACAGGCAGTGAAGGCAGCAGCCTGGCTTACAGACTATGGGGGTTATATAGGGGGTTTACAGGTAGCCGGGTGCTATTCTAAGAAAAACCGCATCTTGGTTCTCAGGGGCTGACATTCTGCTTAACTGGGTCAACATCCTGGGTTCAAAGCCGGTGTGACCACATCCTGGAACCTAAGTGCCCTGTTTACAAGGCTTGAGGCTGTTTTTGTTATGGGCTTGGCTTAGCAGGGGAGAATGGGGAGGGGTCTATGGGCTTGCTTTGCTGTGACCCTAACAGTGAGGAGTTCGAGACCAGCCTGGCCAACCTAGTGAACCCCATCTCTACTAAAAATACAAAAATTAGCTGGATGTGGTTGTGGGTGCCTGTAATCCAAGCTACTCAGGAGGTTGAGGTAGGAGAATCGCTTGAACCCAGGAGGCAGAGGTTGCAGTGAACTGAGATCACACCATTGCACTCCAGCCTAGGTGACAAAGCAACACTGTCTCAAAAAAAAAAAAGAAAGAAAAAACAAAATACTGAAATACATATGACTTCTATTAGATGTGGGCTCAGAGGCATCATTTATTTATTTATTTAGTGTCAGGGTCTTGCTTTGTTGCCCAGATTGGAGTGCAGTGGCTAAATCAAAGCTCACTGCAGCCTCAAATTCCTGGGCTCAAGTGATTCTCTGGCCTCAGCCTCCCAAGTAGCTAGGACTACAGGCATGCACCACCATGCCCAGCTAATTAAAAAAGACAAAAAACTTTTTCTTAGAGACCGGGTCTTGACTCCTGGCTTCATGTGACCCACCCACCTTGGCTTCCCAATGTGTTGGGATTACAGGCAAGAGCCTGATCACCATTCCCAGCCCTCAGAGGCATTTTATTCCCTACCCCCATCACTATAATTTACTTTAGTTTTACAAATAACAATTTCAATTACAAAAGCAATACATTCTTATTGTATAAATTTCTAAAAGTATTTAAAAATACCCAAAGAGAGAAACAAAAACCCTTATAATCCCACCATATGGAAATAATGACTGTTTGCTTTTTGATGTGTGCTTTCAGTCTTTTTGTCTATTTGTGTATGTGTGTGTCTGTTACTACATGTGGATAATATATATACAGTTTGAAAGCCTTTATGCTTTTGCTTAGCAATATATTGTGGAAATTTTCCCATGTGGCTAAATATTCTTCATCATTAATTTTAATGGCTGCACAGTACTTTTCTTTTCCTCATGCCTCCCTCCGTTTCTTAGTTGCCTGTAAAGAGATGCTATGTATAGTAACTAAACAAAAGGCAAAAATGGGTGAAGGTACAAAATGTAGTCAGGTATAAATGTGAAATTAATCTGGAATTGATTTATTAGGAGAAATGGTTGGAGAAGTAGTGGGTGGCTGTAGCATCTCTCTCTGCATACACACTCATGTAGACAGGAATATCCCCTTCGGTGGGGTCCAGATTGTGGTAATAGATGCCAGGAGTCCCAAATTGAGGCTAAGCCCCTCTCATTCCAACCATGGGACAGCAGTCAAATCACTCAGTCTTAGCTTTATTTTCCTCAACTCTACTATGGTAGATATTAATACATGCCTGCCTTTGTCTTCTTTTCAGAGTTACTTTATTGTTAAATAAGATTGAAATGAGAAAATGTTGGTGCAATCAATTATTGAATGAATAATTCCATATACTGCAGAGAGATGATCTTGGTGTTAAAAGTTCTTTTGATTCCACTAATATTTATTGAGCACCTATTCTTTTCAAAGGCTACTGCAAATAATCAATATAGGAGGCAACAGCCTATGCTGAAATGGATTTGTTATGAATGTTTCATTTTACTCAAATCAATGATCTTCTCGGTGACAGTGCCAGCTTCTTCTCATCACTCCAATATGATTAATTCATTCATCAAGTTAGACTGATTTAATTATTTATTATGTCGTTTTGTTTATTTAATTTGCATATCAGTTGCCAGGGTGCTGCATATCTCAGCTTACCGCAGAATCATATTAAGAAAGGTTTTGATGCTGATGCAGGTTCCAGTGCTCTCCCCAGGGGCAAAAATCTTTATGGTAATTGAATACTTAGCTGCTGGGATGCAACAGCTGGAATTGTTTTTTTTCTGACCTGAAGTTCAACCAACTCTTTCCTGCTTTGGTCCAGAGAGATAGCTAGTTGTGAATTATGCATTGCCATCTATTCTCTGGTCAATGTTTGCATATTTTACTTTTCCATGGAGGGGGGTAGCTTTTCCCTTGAGAAAAAACTATCTCCACTTGAGAAAAAACTATCTCACACTCTTGGTACTTAGCTTAAAGGAAAAGAAAGAATGGTAGCCAATGTTCCCTTATCCACTGTCTCTGGAGTCTCTCCTTTCAATCCAAACCCAAGTGTAGGGGCCACAAAGAGGCATTGCCCATTTTTCCCATCATTTTGATATTCCAGCCTTCCAGCTCAGTGGAAGAAGAAGAAGAGGTGCGTGGCTACTTGGTCATTGGATTTGCTTACCTTCCTGATCCTCAGAATAATATGAAGTGAGACTAGAGGCTTCAGACTGACTCCTGGCCATGACCTTTGTTAGCTGTGTGACTTTGGGAAGTTACTGAATAATATCAACAATGATAAGAGATAAAGAGCATTTCATACATCCTAAGGCACTAAGCTAAGTACTAATTTTATTGTCATTTAGTAATTTCCCCAGCGTTCCTGTCCTATTTACTATTGATGCATAACAAACCACCTAGAAACTTAGTGGCTCAAAACAACAATCATCATTCATTTTGCTCATGCATGTACATTTTTGGGCAGAATTTAGTGGAAGAGCTTGTGTCTGTTTCATGCAGTATCTGCTAGGACAGTTTGGGGGCTGGAGAATGGCTCACTTACCTGACTATCAAGGGAGTGCTGGGAGCTCAATTTAGCTGTGAGCTAGAGGGCTCAGTTTCTCTCAAGTGTGCCTCTTCTTGAACTGCTTGGGCTTCCTCACAGTATGGAGGCTGTGTATCAAAAGTGAATGCCTCGATTGAACGAGGAAGAGGCTGCCTGGCTTTTTCTAATGTGCCCTCAGAAGTTAAACAGCATCACTTCTGCTATGTCCATCCTATTTGTTGAAAAGCTCACAGTCACAACCAGGTTCTAGGGGAGGAGAATGAGCCTGCCCATATTAATGGGGCAGTCACAAAGCCACAGTGTAGAAATGAATGGAGGTGGGAGATACTATTGTAGTCATCTTTGGAAAATACCTTCTGCAACAGCTCTTCTGAGGTAGATTTTCCCCCCTCCTTTCACAGATGAGAAAATGAAAGCTTAAAAAGTCTGTGTCAATTCTCCACGGCCATGAGCTTTGGAATGGTGAAGTGGAATTTAAATCCTGACAGTCTGGCTTTGGAGTAGGTATTCTTCACCACTAATTATTATAGCAGCAAACATTTATTGAGTACTACAGAAAAGTATGCCAGCTGCTCTTCTGAGCACTTTAAATTTGTTGTTAAATCCTTCTAGCAGATTTTCTCGATGGATACTATTGTTATCCCCATTTTACACAAATGGTGATGCTGAGACACATAGCTGTTATGAGGCTTGCTCAAGGTCACACTGACACGTGTCAAAGCTTAGATTGACACTCAGCCTTTGGAGTCTACATGCCTACCAGTATGCTGTCCTGGTTCTCAAGTAATGATTCAGGATGGTTATAATGACCATTTTGGGCCCCCCTTTCATTCCATATTGAAGATAGATAAGAATTTTTTCCTAATAGTCTCCACCATCACTCCGTATACCCTGAGGATTCATTGAGATTGTTAAATTTCTTTCATAGTAGAAGGACCTTGTGTGTGTGAAGTGGATCCAGCCTTGCACAGAATCAACGTATCCCATCAAGGAGAACTAGCTTCTCCTTTTTATGCCAGTCTGAAGAAAATACTTAGGATACATTTTCCCTGTTTATCTTCCTATCTTCCTTCTTTTCTTCTTTACTTCAGCTTTGGGTTCACATATGCTATTCAAATCTCACTTCTCATATTCATTTGCTGCAGGGTATTGGCCAATGTAACTGCTTGGAGTGAGTCTCTCTGTTTTTCTGCCTGTAACATGTGGGTACTTCAGCTGGTTGCTGTAAAAATTTAAAAATTGCGCATGCAAGGAGCCAGACATATAGAAGATGCTCACATGTGTGCTGGCATTCCTCCTTTTTTTCTGCTTCACTCCCTGCTTACTATGCCTGGAAGCACGCTTGGTGCTTGGTACTCTCTTCATTCACCTGGCAATTAGGTTGTCACCCTTCCTGTGTTCTACCATTGGATGCAGACAGGGTTTGAACTGTGTTAAGTAGATGGCAATACCAGTCTGGGCAACATAGAGAGCCTCTGTCTCCAAAAAATTTAAAAATAAATAAATAAATAAATTAGCTATGTATAGCGATGCATGGTGTATGCTTGTAGTCCTAGCTACCTGGGAAACTAAGGCGGGAGGATTGCTTGAACTCAGGAGTTGAGGCTGCAGTGAGCTATGAGCACTGCAGTTCAGCCTGGGCCACAGAGTGATACCCTGACTTTTAAAAACATTATAAAGTAGGTAACAATGGAATAGATTGGATTGGTGTCACAATAGAAAACAGACTTGTCAAAAAAGGAAGAAAAAGAGAACAAGAGGCTCTTGCTTTTAGACATGGGATTTCTTCTACGGGGCGGGAGCGGGGGAAATGCGGTGGGTCGGATGGTAAGATTCTGTGTTCTGAGAGCATGGGAAGAACACAGTCCTTCCTGGGAGACTCAGAGGCCTGATGTTTGCCCTCAGTGCAGGGGTGCTCGCCTGTCCTCATTTCTCATGCCCAGAATTTCAGGATGGCCCATTGGGCCCAAGGAACCCAGTGTTTCAGAGGTAGGAGGGGCTTTAAGGATGACCTGAGCCCTGAAATGGATGCCTAAATTGGGTGAGTCACTTGGTTCACGCAAGTTTGCAAGGCAGATATGGGATTAGAATCTGGTTCTCCCAGTTCCCCCAGCTCTGATTCTCTTCCCCTTGCTAGGATGCTTTCGATATGGACTCTGACTTAAAATAGAATCAGTGGGCTTCTTTCTACTTTTAACTATTTATTCATGAATCTTGACTACAACCTCATGAGGGACCCTACACTAGAAGCACCCAGCTAAGCTGCTCCTGAACTTCTGAATAACAGAAACTATGTAAAACTAAACAAGGTTTGTCATCTTAAGCTGGGAAGATTTGGGGTACTTTTTATGCAGCTGTAGGTAACCAATACCACAAAGAATTCTCATCAGCCAATGTCCTTTCATCTTAGCCGTGTCTTGGTAGGCTTCACCTTTTATAAGCAGATTAAGATGTTTTCCTAAACAAAGAGCTGTTGCATCTCTGTGACAAATTCTGCTATTGTTCTAGGCCATCTGACCCCAGTGGTAACCAAATTATACAGTAACAGTTATTCCCCCATCACATAAACTGAGGCTCAGTGATTCAAGAATGCAGAAGTATCAGAACTGGGTTTCATCTGGCTTGAGAGGCTGTCTCTGTCAAATGCTGTAGGGTGTTTCTCAGACATCACCATTGAAGTCTTCCTGATAGTGGAAGAGAAAGTGCATGTGCTCCCAGGAGTCCGGGGCATTGCCAGAGTAACCTGCCTCGAGCAGGACATTTCTTTCAAGTTTTATGTTTTAACTTAAAAATTTATGTGAATTTTTAATTCTGTTCATTAATATATTCATATTGGTTATGATATTATATTAGTCAAACTAGTCTTAGTTGTACTGCAATACCACTAAGCTCTAACGTTTCAGCGGCTTTTTGGTTGAGATGTGTGCCTGGCATCTGGCTTTTTAAGGTATGAGACAGCCTGTATAACAAAAGAGTATACTGTTCCAGATTCCAATGGCACCTGAGTTTTGGATTTTTTTTATTTGGTACTCACCTTTGGAGCAGGAAAAAAATCTCAGTATTTTAATACATGCATACAAAGGTGATTTCTAATTCAAGTCACATTTCAGAGTAGGTTTTGTGGCTCCTCCCAAGTGGTGACTCTGGGGTCCTTCTAAGTTGTGATATGACATTTGGTCTCTTAGGTTAGCATGGAAGGCTTGGTAGTGGCCTACAACTCATGCAGTTGATTGGAATCCAGTCATGTGGTCTTGATAGAACTTCAAGAGAAGCTCAGAAATGAGGTGGCCTTGTGTGCCCAGGGAGAGATCAATGAAATGGGAGTGGATGAATACATAGCAGATGCATACATACGTGTGCCGCACATAGTTTAAATTATAATCCCCAAAGTTTTCTACCATTCCCATGATTCATTGGATGAGATTGCACTGCCTTAAGTCTGTCACTGAGAAGATTGTATTGTGTGGAGAGCTGACAGTGTGTTTCGGGTTTGTGTCCAGACTGTTTCTCTTCTATGTGTGTCACGATATCTCAACAGGGCTTACTCACATCAATTGGTTATTTCACTGTGTTATAGGCAATGTCAGGGCAATCACCCAGCAGAAAGGTTCTGAAGGCTGCCAGGCAGGTGGCATGATGCAATATTTTAAGCTAATGTTGGTGGGTTTTGGTGACAAGAAGTCAGGTTGTTCATGTCATATGACCTGGTTGACCAGTCTGGGAAATGCTGGTCCAAGGAGTGTGTGAGCAAAGAAAGAGGACTGAGAATATTTTCTTTATCTTGAGTACTTTAATTTTTTTCAGATGTAAATAAACAGCAAGTCCCAAATAAGTTTTAGTTCCTATGGCAGATTGTGTATTTTTAAAAGGCCACATCAATATCTTCCGTTCTGTGTGCTTTTCCAGAACCTCGTCATGCCGCAGTCTGTGTCCCTTTCCCTTGAAACTCGTGACTGCCTTGATAAATAGAATGTAGTGAAATTGATGCTGTGTGGCGTCTGAGGCTAGGTTAGAGAAAAGGCCATGCCACTGTGTTGTTGTTTCTTGGGACACTCATCTTTGGAGTTCTGAGTGACCATGTAACATATTAAAGGTGGCCATACTTGGAGGAAGCCCAAACTAGTCCACATGAAAGACCGTATGGAGAGCCCTGAGACTGTATGAAGAGAGTGAGAGAAAGACCCACAGTCCTTATGTGATTGCAGTTGCACCAGTAACATTAAGCCAGAACTGCCCAACTGAGCTAGTGCCAAATTCCTGATCGATGGAGACCACAAATTATTGTGATTGTTTTAAACAACTAATTTGGGGATGACTTGTTATGCAAAAATAGATAACTGAAACAGTCTCCCTCATCAACTCTAATCTTCCCATCCTCCGATTTCTTTTTTGACTCAGCTATCTTGACACATGCCATGAAAACACTAAGAGGAGTTGTTTTGATCTTGATTGCAAGATAAAGATGCCAACTCCTTTTTCTGCTCCTCACCCTCCTGGCTGTCAGGAAGAAAGGCTGGGCAGGGCATTAGGTTCCTTGCTTTCTGGGCCAGCTTACATAGAACACCAATAAACTGAGTTGCCTCCTTTTCTCCGTCTTTCAGGGATGGACACTGATGAGTGAAATAGGTGAGGCAATGTGAATGGGGTGCATTGACACCATATATGAACTACGGCAACTCATCTAGAATCAGAAGGGGAGGCTCTTTTAACATACGGGCTCAATTTATCCTTTTATCCAGACCTCAAGTTCTTTTTCTCATGTCTCATTCTTGATGTATCACACAAAACCTCTTGGATGTGTCCTTCACATTCTACAGTAGGGGATAGCAAACCATGACCTGGGGACCAAATGGGATAGCCTTTTCTTTTTAATTGCTGAGGTTTATTATTTAAATATGAACGTTAAATATTTCAACATAATTTCTAGAGAAATTATGTTACATATATGACTTTGAGTAAAGGGAAAACTGGTTTTCCTATTCTCATCTCGACATGTAAAAAATGTTTAATAGAATAAAAAGTTTGTTGGCCATATTTGGAAGATTTTAACCTGCTGGAAGTCTTCTGACATTTTTATGGGCTTAGGTTGCTTGAACCTGATTTTAAAGCCATCCCATGGGATCTTTCACATCATTAAGTGGAAGTTATTACGGGGACTCCAAGGGTGAGACAAATGTGTGCAACAAGGAATCAGATATGCTTATATTATGTGTTTATCTTAAAGTATATATTTAGTTTTTTATTGCGGTAAAATATGCATAACAAAATTTACCATTTTGACCATTTTTTTTCTTTGAGATGGAGTCTCACTCTGTTGCTCAGACTGGAGGGCAGTGGTGTGATTTTGGCCCCCTAAAACCTCCACTTCCCGGGTTCAAGTGATTCTTTTGCCTCAGCCTCCTGAGTAGCTGGGACTACAGGTGTGTGCCACATACCTGGCTAATTTTTGTATTTTTAGAAGAGATGGAGTTTCACCATATTGGCTAGGCTGGTCTTGAACTCCTGACCTTAAGATCCACCTGCCTTAGCCTCCCAAAGTGCTAGGATTATAGGCATGAGCTCCCGGCCCATTTTGGCCATTTTTAAGTGTACAATTTAGTGGCATTAAATACATTCAGGTATTGTGCAACCATCATTCCTATCCATTTCTAGAACTTTTTTCATCATCTAAAAACTATGCTCGTTAAACGATAATTTCCCATTTTCGTCTGCCCCCCACTGGTCCCTGGAAACCACCATTCTATTTTCTGTCTCTGTGAATTTCCCTGTTTTAGGTAATTCATAGACGTGGAGTCATACAATATTTCAGATAGCTTTTTAAATATTTGAGTATTTTTTGGGACACAGCCATGCTTATTCATTTATATATTAATTGTGTCTGCTTTTGCCCTACAACAGCAGAGGTGAGCAATTGTGATAGATAATGTATGTTTTGCAGCCCCGAAAATATTTACTACCTAGTGCATTATAGAAAAACTTTTCAGACTTCAGAATGAGACTGGGGGTAGCTGGCCTCTATGATTATTTCATTAGCACAGGAAAGGAGCCTCATGTCCAGTCCCTTGAGGATGCATTTTTACAGGATAAATGTAACTACAACCCGTAACTCTGCTTGATCAAATTCCTGGTCTGTTTGCAGCTTCCCTTTGTAGTTAGAAGAGTGCAAACCATTTCAGAGTTCCGCCTGCTTTCTCTCCTGGGTTTGCTTCTCTCCACAAGGTCTAGATGACCTGTGAAGCTCTCCTTTCACCCCCTGAATTTCCTAATTTAATACCCTTTATTCCTACCCAGTCATCTTTCCTTCTTTCCTTTTTATATAACAAAAACCCTTTCTGATCAATACTGTCTACTTCATGTAGGAGTGTTTCCAGTTATGAAGCAATATCTGCTAAATCATCTAACGCTGCAGACTCCCCTTTTTGTTACAGTGAGTAGTGAATTAGCTCTTATTTAGATTTTGACCTTTCTTTGTGTCATCATTTTATTCCCTTCATAAAGAAAAATAAGACTTTGACTTCGAGTTCCGAAACCATGACAGTACCTACATTTTCAAAGTCACTTCTCATTTTACTATGAGTTTATTTAAAAATATAATTCAGGTGACCATTTTGCTTTATTTTTTCCAAGACATTCCATCTTCACTATTGTGTTGTACATACTTTTGGTGAGCGTAGTGTCACTGAGAGAGGCAGAGGTGGTCCTGGGTGGAAGAGTGTATGGTGGCCTTGATGTACACCATGGCTCTCTGAAGTTTTATCCATTATTGATTTGGCCCCATTCGTATATAAGTTTGTACATTAGGAAATGTTTCTCCCTTCCAAACAGAACAACCCTAAATCCCATGCACCAGATGATTTTACTATCAGTCGATCACTTACCAACTCAATATCTTCATAAATAGCAGCATTAAAAATATACTGAAGAAAACCTCAATGCAGTGTCTAAATCAGGGGTTGGCAAACATTTCTCTAAAAAGTCAGCTAGTAAGTATTTTTCCTATGGATTTTTTTCCCAGTGAAACTTTCAAATAGGCCGCAGGCCATAGTTCACTAATCCTTTTTCTAAACTGTTCACAATCATGCCTTTTTCCCTTAGACTTTAAAATGTATTTTAAAAGCGCATATGGTTTTTAATATCTCTTTTATAAGCTGATGGCTTCAAAAGATGATAGATATTTTGTGTGTAAGTGTCGTGGTACTTAGGGATGTTTTTTTGTTTCTACAATAACCAATAATGACCAGTCTGTAAATAACAAAGCATTTAAACGCACCCTGCTCTTTGGTGAATGCTGCCTACTCTTCATTCAACATCTGCACAAGGGCTGTGGTGTTACTGGGAGAGCCTGAGGGATATGACTATCATGTGACCTTCTATGATTTGAGGTTTTTCTTTGCTTCTCTTATTGCCTTTCACATTTTCAGTGATTTCAAGTTTACATCTCAAAATTCCAGCTTGTAATCATGAATTTTCCCAGTTGAAATCAAACTTAAGCAAGGTAAATGAAGCATGAAAGCAAACCACAAAATACAGAAATCTGTAGACTCTTCTGCTATGAAGGGAGGGAGGAGGGAGTGGTTAGGGAAATAGAATCAAGTGTTTGGGAATGAAAACATTGATGGAACATCCTTGTGGTAACAGCCTGAGTTGATTTGCGGGAAGTCAGTGGAGTTTTGTGTAATAATAAACCAATACTTGTTTCTAGGGTGACACATTTCCTGTTCCCCTAGTTCTAGTGGGGTGGTCCTCCTCAGCCTCATGGGGAAAGCCCATTGCTTACCTGTTGTGACCCAGGAAGGGCACCAGCCACATGGGCCAAGGTATGCCCTGTACTCTGGCAAACTGCTGAACTGATACCCTTGGGTTCTCCCAAACCACAACAATGCTACGTTCTGTCATCTCTCACTCCTCATACAAATGTTTCCTGATCTCTGTGTTTTCCTGAAGGACCGTGTTATCCCATGGAAACTGGTAAAATTTTACTAAGTTTTACTTGCACCCACGGGTAAAATATTTAAGGATTTGGTGTCATGTGAAAAGTGTCTCGGATTTGGAATCGGGGAGTTCAGAGTTCAAAGCCAGCCCTTTACTCAATACCACCCACATGACTTGGAGCAAATATGTATACCTAAGTTTTCTATTCCATAAAATAAACATAATCATCCCAGTCTCAAACATTTGCCCATTCATTTACTAATTCATTCACACAATGGTTATCAAGTGCTCACTCTGTCGTATGCTGTGTGATGCTATCCTGAGACCTTATGATAAAGGATAAATGTGGGCTTAGTGTCTGGCAAATGTTGCGAGGATTAGGGATAAAGCATGTGAAGTGTCTTGGATGTAGTAGGTGCTTCTTGCAAGGTAGCTGTTACTATTCAATCACTATGATGCTCACGGGTGTTGGCAGTTCCAGGTCACAAGGCACATTGTCACCTTGTCAAATGGTTGCCCTCACTCCCAGCACATCCACCAGTTGACTCTTTGCCCCTGAGGCCAAGACTTGATGTCTATCTCTGCTGCAAATGACTGACCCAGTCACAGGTTCTGACCAGGGGCTCCTATTTCCCTGCAGCCAGTGTCTCTCCTGGTTTATTGCCTGGGAGAAGCATCTAATAAAAAGTCAGTGGCTCTGCTGGTCCTGTGTGAGTGTGTTTCTCTGCTGCATGGGGTGTATAATTTCATTGGCCGTCATGAACCTGTCAGTTGTCATGTGATGTAAGTCAGAGCTGCCTGTGGCACGTGGGGGATGGGAACCCTGGACAAGACCCAAGTCAGAGGGAGGGAAGCCTCATACATCTCCCACATCCCATGACCCTGTCTGTGAGAGAGCAGACCCGTGAAGCACAGATCCACAGCTCTTCACTTACATGTCATCGCTTCAACTAAGAGCGAGACAAGCACAGAATGCATAGTCAGTAGAGACCAGAGGACTCTTTGAATGGGTAAGAGCATGAAACATTTTCATGCCTGACTTTTAGGTTTTGTAGATGAGGAAAGTAAGGCGCCTCTGTTGAGAAGGCAGTCATTCTTTGTTTCGGTAACATTGACAGAGCATTTACTCTATGCTCAACACTTTGGGGACACAGTGACAAACAGGACACACAGCCTTCAGCGGCCCTTCTCCAAGACGGTGCGCAAAATCCTTGCCTCCACGTAGAATCCCGTGTTGTTCCAGGGCTGATGTGTGTGACCAGTGGACTTTGGCAGAAGCTTTGATTCGTTACTTCCAAGATTTGATTGTAGTAACAGGTGCTGTAGCTTCCACCTTGGCCTGTGTGTGGGATCCCTTATTGGGAAGAACGCAATGGACAGCTGTCCTGTGAGGAGGCCCACGTGACCTCCAGTCAGCAGCCACATGCGTGAGCAGGATCCCCAGCACCTGTCAAGGTTTTGAGTGACTGCAGCCTTAAGATGTCACACATTTCATAAGTGCCATGAGAGGAGAGGCAGGCAGTGAGAGGTTATGATCATTACTGCAACTATTGTTGATCCGTATGGAGGAATTTTGGTGTGGGGGTGTCAGGGATGATGCCTTGGAGGAAGTGAAGTTTGCAGTGACTCCTGAGGGAATGGAGGCTTTGACCAAGGAAACCACAGGGGAGGGGTGGATAGGGTGTGAGGCAATGTCTCAGGTGACTGACGTTTGATATGCCTGAGGAGCTGAAGGTAGGGTGGGTGGCTGGAGTATGACAGTGTGACCAAGTGTCCCCTAGAAGAGGCTGGGAGGTGAGCAAGGTGAGACCATGGTCTGGCGGGTCCCATGAGGGGTTGGGAGTTTGCTATCTAAGCCAGTGCTGCAGGCAGAGCTTTCTGTGGTGAGAGCAGTGTTCTGTATCTACACTGCCCACCATGGTAGCCACCAACTACCGGTGGCTGTTGGGCACTTCAGATTTGGCTTGTGCAACTGAGGAACTGAATTTGACTTTAATGTCAGTGGATGTAAATTCAAGTAGCCATATGTTGCCTGTGGGTACCTCCTAGGGCAGTGTAGAAAGTGCAAGGGCAGCTGGGGGAGAGGTTCCCGGCAGGGCAGTGGTATGACCTCAGAGGAGTTTGTAGGGAGACAATGCCATGGGGAAGCAGAGGTAGGTAGAGAGGGGCTGCTATGGGGGTCTAGGTGGAGATGATGGCTGCCCCACCAGTTGCCCTGAATTCTATGGCCTCTTGTGCCCTCTCACAATCCTAGTACCATGTGAAGATTGGAACCGCTGAAGTAGGTATCAGTGTGAGTTCGTTCCTACCCGGTCTAGCCTGATGCAGGGATGTGGCCTCCCAGACAGCAGCTGCAAAGGATGGATGGGTTCACTCTCTTGCACAGGAGAGTCTGTCCCCAGCCCCGTGGTGGTTACAGAATCCCCCACTGTACAGCTCTTTCTAGGGCTCGGTGTGGTTTGGTGTCTGCATGGCTGTGTGTGGAGGCTGCTTATTGCTTATGCTGTAGTTTCTTCATCTGCAAATAGGATATAAATACTATCTACCTTGTAGGAGTTTCATGAGCCTCAAATGAGTTAAATCCATGTAAACTGCTTCCCATAAAGCGTGGCGCATGGAAGAAGGGATGACTGTTTGCTGTCATTTTCTTCATCACAAATGGCAGCATCATCCCTGAGCTAGGAGTCTCTAGTTCTATGTGCTGGCCTTATCTGACCTCATATGACCCTTAGGGCTGGACAAAGCTCCATCCAGAAACTGTCTCTTGAGCTGTACTAAGGGGAATGCTGGATTCCACAGGAGGGATTGGATTCCACAGGATGCTGCAGAGGGGAGCGGGTAACTCAGGATGAGTCCAGGTGGAGGAGGATGCCAGAATTTTCATCCATTTTCATCATATGCCGGTTGTCCTAAAATGGACCGGTGGAGGCCGCAGGAAGTTGATTGGCTTTAGGGGCACTGGGAACACCTCAGTGAGTCAGAGGAGCCGGGGTCTGTGCCCTCACACCCAATGGCTCTTGGAAATGCTTCTGTTAGGAAAGAAAATCTGGCTTGAGGCCCCTCTCGTTTCCTGTGGCCTTAGGAAGGTAGGGTGTGTACAATGAAACATTCGTTGGCATAGCGTGAGAGCTTCGTATTAATGTCAAGGGTTAGTTGAGTATCATATTCAGATACCTTTTCCTGCCGCTCACTTCATGGAATGAATGATTGATAGAGATGAATGGAACGATCCGCGGTCAGCCTGGCTTCACTGCACCGTTGTAACTAATTTTCTGTCCCTGTTGTCTTGCCTTTTGAGGCTCCTGTGGTTCATGGTGATAAATTTAGACCTTGTGTTCTACTTTTCTCACCCTCATTCATCTGGCTCCAGCCTTGCTGGCCGCCCTGCTGGGCTGCTCCTTGAACAGGGAGGCCCACCTTCACCGTGGCTGCTGCTGATACTGCATCACCCTGCTGGCTCTGGGGAGCACACTTCTCATGGCCGCTGAGACTTTGAACACCTTCTCAGTGAGGCTGACTCTGACCATTCTATTTACAATTATGGCCCCTCCCCCTTACCTCTGATCTACTTTTACTTTTTCTCTGCAGTATTCACCACCTTCATTCTATACAATTTAAAAAAGTCTGCATTAAAAAAAAGTTACATATATTGTTTTCGACCTGTTTCCCCTCCTACAAAAAGGTAAGCTCTACAAGAACAGGGTTCTTTGTTCTGCTGGGTTCTGTTGGGTTCGGTTGGCCACTGTATCCCCACTTGCTAGTACAGGACCTGGCATGGTGTTGCTGAGCCATGAAGATGTCGAAGTCATGGCATCTGGGCTGAAGAGCCCTGCTCTTCAAAGTCCTGACCCTCATTGCAACTTTCATTCCATTCTTTGAAGATCCCTCCTGCCCTAGCTCCGAGTTGGGTCATATTCTCTCTTGTTATCTCTCATTCCTTCTTCTTCAACGGGCTGCTGTCTTACCTCCCTGTCTTCTACCAGTACACCCAGCCTTCCGGCCACCTAAGACTCCCTAAGCCACCTGGTGAGCTTGTGTCATTAGCACTCACTGGCTCTGCTTACCGCATGTTACACGTTCATCGCTTTAACTGTTGCTGGTTTCTAGGTCTTGAGTCTCTCTTGGATTCTTGGTTCCTGCGCTTGGCATCACACAGGAAAATGGACTTTGGTGTCACACAAGCCTGGGTTCTTCTTCTACTACCTATATGACTTGGTTCAGTTAAAGAACTTCTTGGAGCCGCTTTACTTTTCTGTAAAAATAACAACAATGATTGCTACCTTGTAAGTTATTGTGAGAACTAAATAATAAAACATGCATGACAGCCCATAGTAGGTGCTTGAGGAAATTTGCTGCATGACTGTGGAGTGAGCCGAGCATCATGGGGTGGGGAGCTGTCGTGTTAACTAAGGAGATTTTACTTCTGTGTGCTGATTTTGGAACGGGAGATTGTTTTTATTCCACATTAGAATAATGAGAAAGCTCTTATCTTTATTGGAATCCTTCTACAGAAAGAGGAGCGCTGTATTTGTGTCAGAGATAATGCGGTCTTTTTACAAGCTTCTGTGTGATAGACAATAGCAGGGCCTTTTAAACTGGCATGTTCAGGACTGTTTCTGTCTCTTTATACGGTCTGTCAATTCCAGTCTTCTCGTGGCTTGTGAATGACTTTTGTGGCATGTGACTAGTTACTTCTTCGTGAATTGAGGAAGTGCATGTGTATGTATGTGTCTGTGAGCCTGCATATACAGTCGTGTGTGTACATACATGTGCACTCATATATGAACATACCTGTTTATGGGAAGCTAGGTGCTTGTGCACATGTGGATAAATGCATGTCTATGAGCTTGCATGTTTTGGTGCAATTGAGTGCACCTGTCCGTATTTGTAGGCATGTGATTGTTTGCAAACATGGTGGTGCCCTGCAGATAAGACTCAAAGGGGGATGATAGACCTGACCAGTCAGCTCCAGGCCTGGGGGCTGAGACCAAAGTGGAGTTGTCTGATTGGGAGAATGTATGTTGGTAGTGGAGAAGGGCAAATGGGGACCCATGGGAGCTGGAGATGGGGCCAGCGTGCCCAGGGAAGTACCACCCATTTAAACAGGGAAAATGGAATAAGGCCTAGACACAAAAAATTAGGTTGCCAGAAGTAAGACAGGAAAGTAGGCAGAAACCCCAAAGCGGGGTGGAAGTGGAAGGGGAAGCTCTGGGCATTACCTCTAAGGTGTGTGTGAAACCATCTTCTCTCATTTCTAGTGGGTTGTGGATAGGGCCTCTGGCCACACCTTCCAGTGGGCTGATTTGTCCCAGGATGGTGAAGTGGGCATCCCTAGATCCCAGGAGGAACCCACGACCTGCAAGACACCTTCTGTGCTAATGTCATGTGCCCAGCTTGGAGATGTCCCTCTGATCGTTGATGTGGCATCCAGGAGGACTTCACCTGGGAGGCGGAGCATCCTGGTGGTGCCTGGACTCCCGCTGCGGCTCTGCCTTGGTGTCTCTGTGACCTTGGGAAGTTGCTCATCCTCCTGGGGTTGATTAAGGGATTAAACAGCAGGAGGCTGTAGAGTGCTTAGATCTGTGACTGGCAGAGAAAAATCATTCAGGCAACACTGGGTCTCCCTTCTCATTTTCATTGTTATTTCCAACCTTGGAGTTGTAGGGCATTTTAGCACCCAGCATGGCTGTCACAGGCTACAAAGTGGCCTAAATTTAACCTAATGAAACATAAGGAGAGATGTTTAAGGGTCTCCTTTTGGGGCACCATGAAGAGATACACAAAGGATGTGCACACAAAGGATGGGAAAGCTTGAAATAACAAGAGCAGAAGAGACAAAGCCTATAGTGGCGAAGTGACTACAACACCAAGAAGCCCCAGGAGACAGGCTGGAGTCTGAGCTTATGTAGATAGGCTGCTGCCCACATCCCACTGGCAGCTGCTTGCTCACCCCTGCTGGCCGTGTGACCTTGGGAAGGTCATCTAATGACTGTAAGGTATGTGGGAGGTAGTGATTATATCTTCTTGGATAGATGATAAGAAGTTGGGAAGAAAGTTCACACAGTGCCTGGCACTGAGGAATTGTGTCTGCAGTCATCAGATCTTCAACCCCTTCCCCCTGCATTGTGAGAGATGGCAACCTGGAGCCGACCCTCAGGAGGGCGGGTGTGGGAGAGGAGCAGAGGGATGGAAGCTGCTCATACTGGGGAATCCGAGCAGTTGGAGCTGGCCCTGCTCACCTCCATGGGCTCATCTCCCACCACCCCTCCCCTTTCTATCCATCGACACTGGCCACCTTCTAACTTCCAGAAAATCCTTGCTGCCTCAGGGCCTTCGCACAGTTCACTTTGCCTGAATTTTTTTCCCCCAAATGGTTGGCTTTTTTTACACCCTTATATCTTATTTCCCATCTTACCTCCTCAGAGAGGCCTTCCTTTCCCTCCTGGCTGAGTGGGTGTTCACGGTCCCCAGCTCAGTCACCCTCTGCCAAGCTCTGTGTGTATTACTTGCATAATCTGTATCACATGATATAATTATGTTTCTTGTTTGTTTACTCAGTGAAGGTCTACCTCCCACATGCACAGTGAGCTCCCTGAGGACAGATGGATGGCTTCTTAGTCACTGCTGTCTCCACAACCAGCCCCATGCCTGCAGCATAGTGACGCTGAGTACATTTGAAAATCTGGTGCTGACTGTAGGCAGAAACTCATGGATGACATCTCTGTGTCAACCTAGAGAAAGTCTCAGTACTTCCAGGAATGACTGAACCTTTCCCAGGGTTGCCTAAGCCAAAACCGGGAAACCCACATATTGGTGATGCTATATGAATTCGTTAGGAAATCCACATCTCTCTTCACAGGACTTTAGGGCCTCATTGGTAGCTTCCTGCCTGTGTCTTCTTCCCCTGAGCCTAATTCTGTCCTCTGGAGCTGGAAGGGGCTGATAAGAGCACCCCCATAAAGAGAGCATTGCCATCTCTGATTGGGCTGGTGACTGTTTTATTTGCTAGTGCTCAGCCTTCCTAGGCATGACCCAAAGCCATCCATTAGAAAAGGGAAAAAGAGGAAAATGAAGACAAATTCATTGCCTGATAGTGTCGTTAGTTTTTGCTGTGTAACAAATGACCTCACAACTTAGTGGCTCCAACAATAGCCGTTTTACTTCACAGATGATTGTGTGTGTCTAATAGGTGGTTATTGTTCTCCAGCCAGGTAGTTTAGTCTCTGCTGGGTTCTGTCATGTGTGAAGTGCCCTGCCGACATCTCTGGAGTTCAGCAAGCTGCCCTCCCGGGTGCCTTCTTTCTCCATGTGGCTTTCCATCCTGCAGCCTAGCCCAGGTTCATCCCTGTGATACTCTCAGGCTTCCAACTGCAACAGGAGGGCAAGCCTCGTGCACAAGCACTTCTTAAACCTTTGCTCGTGGCATGTTTGTTGATGCCTCATTGGCCAAAGCAGCTCACATGGCCAGGCCCACAGTTAGTGTGGGAAGGGATCACTCAAGGGTGTGGTTACAGGGAGGTAGAGATTGCAAACAGATCACCCACTCTCTCTGTGCATGTTCTGATCTATTCCCTGAAAGATATCAATCTCTCCTTAAAAGAAGGACTTTTTCTGTTGTTTGCTTTTCATGGATAGAGACCCTGAAGTTCAAGGAAGTTGAAGGAGGTACATTTACACAGTTGGACTAGGTAAAAATTACACCTGACAGATTTAATCAGGCAAAGCAGATACTATTCAAGACCCTTGTAATCAGGGAGTGACAGAACTTAACTCTTCTGAAACAGAGGGGTGAATAATTCTCAAGAGCTGGAATTCTCAGGCTATCTGTGTTTGCTAAATAAGTTTACAAAATAAACTTTCTTATATCTTCATGATGGGAGAGGTTAAAAAGTTGGAGCAAGGCACACTGAAGTTAGACTCCCGTCCTTCTGCAGACTGGGAGATAGGGACGCTCTTTCCTTCAATGCTTATATTTCAAATAGTTGCTTCCCAGGTCCTTGAGAAAGACATTACTTGGGTTGTAAAACTAGTAAGACACCAGCAGATTTTTTTAAAGGAGCAGAGAAAGAATATGTAGTTACAAGTTTTCTAAAGTACATGCTCTAAGAAAAGGGAGATGAGGAGCTTGTCGGGAAGAAACCTGGCTAAAACTTTGGTCGAACTAAGGGGAATGTCAAGGCTGTCTTGGTCAGCACTGAGGTTTGACCCCAGGACCATCCGATTTTGACACTCCTGTGCTCCTTCCTTCAAGGCCACACACAATACAGGCTGCAGTAGGGGGAGGCAAGTCTGTCACCATTTAGAGGCAGCTTAGGTAGCTTCTGAAGAATTTGTCTTCTAATTTGAATAAGAGAATGTATTAAACACATTGATAAATTCTATAAAATTTCAGATGCAGCATATAGAAAAATTAGACATTTAGTGGTACAAATCTAGATTCACAAAGTCAGAGCAAGAAGTGGTCATGAATACAACTTCATCTATTTCCTCGTTGCACAGGTGGGAACAAGGTCTTGCCCAAGGTCACAGAATGAGACCAGGTTGGATCTATGTTTGTACCTCCGGCTCCCAACTCCCAATTCCCAGTGCTGAATTCTTTCTACCCTATTTTCCAAGGTTTTGCACCAGCGGCTTCATCTGGTTTTCTTTTTTCTTTTTCTCCTTTCTTTTCTTTTTAAAGGCTCACTGGCAGCTACTGCTCCAAGGCAGAAAATGTATTCATTTAAATGACTTCGTTTGGAAATAGAAGCTTGAATAATGATGTTACCATTTATAATTGCTCTGATTAACCACACCACGTTTTGCAGTTTAGAATAAAAAAAGCCTCATTCCTTTTGTGATGTGAATTTGAATTGCTTTCTCTCACAAACCTCCCCCCGCAAACCCAGGCATACTTTCATGCTCCCCAGCTTCTGGAATCTCAGAAAGACCCCTCCAGGCATACCTGTGAATCCCTGGGTTCTCTGGCTGAGATTTGGGGCTGGATGCAGGATAATGTTTCTGGGAATACCTGGATGATTTGAGATTTGGGAACAAAACCCACTCGATTCTATAGTCATGTATCTTTAGACCAAAGTTTAATACTCCCTGGGAAGAATCACAGCTTTAGGGGTCCCATAAGGCCCAGACTGGAGACCTAGGATAAGGAATTTAGAATTTTTCTAAGGGTTTTTGATGCACACTGGAGTTGTCATCCCTGAGATTACAAAGGGGGCAGGGTCATTCATAATTTATCTGCCAGTGAATGTGTCCTCTCAGATTTACTTCTCTTTAAAAAAAAAAAAATCTTAAGGATATTTCAGTTCTTGTTTGACATTTCACCCATATGAAATGAAAATCAGCAGTGTGCAGTAGAAAGAACAAAGTGTACAAAGATAGAGGTGAATGTGTATTTGATTTTAGGGGAGCAAAGGCTTTCCAAGTGTAAAAACCAAGAAACAAATGATGAGAAAGGATAACGGATTTAGTTACGTAAAATTCAGAAACATTTGTAAGTAAAGATACAATTACAAAAAAGTTAAAGAACAACTCGAGGAAAATTTTACAACAAATATGATTCACAGTGGCTAACCATCCTTACTATATAAAGAGCACTAATAAACAACAAAAAGGTGTCTTTATAGAAAAACAAGTTTTTCTTACAACCCCATGTAAGAAAAATTGCCATAGTAAAAAAATCTGAAAAAAATTAGCCTTGCTTTTATTTACTGAAATGTAAATTTAAAAAGAATAAAGGTACCATTTTCTCCATTTACATTGACAACAGTTTAAACAATGGTAGTATTTCAGGAAGGAGGTCCCAGTCTAGACCCCAAGAGAGGGTTTTTCGATCTAGAGCAAGAGCAAATTCAGGGTGAGTTCATAATAGAGTAAAGCTAAAGCAAGCTTATTAGAAAAGTGAGGGAATAAAAGATTGGCTGCTCCATAGACAGAGCAGCTGAAGGGCTGCTGGTTGCCCATTTTTATGGTTATTTTTTGATGATATGTTGAACAAGGGATGGATTACTCATGCCTTCCCCTTTTAGACCAAATAGGGTAACTTCCTGGCATTGCCAAGGCATTTGTAAAGCGTCATAGTGCTGATGGGAGTGTAGCAGGGAGGGAGACCAGAGGTCACTTTAACGGCCATCTTGGTTTTGGTGGTTTTTAGTGAGCTTCTTTACTGCAACCTATTTTATTAGGATGGTTTTTATGACCTGTATCTTGTGCCAATCTCCTATCTCATCCTGTGACTTAGAATGCCTTAGCCGGCTAGGAATGCAGCCCAGTCAGTAGGTCTCAACCTCATCTGACCCAGCTACTACTCAAGATGGAGTTGCTCTGGTTCAAATGCCTCTGACAATATTGGTGGGGATAAAGTGATATGTTCATCTAGAGGGTATAAATTCCTGCGATCTTTCTGTAGAGCAGTTTAGTATATAGTTTTAGAACCTTAAAATTTGCATACTATTCAACCCTGTACAATATTCTCTCTTTTCTTAGATTTGCTTTTCATGGCTTCAGTTACCTGAATTCACCTGTGGTCTGAAAACAGATGGATACAGAACAATAAGATACTTTGAGGAAGAGAGAAAAAGAGAAAGATCACAATCATATACTTTGATTACAGTATATCATTATAATTGTTATATTTTATTTGTTATTAATCTCCTACTGCATCTGATTTATAAATTAAACTTTACTGTAGGTATTAATATATATGTTTAGGACAAAATATAGTATGTATAGGGTTGGGTACTATCCAAAGTGTCGGGCCTCCACTGGAAATCTTGGAACATAGTTTTTGTGGGTAAGGGAGGACTGTTAAAATTGCTTTCCTAATAATTTGTTTAGGAAAACAATTAGAGATGCACATAAAAGGTAATATAAAAGGACTTTTATCACAAGACTGAGATAGAAAAAGTGAGGAAAACAATTTTAAATGTTCAGCAGTAGAGAGTAGCTAAAATAATTATGTAGCTTTCATTTGATAACAATTATCTGCAGATGTAAAAAATGATAATTACAAGTAATGTTGAGTGACCTGTCAAGTCACACTATATTTAGTTTAAAAATTAGGAAACTAGCCTTTATATACAATCTAGTACTGATTTTATTTAAATTATATGTAAACATACATAAATAAATGGAAGAAAATGAAACAAAGTATTAACAATTCTTGTCTCGGGGTGGTAGATTATGAACAATTCTTGACTTTTTTCTTTAGAGAATCATCCAAACTACTTTTCATATTTAGTATAATAAAAAAGTATTTCTTATAAAATTGGAAACTTTAATAAGTGATATGAAAATAAAATACTAAAGCCGGGTGCAGTGGCTCACGCCTGTAATCCCAGCACTTTGGGAGGCCAGGGCGGGTGGATCACAAGGTCAAGAGATTGAGACCATCCTGGTCAACATGGTGAAATCCCGTCTCTACCAAAAATACAAAAAAAATTAGCTGGGCATGGTGGCGTGTGCCTGTAATCCCAGCTACTCAGGAGGCTGAGGCAGGAGAATTGCCTGAACCCAGGAGGCAGAGGTTGCAGTGAGCCGAGATTGCACCATTGCACTCCAGCCTGGGTAACAAGAGCGAAACTCCGTCTTAAAAAAAAAAAAAAAAAAAAAAAACCAAAACATAAGGGAAAGAATCAAGTTTTGGGTAAAAGAGTTTGAGTGTAAATTTGAACTTTGACTTTACTAGCTGAGTGCCCTTGTTAACATTTTTTAATCTTTACTCTTTTTGTGTATAAAACAGGAGCAAATGTAGGTCGTCAAAAGATTATTTTAATGGCTAATTTAGAACATAGAAAGAACATGGTACCAAATAGACTGTCAGTAAATATCAACTAGATTCTCCATTCTCTATACTTTTATCTGTCTGTCATTTTGGATTTGGAACCTAGGGTCTTCATTGGTCTTTGAACTCTCCTATGTATCTGTGCTTGTTATAACCACAGAACCATTTGCTACATTTTCTTATAAGAGGGCTAAGTAAGGCTAGCTGTCTAGCTTCGACAATCCTGGTGTTGAAAATTTGAATGGGATATTCAGATTATATCATGCATGACCTCTTCAAAAGCTGACATAGAACTCTTCCATTTCTTCCCTCTTTGTTTTGTCAGTTTTCTAAAATTGCAATTCCCAGAGGTGGCGAAGATATAACTAAATGGTTATTTGCATACCATGTTCATGGACATATAAACTCCCATAAATGTTTATTAGGAAAGTTTGAAAAGAAATAGCAAGAGCCTTTAAGCATCTTCCTGTATCTTGATATAGTAATCCCATGTTTAGGATATATCATTTCAAAATAATAAACAGGCTGGGCACAATGGCACACACCTGTAATCCCAGCACTTTGGGAGGCCATGGCAGGTGGATTACTTGAGGTCAGGAGTTTGAGACCAGTCTGGCCAGCATGGCGAAACCCCCCATCTCTGCTGAAAATAAAAAAATTAGCTAGGCTTGGTAGCGGGTGCATGTAATCCCAGCTACTTGGGAGGTTGAGGTGGGAGAATTGCTTGAACCCAGGAGGCAGAGAGAGGCTGCAGTGAGCCAAGATTGTGCCACTGCACTCCAACATGTGTGACAGAATGAGACTCTGTTTTGATAATAAAAAAACATAAACAAATGCATACTATAAATACAATTAATTTCAACTCTGTTTTCTTTCTAGGATTTTAAGGGATAAAGTGGGAATTTAGTTGCCTGTATTCATTAAACTTATACAGTTAGATATCCTTCAGCAGGAAGCCCAGTGCAGATCCTTCCTGATGTTGATGATGTGCAGGGCTCCCTCTATCTGATATAGTTTTCTCAATTATTATGGTCTAGATGAGAGCTGCCATGTGGTATAATGCAAAGATCCTGATCATTAGCATAACAAATGTAGATTTCCTTCCAGATGTTGACAGGAGACTGATTTGTGACCTTAGCAACATGCCTCCTCAGTTTATACATTTAGTTTCTTTTATTTTTTATTTTTTTATTCTTTGAGATTGAGTCTCTGTCACCCAGGCTGAAGTGTAGTGGCACTGTATCAACTCACTGCAATCTCTGCCTCCCTGGTTCAAGTGATTCTCCTGCCTCAGCCTCCCGAGTAGCTGGAACTACAGGCACATGCCACTACACCCAGCTAATTTTTGTATTTTTAGTAGAGACAGGGTTTTACCATGTTGGCCAAGATTGTCTCAATCTCCTGACCTCATGTGATCTACCTGCCTTGGCTTCCCAAAGTGCTGGGATTACAGGTATGAGCCACAGTTCCTGGCCACATTCAGATTCTTATCTGTCAGATGGGCATGATAATGCTAGCCTTGCAGGGATTTCATGTGTGAGGGAGGAGAGAATGCATGTGATAAGATAAAGTGCTTCATGACCATATCTAAGACATTCTCTTTTGTTTGGTACGTTGGACTGATAGTTGCTTTTTTTTTTTTAATTTATTTTTTCTTTATTTCTTCTAAAAAAAAAAAGGATACATGTGTAGAACATGCAGGTTTGTTACATAGGCATATGTGTGCCATGGTGGTTTTAATGTTTTAGCCTTCTGTGCTGATTCCCTTGGGATTTCTAGGTAATGGCTAGGCTGCCAGATTTCCCACCGGTCTATAGCCTCTTCAGAAAAGTCATGTTGGCTGGAACCTTAGGTGCACCCCACTTGGCATTGGGAATGGGTATAGACATAGTGACAATTCTATCTTGTTTCCTCAAGAGTCATCATAATTATAATACTATGAGGGCAGTTTAAGGTGGAAGCTTTTGCAGAAAACATTTTCATAAAAGAAGTTTACAAAGTTTAGATAATTAAAATAATTTGCGGAATGAAAGGTTTTGCTAAAAAAGAGTTACCTATCCACAAAGTCTGGAAAATATAGGAAAATAGAAAGATGACAAAAATAAGAATTCATATATTTTCTGACTACCCAAAGATAACCATTTGGTGGTATTTTTGTGTTTCCTTTTTAGGGTTGTCTGTGCATTTTCATATAATTGAAATCTTGCTGTAAATATTGTCATGTATCTTGCCTTTTTTGCATGTAACCATAGAATATGCACTTTTCTCATGTTATTAAAAACTCTTTGAAAAAATAGCTTTGAATGGCTGCATGATATTCCATTGAGTGGACATTAGATAATTTTTCATTTCAGTTATTTTCAAATCAATAGAAAACAGTATTGTTTTTCACATCTGATTTTTTTTAATCTCTTGTCCTTTGTGTCTATATCACATATTGCACAGATTATTTCCTTGTTCAGAATGTATATATGTCAGGCTCAGGGAGGCAGAATTTTACTTTTATTCAATGTCTGTAATGACTAATGGTTAAGTCTATAATGCATTCCAGTTATTTTTAAAAATGTTGTCTATATCTTCCATTGGAAATAGAGAGGATGCAGCAGGCAGCACTGATGAGAAATATTACTCAGCAAGTGAAGTGACTGGTACATTGCTGATTTGGAACAAATGCTGATGACAAATTAAAAATGACCATTGGGGTAGTGCTGGAAATAGCTTATATTTTGTTTTAATTTTTGTTAAGAATTGGGATAAGTGGAATAAATAAGAAACATGTTTCATTTTGTGGGTAATGTGAATGCAGTCAAAACTGAACAGATTTTTCCTCTTCTCTGTCTCTAGCCATAGTGGAACTTGTACTAATTTTCTGGAGTTGTTCACCCAGCACTTGCGATTGCTTTTAGCAGAAATGATCTCATTTCAGGAGCCTGTGAAGAGGAAAAGGAAATGTGTTTTCACGACTGTGAGTCAGTGTAGAGTGAAAGAAGCTGCAGAGAAGCTCTGCATGTGTCTGTGGGTATGGAATTGTACAGTTGTGTGTGTGTGTGTGTGTGTGCGCGCACATGCACACGCTGAGGTATGATGCATTTATGAGAAAGTGAAGTTGGAGAGGAGGATGGGAAGAATAATGACAAAGTTGAGTGAAACCCCTATTTAACTTGCTGAAGGAAGTCAATGCAAAGATATACTCTGGGGTTTAAAAATTTTGGGGTGATGTGGCTTTGCTGTAGTTGGCAAGAAAATATCTAGTGGTTTTGGTTGTTAAGGAGTTCAGATGAGAAGTGGTGACCAGAAAAGCTTTGCAATTTTCTCAAGACCTTCAACTGAATTCAAATTAATATCTGTTCAGTTTCAAAGTCCGTTCTCATTGCACTGAGCCACGCACACCTGTCTGGGGTAGCATCTGCTGCTGTTGGCAGGATATGGGTGGGTGATGTTGGTGTGCTGAACAACAGGCAGGTAGCTCTGGGGACACTGAACTTTTAAAAATGGCAACCCAGCATTACCCTGCTTTCACTGTACACACTCTAAGCTGTCTCCCCAGATACTCTTGGTGAGAAATGGGACTGCAGTGGTAGTATTCACCATCCTGATTAGCAGCTTGCTTTTGCATCTGTCAGATGAGGTGGCTCATTACCTGGAAATTATACTCAGTCTTCTGAATAAATGGAGTAATGGTAAAATAACTCCAAACAAAATTTGTCCATTTATACCTTGGGCAGGTGTGTGAGCTCACTTTATTTTCTTCTATTTTACATTGTATGAAATTCAAACCAGAAACCTACTCTTTGAGGCTCTAGCCATGTTTTGTTTGGCAAGATAAAGGTATTTATTCCTGTTTAATAACTCAATTCATATTTAAGTACATGCTTTGTGCCAGATAGTGTTCCAGGTAAGTGGGACCGCTGTGGGAAAAGGGGCTGAGGTCACTACACAGAGAGTTTACAGTTTCGGGAAGAGGGAGGCAGTGCATTTGTGATTGAATAATTGCAGATAATCTGCTTGGAAGAGAACAGTGGAGCAATATGACACACACACACACATGCACAGACACACTTCACACAGAGAAAGGATAAAGAGGTGGGGTGGAGATTGCCATAGTTCCTCTGGGGAGGTGACACTGGAGCGTCTGACATTTGAGGTCCAGATGTCAAGAGAGAAGCTGCCACATGATGACTTGGGGAGGAGCTGGTTATTTCGTTTTCAAGTTTTTTTTCCTCCCCAAACTTACTTCTTCCTCAGTCTGTCCCTGATCAAAATGGCACCGTCATCCATTTGGTTCTGAAACCACAAATCTAGGCAGTATCCCCAGTTCCTCATTCTTTCATTCTTCCTCTCACCCTCTTGGCTCCATCCTGAAAGGTATTCTTCTCTCCATCTCTGCTTGAAGCTACCATCTCTCCCCTGGACCACTGTGGTAGCCTCCTGATTTGTCCTCCTGCTTCCATTCTCATCTTTTCTCATGCCCTTCAATTATTCTTCATGCAGCAATTAAGGTGTGCTGATTAATAGAGTAGCCACCAGCCATATGTGAATATTTAAATGAAATTAAAAGAGAATAAAATTAAATATCCAGATTCTGGGTCACACCAGTCACATTTTAGGTGCTTAGTAGCCACACATGGCTAGTGGCTACTGCACAAAATGTAGATATAGGACTTCATTACATAAAGTTATTTTTGAGAAATCTGAGTTAGAGTGATCTTTCCAAAACGTACGCCAGCTCATGTTCCTTCTTGCTTAAAACCTCAAATGTTTTCATTGCTCACTTTAGAATAAAGCTCAAATTTTTTTTTTTTTTGAGACAGAGTCTCACTCTGTTTATTGTCCAGGCGGGAGTGCAGGGGTGCAATCCACAATCTCAGCTCACTACCACCTCCGCCTCCAGGGTTCAAGTGATTCTCATGCCTCAGCCTCCAAGCAGCTGAGATCTACAGGTGTGTGCCACCATGCCCAGCTAATTTTTGTATTTTTAGTAGAGATGAGGTTTCACTGTGTTGGCCAGGCTGGTCTCGAACTCCTCACCTCAAGTAATCTACCCATCTGGGCCTCCCAAAGTGCTGGCATTATAGGCATGAGCCACCACATATTCTGACTTACAGAGTCCCACATCACCTGGATCCTTCCCACCTGTCCAGCCTTATCTTTGCCTTTCTCTTCTCTAGCCATTACTTTCCAAGTTCTTGTTTCTAGAACACAAAGAGACTCTTCACTACTTGGGGCCTTTGCAAGAGTTCACACCTTGAGTTTCCTCTGCATGGAAACTCCCCTCCCAAAACCCAAACAAATTATTTGTGTTGATGATTCCTTGTTGCCATTTAGATTACACAATAAATATCACCTGTAGGGAGCCTTCTTTGACTACCATTCAGTCACTGTCATGTAACCGAGTTAGGTTGTCTGTGCACTCTGGTTACTTTCTGACATTTGGCTTATTCAAGTATCGTTAGATTGTCGTCCGTTGTGTGCCTCAGCCTACAAGTATGTGAGCTTCCAAAATGCAAAGGTCTTGTCTGTCTATTCAAGGCTATAATCCTAGGGCCCAGAAGAGTGCTTATCTCATAGTAGGTGCCCAATTAATATTTGTTCTAGAAATGAATGAATCATTGTAGGTAAGCAGGACTGCTTTAGCCCATATGGTTCTTTAGTGTGAGTTAGAAAAAGGTACCTTGGGTCTAAGTCGCTGTGTGTAGTGGTGATCCTGTACAGCTGAGTTTGGCATCCCTGGGTAGGGGAGTTGGGGGATAGGTAGGGAATCTTTCGAGGAAGAAGGAATACCAAGTGCAAAGTAGTTGAAGCAGGAATATACTTGATACGTTTGAAGCCAAAACAACAACAAAAAAGTCTGGTATGTTTGGAGCAGTTTGTGAGGGTGAACACAGAATGGGGAAAAAAAATGGAGGAAATGGGCAGGGATCAGATCACATGAGGCCCAGAAGGCAGTGGTAAAGAAATTGCGTTTCCGCCGGGCGCGGCGGCTCACGCCTGTAATCCCAGCACTTTGGGAAGCCGAGGTGGGTGGATCACGAGGTCAAGAGATCGAGACCGTCCTGGTCAACATGGTGAAACCCCGTCTCTACTAAAAATACAAAAAATTAGCTGGGCATGGTGGCGTGTGCCTGTAATCCCAGCTACTCAGGAGGCAGTAGAATTGCCTGAGGCAGGAGAATTGCCTGAACCCAGGAGGCGGAGGCGGAGGTTGCGGTGAGCCGAGATCGCGCCATTGCACTCCAGCCTGGGTAACAAGAGTGAAACTCTGTCTAAAAAAAAAAAAAAAAAATTGCATTTCATTCCAAGTAAAGGAGGAAGGTGTTGGAGGATTTTAAATGGGGAAGAGACATCTGATTTGTGATTTATTTCTTCTTAAAGTTTTACTTCTTTGCCTTTGTGGGTAAATCTGCTTTAACATTTTTCTCAGGTATATGATTTGGGGAACGTTTTAGTTTTAAGACTAGTTTTCCCAAGGGGTGGGGACTTACTTCTCCGAAGACTGAAAACTCTTCAACAGCACTTTCAGATGCAGCAATTAGGTTCCAAACACACTTTGACTCTTCTTTCAAATGCTTTCTGACATGCCTTCCTGCTAATTTGGAAGGTTAAAATCTTTGGCTCTCTCCTAAAGGTGACAGAAGTGCAGACCAAAACTAATTAGGAAAAATTCAAGGGAGTTGATTGTGGCCATTTGTTCGGGTTTTGAAATGCAAATAAAAATTGTGCACAGCACTTTTCTTGCAGTGGGAACACCTATTCAACCTGGTGTTTGGTGTTAGAATTTGTCTGCCTGTGAACATGAAAGTGTGACCTCCACGTGGAGACACATTATGAACACAGCTTGAATCTGTAACTTGCTGTTGTCTCAATTTCTTCTCTGGAGACCAAAGGAAAAATACATCCAGTTCCTCCAAAGTATTTTACCATATTACAATGTATGTAAGATGCTCTAAAGAAAAAGAGGCACCGTTAGGTTGCAGCTTTCTGAGAACAACAATATAAACATTATAAGTACACATCAATAGTAAGAAGAGCCTCAATTTCAGGAAAGTTAAAATGTGAAGCAAAGCATCTATCCATCCATCCTAATCATCTGTCTTCTGCCTGGGAAGCAGAGGCTAAGACTGGATTGCTATATTCCAAATGCTTTAAATGCAATCTCATTTAATCCTCATGGTGACTCTTGAGGGGGTTGCTAGCATTACCCCCATGCTCTATGTAAGGGAACTGAGGCACAGAGAGGTTATGTAACTTGTCCAAGGCCACACAACTACTAAGTGCCTGGTCCAGGATTTCAACACAATCTGTCTAGCTCCAGGGTCTAAATAACCATTGTTGTGTGAGAAAATGTGGTAATTTGATACTGGCTGACCATCAGCCAATTAATAATCATCTTTCTTTGTTTCTTAGTGTAAAAGCACAAGTCTCTATCCAAATCCTTGACTAGTAGTTACTGTAAGGGTTATTGTCTTGTGAGGTTTATTGCCTAGTTAAAAATGAGGAAACTGAGGCCAGCACAAAAAGATTAAATGCCAATTTATTTGGCTCCCGGGCAAGGTTCTGTGATCCCAGGGAATGAGGCCAGAGAAGTCACGTCTGACTCCTCTGGGCATGGGGTTTTATAGGAAGTGAAGGCGTTTCATTGGCTGTAGAGAAACAGGACGTGGACGTGGCAAGCTGCTATAGGTAGGTAGGCAGGATTTCCGGATGGGGCAATGTGCTATTGGGCAGGTTTGGCGGGGCTTTCCAAGGGTGGTCTAGGTGCCAAGTGCAGAGGGGATTTCCAAGGCTAGATGATGGGCATATTCTGGTGATGTGATTTTCAGGTGGGGAGAGGGATGGGAGTGTCCAAGCTCCTGGTGAGGCAACCAGCCTTACAGTTACCTAAGATGTTATCGTAGTATTTGACTCGTGATTTGAAACACAGGTCTATCCCGAGGCTTATTTTCATAAAGCATTGTAATTATGATCCTGATGCCCTGGGGGTTGCCTTGTACTACTAAGAAGGCACATGCTAACTTCTCGCTGAAGAACAAGCAGGGATTGAATTGTTGCGCTGGGAGGGTGGGGCTGAGACCATGGAGAAGGGGCATTTGTTAAAGGTAGCAAAGCCACTGATTAACCAGGCCCACTCTGGAGCAAGGCTGTCTGGATGTAAATCTTCCTCTGCTGCTTTTGAGCCCTGTAACCTCAGGAAAGTTTCCTAGCTTTTCTGAGTCTGTTTCCTCATCCCTACAATGGGTGTCACAGGTTCTCAATCTCTTATATGCAGTCCTTGGGGCCAAATGTGCTCTGATTTAGATTTACGTAACTTTTAAAAGAATGCAGGCCAGGCGCAGTGGCTCAAGTCTGTAATCCCAGCACTTTGGGAGGCCGTGGCGGGTGGATCACGAGGTCAAGAGATCAAGACCATCCTGGTCAACATGGTGAAACCCCGTCTCTACTAAAAATGCAAAAAATTAGCTGGGCACGGTGGTGCGTGCCTGTAATCCCAGCTACTCAGGAGGCTGAGGCAGGAGAATTGCCTGAACCCAGGAGGCAGAGGTTGCGGTGAGCTGAGATTGCGCCATTGCACTCCAGCCTGGGTAACAAGAGCAAAACTCCGTCTCAAAAAAAAAAATGCGATGTAGTAAATGTACCACGTTTATTGATAACATATCTCAGCAGGAGCTGGGATAGCACCCTTAAATCAAGCATGTTGATATGTTTGTAGCAAAAGTATGAATATTAGTAAAAAGGAGATATTTAAAAACCATTAGTCAATACATATCACTTTAATGCAAATCTTAGCACCAAAGAAGTTTGCACCAAACCTAAGAAAAAATCTTTGTTTTTCAAAGCTTTTGAGGATTCAGAATTCTTAGATCAGGGTTTGTGCATCTGCCCCAGCCCTGTAGGTTGATTTTATGGCTTACATGGAGGTAATGTCTTTACCTAGCACATTCCATAGTGCACAGCAAAGTACTCAGTAATGTTACCTGTCACTGTTTGTACGTGCATATTCAAATCATCATTGTTGAGCAGAGTAGAGCTGACCGAGGGACCTGTGGTTCTGGCTGGACTTTGGCCACCTTGTGGGCATAACTGCTGGATTCTCAGGCTCTGACCTGGAGCCCAGAGTACCTGGCTGCTCTTAGAACCCAGGACCCCCTCTTCTGACTTGCACCAGCATTTTCACTGGCTTTCAGTTTTTCCGGTAAAGAAGGAAGGAAATGAATCAGAAGAATGCATTCCCATCCTACCCCTAGGTGGATTCATCCTTTCTGCTGAATCTTTTCTTTTTTATGGCTGTAAAATGAGGGGAGTATTGAGAGCAACCACCACCAAAAGAGCATTTTCCTTTAGGCAAAAGCGTACATGTGACACCCCATTAATGACAAGTGACATCATTTTCCATCTAGCTGGAATCAACACAGTCTTCACGTTAACCAGTCATCGCTGGTGCCCGAAGCAGATGATGACTTGTCCGTTTCCATCCTATCAGTCATTTTCAGGCAAACTGTGTGTGTGGATTCCACATGGACACGGTCGAATGTTCACAACACCACTCATTTCTCTGTAAGTGCCTGATGGGTCCTCTGCAACTAGAACACAGATGTGGGAGGGTCTCACTGGGGCAGATTGGAGGGCTGGAGATCTGAAGGCTTGTGAGGACAGACAGAACATGGATGAAAGAGGCAGACAGACCTTGGCCCCAGGGCCCTGGCCTGCCATTTGCTGGCTGTGAGACTTCGTCCAATGTCCACAAGCCTCAGTTTCCTTGTGCATTGAGCTAATAGTAACTCCTTACCTCACCAGGTCATTGTGAGGAGTAAATGAATGACGCATATGAAAGTGATTCATCAGCCTGGAGCTCCAGAAAATGCCAGTCTTGTTATGATGCATTTGTCTTCAGCGGACTTTTGATTTGCCACATAGAGCCCATTTTCATAACTCGCAGCCGTTCCTCTTGTGTCCTGGTATCCTTCTGCATATAAGTCTCTCAGTTAAGTGTCCACTTATTAGTTAATTTGGAACTTCGCCAGTTTGTGTGTTCAACTACACATTTGTGTCTTCACCTACTCACCCATCCATCTCTCTCTCCATTGGTCCCTGTTGTGTGCCTAGTATTAGGCTAGGTTCTGGGATACAAAGGTGAATCAGATAAGAATAAACCTTTCCCTAAAGGAACTCATAGGCTAAGGGAGAAACAGGTCCACAGATGAGTGGAATCAGGTGGCCGTTGTTACTGTCACTCAGGAGTGGGCTATAGACAACGGGATGTGAGAGGAGAGAATCCGGCTTTGTTAAGGGTGACAGTAGAGGTGGAGGGAAGAGCTAAAGGAAGTCCTCAGAAAGAATTTGACGGCTGAACATAGACTTGAAAGGGGGAAGGACAGACCCAGGAGAGGAATAGCATGTGACAGCCTTCCACGATCAGGGGGCTGAATGTAGGGGTCCTTTCTGGCTGGGGCAGAGGGTATTTAGGGGAATTTGTCTTGACAGGTATAAGGTGTGGGAAGCAAGCTGGTGCCAGGTGGTAGGAATTCATAAGCACAGACTGCAAGTCCTGGGCTTTCTCCTGATGTCCATGATCGGGTTGCCATCCTTGACTGAAGTTTAGGGCAAGAATGTTTTAGCCTTTGGTTTGAGTTTTGGAATTTCTTCCTGACATCTGGTAGAGGGGTGGTCTTGGAGGGGGCAAGACTGAAGGAAGGCAGGGAGGCCAGGGAGGAGGCTGCTGCAGTGGTCTGAATGATAGCCTAGGAGGGAAGGAAGCAGCATGGAGGGTTTGGGGAATACAGATGGCACAAAGGTATTAGGGGGCTGTTGAATGGGATTCGTCACTGTCTTAGGTTCCTAGGGCTGCTGTAACAAATTACCATCCATTTCATGGCTTAAAACAGTACGGATTAGTTTTCTTACAGTTCGAGAGTCCACAGTCTGAAATTAAGGTGTCAGCAGGGCTGCACTTCCTTGGAGGCTCTAGGGGACAATCTCTTCCTTGTCTCTTCCAACTTCTGGTGGCTGTCAGCACTCTTTGTGGCTGCATCATTGCATTCTCTGCCTTGGTCTCTACCTGGCCTTCTTTTCCATGTGTCTGTGTCTTTTCCTTTTTTTTTTTTTTTAAGACAGAGTTTTACTCTTATTGCCCAGGCTGAAGTACAGTGGCACGATCTTGGCTCATGGCAACCTCCACCTCCCGGGTTCAAGCAGTTCTCCTGCCTCAGCCTCCCAAGTAGCTGGGATTACAGGCATGCACCACCAGGCCCAGCTAATTTTGTACTTTTTTTAGGAGAGCAGGGTTTCATGGTGTTGGTCAAGCTGGTCTCAAACTCCTGACCTCAGGTGATCTACCCACCTTGGTCTCTCGAAGTGCTGGGATTACAGGCATTAGCCACTGCACTGGGCCTTTCTGTTTTTTATAAGAATACTTGTTACAGGATTTAGGGCCCACCTTGGGAAACCAGCATTAATTAAGACCCGATTTCCAAATAAAGTCAGATTCACAGGTTCAGGAGATTAGGAGATGGACATATCTTTTGGGGGCCACCACTAAACCCACTGCAGCCACCAAGGGGATGGAGCAGCTCCTGTTCTCAGGGTGTCTTTAAGGAGCTGTAAGAGGAAGGGCTGGGCTTTTGCACAAATGTCACAGCAAACTTCAACAAACCCATTGTCTGCTGAAGAGTCATATCGCCTCCTTGCAGTGCCTTTCCAAAGTCTGATGAGTAGATAACACCAGACCAGATGCCTCTCTTAAAGAAGTTGTTGTAAAAGCACAACAAATGGAAGTTAAAGCAGAGGAACTCTTTCGAAATAAAGTAGAAATTCAAGTGACTGTTATTTGCAGAGAATCTAATTTTCTCTGACAGTTCTGCAGGTACATTGAAACAATCTCTTAAGGAAAATGTGTTTTCTGAAGGAATTTCTCCTTGAATCTTACAAACTTTCCTCTGCCTGGTGATCACATACAATGGAATGAACTACAGCCTTGCTTTATTTTTGTTTTCTTCTTGTTTGTGCCCAGTTGCTGTTAATAATGTTGGCAGAACTCTGTTGCTGGGGCAGCAGCACCATTTTTATGTGGTTCACATGTGATTGCTGTTCACTTGTGCTGACACCCAAGTGAAGATGCTCTAAAACCCACTGTCTTGTACATTGGGTGTATGTTCTCAGAGTCTCTACTGTAAGTTGGGCAGTACTTTCTGCTGCAGATGGAGCGACCAAATAGACACAGTCCTGCTTCTGACTTTCAGTCTTCTGGGGGGAGTGGACGGGCACACAGCTGTGACAGCTCGTGTGACATAGGGTATTGAGGGCTATAATAAGAGAGCAGGAGGGACTGAGGAAACACAGCAGTGAGAGGAATTTCTACAAAAATAGATGTAGAAATAACCAATAAATGTATGAAATGTTACCAACTTCGTTGGACATCAGGCACGCTGATTGCAGTATGTTACTATTTTCACTTGTCAAACTAGGCAAGATATAAAACGAAAATGGTATAATATCCAGTGTTGGCAAGCATGTTAGGAAATAGTCTCATATACTGGTGGTGGGTTTGTACGAGCCTTCTGGAAGCCAATTTGATGAAAGGTTCAAATGACCCCAAAAGGCAAATCAATTCACATGTCACTTCCTTTCTCTGGTATTCTCAAGCTTCTCAGTTCCCTCAACTGCTCTTGGCTATTCCATCGCGATACTTACCACATGGAACTAGAAGGACCTGTCTAGGTAGTCTTCTTCCCCACAGGACTGAGACCACAGCTTCTGTCTTCTGTAGTGTTTAGTGCCACACTTTGCTGCACCTTCTCGCCTTGTAATAGCTTTAAGATCAAATGCTCATTGAATGTCACTGTTGTAGAATTTTCCTGGCTTTTCTTTGAATGTTCATTTTTATGCATCAAATTTAGGATTGGTTTTTCAGGATCCCTTCTCCACTGTCCCTGAAGAAAAATAAATGGGGGTATTGTTTGGACTATCTTAAATGTATAGATGAATTTAAAGAAAATCAGACCAGGCACAGTGGCTCATGTCTGTAATCCCAGCACTTTGGGAGGCCGAGGTCGACAATCACGAGGTCGAGAGATTGAGACCAGCCTGGCCAACATAGTGAAACCCTATCTCTACTAAAAATACAAAAACAATCAGCTGGGTATGGTGGCATGCGTCTTTAGTTCGAGCTCCTCAGGAGGCCGAGGCAGGAGAATCACTTGAACCTGTAAGGCCGAGGTTGCAGCGAGCTAAGATCACTCCACTGCACTTCAGCCTGGTAAAAGAGTGAGACTCCATCTCAAAGAAAAAGAAGAAGAAAAGACAAAATTAACATCTTTGTCATATTTTTTTATCTGTGAGCTTCATGCGCTTCTATTTGTTGAAGTTTTATTTTATGGCTCTCAGTTAAGTTTAGTAATAGTTTTGCAAGTAGTGAATCTTTCTGGTTAAGATTTTGGAGATGTTTGTATACAGTGATATTCTGGAGTCAGCCTGGTACCTGCTCATATGAGCTGACTGTTAAATTTTCAGAACTTCCATGAGGTGTTTGCTAAGCATAGGCATTCTTAAACTTATAGAAACTTACAACTACATAACTATGTGTAAAAACAAAGATAATTTTAAAAACTCATGACTTCCCAATTTTACTACAGTTTATTATTTAAACTCGATGTTACTTATGTCTATTGCATATCTGTAAGTTGGAAACACTGTGTAATGGTATCTCATTACATATCTGCCTTCAGTGGTAACATGTTGGTCATTTGAAATAGGTCATTGTCGGATTATTTAAGCCACAGAAAGCAGCAAATGCTATAAATCTGGGCTTTCTTTCCCAGAGGACTTGTTGTGAACATTTGCAATCACACCTCTGTCTATATATGAGTATCTATTTATGTCATTTTGTGTGTGTGTATTTATAGAATAGGATGTCTTCTTCCCCGGCTTTATCTTTCCAATTTGGTTGGTGGGGTTATATGAAAAAGTAGTGAGTTTCCTAATTTACTTTTATGCTGGATATCTTACTGAATTTGAGTATAAATTACAATATTTTTTCTGTTGATAACCTTGGATTTAGTAGGTAGATAATCACTTTAAAATAATAATTGAATATTTTACTAAGAATTTAAATCAAGAATGGATATTTATTCTAATCAAATATACTTTGGCATCTATTGATATAAGAGTTTTAACTTAAAATATATTCCTCTTTGCATTAAATATATTAATTGATTTATGAATGCTGAAATATCCTTGTGTTGTTTAAACTTTGGCCTCATGGTCAGATAATACAGCATCAAAACATTTAAAAATTTATCTGGTGATGGTGTTTTGTGGACTTACTGTTATTTTAATCACCATTGAAAAAATAAAGCACTGAAAAATAATTAATTCCAAGTAGGGAGAGAGGTTTGATATATGTCTTTAAATCAATGTTACTAATTATTTTAGTCATGACTTTCTTATTTAAATTTTTCCTTTTTGATCTGTTAGGACTTAGAGAGGTGTGATTAAATTCTCAAACTATGACTGTATTTTGGTCGATTTCTTGGTTTCTAACAATTTGCTTTCTCTATTTCAATGTGTTGCTACTTGCTGCAGAAAAGGTCATGGTAGTTAAAGTATTTCTTTGTGAATCACAGCTTTTATCAATGTAAACAAACTTTTTGGTATTATTTAATGACTATGAATTTTACTTTGATATGGATATTGGTACATCTGTATTTTTTTCTATTGACATTTTCCTATTAAATCCACCCATGCTTTCAAATTTAACCTTATGGGAATCTAATTGCTTAAGATCACATCTTATGAAAAATATTTCGATATACTTGATTTTTGACTCAGTCTGTGAGACATTTTCTTTTGCTGGAGAAGTTAAAGCAATGTATACTAATGTCATGCTACTATATTGTGTCTGACTTTTGTCTCACTTAATGCTTTCTATTTCTTATGCTTGTTTTTGAATTTGACTTCCTTCCTAACTCCCTACAGGCAGTAGGTTGCAGGGGCTGAGAAACTACTGCCTGTTTTTTGACAGCACACAGGTTAAGGATGGTGGATTTGCATTTTTAAAGGGTTTCAAAACAAAACAAAGAACAGACAGCAATAGCTGGGTGTAGCCCGAAAGCCTGAACTCTTTGCTGTTTGGCCCTTAGAGAGCGCGCTGAATCTGTGATTGGTAATTAGGTTTTCATATTATAGCCTGCTTTTGGTTTTACTCTTGGATACATTTAGCTGTCATAAGTATGTGTCTAAATTTGATCTTTCCTAGAACTTATTTTTAATTGTCTTCAAAATATAAACTATCTTACTGGCTTTCCCCTGTGCAGGGTAGGGTGGGTAGCATAGTTTTACCTACCCTCATGTTATATGTAAAATTTCCAGTGTTGCAGAAGAAGTAGTACTCGAACACAGATTCTCTCAGCAAGGCAATTTACTTCTTTAGAAGGGTACATCACACAGATGGAGCAATGATGAGCGCACAACAGGACAAAGGAGGGGAAAGGGTTCTTATTCCTGATGCAGGTAGCTGCTACTGCTGTGTTGTTCCCCTATGGGCTAGGGTTAGACTGCACAGTCTAAGCTGATTCGGATAGGCTATTTTAAAGAGAGCAGGGGTACAATTTGGAGTGGTGGTGGCGGGGGTAGCTTGGTGGGAAGGACGGTTACAGGACAGGTCAGAGCAGCTGACCTGGGGATACTGAGGTCAAAGCAGATAACCAGGGCAGGTGACCAGAGCAGGTGACTGGAATGAGTCCGGATGGAGCAGGGGACCTGGGAGAACAGATGTGAACTACCGATTAGAACTGGTGGAAAAGATTGTTTACTGAAACTACAAGGAAGTTAAACTTCAAAATGGAGAATGAAAGAATAAGAGAGCTGAACATACTGACAAATAATACTGATTTTTTGAAGAGAAACTTGGAGTTGTCTATATCTAATACTCATGTAAGCCTTATTCATTTTCTCAGTTTCTGATGGCAAGTATGGGATTTTTATCCATGTTTCTAATTCAATAATTATTATTTAAACTTACATATCTCTGTATCTTTTACAAAGAAGTATTTATATGCTGTTAATAATCGTATTTACATCAGTATTTAAGAAAATTTTATATTTAATTTGTTTGAGCACTCACTGCCAACCTTTAGAAATGTAACTACCCACGTTTTATTTTTTAAAAACCCTATTTGGTTAAGTGGTGTTTTTTTTGTTTTTTTTTTTTTTTTCTGAGACAGAATCTAGAACCTGGCTCCATTGCCCAGGCTGGAGTGCAGTGTCACGATCTCGGCTCACTGCAACCTCCACCTCCCAGTTTCAGGCAATCCTCCTGCCTCAGTCTCCTGAGTAGCTGGGATTACAGGCACTCACAACCACATCTGGCTAATTTTTGTATTGTTTTTATTAGAGACGGGATTTCACCATGTTGGCCAGGCTGGTCTCAAACTCCTGACCTCAAGTGATCCACCCACTTCAGCCTCCCAAAGTGGTGGGATTATAGGCGTGAGCCACTGCGCCTGGCTTGATTAGGCATTTCTTTTGGTACTTGGCAGAGGGAGGTGGTAGATGGTGGTGGTAGTTTTTCTGTACATCCTTTCTGAGTCCTTCTGCATTTATAAATACCTTTCTGCTTCTTCCATAAGTGAACAGAGTGCTTTAAATCCAGCAGTTCTTTAATTATTAGCATTTTCAGCCCAGTATTGTAGAGAAATCTGAGATCAGTCATTTACTTATATAAATATTTATCCATATAAATGTCTTCTTTTTCTTTTTTTATGCCTGGAAAAATATTATTCAGGATGTTGAGGACATTCAGTATAACTTATTTTTATTTATTTATTTGCTGTTTTTTATTTTTCAAGTTGGAGTCTTGCTCTGTAGCCTAGGCTGGAGTGCAGTGGCACAGTCTTGGCTCACTGCAACCTTTGTCTCCCAGGTCCCGGTTCAAACAATTCCCCTGCCTCAGACTCCTGAGTAGCTGGGATTATAGGCATGTGCCACCATGCCTAGCTAATTTTTGTATTTTTAGTAGAGACCGGGTTTCACCATGTTGGCCAGGCTGGTCTCAAACTCCTGACCTCGTGATCTACCCACCTCAGCCTCCCAAAGTGCTGGGATTACAGGCCTGAGCCACTGTGCCTGGCTGTAGTATAGCTTATTTTTAAATCTGTTCTAATTTTTTTATTAAAAAAAATTTTTTTAGGTTTTCTCATCCTTATCATCTGGGTAACATACTTCCCTTGTCTTTCATATTTATAATTTACTTTCTGGTCATTTTACTATTGCGAGCTTTCTATCTGCACTGGTACCTGTAACAAAAGGCTTACCCAATATGCTAAAGTTTCAGTGCTCTTTGATCTCTCTATGGATATTCTGCATTTATTATCTTATTCAACATTAATGCCTCAACTAATGATAGGAAGATACCAACCCTGTAAATTACTCAAAAGGTGTAGAAGCTAAGAGTTAATTTTGCATCTCGACTCTTTTGGATATAGTACCTAGAATAGTTTTCTACTGCTGCTCTAAGAAGTTACCACAACTTTAGTGGCTTAAACCAACACAGATCTGTACCCTTACAGCTCTGGAGGTCAGAAGTCTAAACTCAGCAGGGTGATAGCGGGACTGTGTTACTTCTGGAGGCTTTAGGGGAGAATCTGTTTTCTTGCCCTGTTCACCCTGCATTCCTGGGCTCATGGCCTTGCGTCATTCATCTCTGCATCTGTCAGTATATCTCCTTCTCTGACCCTATTGCCCCGCTCATTGACTTAGGAGGAGGTTTGTGATTACTCGGGCTCCTCTCTTCGCTCAAGATCCTTAGCTTCCTACATCTACAGAGTCCCTTTTGCTGTGTGAGGCAGCATATACTCAGGTTCTGGGGGTTAGAATGTAGACACTTATTTTTAGGGGCCCATCCTTCAGCTGACCACAGTACCCGTCCCCGCTGAGTGTGGGGGCCCCCTCCCACATGCTTTGCCTTTAGAAGACAGTTGAGTCCTTTTCTCTTCCTCTCCCCTGCCCCAAAGGAGTGCACCCCCACACCTTTGCTCGTTTCTGTGAAGCATCTGTGATGTGGAAGAACATTGTGTTAACCTTTTCTTCTGTTCCAGGACACTCATTTTACTTCCCTCCAGTGAAAGGTAGCTATAATCTTTCTTCTTAAGGACTTAATTCCTATTTTCCTTATTGAACCAGCACACAATTGTACATAATAACTAAAATATCCAATGTCTCTGAGCAAGGGTATTACAATATGGAGGTCTGCTTGGAATGAGGGATAAAATAAGGTTTTATGTTTTTGGAGAACCAGCAGTACCATAGCAATCTTTATCACTGCCTTCTTTTCTTCTTAATTTCTGGAAAGTTCTACACAGCACTGCTTCTGTATTCCATAGTTCTGCTCCTTACAGCATTAACATTTTCTTATGAACAATTAGATTCCAGACAGGCTTTTCTATATTTTAATCACCTATCTTCAATTGTTTTCCAGCTTTTAAAACCAGATCTCTTTTTATTTGTTTATCTCGGTTTTTTAAAATGAATTGTTTTTCATGGAAACCAGATTTTCTTGAATTTATGAACGCAAAACAGATAGTCTGAAATTTAATGGCATTTCATGCACTAAATCATCTTAGAAAAATATCTATTGTCCGCATCCTTCTTTCCTGTTTAATTTACAAAATACCTTCCTAGGCCCCGTATTGGTTATAGGTTTTCATTTTTAGTGATTTATAAATGGGAACAGCTATACCTGTCTGGGTATATTCTCTCAACATAGGAAATGAATTATTTAGGGTGCTTCTTACTCTCTGCTCTGGTGCTGTTTACGACATCCTTGTATCACTGTGGCAGCTGCTGCTTGTATTCCCCGCTGGTTGTTTAGCAGCCCAGTTGTTTAAGGGCTGTGTGTGTGTACGTGTGTGTACCTGTGTGCATGTACATAGTGTGATCCCAATTCTAGGGGCAGAGGAAACAGTGACAGATGCAGGCTGGTGACTACACATATCCAGAGAGAGGGTATACTTGTATTAACCTGACTAGATGACATATTTTGCTATTGCTAAGGTCTAATGTTTGTGTCCCTTGAAAATTCATGCTGAAACTTAATCCCCAAAGAAACAGTGTTAAGAGATGGGGCCTTTAGGAGGTTCTTAGGTCTGCTTAGTTTAAGGCTAGAAATTAGTTACATCTTTTGGTGATCGTTTCTCTAACTTTTTATTGTTATTTAATTTAGCAAGTACTTACATGGCCCTTTCTATGAACCAGGTACTATTCTAAGCACTTGAGGTCTATGAACTCCTGTAATCCTCAGAAGAACCCTATGATGGTACTATTTATTTTATAGATAAGAAAGTGGCATAGAAAGCTTAATGAACCAGCCAGGTGCAGTGGCTCATGCCTGTAATCCCAGCACTTTGGGAGGCTGAGTTGGGTGAATCATGAGGTCAACAGATTGAGTGCATCCTGGCCAACATGGTGAAACTCCGTCTCTACTATACAAAAATTAGCTGGGCGTGGTGGCACGCACCTGTAATCCCAGCTACTTGGGAAGCTGAGGCAGGAGAATCGTTTGAAGCTGGGAGGTGGAGGGTTGCAGTGAGCTGAGTTGATGCCACTGCACTCTAGCCTGGAAGCAGAGTGAGACTCTGTCTCAAAAAAAAAGAAAAAAAAATGCTTAATGAACCTGCACAAAAACACCCCACTAAGCTCAAACCCAAGCAGTCCCATTTCAGTTTACTTTGAACCATTAGGCTAATCGAATTAGGTTAGGGTACTGAGTACAATTAAGTTACATTCTATAAAGGAATAGATGAGAAATGAATTGGGAAAAGATACTCGGTGAACTGAAAGATTTAAGACAGAAAGTGGGAATACTAAGTGAGTTCAGTGGGTGGAGATTGCATCATATTATTATCATTAATCAATGCATATTGATTTTCCAGGCGAATACTGAGCTATATTAGGGCTGCAAAGGCAGAGTTGCCACCTTGAAAAAGTGGTCCTCTCTCAGGAGGAGGTTCATAAGTTAACAGCTGAGGGGTGATAGGTTGGATGACAATACATCTTGGTGTGCTGGGGTTTATGTCTGTTGTTTCCCAGTATAATTATCAGCAGCAGTCCTTTTCTCTCTTAAAAGTATCCTGGTGTAGATGATAAATTATGTGTTCCCCTAGCAAAGGGGTAGAGGGAGGTGCAGGGCACAATGTGGAGGTGAGAAAACTGTTCTAGCCCATGTCCTGTAGGGTTGGTGAGGTCACGTGGCACCCAGGCATCATTTTTCTATCTGCAAATGATTTGGTTGGACCAGAAACTTTCTATGTTTGTCTGTAGGTCTCCTTCCTTCCTTCCTTTTCTTCCCTTCTCCCCTCCCCTCCCCTCCCCTCCCCTCCCCTCCCCTCCCCTCCCCTCCCCTCCCCTCCCCTCCCCTCCCCTCCCCTCCTTCCTATCCTTTCTTCCCCTCCCCTCCCTTCTTTCCTCCCTCTCTACTCTTTCTCTCCTCCTTACCCCTCCCTCTCCTCCCTCTCTCCCTTGTTTCCTCTCTTCCTTCTCTCCCCTTCCCTCCCTACCCCTCCCTCTCCTCCCTTCCTTCCTTCCTCCCCTGCCCTCCCCTCCCCTTCCCTTCTCTCCTCTTTCCCTTCCTCCCTCTTTCCCTATCTCCCTCTGTTCCTGTCCCCCCCTTCTTTCTCCTGTCCCACCTCTTCCTCTCTCTGTCTCTCCTTCCTAACCTGCCTAGCCTCTCAAAGTACACCCTGGGGGATGACACTCACCCCTGCCAGCCAGCATGCTCTGTCATTTGCATTCATTTGCATGTGAGGCACAGAGCCTGTCTGCCACTCTCTCTGCTGAACTCTTTTTGGGCCCCTTGCTTGACTGACTGCAATAAATGAGGTGTCATTTAAGAGTGCATGATGTGGAGATCACAAGTATTGGGCCCAAAGTACCCAATATTAATTGATAAAAAAGTAATTAATGGAAATGTAATTAAAGCAGACATTCTGCACAGGGCACTTCTGGAATCCTGGGACCATCTCAATTACCAACTTTCCTCTGAGCTAATAATGTATAATTGGGAGGTATTAGGCTCTAATGGATGAGATGAATAAAAAATTAATTAATGAAAAAGAAAATTAAATCTGAGTTTGTTAAAAAATTTCCAGAGATGGGTACAGTGCACTGCAACAGTAGGTATTAGAAGGTTTATTAATGAAAATCTTTACAAGTGATAGCTTCTCACTTGCAGAACTGACACCCCCTTTCCTTGCCTTGCCTCACCCTGTGTCATTGTCTCCATTAGATAGCAACTGATATCAGCTTGGGCTGTGAGAACCAAGGAACAGTCTAAATGTGGAAGAATCAGAAGTTTTCCCTTATTCCCGAGGAGAGAAAGTACGCTCTGGCATCTCTCTCCTGCAGCTTCTCCGATATAGAAATCAGTAAACAAAGACTGAGTCTCCCAGTCTTTCAAAAAGAAATACAGTATCAAATCAATGTATCATATTAAAAATACATTTACTTTACCTACAGCTATATGAAAAATTTTTGTAAATGTTTATGAGCAGGTGATGTTTACGAGGCTGCTAATTGGGTTGGCTTGCCTTGCACCGCTGCGAACGTCCACTCCACCTTTGGCATGATTCATTGTTCTGTTTTATTGATCTGTAGTTAATCCCTTCTAGGTCGATTTTTCCCCATGAAATGAGCTGGGAAGTCCAGGCCTGCTCAGGGAAGCTTATAATGCTGTTTTAGGTGTCTCTAAAATTTAGTGACACAAAAGTCACTTGGAGAACTTGTTAAAAATATGCAGCCTCCATGGTTGAATCCCCCAGTGAAGCTGTTCCTTTAGTTCTGGGTGTGACCCAGAAATCTGCATTTCAGTGGGTGGTTTAGATTCAGGTGTTGTGGGTGCTGGGGTGTTTGGTGAGTTGAATGCTTTTCACCACTCAATGAAGGAACACTCACTTTTGGATTCAAAGACATGATACCCTGGACTCAGTTTATGTGCCTCCTAGATTCATTTGGCTCACCTGTTCCCCAAGCCCTAACTTCTTGCCCAGTGCAAAGAACAGGTCCTGCTGTCACCTGTATTCCTAACAGCACTAACTGTCTCACTTCCCCCATGGGAGAAGGTGAGACTTTGTCACAGTCTCTACTGCCTTCACTCCCAAAGTGGGAGCTGCAGAGTCTTTGGTGCCTAAGTGTGTTAGGCCATTCTTACACTGCTGAAAGAAATACCTGAGGCTGGGTAATTTATTTTAAAAAAGAGATTTAGCTAGGCACAGTGGCTCATGCCTGTAATTCCAGCACTTTGGGAGGCCGAGGAGGGCAAATTATGGGTCAGGAGATCAAGACCATCCTGGCCAACATGATGAAACTCCATCTCTACTAAAAATAGAAAAATTAGCTGGGTGCAGTGGCGCCCGCCTGTGATCCCAGCTACTTGGGAAGCTGAGGCAGAAGAATCGCTTGAACCAGGAGGTGGAGGTTGCAGTGAGCCGAGATTGTGCTACTGCACTTCAGTCTGGCGACAGAGCGAGACTCCGTCTCAAAAAAAAAGATTTAATTGGGTTATGGTTCTGTAGACTGTCCAGAAAGCATGGTGCTGACATGTGCTTGGCTTCTGGGGAGGCTTCAGGAAGCTTACAATCATGGCAGAAGGTGAAGGGGGAGCAGGCATTTCACATGCTAGAGCAGGAGCAAGAGAGAGTTGTTGGGGGAGGTGCCATAAACTTTCAAACAACCAGATCTTGTGAGAATTCAATCACTATTGTGAGGAGAGCACCGAAGGAGGGGCTAAACTATTCATTAGGATCCCACCCCCCATCATCTAGTCACCTCCCACTCGGTCCCACCTCCAACACTGGGAATCACAGTTGAACGTGAGATTTAGAGGGGATGACATCCAAACTGTCTCAACAAGTTTGGGCAGACACTGCTTGGGAAAACCCCAGTGAGATTTGGCCTTTCCAACGGCTGCATGGAGGAGCTTGAGTATCACCACCTGTACGTGCAGAAACGTTAACCACCTGTGTGGGGGAAGTTTTAACCAGAGGGCCAGGAAGGAAGGCAGCAGATAAATTCCTCTCCGGTCCTCTCCCGTAAGGGAATGCTCTGAGGCTGGGGGCTTCCACACTGCCCTGTGCCCAAGCAAGTGGAGATGGTTCCTTGCAAAGCTATGGTCATCCTCGGGATGCACTGCCTCGCCTGCCTCCCTCCCTTCCCCCCGCCTTTCCTTCCCCTCTCTCCTTTCCCTTCCCTTCCTTCTCTCTCCTCCCTCTCCTCCTTCCCCTCCCTCTCCTCCCTCTCCTCCCTCTCTTTTCCCTCACTTTTGCTACCGTGGCCTTGCACCTGCAGTGAAGTCCTAGTGAGAACACGTTGCCTCAGCCTTTTTGCCTTTATTGCACTGTGATTTGCTGGGATCAAAGTCTGGTCATTTTCCTGAGCCTCACCCTTTGCGTCTGGAAAATGGGGACAGTAACCTCAGTACTTTCCTTATGGGGAAATTATAAAACTTAAGGAACAATAATGTAAGTATAAGTAAAAGTATCATGTTATCATAAATAAGTCTCAGTAATCACAGTCATGACAGTTAGGCCCCTAACTCATTTTAGGGAGCCCTTAGGCATGTGCTTCTTAGAGTGAGCCAAACTTACAGTGTCCTTGAACTGTGCTTTTCAGGATGTGTTCTGCAGCCTGTTAAAAGATGCGACTTGTGACAACAAACCTAAACAACAACTGTGGGAAATTCTGGGATTGTAGGTATTTAAGGCAGGGCCTGTGGGGTCTGAATTGTCACGTTTCTCAGCCAGGAACCTTTACTAACTGGCCAGTAACCTAGAGTAAGCAAGTTTAATGTATGTGTGCCTCACAGGGCTGTGGGAAGGATTAATGTGTTAATACAGATCAGCTTCTAGAATAGTGTCTGGTACACAGTAAAATATCAATAAATGTTAATGATGATCATTAATATGATTTATATTGATATGGCAATGTGTGTCGTGCATCCCTAAGAGGGGGATAGAGTGTGTAGCATTTCTTAAACTCATGTTATCCGTAGGGAATGAGCTTGTGTGTAAATCCTCCTCCATCTTCTCCCTGGCCCTTCCCTCTTTCTCCTTTCTTTTCCCCTTCTACTCTTCCTTAACCTCCTCTCCCTTCTCCATCTGTCTCTTCCCGCCTTTTTCTTCTTTCCCTCTCTTCCCTCCTCCTCTCCCTTCTCTCCTCTCCTCTTCCCTCCTCCTCTCCCTTCTCTCCTCTTGTCTTCCATGTTCTTCTCTGAATATTGTGATTCCAAGGACATCTCCTTGGACAAAGCTGACCTAGAAGGAAGTGAGTGACCAGCATCATTTAAATCCTGGATATATTGCTCAGCTCAGGTCAAATTAGAGAAAGGTATGGTAGCTTCTCTAGAGTTCATGCCATTTTTCTTCTGCAACAGGAAATATCTTTTGCTTCCTTTCTTCCTCCCCTCCCCATACACCCTTCCTTTTTAGAAGGCGCAATGGTAAAAAAAAGCAAAAACACACATTGAATGAGCATCTTTTGTGTAGCGGTTACTGCTGAATTTGTGGGTAACTCACCATGCTTGTCTTTCTGGAACTTGCAGGCTGGAAGAGCTGTCTGATAGGCACACTGTTGCATGTGTTACCAGGTCATGGCCTAACTATAGGAGACAGAAACTGATAAGAGGTGCTGTGATTCTTCTGTCCTGCCCAATCAAGTGGGGGAGATTTGGCCCAGGAGCACTCACCCAAGTCTTCCATCAGTTCCTTCCTGCAGTCCTTCTTACCACACAACAGCCTTATCATAATTTTGCTTCCCCAACATTCCCTTTAGGGAAGAAGCCACTGGCCAGATAAGAGGAAAATCTGGTCTGCTTGCAAGGTCTGTTTCTCCTGGGAAATGAACAGCTTGGAATACAAGTTATACATCAACCTCTTGTGAATTGGATTTACTAAGTTAGTCTCCCTGAGACCAATCAACTCTGGCAGGATTGAATTAACAGTGTGTAGAGTCGAGGACCCACCCTCAGTGCAGGTGACCATACCAGGGTCCAACCATCCCACGGGAGGTCTTAGAGCCCCTCCTCCCTCCATGACATCTCCCAGGCTTGTCCGTTGTCTCCCTGGATGTGTTCTATCCATCCAGGGCAGTGATTCTCAATCTCAGGTGATTTTTCCCTTCAGGAGATAATATGGCCATTCTGGCGATGTTTTTGCTTGTCATAACTGAAAGGGGTACTAATGGTATCCAGTACAGAGAGGAAAGGTATGCTGCTGAGCACCCTACAAAGCACCAGACAACCCCTACAACAGAATAATCTGGTCCAAAATGCCAATGATACGAAGATTGAGAAACCCCAGTCTGGCCAGGCTTAGTCATCTGGGGTCCTCTCTGGAGAGGCTTAAATATATTGGCAAAGTGGAATTCTGCCTTTACATAAACGGGAGGGCTCAGCTTCTCCACAGGCTGGGCAGCTTTAGATAGATGACTCATCTGAGTGCTAGGGCCAGAGGCTCTTCTATGAGTGTGGTAGACTCTATTCTACAGGATTCATTGCAGGTGGAAGTGAGAAGATACTTCCCCACCAGGAACAAAGGTCATCTGAGCTCTTCTTCAAGTGAGCAACAAGTTATGGCTTAACTGCAGACTCAGCTATGCTTTTATCCTGTGTGATACTCCCAGGGATGGCAGTGGGTACCACAGCAGGGGCACTTCGAGCCAGTTAGATCTGCTTTTGAATCCCAGCTCTACCTCTTACTGAGCTGTGTGACCTCAGGTACATTTCTTAACATCTCTGAACCTCAGTCTTCTAACCTACACACTGTGGATGGCCATGCCTGCCTCACTGTGCACTTGCTAGCTGAGACCTTGGCAGTGGTGGAAGGCACAGTTCTGTCTACCCTCCCCAACTTTGTGCAGTCTTACCACTTAGCTGACTCTCAGGATACCTACTCAAGGGAGCTGTCTTTTAGTTTGGATTTTATTTCCTTTTCTCCACCCTGAGAACTTCCTTTGGGTTGGCTTGTTCCAGTTTTCTTCACAGATTCTGCAGCAACACAGAGTGATGTTGAAAAGAGAAAGGCTGATGGGGAAGGAACCCATTGAAGGCATGAACTGAAGGGCAGGAAAGTGACAGGCAGTGGCTTTGCTGGGTTCAGATCTGTGTCTACAAAGGGACTACTAATCCAATCTGAAATTTTTTAGGAGTACATACAAAGAAAAAATCTACTCTCTCATTCATTAGGTATCAGCTGTTAGTGCTATTGTACCCATTTTAATGATGAGAAAAGAGAGCCTCAGGGAGCTTCTGTGTCTGTCCAAAGGTGGTAAAGCTAGTTGCTGATAGATCTATTTCCAGACCCCCTGCTGTAACCCTTTCTCAGGATTGTCATGTGGACCAAATGGAATAGTATGTTTATGTACTCAGTGAGGTAACGAGCATATTAGTGCTTGGCAGTGATAAGTCTGTCTAGCTCAAACACTTACATACTGCTTACTGTGTTCCAGGTGGTGTTCCAGCTGCATTACATATTTGCACACCTTAGTTATCATCACTAGCCTAGAAGAGGGTACTTCTTCCCATTTGACAGATAAGGAAACTGAAGCACATAGAAGTTGTGCAGATTGCCCAGGGTGATGAAGCTAGTAAGGGGCAGAATTGAGGTTTAAGCCAGGCAGTCTAGCTGTTCCAGTGTCCCTGCTTTTTGCTCCTATACTGTTTTGCTTAGATTTCACCTAGTTATTCTTATTTCTGTTCTCACGGTGCTTCATGGCTATGCAGAGGCTAGATGATTCCGATGGAAAAGGACAGAATCTTATTTTATGCAGCCCTTTGATTCTGGCTCCATGGAAGTTCAGTTTTGGGGATTGCCCCAAGTGCGATGGATGGGCCCAGGCTTCTGCAATGGTTTTAATGGCCAGCCATGGTGGCATGACATGTGGACTCACATGTGGCCTGGAGCAGACTTGTGGCACACAGCTGGTTGCATCCTTGGCAGAGGGGGGAAGTAGGCTGGACACTGTGTGGCCAGAGGGCCCTGTTCTGCTATGGCGTTGAGTCTGTCTTGACCTTCTGACTAGTCTTTAGCCCTAATAGCTTTAGTATTCCTCACAGGTCATAGTCTGGTGGCAAGAAGCAGGGGTTTGGGTGTCTTTCCCTAAAATGGAGGCTTTTGGTGTTAAAAACATTGTTTTGGTCAGGCCGGATGTCTGACTCTTTCACATGCTTCATCTCATTTATTCCTCATAGCAGCTCTGGGAGATAGGTACAATTATCCACAATCTACAGCTGAGGAAATTGAGGCTTACACAGCATAGAAGTGGCTGAACTGAGATTTAGACTCAGGGCTGTGCAACTCAGTCAGCTATCAAGGCCTGCTGATAACTCTTGAATCTATTTCTGCCTCTCTGTATCCACTGCCATTATCCTAGACCAAGCTACCATCAACACTCACCTGGATCATGGTGATAGATGATGCACTTCTCTCCCTGCACCCACTCTTGTTGCCTTCAATCTATTTGCTACTTTAAAGATATTGAAATCTTAGTCCTCAAGGATTGGGACCCCATCTCAGATATCCAGTGTGGAGTCCTCAGTGTTTTTAACATTTTGCCTGTTACATGGTAGATGCTCAAAAATGTAAATGAATAACTGGATGGATGATTAGATTTTTGTCTTAGAAAAGTTATCCTGATGGATGATTTCCTTATCCATCCATCTACCCTCTTATACACCCACCCATCTATTCATTCATTCATTCATCTATCCATCCATCTGCCCATCCATCCACTCATTCCCCAATTCATGCATCATTCATTCACACATTTATAATTCATTTCCATTCATTCATTCACCCCTTCATGTATCCATCCATTCACATATCCATCTACCTACATATTCATCCATCTCCTGTTTACCCATCCATCTATCATATATCCACACATCCATGATTCATACCCATCTGTGCACTCCTCTGTCCATTCTTCATTCTCTCATCCATCTGTCATTTTATTTCTGTTCATCCAATCAGCCATTTATTAGAACAGGAAAAAGGCAAAATACATTTAGTGCTATTAGGTCAGATATTATAAAAGTGCTCTTTGATGAAGAAAACATCACACTATTTCATATTTTAAGAGTGAATCAAGATTAAAGCAGACTTTTTCATGAGTTAACATGTGCCTCAAAATGTAGACCTTCATCTAAAATATTAAAATAGAACCTGTGCCTTTTCTAATTTTGTCTGTAAATGATCAGAGACAGCATGAGCAATTCAAATACAAGCTGAGCTCTATTTCCTTGCCTGCTAGAAAGCCACTTGCACTTTGGGGTGCAAAACAGAGATTGCAGACATATTAATATTTAAGAGCATGAAGACTGTCTACAGCTAAGGTATAGGCATGTAAAACACGTACCTGATTACAGAGAAGATTTTTATAATGTCCAGGTGGAAGGCTGTGGTACCTCCTCTGTAGTCTCAATCTGCCATCACGGTTGGCACTCTAGAACACCAGGGATCCCAGTTCTGCCTCTGAGGTTGGGGTGTGGAGCTGTTGGCACCACAAGGGGATGCCAGGGATTCCACACTGTTCCCACAGACTTCTGCCCATGGTCATAGCTAACAAAGGCAGCTAGGTGAGAAGGGACAAGATTACCAGTGCAGGAGCCTCATAAATGTGAGATGAGATGGTTGGGATGGAAATGGAAGTTGAGATGCTAAAAAATAAAGCGTGAAAGAGTCCTGGCCCCATATAAGAACAGGATTGATCTCCGTACGCTGACAGAATGTACGATTTCCCTTCGCTTTACTACAGTGCTTCTGTTTCTATAGAAACCACCAATTTTATAGACAGATCTGCTCTGTGAGAAGGAGTGGGGAGTTCAGTTTGAAGCCAAGTGCCGTCAGGGCACCAGCGCTCCCAACCCTGAGTGGGGAGCTTTCTTCTTTGCTAGCTAACTAGCTCTCCTGGGGATGGTTAATGATTACTAGGCTTGGAATCTGTCACAGTTATTATAATAACACTTGCAATACTGCTTTGCTGCCACAGAGTCGCAATGACATGGTTAGTTCTAGGACTCACAGAACATTTTCATGGAGGGCAGTAGCACGCAGGCCTTCTTCCTTTCTTTCTTTCACTCGTTCATCAGATACATACCAGATATCTTAGCACCAGCCACTGTACTGAGCCCTGGAGTAGTACAGGGCATGATAAGCGAGAAAGACAAGCAAATCAACTACTTTCTCTCAGTTCTACAATAGAGGTTTTTCTGGCCAGGGTGACCTTAGAGACTAGTAGTTGGTTTTGGGTGGGTTTCAGGGATGGTTTGGCAAACATAAAAAATAGCCAGATGGTTCAGTTATCTTTTCTGCATAACAAGGTACCCCAAAACCTAATAATGTAAACCAACAACTGTTGATTATGTTCGTGATTCTGTGGGTCATGAATTGGAACAGGCACACTGGAAAGGTTTGTCTCCATTCCATAATGTTTGAGGCTTCTGCTGGGGTGGATCAAAAGCAAAATGGCTGGCCAGCTCAAATGGGTCCACATAACTGGAACCTTGGTTCTTCTTCAAGTGGCATTAGCTAGGGCTGGAATGTCGAAGAATGGCTTCTCTACTCACATGGCTAGCACCACGGCTGAGAAAACTGGAATAGCTAGAGGCTAGTTGACATTGCACTCTGTCTCTGTATGGCTTCTTCCTGTGGCTGTCTTGGGCTTCCTTCCATGATGGACACCTCAGAATAGTCCGTTCACTTCTTCTGTGGCAGTGAATGTTAGGAAGTTTATTTTGAGCTAGTCTCAGAAGTTCCAGAACATCACTACTATTGCATTCTATTGGGGAAAAAAATAACTAAGGCCAGAGCAGATGCAAAAAGGGAGAGAAGGAATAGGCCCTACCTCTTAGCTGAGAATGACATGCATGTCCAGGGAGGCAAAGAATTGATGGCAGACATCTTGGAGATCAGTCTCCCCACTGAAGCATCCCAAGTTTCTGTTTTGAGCAATGGGGTGAACTCATAGTGGAAAGGAAGTCAACGTTCGTAATGGGGTTGTAGTTGGCAAGAGATCTAACAGTGGAATGAGGACAACTAACAGTGGGATGAGGACAACATGGGGAGGTTGGTTGTGTACATGGTGTGGTGCTCTTCTAATCAAGCCACATTTTGATTGTGGGAGTGTGTTCCCAGCAGCCTGTCCATTTGACAGAGTTCATAAAAATGTCCATGGACAATTGGATACATGGGTCCGATGCTTAGAGTTGAATCAGGCCTGATGATACAGATGTGGTAGTCATTGCTCAAGTTGGGGCTGCTGGTTATCCATGATAGACTCCAACCCAAGATGGCATAAGGAAAAAGCAAATTTATTGGGTCATTTAATCGGAAACTCCTGGGGTGGGGTCTCTCAAGCGTCACTGATTTTTTTCGGAGGCGGGGGGTTCATTGAAAATTTATTTGGACATCCATCAAGGATTTTAGACTTTCAATCCAAAGAAAATTTATATGAATAGAACATTCTTTGCCATTATTTACAAAAGTTATATAGAGGGTTCCTTAGATAATTACCTACTGAGTAGTAGGATTTGGAACAGTATACTTACCGTGATGTAATCATTTCAATGTGTTACCATCTTCTTCTGATTATAATTAATATCTTTTGCATGAGTATTAGATAGAATGACTATCTGATTTGAGCATCACTGAATTTAAGGGCTCACATGAGGTCATCAGTTCCGGATCTCTCTCTCTTATCTCTTCACTTTGCATTTTTTTGTGAGCTGGCTATACCCCTGGACACACTCTTTCCTTAGGGAGGCAAAGTGGCCACATCTCCAGACCTCTAAGGTCACTGGAAAAGAGAGAACTCTCATCACCAACCATTCAGATCCTGGACCACACTTGCATTGGCTTGTATTGGGCCACATGACCATCTTTGAGCTGTTCACTCACGCCAGGGGCAGGTGATGCTCTGAGAAGCCAACCCTGAGATATGTGCCCAAAGCTGGGACAGGCTGGAGTGGGAAGGGGTAGTTCTCCAGAGGATGATCCAGGTGATCTTAGATACAAATGATGAAAGGATGCAGGGCAGTTCACATAGTACTGCTCTCTCTCTGGGTGCTGAGGCCATGAGACGATTGGGAAAAGAGTTTCATTGAGTGAGAAGAGAAGGGGTCCTGGTGTAGGGCCCTAAAGAGCATCTCATGGGTGTGTCAAGGAAGTAGACACCATAAAGAGGCTGAGATGGATGGAGTCCTCAGGGAGGTGGAGGAAAACCACTGGCATGTCACTTTGTGGAAACCAAGGGAAGGATACAAAGAGGGAGGGAGTGGTCAGTGTTGGAAATACCTTGTAGAAGCCAAGTGGAATTCACTCCTTTACTCATTCATTCATTCAGCAACCAGAAACTGTTCTAGTACTAGGGATACAAAAGTGGAGAAGACAGACATAATTCCCTGTCCTCATGGATTTTACCATGATGAAGGGGTGGTCATTAGATTCAATGACAAGGTGGACATTCATCGGTGACCTTGGCATAACAATTTCAGGGAGTCCTGGGGTGGGGTGACCTCATGAACTGGGTCAGGAGGTGGGTGAAAGGTATGAGGGTGGACAAAGTGAGCATGATTCTTGCAAGAAGTTTGATGTCCAGGGGAGGAAAGAAAGGGAGCAAGGTCTGGAGTGAAAGAGACATTGAGGGGATTTTTGAAGTTTATTTATTTACTGTAATATGAAAGTGAGGCTTTTTCTTACTGTGTATATGTTGTTCTTCTGTGCCCTCAAACATCATGATAGTGTTTGGTCTGGTCCCCTAGAAAAGAAAGACCTCTCTCCTTGTCTATTTGCCTGAAGAAGATTGGCCTCTGGAGGGAGAGGGATACCGTTAGAATTTCCCTACCCTATGGAGAGCAGTAGGGAATTCCTTCCATCCAGAGATGTGAGGAGGAGATCCCTTTCCGTTTCTTCAGTGACTGCTGCTAGGGCCTGGGGTAGTGTTGGGCAGCATTAAAACTTTGCAAGTACAAGGAGGATGCGTTTTAACAAGCACAAATCTCTCTAGTCCAAACTCAACAAAATAAATAATCCAACTTTCCTGGAAGCCTGCATTCTTGATTCTAAATTTCTTTTTCTCTCCCATCATGCCAGCTGCCTGTGAGTGGCTAAGAATTGTGTGGAATACAGGTGGTATGGGCATGTAGGCTAGGGCAATGTGAATAATTGGCCCCTGAAAAATTCAGTTGATTGTAATTAACCTAATTGCGGAAGCACAGCTGAAGATCCTGTACCTGTAATTTTCATGCAACCTCAGTCAGAAATCTCCTGTAGCTGCTCTCTTTGACCTGACTCTAAGTGAATGGTTCTTGATCTTGTATCTTTAAATGACATTTGGCAATGCCTGGAGACATTTTTGACTGTCAGAACTATGGGAGGGGTGCTCTTGGCATCTAGTGGGTAGATGCCAGGGATGCTGCTAAAAATTCTAAAACTCACAGGACAACCCCAGGGCAAAGAATTACCTTGCTCAAAGTGTCAATGTTGTGGAGGTTGAAGTTGAGAAACCCTGTTACAAATCCTGCTGTTTGTTGTGTGGAAGTTGCCATGACATTGTGTGAAGAAAGAAGGGAGGATTTAGGACAAGAATGATGCCAGTATCTATGCTATATGTTTCTTATACTCACACTAGAAGATAATGGTTGTTTGGTACTGAAATGGAATTTTTGCCAGAGAATCTAATGGTTGTATTTATAGTCACAACTCAGGGCCCCTGTCTAAGGACCTGATAACATTCTGACCCTCTGTCATGCAGGTAACATCCTTTGCTGATGCCACAGTGAGATCAGACCACAATCTGTGGTACATAAAATACAGCACAATTTAAACGTTTGTGATTGGTTAGTTCTTCGAATTTCTGGGTTTGGTTTCCTTTAGCAAAAGTGTACAGGATGCCAATATTAAGGTTTTTCCTTTCTCTTCATGAGTATTGGACCTCCTAGGGCTGGGCATGGCTGGACTCTGGTGTCCTGAATGGGTCTGGTCCACTGCCATCTGCTGTGGCATTCCTTAGGGTGCTTAATTGTTTGGGGGCAAGTTCCCCCCAGGGGGTTGCTCACCTGTTGCAGAAGGAGAAAATTCCCAGGTGCAGTGGTTCCAAGGCCCCCATTTCTTAGCATGTCTGAGGAAGTTGAGAAAAGCCTGGTTGTCAGCTCTGTACTCTGTGCTGCTCTCTGACTTGACATCTCTAACTGGCCAGGAGCCAAAACTTGCAAGGACACAGTGATTCCAGCTACATTGTGAATGAACCTCTAGAACATTATTCTAAATGAAAGAAGCCTGACACAGAAGGTTGCATGTTTATGATTCTATGTGTACAACATGATTCTGGAAAAGTCCAGAAAAGGCAGATCCATAGAGACAGAAGCTAGATTGTTGGTTGTCAAGGGCTGGGGAAGGGCAAATGGAGTGACTGCTTAATGGTTCAGGGGTCATCTTTGGGGTGATGAAAGGGTCTTGCAACTAGATAGAAGGGTGATTACATAATATTGTGAATGTGCAAAATGCCACTGAATTGTACACTTTAAAATAGTTGTTTTATGTTGTGTGAATCTTAAAAGCAAAAGACCCTGGTGGACAGAGCAGCTCAGCTGGCCTGATCCAGACCACAGAGCCCTGGGCCCAGTACAAGGGGCAGCGGCCCTGTGGCATGGAGGAGGGGTCCCCCCTCAGGTAAACAGGCACCTTGGAGGCCCTGATGGGACAAGCCCTGCCCGGATGGACACTGGAAGCAGGGAGTATCTGTTGGGGTTTCGTCTCTTTCATGTTTCACTGGAAGTGATAAATGAAGCTTTGCATGGCAGATTAGTCCCAGGAGAAACAGCCGATGTCCTGGCAGACATGTTTAAATCCTCCTCAGTAGCTGGCTTCCTGCAGGATATAAAGTAGAGCAGGGAGAGGAAGTGTTCCTGCCAGTGGCAGGTAATGACAGGGATATGGTGGCTAGCGAGCCCCTCCCTGGGCCTGCCACCCAAGTGGGCTCTGCAGATACAGGGGAAGAAAATGAGCCCAGTTGTATTCACCATACCCTCTTTGTGTTCCACTGCAGGGAGTGCATGGACACTTGCCTTTAGTACCAGAAGAGAGATAAACTATCCAGGAGCTGTGATTGGTGGTGGCGGAAGTCAAGTAGCTGTCATTTATTAGCTGTGTGCCTTTGGGCAATTTATTTTTATTTTATTTCACTTTTGAGATGGAGTCTTGTTCTGTTGCCAGGCTGGAGTAGTGGTAAGAGCTTGGCTCATTGCAACCTCTGCCTCCCAGGTTCAAGTGACTCTCCTGCCTCAGCCTCCTTAGTACTGGGACTACAGGCACGCACCACCATGCCCAGCTAGTTTTTGTATTTTTAGTAGAGACGGGGTTTCACCATGTTGGCCAGGATGGTTTCGATCTCTTGACTTCCTGATCCACCCGCCTTGGCCTCCCAAACTGCTGGGATTACAGGCGTGAGTCTCTGTACCCGGTCTGGGCAATTTATTTAACCTCTCACACTCCAGTTTCCTCATCTGCAAAATGAAACTGGTGAGGCTTAGATCAGTGTAGATTAATAAATAAATAAAATCATACATACATACATATTATGTATCTTTAGAGTTACATTAATAAAGATGCACATTATCTTTGCATAATATATAAAATAGATAAGTATATATTATATAAATATTACATACATAAATATAAATATATATTTTATAATATATATTATGTAGATACTATATATTATACACACACACATACACATGCACCATTTTATAATGTCTGACCACAAATTACACTGGTGAATATTCATTTCATTCGTAAAAATGTGGAGTGAGTTTATTCATATATTCATTCATGCAATGAGTTTATTGAGCTCCTACTATGTGCCAGGCACAGGGAATAAACAGCGACTCAGACAAACAATATTCTTTGCCTTCATGAAGCGTATATACCACTGGGAGGTAAGATATCACAGACACATATTTGCAAATTATAGTAAATACTGGGACTCAAACCAGCCAAGTGCTTAATGCAGATAGTCACCAACTGTGGATTTATACATACGGTGGTTGGGACAGATTCTCTGGGGAGATGATATGTAAACTGAGACCTGGCAGAAGAGAAGACACCTCCCTGTCTTGGTCATGTGAAAAGTGGGGAGTTTTCCAGGTGGAGGGCATAGCACCTGCAAAGGCTCTGGCATGGGGGAGAGTGTGGCTTGTTCAGGGAACTCTAGGAAGATCAGTGAGGTGAGGAAACAGCAAGCGGAAAGGAGCTGCAGATGCGGTTGGAGGAATAGAAGGGAGATGCTCTTCTTGTAGGCCTGGTGGGCCATCTCAAGAAATTTGGGTTTTATTCCAGGATTAAAGGGAGGCTCTCGTGTGATTGGATTTTTGTTCCAGGAATATCACTGCTACTGGGAGGAAGAGCGGTTTGGAGAGCTTCATGAGTGGGATAGGAAGAGCGCTTTGCAGGTTCTTTATCCCTCTCCACATGGAAGCCAACGTTTCCTTTATTTGTCTGCTTAGGAAGTCAGAAATTCCAGCAGAAGCACTTCCCCACCTGTGCCCCTGCTCTAAAATCTTAAACTGTGATGTTTTCTCTGCTCTCCCATGTGTGTTTCTCAGAAATTTTCATGACTCAGTGGCAAGACACTGGACACAGGGATGTGGAAGGTATTACTGGAGGTGGAAAAACCCAGAGCTTTTCTGGGCAGTGGGGGCTTGATTTCAAGGAGGTTTTTAAAAAATGCCTATTTGTTTGATACAGTGTCTCACTCTGTCACCCAGGTTGGAGTGCAGTGGTGCCATCATAGCTCCCTGTAACCTTGAGCTCCTGAGCTTAAGTGATCCTCCAGCCTCAGCTTCCCAAGTAGCTGGGACTATAGGCGTGCATCACCATTCCAGGCTAATTGCTTTCTTGTGGAGACAGGGTCTTGCTATGTTGCCCAGGCTGATCTCAAACTCCTGGGCTGGAGTGATCCTCCTGCCTCGGCCTCCCAAAGTGCTGAAACTACAGGTGTGAGCCACTGTGCCAGCCTTAAGAAGGTTGACTGAGGTGAACTGTATGTTTAATATACGTTTAAAGAGATTAACTGGATGGTGGATGGTGAAGCAGATGGCTTTAGATTCCTCAGGGAGGAAGAAGGGATTGTAGGAAAGTGAGAGATTCAGGCTGGGTTAGAGGATGTGTTTCCTCATCCCTGTGCCTAATTTGCATCATTCCAGAGGACTGAAGCCACTCAGAGGTATGGGTGTCCTAGGAGAGACTGCTGCTGCTCATGCCTGACACCTGGGAGAGGAAGGAAGAGTAAGTAAGTCTTCAGTGGACAGCTCTTCTCATTGGGTCAAGCTTCCCTGCACCTGCTCAACTTTAGGCATTGGGCTCAAGCTTCTGACCTGAAGGCTCTGTGTGCATATCCATTTACAAGCCATTCCCTAAAAATGGTTGGCTTTAGAGTGGTTGGGTCAGTTCCAGGAGCTGATGATCTCTGATCTGACTGCCCTGGGATGATGTCCACTGGGTGTCTGGGGACTTCTTGGGACACCTTGCATACTGTGATATTTTCCCCAACCTCAGCCTTTTTAGCAGCCAGGCAACTTGGCTTCTGCCTGGATATTCTTAGAATGGCAATGCTGGCTGAAGTGTGAACCCCTGTTGAAGACTCTTTTCCTCAAATCGTGCCTGGGTTTTGATCTAAATAAATGGATGATTGAAATGGTTGCCACAGAAAAACAGTAAATGACAACAAACCATTGGCCCTTCTCATGCGAAGTGCAAGTGCTAAATATCGACATCTGTGGATGCCAAGTCTCTGTGGCAGAGTTTAATATGCAATTAGTATAAGCTTTTCTTTATCAATTCAATGAGTATTTATGGAGTCCTCACCAAAGTAGTTAATAATAATAGACATTTACCGAACACTTCTTATATGTTGGGGAATACCTAAATATTATATGTGTAATTATTCTTAAAATCCTCTATCAACCTGAAGGTTGGTACTATCAGTAACCCTCTTTTGAGGGTAAAATATTGAGGCTTGGAAGAGTTGGCCACTTGCTAAAAGTCATTTAGCAACAGTTAGTGAAGATAGGGTTTGAACTTATGCTATCTAAACCCAGAACCAGCAATTATATGCCCATGCCATGTTCTCCAAATGCCAAGCCCCATGCTGAGTACCAGGGATATGAGAGAGAACAAGATAAAGCTTCTGTTCTCCTTTCACTCATAGTCTAGTGCAAGGAGACAGACTTTAGATAAATATCTAGACAATTACTAACACAATAAAGGCTATGAATGTGAAGTATAGTAAGAGCATGTGGTGGGGTACCCAACCTGTTCTTTTTTTGGATGGGGAAGGCTTCCATAGGGAAAAGAAATTTAAGCCCATTGCATCTCCTGCCTAGAAATACCACACTTCAGTTGTGTCATTGGTTTGTATGTGTTCTCTGGAAACTGTGGCTGGGTTGGGTGGAAAAATGACCGGTCTTTCCTTTTGGTTGCCCAGTGCCCCGTCCTCCTCTTGACCCAGCCAGCCAGTACGGACATGGCATGACAAGGACTATTTTCAGGATGTGTTTGAGCTGGGGATCTGCAGATACTGCATGATATTTTGGGAGTCAGTGGACTTCATGGAACAACATCTCTGCCTGGGTGTATTTGACTCCAACTACAGCCACAGTGTTTCTGCAGCCCGTGTGTTCTTCCTTCTGGGCTCAACCTTTTTCTCCCAGCCTTTTCCCTTGTAAAGAGTTGCATTTTGCTGTTTTCAGTGGGAGGAATGACCTCTCAATTGTAATGTGCTGAGGAAGACCTGCTTTGATGTGGCCTCTCCCATGACACTTTCTGGACCATTGAAGGCAATGCTGTTTAAGCATGTCATGTCCAATATCATATTGCCTCCCTCCAATATAGCTACATGAAATTGTTTGATATCAGCGTAATTTTCTACTTGGAGGATGTTCCCATTTTGCTAATGGTTCCTTTCCTAACATTAAGGAGTTCATGACCAACCTGGGCATCTAAGAACAGCCTGTGAAGATGAAGTCCCATCTCTCTCTGCTGTCTCACCAAGTGACATTATTAAAGGATGTTCTAGGATGATTGATCTGGGGCTCAGAAGAACTGGAAGGTACAAACATGAAGTGTGGAGTCAGATTAAGAAGCCATAGCAGTCGAGCTAGGTCAGGAGTCATAATGAAAGGAAAGACTGTATGTGAATGAAATGGTGAGCAGGAAAATTGGCAGGACTGTATGACCCATTGAATATCTGTATTGAGAAAGGGATGGGGAGAGAGAAGACAATTTCCAATATTGTAGATGACCAGGTATATTTTATAGAAAAGGAGAGTCAGGGGAGGAAGATTAGAGTTGACATTTATTGAGCATCTGGTGTGGGCCAGGTACTATGCAAAGTCTTTTGCTTGATGACATCTCCTAATCTTAACAGTGACTTTTGAATCCTTTGATTAACCATCTTATTTTACTGATGAGGAAACTGCAGCTGCGAGAGGTAAGCTCTTTCCAGCTGAGTGGGCTTTGAAGCTCTTTTCTACCCTTTTATTTTGCTGAGGACTAGACTTTTACCAAGGAATAAAATGTCTATGGAATTTAAGGAACCCAAGATAGAACTCCATAACAGAAATCCTACATTTTTTAATTTTTTTGAGACAGAGTCTTGCTCTGTCACAGTGGCATGATCTCAGCTCACTGCAACCTCTGCCTCCTGGGTTCAAGGGATTCTTCTGTTAGAGCCTCCTGAGTAGCTGGGGCTACAGGCACGCACCACCATGCCCAGCTAATTTTTTTGTATTTTTAGTAGAGACAGGGTTTCACCATATTGGTCAGGCTGGTCTTGAACTCCTGATCTCATGATCTGCCTATCTTGGCCTCCCAAAGTGCTGGGATGACAGGCGGAAGCCACCACTGAAATCCTATTATTTTTGTGCTGAAATATATCATGGGAAGATAAAACCATATGGTGGGGTTTTTATTTTCTAAGCATACTTGTGGCTCTCTGGACTCTTCCCTAGGGAGATGCATATCATGTTCTGGTTCCCTTGTGTCTGAGCTAGGTGTGAGCTTTTTTTTTCACCTAAGAGCAGACTTCACATATGTCTGTATCGCTCACATGCCTAACAAACTGTCGATGCTCCAATGTATAAACAGTCTCCCAGCTACTCTTCAACTTCATCTCTGATTTCCAGATCTATCCTGTCTTTTTGGATTCCTTTTACCCTTTCATGTTGCTTTTCTGGTCATTCTAGCCCATCAATTTTTATCTCTCTTGAAATACATGTCTTCTTTTCCTTGGTTATGGCTATGCGAATACAGCTCATTTCCCCAGTAAGCTTGTGATCTCTTTGACAACATCAAAGGCTGCTATCTGAACATTTTATATCCCCCAAAATATCTGGCATAATGCCTCAGGTCCAGAGCGGGTAAAGTATAAAACACAAAATGTGCATTTTAGAGGTAGAGGAAACTATTCAAATCTTGGCTCCACCTTAGGTGGAGATATCAGGCAATATAGGTAGGTGATCTCAGATACGGCACATTAACAACTTTGAGTCTCTGTATTCTCACTGGTAGAATGAAAGTAATAAGGACTATCTCCTGGGGAGATTATATTTTAAAGATTAAATCAGATATTATATATTAAAAGCCTGGCACCATGGCTGACACACACTAGACACTCAATAAATGCTAGTCTACTCTTATCCACTGCTGCCAGTCAGTGACAGAAGAGTGGTGCTGAGAAGGAAGATCATCTTTCTGTCCAACAGGTACTCTCTGAATGAATAAGATTGTATCCATTTTTCTATTTATTGGATAGACAGATAAAGGTCAGGTGAATTAGCTTTTTTGTCAAAACTACCAATCCATCACTTTACCTTTTACTTCTGAGCCGTTATTTGTACCTGAATTGCCATTATTATTAATAATATAATTTATTTGCTCATTTTTTTAGTGTGTCTTTTTTTTCTTACTAAGATATAAGCCCTTTGAAGGCAAAATCCTTGTTTGAGTCACTGCCATGGCCCCAGCTCTTAGCTGAGAACCTGGAGTCTAGTAAGTATTAAGTAAATATTACATGAAGGAATGAAAAAGACAAAACAATGGGTTTAGTTCAATTTGACCGAACAGACATTGTCTCAGCACCAACTATCCAACTATGAGCCAGGTACTGAATAAGACAGTGGATACAGAGGTTAACAAGACAGGTCCTGCCCTCAGGAAGGAAAGGAAAAGAGAGAAGAGGAGTGGCGGCTGGAGATAGACGAGTTCCATCTCTCAGTCTAACAGAAATAGAATCTCCATCTTTTCCAGCTTCTGAGCCAGTGTTGGTAGAAGCATGGGCTGAGATGGCAGGAACAGAGATGAGTAAACCTGGAATTAAAGCTGTATGTATTCAGAATCACATTCTACTTTGGAATTGGCCCTCCTCCCTTGCCCCAGATTAGCCTGGAAGGCCACCTTGCTTGGCAGGGGAAATTGACATCCCATTGAAATTGATGAAATATTTAAGCATTTGCCATCAGAGTATGCTAAGCATTGCCATTTGGGGAAAACTCATTTGATAAGAGGTCTGACCCATGCAAATGTTAGGGAGTTGGTTGGTTTGTCTCGTCTTTCTTTGGATTATACAGAAACCAGTGATGGTTAAGTGGGCAAGCAAGTTGATAAAAGCCTCTCTGGAGATCAAGTACTAAATGGCATCTTTATTGCTCACCTCTCAAGGAACCTTCTGTTTAAACTGCCGGCAGTAAGTGCAGGTTAGACCTGTGAAGTTATTATAAATGCCGTTCTTAAGACTAAGAACTTTATTTTTTAATTGGTTTCTTTTCTTTCCTTCCTTTTTTATTCCAAACCAGTAATGCCATAGGAAGAATGAAAATTTGTAATTTCTTAAGACACAGGAACTATTGAGAAAGAGAACAAAGAGACTATTGAAACACTATAGACTTTCTGTAAAACCAAAAACCATGCATAACCCCTTACCTTCTCTCATCGCACAGCACAATGGAGCACTCTCTAGCAAGCCTTGAGGGAGGGAGTTAGGCTAGAAATAACCTGCACAACTCCTTATTAAGTGAGAAACAGGCTGGGGAAGAGAAGAAGGGAAAGGCTATTACTGACATGGAAAAATGCAGAGAGGCAGGAACTTAAGTGTCCTTGCCAAACTCTTTCTTCTTCAGCACCTCTGCTCTTTCTCACATGTTGCCAGCACTGAAGACCCATGCATATTATGACTGGGCCAGAAAAAAAAGTCAGTGAATGTTTTAAACCGATTTTCTTAGAGGGAAGAGAGATAAAAAGAACTATGTTCTTTTTAAAAAAGGTGCTTCAGTGGAAAACAGTGATTGTCTAGCTCTAGACTCCAGGGATAATCTCTCCAGGGTACCCGATTTTGATTTTATGGAACCTGTCTTACAGCTTTATGAGTTATAGGTCCCTGACAGATAGGCACATTCTATCCTGTTCAGTAGAGGTTCACCTGAGCCACCCAGCCTTCCCCCTCAAAAAGTTTGACATCATTTGTATACCATTTAAATATTTGTTAGATGCGGCTGCTCTTTGGGTTCTCCCTCTTTTAAGCCACTTGTAGCATCTTCCCAATCTTCATTGAGAAATGATAGAAATCCACTGATAAGATCTTTGATAAATCATTGATGATATGATCTTTAACACATACTTGTTTTATATCTGTATGAGTCATGATTTTTTTTTTTTTTTTTGAGACGGAGTTTCGCTCTTGTTACCCAGGCTGGAGTGCAATGGCGCAATCTCGGCTCACCGCAACCTCCGCCCCCGGGTTCAGGCAATTCTCCTGCCTCAGCCTCCCGAGTAGCTGGGACTACAGGCACGCACCACCATGCCCAGCTAATTTTTTGTAATTTTTAGTAGAGACGGGGTTTCACCATGTTGACCAGGATGGTCTCGATCTGTTGACCTCGTGATCCACCCGCCTCGGCCTCCCAAAGTGCTGGGATTACAGGCTTGAGCCACGTCATGATTTTATTATGTTTTGAAGATTATCTTTGAACACTAGTTACTTAAAGATAGTCTTGAAGCGACTTAGCATCCCTGAGTCACTTCTTTTCTCATCTGCAGAATGGGAACAACGATACAGAGTGAAATTATCACAAAATTTTTCAAGAGTTTTCCCATTCATTCTTCTATTTAGTATTGATAGCTAAATGATAATTCATAGTTAATCTTCAGTGATTATGGATGGCGAATGGGATAATGTTTGTGAAAACACTCTTACCAAGTGTGATTCACAGTGTATGACTCAGATTTTAGCTGGCTCTTGTCATCAGCGTCAAATGAAGATTGAAGAGCTGCTCTCAACTCTGAAAGCTTGTGATTTGGAAGGCAGGGGAAATTTTCTCTGGTGGCTCCTCAAGGTGAACTGGAGCAAGTGAATAGAAACTATAGGGTTTTATTTTGACTGATAAGAAAAGCTCGTTCCCAGAACTGCAGCTAGTTCTGAGAACTAGCTATAACATTGGAGGGGGCCGCCTTATGGGGTAGTGAGGTTCCCATCACTGAAAGTACACAGGGAGAGACTGTCTTGCTTAGAATAACTGCATAATAAACATAAAAATAAGAGAGTCCCAGACATGGCCCTCATTTCTGCAAATCTTAATAAAGAGACACACAGACACACATGGGAAAGGTGACCACAGCCTACTGCCAAGGAGCCTGAGAGCCACAGCCTCTGATGGCTAGAGATCCTATGACAACCAGTGCCTGTGTATACGTATGGGTAACATATGAGCAGTGTGTTGGATAGTGCCTGGCATGTAATAGCTGTACATTAAATGCTGTTCAAGTCATCTGTCCTGTTGGAATAGTTTTATGATTTGCCTGTACAACAATACTTGAGTTATTGAACAGTCATATGATATGCACATATAACGTGTAAAGCTGAGAGTCCCACTGCACAGGTGTGGGCTGCTGGCTAAGTGTGGGACTTAGGAGGTATTGGGAATCTGCAGGTCCAGTGAAGAAACAAAGGCTCCAATGTGCTGTGTGAAGCATGCTCCATCACCCAGATCCAGAGCCGGGGCTTTCAGAGGTTCTGACTTTGATCTAATGATCACCCTAGTTTTTTGCCACTTCCAGAACTGAGCTCTTGGTCTTCGTTTAGAATTAAACGAATCTTCAATTCTATTCTTCTGGTCACTAGGGCCAAAACCTCAGAACTATCTCTGATTTCTTTGTTTCTTTACACTCCACATCTAACCCATCAGAAAATCCTTAGGCTGTATTTCTAAAATACATCCAGAAGCCATCCCACCCACCTCCTGTGCTGCTGCCCTGGGTTCAGGCATCATCGGACCTTGGTTAACATCATCATCAGCTCTCATCTAGAGTAGAGCTGCAGCCTCCTCACTGAATTTCTGCTTTTGCCCTTGCCACCCCACTAAAATTTGTTTTCCAACCCATAGTCAAGAGGAGACCTGTTAAACTATAAAACAGTTTATATCACTCCTATGTCCCAGCTCCCCCACCTAGTAGCTCTCCATCTCATTTGGCATAAAAACCAAAGTCCTTACAAATGCCTATGAGGCCTTACATGATATACCTATGACACCTCTGTTAGCTTCTTCCTACTACTCTCTGTTACTCCACTGCAGTCCCCTAGCTTCATTGTCCTGTCCCAGGACCGTTGTACCTGCAGCTTCTGTCTGAATGTACTTCCCCCAGACAGCCACGTGATTGCTTCTTGACCTCTTTCATGATCTTGCTCAAATGTCACCTTCTCATTGGGGCCTTTCCTATGTGCTATTGATTTTATCCTGTGCCCCTCACCCCTTCCCCAGCATTTCCTTTCCTGTTTTGCCTTTTCTGTAGATGTTACCCATCTCCATAGCTGTTATCCCAGCATCTGACACACTAGTTATCCCATTTACTGTTGTTCTCCTTCCATTAGAATATGAGCTTTATGAAGACAAGGATTTTACTATGTTTTGTTCAGTTCTGCCTATGTTCACTTAGCATTCAGAATAGTGTTTGGTCCATAGTAGACTCATTAAATATTTGTTGAAAAATGAATGGATGAGTATCCCAAATACTTTCATATTAGGGGAGAGGTTCTGATGCTGAAGCCTTTCTGTGGGAGGAATCTTTGACATGGCTTTCAATAATCCCTGTCTCTGAGTATTCATTCCTTCCCTTCAAGTGTAATTCCTTCCCTTCAAGTGAACAGTGGACCTAGAGACTTGTTTCTAAAGAGTAAATTATATCAGGCCAGGTACTATGGCTCATTTCTATAATCCCAGTGCTTTGGGATGCAGGAGGATTGTTTGAGGCCAGGAGTTTGAGACCAGCCTAGGTGACATAGTGAGACTTTGCCTTTACAAAAACTTTAGAAGTTAGTCAGTTGTGCTGGTGTGGGCCTATAGTCCCAGCTACTCAGGAGGCTAAGGCAGGAAGATTGCTTAAGCCCAGGAATTTGAAGTTAGAGTGAGCTATGATTATACCACTGTGTGCCAGCCTGGGCAAAAAAAAAAAAAAAAAAAAAAAAGGTATATATATGACAAAAGTGATGACATGCATTTCCAAGATTAGGTTGCAAAAGGTTGTGGCTTTCATGTCTTTTTTCTTTTTTTCTTTCTTTTTTTTTTTTTGGTGATACAGTCTCACTCTGTTGCCCAGGCTAGAGTGCAGTGGTGTGATCTCTGCTCATTGAAACCTCTACCTCCTGGGTTCAAGTGAATCTCCTGCCTCAGCCTTCTGAGTAGGTGGGATTACAGGCACTACTACCACACCCAGCTAATATCAAAAAAAATTTTTTGTGTGTGTTTTTAGTACAGACGTGGTTCCACCACGTTGGCCAGGCTGGTCTCGAACTCCTAACCTCAGGTGATCCACTCGCCTTGGTCTCCCAAAGTGCTGGGATTACAGATGTGAGCCACTATACCTGGCCGTGGCTTTCATCTTTGTGCACTCTATCTTTACTGGTGCTTTCTGTTTGCTTCTCATTTACTTGCTGATGAAGCAAAATGGTATGTCATGAAATACTCTATAGAGACACTCACAAGGCAAGGGACTGAGGGATGCCTCTGATCAATAGTTCGTAAAGTGCTAATATCTCTGTCCAACAACCCCTGAGAAACTGAGTCCTGCCAACAACCATGAGAGTGAGCTTAGAAGCATATTATTCCCCAGTCATGCCTTCAGATGAGACCACACCCTGGCCTGCATCTTCATTACAGCCCGTGAGATGCCGACAAAGAGGGCCCAGCTGGGCTCTGCCTGGATTCCTGACCCACAGAAGATGTGAGATAATAAATGTATGCTGTTTTAAACTGCTCAGTTTTAGGGAAATTTGTTATGCAGCAGTAGATAACCAAAAGACTCCTTTTTCTTTGCTTGAAAACTGTGTTTCTTTATTTAAAGAGTTTAATTCTCCTTACTCTTGTTTTTTCCCTCAGCTACAGACACACATTCATATTTTCCTTCTCCTTCTCTATCTCTCGTTTGAGACATTCCTGGCACTACAGTTTGACACACCTCCAGGCCGAGCAAACTGCCTGAGACCCTGTTAGCAATGCCATAATGAGATGGGTAAATTCTCAGTACCTTTTGACACTGCCTAAGGCAAAGTCATAAGTGATGCTTGTTCGATAATTCCAAGGTGTGTCACTGCCTGAAAGCCCGTTTGGTATTTATAGGAATCTGAAAGTTAGGCACTGGGGAAAAATGAGTTACAGACCGTTGCACTTATTTTCAGATAGAATCATATTCTCTGAAAAATTGCATAGGATGTTCAGCTGATAGGGGGTTCGCCATGATTGTATGGCTCGCTGGGCTTGTATTGTGGTTGAGAAAAATCATCTTGTCGGGTTGGGAAGACGATAGTCACATCTCTTCAGCTGGCTGGTGATAGATGTTTAAGGACAGGCTGAAGACGTGGCTGCTGCTTCTTCTCACTCGAAACCACTGAGTTGCAGCTTAAAGTAAATCAACAAAAAGAGAGATGCTTTGACAGGAACCTTGCCGAGGCTCATCCGGTTGGCAGCATGGGCTGGTAGACAAAACTAAAAGCTTTGAGATAAGCATTTGGAAATTCAAAGAGACATCTTGTCTGTCATTTATAATGGCTAAAAACTTTGAAGAAAATGTATTCTCACATGGAAGGGTTTGGGGGAGGTGAGTTTAGTCAATATCAATCAATAGACCAGCAAACACTCACTGTATGCCTACTTTGAGCACCATGCTCAGGGCTGGAAAAATACAGTTAGATTGCAGTCCTTGTTACCAAAGGGTTCATGGAAGAGTGAGGTGGTCAACAAACATGTAAATATATTATAAAATTGCAATACAGCGAAGTGAAGGCCTGTGCTCTGTGGGAGACCAAATTGATCCTATTTGCAGGGAACCAGGGAAGAAAAATAAAGGCTTTTCTGAGCAGGCAAATAAATTGGGTTGGTGGGTGGCAGGATAAAGATCTAGGTGAACAGAAGACATTCTGGGCTGAAGGATTGGTCTGTGCAAAGGCCCTGAGATATTATTTAGCTTGGCCAGGCTGGAGGAATTGGCAAGGCTGATGTCTGCAAAGCAGGGAAGAGGCCAGACAGATGGGTGAGGCTGGTCTAGGAAGACCTTCAGGGCCAGATTAAAGATTAGATTCTGTTCTCAGAGCAACAGGGAGGCTGGGATGGGTCGAAATAGGGCAGGCCTGGTAAGATGTGGAGTCCGGAGGGATCTCTATAGAGGAGAGATTGGAAGAGGTGAGAATGAGGGCAGGCAGACCAGTGGAGGAAAGGTGAGGACCCTTGTTTCTGTACCACTCTGAGCTGTCATTGTGTGTTTTTTGTATTAACAGCATCCATTTCCATGACACCTGTTGAGGAGGTCATGGAAATGTTTCAGAAGCAACCTAGGTGTCCAGGGCAGATAGAAGATCGATCTCTCTCTCTCTCTCTCTCTCTCTCTCTCTCTCTCTTTCTCTCTCTCCCCTCCCCCCCCCTTTCTTTCTTTCTTTTTTCAACAGAATCTTATTCTGTTGCCCAGGCTGGAGTGCAGTGGTGCAGTCTTGGCTCATGGCAACCTCCACCTCCTGGGTTCAAGCTATTCTCCTGCCTCAGCCTCCTGAGTAGCAGGGATTACAGGTGTGTGCCACCATGAGAGTGTGCCCTATTAATTTTTTAATATTTTTTAGTAGATGCGGGGTTTCACTGTGTTAGTCAGGGTGGTCTCAATCTCCTGACTTTGTAATCCACCCGCCTTGGCCTCCCAGAAGATTCTTAAGGTTCTTCTTCAGGAGCTCAGTGAAGCCCCAGCTAGAGCCTGGGCCAGTGGTGGGGTGACCAGCTGTCCTGGTTTGCCAGGATGCAGGACTTCCAGTGCTGACACTGGAAAAGTCCTTGAAAAACTGGGACATGTTGGTCACCCAAATCATCAGGGTGGTGCTGAGCAGGCTGCACAGCAGGACATGCTGCCTAGGGTGGGAGACTCAGGTTCTCTTCCTTTCTTACCACCCCACCACTTTGCTTCTCAGCCAGACCTTCTGACTTTTGGAGCTCTTGTTCCAGGCTGCAGCCTAGTTCCCTGTTTTCTTTGTCCCTGATAAGCCCTGACCACCTTTTAAAGGCCTGACACCTTCACCTGCAGCCTCAGCTGCAGCCAGATCCTGATCTCTTGGTCTAGACCAGGCACATGCCCCCAAGAAGTGCTGGCTGCCTTATCGCAGCTTCCTCAAGTCCAGGATCCTTGTGGGGAGGTCCAGATTTCCCCTAGGCTTGGTTCTAGCCCTGACCCAGGGTTCTAACCTCCATCTTCAGCACCTCAGGGACTGGGCCTTGCCTTCTCTCTGCCCTGGGCACTGGCAAGCCCTGTGTTCTCAGAGCCACCCCTGGTTGTGTGTGTCTGCCTCTCTTTCTCAACTTCTCACAGGATGAACTTGCAGCTTTCATGCCCAAGCCAGGCCTGCGTGTGGCATTCACGGGACAAGGAGGCCGCTGTGGCCTCAGATAGTAGTTTCCAGGCTGCGTGTGAAAGCTGGGATGGATTCATTCAGGAAAAATGTTGACAGGATGAGTTTTTAGTGCCACGTAGATGAAATGAAAATCCCTGGACATGACCATTACTCTGTCATTCCAAGGCTCACTGGTACCAGCCATTTCTCTGGTACCTACCTCCCCGCTGCTAACCAGCTGTAAGTTTTCTCTGTTCATGCCTGGTGTCCAATTAGAGGGAAAACGTATCAATCCTTCAACAAATATTTGTTGAGCGTCTACGCTGTGTCCTCTCGTCTAATTCCCATGCGATGCAGGAGGTCTTGTAGCGGCACATATTGGTGATGGTGTACTTACCCTGTCCCTCTCTTCCGTCTCCCAGAAGCCGGAGCAGTGCCTGTTCTGCCCCTTCTATGAGAAGGTTCTACCTCACTCTGAGCAGAACCGTCTCCTTACACTGTGCCCACGTAGGTTCCACTTCTCTTCTGAGCCAGCGAGCTAATTCTTCAGCATTTGGGAAGCAGCAGCTCCCACCTTGTGCTGTCGTAACAAAATGCATAGACTGGGTGGCTGCAACAACAGGCATTTATTTTTCTCACAGTTCTGGAGGCTGGAAAGTCCCAGATCAAGGTTCTGGCCAATTTTCTCTCTAATGAAGGGCCTCTTCCTGATTTGCCTTCTCAATGTGTCCTCACATGGCCTTTTCTGTGTGCGCGCGCGTGTGCGCGCGCACGCGCTCATGCACGTGCAAAGAGACAGATCTCTCACCTTCTTATGAAGCCACCAGTCCTGCTGGATTAGGACCCCGCCCTTGTGGCCTCCTTCAACCTTAATAACCTTTTAAGAGTCCTACCTTTAAATACAGTGACACCTGAGGCTAGAACTTCACTATATGAATACTCGTGGGGTAGAATTCAACCCTTAGCATTGCTCTTGTCCAAGTCTAACTCCTTACCACCATTCCTGTTCTGAGAGCTTGGTGCCCTAAGTTAATGCACTGCCAGGGATGGTGGTGGTGGCTAAAATGGAGGAGGTTGAAAGAGGAAGCTTGCTTGGGCCAAACAGCATGAAGATAAGGAGGGTTTTTTGTTTGTTCATTTGTTTAAAACTTCTGTATTCTAGATAGCGGCTACAGCTATTATCGTAAGCTCAGCTCATTCATTTGGCAGCTGTGTCTTGCTGTTTGCTGGAAGGTACATGTTGTAGCTATGGTATAAAGCTTTGTTTCATAAAGAGAGGGAAAGTCACCAGAATTATGTATGAGGGGGCTGGGTATGGTGACTCACACCTATAATTCCAGCACTTTGGGAGGCTGAAGCAGAAGAATCATATGAGTCCATGAGTTCAAGACCAGCCTGGGCAATGTAGTAAGACCCTATCTCTACAAAATAAAAACAAAAAATTTAGCCAGGTGTGGTGCTTGAAGTCCTAGCTACTTGGGAGGCTGAGGCAGGAGGATCGCTTGAGCCAAGGAGTTTAAGTTTATAGTGAGTTATGAGTGTACCACTACACTCCAGCCTGGACAACAGAGCAAGATCCTGTCCCTAAATAAACAAATAAATAAAAAATAAAAAGAATTGTGCATAAGGGTAGAAGACTTGGGGCAGTTAGACAGGGACCTTGCTTGGCACCATCACATTGCAAGTGCTCTTAGTGGAGTTTTGTTGAATGAATGATGTGGAGCTTAATGTCCAGGGGCTCAAATCTTCTGAAACAAAGACCTGCAGTGGTAGTGATCCAGCCCCCCTCAGTGATGATGATGCTGGCATCAGAAGAGGGACCTAGGAGGACAGTCGGGTGGTTTTCCATCTCACCGATGCTGCAGGCTGATGTCATAAGTTGTGAGTGCTTCCAAAGCAGGGCTCATCTTCATCATCAACAGGTACTCCCAAGACCTTTTCCTGTCCTCTTCCCTGCTTTATCAGAAACAAGTCCGGAGAGATGTGCTTAAACTTTTCCCAGGTGACTGCTTTCTTGGATGGGAACCACACATTGTAATGGCAGCTGCCTATAGCCGGGCTTCCTAATTAGGGGACCATTTGTAGCTGGATCAGACACTAAGATGGGGACACAGAACTTGGAGTAATAGGGTACATGGATCATTCCAGAACCCATTTAGTAATCAATAGTGGAGGAGAAATTTCAACTGCTTAATAAATTGTTTGCTAACACATTGTCATGGCAACTGCTAGTCCCTAGGGTTCCAGAATGGGTTCTTGAGTTGCTTTATCTGATACAGGCTTGTAGGAGCCAAGGACACTTGTATTCCTACCAACATCAGACCAAATATTATTTTGCAGAATTGATTTAATGGGAAAAATGTCACTATTTTGTCTCTGAGGGCTGTGAGAATGAGGTCAGGTTTGTTCAATATGGGCTCTAAGCCCTGGCATGAGCACCATCTCTCCTTCCTTAACCTCTCTGTCCTTTATTATTATTCATTTTTAAATCGAAAATAAATTTTAAAGTCTCTATGTAACACATACTTTCTGTAGAAAATTTAGGAAAATAGGAAGACACACACAGAAAAAATAAGACCCATCTATAAGATCAGAGGTGATGAATGCACTTTCTTTTAGTTTTATTTTTTCCTATTCATATTTATGCACCTCTGTCATTTAAATGCGATTGGAATAATTATGCATGTGACAGATGATTTCATGTCCTGCTTTATTACTTAACATTTTATTATAAACGTGTCTCCACACTTCAGGCTATTTGGAACTCTAAATTATTGATAATAGCACGCACTTCAAGTGTGTGAGTATATCACAACTTATTTAATTAGTGTCCTATTTTTAAATTCCTTTTGCATTCTTATAAATAACACTTTACTGAGTATCCTTGCATGTAAAGTATAAAATACCTCCCTAAGAGAGAATTACTCTCACATGCTAAGGAGATTAGAAATGACACGTGTCCAAACTTCCTTCTGGGTATCTTGTGGTAGCTTGCTCCCTTACCCGCAGTACCTGTGCTGCCGCCATCTTGCCAAATTGATTGGCAAAGCCAAAAAGAAAGCAGTGGGTATATTATGTTCTCCTGGCCATTTTGTTATGCGAGTATTTCCAGTTTGGGGTTATCCAGACAATGTCACTGGTAGGAAAGTTGTTAGATATGAGAAGAATCAAAAGATGGGACTGAGAGGGTTAGTACTTGAAGCGGGGAATGTCCTTCTCTTTTGCATTGAAGCTACTGGGGACAGGTTTTTGCGTTGAGTGCCAGTGTGTTCTCTGAAATAGTTGCAGGAATGGAGGGATGTTTCTCACCTGGAGAAGAAAAGGTAGGTTGGGATGGGCAGAGGCTCCAATACCTGGAACATGGGAGTTATTGTCACAGCAGGGCCTTGAAGTCTTGTCATTTGCCACTTCTTAGTTGGGTGGCCGTCCCTCTGACACCTGCTTTCTTCTTGACCCTTTCTTGGATCCCTGGGCAGTTGTAGCTACACGTCCTGCCCTGCTCATCAGCAACACCAATGGTGGGGCCTCCCCATGGCCCCTGATGTCCTCCCTCTGCATTGTCACTCACCCCACATATGACATGTTCTGTGGCAAGGGGACAGGTGCACCCCAGAGATTCCTTCCTCCTCTCACTGTATTCCGGCCTTTTTGTCCATCCCACAGCTCCCAGCTGCAGATATCGGGGCTCCCCAGACAGCTGCAGTCATCTGTGTCCTGTCTGAGCTGTGTCCTCCCCTCCCCTCCCTCTGCCCCTCTCTGGGCATCTCTGAGGGCTGCCTTGCCAGGAGCAGCTGTTGATTCAGACTGTCATCAGGACTTTGATAATTAAAATTTGAAGCTCTTCAGACAATTGCGTTCCATTACATTGAAGGAGCAGCTGTTTAAATTTGGGGGAGAGAACCAGAGCCTTGTGCAACGAGCTCGGGTTTAGATTGATCGAGTCTGCAGATTCACTTCCCATCTCATCATCTAGGTAGAGGCTTTGGGGAAGCAACCCTCACCCTCCCTGCCTCATTCCCCCTGCCCCAGTTTGTACTCAACAATTGCTGCGTGCCAGGCCCTGTGCTACACGGTGCTGCTTAGCGGCTAATAGCATGTGACTTGGAGGTGGGCTGCATGGGTAGAGATCCCAGCCCTCCTCTTTACTGACCGTGTGACCTTGAGCAAGAGACTTAACCTCTCTGTAAAATGATGAGAAATAACACACAGGGGGCTATGTACAACCTACATGCCTAACTAGCATTTCTTTATATCATTAGAATTTTAGTTAATGCCCTGACATCTCAGTTCACTGTACCGTACTGGGGCCGCAGAAGAGGGAACAGAGCCCTTTGGAGGTTAAGTCCTGTGTGGACTTGCATGCTGGTGGTGAGTGACCTGCTGGGCTGCTGTGAACTCTAGTCTGTCTGTTGCAGGCATGGGCCACACCACCATGACTAGTTCCCTTTACCTTTTCTTTCTTTTTTTTTTTTTTTTTTTTGAGATGGAGTTTCACTCTTGTTGCCCAGGCTGGAGTGCAGTGACACAATCTTAGCTCACTGCAACCTCTGCCTCCCAGGTACAAGCGAGTCTCCTGTCTCAGCCTCCCAAGTAGCTCTCATTACAGGCATGTGCCACCATGCATGACTAATTGCTTTTGCATTTAGTAGGGATGGGGTTTCACCATGTTAGCCAGGCTGGTCACGAACTCCTGACCTCAGGTGATCTGCCTGCTTTGGCCTCCCAAAATGCTGGGATTACAGGCATGCACCACTGAGCCCGGTCTCCCTTTTCTTCTGCAATCTTTCTGCTGGTCCTCATAAGCAGGTCTTGCCTTTTTCTCTTTCCCTTAACTTGCAAGGCAGTGACTTCAACTCTGTGAACTCTGCCTACACTGCCTTAATTCTGAGCATCCTGGATGAAGGGGGTTTATTTATTCAGGTTTTCCTGCTCTTTCTCATGTTGGGCATTCAAAGTCACATCAAGAGCAACTGTACAGACCCCACTGGCACATCCTATCCCATGTTGTTTTAGCTTCGGTGGCTGCTGAGATCTTGGATGAATGTGTGCACACATGCATGCATGCGCACACACATCTTGTTATAATAGAATTTCCAGTTTGGGGTCATCCAGACAATATCACTGGTACAAAAGGTGTTAGATATGACAAGAATCAAAAGATGGGACTGACATGGTCGGTACTCTGTGTGTGTGTGTGTGTGTGTGTGTGTGTGTGTGTGTGTGTACATGCACGCCAGCAGGGAAATGTCCTTTTCCTGGTAAGAGCCATCTCTGGGGCTGGGCGTGGTGTCTCAAGCCTGTAATCCCAGCACTTTGGGAGGCTGAGGCAGGTGGATCACAAGGTCAAGAGATTGAGACCATCCTGGTCAACATGGTGAAACCCCGTCTCTACTAAAAATACAAAAAATTAGCTGGGCATAGTGGCGCGTGCCTGTAATCCCAGCTATTCAGGAGGCTGAGGCAGGAGTGAACCCAGGAGGCGAAGGCTGAGGTGAGCCGAGATTGCGCCATTAATGGCACTCCAGCCTGGGTAACAAGAGCGAAACTCCGTCTCAAAAAAAAAAAAAAAAAAAGCCATCTCTGGGATGGCCTGCAGCAGGAGTTGAAATGACCCTCACCCAGGTGTCTGCTCCATCAGTAATAATGGTGGCAGTGTTTGTGGCAGCTACTGTCCTTTCCTGGGGTTACACTGTAAACCCGGCTGCCACCTTGCTGAGGCTTGTCATGTATTATTTAATTTTATCCCCGCAACGATCCTGCAGATTTTTCCTCTGTATTGCAGATGAAGAAATGAGACATGGAGAAGTATAGAAACAGGTCCCTGGACACATGGGGCGGAAGCAGAGGCTGGGGTTTTAACCTAGCTGTGTGGACCCTGGAACCTGTATGGCTCTGATGCATTCTATGCATTCTCTGCTCAGGGAAGTCTCCCTCCTACCAGGGGGCACAGCCAGAATCCTGGCCCAAGGTTCCCTGGGAAGTGCTTCTGGTGGGGGATACCTCTCCCCTCTAAATTATGTCCCCTATGTCGCCCTGGATTCCTTGAGGATTGCTGTTAGCTCCTTCAAACATAAGGTGCAGTGGAGTGAATTGAGTAAGAGTTGCTTAGGAAAAAAATTCTATTTGTTACACTTGAACCTGCTGAGGAGGAGCTTAGAGCTAGTGCAGCCCATTGCTGGGGTCTGTAACCTGGGAAAGGGCAGTATCAGGGCTCCAGGCTAGTCCAAGATGGAGAAGAGAAGGGAGGGTGGGTATAAGGGAGCTTGACATCAGAACAATCTCAGGTCTGGTCAGGGAGGGAGGGCCAACCAGAAATGACCCCTCAGCCAGGTGCAGAGCCTGCAGCATGGAGGCAACAGGTCTGAAGGTGGGATATGGCCCTCTGCAGGTCAGACCCACATGCTGGCCTGGGCTGCTGAGGCTGCCCCAGGGTCAGTGGGCAACTTCCTGCCCATACTCCCATGAGTTATCCTGAGAGAAAACAGCCCATCTAAAAGCTTTACCTGGCAGGGTCTAGCCCCTGTTAGAGGGGACTTCCAGAAGAATCTTGGAGTGAAGTGGCCGATGAAGACCTTATATGGAGTTGGGGCTTCTGGAAGAATGTCTGGTGTCAGAAATCTACAAAGGTACTCATGTGCAGTTAACAGCTCCTCATAGGTATCAGGGAGTGCCAGAGAATGAAGCTCTCTTTTCTTCATCTGCTCTGAATTCCTCAGGCTGCTGGAATTCTCAAAGCATGACCCTGGACCAGAAGCATCTGCCTCCCTTGGGAACTTGTTAGACATGAAGATTCTCAGGCCCTTCCCCAGACCAACTGAATCAGAAACCCATGGGGCAGGGCCTGGCAGTCTGCATGGTTCTCCCGGTGATTCCGATTCACCCTCAAGACTTGAGCCAATGACACCCAAAATATGGGACATTACCATTGGTGGTTCGTGGAAGTAGTGTATGGGCAGGGCATCCATGAGCTTTAAATTCCATAGAAAAAACTCTTCATTTATTTTCTAATCCCTCTTTATATAAGAACCTCTGAGTTTTGGAGCTTCTGTTGCTCCTTGCCCTTTCAACACTTACAAGTGGTCATTTTTACCCAGGAGAAAGCGTGTCCTAGGGTCAGAGCCCTAGGAGAGCAACAGTATCTAACCAACATGTACTTATGTTTTTGTTAATTTTGTTTTTAGCCTCATTATCGGTTTATAGCAAATGAGACTGGGTTTTCATTTTGGTAGTGATATGGAGTTTCCTTTTAAAGTAAGTTAAGAAAAATGACACATTCAAAATATTAACTAAATATTAGTACAGGTGGTACTAGCATTTGGAAAAGCTTGTGTCATGAGGCGTGAGACAGTTTAGGAAGCATGTTTAAAAGCTGGCATTTCTGCAAAGACTGTGCTCACAGTCCCAGGAACGCTTCTCATCATTTGTAGCACCGAGGTTTTCGTTTAGGATGGCGCTTCTCTCTTCTGATAGGCGCAAGGCAGGAATTCTCACACTATGGACGGGGCGCTACTTGGATCAGGTCCATCTGGAAGGCTCTTTAAAAAATGGATGCTCAGGTCCAGCCCCTGCACTACTGAATCAAAATCCCTGGAGTACAGCCCAGGGATCTGCATTTAACAAGCTCCCAGGTGATGCACATGATCAGTGAAATCTGAGAACCACAGACCAGATCCTAAGTACACAGATTTGTGAATCCAGCCGACCTGTGATCAAATCGCCACTCAGCTTTGCCAACTCACGTAATCGCTCTCAACCCCATTTCCTTATCTGAAAAGTGAGGTTAACAGCGGCTGTTTTTGGGGATTGATGCGGCTCAGGAGATTTGCCAGCTATGATGTTCTCTGCACATCTTAGCCATTCTGTGTGAACTCAGCTTTCTTCACCTTGAGGATGCAATTCAAAGTGATTTCACTTACATTTAAACCATCATGGTAGAGATTGAGATATTTGTATGGAGTTTAGGAAACGTGTGGGCTCTTCTCACCGATTTTGCTCCTTATAGCAGTACTGTTGGACATCAAGTTGTTTTATTTTTCTTCCCAAGGTTCACCATGCTGGTGAATACTGGCCTCAGATGCTAGGGAATGCTGCACAGCCTGCTTATTAGACCATGGCTGCTTCCATTACCAGAATAGAAGGCTATTTTATACAGAAATGCCATAGCCTTCCTATCTAAATTCATGCTGCATTAAACCCAGAGATCATCCAAGGCTTTGTAGCACATGCTATAATTTTTTTTTGAAACACGGAAGGGTTAAAATGCAGTAACCTGCACTTACAAGTCATAATATGGGAATTCTTATGAGAGTTCTTAGCATGTATTAAGAATGTGGCATCTGGCTGGGCATGGTGGCAAACACTTGTAATCCCAGCATTTTGGGAGGCTGAGGTGGGTGGATCACTTGAGGGTAGGAGTTCAAGACCAGCTTGGCCGACATGGCAGAACCCTGTCTCTATTGAAAATACTAAAAATACAAAAAATTAGCTGGGCATGGTGGCACATGCCTGTAATCTCAGCTACTGTAGAGGCTGAGGCATGACAATCATTTGAATCCAGAAGGGAGAGGCTGCAGTGAGCCGAGATCACCCACTGCACTTTAGCCTGCTGGGCGACAGAACAAAGCTCAGTCTTTAAAAAAGAAGAAAAAGAAAAAAAGAAAGGCATCATCCAGCTTGAAGTGGATAGGGTATTGATGACACCGGACACTGCTGACCCAAGGGACCCTGGCCATCCCTCAGGTTGTGAAGCATCCTCTGGCCCAGCAGTGCACGTGTTGGGTGCCTGGGATTGGTGCCGGGGCTCCTGGCTCTTTCAGATCCTCATTGTGTGACTTTGTAAAGTCATCCGCCCTCTTCAGGCTCTGGTTTTCTTAAAGGCAAAATAGAGATAATAATGAACTTGTGTCCTGGGGCTATGATGAGGAGGACTGAGAAGATGTGTGTGAAAAGTGTGTTGTCACTTAGATGGTGGCGCGTGGGTGTTATCTGCCCATCTGTCACCTGGAAAGTAATGTGCAGACATTTCCTGTCTGTCAGGAAGCCTTCATTCAGTATTAATCTCCAAGGTCTTGCACATTTAGGTACTTTGTGGTCATTTGGCTGAGAGATTGCAAATTCATGGACCATGAGCCCAGATCAATGCGCAGATTGTATTCTTCTGAGTATACAGTGTTCTTTAAAAATTGCTTCTGGATGCCTTCAGATAGGATTTGTGTTCTTTGGTTCATTGAACATCCTAGCCATATAGATTGCCCAATCTGTGCCTTTGTTCATTTATGCTGCCTGTGAACCCAGAGCTCCTTGGAAGTGACCTTTGAAGTTCCTGATTTTCAGGTTTTGTCTCTAGGTGTAGTGGCTGAACATGCTGCAGGTGTGACTGGCCCTCCTGCAGGCATGAATTGGCACCAGCAGGTATGATGGGGCAGGGGAGGAGTGTGGAAGGACCTCCCTAAATGCATCATGGAGCTTCACCTGTCTAAAAAGATGGGCTATAAGACCATTCCCAAGCTGGCCATGAGTGAAGTGCTGGGGACCACAGGGGTGGGATGCCAACTTAGCTTTGGATGGGAGCGATGTTTAGGGAAGATTTTCCTGAGGGAGCCTTGATACTTGAACTATATTTCCAAGGGTGAGGAGACAGCAGGGTAAGGGTGGTCTATGCTTCACCTGCCTACAAAGATGAGGGCATGAAGGCATTAAAGACTACAGTTTGTTTGAGTGACCCTCAGTTAATTAGGCTGAGGTGTGGCTTCTGGGGTGGAAGGAAGCTGCAGGGGAGGACTCACCCTCCAAGGGTGTCATTCTAGGTGGAACACAGTCAAGATTCCTGCAGGACATAGAATTCTACTCAAAAGTGTGTAATGAACAGAACTGAGGGAAGTAACTGTTAGTGGTGAGGGTAAGAATAAGGAAACCTACAAGAGATGCTGAAGGACCAAGGGAAGATTGAGAGGAACAGGTTTGGAGAAGGGTAGAGGATACTGGCTTTGGGCAAGTGAGACTTGAGGTGTTTACTGGACATCTATGTGGATACATCAATGAGGCAGTTAGATATACAGGCCTGAGTTCAGGAGAGAGGTCTAGAATAAGGATGTGAAATTGGGAGTAGTCAGTGTATGGACTATAAAATTTTGGACTATAAAATTGTTGGCTTAGATGAGTTGTGCAGTGATGGGACTCAGAAGAAATTCTTGTTGAACAATGAAAACACATGGACACAGGGAGGGGAACATCACACACCAGGGCCTGTTGACAGGTGGTTGGGGGTAGGGGAGGGATAGCAGGTGTTGGGGGGATAAGAGAGGGTTAACATTAGGAGAAATACCTAATGTAGATGATGGAGGGATGGATGCAGCAAACCACCATGGCGGTGTATATCTATGTAGCAATCCTGCACGATCTGCACATGTACCCCAGAACTTAAAGTATAATAAAACAAAAAAGAAGAAATTCAAAGACTGAGCCTAAGCATCCCACCAGGCAGGGATCATGATGAGGGTGAGAGTCCATCATGGAGGCTGAGAAAGAGCAGGTGGAGGACAAGCAAGAGAGAACGCTGTCTGGAATCTGAGAAAAGAGGAGGGAGCCATTAATGCTGTCAACACTGTTGATAAAGCAAGTATGATGAGGGCCAGGGATTTCCCTCTGGACTCCTTGATCTACCTGAGGGTCACAGGTAGTCTCAAGAAGGGCAGTTTCACTGTCCCAGTGGCAGCAAGACCCTGATTGGAGTGAGTGGAGCTGCAGTGTAGTGAGAGTGGATGCTGCAGCTGTAGATTACAGACACTCTTTGCAGTCTTGTCTTGTTCTAAGGGACAGCAAAGAGATAGTGAATATGTGTAACTGCCTAAATTAGATTTTTAAAAATTTTTATGTTGTTTTTATTTTGGAGACAGGGTTTTGCTCTGTTGTCCAGACCAAAGTGCAGTGGTTCAGTGCTAGTTTACTACAGCCTCCACCTCCTGGGCTCAAGCAATGCTCCTACCTCAGTAGCTAGGACTACAGGTGCATGCCACCCCCAGCTAACTGTTAAATTTTTTTGTAGAGATGGGATATCACTGAGTTACCCAGGCTGGTCTTGGACTCCTGGCATCAAGTGATTGTCTTGCTTTAGCCTCCCTTCTTATTTTGGAAGAAATAAAAGTAATAAACTAATACTAAAGAAATTTTGTAAAACAGAGATGAAAATAATCCCCTAATTCCGTGTCTCTTGTACCATCACCGATAGAATATTTAAGTGTCCAGCCGCTCCTTCTCATCACCCCACCATGCTTATAATTACTGTAATCACTGGTAATGTTAGTGCAAGCTCATTTTCTATCCTGCTTTCCTCACTTAACATTTCATCATGAGCATTTTGCCGTGCTGTCTCTCTGCCAGGCTAACCTCAGTAGTTAAAATTTGCATGATCTCATTAGGACCTGTTCCCAACCTCCATATTTCCTGTGGAGTCTGAAACTAATGAAGGGGATGAAGAAAATGTCTGTAAATATTTTGTTGTTTTGCAAACACAAGCACTCTTAAATCCAGTTTAATGATTGCTCAGTTTAATTAAACCCTCTTGGTGTTACTTGTTACCCAGTTCTCTGCACTGATTAGAGCCCCTCTCTGAAAGGAAAAATTCAAATGCATGCTGCAGTTTCTTTTTCCTTTTTCCTCTTCTTTCACAAACGTGAAAGGAGAAATTTGAAAGGAAGAATGTGATTCTGCTTTGTGCATTCTCTTGACCCAAATTGCTCAATAGTCTTTTGTTAGGAATAAAGTGTTCTAATCTTCTGGTATGTATGTGACCATGACTTTTTCCCCCCTCTTCTTAAAAAAAGATATTAAGGTCTTATTTTTGGACTATAAAATTTAAGGCTCCAGCAGAGTGAATTTTGGTCATTGTACACAATTATGTAACCACCATCCCATCAAGATACAGAATCCATCCCCTTCTTTCCCTCCCCTCTCCCCTTTTGCTTTTTATCACCCTCCCCTCCACTTCCCTCTCTGCCCACAACCGGCTCCAGGCAACCATTTATCTGCATTTTGATACTAGAGTATTGCAGTTTCTATAACTTTATATAAAAGGAACAATATGGCATATAGTCTCTTGTACTTGACTTTGTCACTTAGTCTACACTTTATAAGAGGCATTCATCTTGTTGCATATATTAATAGTTCATGCTGGATAATATTCCATGGCAAGGATCTCCCACAATTTGCTAAGTCATTCATTTATTTTTTGTTCCTTGTCTCTGACTCAGCTCATTCACTTTATTCATCCTTAAATCACAAGTGACAGGGACAGCCAAAGAGCTTTTTTTAAAATCTTCTTGATCATCTAGGACATTCAAAATGTGAAGTGCTCCACCGGCACCTGGGCTCACCACACTGCTTTGATGTGATGATCAGAAGTTGTAATAAAGTGGACTAGAATTCTAGATGGGGATTGGCCTCTGAAGTCAACAGTTAAGCTGGGAAGTGCATGTTGTCCAAATTAACCTTGGAAAATCTCTTATGACACCCATGATAAAATGTTTGATTGAATAATTCTCATGCAGACTACAGTCTAAAATTAACTGAACTATACTAAAGAATGAACAAGAGGAAAATCCATATGCAAATGAATGGACAAGGAATGTATATTTGGGGGTGGGAAATTCTAACATCTTCTTGCTTGTCTACAAGTTTGTGTCCTTCTGCTTCTGTATTAAGTCTCTTTAATTCAAGTGATTTTTCTTCTTGGTATACAATGAGATCATATTTACAAAACACTTAGCCCAGGCTTGGCACATAGTCTGTGCTGCAAAATGTTTTATGGATGTATATCTACTGCTTGCCATATCAGAATCACATAGAACCCGTTTTTGGAAATGTTAAGGACTTGGCAATGTGGTCTTAGCCTTTTCCAGCTGACATCTCTGGGGCAGCCCCACAGACTAGCCATTTGAGGCTGGGTCTCATAATACAATTGTCATCCATCTCGAGATCCATGTTCAGTCCTCAAAGGAAGCTCGGACTACAGAGTCCAACCATACTAGATGGAGGAAGGAGAACAAAGCTTCAGGAAGAGAAAGCACATAGAGTACATCTAGCTCTCCTCCAGCCCCAGCGCCAAGCAGTCATATTTCCTAAGATGTGCCATTCAAATTCCCATCTTCTCGACCAAATATGGGTGTCCCTTGATGCCATCTCTGGGGGATCCCCAGCCTGGAGAGGTGATGAGTGTCCCTGGTGCCTACAGAGAAGAACATTTCTCTAGGAGTGTTTTGTGTTTCATTTTGCGGCCGAGAAATGAGCTTTCATTTGCCTCTTTTGCCTCCTGGTGTTGGCCCTTAGTCCCTGAGCCATGGGAGAAGTTGATGTCCTTTGCCATGAAAAATCTGTTTTATTGTTTAGTGGGTTGCGTAGGTGGTGCGGCTTGAGCTGAAAGGGCCTCTTCTGGTGTTGAGGAGTAGAAAGAAACTAGAAGAGGGAGACAGGCCATGTTTAGGTGTTTAGGGCACCAAGATGCAGCTCTTGCCCATCTTTCCTGTGGAGATCTAACTGACAGAACACACACATACAAAACTCAAAGCAAGTACCAGTCCTTTTCATCTGGGTGAGCACTGTCTGACCCCTGATTGCAGCATGCCTGATAAACTGTTGAACTCTCAAATGAAAGTTGATTTTTGTCTCCTTTCCTTGTAAACTAGAGACTGTGTCAAAAAAAAATGTGCAAGTTTGTATAGCAGTAAGGAAAGACTTTCTTCAAGGGGGATGATTGCAATAGGAAGAGGGGGATGGTGGCAATGGGGAGAGGATCAGGGTGGGTGAGGAGAGTAGGTGGCTTGATCGATGAACTGAACTGGAAATGTTCTTTGTGGTCAGCAAACCCTTATAAGGGGACTGTGGGAAGGAGTGAAGCCTCACTAAAATTTGATCCAGTTAGAATTGGTTAATGTAGACAAACAGCGCAACATTTCTACATAACCATCATTTCTACAGCAAAGAAAAGGAATTTGGAGGGCCTGTGTCTGGCCTTGTCAAAGGATTATCCACAAGCCTTATCTAAGCTGTATGGGGAAAGGTGGTTCTTTGCAGTAAGCTGTTACCTGGAGATGGGGGGATTTTGTAACCAGGAGCACAGGGCTTGGGTGAAGGTCAACATTGCCAATAACAGCTCTGCCCTGACTTACCTGCTCATGCTATTGCATGAACACATGGCACTGGTTGACCTTCACTACTGGTCTCCAGAATAGAGAGAGAATGATGGCTGTGGACCCTGTCCAGGTGAGCTCTTACTGCACCTGAACTGAAAGAAGGCAAGAACCCAGAAGGAGGTAAAAGAGCAGGTCAGAGGACCTAGGCACCTGAGCTCAGGTGGACAAAGGTGTTGCAGATCAGAGAGATGCACCTCTACACAGGCGACCACTAGTAAATTTAGTCCAATGAATGGGGAGCTTTACTAATCAAAAGAGCAAGTCCCACACTGCAAGGAGGAAACAGTAAAGGTTTCTAACACTTGCCCCCTGCAGCGCCAGCAGTGGAAGTTCCTTTTTTATGAGATGGAGAATGAAGGAGAAAGAGTTAATGCACAGATGCACTGTGAGGCGTATTCTTAAGATGGCTGCCTCCATGCTTCTGAGCCCTGTGGAACAGAGTGTATGGGCAAATCTGGCCCCCTCTGAATATGCACGCAGACTACATGGCTGTTCAGACTTTCCTGGTCCAGGAGAGCAGCCAGGCATCTCACATGGTGCCCTTGTACAGATCAGAAGGCAGCTTGCTGAGGGCCAGCTGCCGACAGGGGTGGCAGGCCTTACCTATAGCCCGGCCTTACCTATAGCCCAGCTAGGCCTGAGGGCATTTTCTGAGAGGCTAAGCAGTCTTCCTGTGGGGTTCTCTAAGCTGTGCCTCAAGCAGACTCTTTTTTAAAAATTATTTTTATTTCTTAATTGCATTTTAGGTTTTGGGGTATATGTGAAGAACATGCAAGATTGTTGCATAGGTACATACGTGGCAGTGTGATTTGCTGCCTTCCTCCCCTTCACCTATATCTGGCATTTCTCCCCATGCTATCTCTCCCCAACTCCCCACTCACTGCTGTCCCTCCCCTATTTCCCCACAACAGACCCCGGTGTGTGATGCTCCCCTCCCTGTGTCCACGTGTTCTCATTGTTCAATACCCACCTATGAGTGAGAACATGTGGTGTTTGATTTTCTGTTCTTGTGTCAGTTTGCTGAGAATGATGGTTTCCAGGTTCATCCATGTCCCTACAAAGGACACGAACTCATCGTTTTTGATGGCTGCATAGTATTCCATGGTGTATTTGTGCCACATTTTCCCTGTCCAGTCTATCAGTGGTGCTTCCTCAAGGACCTAGAAATAGAAATTCCATTTGACCCAGCTATCCCAATACTGGGTATATACCCAAAGGATTATAAACCGTTCTACTGTAAGGACATATGCACACGAATGTTCATTGCAGCACAGTTTACAATAGCAAAGACCTGGAACCAAACAGACTCTTTAATGGAGACTCAGATTTTGAAGCATATTGCGCATTGCAGTTGGGCTCCCAGAGAGGCCCTAAAATAGCAAAAGCTGTAATCCAGGGTGTGATTTTCTCTTTGCTCTGACCACGAAACATTAACAATGACATTAGCACAGTCATTTCACTTGGATGGCCAAAGTTGGGGCTTCTTCCTTAATTCTATCCCTTTTGCCCTCCTTAGCTTTCATTTTATTAATCATAGAATAGCATATTTATGACATAGGCCATTTGGAGAGGGTAAGGGTTTAGAAAATTGGAATGGGAAAGGGTGCCCTAGGGTCATGTTTATCAAGCCCCTGTCTCACACAGATTGACTGCAACCTTTGGTGTGTATTTGTTTTTAAACGATACATTTTTATAGATTTTAAACACGTGTACGGGATAACATAATAAGCCCTTACTGCCCAGCTTCAGCAATGAACACCTCATGGGCAATTTTTTCACTCATACCCCTATCCGCTTACCCGTTCTGTACTGATAATTTATTTTTTTCCGTTATTGACCGAATTTCCCTGTGCTGTTTCTTCATTGTCAAATCCTTCCCTCACCCTCTACTCCTGATAACCACTGATCTGTTTGTGTTTCCCATAGTTTTGGCTCTTCCAGAATGTCAGATAAATAGAACCATGCGTTCTGTAGCTTTTGAATCTGGCTTCTTGCAGTTAACATAAATCATTTGATGCTTGTCTGTACTGTTGCAAGTGTCAGTAGTTCATTCGTTTTTATTGCTGAGTAGTATTTTTTCATATGGATGTAAATGTGGTTGGATCTTGAACTGGGATTTAAGGATCCAAGGACTGTGGAGACCACAGGCATTCCCCTGATGAGTAATTCATACAAATCTGTGCAGTAGGCCCCAGCTTCTGGGAAAGAGGGGAATTTGAGCACAGGCAACTAATCACCCCGCCTTCCTTGACATGAATTGACATGATCAAAATAATTAAAAACCTGACATGACCAAGCTGGGCATTGGAAAAAATGCCATCCTTCTGCCTCATACTTAATTTCTAGGAGATACAATGATTGAAGAGGATCACCTGGAGCTGATCCACAAATCCCTTTCCCTAGAAAGCAAAGACAATTTGCTTGTGAGATTTGTCAAAGGAGTATAGAGAACAGCTACACAAGTGAAGATGGATGTAGCCGCGAGAAACAAAACAAAACGACAAAACCCGTGAATCGACTCCAGTGGAATGTTAAAGGAGTAATAGACCATGCTACAATGGGATTTATCTTGTAATTATAGGGAAATTCAACATTAGGGAATTAGTTAATATATGTTACATGGATAAATAAAAAATAGAAAACTGTATGATGAGTTCAGTAGTCTCGAAGAGGCTTTTGAAAAATGTAACACTCATTCTGGTTTAAAAGTTACTAAGCAACCCAGTGCCCCAAATGCTTGGGACTTCCTTATCACCCTAAACATACAATCAAGTAGCTTTTGTAAATCTAAAGTTAATGTCATCATTTGTCATGAAAAAATTAGAATATTGGCTCAGAAGTTGCTGTGAAGATGAAACTGATAACCTCATCATTAAACTTTGTGAAGGTTCCATCAGTAATGGCTGTTATGGGTTGAATTGTGTACCCAGAGGAAGTTATTTTGAAGTCCTGACTCCCAGTAATTCAGAATGTGACCTTATTTGGAAATAGGGCCTTTGAGGATTTAATCAACTTCAGATGAGGTCCTTAGGGTGGGCCCTGATCCAGTATGATTGGTGTCCTTGTACAAAAAAACAAAACAATAGGCACAGAGACAGAGAAGACAGTGTGCAGAGGCACGGGGAAAGATGAAGGATTGGAGTGACACATCTTCAAGCCAAGGGATGCCAAAGATTGCCAGGAAACCACACGAAGCCAGGGGAGAGATGTGGAACTGATTCTCCCTCCTCGTCCTTAGAAGGAGCCAACTCTGCTGACACATCGATTTCCAACTTTTAGCTTCCAGAACTGAGACAGTACGTTTCTTTCATTTAAGCCACTTAGTCTGTGGCACTTTGTTATAACACTCCTCAAGAATGAATATAATAGCTAACATTTTTTTACTGTTCACTCTGTGTAAGGTACTTTTTAAGCACTTTATATCCATAAGCTCATTTTAATTTTTACAGCAATTTTGTAAGGAAGAAATGATGATTATTTCTGTTTTACTGATGGGGAGACTAAGACACAGAGACACTGGCAAACTTTCCCAAGGCCATCCATAGTAAGAGGTGGGATAGGCATTTAAACTCAGGTTGTCTATTTCCTGAGCTCATCCATAGCACCAGCATTAATTATGCCATGTTCAGATCCATAATAATTACAGCATGTTGATACTGATATAGTTAGAGACATAGATCAGTGGAACAGAATAGAAAGCTCAGAAATAGAGCCATGTATGTATAAGCATTTTATGTAGGACATCAGGGAGTAGATGGATAATTCAATGATGCTGAAACAATAGTGAAAGTGTTTTAAAAAGTAAAATAAAGTTGTATTCATATGCCATGTCATGCATTAAACATTTCTAGATGAAGTAAAGATTTAAATATATTTATAATTCAGTAAAAGGATCAAGAATGATACAGGTGAATATTTATTTCTTCTGTAGTATGATATCCAAGTATCCAATAGTCTATGTAGGCATTTCTACCAGAGTGGGAAATGATTTACAGATTTTAGTTTATACTCAACATTGTACACGTGGTGAAAATAATTAAGAGGTTCAAAGGAACTAGAGAAATGTTTGTAACTGAAAATGTAGAGAATAAGTTAATGTGTTTACCAAATTAAGATCACTTACAAATTAGAATGGATAAAAAGTCCAATCGTAAAATGAGTGAGGGGCATAAGCAGGCAATTTCCAAATGGAGAGATGCCAAATGGCCAGTTGAACTTATAAGAAATATTCAACCTCACCTAATATTGAAATAACTTAAACTAATGGGCCCCTGTATTTCACCAATTAAAATGACAAATGACAATGATTAAAAGCAGTGATGATACTTAGTACTAGTGAACACAAGGAAAATGAACAGCCTTATACACTGCTGATGTTAGTGTTAATTGCAACAACTGTTCTGGAAGGTGCTTTGACTATGTATATAACTTATGCATACCCTTTGACCCTAGAAATACAGCTTTTAGAGTATTATCCCAAGGAAATAAATGTAGATATTTCCTGCGGTTTATTTCCTTACCTTATAAGTGGTAAAATTTGAAAGTTGAAAAAAAGAAAAGAGGATTTGGGTTAGTAAATAACAGCATATAGAATGGCAACCATTAAAATTGGGTTTTAGAAGAACATTTAGTAAACTACGAAAATATTTCTGATTTTGTAATGTACTTTAAAAGCAGGTTGCAAAGCTTTATGTTCATTCTCGTTCCAAATGTTCTTTGGAAAATAAATGTGCCTATCTGATGATGGAAAAAAAAATCTCAGAAGCCACGTATGACAGTATGAGAAGTGGTGACTCCCAGAGAGGTGCAGTTTAGGGGGGATTGTGTTTTTCAATTTTCCTCAAATAATTTGCAGTAAAAATGTATTATTTTTGCGATTAGATTAAAATGAATAAACCTGGTAAATGAATGCATATAGATTCATATGCATAGATTTACATATAAATAAATATATGTAGGATGCCTCTAGGTAAGGTGTACATTTTCCAGATGTTAATTACACCAAAAAATGCAATGTTGTTAAATGCATTGGTGACAGTAGGCATTTTGAATATTTGTGACTTTAGGGTAATCAGAATAATTACTAGTTAATATCTATCAATAGTTATGGCTTGTTAAAACGTGTGTTGTGGCCGGGCGCGGTGGCTCACGCCTGTAATCCCAGCACTTTGGGAGGCCGAGGCGGGTGGATCACGAGGTCAAGAGATCGAGACCATCCTGGTCAACATGGTGAAACCCCATCTCTACTAAAAATACAAAAAATTAGCTGGGCACGGTGGCGCGTGCCTTGTAATCCCAGCTACTCAGGAGGCTGAGGCAGGAGAATTGCCTGAACCCAGGAGGTGGAGGTTGCGGTGAGCCGAGATCATGCCATTGCACTCCAGCCTGGCTAACAAGAGTGAAACTCCGTCTCAAAAAAAAAAAAAAAAAAAGGAGTGTGTTGTTAAATTATGAATACAGTTTATAGGCACTGTATTCCTAATAATAATAATAGCTAGTATATATTTAGCTCTTAAAATGTGCCAGACTTTTTTCTAGGTACATGTTTATTGTCTTTCTTGAATTCCTCTAAGAAATTCTATGCGGTTGTATGTGTCTGTATCTGTGTGTGTACTAAGACTCACAAAGCATATAAGATAAATATATTAGATTCCAAGAGAGTCACCATGATTTAATAAAATGTTTAATATGGTTAGGCTTTGTGTCCTCACCCAAATCTCATCTTGATTTATAATCTCCATCATCACCGTGTGTCAAGGGAGAGACCAGGTGGAGGTAATTGATTTGGGGGCAGTTTCCCCCATGCTGTTCTCCTGATAGTGAATCAGTTCTCAGGAGATCTGGTGGTTTTATAAAGGGCTCTTCCCCTCCTCCCTCAGCACTTCTCCTTCCTACCACCTTGTGAAGAAGGTGCCTTGCTTCCTCTTTGCCTTCCACCATGACTTAAGTTTTTCGAGGCCTCCTCAGCCATACTGAACTGTGAGTCAGTTAAACCTCTGTCCTTTATAAATTACCCAGTCTTAGGCAGTTCTTTATAGCAGTATGAAAACAGACTAATAAAGTGTATTTTTGAAAGTCATTTCAAAGAAGATTTTGTGTTCCATAATCACCACAACCTTGATTTCACCCTTATTTTGTGTCTTTGTCTCTTATGGTGCTCTTGTGGGCATCAAGGCTTCATAGGATAAAAGGGGTTCCCCAGAGGCTCACAGCAATGTGCAGACCGAGTATGTGGCTCTCAGTGATCTGTGTAGTTGGATCCTGAAGCTAGCTGTCGACCACTTGGGGGAAGTCCAATGGAATGAGTTTCCTTTACATTCGTTCTGTCAACATCATTTCTCCTAAGTTTTCAGTAAGAGCTAGACAACAGAGTTTCCCCATCTTACATACTTCCCCCCTGCACCCACCTCAATAATTAGGACATGATAAAGGAGGATATAAAAATTTTCATTGATTCTACCACTGAGCTGGTTGCTGTTTCCCAAGAAATTGTTGGTGCATGGATATGGCCAACCAGGGGCATAGCTCTATTCTCAGGTCTTGCCTGGAGGAGCCTCCCACGGTTGTAGAGGAACTGCAGTGAGAAATATATATAAAAACTCATAGGAGGAGATCAGGGTGAATCAAAACAGTTTCAAACACCCAAAAGAGCAGCAGGATTTCTGTTTTTATAACTTTTTTTTAAATTGCATTTTAGGTTTTGGGGTACATGTGAAGAACATGCAAGATTGTTGCATAGGTACACACATGGCAGTGTGATTTGCGAGCAGCAGGATTTCCAGTTGGTCCTTGGAGGCTGTAGTTTGGGCTGTCATGTGATGTGGCCTGGGGCTTCATGTAAAATATATCTGCAGCCAAACAAACTGCAAGGATTGAGGGGATAAAGTTACCAGCTTTATGGTGTCCCCGTAAACGATTCAAAGGTGTGATTGAGGCATGGAAGAAGCTGCCAGGGAGAAAAGAAGAGGAGAGCAATGGGAAAATTGAAGAGACTCTGAAATACCAATAGGCATCAGCAAATTTTAACAAATGGGGCGAAGTCTGAATTACAGTGTTTTGCTAGAGCTGTGGACAATAGCAGTGTTTTCTGGCACGGTTGTTGCATGTTTTTCTCCCCAAGGTGAAATCCAACATGTTTGTGTGAAAGCAACTGAATGTTGCTGATCTTGTCCCTCAAGGCCCACCCCTCTACTGCCTGAGGTCTGATGTTATCTAGAAAGGTGAGACACGCAGCTTTACAGGTGCAGTAGAGCTTGGTAAATGCTGGATGGGTCTCAGGTGCCTCCATCAGAAATGTGGCATGACTGCAGATGAGGATATCCATCACTGCCAGAGCCAGGCACATGCCACACCCTCTTGTGTATCTGTGAGAGCATTTCAGAGCCCTGTACCTGTGGATCTACCAAACGTAAGCTTCAGAGTCCCTCCCCATCGTGTTACCCTTCCAAGGCCCTGGGAAGGGCTGTGTGCAGTGTGTTCAGATAGTTGGATATTTTATAAAATGATTAGAAGTAAGATAATTTTAACCACGATTGGCAAAGACTGTTGTATGATTCTGCTCCAACTTCCTCTTCATCATAATTTCCTTTTAGGGGTGAGGGGTGGGAGGTGGCAGTTTTGGAGCAGGCTGGGCATTTTAGAAATCTAGATAAGCAGAAGTTGAAGTTTAGCTTGGGTTAATAGAATATAAATAGCTAGATCAATAGATCAATGATAGATGATAGTATACACACACACATAGATATTTCTATTTTATATGTATATATATGTATGTTTATATGTATGTATTTACTTACTTTTAGAGACAGGGTCTTGCTCTGTCACCCAAGCTGAAGTGCAGTGACAAGATCATAGCTCACTGCAGCCTCAAGCTCCTGGGTTCAAATGATCCTTCCACCTCAGCTTCCTGAGTGGTGGGACTACAGGTATGTGCCACCACTCCCAGCTAATTTTTTATTTTGTTTACAGATGGGATCTGCTATGTTGCCCAGGTTAGTCTCTAACTCCTGGCCTCAAGTGATGCTCCTGTCTTGGCTTCTCAAAGTGCTGGAATTATAAGCAAGAGCCCCGGCACCCATCCGATGTTTTCTTGTGTATAATTAAACCAATACTAGCTACCCTGGTATGGAAATGCCTTTCACACGCATGCCTAATGTCATGAATTCAAAGATCATTTGATTACTCAGTGCACAATAACACTTGCAATACCCTGAAAGAGTATACACTTGAAAGAAATTTGATAGAGATTTCTCCAAATTTGAACACAGCCTTAAAGTTTACACGACTCTCTATAAACAGTGACTTGTGAACTTGAAGGATACTTTAAAAATATTAATAATAGTAAACAAATATTAATCAGCCCACTAGAAGGGATATTGAAGTTTCTAGTCTCCTATAAAAAAAGATACTGCAGAATTATTGTCATAAAGAGATCATCTCAGAAAACGTGTCCAGAAATGTAGGGGAGAATATTGTTAGAAAGCTAATTGATAAAAATAGTATTTTTCTGGATTGTACAATGTTTGTGGTATTTGTTGGTTGTTAGAAATTTATTATTTGATGTGATTTCTCATGTCAAATAGTCTGTTTTGTAAGTTGATATTATTTTTCTTAAAAAATGTATCCTCCCTAAGGTGTTTAAGCTTCGGGCTATACCAAATTCCAACGTGCTTCTGGGTGGCTTCTTAGATGAGGAAATTGAAGCTGGGAGAGGTTAAGTGACTTGTCCAAGGTCACATGGTTATGGGCAGGGCATCAATGTGTCTTTAAGATGCTCATCTCCTGTTCTCGTACTGCTGTCCCAGTGGGGCATGTTTAGGATGCGGGCTTTGCTTCTTTCTGCCTTAGTGCAGTTGCAGCTCCTAATGGGCAGAGGCCTAGAAGCCATGGGGGACTACTCTGCCATCGGTATTTCACCGACTTTCAGACTGTTTCCTCTTCCGCAAGTGTTCTTATGTTTGGCGGGGTACCCGGGAACTTCTCTTTTACTGGCTTCAGGGTACGTCAGCCCCGGAGGAAAGTTGTACAGTCATCACAGTTGCTTTCTTTTTGGTGGGCTGCTTTGGGGCACCTGAAAAATCATTTTGCCATTTCTTACTATTTTCACTCTGGCCCTACTCGTACCCTTTCAGTTATGAGGCTCTCCTGGATGAGAGACGGTCCCAGGGCCTCTGGAGAGATCTGAATTAGATGAGACACAATGACAATAACAAACTAATGACGACTTCAAATGCTGTTGATGCAAGAGGCAGAAGGACACCGGGTTGGGCATCCTTCATCTTTTTGTAGTGCTCTCATGCCATGGCCCCTGACAGGCCGACTGGCAGGTACTGCTGGGTTTTCCGAAATTCCTCCACTTCATCTCACACTGGGCGGTTTTCTTAACACGTGATGTAGCATATAAATTCCTGGCATTTTGGGTGGGCCCAAATTGTATCGCATCCTCTAAGTCAATGAGAAAAACATTTAAAAACCCTTCAGTGTTTGTGACTTGTTACTCTTGCTTCCTTCTGTTCATTCCAGTCAACGTTGAAGTTGTAGGGTTTGATAGGCTGATTTTGATTCTGCTTTTTGCATTTTTGCTTTCCCCGAGATCCTTTGTTAACACGCCGACCTGTCTCCTAATCCTGTTGTTTTCAGGTTATCAAGGTCTCTCTCTGTGGCTTTCTCTTCTTGTTTCACAAAGGGCTGCATCTCTTTGTCTCCTATTTAGGATACGTCACACTATTTAACGCGTTCTTCGGGTTCTTTCGGTAGAGCATTTTCAGAGGTCTTCTTTTTAAATGTTTGCGGTGATTTCTTTTTTCCCCCACTGTATTCTTTTTTCATTTACTCATAATAATTCTTATTTCCCCCCCCCATGGTTATATTTTCTGACTGTAGGTAGGAAGTTGTTGGAACAGAGAAACTTCAGGTGCCTAAACCAGGTCTCAAGTTAGGGGGCCTGGGACATGGTATGCTCCTGGTTATATGCTATAATTTTGAACTTGGGGGTTGACAATATGGAAGAAACACATGGTTTATTTAGTTAATTCCAGGCAGATGAGGTTTAACTTTTTTTTTTCCCAGATTAGAACAAGAGTGTAGCAGAGGTAGTCTGCCATTTGCATTTTAAATTCCATTTTAGTTTGCTCCAGATTCAAGTGGATAGTTTTTATTGTGAGTCTGAAATGGCAAAAGCTCCCTTGTCTGCCTGGCAGAGTGTGCGATGGGGGTGTGGTTTACTTCTTAGGTGCGCTGCTGCTCAAGCCTCTAGGGGAGTATGCAGACGGGCAGGCTATGGGGCTCCGACCCCATGGCAGCATCTAGGGGTGAATGTTTACAATTGAAGCCCCAGTGGGCATGTGCTCTTTTAGTTTAGCTGTCTCTAGTTGGCTTGTGTGAGTCAGCTCAGTTAGACCCCCCTATCTTGTAAGGACAGAGGGCTTTCTGTGTCCCGGGGGTTTCTTGCCTTGGTGTACCAGAAGGATCGGATCACACGTGGGCTCGGAGACTGAGTGCAAGGTTTTATTGAGTGGAAGTAGCTCTCAGCAGATGTGGGGGCCAGAAGGAAGATGGAGTGAGAAGGTGGTTTTCCCCAGGAGCTGGGCCACTCAACCTCAGTGCTCCCCTCTGACCACCCCCACCAAACTCCATGTCATTTTGCGAGTCAGTCTGCCAGCGTCTGCTAGTGCCTGCCAACACTTTGTTCTGCCGGTGCGCTCCTCTTGATGTCCAGCTGCTGTGTCTTCTTCCTCTGATGTGTTCCTCTTGATGTCCAGATGCTTGTGTGTTCTGCTGATGTGTTCCTCTGACCGTCTGGCAGCTTGTGTGTCTCTGCCTGCTAGGGTGTCGGGGGTTTTTATAGGCACGGGATGGGGATGTAGCAGGCCAGGGTCGGTCTTGGGAAATGCGACATTTGGGCGTGAAAACAGAAATGCCTGTCCTCACCTAGGTTCGTGGGGTGCAGCCCTGGCCAGGGACCCACCCTTCTCTTCTCAGCACTTCCCTGCCCCCTTCCCGTCTCAAGACCTTGTTTTCAATTCTGTGGGAGGTTTTCACCTCTTCCACAGTTGTTATGGGCATTGCAGTGGTTCTGTGGGAGACGGTCAGGAGCTTCCAGCCAGATCCATTTTAAACAGAAAGTGACTCAGCCAAGGTCATGCAACCAGCTGGAGGCAGAGCCAAGTCTTTAATGCAGGACACCTTTCTCTCAGGCAAATCCTCAATCTTCAAGACCACCTGCCTCTTACGTCCTGTCAGGCCCCGAGTTATTATGTGATTTAGCAAGTCACAGCTTTGTTAGAAGTTCATTTCTGTTTCAAAGAGTTTTAGCCTGAGGTGGAGTCATGTTGGCAGAGGCTGCCCTTATAGGATTGTCTGCCTTGGGCTTTTGCAGATTTAAAAAGATATGCATAGAGCTGGAAGTTGCCGAGTGCTTGTTCCAAAGTGGAGAAACATGTTTATATGTCCTGGATATACATGAACTCCCGGGCAACAGAGAGGTAGAGATGAGGCAGCTTTGAGGTAGAGGGTCTGGTTTTTTGCTTAGGAACCATAGTGACTGCCCTACTGTCTCTCTGAAACTCATCAAAGATCACTTCCTGTAGTTCCTAGGAGATTGCCAGCTTCCTGTTTGTGTACAATTCTATCTTGGTGAGGTTTGCCTATCCAGGGAAACAAAGTGTCAACGTTTGACAGGAAGAGCGGAAGGCTTACTGATGTAAGTGGGTGACGTGGTAGTTCAGCTGTCATTACAGTTGCCCAAGGCACCATCACCATCCTTGTGACCTCAAAACATGCTAAGTCCACCACTCCCTTTGGAGTGACCCAATCTTGGTATCCAAGTAATTTCAGCTTTAGCTTAGTTGAGGCTTCTTTGTACTCTGTCCTTAAAAACCTTCCATCCTATAGTTAGTGCACACTTAACGGCCAAGGTCTCTGCAGTCCAACTGGCAACTACCGACTACATTGCCAAAGCGTCACTATTTTGAGAGGACTTCCGACAACCAACTGTACTTACGATAATACCTCTGGCCGCAATAATATTTTATCTACACAGTTACCCATTTGGTGATTTATAGAATGCTGGATGCTATTATCAAGTTTAATTGACTATGTGGGACCCTAGTCTTTACTTTATGTAATTAAATGTTAATATACTTATAAAAACAGAGTACATAAACCAATATCTGTCAGCCAGTCCTAAAGGTTCCTTGGGCTTCTGCACGGATAGCATTGTGCAGCAGCAAGATAATGGCTTTAGGGGAAGGAAAACAGTCAGAATCCACAACTGTAGTGAATGTGGATTGGATTCTTAACTTGTTGGATTCTCAGTTTATTTATCTTTAAAATGGTGATGATTAATTCCTGGATTTACAGGATGGTTGTTAGTGATTAAATAAGGTAACATGGAATGTCTGGCCTGATGCCTAGTGAAGATTAGCTACTCAGTAAGGATCCATTTCCATACCTACTTTATGCACATCTTCGAGGCATTGTGCTATGTCAGGAGCCAAGGTGGGTCCCTTACCTGCTTTATTTCTCTCCCTGCTTTCATTGTTGACCTCCCCTACTAGTAGATGAGCTCCATGGAGAAAGAGGTCACAGCTGTCAATCCCTGCTTTATCCCTGGTACCTAGAATAAAGTCTAGCACCAGACACTCGATCTAGCATTAATGAATGGAATCCAAATATGGGTTGAATAAATTCAGCAAGGGTAATAGGAAGGAGTAGGAATTTCATGCAAGAGACATTATGATACGGTTGAGAGGGTTTGTGCTTTGGGGTCAAATTGAACGTAATTCTAGTCCTGACTCTGTCTTTTGTAAGCTGTGTAGCCTTGCAGAAGTGACAACCTCTCTGAGCCTCAGGGTCCAATTTTGCAAAATCTTGCCTTGAATTTCAAAGAACAACTCACAGGACTTTAAGGACAAAGTAAGGTAGTGGTTGGAAAGTACCTGGCACTTAATGGTTCAGAATTATTGAGTGGGCACCAGAGGCTGATTTTCCCGGGGTGGAACTTGAGAAAGCTTTGCATGACCCCAGGATGTTCTCTCCTGGGGATTACTGGGGTCATCTCCTCCCTCTGATCCTCACTGGGCCAAGGTGGGAGCACATGGCTCTTGTCTCTCCTGAGCCAAGCCAGGTCGCTAATGGAGCTGAGATGTGGAGTGTGGGGTCAAAGGGCACTCCAGAGTTTCAAAGACAGTCGTGTGTGGACCATGTGACTCTACTGACCTTGAGCATCAGGACAGTGTACTTACTGTCCTAGGCATTGAAACTTGCTAGGGGACGCCTGCCACAGAAGCTGTGGACCTTAGTTCTATTCTGTTCTGTTCTTTTTTTTTTTTTCCCTCTGAAAAAAATTGTGTGTTAAAAATAAGTCACTTTCAGAAGAAGAGGTTTTTAGAAAGCCAGATGTTCTGTAGCGGTAGCAACTTTTGGGACTAGCAAAAATAAGCTGCCATCATCCGTCTCCTGGTTTCCTGCATGCCTTGGGTGACAGCTATTAGATTGCTTTCAGGCCTTTGGAAGGAAGAATGAGCAAACTTTTTCCAGCAAAGGCTAATAGTAAATATTTCAGTATTTACAGACCGTCTGGTCTCCATCACAGCTATTCAGCTCTGCTGCTGTAGCTGGGAAGCAGCCATAGACGTTATGTAGGCAAATGAATATGACTGTGTTTCAATAAAACTTTATTTACACAAATAGGAGACAGGCTAGATTTCTAGTTTATAGGTCATAGTTTGGTGTACTCTGTGTTCAAAACTTCCTGATTTGGAGAAAGACATCGGTTTCTGTATTTATTTTCCTGCTTCCTTTCCTTAATGGGGTGGGAGGAGTGGCACCCAGAGAGGAAGGGGCATGAAGCAGTCCATGGGGGTCTTGTGAGGTTGGCGTATCTTACACAGAACTCTGGCCACCACTGTGATCAAGTCAATGTATTCTAGTAATCATGGTAAGCCAGAGCAGAAGACCCAAAGTGCTTCCCTAAACAAGACAGAGACTGTGGGGGACTTGCCAGGAGCTTTCACGTAGCTAGCTATGGGATTGCGGGTGTTAAGTCTATGTCATTGGCTATCTAAGTGTAGAAATGTATTTATCACTGTGGACATAAACAAGCATTTCATTTGTTCTTTTAAATTTATGTTTATAAGGAAGGGTGTGTGTGTATATGACGTCCTATGACAGGAGTCCTAATTGCTAATGTTTGTTGCGAGCTTGCTATGCACCAGGCACTGTGCTGTTTTACATGTTACTGAATCCACATAACAGCTTATCAGGAATGTACTATTACTATCCACATTTCATGGATGAAGACACTGAGGAGGGGTAACCATGTGGATTTCATCTCCTGTCTTCTATGTGATGTGAGCTCTGGGTGGCATTACCAGTTTTGGTGCCATGGGAATGAAGTATGATGGGAGACCTGGTAAAGTGAAGCGAGATTTTAGCCAATCAGAACTCAAGGACGTGGCTGTGATGAAAGGAAGTGCTGGAGAGGGGTAGAGAGATGACGGGACGTGGGCATTCATACTGGGGACAAGCCAGACATCCATGTTTTGCTAGGAATCTCTACCTGCTCACTGTTGGGGAGCACTCAAGAGCTGTAATGTGGAGACAGCTGATTATAACTTCTCACTGGGGAAAGGACTTCACACATACCTGGCTGAATGGGAAGGACCTAGGTTTAGCCCCCCTGGCTCTGTGAGTATGGCTTAGCTTGAGCCACGCGGGATTTTGAGATGGACCAATCTCAGAACTTTCTTCTACCAGCTGCTAGCCCTGTGACCCTCAGAATGTGACCTAACCCCCAGTAAAGTGGATTTGCAGGGCAGTTTGCCTGTTCCAGTGCTTTGCAGAATCTTCCTGGCCATTTCCTAGCTGTGATATTTGGGTCATGTTATTTAACTAGTCCTTGGTTTCATCATGCATAAAGTGTGGACAGTGAGAGTACCTACTTTTAAAGTGGGGCTCTTTCAAGGATTATATGAGGTAGTTCATGGAAATGGCTTAGCACAGTGCATAGCAGGTAGTAAGTTCTCAGTACATGCAAGCTGCTGTCATTATTGTTCCCAATTTAAAGATGAGGAAGTGGAGGCTCAGAAATTTTCTCCTGACCCATCCAAGATCGCAAAGAAAGTGCCATAACCAAGCTATGCATCATCCTGATACCAAGTCTTGTACTTCTGACACTTCCGCATATTCTACTCCATTCATTCATTCATGAGCATTCATAGAGTTTCCCTCAAGTTCTCAAGAGTTAAAGTGCGGGTACTTGGATGAGTCTAGTGAATAAAATGGACACATGTTTCCTGCCCTGGTAAAATTAGGCTGGTAGTGGGAAGACAGAAAATAAGTAAATGAGTGAATAATTTCAGAATGTTACTGAGGGATTTGAAAAACAGCCCTGTCAAACATAAACAAGGTGGTATGATGGAGAATGACTGGAGAAGGGAGGAAGCTGTTCTGCATTTGATTTTTGATGTGGAAGTTGCCCGGAGCCAGCCACATCATGTGACAGGGCACGAGTGTTCTATTGGGAAACAGCAAGTGCGAAGACTCTGAGACCATGAAGAGCTCGGCTTGGGCTTCTGCAGGCTTTAGACGCTGACACAGCTGCTAGGAACCAGTTTAAGTCCATCCTTCTGTGTCGAGAAAACCTTTCCTCACCCTTTCCCGACTGATCTGAAGTTTCGCTGAGATGGGGGATGACCCGTGGCCATCTGTTTCTTTCACTGCTCCCTCAAAATAAAAATGAAAAAGATATCACTGTTGTGTGAGAAAAGATGAAAGATGCTATTCTGGCATCTGAGTGGGCAGATCTCTGGCTTGGGGCCCCTTTTCTTTGTAGCCTTGCCCTTTTTATGCCTGTTTGTCCACCTGTAAAATTAGCAGCTGGGCCAGACCACCCCTTCTCTCTTTAAATTTGATAGTGCAGTGGAATCCCTGCGTCTGTTCCCATGCTGTTTTTGGGAAAGAAGACTCAGTGGGTTGGGCGGGACGACTTTTCAGGCCAGTTGGACTCTCCAGCTGGCCTCCAACTGGAAGCATTTTTGCTTGTTTCAACTGAAGGTGACTGTTCTCTCCCACTGTCCCCTCAGCCTCTCCTTGGCAGGTTGGGGCTGGCGCTGACCCAGCACATCGGCTCCTTCTTTCATCGCAGTTTCTTCTTGGTCATAGTGCATCGCAGTGTCTGCTCACGAACTGGTGGCTGGGAAGGCTGGGGCCTGTGAGACGACAGAATCTGCTTGCCATACCCCATGATGTTCTTTTTTCATAAGGTACAAATGCACCAGACAGAGGCCCATGGCAGACCACATGGAGAAGCTGCTCTAAACAGAGGCTTTTATTTTCAGGGAACACCTGGTACTTTTTGTGTCCCAGAAAATGTAGCTAGGTACCATGGAGGGAGTGTATAATTATAGTCCCATAGGATGTCAGAAGTCAAAGGATTCTTAGGAGGTAGGAGGAGGTGTCTGTAATCCCAGTGCTTTGGAAGGCCCAGGAGGGAGGATCACTTAGGGCCAGCAGTTTGAGACCAACCTGAGCACATAGGAAGAACCCATCTCTGCAAAAACTTAAAAAATTATCCAGGGATGGTGGCACATGCCTATAATCCCAGCTACTTGGGAGGCTGGGGCTGGAGAATTGCTTGAGCTCAGGAGTTCCAGGCTTCAAGTGAGCTATGTTTATGCCACTGCACTCCAGCCTGGGTGACAGAGCGCGACACTGTCTCTTAACAGGAACAACAAAAAGGTTCTTGGAGAGGGTTCAACTTACTGCTTCTGTTACACATGAAGAAATGCTGGCCCTAGAGGGTACGTGGCTTACTCAAAGTCACAGAGTAGAAGGGGTGACAGAAGCTGGGATTTCCAACGCAGACCAATCGCATACCACAATCAGCCCTGCTGATCAATATGGGATATGGTGGACGAACTGAGACACAGTTTCTGTAAAACATTTTGTTCGTTTGGTAAGATGATGCCAGCTGAATACATGTAATACATCTGCCTTTTCCATTTCTAATTTATAGATTGGGATTAAACATTAGTTTAACAAATACTTGGCACCAATTATTTGCCAGATACTATTCTAAGTCTTTACAAATATTAAATTACCCAATCCTCATAACAGCCTTAAGAGTTAGGTACTATTATTATCCTAGTTTTAAAGATGGGAAAATTGAGGCACATGGAAACCATCCTTCTCAGCAAACTGACACAGGAACAGAATGGGTGTTGAACAATGAGAACGCATGGACACAGGGAGGGGAGCATCACACCCTGAGGTCTGTTGTGGGGGACTAGGGGTGGGACAGTGGGGGGTGGCGAGTTGGGGAGGGATAACATGGGGAGAAGTGCCAGATATAGGTGATGGGGATGGAGGCAGTAAACCATATTGCCATATATGTACCTATGCAGCAATCCTGCATGTTCTTCACATGTACCCCAGAACCTAAAGTGCAATAAAATATATATTAAAAATAAAAAGTTACATAAGTTGGCCATGGTCATATAACTAAATAAAGATAGCAGAGGATAGCTTTAATTGCTACCTGGTTGCATGCTTTTCTGGGCAAAGAACATTATCCACTACCCAAGGTGGGCATTTCTGGGGCTGCTTAACCTCACTGAACTAAAGTTAACATGTGAGAAAACTGGAGACTGGAAAGGGCATGAAGGCATCAGATTAGGTTGTAGGGCACTGCTGTTTCTGTTATCCTGGGCTTCCCACTGTACTGTGCTGCCTTGGAAGTCTAAACATGTCTCTGATCTAGAAGACACCCAGCAGCAAGTTCATTATTCTCCCTTGAAGTTCCTTGGCTAACTTCCACCTTTGTTGTTTCCATTCCTGGATTTAGTGAAATGGGCCACATTAACCTGAGTTGCTGCACCAAGTCTCATAGAGAAAGAACCGAATGAACAGATCAGACACCGTTTTCTTGGTCCTTGGGGAATGCTCAAGCCATCAGAGAGACATCATCTTATTTATAATAAATTCTCTGCTGAAAGAGCTTTAAAACACTTTTTTATATTAGGAGTATTGTTTCTATCTGTTGAGTCCATGAGTGTTTGACATTGGATGACTTTATAAAACATTCTACTAATTGGATTTGTTAAAGCAAATAAATCAAACACTAATTGGAACGTGCCCTGCCATTATTTTTGCTTACTGAATTAGATATAATGGTGTGAAGGCCTTCTTATCATATTTGTGCACTTATTTAAACACCCCCCTGGCACACACTTCTGCAAATTCAATTAGATATTCAAAAAAGGAATTCAATTTATGCAAGGCTGGTTTACATTCATTCCAGGGGCAAGAATCGGCTACCCGCGATAGGCTGCTCACCATTAATAAGCCCCACTTAGATATTACCCTGCCTTCAAAGCATTTGTTGGCACCAGGGTGGAATCTCTATGACTGGGGGGGGTTGAGGTATTTTATCTTTAGAATATGTGTCCACAGAGCAGGGTTGGCTTGGAGGGCACTGAGTTACACAGGCCCTGGCGCTCACAAGAGAAGAGCCCGTGCTTGATATAATGTTCTGCTGTCACCATCTTGATTTTTCTTTTTTTTTTTTTTTTTTGAGATGGAGTTTCACTCTTGTTGCCCAGGATGGAGTGCAATGGCACGATCTCAGCTCACCACAACTTCTTTCTCCTGGGTTCAAGCAATTCTCCTGCCTCAGCCTCCTGAGTAGCTGGGATTATGGGCATGTGCCACCAACCAGACTATTTTTGTATTTTTAGTAGAGACAGTTTCTTCCTGTTGGTCAGGCTGGTCTTGAACCCCCGACCTCAGGTGGTCTGCCTGCCTTGGCCTCCTGAAGTGCTGGGATAATGCGTGAGCCACTGCACCTGGCACCATTTTGATTTCTTAATAATTTCAAACGAGAGACTCTGCATTTTAGTTTTGCATGGGGTGCTTCAAATTTTGTAACTGGACCTATCCTGAAGGTCACCTTGGTTGTCAGACCTTCTGGCCACAAAAGAAGCCCATGATTGGCGTCTTGGCTCTGCCCCTGATCTGAGGCTGAGAGCATCATCCACTCCTGCCTTAGTTTTCTTATCTGTAAAGTGGGAGTACTACTCCTTTTCAATGAAGAACACATGCTTATAGTGTAGGTGAAGTTTTTAATTAAATCTAAAGAGTTTGTAATCCCAGCACTTTGGGAGGCTGAGGTGGGTGGATCACGAGGTCAAGAGAGTGAGACCACCCTGGTCAACATGGTGAAAACCTGTCTCTACAAAAAAATTAGCTGGGCATGGTGGTGCGTGCCTGTAATCCCAGTTACTCAGGAGGCTGAGGCAGGAGAATTGCCTGAACCCAGGAGGTGGAGATTGCGATGAGCCGAGATTGCACCATTGCACTCCAGCCTGGGTAACAAGAGAGAAACTCTGTCTCAAAAAAAAAAAAAAATCTAAAGAGTTATAGTTCTTTACTCAGTCTCCTTATCCATAGGGCCAGAAGACAATGGAAGACATGTTCCACTCTCCAGTTCCCAGAGACAGGAAGGTACACTCTTCGACTGAGTCTTTGGAGGGAGAGGGTCAGTAGCACATGGCAGGCACTCAAATGGTGATACATGGACTGTGTTAAAACTTAGTGACTGCTAAAATTGAGAATTTTTATGTTGTTAGAGCAGAAGTCAGCCAACTATAGCCTACCAGCCAAATCTGGGTGTTCACTGGTTTTTATATAGCACACAAGTAAAGAATGGTTTTTACATTTTTACATGGTAGGAATCAAAAGAAGAATACTATTTTAGGACATGTGAAAATCATATGAAATGCAATGTGCAGTGCTAATAAAGTTTTATTAGAATACAATCATGCCCATTCTTTTTGTATTGTTTCTATGTGACAGTGACAGAGAATAGGTGGCCCGCTATGATGGGTGGAATTCTAAGACAGCCCCCAAGATTCCTGGCCTCTGGGGTACATATCCTGTGTTCTTCCCACCCCTTGCGTGGACTGGGCATGTGATGAATTTCACTGTCTTGATTAGCTTATCTTAGTGACAAGGTGAAGGAATTTCGAAGATATCTCCCAATGTGGCTATGTTTGGAGAAAAGGCCTGTAAGAAGGTTAAATGAGGTGGTATGCATGAGGCCTTAGTTTCACTGGGTGGGGAAGATGCACCAGAGTATGTAGGCACCAAGGAAAGGCCACGTGAGGACACAGTGAGAAGGTGGCCATCTGCAAGCCAGGGAGGAAGTCCTCACCTGACCCTGCCAGGCTCAGGTCTGAGATTCCTGGCCTCCAGATCTGTGAGAAAATAAGTGTCTGTTGTTTCAGTCACACAGTTCGTGGCATTTTGTTATGGCAGCCCTGGTAGGCTGATACAACCCGCAAAGCTGAACATATTTACTATCTAGTCCTTTGTAGAAAAAGTTTAACAACCCCCCAGTTAAAAAATAATAAAAACTGCTTTGACCACATTGCTCTTCTGTCCCCTTAGCCATTTATTCTTGCCATGTCTTGAATCTGTGTGAACAGCTCACAGGTGTGAGCTCCCCACGTACCAATGATAAATACATGAGGCCCGCACCACCCCCTCTTCCCTGCGTGTGACTTCTGTCCGGACTTGAAGCACCCCCTCCATTTCCTCTCCTTCCCATAACACTATGGCCTCCGTTGTGACGTGAAGGGGCAGAGCCTACCCCCATGCCTGGTCCTCCAAAATTGCAGATTGGCATGTTGAGGCCTGGGCAGGGGTTGGGGGCAGAAGGATTGCAGATGGACTGAATGCCATTTTACAGGCATCGGGGAAGAACCATGCGGCCACTTATTACCCTCAACAGGTTCCTTTCGAGGTCAAGGTGACAATTTCAGTTCATCACCATGGCAATCTAGTATAAATGGGTTGGTGCATAGACTGAGCTAGTCCAGGTTCAAAGCCATGCTTTGCCACCTGTTATTTGTATTCTCTTGGGATAGTTTTTTGTTTGTTTTTAAACCTTTCTGTGCCTTAGCTTCTTTGTCTGTAAAATGGGGGCTAATGATCATATCGATCTCATGTGTTGATTGTGATAATTAAATGAATTACTATTGGTGAACTCTGAGAACAGTGCTGGGCACCGAACATGGTTATCCTGTCTCTCAGATCTGGCTGTGATTTGTGTCTGCTCAGCACTTTTCTGTCCCCATCTCTTTGACCTTGCGTTCTGATTACTATGGTCCTTGCAAACCGTCGTCAAGCTCTGCTCACAGTTTACTCCTCAGCAGTCCCAGTGATCATTCTGGTCCTTTTGCAGGTACTCTCATTTCTCCTCAAATGACTTCTCCACCTGTCCATGGTCTCACCTTACTGTTCTCCCTTTCCTGGTGGCCTTATGGTGCCTCCTTAGCACAACCTTGGACTTCTTTTCTTTCTCTGGATTCAGAATCTCCATCCATGTTGGCCCTTCATGTGATCAGAGTAAATGTTGTTAAGGGGTCTAGCCTGACCTCTGAGCTTTTGGCTCCTATTCTCCTCCAAAGCCTCCCCTAAGTTCACCATGGCCTTCAGGAGAAGCCTGATGACAGTCAACTCCTCTCCTTTTTAATATATTCAGGCATTCACTGAACAGTAAAGTGCAAGCATATACTATGGGACAGACCCTGAGGAAAGAGACCCTTGTGGCATGTCCCTGTTGCCACGGAGCTTGAGTTGGAGGGACACAGTCCTGTGGTCTCAGTTCCTTCCCCGACCCCAGGGTCTTCAGTGCTGATATCTCCCCCAAGAATCACAAGAATGTATGTGGAGTGAGCTACTGGGACTTTCAGCACCAGTTATGGATCAGGGAGGGGGTGTTTCTGCGCATCCTCATCCACAGCAAATCACCTTAATCTCTGGTCATGTTCATCAAAATGATGAGCTCTTCCAAAAGTTGCCTACCATGGAGGGCAAGTAAAGGCACAGTTCCACCTTTTTTTTTTTAAATGTTTAGCCCAGTTTTCTTTTTTTTTACTTGGCTCCACTGCTGGATATTAAAAGAACATCTTTCTATTCTGGAACCATCAGGATGAGGCCAGATTCTGTGAACATACAAAGTGTTTAAAAGAGTGCAGGGTTGGAGCAATGGAAAGTACCCAGGCTTTGGTACCATCCAGTCCAGGGCTCCATTCCTTCATGTGGGTGAGTTGGCTACATCATTTATAAAATGGTACAATCAAAATGGCAGGGCTTGTGGTGAGTGTTTGATACTGTAGGTAAAGCCTCCATACTTTCAACTGTCAATATTAAGGAGGTGTTACTGTTAGTTCTGCTGTATGTGATGTCTCTGTTTATCCCTCACTGGGTAAGTTCCTTAGGAGCTCTGATGACAAGTTTCCATCTATACAAAGAAGAAAGCAATACTCCTCTCTTAGAGCAGCAGTTGGCAAACTATAGCTTCTGGGCAAATCTAGGCTGTCACCTCTTGTAAATAAAGTTTTATTGGAACACAGTTACACTCATTTATTTATATATTTTTGCACTGCAGTAATAGAACTGAGTGGTTGTGACAGAGGCTGTGTGACCACAAAGCTGAAAATATTGACTGTCTAGTCCTTTACAAAAAATGTTTGCTGACCCCTGTCTTAGAGAGTGGTGGTGTTGGAGTCACCTGTATCTACATTAATATACATACAGGTAATACACATAGACCTACATAGTTCAAATACAGTGCCTGGCACACAGTGGAAGCCCAAGGAATCTTTAGTTTCTCTACAGAACTTAATTCTGCTCAAGAATACACAGGATCATATCTAAGAAATGCAGAGGAAGACACATTTATATTTTTATTGGATTCTATTCCTCTCTCATTTTCAAAAAAAACAGCTCATGTTTTTTAAAAAAATTCTGATTGACACTATAAACTTTATTTATGCTTTAATGTATCCTAAAGTATGTATCCTGCACTATTTTTACTTCCCTTACAGATGCTGATATGCTATACATTACCAAACCCAAATGGATTTTCAAAATCCAATTTCCTTGCTACAGTTTTCCATTTCTCTGTTGACTTTTTATGTCTGATTCACGTCAGAGCCTCTGGGGCCATTGCCACATTTTGACCTCAGCCTGCCCAGGCAAATGGCTCTTCTGGGCAGGTGCTGGGTCCTTGGCCAGTGGCTGCACTTCCCTCTCCTCCCTCAATGATGCATATCTTCAGCAAACCTCAGCTAAGCCCAGCTTCTGGGGTGGGGGTAGGTTTTTTGGGTTTTGTTCCTCCCGAAAATGATTGCAGTGAGATTGAGATCAATTAAATGATGTCACCTGCTCCTCAAACCCGAATGAGGTTAGCATCCAAATGAGTGTCTTTGGGGGACTGTATTAGTCCGTTTTCACACTGCTGCTAAAGACATACCTGAGATTGGGTAATTTATAAAGAAACAGGTTTAGTGAAGTCATAGTTCTGTATGGCTGGGGAGGCCTCACAATCATGGTGGAAGGTGAAAGGAACATCTTACATGGTGGCAGACAAGAGAAAATGAGAGCTGAGTGACTTTTTTTTTTATCAGATCTTGAGAGACTTATTCACTACCACAAGAACTGTATGGGAGGAACCACCCCCATGATTTAATTATCTCCCACCAGGTCCCTCCCACAACATGTGGGAATTATGGGAGCTACATCTCAAGATGAGATTTGGATGAGGACACAGCCAAACCGTATCAGGGATTCTCTGCAACCATAACTCTCCCATGAGTAGCTACCATAAATACCTGCAGCAATGTCTGGGGCCTTTTTTGTATGTGTTACGTGTTATGGCCCCTAGGAATTGTGCCAAGACAGATAGATGTTATTGGGTTTAGATGCTTTCTGCTCGCAGTCCAGGGGAAGCTTGACTTTAATTTCTCCTCCTCTTGGTGGCTCTCAGTGGCATGACACCCTAGCTGGTACTTGTGCTGACTGCATGGGTCTGTATCTCTGTGGTTCCTGAGAGTTCCAGTTCTTTCTGAATCTCTGGAATTCTTAAATATTACAACTGGAAGGTTTGTTGCAATCATCTTGTTCAGCCCCTTGCCTTGCACAGCAGAAAATGAAGGCTCAGAAATGGGGAAAGGGTATGAGGCCAAGAGGCTATACCCAGAGGGCAATGTCGGTTGCTGTTGGGTTATACAGTCTGGAGCTCATAGCCACTCTGTTTCTCAATGTAGAGACAGAAGACTCAGAAAGTTGCCTAAAATACATATTAGTTATATTTTCTCTCCTGAATATTTCTTAAAACATACCTTTGAGTCAAGTCAGACCAATAGGGAGCAGGTATCCGGACTGCATTGTGTTGGACCCCATGAGCTTTTACTGAATTGTACGTTTGGGTGATGCTGTCAATTTATAAAGGAGATGATTATGAGAAAAGTCTCATTAAATTGGCCATTCACCCCCGTGTGTGGATGTTGTTTCCTTATGGGATATGGAGTTTCTGTTTTGACTATTCCTGCAGAGTTCTTGTCTGATCAAAGCACCTGAAATGGTTGTCATTTCCCCGAGCAATTTGGCTTTTATTACATAAACACAAGAGTGTCCAGTATCTGACCAGTTTTTGCTTTTTTTCTATTGGGTGTCAGAAGCTCAGAGCTAAATATGTAACCCCCTTTTAGTAGATGAGCACCTGGAAAATCGCAGCATAGATTCGTGGCTCCCCCCTTCTGTCCTGCTTTTCTTTCTTTTCCTGTCCTCAATTTGATTTTTGTCATCAGGCAGTATTTCCTGCTTCTATGTTGAACCAGCTGCTGTGGCTGGACCAGTGACCAGTTAGGCAGCATTCCTTGAAATTCCCTGCTTTGCTGGGAGCCCGAGGTCTCCATGGAAAAACCATGACTGTGTATTGCTGGGATTCAGATGTGTATGAGTGATAGAAGTACAGAACAGGAGCCTTTTTGTAGAAACTCTTCTGTAGGAGGGACATTAACGTTCCTCTAAGTGACCCTAAGGTCCCCATTTTCCCTCCTGAACACATATGTCATCCCATAAGTGATGACAAATTATGGCAGAGTGGGATAGAATTGACAGAGGGGCCTGTATATTCTGAAGAAATAGTGGCTCAAGATAGAGTACAAAGCTGCCTTTAAATTCACTCTAAGTGAGCTCCTCTGCGGAAGCAAAGAGAGGACTGTGGTTTGAAAATAAAAATTGGGTCACTGAGGTCCAAGGCCTGCTGCTGTGGAATCCTAGTATCAAAGAGCAGGCTGTAAGAAGGGAAAAGTATTTGCTTACCTGCTGCAGATTGAAGTGACCAACAAAGCTCAGCAGAGAGGAGAAGCAAGGTGGTTCCGTGGGTGACTGTGGAGAGGAGGTACGTCCCTAGATCTTAGAGGGCCAGGACCTGTCAGCAGTCAGCTCAGGATCAGCTGAGCAGTCTCCCTTCAGTTAGGCAGAGGCAGGGAGGTGAGGGGTGGGAAATAGATCCAATGGACTTGGGGTAACTATTAATGTGACCTTGCTTCGGAGCTGTAACCTGGGATGCCTAGAGGTCTAACTGTGAGCTCTCTTAGATCTTATCTAGAAGAAGGAAGAGGATTTGGTTCATTAAACTATCAACTAAAATAAATTAGTAACTTGGGTTTTTAGCATCAACACATACATAAGAAAGCATATTTTGCTTTGCATCTTCACTGTATGTTTGTGTGCTTATCTTTCACTCTGTTCTGCAAACTTTTGAGGGTAAGGATCATATCTATCAGTTCTGTGCCATACGCAGAGCCCGTTAAAAAAAAGTTTGTTGAATGTTTCTAGAATAAGTGAAAAAGTGGATTCGAATGGAGAGACCCAACCCCCTTGGAAGTTCTTTATCTTCCTGGTCCCCTCACATTACCTTATAAGTGAAAGACCTTGTTATTGGTTTGGGGGAGTAATTCTCTCTCTGGTCTGTTAGAATGGGCACGGGCTCTACAGCTAGGTTTCCATGGATTTAGTGTTGATTCCAACACTTTCTTTCCTTCCATGTTGCCTGAGCAGGTCGTTTATCCCCTCTGTGCATCAATTGTCTTAGATTCGAAGTTGAGATAAAATGTACCTCATGTGGTTTGTGAGGACGACAGGAAAGCTAATAAGATAGTGTATATAATCGGTGTCTAATATACTCTGACACAGAGCAAATGCTTGGGAGAATATGCTGCTGCTTTCTTTCTTTAGGTCACCGTGTTAAGGTATGTGACATGCTTCATATATTAGTCAGGTTGTGCAAAGCTCTACAGTGCTAACAATTAAACCTTAAGATCTCATTGGCATATGACAAGAAAAGTTTATATTTTGCTCCCGAAAAGTTGAGTGCTGATATTCCTGGTCAGACAATTCTCTGGGTGGCTCTCCTCCATGGAGTGGAGATACTCAATGGAGTGCTTGAGTGGTCTCAGTCCATTTGGGCTGCTATAACAAAATGACTCAGACTGTGTTACTTAAAAAATAGAAATTGATTGCTCATAGTTCTGAAGGCTGGCAAGTCCAAGATCAAGGTGATAGCAGATTTGGTGCCTGAAGAGGGTCCATGACTCATAGATGTCACCCTCTATGTGTCCTCACATGGCAGAATCTGCTAGGGCATCTTTTATAAGGGCATGATCTCATTCATGAGAACAGAGTCCTCAGAATCCTTTGGGAGCATCTCCCAAAGTTTCCATCTCTTAATACTATTATATTGGGGATTAGACTTCAACATATGAATTTCAGAGAAACACACACATTTGGACCATAGCAGTTGATAAAGGCCAGCTCTTCTGGGCATCCATATATAACAAGAAAGGGAAGTGGAGAAAGCTTTGACATCACAGGTTTTTTTCCATGGTGTCTGGACCATATTCTATATTAAGTCTGTCAATAGGATGTCCACCACCACTGTCCAGAGGAAATCTCAGTTCTGGGGTGCAGAGAAAGAATTTGGTTCTTTGTAGCTGATGGAGACAATAGTCTGATGTTAGAGAATCTGCAGAGATGGGCCAGGCTAGTGTGGCATGATTCCTGCACATTTAAGAAAGCCATGTTTGGCTATTTTCTTAGTTTGTTTAGGCTGCTATAACAAAATACCATGACTGAGTGGCTTATAAACAACAGAAATTTATTTCTCACAGTCCTGGGGACTAGGAAGTATAAGATTGAGGAATTGGCAGATTCAGCATCTGCTGAGGGCCCAGCTCCTGCTTCTTTGATGGCACAGGAGGTGTTCACATCAAGGCTGAGTGAATTCTTCAGGATTTGGTACAAGTCACATGTCACCTGGATTCTCCTTGTGTCCTCACATGGTGGAAGGGCTGAGATAGCTCTTTGGGGTCTCTTTATGAGGGCATTAATCCCAATCCAGCCCCAATCATGAGGACTCTGCCCTCATGTCCTAATTACCTCCCAAAGACCATGCTTCCTAATACCATCACTTCGGGGGTTAAAACTTGAGCATGGATTTTGGGGGCATTCAAACATTTAATCTGTAGCAGACATTCGTGTGCTGTGGGGTGGGAAACCTATGAACATTTAAAGGAGGTGGAGGGTGATGTGATGCAACCTCTGAACATGAAGGAGACAAGAAAGGGGCACTGGAAAGATGGACTGGAGTGTGAAACAGGTGTGGGAGACCAGCCAGGAGGCTGCTGTAGAACTCAGACCCAGTTCTGCCTCCCTGCGTTTGTGTACCCTGCGGACTCAACCAAGAATGCCATTCATAGTGCCCTCCGCCCATGGAGATGCTCCCAACCTTCAAAGCCCTTTTCACTTCTCCTCTGCTTCTTCTTTCTCCTCCAGAACGTAATGGGCTCCTATTTCTCTGGACAGATCAGTGTTTCCTAGTTGGAGCCTCTGACGTACACCCCACATCTTTCCCAATGTCACCTTGATGGGACTTACAGCCCAGAGCATATGCTCAGTGAATCCTTGTCAACAGCAAATGAATGTAACTTATTCTCAAATGGTGGATGGCTTGACCTTTAAAGTTAAAGGGAGAAGCTTGAAATATGATCAACATTGACTTTATTATCTTCCAGGTGCATGATTGTCTAATTTCTTACCAATTCATTTCTCACCCCATGAAAAATGTTTTTTTTTCAGACAGCTTTTTACAGAGAAACAGGTAGGCACTGAGAAAGTATTCTGTGGTTTTAAATGTTATTCCATTTAACCCTCATGGCGGTTCTATAAGGTTGGACAGTTCCCTCCGTATTCACAGGTGAGGAAACTGAGGTGCCCAGGTAGGAAGCCTCTGGCCTGAGCTCACACAGCCCTCTGAAGGTGATGGCTGTCTAGTTTTGCCAGACTCGGAAGTGGGTGCTCCTTCTGCTGCCTCACAGCATCTCCCTGTGCTGCACAAAGCAATTACAGAGGCATGCCCCGGCATTCATTTTTCCTACTTAGAATGAGACGCTGCTGTTTACTTTCTCAGGAAGGAAGATTAAAATCAATGTAACTAGCCTTATTAACTTTTAAAAATAGGGGGGCCTGCAGATGCCAGTGCCTTTCCTGAGAGCACCAAAGCAAATATAAAAATCCAATTTGCTCGTCTTTTTTTTTTTTTTCATAAAAGAAAATCTTCTCCAGAGTTTAAAATTCAAAGCTGTAAATGAAGAGCCAATGAGACAGGGTAACGAACCAAGCCTCAGACACAGGAATGTATTTACCCATATCTCTCTTGTCTGCAGGTGGCTGTGCCTTTGATGAGCACTACAGCAACTGTGGTTATAGTGTGGCTCTAGGGACCAATGGGTTCACCTGGGAGCAGATTAACACATGGGAGAAACCAATGCTGGACCAGGCGGTGCCCACAGGTATGTGATCCATCCTGTTTGGGGCTGTAATGGGGATGGCTAGTTTTGACCATGAATCATGGGGGAAGAACTTACTTACAAATAGAGCTCTCTGAGATGGCAATCGATAGCTCTGTAGGCAGTGAGTTCCCCATACTCAGAGGTGTTCAAACCAAGGCTGAGTGAATTCTTCAGGATTTGGTATGAGTCACATGTCACCTGGATTCAGCATTTCTTTTAGCTTTGAGATTCTAAGCTTTAGCTACAGGTAGGGTATCGCTGGGTTTTGCTTGGGAGCCTGATGATAGTGGCATATCAGGGAAGGAAAGAGCTTCTGAAGAATTTGAGGTCACTTCTTTTCTTCAAGGTCACATAGACATAGGTTTTATAGATTCAGGGAAGCTTCTACAGTCAGATTATTATAAGATTATATTAATTATATTATTGTTATATATTATATATTTCTATATAAACATTTCATATTAACATATGTTATATATTTACATATATTATTTACATATATTACATATGTATACATTATGTCCATATATTATTTACATATATATTATATATTTAGGGAGACTTCCCAGTCAGATTATAAGGTTATATTATTATCTATTATTATACATTATAGTATATGTATTATGTAATTTATATAGGGAGACTCTCATAGATTATTATGACGTTATATTATTATATATTATTATGTATTATTATATATTATAAGGTTAACATCCTGACATTCTAAATGCCAAGCTTTTATCCTTGACCAGTGGGGCTGAAGACCTAGTGTAAATTCTTGATGGATACCTGCATGGGACTGGCCTATGAGGTACACCTGACATATTTCAAGGGCAGTACCTGAAGGAGGGCTACTCTGGGAGAACACACAGACTCTAGATGTGGGGTATACCTGTGTAAGGTGCACCTCGAAGAGGGTTACCTGGTGATATCAGCCAGGAAGAGTTATGGCTCTGAGAATGTGAAGCTCACTTCTCTGAATAATCACATATCCCGGCTACATTGTAAGGACAATTGCTTGTTGGAGAAGGGAGGCCACCTTCTACAGGTCTCCCTGACCAAAGGCTGCCTGGCTCTAACCCACACCTGTCTTGGCTTTCACCAAACCCCCAGATGCTGTTTCTCAGTCTCTTGTCAGCATACTCTGGCCATGGAGTGTTAAGGGTTCTTCGGGCTTACTCGGTGTTCTTCCCATGGATGGCCTCACTCACTCCATGGCCTCAGATACTTCCTCTGTGCTGGCGATTCTGACATTTATTCCTCCAGCCTAGACGTCTCTTAGGAATTTTAGACCCATAGAACCCACTGCCCAGCTGCCATGTCATCTTGGCTACCTCTGGGGAATGGGGTTTCCCAGGATGCTAATAAACTGGGAGCAAAGAAGATGCTCAGAGATGCCTAGGTGAGGGTGAGGGTGTGGTCTCACTGATCTCACTCACTTTGAGTCTGAATTCAAAGCAGGAGGCCCTGGGTGATTATAGATAGCTCTTGTTAAGGGCATTAATTGTATATGTTTCTCACAAGTGTTGACACAAGCCTTAGGCATAATGAAGTGGGCTATGGTACCAAATTGAGGGATCTTACTTTGATTGAGCAAAGTCATCAACTGCTATGTAAGGCGATGTGGGACAACCTCTGTGAGCAAAATCATCAGCTGCTGTGCATGCCCACTAGTAAGGCAACGTGGGACAACCTCGGTCTCTTGCCGCATCTTAGTTTTTACTAATGCTGACTAATGTGTGTTTAGATGATAGAATCACCCATTCCATTAGGTACCCTAAGAGTCCAGGATACCTCTGCTTAAACATATCACATCTGCGCTACTCTTCATGGCCCTCCTTGATACTGGCCACATAAATCTGGATCTTAGTGTGTATGCATGTGTGCGTATGCATGAGTGTGTGTGAATGGGGGTGTATGAGTATGTGTGTATGGATGTGGTGTGTGTGCATGCCTGTGTATTGGGTGTGTGTGTGTATGTGTGTGTATGGGAGTGTATTGGTGTATGTGTGTATGCATGTCTTTGGGTGTGTGTGTATATGGGGGTATATGTATGTGTGCATATGGGGGAATAAAGGGGGTGTGTGCATGTGTGTGTGTATATGGAGGATGTGTGTGCATGTGTATGGATGTTTGTGTGTATGGAAGTATATGGGGCGGTGTATGGGGCCATAAGGGGGGTGTGTACATGTGTGTATGAGTGTGTGTGTATGGAGGGTGTGTGTGCATGTGTATTGGTGTTTGTGTATATGGGAGTGTATGGGGTTGTGTGTGTGCGTATGGGGTTGTAAGGATGGTATGTTTGTGTATGGGTGTGTGTGTATGGAGGCTGTGTCTGTGTATGTGGGTGTGCATGTACATGTATGCATGTATGTGTATGGAGGGTGTGTGTGTGTATGGGGGTGTATGAGGGTGTATGTGTGTGTACAGAGGGTATGTATGCATGTGTATGACGGTGTGTGCATGTGTATGGATGTGTGTGTGTGTATGCATGTGTATAGGGGTCTGTGTGTATGGAGGGGGCTGTGTGTGGGTATGGGAGGTGTGTATGCATGTGTGTGGGTGTGTATGTGTATGCATGTGTATGGGGATCTGTGTGTGTGGGGGTGATGTATGTGTATGTGAAGTGTATGGGAGGTGTGTGCGCATGTGTATTGTGTGTGTGGGGGGTGTGTGCATATGTATGTGTAGGGGTGTGTGTGTGTGTGTGTGTGTGTGTGTGTGTTTACATATGCTCTTTCTGCTCATCTTTAGTCCACCTGAAGCCCTGTAGCATGTTGTAGGCTCTCCAAGCTCAACATCTCCAAAACTGACCTCTTGATATACCCATTTCCCCTTCGCTGTCTACTCACCTTCTGCTTTCCATGTCTCCAGAAAGCTCATTTGACTCCACTGGAACTGATTCAAAAACCCCGGGTCATGTTTCTCTCTTTTCAGTCTCTTACCCACTTTTCCAATCAGTCACTTCCTTCTGCCATTTTACTTCCGAAGTATACCTTGGGTCTGCCCAGGCCTCTCCATCTCTGCCACCACTGCCCTGGTGAACACAGGCGTTGTCTGTTTCCTTGGTAAGTGGAACACTTTCCAACAGGCTCCTTTGACTTAACTCTTTTGACTTTTTTCCATTCTCCAAACAGATGTCAAAGAGATTATTCTAGAATATAAGCATGTTCATGTTACCTCTTTTCTTCCTTGTCTCTGCCCAGCTTCTGTCCCACGCCCTTCTGAGACTTCCCATTGCTCCAGAAAAGACCAAAGTCCTGCTGTGGCCTCCAAGGCTCTGAGGGCTGGTCTTCCATAAACCTTCCAAGTTCAACGTGCTCCACGTCCCACTGTGCTCACTTTACACTGGCTTCTGCCAATTGCCAGAATGTTCCTGCCTCAGGAATGCACATGAGATTGGCATCCTCCATGGAGCCTTTCCCCTACCTGCTGCCTTGCACTTCCTGTCTCCATCTGGGTCAGCTCTCTTTGTAATGGTACCCATTGCACCTTGCACTCTTCCTTAGTAAAACGCATCACAGCAGGTGTTGTTCATCCGATGCAAGTTTTATTCCCAGATGATAAGTTCCATGTGAATGGGGACCATGAGAATCTTGTTCACAACTTTATCTTCAGTGCCTGATGCAGGACATAAGACATCTTAGGTACTAAAACACTGGCAATTTGTTGGATGGATATGTGAATGGCCAAATCATCCTTTTTAGGTGTTTTTATTAACACAGGAATGAATGAGAAAACATTATTAAAGGCCTTTGGGTCCTCTGCTAACTGATCACATATTTTTCTCTTTGCTACTGTCCTTCCCATTTTACAGATCAGAAACCAAGTTCCAAGAAGCTGAGTATAAGTGTGTCTTTTTGCTCATGCTACTCTCTCTCCCCAGAGACATGGCTTTTGCTTCTGATCTTAATTTTTCAGCCCCTCATTATGGCTGAATGTCATTTTATAAATATTGGATCATGCTAATACAATCTTCTGGGCTTTTTAAAATAGAGGCATTTGATAATAATCACTGAAATTACTCTGTCATGATGCACCTGTGGATTCCAGTGGCTCTGTGTGCTGCTTAGGCAGAGAGGCCTGAAAGCGAATTTGGATTAGGCGAAACTGTTTGTTCTTCTCATGGGCAAAAGCTGAAATCTTGCTCTTCTTCCTGTAAAGCCAGCAGTTTTCTGCATCTCAGAAATCAAGTTTGAGTCTATTTATTCAGATGTTCCACAGACTTTTGCCCATCCCCTTTGTGTGATGAGCTCTGTACTGAGCTTGGTCTGGGTAAATCAGTCCATGTCATTTTGGGGCTTAATTCCTCTGATGGCCTCCCCTGGCACATAAGATCATAAAATCTGAACTCCTTGCCGTGACCTGTTAGACCCTGCATGATCCAGGGTCGTCTTCGGGCTTCTTTTCCTCTCCTCTCTCAGAACGCTTCAGACATACCCAGTCTGTTTCGGTTCCTCAGATGCATCAGATTCTTTCTCAGCACTGGTCCTTTGCACATGCTGTCCCTTGTTCCCTCTCACCAGAATTTGTTTTCCCAGTTCTTCACTTTGCTGATTTCTTTTTCTCTCTTCTTTCTTGCCTTTTCTTTCCTTTCCTTTTCTCTCTTTCTATTTTTCTTTCCTCTCTTCTCTTCTCTTCTCTCCCCTTCCCTTTCCCTTTCTCTTCTCTTCCCCCCCCCTCACCTCCCCTCCTCTCCCTTCCCTTACCCTCCACTCCTCTCTCCTCTCTTCTTTTCTTTGACAGAGGCTTGCTCTGTTACCCAGGCTGGAGTGTTGTGGTGCGATCTCAGCTCACTGCAGCCTCCATCTCCCAGGCTCGAGTGATTTTCATGCCTTGGACTCCTGAGTAGCTGAGGCTACAGGTGCATACCACCACACCTGGCTAATTTTTGTATTTTTATTGGAGACAGAGTTTTGCCATGTTGTCCAGGCTGGTCTTAAACTCCCGACCTCAGGTAATCCTTCTGCCTCTGCCTCCAAAAGTGCTGGGATTGCAGGTATGAGCCACCATATCCGGTGTTTTGCTGATTTCTTTAGGTCTCAGCTCACAGGACTCCTTGAGGCAATCTTCCCATAATCATCTGTCTAAAGACAGCCTTCCTTCTTGTTCTCACTCATAACATCCCATTCTTTGCTTTCACAATCCTTGCCGTAGACATGTTTGCAGATCAGTGTATTCCAGTGTTACATAGTATGTTACACAGTGGCTGAGTGACCTCAGGGTCTCAATTCTTCTGCCTCAGTTTCCACATCTGTATCTTGGGGACCAGTGTGAGAGTTAAATGGAGGATGTCTGCGTAAGTGTGAACTGTTTGCGAGAGTAGGGCTTAGTCAGTGTTGGTTTTCCTAAATGTTTTCTGCTTCTTGTGATCTCTGGGGATGGAAACCTAAGTCCACCTGAGACCTTGCTCCTCCTCCGGGCTCACTGACGCTGCCTTACAAAAGCAAGCTGCTCAGCAGGTGCTCTGCTGTGGGTCCCGACAACAGAGAGGCTTTGCTTTTCTTTTTTCTTTTTTTAAAGATGGGGTTTCACCATGTTGGCCAGGCTGGTGGTGAACTCCTGACCTCAGGTGATCCACCCACCTTGACCTCCCAAAGTGCTAGGATTTCAGGCGTGAGCCACCGTGCCCGGCAGAGAGGCTTTTCAAGACCAGGATGCATTGCTGCATTGAGGGCTTAGACATTTCCTTCAGCCCAGCTCCGTGAATTGATTGTTACACATAACCACTCTTAACTGCCATTGTAAGTAATGGTGAAAACCGCAACTGTGTTTGCGCCAACCTAAATATATGCTTTTCCTTGTCTCTCTCCATGGGAGAGGCTCTTGCACGGGCATTCCAGGCCTCAGACCTGGTTTTCCCCACCTTGTCTTTACTGAGGCTGTCACAGAGGAGCAGGGGTTACTGCACACACAAACTCCCTTTCTAGGTGTCTCTCCTGCCCATGGAACTAACTGCTTCCTAGCCCTGCCTTCCCCATCTTTGGCGTAGGTTTCCACAGGCAGCCCTGAGGTGCAGCCCTGAATTACAGCTCAGGGCCCAGCAGGAGGGTATCCTGGGGCTGAAGGAGGATGTGAGTGCTGGAGGTGTCCTTCTAAACCGGCTGAAGCCGGAGGTAGTGGGGCTTGTGTAGCTGGCTTCTATTTCCTTTGAACACTTGTAGGACATTCTCTAAAGCATGAGGTATGGATCAGGGTTGAATCTCAGCCTGCAAAACCAGGTACATAAATGCTCACTTTTTTCTCTTCTTTACATAAACCTGAATCTGACCCTCAGTCTCCATGGTGCTGAGACTCTATTTTAGGCACTACTGGAGCTCCCTGTTCCCTAGGGTTCTATGAGTACCCTGGGGTTTAAGCAGACCATTGTGATGTCCTCTGGGAAGCCCATTGCTGCATTCCCTTCAGGTCTAGTGATTCTGCTGCTGCTTGTCAGGCTGGGAGTCCTTGTTACAGCCCAGCCAGTCCAGGTGCACCACCCAGCATCCCTCCTGGGGCCCACCCCTCCTCAGATACTGCCACGGAGCAGTGTGCACCAGTAGACCCATACCTGCTGCCTTCGTGAAATGGGAGAACCTCTCTCCTTAACGTCTTAGCCTTCAAAAGCACACTTTTCTTGGCTCATTCCTTCCAGACCCCAGCATTCTCTCTTAAGTAAGTTAAAAGTTAGGAAAAAGCAAAGGAGGAAGGAAGGAAGACTTGATTTCAAGCAGCTTCTTCTGTTTTTCCTACACACATTTCCAGAGCAGAAAAATACAAAAAACTTAGTTTCTTGATTGGAAGGGGCAGCAGTTGGGGGAACACACACACAGGTAACACACGAGTGCATGCACACACACATGCGCACACACAAATATTTCAATCAGCTAGCATGTCGTGGAAGCAGCACTGTCTCCAGGGTGGTCCAGGCCTGTTCCTTCCCACCACAGGGCCTTTGCCTGTGGGTTCCTGCCTTGCTCTAACTGTTGATATTTCTAGAGGGAGGGTTGGGGTCTGTTACGGGTTGAATGGTGTCCCCTAAAAAGATAAGTTGAAGTCCTAACGCCTGATACCTGTAAATGTGACCTTATTTGAGAGTAAAGTCTTTATAGATATTATCAAATTAAGATGAGGTCCTGCTGGTCATATTGGGTTCTAACCCAATACGACCGGTGGAGGCAAAGACACATACACACATAGGGAAGGAGGCCACACGCAGATGGCAGTGGAGATTGGAGTAATGTGGCTGTAAGGCAAAGAATGCTGAGGACTGTCAACAGACACTAGAAGTGAGGCAAGGCAAGGACGGGTTCTTCTCTAGAGCCTTTGGAGACGGCACAGCCCTGCTGACACCTGGAGTTTGGACTTCTAGCTTCCAGAACTGTGAGACAATAGGTTTCTGTTGTCTTGAGCCACCTAGCTCATGGTGACTTTTAATAGCAGTTCTAGAAAACTCAAACCACGTCAACACACAGAAGTACCCTGACCCATCACCTACCCAGGCCACCTTTGCCACATGAGCACTGTAAGTATTAGAAGCTTTGTTTTCTTCTAAGGGAGCTGGCATTTACTACTTGTCCCCTCTAACCAAGAAGTGGGTTAGGCATTATCCTGTACAACACTTCATCGATTGTGGGTTCCCATGAGTTCAGAGATACTGTCACTTCTTTATTTTTGAGAAAACGGAGGCCCTGAGAAGGGAAGCAACTGGTCCACGGTCATGTGAGTTTAATGTGGCTGAGGAGTCAGACTTGAGGTCCAGGATAGAGAAATATGTATTGCAGACCTGGTACCGTCATCAACAAAGCACCTTAAAATTTTTTTTCTACTGGCAGTCATGATTTTTGATGGCAAAAATAATATGTATTCATTGTAGAGAAAATGCACAATAGAGATAGCTATAAAGAATGAAATGAAAGTCATATGTTCACACAATCTCGCAGAAATATCTATTTTGCTATTTAATGCTTTTTTTTTTTTAGCATTTTCCCATGTCGTTAAATACTCCTTATAACTATGTTTTCTAAAGGCTCCATGGTTTCCCGTTGCAGTGACTGTTGCACCGTTTATTTCACTGCCCTGTATTGTTGCATATGTTAGTTCCTTCCAGTTACTACTGAACCACATTGCGGTGAGTGTTCTTGTACACACATCTCTGTGCTCATCTCCAACGGGAGTTATCAAATTTGCTTTCATATGTATGTATTTCTGTACACCCTTATGTACCCCAAACAGAATGGTTGTGTATTATCGTTGACATCTGGAGAAAGAATATCTATCATCCACATGGCAATGGCCATCCTGGACATTTGCCCATGACTTGATGGTTGGGAACATGCTTTGTGAATTTTAAGGCACTAAACAGAAGCCAGGCACTGGTGCTGGTCCCCTGGTTGCACCTTGTTCTAGTTCTTAGCTTAGGTACTCCTGTGCTTTAGCAAGAATTGTGTTGGAAGTACTGTCAAATAGAATGGTCCAAGCACTGGTCAGTCAAGGTGGACGTTGGCTGTAAAAAGCTCTATGGGCCTCCTGGTGTTTATTGGATGAACTGCAAGGCTGTTCACTGCCCACCTATAGAGCTAGCTTCGGTTCTTGTAGGCAGGGACAACATTGTATTATATTTGTAACCACAGTGCTGGGGCTTAGTGGGTAGTGGCAAATGTTTGTTAGATAAATTGCTCTTATTAATAATTGAACTTTCTCATGATGCAAGCCTAGCATGTATCTCGAGCCCAGTCCCCCCTCCTGCTCTTTTCTCTTTCATTTCCCCTTTTGTGTAATCACAGGAGAACAGCCTTTGGGTTACTGTTTTGGGAGTCCAGTCTTCAACACTGTTACCTGATGTGGGAAATCTCTCATTGTTGACTCTCGGTGGATTGTGTAGCTCTCTGAGAGGGGAAGGTACCAGCCGCTCAGCGTTTCCTGTTAGCTTAGGTGTAACTGGATGGATGACCTGGATGCAGCGGGGGGGCCGTGCTACCCAGGACTTTTCGTCTAGGAAGGATGGGCCCACAGCCAGAGGCTGGGGCACTGGGGCATGCAGTAGTAGGGTGGGTGTCTGGCCATGGTGTTTATGCTGTGAGGTTGCTGAACTGACTGCTTGTTCGTCTCCCAGAACTGCCTTTTTTTCTGCTCATTTTTCAGGCCTGATCCTTCTGCTTTCTGTTCACTATGAGCTTCTCAATATTCTTCCAGAAACTTCCTATTTTTAAAAATATAGTATAGTTGGTATCTCTTGTTTCAACCACAAACCCTGCAGGTCACACTGTTGTGCTTTTTAACTTGCTGATCCCCAAGAATAGAACACAACCTCTCTTCCCCTTCCTCCTATATCAAAACCCGGCACCAATGTCACCTCCTCCAGGAGGCCCTCCCTGACTCCCCTCACAGTGTTTACCTCTCTACTGTGCTTTCGTAGCTGAGTTTATCACATGTTGTCTCTGATTCCCCACCAGGCCTGTGAGTATCATCAGGGAATGGACTGCCTCTTATTGCTGAATTCTTTGTATCCTGCATGGGGCGTGGAATAAGGAAGGTGGTCCATAACTTTAACAATAACCGAATTATTGTTGGGAGAAAGTGGTTTTGGGGGAAGCCTGGAGGGGCTGCCATTTTCTTTGGCATTTTCATGGCACTTGGGGCATCTGTAGCTTTCATATCTTGAGCCTGACTCTGGGCTTTGATCAGGATGGGCCACTTGGTCCCAGGACCTGATGGACCTAGGTTTTTCTGTTCTGATGTTGGTCCCAGGATCCCTGGGGCAAATAAAGAGACACTGGAGATTACCTCTTCCTTTGCTCTGGGGCCTGGCACATACTCACGAATGTGTGGTGCTGCTTGTAATGCCTGTAAGAGGCTCCTGTTGGGAAGATGTGATGTATTCTCAGATTGACCTACTCTTCCTTTAATGTGAGGCTTACAGAAAACAATATATAAGTGTGGGCCTTTAAGTGTCCTTAATGACACCTGATATTCCAGATATTATTATTGATTGGTTTACAATTGTAATGTTCCTGTTTAGCTATTGTTGAGTCAGTACATTTTTATTTCCTCTATAATGACAAAATATTATATGTTTGTTGTTAAAAAATGCTGAGTTTGAACATAAAAGTTACCTCTCTCCATCCTCATCACAGTTAGCCTAAATATCACTATTAACATATTGCTGTGTTTTGAGAGAGAAAGGGAGAGAGCGAAGGAGGAGGGAGAGAGGAAAGGAGGAAGTCAGAGAGTGTATGTGGTAATAGTAAGAGGCGTGATACTTAGGTAGTGCTTATTATGTGTCAGATACCCTAAGTACTTTAAATATAGTAACTTACTTAATCTTTGCAACAGTCCTCTGATGTGGATATTATCTGCATTTTACAAATCAGGAAACTGAGGCACAGAAAGCTTGCATGACTTGCCCAGGTCGTCGTTAGCATATGGTAGAGGCAGGACGTGCCCTTGGGAGGGGTCCAGGCTGTGCTCTGGACGGCAGCACTGTGGCCGCCTAAGGGTGCAGACGATGAGTAGAGTCATAGCTCCCAAACACTTCCATCATCGAGCTCTTTTTATGCCACTATATTCAGAGTTAGTTTTCACCATGCAAGGCTACGCGATATTCTCCTGGGTGAATGAACCACAGTTTATTCAACTAACACCTAAGAGATGGAAGTGGGAGAAGAAAGAAATGCCAAAATGCCTCCTGTGTGCCCAAGGGAAAGGCAAGATCTTTGTCTCTCTCTGAACAGCTCTGAGAAAAGTTCTTACAAAACATCTCATATTATGAGATGGTTTCTTGTGTACTCGGAGCTACAAAATTAATTGAAGAAACTACATTAGCCTGCAGTGACCCCAATCAGTGCTACTTTGGGATGTTTACACGGATCACAGAATTGGTAGAAAGAAAAGGCAAGGAAATTGAATGCAGGTTTAGTAATTATTCTGGAGGCTATGACCGAGTAATGACGAGTTTTGGCGATTGTTATGAACAAGTGTCCTGACAGTGGGTTCGAAAAGCAACCTGATGTCCTGTGGTGAGCAGAATATTCAGCTGCCAGATAAATGGGAAAACCTGTCTGTGCTAATATCCACATAGATGCTGGCTTTGACACTCAGTTTTCTGTGACGTCATGCCTAGACTTGGAAAGTATTGTATTCCAAATGGTGTAACGGGAAGTGAGGGTGATGGAGGCTGATGTGATTCAACTTAAAAAGTGGTTCTTCTGATGAGAAACACTGGTGCATTTGATGAGTTCGAATAAAAGGGTTTTCTGGGAGGTAGAGGCTGCAGTGAGGCAAGACTGTGCCATTGCACTCCAGCCTGGGCAACAGGAGTGAAACTCCTTCTCAAAAAAAAAAATAAAATAAAATAAAAAAGGGGGTCCTAAAGTCTATGGGAATGGATAATAAACCACTATTTTTTTTAACTTAACGTGTGTACCACTTCCTGGACAGTGTGCTAAGGGCTTTACATGTTCTTGACTTAATACTTTAACAACACTGTGAGCTGGATGTTATTACCCATCCCTATTTTTTTTTTTTTTTTTTTTTTTTTTTGAGATGGAGTCTTGCTCTGTCACCCAGGCTAGAGTGCAATGGTGTGATCTTGGCTCACTGCAACCTCTACCTTCTGGGTTCAAGTGATTCTCCTGCCTCAGCCTCCCGAGTGGCTAGAACTACACGTGCCCACCACCACACCTGCCTATTTTTTTTTTTTTGTATGTTTAGTAGAGACAGTGTTTCATCATGTTGGCCAGGCTGGTCTCAAACTCCTGACCTTGTGATTCTCCCGCCTCAGCTGCCCAAAGTGCTCGTATTCCAGGTGTGAGCCACTGTGCCCAGCCTATCACACCTCTTTTAAAGAGGAGAAAACTGAGGTCCAGAATGTTAACTCTCTCAAAAGGGAGTAGTAAATGGAGGAGGTGAGACGTCTGGATCCAGAGTCTGCACTGACCCACTCTCTATTTTTGAATGAATGTTTTATGAAATGTTATTTTAAATATGTATGTGTAATTAAATTGTGTATTAGATACCATAAGCGGACTTTTGCCTAATTCAGTCATCTCTTTGCCTAAAATTTTATTTATTAAAGTTGTCTGAAAACTTTTTCTGTGGGGTGGAGGAGGTTTTCTTACTGGAAAAATGAAATAAATGCTTTACTTTTCATGGAGGGTTGATCCTATCAGTTTGTTGAATTGTCTAAGTCTGCCAGCGTCCACCTAAATGCAGACACAATGAACCTGCATGTTATTTAGAGTAAATTCTTTGAAAAAGAAGCATCACAGGCCAGGCACAGTGGCTCACACCTGTAATCCCAGCACTTAGGGAGGTCGAGGCGGGCAGATCACCTGAGGTCAGGAGTTTGAGACAAGCCTGAGCAACATGGTGAAACCCCGTCTTTACTAAATACAAAAAAATTAGCTGGGTGTGGTGGCATGTGCCTGTAGTCCCAGCTACTTGGGAAGCTGAGGCAGAAGAATTGCTTGAACATGGGAGGCGGAGGTTGCAGTGAGCTGAGATTTGCACCACTGTACTCCAGTCTGGCGACAGAGCAAGACTCTGTTTCAAAAAAAAAAAAGAAAGAAAGAAAGAAAGAAAGAAAGAAAAGGAAGCATCACAAAAGCAGTCATGTGTCAGAGACACACTGAACAGGACAGCAAAGATGACGTCCTTCTGGATTCCTGTTTCCTGCTGCTTCAACTTCAGCCACTTCCAGGGCAGCCTGAGAGGAAGATGTTGCTGAGAATCATCCTGATGGTGGTGATGCTGACTGGATGCTGATGCTGGGCGATGTCTTCACCGACTGTTCAACTGACTGGGCTGCTGCTGCAGGGTCTAGAGCTCCTCCAAGTGAACATTTCATTTTAAATATGTGATCTGTCTTTTCTTTCATGAGGAAACAGGTTTTCATTGTGCTTTGAATACTATAGTAATTTGAATTATAAATATGTATTCTGAGATGTTTGGTAAGAAAAGAAAATAGTTTAATATAAATAGTCTTTTTCTCTTAATTTAGTAACAGCAAGATGGCTGAGATGTCTCTGAAAAATAAAGTGCAACAATCTGGAAAATTCATTAATCCATTGAGGTCCCATTTGCAGTATCCAGTCTGGTGGTCATTAGCCATGCGTGGTATGGCATACTGGAAATTCGTGGCTAGTATTTCCACATAAATACAGGTGGCTAGTCCTGTTAGTGTAAATTACACACCAGATTTCAAACAGTTAGTATGAAAAAATAATTTAAAAACATCTCATTAACAATGTTTATGTTGATTACATGTTTAAATGAGTATATTTTAGATATATTGGGCTAGATAAAATAAGTTATTTATTTTTTTTTACCTTTTAAAATGTGCCTACTAGAAAATTTAGAATTACCTATGTGGCTCACTTTATATTTATTTTGGCCAATACTGTCCTGGATTATCCGATTTTAATGATGTCACTTGTATTCTCACCACCAGGGATGTCTCTCTTTGAGAATCATTAACAGCTAGCATTTATGAAGTACTCACTATGTGCCAGGTGCTTTAAACTCTTGTTTCCTTTATGGTTCACAAAATCCTATATAGTGTAGGCACCATGTGATTCCCACTTTATAGTCGGAAAATTGAGGCACGAAGAGATTTAGCAACGTGCCCTTCATCACAGAGATGAGAAGCGGCAGGCAGGGAATTTGAAACACAGCAGCTCAAGTCCGTTGTCCCCACCGATGACTCCCAGGCATCCAGCTTTTAGCACGTGGACCCTAGACTTCTGTCTCTGCCTTGCTTTGCTGACCTGAACCTCTGGACCTCAGTTTTCCTGCCCAGGATTGTGCTGGATTGTCCCTCAGGCTCCTCTAGCTCTTTTCTTCCTGTGATGGTTATTGTGTTTCTGCGTGGGCTGCAGGACATGGTGGAATTGGGTGTCACTGTCTCTACTACCAGGCCTTTTGGTTAGCATGGCCTTCCACCTAGTGGCTAAGGAAGCATCCCTGAAAAGTCATCCCAGATCTGTCACTAACCTGATTTTGAGCTGCCTTTCTCTGTGCTTCCAACACCTGCTTCTGTGAAATGGCTCTAAAATCAAGGAGCTCTGGGTTCTGTCCTAGCTCTTCCATTAACTTGCTCTGTGACCTTGAGCCACATGCCACCCCTCCCTTGGCCTTATTAACCATTGTAAGATCAGAAGTCAGTTTCTTCTGACTCTAGTATTCTTTGACTTGTAACTTATGAATCAAGAAGAAAAGGCATTTTTTAAATGTAGGAATTCAGTGGTACATTTATAAAAGAAAACATTGATGAAAACTCATGTGGCCCTAGCCCCTCCATTCTTCTGTCTGTCAAGCATGGCAGCTGGTTCTGCTTCCTTGACAGAGGAATTTGTCTTCATGAGTGTATGGAGATGGGGCACCTGAGGGACATCTATCCCTGAGAGCTCAGACTTCCACAGGAAGATACATCTCCCAGGTGAGGCTTAAGGAGCATATTCTGTTCTCACACAGCCCCACAGAGCTGCAGTGATCTTTCACATGCCCCATTAATATCACAGGTACAACTCCAGACTTTATTTCCCCACAACTACTAATCAGTGAGACATTTGGTAATTGAGAGAAATTACCTTTTTCTTAGGAGACCTCATGTTTTCCCTCTTCATCTACCCAGTTTTGACACTGTGCTTTGTGCTAACACAGTCATGCTTTACATTTGGAAAGCAACAGGTACCTTGAGCAAACTGTTTTTAAAACTTTCCCCAAATCTGCCAATATCTTTTACAATTGCTTCTTTTCCTAGGTGTTTTGTTTCCTTATTAAGATACCCAAATTGTACTTTCTCAGGATTTAAAGCCTTGTCATCAATGAAAACACTTGCGAAAACTATGAACAAGCAAGAATATATTATGTTTTTAAAGAATCCTGAGAGTGTCTAAGGTTAAAATTAGACTTATAGCTCCCAAGAACCTTCTAAATCATAGCTGCAAAAATATTAGGCATGATGTGTCCATTACCTAGGTATGTCAATCAGGAGGGGTTTAATACAGGGTATTAGAGGTTTACAAAACCTTTGAAACTCTCACATACGTAGCCAAGTGATCTTCAGTAAGGGTGGCAAGACTACACAATGGAGAAAGAATAGTTTCTTCAACAAATGGCATTTAGTAAATTGAATACCCACACGTAGCAGAAGAAAGTTGGATTCTTATCTTACACCATACACAACAATTAACTCAGAATGTATTGAAGACCTAAACATAAGACTGCAAACTGTAAAACCCCTAGAAGAAAATGTACGTAGAAAGTTTTGTGATGTTGCATGCAGCAGTGATGTCTTGGATATGACATCCAAAGTACAAGTGACAAGAGCAAAAATAGACAAATGAGACTATATCTAACTTAAAACTAATGTGCATCAAAGGAAACAATTAAAAGACAACCTATGTAATGGGAGAAAATATTTGTAAATTATATCTCATATGGGGTTACTATCTGGAATGCGTAAAGAACACTTACCACTCAACAACAACAAAACAACCTGATTTTAAAATGGGAAAAGGACTCAAATAGATATTTCTCCAAAGAACATGAACAAATGGCCAGAAACAAGAAAATATGGCCAGGCGCAGTGGCTCATGCCTGTAATCCCAGCCCTTTGAGAGGCTGAGGAGGGCAGATCACCTGAGGGCAGGAGCTCAAGACCAACCTGGCCAACATGGTGACACCCCATCTCTACAAAAGATACAAAAATTAGCTAGGCCTGGTGGTGGGCACCTGTAATCCCAGCTACTTGGGAGGCTGAGGCAGGAGAATCACTTGAACCCAGGAGGTAGAGGTTACAGTGAGCCAAGATCATGACACTGCACTCCAGCCTGAGTGATAGAGTGAGACTCCATCTCAAAAAAAAAAAAAAGAAAAAAAATATATTTAGCATCACTAATCATTAGAGAAATACAAATCAAAACCACAGTGAGATATCACTTTACACCCATTAGGGTGGCCACTATAAAAAGACAAACAAAAAGAAATAAATGTTGTTAAGGATGTGGAAAAATTGCAACCTTTGTACATTGTGAGAATTTAAAATAGTATAGTATATATGGAAAAATGAAAATAAAAAATAGAACCACCATGTGATCTTGCAATACCAATTCTGGAAATAGAATTATATATCATTTAATGATTGGGATACGTTCTGAGAAATGAATCATTATGTGGTTTCATCATTGTGTGATCTTCATGGACTGTATTTTTGTAAACCTAGAAGTTACAGCCAACTCTCCACCTAGAACCACCTTCATACATGCAGTCTGTCACTGACTGAAACACCATTATGCTGCAGATGATGGCATATCTAAAATAATTAAAAGCAGAATCTTGAAATATATTTACACACTCATGTTAATTGTAGTATTATTCATAGTAGCCAAGAGATGGAAGCAGCCCAAATGTTCATCAACAGATGGATGGATCAAGAAAATGTGGTATACACATGCAATGAAATATTACTCAGCCTTAAAAAGGAAGGAGATCCTGACACATGCTACAACATGGATGAACCTTGAAGACACTGCTTTAAAAGAAGTAAATAAGTCATCAAAAACTTGTACTGTATGATTCCACTTATGTGCGGTATCTTGAGTAGTCAAACTTACAGAAATAAAAAATAGAATGATGGTTGCCAGAGGCTGGGTGGAGGAGGGAGATAGAGAATTGTTCAGTGGTGTCTTAGTCCATTCATGCTGCTATAGAAAGTACCACAAAATGGGTAATTTATAAATAATAGAAATCGATTTCTCACAGTTCTAGAGGTGGACAAGTCTAAGATTAAGGCACCATCGTGTTTGGTGTCTGATGAAGACCCCATTTCTCCTTCCAGGATGGTGCCTTGGATGCTGTGGTCTCACATGGAAGTACAAAAAGGGCCTATCTAGTTCCCTCCAGCTCTTTTATAATGTTGCTAATCCCATTCATGAAGGCTCTGACCTCATGACTTAGTCATCTTCTAAAGGTTCCAACTCATAATACTATCACATTTGAGTTTAAGTTCCAACATGTGCATTTTGTAGGGACACCTGCCTTTAAGCCACAACGTTCTCCTACAGACCCCGCAAAATCCATGTCTTTCTCATATACAAAATACATTCATTTAATCCCAGGAGCCCCAAAAGTCTTATTCCTGTATCCACTTTAAAGTGTAGTCCAAAGTGTCATCTAAATTAGATATGATTGACCCTGAGGCAAATGGCTCTCCAGCTGTGTGCCTGTGAAATCAAACAAATTGTATACTTCCAAAATACAATGTTGGGACAAACACAGGATAGACCTTCTTATTTTAAAAGAGACAAGAAGAAAAGGGTAATAGTTTCCAAGTAAGTATAAAACACAGGAAGACAAACAGCATTAAATCTTGAGGCTTGAGAATAATCTTCTTTGACTCTACATCCTGCCTCTTTGGACACCGTGCAGCAAGGGTTAGGCCCCCAAGGCCCCAGGAAGCCCCATACCTCATGGCTTTGCCTGAGCGCAGCCACAGAGCAGCTCTCAGTGGTTGCAGTTGGGCGCCTGGGAGCCACCATTGTGGCTCTACAGGTCTGAGGTGTCAAGGGTTGCCCTGTCTCCGTGGCTCCATGAAATATTGCCCTAATAGGGGTTCTCCATTAGGAGCTCCATTCCTATGGCTCCACTAGGAATTGCACTAGTGAGGGTTCTATGCAGTAGCCCCACCCATCCTGACAGTTCTCTGCCTAGGTACTGAGGCTCTCCAGGGCATCTTTTGAAATCTGGGTGGAGGTAACCATGCCCCATGGCTTACACAGTCTGCAGACCTGCTGGGTCAACACCTTGTGCATACTACCAAGGTTAACTGTTCATGCCCTCTGGAGGGGAAGCCTGAGCCACACTTAGGCCCACTTGAGTCACATCTGGGGTATCTAAGGAGCACTACACCAGAATTCAGTAAGCAGAGGCTTGAGGTGGCTCAGAGCAGAGCAGTGAGTCCTGAGGTCTCATGGGTGCCTAAGACCTTTTTTTTTGACATAGTTTTGTCCTCCAGGCCTTGGTATTCTGGGCCTGTGATGGGAGTGACAACCTTAGAGATCTTTTAAATGCCTTCAAAATCATTCTTCCATTGCCTTGATAAATAGCATCTGGCTTCCTTACATCTGTACTTATATCCCTATCAAGCATCTTAATATTTGTGTCAAACATTGACTTGGCCACACTCTTGGCATTCTCTCCATGATACACCTTTACAACCAGGCCAGGCTGGGATTTTGCCAAGTCTTTAAGTTCTGCTTCCTTTTACTTATAAATTTATCTTTAATTCTTTATTATTTCACTTTTACTATAAGCAGTCAAGAGAAGCCATGTAGCACCCTCAACACTTTGCTTAGATATTTCTTTCACCGAATTTCCCAGTTTATCACTTGCAAGTCCTGCCTTTTAGAAAGCATTAAGACATGGGCATGATTCAGCCAAGTTCTTGGCTATCTTGTTAGAAGTATGAGTTTTCCTCCAGTTTCCAATACCTTGTTTCTCATTTCTGTCAGAGACCTCATCAGAATTGCCTTTAATATCCATATTTCTACCATAATTCTGTTCGTGACTATACTTAGATAATCTCTAAGAAGATTGAGACTTCCTCTCCAGCTTTCTTCTTTTGAACCTTAGCCAGAACCACCCTTAATACTCTGTTCACAATAATCTAGACCGTTTCCAGCATGAATCTCTGAAGTCTTCCAGCTTCTATTCCTTACCCAGATCTAAAGCCACTACCATATTTTAGGTATTTGTTAAAGCAACACTCTACTTCTCGGTGTTAATTTGTTTTGTCCATTTGTTTGGCTAAAGCAAAATACCACAAAATGGGTGATATATACATTTTTAAATTTATGTCTCATAGTTCTGGATGCTGAGAAGTCCAAGTCCAAGATCAAGGTGCCTATAGGTTCATTGTCTGGTGAGCGCCCAGTCTCTGCCTCAGTTATTGGTGAAGACTGAGTTGGAACCCTGCTGGGAAGTAAGATATAATTTATAGGCTTCCAGCCCTAGGGATATGTGGGAGAGCTTCAGAAGGTGGGAATGATGCAAGATACCAAGACACAATTCTCAGTACAATGCACCCTAAGTGTGTTAAAAAAAAATCTGTGTTCTTTTTACATAGAGGAAATGAACAGAAGAAATGTGAAGTTTGAAATCAGGCTGATATTAGTTGGAATGCCAGTTCTACCAGTGACTGGCATTCTGATCTGGAGCTGATCTGATAACCTGTCTGAGTCTCATGCTTATCTGTAAAATAAGGATAAGGGATAAGAGTCTCGTAGGACTTTCTGGGGGAATTAACTAGAATTTCACATACAAAGTACCTTGTACCACAGTGGATATTTTATGGCCACCCTACCTTGAAGTCACTTTAGAATTTTGATGAGGAGCTTCCAGCACCCAGAGGTGCCTGCTCCAGTCAGATACCTCAAAGTATGTGGTATGTTCAGAGAATGAGAACAAGTAGTCCTGCAAGGTGGGGATGACAGTGATGACATTAGTATTAGTAGTGCTATGGAGCATCTGTGGTTTTCATGGCACTGTGCTGAGCGCTTTATAATTGTCACCTTTCATTATAAAATCTTTACAACAGCCTTTTTTTTTTTGAATACTTTAAGTTCTGGGTTATGTGTGCAGAATGTGCAGGTTTGTTACTAGTTATACACATACTGTGGTGGTTTGCTGCATCCATTCCCCCCATCAGCCTTTTGAAGAAGCTACTAGTAATAGCCCATTTTACAGTTTAGAAAAATGAGGCTCGCCGAGATTAAGTAACTTGTCTAGAATCACACAGTAAGTGGCAGAGGCAAATACCGAAACCAGTACTCTTGAATAATGTATTCTAGGAAGGGATACATACTGGTCATGTGGTATAGGATGAGATGTGATGAGAAGGGAGGCTGGGGCTACAACTTGAAGGATCTTGGGTGATAAGAGATTAAGTCACGGAATGTTTGATCAGATGTATCTTTTGGGATAACCACTTGTTGGCCAGTGTGAAAGGCAACTTGGAGCAGCAGGGAGCCTGTGGTGGGGAGGAAGCGTGTTGCAGTGGACCAGGAGGAAACTGAGCAGGCATGAATGGGGATATTAGCTGTAAAAATGGGGAGGAGGAGAAGGGGGTTGGAGATACTGGTGAGCTCAACAAAACTGGGTGAAAGAGATGAATGAAGACACTGGATTTGGGTATGGAGTCAGGGTCCTATTCTTTGAAGTTCTGTGACTCTAGCCAAGTCCTGTGGGTTCCATTTTCTCATCTGTATATTACACACATACCTTTAGATGTGTGCTAAAAATGGCCAGGATGCAGATGCAGAGACCCTACCTCTGCCCAGAATGCTGGGTCCTTTTTTCCTTTTCTTTCTTTCTTTTTTCTTTTTATTTATTTTTGAGATGGAGTTTCACTGTTGTTACCCAGGCTGGAGTGCAATGGCGCGATCTTGGCTCACCGCAACCTCCGCCTCCTGGGTTCAGGCATTCTCCTGCCTCAGCCTCCCGAGTAGCTGGGATTACAGGCACGCGCCACCGTGCCCAGCTAAATTTTTGTATTTTTAGTAGAGACGGAGTTTCACCATGTTGACCAGGATGGTCTCGATCTCTTGACCTCATGATCCACCCGCCTCGGCCTCCCAAAGTGCTGGGATTACAGGCTTGAGCCACCACGCCCGGCCCTTCTTTTTTATTATACTTTAAGTTTTTAGCAAGTGAAAGTGTTGGCCCAGTGTTTGATGTTTATCAGACCTTGGTTCTCAGTGAGCCGAAGATGGAACATCTGCCTCAGAATCACCTAGGGTGTTTTTAAAAAGTAGATTCCTGGGTCCTATCCCCACATGTGGCACTGGGATGGGGTCCAAGAAACAGCAGGTGATTTTAGCACATTGGTCTTGAGAACCACTGGGTGTTTGGGAAGCTAGGAAAGGGGTCAAGATTTCCCAGGAGAAAGAGAACAGGCAGTAGAGGGCAGAACTCTGGACATTTCCGCAATCCAGGGTGTGGGCAGAAGAATGGGAGCCTGAAAGGAGATGGAGAGAGTGAATGCCTAGAGGAAGATAAGAATAAGCCTGTGTTCTGCCATGAGCACCCGCCTCTTCCCTTCTTTCCCCTACAGAGAACTGGTGCCCTGGGACACCTCTTTGCTGCCTGCATCCCTGTAGTTCCCTCCTCGACCTGTTGTACTTTGCCATCCTCTTATCATCACTGCCATGCTCTTTCCTTTGTCTTGGAGACCACTGTGTCTCAGATTCCCCTTCCTCTTCCAGCCCCGGCCCCAGGTCAGGCAGTGGGGAAGCTCAATACAGAGGAGCTCTGTATAGTTTTGCATTTAGCACCCATCTTCCTCAATTAAGTATAAGCTCTAGCAGAGCAGGAAGCAACTTTTCCATTCACAGCTACGTGTCCTCAGCTCCTAAAACTGGCTCTGACACCAGAATGCCCTCCATGAATACTGAATAAGTGAGTTAGGGGATGAGTGAAGTGTTACGCTATTTGGAAGCAGATTTAAAGGCAACGGAAAATCTGAGATGGCTGAAACATACACTCATGGTTCAGAGCACGGTGCTCAGTGGGTCTCAGGAGATCTGGGTCTGCTGTGCTGCTGACCTGCTGCATGGCCTGAAGCAAGTTGCTTGGTCTTCCTGGGCTTCAGCGGCCTTGCCTGCACAATGAGGAGCCCTGATTAGGTAATACTCCCAGTTTTCTAACTCTAATAACCCGCAGGTTCTGTAAAGCAGTTCTGCTGTGGCAAAGTTTGTTCATTACTGCAACCAGGAATCACATGAAAAGACTTCACAGTACAGGAACAAAGAGAGCCTTGAGTGCACGTGAAGGTGGTAGCAGCATGGAGCAGATGGGGCCTCGCAGGCCAGAGGGCCACCTCAAGTACAGTTCCAGCTTCTGGAAAGTAAGCCTTATTTTTCTTTTCTGGGTGGTAGTAACAATTAGAAGAAGGCCTGCATTTAACGCTCCATGCTGAAGGAAGCAATTATCTGATTTTGACCATTTCTAACCAAAAGTCACCTTTACAAGCCTGGTTTTTAGATTTTGTGCTAAGGTTTTAGACTTCATGATATGAAAAATAATAACAAAAAGGTTCTTTGCCTGAATGGAAAGACCACATTCCTAACTTTGAAATAAAACTTTGATAACCTTGGTCTTTGATTCTCTGTACAGTTGAATTTCAGAAAAGAAATTCCAGAAGCATACACCCGTTCAAGGTTCAGGGACACTATAGCCAGAGGGACTCACACGGGGAACCTTGAGCAAAACTATTGAGCAAAGTTTCTCTATGGCTCAAGGCTTTCTCTGACTTACAAAATGCTTTCTCTGACTTACAAAATGAAGGTCATGCAATTGGGACACATCGGGATTAAATGACAAATATTTGAGAAAACACAGAACAAAATGTTTGGTGCATGGGCCCATGGTAGGTTTCCTTCATCACCACCAAGCACCTTCTTGTCCTGTCTCAGGGCTGGGCCTCAGCATGGAGGTGCCTTGTTAACCTGTCTACAGAAGAAAAACCCTGAGGACTTCTTAAGCCTGCTATCCCTCTCCTCTCTCTCCTCTCCCCTCTTCCCTCTCCTTTCTCCCCTCCTTCTCTTCCTCTCCCCTCTCCCCTCGTCTATCGTGTGTGTGTGTGTGTGTGTGTGTGAGAGAGAGAGTCCATGTGTTTTAACACTAGATGGACTGTAATGTTCATCATCCCCTACTGGCCTCCTTTGGAACCCTGAGGCCCCTTATATTGAGTGGCTGTTGGAGGTCCCTTGTGCATTGTGTGCTTACTGAGACTCAGCAGCAGGCCCTGGAGTGGCCAGACCTAGTCATTTTAGTTCTGGCCTGGGGCAGAAAGGCCCACAAAGGGCCTTGATTGCCAGCGTCAGGAGTGGATATAGGAGAGCCATTGCCTGATTGGGAGAGGGGACCTCAGTTTGCAGAGCAGGGACAGGAACTGGGGTAAAGGGTCTCCTGCACTTTATAGCATGCTGGTCAAGTAGCTGGAGGGACTTCCTGGATACCTGTCAGCTTCTGCCTCTTCAGACTCTGCAGGGACCCCCAATATTTCTTTCCTGCCTTGAAGAAAGCTGGAGAGGTGGGGCTGGACCCTAGGGTCTCCTCTGGAATGAGATGTTACGTCATTTGGTAGCAATATCCTATGGCTGAGATCTGAGGCTTTGTGTGTTCTGCCCACTTTCCTCAGATCCTTTACAGAAAGACCAGCATTCAGTTCCATCCTTTTCAAGATCCATGTGTTATAATTAGGGGGCAGGGAATCAGGTGAGGGGATGAAGTTTATATCCCTCTAAAACCCAGGAAGAAATGAGGTGCTTGCTACCACTGACATGCCCACTACTTTAATCTTACTTAGGAAATGATTTTAATGAATCCATACGTTTTTAGATTTGGATCCTGTTGATCAGTTACTACTCATGAATTCATGAGCGTTTGTGATCTGAAGTCTGAACATCGCCGTGGCTTGACTCTTGTTTTCAAGAGGATCAAAACATCTGCAGAGAATGATCTCCAAATGCAAGGATAGACCATGCTTCCCTGTTCTCATTTCTATATTGTCACAAACAGAGTAGCCCCTGGGTGGACCTCAAGCAGGGGTGTTGTATTCTATCCTGATTCTCTGCTGGAAGTCAGCATTCTGTGGCGTAGACACAAGAAAATAAATCTCCTTTGTGGTCACAGCTGCTGTAGGCATTTCATTCAGATTTACAAAATTTTAAGATGATGTCCTCTTCTACCAGCGTGACTGCAAGACCTCACACTTTGCTATAGCTCAGGCACTGCCATGTGGCATCATGAGCAGGGCACAGAGTTTCCTGTCACATGAATCTAGGTTTGAACCCTGGCTCTGCTGTTCACCAACCTGTTAGCATGTACTACAGAGGACCTCTCTGATTCTCAGTCTCTTTCTCTGAGAAATGTGAATGGGAGTACATATCTGCCTTACCCCATTACTGTAGGAAGCCATCAAGATAGTAGAAGTGGTCATGCTTCGACAGCTTAGTGTCTCTGTGTGGGTTAGTGTTTGCCACTATTATTGTAACCTTGAAGAACAGCTGGGCCCAGGCTTCCTGTTATAAAGAAATGTATTGCTCTCAGCAAAAAAGACCACCCCTGCTTACCCACCCAGTCCCTAAGAGGGTGGATTATAACTGTTGTGGCTGTAAACCCAGCCGATATGTGCTGTAATGTAGTAAATTATCACTTGTTTTGCAGTCTTGACGAGAAAAATAAATGCAATTACACTCATGAATGTTGAAAAATGAAGCAAAGCAATGCAGATCGGCACATTCGAGGTGCTTTTCCAAATGAAAAGCTGTGTACAATGAATGCTAATGGGCTTCCTCCCTCCCACTCTGTGGCATATGGTGCGATGTGATCTTTCTGAATTAAGGGAGCAGCTTTGCCAAGCACCCTGGCGATGGGAGAGGTGGCCCTGAACAGCTCCTGTAGTGGGATACTCAGCAGGTAGCCCCCAGCTTCCTCTCTTGCTTGAGGACACACAATAGACCCAATTTCCTGGAGCAGTTACCAGCGTGATCCTGGTGCAGCCTCTCTGCTTCAGGAAGCTGCCATCTATTTTGCAGTTCTTCTGCCATCCTGTGTGGCAGACATTTGCTGAATACCTACCATGTGCTAGGCATGGTGCTGGGAGCCGTAGAGATGAGTCTCAGATGTCTTGCCCCTCTCAACCAGGGGAGGCCTTGTCAGGCAGGCCTGATGTGCACCCTTTAGCCTTGTGCGGTTCAATACAGTGGGCTCCAGCCCTTGAAATATGGCCAGTCCAAATTGAGGTGCGCTCTAAATGCAAAATACACACCAGATCTTAAAGTCTTAGTACACAAAAAAGGGCAAAATGTCTTGTTAATTTTTACATCATTTATATGTGGAAAAGATAGTATTTTATTGTGTGGGGTATGTGTGTGTGTGTGTGTGGTGTGTGTGTGTGTGTGTGGTGTGTATAACCTTTTGCAATATGGCAGGTAGAAAATGTAAAATTATAAACGTGGCCTTCACTGTATTTCTGTTGGCTAGTTCTGATCCAGCACCTGCCTATCTGTTCATTCACATCCTCTGCCACATTTCCCCTTGCTTATGGTACCCTGGTCTATTTTCTAACCGCAGGCTCTTTCCTGCCTCAAGGCTTTTCACTTGCTGAAGCCTCTTCTCAGCAAGAGCTTGCGTATCAACCCAACTCAATTGTCACCTTCTGTGAGCAGTATTCTCTGACTAGCTTTTTTGAATGTGGTGCTGCCTGCTTTTTGTTTTGTTTTGTTTTATCCAAATTCTTTCTAGTCCTTATAATATTTAGGTATTTTATTCATATACATGTTTGTGTAACTGTTTTCCCTAAGAGAACATAAGGGCAGAGGGTGGTCTTGTGTTGTGTTTGTGTTTTTATGTGTTCTCATCTCAGTGTCTGGCACAACAAGCAACACATAGTGGATACTCAAAATTTTTTTCTTGAATGAATGAATGATTGTCATGTTAATGTCACAAAGGAGAAAATATTTTGATTACTTTGAGATGTTGAAAAGATGTTTGAAAATACCTACCAGTGGGTCTTAATTTATCAATCGGTTTGAGAATGTCCGGACAAGAGGCGTGTGAGAGATGAATGATTTACATGGAGTTTAATGAAATAGAGGTTAGATCAGAATCAAGGGAATTAACAAGGGATATTGAAGTACCCAGGGACTGGCAACCTTGGGAAGCCATTAGCACCGTGGGTCTGAAGGGCAATGGTAGGAAATGGAAACAGTGCTAAGTCTTAAGGGATTGCTTGACAGGCTGTGGAGGAACACAGCTACCCACTGGTCTTCTGCCTGTACCTGCCACTGGCCAAACTCAGCTAGAAGCATAGAATAAGGAAGGCTGGGAGATACAGACCACAGAGGTCAGCCTCTCAGAGCACCGAGCAGGGTAACCACTATGTGTAGGCTGGTGGATGATGGTAGTGATGGAGGAGCAGAGAATAATCGTCACCCGGAAAAGGCCTAGAAAGCTATTTCCTTAATGTGATAGAGCCTGTCTATTCCAAACTAACAATCCATATCCAAAAAATATAAGGATGCTCAGGACCACTAAAATTATTTAACATTTATTTAGGGATTTCTAGTGACAGAATGGGAAATATAATTATGGAATAAAGTTATTATTTGCAGAGGATTTTATTATCTGTGAAAACTCCAAGAGAAATAAGTGAAAAACTATTAGAGCCCAATAGAAGAGTCTAATAAAGGTGATTAGTTAGGGAATAAATATACAAAAATCAACAATTTTTGAAATACCAATAACCAGTTAGGAAACGTAATATAAGAGGATTCATTCTATAAAAGCAACAAAAATATAAAAGGCTGAGGAATTAGCTTAAGAGACAATATGCAGGAACTGTAGAAGGAATCTATAAAGCAAAACTGGGAAAACAAGTGAATGGAGGTATTTCATTTCTGGATGGGAAGCATTGGTATTTTAAAGCTTGTCAATTTAATTTAAAATACTGAATGCATATTACAATAGAAATGTATAAGCAATATTACAAAATAATTTTAAGGTTTATCTGGAAAAATAAATGGGCACAGATCATCAAGCAAATGTTGAAAGAGAATGATGGAGAAAGGCTTCTACTTCCAAGTTTTAGAAATATATGCTGGAACTAAAATAGTTCAAATAGCTTATACCAATCTAAGAGATGAATAGATTAATAGAATAAAATATGTCCTTAAAAAAGAGAGGGGTGTGTGTATGTGCGAATGCATGCATGTATACATGTTATAGACAAACCTCATATTTCTACTTAATGAGATAGGTCAAGATGAAATTGAAATGACAACTCACCAGGGAAGGGTTATCATTACTTCGTACTGTAAACCAAAATATATTCTGGATAAATGAAGCATATTTATTTAAATGTAAAATTTTGAAAACATAGATGACATTTAAAGAATAAATATTTAATTTTGGGGAGCAGGTCAGTTTCCTGATGATGCCATTCAAGGTAAAGCCATAAAGAAAAATATTCATATCTGTGTCTCTAAGTACCATAAACATGATGAAAAGACTCATATCAAACTGAGCTCAGATAGTTGCATTATATTTACAAAAAATTATTGATAATATGGAAAGAGCTTTTAAAAATCAATAGAAAGAGGCCAGGCGCGGTGGCTCAAGCCTGTAATCCCAGCACTTTGGGAGGCCGAGGCGGGTAGATCACGAGATCAACAGATCGAGACCATCCTGGTCAACATGGTGAAACCCCGTCCCTACTAAAAATACAAAAAATTAGCTGGGCACGGTGGCGTGTGCCTGTAATCCCAGCTACTCAGGAGGCTGAGGCAGGTGAATTGCCTGAACCCAGGAGGCGGAGGAATAGTGAGCCGAGATCGCACCATTGCACTCCAGCCTGGGTAACAAGAGCGAAACTCCGTCTCAAAAATAAAAGAACCCTAGTAGGTTAGTTGAGCAAGAATCTCCCTACCCTTATCTCCTCTTGGTAATTTCTCATCCACTCACTCTGTTTCTTGGCTCTAAATCCCCAGCTGTCTTTGTTACATTTGCCTGATTTTCTCTCCTCCATTGAAATAATCTCGAATTATGTCTTCCTTATTATTTTAACAAGTGTCAGAGTAATTTTAATTTTAACAAGGGTAACCATGGCAAGTAAATCCCAGGCTGCCCCAAAGTAACTTTGGGTCTAATACATAGACAGGTAGGCAGATCCATGATTGACTATGGAAGAGGTGCATGGTAATTCAGGAATTTGACAAACATGTTGAATACTGAGGGCCTGTAATATGACAGGCATTGAAGATACAGCTTTGGATAAGATACTCCAGCTCCCTGCCCTCATAAATCTCACAGCCTGATGAGATAGATAGATGATAAACAAACAGAAACAGAAAAAGTGAAAAGGGGGCAGGTCTCATTGCTGGGACTGTAGAAGGAGTAGGGGTCCCACATAAACAGGAAACACTTTCTGCAGGAGAAGACATCTGAGTTGAATCTCCAGTGAGTTTAACTGTTGCTTGTGGACTACAAGACTCGACAGGTTCAGAGCGTGTGTAAGCATGTTTGTGAATAAGTACAATGTTGGATGACTCAGGAGCCAGCCTATGATTTGCCAACTGTGAGAAGGAAGACGGCAGAGGTTTCTAGAGGCAGCCCAGCTGAGAGGAGACACAGACAGGGAGATTATCCTAATAGGATTTCACAAAGACCACTTAGCAGTCACTGAGCTCCAGGGAAAAGTAGTTATGAGCTGAGGGTGGGGAAATAGCCAAGAATCTGGCAACTCCGTGGAAGCTTGGAGAGAAAAGCTGACAGCCGACAGACAGAACAAGATGATGCTTGCAAAAAGGTTAAAAGAATAGACAAGAGAGAAAAAATGTACACTGAGAGATAGGGATGGAAATGGAAGCTCATTAATATAACTTGGGGATATGGATTCAGATAATTCCAGCTCTAAGGAAGAGCAGAGCTAGGACTTACTCATTACAGCACTTCACACTGTCAGAAAACTCTTGGAAACAGATGTGGGCAGTGGAAGGTTGGGATTTGGATGGAAAAAAAGACTGTGTGAATAGGCAGAAATAGGATAGCTAGTTCTAACCCCTATTCTTTAAGAAAAGGAAAGTGAGGTTCAGATAAATGACTTTTGCAGAGTCACACAATATAGTAAATGCTAGAGCTAAGAGATTAGAACCTTGTACATTGCTGATGGGAATGCCAACTGGTGCAGCTGCTGTGGAAAACAGTTGGCAATTTTTCAAAAAGTTAAACATCGAGTTGACTAGTCCAGTGCCCCTTCTATCGCACCCCAGCTGTTGCTTCCATCTTCCATTCTCTCTCCCTCTTTCTTTTCCTTCTTTTTTTCCCTCCAATCCTCCTATCTTCAGCCCTCTTCTTTCCTATTTATACATACAGGGTCAAGTTGAGGTCTAAGCTGTAGCTTTGCAACTTATTACATACGTGTCCTGTCATTGATGATAACTTGATGAGGGTCCTTCCAGCCCTAATAGGGTATGCATTTTTACACACCTTGCTATCACATGTTCAGGAACTGCAGCAGATCTAATATTGATGAGAGGACAGTACCTGCAGGGTTGTCCAGAGGACACCCTTGGGAAAGCTGGGAGTGGGGGTTGTCCAGAAGCTGGTCTTGAGCTGATATGCTCCCGGTCTTGAGCTGGTAAGCCCCCGGTCTTGAGCTGATACACTCCCAGGTCTTGAGCTGATACGCCCCCGGTCTTGAGCTGATACACTCCCAGTCTTGAAAGCCGTCATGTGTGCTCATCCTTTAATTGCTTGTTTTATAGAGCTTTTTTCTTTAATTTTCCTGGGATTACAAAGCAGGGATCTATTTATGTTTCCTGGAGTATCTCTTCTTCCAGGGCGTGTTTAAAAAAATATCTTTGCACATGAAACCTGCTATGGGGCACACAATCTTCCTTTAAGTCTTGTACTTTTCCCCTTTACTTGACTACCATATCAAGGGGGCAGTTACCTGATAGTGTTATTTGATCCAAATTGGTAATGCTGAATTTGCCTTTGCCATTGTCCCAGTTTACTTGGGTGCAGTTTGACTATTCCCTTATGAGAGAGAAAATTGCTGAGGACTTGAAAAAAATCCTCTGGGGGCTTCTTCTCTAATCTGCCTCTAAATTTATTGAAATTCTGACACTAGGTTTAGTTCTGTTGAGTTGGCAGTTGATCCTCTTCCTGGGGTGGGTGGTCCTCTAAAGCTTCAGTTTGCTCACCTGTTTCAAAATGAGTCAGCTACTTTAATGAGAGTTCCTTCTGTTTCATGGACTTCTGTTGTTTGTTTCTGTAGACCCAATCATTGTCTTCTCTTTATCCATTTGAGGCCTCATATGAGATAACCAGTTTCTTCCTGATGATTCCCGGAATGGCTTGGGAAGGGATTTAGGGAAGGAGCCAATTCAGAATGGGGAAAAACAAGCTCCAGGTAGAATATTCACACCTTTCCAATTTGTTCCTTTCAAATTAAGAGCTATGTCATTCAGCTTTTCTGTTCATTCCATATGTTTTTTTCTTGCCAACAGTACTTTTCCATCTTGAGAGGGAGGACGGGCCGGGTACAGTGGCTCATGCCTGTAATCCCAGCACTTTGCAAGGCTGAGGTGGGCAGATTGCTTGAGGTCAGGAGTTTGAGACCAACCTGGCCAACATGGCAAAACCTTATCTCTGCTAACAATACAAAAATCAGCTGGGTGTGGTGGTGCACTCCTAATCCCAACTACTTGAGAGACTGAGGCACAAGAATCCCTTTAACCTGGATGGCAGAGGTTGCAGTGAGCTAAGATTGTACCACTGCGCTCCAGCTGGGTAAAGGAGTAAGACTGTCTCAAACAAAAGAAAAAAAAGAAAGAGAGGATGAACATAAATTTTTCTTCTTTCATTTTGGCCTAGGTGACACTTAAAACCTACAGCATGAAGTGGAGGTGCTTTCTGAGTTTCGGAATTAATGATATTTTTGTTGTTCATTTTAATTCATTTTGGTCATTTCAGTCAACTTTGAAGATGGAGGTTCTGTGAAGTGGTGTGCAAGCCACCATATTTTCTGGAATACTTGGCATTCTTTGCACTGTACCATGCTGTGTGATTATAAATACACTCTTGCATAGCCAGTATGACATGCTCTTATTGGAAAAGGTTTCCAATGACTGTATTCACTGAAATGGCCTATTTATATGTCAAGTGTGTGATTAGATATGTGCTTCTGTAAGAATAAAACAACAACAAAGAGAAGGCCCAGATCCTGGGTTACCAAACGATGCTGCCAGGTCTCCCCTCGTTCCCTGCTCCCAAGTGTTCATGTAAAGTTGCCACAGAAGGTCTCAGTGGTGAGTGCCTTTAAACTGGGCAATGGGATTAGGTTTTTAGAAGATGATTTCCTGGTTTTCATTGCAAGATTTTAATTTTGTGTAAGATGCTTCTGCTGTTGTTGGTGCTGGTATAACTGGTCTAATTTAATTTAATTTGCTTCTTTGCCAAGAAGTCAGTCTGTTGCCCAGCTGCTGCTCTGGGCAGAGGGGGAGCAAGCAAGCTTGGAGATAAGCTCTGAACTTTATCAGACCTCTCCAAGCTTTATGCTAATGAGCAATGCTTAGAGATTTCGGAATTTTTTTTCCCCAGTGATGGCTTTAGCTACCATACTGCTTCCTAGGCAGTAAGACCCCGTCATGAGTCTTTATGGGTGGGGCTTCCAGGAAGGGAGGGAGATAGGATCATCTGGCTGGTCTGCTACTCTGCTTCAAGGTGCCATGCCTGTGGTGGGTGCAAGGCACATGTCAGGTGGTATTACGAGGCGTCTCCCCAGTCCATTCTGTCTTAGTGTGCCTAGGGAAGCTTTGTGTGAGAATTCTGAGGGAGAGCAGATGTGGTAGGTTCGACAGCCCTTGATTAAACTCTGGTTGTACTTCCCTAGTTTCTTTCCTTTGTCAGGGTGTTCAGACTTGCTTCCTTAAACCATGAGTGAATAAGTTTGTCTTGGCTTCCTTAAACCATTTGTGAATAGGGTGTGTGCTTCAAGGATAGAGTGCCTTATTCCTATCACTATTTCAGTATCTAGTAATGTATCTGTCAGAGGGTAGGCTTGGTAAGTATTTGCCAAATGAATGAATGAGAACAAATAAAAGAAAAAAAATGAATACTTAGGAAAGGGAAGATGGAATGTCACCATTACATTTTACTCTCCAGACAAACACTATCTGGGCATAAGCAGATCCAAAATCATGTTGTGACAAAGTGTCGTGAGCAGTAATTGTGCTGCAGGCCTCCCCAGTTCTGCTCCCCTGGTTTGATTTGGTGGGTTGGAAAGGGTTTGTTGACACAGATGTAGACACATGCATGATTGATAATGGGTGGTCCAGAATTAGCCTGTTTTCCATCTATTCCTACCCAGATTTGCTCAGCCATAGGGTCAGTCTTTTCAGATCCATCTCAACTTTGCTGTATTTTAGGAACCCATCTCTCAAGATGGTAGTGATTAAAGCCAGCCTGCAGCCCAATCCTGACATGCAATCATTCTGAGGAAAACTTCTACAAGGTTGTGATGGTTAATTTTGTGTGTTAAGTTGACTGGGCTAAAGGAAGTCCAGATATCTGGTAAAACATTATTTCTGGGTAAGCCTGTGAGGGTGTTTCTGGATGAGCTTAGCATTTGAATCAGAAGACTTAGTAAAGAAATCTACCAATGTTGGCAAGCTCAATCCAATCCTTCGAGTACCAGAACAGAACAAAGGCAGAAGAGTTCAGTTTTCCTCTATTTTCTTGAGCTAGGACTCTTCTCCTATGCCTGGGCATTGGAGCTTCTGGTTCTTGGGCTATCAGACTTTCCAGACTTCCAACTTCTCACCCTCCGTCCTCAGGACTTTGGGCTCAGATTGAGAGTTATACCATCAGCCATCACCTCTTCTAGTTCTCAGGCCTTAGGACTTGAACTAAATTCTATCACTGGCCTTCCTGGTTCTCCAGCATGCAGACAGCATACTGTGGGACTTCCTGGCCTTCATAACTGCATGAGCCAATTCCCGTAAGTCTCCTCGTATGTATCTTTACATATTCTGTTGGTTCCGTTTCTCTGGAGAACCATAACTAATACAAAGTTCTTTATGAGGCGTCTGCTTAGTTTTCTTAAGACTGTGATTTCTTAAGACTGGGCACAGTGGCGCACATCTGTAATCCCAGCACTATGGGAGGCCGAAGCAGGTGGATCACCTGAGGTCAGGAGTTTGAGACCAGCCTGGTCAACGTAATGAAACCCCATCTCTACTAAAAATACAAAAAATTAGCTGGGTGTGGTGACGCATGCCTGTGATGCCAGCTACTCAGGAGGCTGAGGTAGGAGAATCACTTGAACCTGGGAGGCGGAGGTTGCAGTGAGCCGAGGTCATGCCATCACACTCTAGCCTGGGCAACAAGAGTGAGACTCCATCTCAAAAAAAAAAAAAAAAAGACTGTGATTCCTGAATGAGACCAAAATACTCAGGGCCAAGCCACATGAACTAAAAGGCATTGACAATGCTGAGTTAATCTTGATATATCCAACCAAAGGGTACCTGAGATTTAGCTTCTTTGCTCTTATCTTGAAAAGCAGCAAAGCTGTTGCTCCATCATCTGGCATTGGACTCTTAGCATCTCCATCTCCCGAGGCCTTCACTTGAACATCTTTGCTGTACAGCTCCACCACCAGCTTTGATTCCTCAAGTATCCTGGCAACCTGGGTGGAACATGCATTTGTTATATTCCCTTGGCCATTCTGAGTGAATTTGTGTACACTCTCTGGGGAGGTCTAGGCTTCCCAGTGAGTTTCTGCAGCCCCACCTACTTCTCAGTCTATTCTCTTCCCACCCAATCACTGTAAAGCTAGTACAAGCCTTATCAACTAGAAGGCATGTTGCCAGGTCAGATGAGAGGGCTTGTGAAGTAGAGGAGGCATCTAGGCTGTGCGTGGTGGGGAGCAGAATCCATGAATGAAGAATGTGTCTCTAGGGTGAACAAGTGGAGAAAAATCCTCAAACTGATGGGAAAAAAAATACTCTGGCTCTGAAAATCAAAGGACATAGGCCTCTGAACAAGTGTGATTAATTTCTTTTAAAAAAAAGTGTGCAGGAGGCATCAAAGAAGAACCCATTGGCATTAGCAAGAGGTTTCAGGGACCAGATACAAAATACATTTTTAAAAAAAATTATCAGCTTTTTTTCTATGTGCAGTTTTTAAATTGTGATATAGAGAACAAAGAAAAACCCAATCATAACAGGACAGAATATTTTTTAAAGCTTGGGATGAAGATAATAAAAAAATGTAGGAACCACATGAAAACTAACACAGAGACACATAAAAGAAGACTTAAATACTTGGAAAAATACCATGTTTCTGAATGGAGACGTGTATTCATATAAATATGTCAATTATTCCCCAATTGATTACATATGTATGTTTTTAAAACTTGGCAAAGGTGATTTTAGAGTTCCGATAGAAGCTGACATGCGTAAGAACGGCAACAAATGTTGTTTTGTAAGGGTTCATAGAAGGGAGATTTGCACAGCAAAGTTACAAAGAATTATAAAGTAACTTAACACACTGTAAGCAATTTAGTGCTTAGTGAAATAAAATGTAGTTGAAACAGAACAGAAAATAAAATAATGAAAATGATTTGTTTCTATTATAAATACTATGTGATCATGGTGGGTTTAAGTCATTTTGGGAAATAATAGATTATGTAATTAATGCTGTTAGGAAAATAGGCCCCTTAGAGAGAAAGACAGAGTATTATCCCAGTCCATTTATAAGCATAGATTGCAAACTATGGCCTACAGGCCAAATCTGGTTTGCTGCTTGTTTTTGTACCTTAAATGTATTGAAACATAGCCACACCCATTCACGTACATATTGCCTGTGGCTGCTTTTGCACCGCCATAGCAGAACTGAGTAGTTGCAAAAGAGACAATATGGTTGCAAAGCCAGAAGTATTTACTGTTTAGCTCTTTATGAAAAATACTTGCTGACCCCTGCTTTGACACATGGAGAGCAGGAGCTTGAGCTGAAGCAATAGCAAATAAACAGAAAACATCTTATTCTTTGTGGTTGGGTCACATATTTATTTTTGTACCAATAGGGACATTTTTGTTTTGTGTTTTGTGGTTTGAGACAGAGTCTTGCTCTGTCACCCAGGGTGGAGTGCAGTGGCGTGATCTTGACTCACTGCAACCTCTGCCTTCTGGGTTCAAGTGATTCTCCTGCCTCAGCCTCCTGAGTAGCTGGGATTACAGGTACACGCCACCATGCCTGGTTATTTTTTGTATTTTTAGTAGCGATGAGGTTTCATCATGTTGGTCACGCTGGCCTCGAACTCCTGACCTCGTTGATCCACCTGCCTCGGCCTCCCAAAGTGCTGGGATTACAGGCATGAACCACTGTGCCCAGCCCAATAGGGCCATTTTTTAGAGTAAAAGGAATGCCTCAGGCAGGCAGGGAGGTATTTTAATTATAGATATCTATAATGGGTCAAGAATTAAATTGGAAAGGGAGAAATGCAAGGCAGTGATCATGAGAGTTGAGCAAGATAACAATTAATAAATGTAAGTAAGAAAAATAGAAATCAAAACTGGTAAAAGCACAGTCAGTCTTCTAACGGTAGTAACGAGCATTGTTAGTCTTCATGGATCTTTAGATACTTTTGATAGAAAGCAGTAAATCAGTTATTCTCAATGTTATACCAAGCAGAATGCTGTTTATTATGCAGCATAAAAGCAGAGGCAAAAACTCAAGTACTTGAGCTGTGCAAGGGACAGAATAGATGTAAGACAAGAGCAAAATGTTCAACTCTAATGAGAGGATAAGAACATTAGATGACTAGTATCTTGGATGTTTGAAACAGTGGAGAATGGACAACAGGAAGGAACAGCTGTAATTAAGTGCAGATCTAAGGAAGTGGCAGAAAAACTGTGCCTTGCAAGTGTGACTTAGCAACGAGCCAGCTACCTAGAGCCCTAATCAGGACCATAGATGGAAGATTCTTGTGGGGAATGAGACCCGGGTAATCACAGATGTTTTCCCATCTGTGAGTTTCCCATATGATAAGAAAGGGAGTGAAGAGGTAGACTGGCTCCAGGGCTGCTCTTTGAAGACATCTGATCTCAGATCACTGCTGCAGAGTCAGGAGGGGATGCTCCGAAGTGAGCTCCAGGAAAACAACTTGGCACACAAGCCCATGGGCCTCTAAGCATCTTCCCTTTTGCTTGGAGAATAAGGACCAGGCCTGGCCATGAGTTAAACCAGCAGCTGGCCTCATGAAGGAATGTGTAAGTGTGACTGCCTTTGGATTTGACACCACAGGGCGGTGGGTGTATAGCAACTGAACAAAAAGGACCTGGCTTTCTACCACTGGGGGATGCCAAATGCCTTGCCTCTAGAAGACACATTTACAACACTGGTTAATGGCCCAGTCGCCTAACAAAATAAAATGCCTCCATCCTGATATATTCAACCCTTACCATAATGAGCCACAGTCTGTCTCATGTTAACAGATGCCTTTTCAGGTTGGGTCTGATCTTCCTTAGTTATTCCGGTTAGGACCTTAAATGACAGAATTGGTAATTAGAGGGCTTCATAAGAATCAGCTAGTCCAGTGCTTTTCAATGTGAGGACCCGGAAATCTGGGAAGAAGTGGTAGTGCTTGAACCATTTTTAATATTTCAAGATGCATGTGCCTACACTACACAGGTTCAAAGAAATATCAGGTTCTTTGGGTTAGGTGTCAAATTCAACCCAGTGATCAAGGCTGTGATCTCATGCTGCTCAGAAACCCAAAGGGGGCACTTGCTTTGATTAGGAGAAAATGGAGGAAGAGGTAATCTTTACTTCACAAATTCAGTTTATGCAGTGGTCAAGCCTTTCATGACTTGCAGTCCAGGGAGGAATGTAGGCACAGGGAAGGCTGAGAACTCCTTGGCTTATCCATTGTGTAACCTGTGTCCTTCCATTTAATAGGTGATGAAACTTGGACCCAGAAAGAAATGGAACAAGGTAGCACAGCCCAAGTTGTAGGAAACAGAAACGGTGGAATTCACCTCTTCTGAGTCTGAGATTTAAAGGGGAGACATAGGAAACACTAACTCAGGCATCTGGACACCTGGAGTTCTAGTAGGGGTGAAGAGCTAGCATTTATTGAGGACTTACTGTGTGTTGGGTGCTGCTCTAGGACATTCACACACACATCATCTCATATAATCCCTAGACTGATCCTGTGAGTTAGAGATTATTCTCTGAAAGATTCAGAGGGGGAAAACAGGGTTCAGGGAGTCTAAGTGACTTTTCCCAGGATTATGTAATTAATGGAGCTAGATTCAAACAGAGTGTTGTGGCCCCCATGGCTGATACTGTGCTCACTGCACCACCCTACCTTGGAGAATGAACCTCTGCTAGTTTTGGCTACCCTAGGGTAGCCAAAGGGAGCTTCAAAATTGTCTTCTTGAAAAAAAAAGAGACCACTGACAGTGTCTGCATCTGATCTGTTTCCACTTTCCCCAGAAGCAGTACATGCTCAACTCTCTAAATGTTGGATTAATTGATTTAATTTACTTGATTGTCACTCCAAGGAGTTCTGTGAAAGAACAATGGAGCTCTGAATTCAGGCCTAGAGCAGGTGGGAAAGATTTAGGAGGAGGCTGGTTGTCATTTAAGAGAAAGTGGGACTTGATAAAATGGACCTCTTTCAATTAGCAAATTCTATCTACCTGAGACAGGACTAGAACCTCCTTGGCTATCAGAAAGACCCCTGTTCCTCAGCATGGTGCTGGCATGAAAATAGGTACATAGACCAATGGAACAGAATAGAGAATCCAGAAGTAAGCCCCAAAACTTGCAGCCTGATCTTCGACAAAGCAAACAAAAGCATAAAGTAGGGAAAGGACACCCTATTCAATACATGGTGCTCCAATAATTGGCTGGTCACATGTAGGAGAATGAAACTGGATCCTCATCTCTCAGCTTATATAAAAATCAACTCAGGATGGATTAAGAACTTAAATCTAAGACTTGAAATCATAAACATTCTAGAAGATAACATCAGAAAAAACCTTCTAGCCATTGGCTTAGGCAAAGCCTTCATGACCAAGAACCCAAAAACAAATGCAACACAAAGATATATGGATGAGACTTAATTAAACTAAAAAGCTTCTGCACAGCAAAAGAAACAATCAGCAGAGTAAACAGACAACCCACAGAGTGGGAACTAAAACTAGAACTACCATTCTATCTGGCAATCCTGCTACTGGGTATCTACCTAGAGGAAAAGAAGTGATTATACAAAAAAGATACTTGCACACATGTTTGTAGCAGCGTAATTTGTAATTGCAAAAATATGGAACCAGCCCTAATGCCGAGCAATCAGCAAGTGGATAAAGAAATTGTGGAGCTTGGGTGTGGTGGCACACACCTGTAATCCCAGCACTTTGGGAGGCCAAGGCTGGCAGATCACAAGGTCAAGAGATTGAGACCATCCTAGCCAACATGTTGAAATCCCGTCTCTACTGAAAATACAGAAATTAGCTGGGTGTGGTGGTGCATGCCTGTAGTACCAGCTACTTGGGAGGCTGAGGCAGGAGAATAACTTGAATCCGGGAGGTTGAAATTGCAGTAAGCCAAGATCATGCTCCAGCCTGGTGACAGAGTGAGAGTCTATCTAAAAAAAAAAAAAAGAAAAAGAAATTGTGAGATACATATAGATATAGATATATGTATGTATATATATATGAATGATATATGCACCGTGGAATATTACTTAGCCAAAAAAAAAAAAAAAAAGGAATGAAATAATGGCATTTGCAGTGACCTGGTTGGAATTGAGAATCGGAGACCATTATCCTAAGTGAAGTAACTCAGGAATGGAAAACCAAACATCATATGTTCTCACTCATAAGAGGGACTAAGCTCTGAGGACGCAAAGGCATAAGAATGACAGAATGGACTTCGGAGACTCAGGGAAAAGGGTGGGCAGGGGCAAGGGATAAAAGACTCCAAATTGTGTACAGTGTATACTACTAGGGTGATGTGTGTACCAAACTCTTAGGAATCACCACTGAAAAACTTACTCTTTATAATACCACCCGTTTTTCAAAAACCTATGGAAAATTGATTTTAAAATATCCCTGTTTTCTAACAGGGTGGAAACATCACTGCTTCTTGCCCTGTCATTGTTGTGAAGCCCAGGCAGTCCCAAGGTGAACTTGGTAGGCCCAGGGAAGGCCTGGGAGTGCCACTTGGGGGTGGCCTTCCCTTTAGCCAGTAGGTCACTCAACAGTAGCAGCTATAGGTCTGTGAGAGACACTGATGGCTGTGGCATGTGACTCCAAAGCCCCGTTAGTGTCCCAGTGATGAGGGCTGAACACATATATCCAAATTGATGCCCATGGATGCAGCAGCATCTTGTGTTGAGTGCTTACTTCCTGGGCAGATCGTGTGCTATGCTGGTATTGTTCATGTGACCCTCTCAGTCCATCTTTACCCATCTCCATCCTGCTTGCTGGCTTAGAAGGCTCACCTGTATGGACTCAGTCATGCCCTTGGGCTTCCATACAGCCAGAAATCAGAGTGGGGGGGGCCGGGAATAAGAATGTGTTCTGTATACTTATTCCCTGGGCCTTCCCTGTGTGGTTGCTGTGGGCCAGCCACGTCTCTTGACTGAAGGTTGCTGTTTCTCTCAAAGGGGCCCTCCTGCCCCTGTTCTCTCCTGCCGGCTTCTGGTAACGACTTCCTCCCCTATTCCCTTCCATCCCCATGAGTGCTCTGCTACACTTACCCTTGTCCTTGCCCCCTTTGTAAATATTCCCTTTATTACCTTGCCTTAGATTCTCCTCATTTGAGCATGCCCAGGGTGACCCTGATTGATTCCCTAGGCATTAACTAATTTGATCTTCATAAAAAGTGGAGGAGATGGAGACTATTATTATCACCACCCTCATTTTTAAAATGAGAAAACACAGCATAGAATGGTCCCGTTGTTTTCTCCAGAGCCTCATTGTTTGTAAGGAGTAGAGACAGAGTTTGCATCCAGCTTGTTCCTGCACATTTTCTACCACTGCACTAGGGTACCTACTTCCATTGCTTCTTTTGTAAGCAGGCCTGAGACACAGGAAAAAACATGAAGGTAAAAGCAGGCTGTGTAGCCTTCTTAGAACCTCTGTCCCCAGACTCAGTCCTCATCTCACCCCTCCAGAGCTCACCACTTCAGAGGGTAGGAGCCAGCCAGCCACGTGAGAAACCAGAGCTCCTGAGGGACAAGCCAAGAGATCGATAAAAAGGTCTTTCTCCAGATACCTGGGCTTGCAACTCATTCACTTAAATTAAAACTTTCTCTCCTATGGTGTTTCAGGCTCACCAAATGCCTGTAGCCATTGCCCCCAGCTTTGAATGAAGCAAGAGTACCTCCTGTCGCACCCCCTAGAGGTCAAGAATTTGAGACCGTTACTGTGGTATTTTGCTTATAAAGGGCGAGGAGCCCCAGCACCATAGACTTGGTGAACATCTGGTATGGAGGGGGCCACTCTCAGTTTTTCCATGTGTGGCTTTAGTGCTTTGGAAGCTTTTGCCTTAAGCCTGACATCTGCTTCTGTGATGCATTTTGCGGAGCTCTCCTCAGAGGGGCGGTCACCACAGGTGTTTCATTAGGTGTCTTAATAAGCCTTCTAACTGCAGCCTGGCGTGTCTCTCCCCTACAGAGCTGCTTTCTGCATGAGGCTGGGAAGGGTGGATCGTTCAGACATAATTTGCATTGGCAGCAGGAATATTGTTTTTTGCCTTATAAAGCATGGTGGGTGACCTTATCAAAGTAGGAGAAGTGAGCAGGCAACCAGCGAGGGCATTCATGGTTCTGGATGACACACGGAGGCTGGTGGACGGTGGGAGCAATGGTGGGAAGGTTTTGAGGCCCTTGCAGCATCCCTGGGGGCTGCAGGATGCTCAGCTTCCCTTGCAGAACCCTGAAAGTTCTATCTTTATTTCTAATTTTTTATTTTTTTATTGTGATGGAGTTTCGCTCTTGTTGCCCCGGCTGGAGTGCAATGGTGGGGTCTCGGCTCACTGCAGCCTCCACCTCCCAGGTTCAAGCAATTCTACTGCCTCATCCTCCTGAGTAGCTGGAGTTACAGGCATGTGCCACTACGCTTTGCTGATTTTGTATTTTTAGTAGAGATGAGGTTTCACTATGTTGGTCAATCTGGTCTCGAACTCCTGACCTTAAATGATCCACCAGTCTGGGCCTCCCAAAGTGCTGGGATTATAGGAAGGAGCTACCTCACCTGGCCAAAAGTTCTGTCTTTAATAGACACATATTGGGCCAAGTAGGGGTGGCTGTCTCATGATTGAGAACAATATTTTATGTGTTCTTTAGGGGCACCCCTGGGTTTAACCCTAAGCCCTGGACCACTTGAATGTCTGATTATCTACCTGCTCAGTTCTTCCTTGTCATCATTTCTCAGAAGCTTGGGCTAGCGCTGATTTCCTGAGGTGTTCTGGGATAATCTAGCTGGCCTTTAACCAAGTGCTTCATACGTGTTCCATTTCTCTAGACCAGATCACAGAGCTCTGTTCATGCCTGTCTTGGACTCCTGCATCCGGCTCATAACTAGGGAGTTCTCTGTCATGCCTTTCTCCATTGCTTGTGCAGCAGGTGGGTTGTACAACCCGCCTGGGCATATTGGGTGTGTGCACTCTCAACAAGGAGAGTTCAGGATTCCAGACTTTTTAAAGCACTCTCCGGGGCATTTGTAGAAAACTCAGAGTCAGATTTTTTAGACCACACACTCTTTCACACACGCATGCATACACACAGAAACACACACACACCCTTCAATTTATGGTTATGATTATAATCATAATTATGATTTAGGATGAGAAACAGGTTTATATAAAATCATAAACCGGTATACATGGAAAAGATGACCTTGGACTACCAACCAATGCAACATTCCCATTTTATAGATAAGACAGTTGAGATCTGGAAGGAGAAGTGACTTGGCCAGTACCACCCAAGACAGCCCTTTAGCTTGCCCCAGACTAGACGTCTGAGGGGAAGAACAACCCAAACAGAAACAACATGGGACTTCGAGCAAGGCACTGGTCTGACTGCTCCAAGGATCTTGAGTACATTCACATACTCAGGCAAGGGAGGGGTGGGCTGCTTGCTTACCAAGGTCTAGATACTTCAGTCTTAGGCAGCCCCCTTCTCCCATGGTGGGGATCTTCATCCTTACCTTCATAGTAATAAGGGATGAGAGCTGAATCTGATGGTCCCTATCAAACAAAGCACCGGCCACCTGCAGAGGGCTGGTTCTTAGAGACTGCAAACTCTTTATTGCTATACTGGTGGAGAGTCATGGAATGGCAGGCAGGGACCATATGATTCCTCCAGACTGGGCAGCTTAACAAATCCCAGTATGCTCATCTCCTAGCGTAGGTCTGACCCAAAACAGGGGCTCCAACCAATGAATGAACAAGTGCCAGAGCAGTGTGAAGCTGACTCTAGGTATGTTGGAGGTACCCAAGGATGATGCATTTTGGTGAGTCAGGAGAAGGGAGAGGGGTCGAATGGGAACCATGAGAGCCCCACATAGCACATTGTCATGAGTGTGAAGTCACGGGGAGTGGTCAGAGTGGATTCCCTCTGAGAGTCCCAGCCAGGGACCTTCTGTCACTGAAGGTAACCAAGTTGTTTTTATGACCAAGACTTTCTGGACTATGAAGAAACACAAAACCCACTGTCATTTCTGAAATCACTAGTCCTGGGAACCAATGAAGTCACCTGAGCAAGGACTATGACTCTCATAGGAAGGACCTCTTAATTCTAATGGTGAAGTGGATGCTGTGGTAGTGGGAGCTTTGGCATCAGGCTCATCTCTAAAGATGAGTTTATAGGAGTTCTCATTTTTCTCTTCATGCCTTTTGAATTTTATAGGCTTGCCTCCCTGAACCAGGGGTATGTTTTCATCACAAAAAAATTCGCAAAATACTGTGATTTCTAGTAACTGGTGTTTTCCTATGATTACTGCTACTACAATGACTGCCCATGCTACTTCCTGCGTATTCTATGGGAGTTAATTAAAATAATGAATTTAAAGTGCCTAGCACAGTGCTTGGCACATAGTTGGCACTAAGAAAAAAAAAAACCTTTCCTTCTCTGATGCTCACCTGCATAAATGTTGTTTCCATGTCCTCAACAATATACTGAACTATTTTGAAGTGTTGCGTTTTTTTTTCATTATCTTCTATCGTTATGATGAATTTTACTCAGGTTCTTGATCTTTCAGTTTTCTTGGCGAAGTTTCTGAGATTTCACATGCAACATGCTTGCATGCATTATTTTTTCCTGGCTGGTTCTAGTAATAGAATTTTATTCCTAAGGAAGGTGATGTGCTGTTTTTTCTGAGACGGAGTTTCGCTCTTGTTACCCAGGCTGGAGTGCAATGGCGCGATCTCGGTTCACCGCAACCTCCGCCTCCTGGGTTCAGGCAATTCTCCTGCCTCAGCCTCCTGAGTAGCTGGGATTACAGGCACGCACCACCATGCCCAGCTAATTTTTTGTATTTTTAATAGAGATGGGGTTTCACCATGTTGACCAGGATGGTCTCGATCCCTTGACCTCGTGATCCACCTGCCTCGGCCTCCCAAAGTGCAGTGATGTGCTTTTTAAGGTCACTGTAAAGAGATGATATGCGGCCAAGTCTTACCTCTTACTTCAGTCTCATTAGAATGTGGTATTCGGAATTCAGCACAGAGATGGCTTTAGTCTAATTCGGAAGCCCTCCATACTTGCTTTCCTCCTTGGGGCTGAAGCTGCAACCATGGGCATGGCCCTGTTCTTTGTATACCTCAGGGAGTGCTCTGCCCCCAATCTTTCTGCTCCCCTCAGTAGGTAACCATTATACCTGCCACATTCTCAGTGTTGCTCAACTCTGAATTCAGGCCACCAGAGGTTATCACCCTTGCCAGGTTTCTTTAGAGAAATGACAATTTGAGTTGCTACCATCTGCCACATTTACCTGAATTACCTCAAATTCTAGAGATTCTGTTTCCAAAAAGAAGTAGTTCCTTGGGTTGATTTCTGACAGGTTCCTGCCTAGTAGCAGCTGCCCAGCGGAGGCCATGGTGGGAGCAGCCAGTCCCTGGCTTTGAGAAACAAAATTCCCCAAGGGAACTGCGGAACCACACTGTCACCTGATCCATCAGCGTGCTAAGGCAGTGTGTGGCACAAGATGTGCACTGTGTAATTGCTTTTTACCTCCTGCCTGAAATTGTCTATCAGAAGCTACCAGTAGCTACAGCTTATTTTCCAGATCTCTTTAGGGAACCAATATTTATCTCAAACAGGGAGAAACCTTCGTTGTGGAGTTTTTAAGCCAGAAGTTCCTTAGAAGGGAATATAATCCACATGCTTATTTAGCAGGTGAAGACTTGGGGATCCAGGAAGTGAATTACCTTATCCAAGGTCATACTAGGCCTGACTAGATGGGTTTTGTGGTTTTTATCTCCCTCTTTCAAATTGATATGTTGCCACTGAATCCCCAGTGTAATAACTTTACGAAGTGGGGCTTTGGAGTTGGTTAAGTCATGAGGGTAGAGCCCTTGTGAATGGGATTTGTGTCCTTATAAAAGAGGCTTGAGGGACCCCCTCTGTTCCTTTTGCTATGTGAGGACACATAGAAGCTGCCATCCATGAAGAAGAAGCCTTCATAAGACATGGAACCTGCCACCACCTTGATCCTTGACTTCTCAGCCTTGAGAACTATGATCAATGCATTTCTGTTGTTTATAAATTACCCAGTTTATACCGGGCTCAGTGGCTCATTCCTGTAATCCCAGGACTTTGGGAGGCCAAGGTGGGCAGATTACTTGAGGTCAGGGGTTTAAGACCAAACTAACCAACATGGTGAAACTACTAAAAATAGAAACAATTAGCCGGGCATGGTGGTGCACACCTATAATCCCAGCTACTCCCACTGAGGAAAGAGAACTGCTTGAACCTGGGAGGCAGAAGTTGCAGTGAGCCGAGATCATGCCACTGCACTACAGCCTAGGCAACAGAGCAAGACTGTGTCTCACTAATAATAAAAATAAATAAATACATTACACCGTCGAAGGCATTTTGTTATAGCAGCCTGAACTGAAGAAGATGATGGACTTTCCAAACCTGGCCTGAGCGTAGCTGCTCAACTCTCTTACAGCAGTGGCTGCTGTTTGTAGACGCTGCACCCTTCTTCATTTTACATATCTCCTGGAGTTTTGGGGATGTTCTCAGTGCATCCACCATAAAAACCACTTCCAACATGAGGAGGAGGACCTGTGAATCTGAGTCTGGCTGCCTTTCGATGAAACCAGGGTGCTGTTGGAGGATACAGGAGTTTTCTGATTCTAAAGATCTTTCTGCGAGTGGGTCTTCTTGTAACAATGATTTATGCCAAATCTTAAGAGATGTGAAATGGAGCTGGAATTTTTTTTAAAAAAATTACTGTGATGATTAGAATGAACGTGGCTCCTATCTCATGCTGAGACCTCAGCTTGGGGCCGATGATGAAGTGGGGAGTAGGGCAAAGCTGGGGACATTTGACCACTTACAGTGTGGAAGTTGCAGGGCTTCAGGCCAAATTGCAGTGTTTTAAGGAGAGTGGCAAACTTTGGCTTGAGCAGGATTGAAGCTTTCTTCCTCCCTTTCCAGATTTGCAAGTATTTAATTACTTCAAACTAGCTCTTCTGCAAGACACTCACACGTATGATATATTATCTCTTGTAATAGTTACCACAAGCTTGTGAACTGGATTTAGGTTGACGTTCTCTTACAGACTGTCCAGAAATTAAAGAAGCTATAAAAATTGTGTGTGTGTGTGTGTGTGTGTGTATGTAAGTTTAACACTAAATTCATTTGGCTGCCAAACCTGACCCAAACTGATATGAAGCTATCTGTAGCCTGTATTTGTCTCCCATAGTGTGAATGTTGATATGCCTCATTGTGGACATATTTGTGTGTTTGAGCCCAGAATGTTGCCCCAGATCTTATTAGGACTGTTACATCCACCCATGTTATCTTTTGAAAAAGCCAAATTGTTCTGGATTCTGAGATACCTTTGTCCCGAGTGTTTGTGATCAGAAATGAAGGCATGGATTATAATCAGTGTTTCAAAGCTGCGGAAACAGAACTTCAGAGAGGTTAAGTGATTTGCCCACAGATGCTCAGCTGTTTAATAGAACAGCAAGGTCCAGGCAAATGTAGATTTTAAAGGAGCTTTGACTCATTTGTGGGTCTTGTTCCTGGTGAGTGGAATGTCTGAGCTCTCATGCTACCTAAGAGGAGGCAAGTACCAGACCCGCAGCTGGATGGGATGTCTGCTTTGTGGCTGAGCCCCTGTTAGCATTGGGCTTTTGAGGGGACAGGGTGCAGTATATCTCTCATGGCAAGGATGCTTGGGAAATTTAGCAGGCTGTCAGTAGCCTTGCCAAGCAGGCCAGGTTGAAGACTGAGAAGCCAAAGGCCAAATGACCCAAGGCAAAAGGCTTTGAGTCAAGTAGCACAAACGACTCCATGAGCAATGAGAAAGGTAGAGTCTTCATGGGCAGGAAGGCCACTAGGGATCTCTCAAATACGTGGGGATGCTGGTCTCCAAGCAGCAATTCATGCTGTAAGTATGGCATTCAGGCAATGGGCAGGCAGAGTCCACAGGTCATTGCTGAGTGATTGCAGGAGCAGGCACTTATACTTACGGTTGTGAGTTGAATTGTGTCTCTCTAAAAAAGGTGGGATGGCCTGACACAGTGGCTCAGGCCTGTAATCACAGCACTTTGGGAGGCCAAGGTGGGTGGATCACTTGAGGTCAAGAGTTGAAGACCAGTCTGGCCAACATGGTGAAACCCTGTCTCTACTAAAATTACAAAAATTAGCTGGGCTTGGTGGTGCATGCCTTTAATCCCAGCTCCTTGGGAGGCTGAGGAAGGAGAATTGCTTGAACCTGAGAGGTGGAGGTTGGAGATTGTGGTAAGCCGAGATCCCGCCACTGCATTCCATACTGGGCAACAGAGTGAGACTCAGTCTCACAAAAACAATTAAAAATAAAAATAAAAATAAAAAATATGTGTTGAAGTCTTAAATACCAATACCTGAGTGTGACCTTATTTGGAAATAGGATCATTGCAGACATAATTAGTTAAGGCAAGTCATACTGAATAGGGTGATCCTTAATCCAGTAGGACTGGTATCCTTGCAAGAAGGTGGCCATGGGAAGACACAGACACACTTCGAGAAAAATATGTGACAACACAGGCAGAGATGGGGGTCACGCAGGTGTAAACCGCGTAACGCCAGGAATTGCCAGCAAACCATGAGAAGTTAGGAAGAGGCAAGGAAAGATTCTCCCCTGTAGGTTTCAGAGAGAATATGGTCTTGCCAACACCCTGCTTTTAGACTTCTGATCCTCAATATTATGAAACAACGAATTCCTGCATTAAATCACCCAGTTCATGGTACTTTGTTATGGCAGCTGAGGAAACCAGTGTACTAGTGGACAACATTAGGCCAGGGCTTACAACCTCGGCTGGCATTAGGATCTCCTGGGCTCGTGTAAAAAGTCTCATTGTCCTGGCTACACCCCTGTCTAACTTCATTAGAGTCTCTGGGACTCTAATGAAGCTGTTAGAATATTTTTTTCTTTTTTTGAGACAGACTCTTGCTCTGTTAGCCAGGCTGGGGTGCAATGGCCCAATCTCAACTCACTGCAACCTCTATTTCCCGGGCTCAAGCAATTCTTCTGTCTCAGCCTCCCAAGTAGCTGGGATTACAGCTGTGTGCCACCACGCTTGACTAAGTTTTGTATTTTTAGTGGAGATGGTGTTTCACCATGTTGGCCAGGCTGGTCTCAAACTCTTGACCTCAGGTGATCTGCCTGCCTCGGCCTTCCAAAGTGCTGGGATTATAGGCCTCAGCCACCACGCCTGGCCCAGCTATTAGAATTTTTAAAGCTCTTCAGATGATTTAAAGACAAATTTGCAAACTACACCCTGTAGTACCATGTATTAAAGATCTTAGACAAGGTGTCCAGTTCCCAGTAGTTACAGCACAGTTGACTTTCACCACCCTCCAGACCATCCCACATCTTGGGATGCTGTTGGTCATTTTTCTCCTTCACCCATGTTTTTCTCTTCATTCTTCTCAGATTTCAGCCAGCAGGATTCCAGGAAATAGCTGCTTTCCATCATTTGTAGAGTGTGTAGGACAGCCTGGCACAGAGTGAGTGCCTTCTAAGACTTTGCTGCCATTATTTCTCCAACTGCCCTTAAATAAAACCCTTGCTTTCTTAATCCTCACTTTCTAGAGAGCAACCCCAGAGTGGCAGGATTTTATCATGCTGGCTCAAAAAGCCATTTCTCATTATGTGTGAAAACTGTGCTGTACTTTCTTTTAATTAAGCCTTTTTTTTTCTTTTCTTTTTTTCTAATTTGCCTGAGAGCTAGATCATGTGAAGGGCGCTTTTTTTTTTTTTTAATGGAATGAACAGAGTATGTGTGCCTGAGCTTCAGAGTGACATTGAGAGAGGTTTCTGCTCTGAGATTAAAGAAAGCCATGGTTCAGAATCCTGCCTGAGGTGGGAAAGGCTGATGGGGAACCAGGGAGGTTGTGTGAGACACAAGTCCCCACGAGGCATGCAAGAGGAGCCTACCTCCCAGCACCTGGGTCCTCCTTCTGCCCAGTAGATCCCTCTTACAGAACCTAGAAAGGAATCACACTGAGCCCTGGTCTCTAGGAGCTCACAGGCCCGCAGGGGAGACACATACTTAAAGTAGCCAATGGCAAGCAGTGATATGAGATACACGAGGCCTGTTTTCTGGACCAACCCTGTGGGTGCCTCCAATCTCATCATCCCAAGCCCAAGCACAGGCTCCTAAATAAAGGGGGCAGGGACTCTCCAAAGGTTCCCTTAGGAAGGTTGCGGAGGGGACATGGCTTGGTGGGCAGCCAGTGATGGCCACTACCCTAGACATTGGTGAAAAAAATGGGAAAGGGAGGTTGGCACCAATTTGTATTGGAATTTAGATTTCCTGCAATGAGGGAGACACTCTTCACAGATAAGTGGGCGCCCATATCAGGTTTAAAATCAGGGAAGGGGCGTGATTTGTTTCTGTATCGCAGCCCTTTGATCCTCCTCTCTGTCCAGTGGCCCGTTGGTTCCAGCCCAGTTACACCCATGATAATGATGGGATCACAGAGCAAGGTCATGGTGTAGAGCCTTTGATCAGAAGCCCATACAATACAGGGATCCCCAACTGGCCCTCCCATGTCCAGTGTGTTTCACTGATCTCAGGAAAGAAATCTCCAGCTTCCCAGACCCCCATTCCAGCCTGGCTAGCTCAGCGTGGAGTACCTGATTAAAAGGGCACAGTGAGGGGGAAAGACTCATGATCTGGTTTGTCCTTAGGCAACAGACCAGCTTTTTATCTGGGTTTCATTTTGTCAACAGTTTGTGTGAGGGCCTGGTGCTCCAAAGCTGGCACCCAGATTGGAAAATGTGTTCATTTTTCCCTCTTACTTCTCTGAGAGGACAGATGGATATCTGTCTAGGGTGCAAATATGAGCACCAGCAGTCACCTTTGCTCCCTCTATCCCTCAGTCCCCAATCCTATCCAGTTTTTCTCCTAAATGTCTGTTGAAATTATTCTATTTTCTCATTTGCCACCAGGATACCATCATCTTTCTCCTGGCAGTCACTCCTAACTGGACTGGTGTTTCCCTTTGGTCTTTGTACTCTATTCTGCATATAGCAACTGGATGATTTGTTGCTGGAATAGGCTCTGAGGACCCAGCAACAGATAAATCAGATATGGTCCCTGAATAAATACATACTGTTAATGCAGTGAGTGTTAAGTGCTACCAAGGAAACAAATCACTTGCCTTGGTAGGCATGAGCTGTTTGAACAGACTGGACTGCAGCAGGCCTGGCTGGATCCAGGGGCCCTGAGATTGGTTCCTCCCTCCCTCTTGATGGCAGGGCCTGGGTGGTGCTCTTGGTCACCATGGAGAAGGGGAAAGATGAGTTCTCAAGGTCTAGGCAGGTGACTAGGGCAGGTGTCACAATAGGATGATGGCCTGGTAAGTGTGCTGAGGGATGGCAGAGGCCAGATACCCGCTCTCCCAGCAGAAGACCATGCCCACATCAGAACAAGGTGTGGGGAACCTGCGAGTCTTGGTTGTTGGGGGTTGTCTGAGGCAGCAGGGTACTGGGCCCACTCACAGTGGGAATACAGGGGTCCTCCGGATGGACTTCTGTGGGCTCCAGTGATTGTTGGCATGAGGAATTGAGTCCAGACCCCACCCCCAGCTCTTGTATGACTGTGGGACGCCCATGTCCCTGCTTTGGGCCTTGGCCTCCCATCAATAATATGGGCAGGAGAATGAGACAGGGCTGGTTATTATCCCCCTCAAGAAGTACTTGTCTTTAGGGAAATCATGCAGTGCTATAGTCAAGTCTGGTCTCAGACCGCTGGGGTTCAAATCACAACTCTCGTGCTTCCTTGCTGAGCTTCACTGGACATGTTAACCTTTCTGTGCCTCAATTTCCTTATTTTTAATACGGGGATGGTAATACTTAATTTCTGAGGATTAAATGAACAATGAAAACAAATTGCTTAGCACAGTGCCATTGATACAGCAAGTGCTCAACAAATATGACTTATTGTCATCTAATTATTTGCTCATTATTTTAGAAAGTAGGCCTTATTGTTCCAATTTTATGGATGAGAAATCTGCCAAAACGTGTCTCAGCTAGTGCCAGGAATTCAGTGGCCGATTAAGGATTCCAACCCAGGGCTGTTGGTTGCAAAGCTCGGCTCATCCCCTTGTGTTTTGTTGCTGTTTCTGGCTTGCAGCTCTGGAGACCAAGTGTTGGCCTGTGTCCAGGTCTTAGAGCTCAGAGAGTTGAGTTTCAAGACCTGGGCTTTCTTTTCATATTCAGATGCTGTGCTTGGTTCTGCATTGCCAAGCTTGGAAGAAGTCATGAGGATCAGCTCCTAATCTGGGAGGGCTTTGCAGGAAATCGGAATGTCCAAGGGTTGCCATTTATTCAACAGCTGGAAGTACACAGACCAGACGGTGACACTGAAGTCCCAGCAGCCATTTATACTTGATTTTAGGGTCTTGTCTCTTGGGAGGTGGGCAGTTGAGAGAACAAATAAACTACCAGGAATGTATTGCAATTGATGGAGGGTCTGGGGTGAGAAGAAGGCTGGCCCTATGTGGGAGGTGGGCAGAGGAGGGGCTCCTGGTGCCTAGGCCTGAGCAGCAGGAGATTGGGGTGACCTGTTCCTGGAAGGTTCCGTCACTACAAGGTGTCCGAGGTGGACACAGATTCTTGGAGTCAAATTCTAGGGCTAGGAAGAGGTGGCTGACCCCAAGCTCTAATCTTCCCAATGGAAAACCAGACCAGTGGGCAAGCAGAGGGGTTTGCATCGTCCAGAATCCTACTTCATGCCAAGCACTGAGGTAGTCTCCTTCCCAATGTGCTATTTCATAGAAACCTTTACTCTGTACCCTGAAAGCCCCACTTTCTAAATGCAGAATTTCTTCATAGTAGAACATGGATATCTATTATGCTTTGCCTGATTTAAGAGAAGGGAGAAGTATTTTCTGCCAGGCTGGAGTGCAGTGGCATGATCTCAGCTCACTGCAACCTCTGCCTCCCAGGTTCGAGGGATTCTTCTGCCTCAGCCTCCCTAGTATCTGGGACTACAGGTGTGCACCACCACACTCAGCTAATTTTTGTATTTTTTAGTAGAGACAAGGTTTCATCATATTGGCCAGTCTGGTCTCGAACTTCTGACCTCCTGATCCACCCATCTTGGCCTCCCAAAATACTGAGATTACAGGCGTGAGCCACTGCCCCGCCTAGTCTTTTTTTCTTCTTTAAATGAGATGGGGTCTCACTTTGTCATCTAGTGTTGGGGTACAGAGATGTGATCATAGCTCACTGTAGCCTCAAACTCCTGAGCTCAATTAATCCATCCTCCTGCCTCAGCCCTCTGAGTAGCTGAGATTATAGGCACATGCCCCAGTTTTTTTATTTTTGTAGAGATGGGGTATCACTATGTTATCCAGGCTGTTTTCAAACTCCCGGGCTCAAGCCATCCCCTTGTCTCAGCCTCTCAAAGTGTTGGCATTACACGTGTGAACCTTCAAGCTTGGCCAAGTGTTGTGTTTTCTTTTAATTTCAGTGTTTTGAGGTTTCATAATGACTTGGTGTAAGTTTTGTTTTTAAATTTATAATGCGTGTCTATTGGTTTGGTTACTATTTCAATTTACAACTTTGTTATCTTCAGTTCCAGAAATTATTCTTATATCATTTCTTTTATAACATGTTTTCAGTTTTCTCTTATATATTTGTTTCTTTTTTTTTTTTTTGACACAGAGTCTCTCTCTGTTGCCCAGGCTGGAGTGCAGTGGTGCAACCAAAGCTCACTGCAACCTCTGCCTCCAAGCAATCCTCTCACCTCAGCCTCTTGAGTAGCTGGACTACATATGCCTGGCTAATTTTGGGCGCGGTGGCTCATGCCTGTAATCCCAGTACTTTGGGAGGCTGAGGCGGGTGGATCATGAGGTCTAGAGATCGAGACCATCCTGGTCAACAAGGTGAAACCCCGTCTCTAATAAAAATACAAAAAAATTAGCTGGGCACGGTGGCGTGTGCCCGTAATCCCAGCTACTCAGGAGGCTGAAGCAGGAGAATTGCCTGAACCCAGGAGGCAGAGGTTGCGGTGAGCCGAGATCGCGCCATTGCACTCCAGCCTGGGTAACAAGAGTGAAACTCCGTCTCAAAAAAAAGAAATACAGTTTTATGTTGCCCAGGCTGGTCTCAAACTCCTGGGCTCAAGCAGTCCTCCCACCTTGGCCTCCCAAAGTGTTGAGATTACAGGCATCAGGCACCAGGCCTGGCCTTTTTTTCCCCCCGAATCCTATTAGTTGGCTTTTGGCCAGCCTAAGCCAGTACTCAGTGTTCTTGTTTTTCTTTCTTTTTCTTCTTCTTCTTTTTTTTTTTTGATTCTACTTTCTGGACAATATCCTCAACTTTATCTTTGAACCCATCTAATGCCATTTTAATTTATGCTTTTATATTTTTAACATTTGAGAGTTTTCTGTTGGTTCCTGGTTCTTAGATCTTTTTCTTGGATAAAATCTCTTCTTTTTACATTGAAAAGTGCTCTTTGCAATGTCTTTTTGAAAAAACTTAGGTTCAGGAGTACAGGTACAGGTTTGTTATATAAGGAAACTCGTGTTGTGGTGGATTGTTGTACAGATTTTTTTGTTACTCAGGTACTAAGCTTAGTACCCAGTAGTTAATTTTTTTCTGATCCTCTCCTTCCTCGCACTCTCCACCCTCAAGTAAGCCCAGGGCCTGTTGTTCCCCTGTTTGTGTCCATGTGTTCTCATCATTTAGCTCCCACTTATAGGTGAGAATATGTGGTATTTGGTTTTCTGTTGCTGCATTAGTTCGCTTAGAATAATGGCCTTTAGCTCCATCCATGTTCCTGTAAGAGATGATCTTGTTCATTTTTATGGCTGCATTGTATTCCATGGTATATATGTACCACATTTTGTTTATCCAGTCTGCCATTGATAGGGCACTTAGGTTGATTTCATGTCTTTGGTGTTGTGAATAGTGCTGCCATGAACATTCGTGTGCATGTGTCTTTACGGTAGAATGATTTATATTCCTTTGGGTATATACCCAGTAATGGGATTGCTGGGTTGAATGATAGTTCTGTTTTTAGCTCTTTGAGGAATGACCACATTGTTTTCCAAAATGGCTGAACTAATTTACACAATCACCAATAGTGTACAAGCATTCCCTTTTCTCTGCAACCTTGCCAGCATCTCTTACTTTTTGACTTTTAGCAGTAGCCATTCCTACTGGTGTGAGATGATATCTCATTGTGGTTTCGATTTGCATCCTTTCTCTAATGATCAGTGATACTGAGTTTTTCTTCATGTGTGTGTTGGCTGCATGTATGTCTTTTGAAGTGTCTGTTCATGTCCTTTGCCCACTTTCTAATGGGATTGATTGTTTTTCTCTGGCAAATGTGTTTAAATTCCTTATAGATGCTGGATATTAGACTGTTGTAAGATAACATAGTTTGCCAAAATTTTCTCCCATTCTGTAGGTTTTCTGTTTTCTTCAATAGTTTATTTTGCTGTGCGGAAGCTCTTAAGTTTAACTAGATCCTATTTGTCATTTTTTGCTTTTGTTGCAATCGCTTTTGGTGTCTTTGTCATGAAATCTTTGCTGTTCCTATGTCCAGAATGTTCCTATGCCTAGATTGTCTTCTAGGGTTTTTATAGTTTGGGGCTTTACATTTAAGTCTTTAATCCATCTTGAGTTGATTTTTGTAAATGGTATAAGGAAAGGGTCCAGTTTCAATCTTCTATATATGGCTTGCCAGTTATCCCAGTACCATTTATTGAATAGGGAGTCCGTTCCCCATTACTCACTTTTATCAGCTTTGTCAAAATCAGATGGTTGCAGGTGTGTGGCCTTATTTCCTGGTTCTCTGTTCTGTTTCATTGGTCTTTGTATTTGTTTTGGTACCTGTCCCATGCTGTTTGATTTACTATAGCCCTGTATTATGTTTTTAAATCAGCTCATCTTATACCTCCAGGTTTGTTGTTTGTGCTTAGGATTGTCTTTGCTATTTGGGCTCTTTTGGTTCCATGTGAATTTTAAAACAGATTTTTCCAGTTCTGTGAAGTACATCACTGGTAGTTTGACAGAAATAACATTGAATCTGTAAATTTCTTTGGGCAGTATGGCCATTTTAATGATTTAATTCTTGCTATCCATGAGCATGGAATGTTTTTCCATTTGTTTGTTTCATCTCTGATTTATTCGAGCAGTGTTTTATAATTCTCATTTTAGAGATCTTTCACCTCCCTGGTTAGCTGTATTCCTAGGTATTTTATTCTTTTTGTGGCAGTTGTGAATGGTACTGTGTTCCTAATTTGGCACTCAGCTTGACTGTTGTTAGTGTATAGGAATGCTGGTGATTTTCATATGCTGATTTTGTACCCTGAAACTGGCAAAGTTATTTATAAGCTGATGGGGCTTTTGGGCTGAGAGTATAGTGTTTTCTATATATAAAATCATGTTGTCTGTAAACAGGGGGCATTTGACTTCCTGTCTTTCTATGTGAATGCCCTTTATTTCTTCCTCTTGCCCTATTGCCCTGGCTCAGACTTCCAATACTATGTTGAATAGGAGTGGTGAGAGAGAGGATTATTGTCTTATACTGGTTTTCAAGGGAATACTTTCAGCTTTTTCCCATTCCATGTGATGTTGTCTGTGGGTTTGTCATAGATGGCTCTTACTATTTTGAGATATGATTCCTTGGAATGCCTAGTTATTGAGAGTTTTTTTTAACATGAAGGGATATTGAATTTTATTGAAAGCCTTTCCTGCATTGATTGAGATAATCATGTGGCTTTTGTCTTTAGTTCTTTTTATCTGACGAATCACCTTTATTGATTTGCACATGTTGAACCAACCACTTGCATCCTTGCAATGAAGCCGAGTTGATCGTGGAAGATTAGTTTTTTGATGTGTTGCTGCATTTGGTTTGCAAGCATTTTGTTGAGAACTTTTGCATTAATGTTCTTCAAGGATATCGGCCTGAAGTTTCTGTTTTTCTCTTGTGTCTCTGCCAGATTTTTGTATCAGGATGATGCTGGCCTCACGGAATGAGTTAGGGAGGAGTCTCTCCTCCTCAATTGTTTGGAATAGTTTCAGTAGAAATGGTACCAGATCTTCTTTGTACATCTGGTAGAATTCAGCTGTGAATCCATCTGGTCCTGGGCTTGTTTTGATTGGTAGAGTATTTATTCCTAATTCAGTTTCAGAGCTCATTATTGGTCTGTTCAGGAATAAACTTTTTCCTGGTTCAGTTTTTGGAGGATGTATGTGTCCACAAATTTGTTCATCTCTTTTGTGTTTTCTAGTTTGTATACATGGAAGCATTCATAGTAGTTTCTGAATATTTTTATTTCCGGGGGGGTCAAAGGCAGTATCCCCTGTGTCATTTCTAATTGGGTTTGTTTGGATTTACTCTCTTTTCTTCTTTATTAGTTTAGCTAGTGGCCTATTTATCTATCTTATTAATTTTTTCCAAAAACCAACTCCTGAATTCACTGATCATTTGAATGTTTTTCATGCCTCTATTTCCTTCAGTTCTGCTCTGATTTGGTTACTTCTTGTTTTCTACTAGCTTTGGGTTTGGTTTGGTCTTACTTCTCTAATTCTTCAATTATATTAGGTTGTTAAATTGAGATCTTTCTAACTTTTTGATGTGGGCATGTATTAGTCTGTTCTCATGCTACTAATAAAGACATAGCTGAGACTGGGTAATTTATCAAGAAAAGAGGTTTAATTTACTAACAGTTCAGCATGACTGAGAGGCCTCAGGAAACTTAACAATTATGGCAGAAGGGAAGCACTTACATCCCCTTCACATGGCAGCAGCAAGGAGAATTGCTGAGCAAAAGTGGGGAAAGCCCCTTATAAAATCATCAGATCTCCTGAGAACTCAATCACTATCATGATAACAGCATGAGGATAACTGCCTCCATGACTCAATTACTTCCCGCCAGGTCCCTCCCACAATATGTGAGGATTATTGGAACTACAATTCAAGATGAGATGAGTTTTGGGTGGGGACATAGCTGAACCACATCATTGACACATGGCTCCTCTCAAATCTTATGTCCTCACATTTAAAAACACAATCATGCCCTTTATTCCCTCCCTCCCTCCCTCCCTCCCTTCCTTCTCTTTCTCTCTCTCTTTCTCTATTTCCTCTTTCTCTCTTTCTTTCTCTTTCTTTTTTGTTTTTGAGGTGGAGTTTTACCCTTCTTGCCCAGGCTGGAGTATAGTAATACAATCTCCGCTCACAGCAACCTCTGCCTCCCAGGTTCAAGTGATTCTCCTCCCTCAGCCTCCTGAGTAGCTGGGATTATAGGCAGGTGCCACCATAACCAGCTAATTTTATATTTTCAGTAGAGACAGGGTTTCACCATGTTGGTCAGGCTCGTTTTGATCTCCTGACTTCAGGTGATCTACCTGCCTCAGCCTCTCAAAGTGCTGGGATTACAGGTGTGAGCTATCATGCCCGACCAATCATACCCTTCCAACAGTCCCCCAAAGTCTTAACTCATTCCGGCATTAACTCAAAAGTCCAAGTCTAAAGTCTTATCTGAGACAAGGCAAGTCCCTTCCACCTATGAGCCTATAAAATCAAAAACAATTTAGTTACTTCTCAGATACAATAGAGGCATAGGCATTGGGTAAATACACCTATTCCAAATGGGAGACATTTGCCAAAACAAAGGGGCTACAACCCCATGCAAATCCAAAATCTAATGAGGCAATAATTAAATCTTGGACTCTGACATAGAGGTTATGCTGATAGAAGAGGTGGACTCCCATGGCCTTGGGCAGCTCAGCCCCTGTGGCTTTGCAGGGTACAGCCCTCCCCTCCTAACCCCAGCTCTTTCCCTGGGCTGTGGTATTTCCAGGCACATGGTGCGAGCTGTCAGTGGAACTAACATTCTGGAGTCTGGAGGATTGTGGCCCTCTTCTCACAGCTTCATTAGGCAATGCCCCAGTGGAGATTCTATGTGGGGGCTCTGACCTCACATTTCCCTTCTGCACTGTCCTAGCAGAGGTTCTCTATGGGGCTCCACCACTGCAGCAAACTTCTGCCTGGACATCCAGGTGTTTCCATACATCCTTTGAAATCTAGATGGAGGTTTCAAAGCCTCAGTTCTTGGCTTCTGTCCACCCTCAGGCTCAACACCACGGTGAAGCTGCCAGGGCTTGGGGCTTACATCCTCTGAAGACATGGCCTGAGCTGTACCTTGACCCATTTTAGCCATGGGTGGAGTGGCTGGGATGCAGAACATGAAGTCCCTAGGCTACACACAGCAGGGGGTCCTGGGCCTGGCCCACAAAACCATTTTTCCTCTTAGGCTTCTCGGGGTGGAGCTGCTGTGAAGGTCTCTCACATGCATTTTTTGGAGACTTTTTTTTTGCTTTTCTTGGTGATTAACATTGTGCTCCTCATTACTTATGCAAATTTCTGTGGCAGGTTTGAATTTCTCCCCAGAAAATGGGTTTTTCTTTTCTATTCCATTGTCAGGCTGCAAATTTTCAAATCTTTTATGCTCTACTTCCTCTTGAACACTTTGCAGCTTAGAAATTTCTTCTGCCAGATACCCTAAATTATCTCTCTCAATTTCAAAGTTCCACATATCTCTAGGACAGGGGCAAAATGCCACCCTTATCTTTGCTAAAGTGTAACAATAGTCACCTTTGCTCCAGTTCCCAGTAAGTTCCCAATAAGGTTTTGAGCAATGTTTTTAGTCTTGACTTCTAATTTTATTGTGCTGGTCTAAGAGTGTGTTTGGAATGATTGTGGTTCTTTTGCATTTTCTGAAGATTGCTTTACATCTGATTGTGTGGTCACTTTTAGAGTATGTGCCATATGGTGATGAGAAGAATGTATATTCTGTTGTTTTGGGGTAGAGAGTTCTGTAGAGGTCTATCAGATCCATCTGGTGAAATGTTGAGTTCAGGTCCTAAATATCTCTGTTGATTTTCTGCCTTAATGATCTGTCTGATACTCTCAGTGGAGCGTTGAAGTCTCCCACTATTACTGCGTGGAACTAGAAGCTTCTGTATAGGTCTCTAAGAACTTAGTTCATGAATGTAGGTGCTCCTGTGTTGGTTGTGTATATATTTAGGGTTAGGTTAAGTTGTCTTTTTGAATTGAACCCTTTATGATTATGTAATGCCCTTCTTTGTCTTTGTGATCTTTGACTGGATAAAGGATAAAGTCTGTTTTGTCTGAAATTAGGGCTGCAACCCATGCTTTTTCTAATTTCCATTTGCTTGGTATATTTTCCTCATCCCTTTATTTTGAGCTTATGGGTGTCATTCATTGCCTATGAGATGGGTCTCTTGAAGACAGCATACCTTTGGGTCTTGCTTTTTTGTCCAGCTTGCTACCCTGTACCTTTTAAATGGGATATTTAGCCTATTTAGATTCAACATTATTATTGATATGTGTGAATTTGATCTTGCCATTTTGTTATAAGCTGGTTATCATGCCAGCTTGTTTGCGTGGTTGCTTTATCGTGTTACTGCTTTGCATATGAAATTGGTAAGAAGAGGTACTACATTTGATCTTAGCTAAAAGGCTGAGAAGGACTTGTCTTTTGTTTTCTATCTACACTTTTTTCTCTCTGCTTGTTTTGGTATATTCTGTTCATGATAGAGATTTAACTCAAATATTTATATCATCATTACCTATCCATTTATATTTGAGAGTGGCACTAAAATATTGAGTGTATGTATTAGATGGGAGGGGCATTCTTCTCTGAAAAACTTGATTGTATGGTAGTAAAACAGCAAACTTGTTTTGTTATGGATGACCATTGGAATGTTCACAGCTAAGGCCTTTTTATCTTCATTTGGTAAGTTTTTCCAAAGATAAACCTTCTGTACTCATGAAGGCATGGGGAATATGTGTAAACTGGCTCTGGGTACTCTGAGAGCTAATTGGGGGATACTCTGTTCAGTATGTTGGTTTTAGTGGATAACTTCTGGTTTTGCCTGGTGCATACCCACTGTCAACCAGCCACAGAATCCTTGAAGCTAGATCCTGTCTGCTTGGTATGTTGTAGTAACTACATTTTCAGTCTCATATAGGAATTGAGAACAGACTGCCATCTGGTGGCAAGGCAGGTGTAGAAGGGGGTCTGGGGGTTCTTAACATTTCTTACACAGATTTTCAGGTAATTTTGTTTTCAGCTCTAGCTGTTCCTGCTTTTAGAAAAATCTGGTCCCCCAGTTTTTGGGTCCTTCTGGCACTCAGTGGGTTAAATTGGTTGTATTCTGCTTTTTCACTTAATGGACATACGGGCTTTAGTTTTCACTGCTCTGCTTAATCAGTTACCATTTGTTCAACCATTTTTCTTCTTCCAAAATGTTTGCATCTCTCAATTGCTGTCACTTTCCCCTCCATTCTCTTGGTATATGTGGGTTTGTTTATGTATACTTAATTCCTACACTGCCATTTTAGTGTGTTTGGAAGTTAATGCATGTGTTTAATTTGTGATGTTTAATTGAAAGTTGAACTCTTCTCAAGTCTTTTTTCTAAAAATAGATTACTATGTATACACACACGTGTATGCACATGCTCATACATTTGCTGAATGTATATATATTTTTTACAAAATTAGGAACAAGCTGTAAGTCTTATTACATGGCTTTTTTTCGCATAATTCTTTCATTAACATTTTAATGGCATTAAATATTCTTGAATGCTTGTACTTTTACGTCAATTAAATTATATCATATTGCCATATTATTATTTAATTATGTCCTTATACTTGGGCATTTAAATTGCTTTCAGTCTTTCACTATAGTAAATAATACTGCTGTGAGATTTTTCATTTAAATCTCTGTTAGGATTTCTCATTATTTCTTCTAGATTGGGACTGTCCAATTGGTGATGTGGGCATTTTAACGTGATATGTGATTCATATTGTGTCATATGATTCACAGCTTGATAATGTGATACATATTATCAAATTGCTTCTCAGAAAATCTTTGAGAAAACTTCAGGTCCAAGCATCAAGTGATTACTCATTGAATATTTACTAATGTTAGGAATTATCACTGTTTCAGAATCTTTGCTAATTTAATAAGAAAGGACACTGCATCCTATTGACCTGGTTTTTCCTTATTACTTGTGTAGCCAAATATATTTTATGTTTTGTCCACTGGGAATTATCTGTTCATAAACATTTTTATATTTTCCATGTATGTGTATAAGCTTTTTTTTTAATGGAGAAAGGATATTATTCTTTACCTGTTACTTATATGTTTTCAGTTTTTATATGCGTTTAGAACTTTTGATGTCTCTGATGAACAGTTTTAATTTTGATGTTGTTCAGTATAGAAAATCTTATATGTTCTTTTGCTTTTGAACTTCAAAAGTTATTTCCTTATCCCAAAATGAGTATTCTCTTATATTTTTCTAGATTTAATTATTTGATTTTTAAAAATTCTTCTTCATGTTCAATTCTTTATAGGTATGAATTAATTAATTACCTAATTAATTAATTTTTCATTCACAATGTGGATAGGAATCTAAGTGCATTGTTTTTCAAATGCTGTAGTTAATCAGTATTCCAGAACAATGAATTAATAGTTTAGCCTTTCTCCACTCATTAAAACTGGGACTCTTCTCATCAAATGCATTCTCATGTATGGTCTATTGATGTTCTTTCTTCTTCTTGTCATTAGCCTGTCTGTTTTTATGTCAGTACAACACTTTTTAAATTATTGTGTCTTTACCAGGTATTTAATGCTTAATGGGGTATCCTCTTCTAGTTACACTTTATGGAGAGAGAGAGAGAGAGAGAGAGAGAGAGAGAGAGGAGGGGGAGGGAGGGAGGGAGGGAGGGAGAGAGAGGAGGGGGAGGGGGGAGAGAGACAGAGAGAGAGAGAGAGAGAGAGAGAGAGAGAGAGAGAGAGAGAGAGAGAGAGAGAGAGAGAGAATTCTTTGTGTTTCCTTTCAAATGATTTTTAGAATTATTTTGCCAGGTTCCAGAAAACTCCTCTTTGGTTTTATTTGAATTGCACACATTGGTCAAATTATTTTTGTGATAACTTCTATCTTGACTTTATTGAGTCCTCAGACTCAGAATCATTACCTGTATCTTCACTTTTTCAATGATTCTTTTATATCCTTTAGTAAAAAGTTTTATGGGTTTTTCATCTGGCCCTCACACATCTCTGTTTAAGTTGATTCCTAAGTATTTACTACCATGTGATTTAATTTATTTCTTGTTAATGTTTCAAGTAGTTATTGATGCTGTATAAGAAAGCTGTTGTGTTTTATCTATTTGTTTTTTAATCACTCAGCTTACTGAACTTTTTTTCTTATCCGTACTACAGGTTTTTGAATTCATGCTTAGGTTTTTTAGGTATTCCTTCATATTATCAGGCAAATAATGATAATTTTGTCTCTTGCTTTTCTATTATATAAAAATTTATTCCTGTTCACACTAGAGACTGTTTCTTTTGCTGTGCAGAAGCTGTGGAGTTTCATTAGGTCCCATTTGTCTATTTTGGCTTTTGTTGCCAATGCTTTTGGTGTTTTGTTCATGAAGTCCTTGCCTACTCCTATGTCCTGGATGGTTTTGCCTAGATTTCCTTCTAGGGTTTTTATGGTGCCGGGTCTTATGTTTAAGTCTTTAATCCATCTGGAGTTAATTTTGGTGTAAGGTGTCAGGAAGGGGTCCAGTTTCTGCTGAACACATGGACACAGAGAGGGGAGTACTAAACACTGGGGTCTATAGGGGGAAAAGGGGAGGGCCAGTGGGAGGGGGAGGTGGGGAGGGATTGCCAGGGGAGAAATACCAAATGTGGGTGAAGGGGAGAAAGCAAACAAAACACACTGCCCTATGTGTACCTATGCAACTGTATTGCATGCTCTGCACATGTACCCCAAAACCTAAAATGCAATAAAAAAAAAATTTATTCCTTTCTAACTTCTTCCTTCTCTCTGTTCCCTTTTAATTTTATTGGTTAGAATTTGCAAATCAATATTGAATAATATTGCTATAACCTTGTTTCATTCCTGAATTTAATAGAAATGACTTCAGTGTTTGCCTCATATATGATGTCTTTGGCTTTAGATGGGTGCTAGTATTCTGAGGTCGTATTCTTCTACATCTCAAATACTGACTTTCTTTTGAGGAAGAAGTGAGTAATAAACTTTTAAAATTTTTATTATTTACATTTCGTTTCTTTATTTCTTTAAAAAAACACACATGGATACATGTGCTGAACGTACAGGTGTGTTACACAGGTATATGTGTGCCATGGTGGTTTGCTATACCTACTGATCCATCCTCTAAGTTCCCTCCCCTTACCCCACCACCCCTCAACAGGCCGTGGTGTGTGTTGTTCCCCTTTCTGTGTCCATGTATTCTCAGTGTTCAACTTATGAGTGAGGACATGTAGTTTTTGGGTTTTTTTTTCCTGTGTTAGTTTGCTGAGGATGCTGACTTCCAGCTTCATCCATGTCCCTGCAAAGGACATGATCTCATTTTATTTATGGCTGCATATATTCCATGGTGTATATGTACCACATTTTCTTTATCCAGTCTGTCATTGATGGGCATTTGGGTTGCTTCCATGTCTTTGCTATTGTAAATAGTGCTGCAATAAATATACATGTGCATGTGTCTTTATAGTAGGATGATTTCTATTCCTTTGGGTGTATACCCAGTAATGGGATTGCTGGGTAAAATGGCATTTCTAGTTCTAGAACCTTGAGGAATCACCATACTGTTTTCTACAATGGTTGTTACATTTCTACCAACTGTGTAAAAGATTTCTATTTCTCCATAGCCTCACCAGCATCAATTGTTTCCTGACTTTTTAATAATCGCCATTCTCACTGGCATGAGATGATATCTTATTGTGGTTCTGATTTGTATTTCTGTGATGTTTAGTGATGTTGAGCTTTTTTTTTCATATGTTTGTTGGCTGCGTAAATGTCTTCTTTTGAGAAGTGTTTGTTCATATCCTTTGCCCACTTTTTGATGGGTTTGTTTTCTTTCCTTGTAAATGTATACGTTCCTTGTAAATTCTGGATTTAGACCTTTGTTGGATGGATATACTGCAAAATTTTTCCCCATTCTATAGATTACTGGTTCTCTGATGCTAGTTTCTTTTGCAGTGCAGGAGCTCTTTAGTTTAATTAGATCCCATTTGTCAATTCTGGCTTTTGTTACAATTGCTTTTGGCATTTTTGTCATGAAGTCTTTGCCCATGCCTGTGTCCCGAATGGTATTGCCTAGGTTTTCTTCTAGGGTTTTTATGGTCTTGGATTTTACATTTAAGTCTTTAATCCATCTTGAGTTAATTTTTGTTTAAGGTGTAAGGAAGGGGTCCAGTTTGAGTTTTCTGCATATGGCTATGCAGTTTATCCAGCACTATTTACAGAATAGACTATCCTTTCCACATTGCTTGTTTTTGTCAGGTTTGTCAAAGATCAAATGGTTGTAGATGTGTGGTATTGTTTCTGAGGCCTCTGTTCTGTTCCATTCGTCTCTATATCTGTTTCAGTACAAGTACCATGCTGTTTTGGTTACTGTAGCCTTGTAGTATAGTTTAAAGTCAGGTAGCATGTTGCCTCCAGCTTTCCCCCCCCCCTTTGGATTGTCTTGGTTATATGGGGACTTTTTTGATTCTATATGAAATTTAAAATTGTTATTTTCTAATTCTGTGAAGAATGTCAATGGTAGTTTAATGGGAATAGCATTGAACCTATAAATTACTTTGGGCAGTTGGCCATTTTCATGATATTGATTCTTCCTATTCATGAGGATGGAATATTTTTCTATTTGTTTGTGTCCTCTCTTATTTTGTTGAACAGTGGCTTGTAGTTCTCCTTGAAGAGGTCCTTCACATCCATTGTTAGCTGTATTCCTGGGTATTTTATTCTCTTTGTGAAAATTGTGAATGGGAGTTCATTCATGATTTGGCTCTCTGCTTGCCTATTGTTGGCATAAAGGAATGCTTGTGATTTTTGCACATTGATTTTGTATCCTGAGACTTTACTGAAATTGCTTATCAGTTCAAGGAATTTTTGGGCTAAGACAATAAAGTTTTCTAAAAATAAAATCATGTTGTCTGCAAACAGAGACAACTTGACTTCCTCTCTTCCTATTTGAATACCTTTTATTTCTTCCTCTTGCCTGAGTGCCTGACCAGAACTTCCAATACTGTGTTGAATAGGTGTGGTGAGGGGAGGCATTCTTGTCTTGAACTAGTTTTCCAAGGGAATGCTTTCAGCTTTTGTCTATTCAGTATGATATTGGCTGTGCGTTTGTCATAAATAGTTCTTATTATTTTGGGATCTGTTCTATCAATACTAAGTTTATTGAAAGTTTTTAATATGAAAGGATGTTGAATTTTGTCAAAGGCCTTTTGATGCATCTATTGAGATAATAATATGGTTTTTGTCTTTGGTTCTGTTTATGTGATGGATTATATTTATTAATTTATGTATGTTGAACCAAACTTGCATCCCAGGGATGAAGCTGATTTAATCATGACGGATAAGTTTTTTGATGTGCTGCTGGATTTGCTTTGCCAGTATTTTATTGAGGATTTCATATTGATGTTGATCAGGGATATTGGCCTGAAGTGTTGGTGTCCTTTTTTGTTATGTCTCTTCCCAGTTTTGGTATCAGGATGATGCTGGTTTCATAGAATGAGTTAGGAAGGAGTCCTTCCCTTTCAATTGTTTGTAATAGTTTCAGACAGAATGATACCAGCTTCTCTTTGCATTTCTGGTAGAATTCAGCTGTGAATTTATCTGGTCCTGGGGTGTGTGTGTGTGTGTGTTTGTTTGGTAGGCTATTAATTACTGGCTCAATTTCAGAGCTTGTTGTTGGTCTATTCAGGGATTTGACTTCTTCCTGGTTTAGCATTGGTAGGGTGTACATCCAAAAATTTATCAGTTTCTTCTAGATTTTTTAGTTTATTTGCGTAGAAGTTTTTACAGTGCTCTCTGATGGTGGTTTGTATTTCTATGGGGTGAGTGGTGTTACCCCTTTTATCATATTTTATTGTGTCTTTTTTATTCTTCTTTCTCTTCCTCTTTATTAGTCTAGCTAGTGATCTATCTCCCCCACCCCCCAAAAAAACCAGCTCTTGGATGCCTTGATTTTTTGGAGATTATTTTCATGTTTCGATCTACTTCAATTATTCTCTGATCTTAGCTATTTCTTGTCTTCTGCTAGCTCTTGGATTAGTTTGCTATTGCCTCTCTAGGTCTTTTAATTGTGATGGTAGGGTGTCAATTTGAGATCTTTCTAGCTTTCTCATATGGGCATATAGTGCTATAAATTTCCCTGTTAACACTGCTTTAGCTGTGTTTCAGAGATTCTGGCATGTTGTCTCTTTACTCTCCTTGGTTTCAAAGAACTTGATTTTGCCTTAGTTTCATTATTTGCCCAGCAATTCAGGAGCAGGTTGTTTCATTTCCATGTAATTGTGTGCTTTTGAGTGAGCAGCAGCCGCTGCCACTGCCACTGTCACTGCCACCTCCTCCCCTCCTCCCCCTTTTCTTTTCTTTTCCTTTTTTTTTCTTTTGATACGAAGTCTTACTCTATCTCCAAGGCTGGAGTACAATGGTGATCTCAGCTCACTGAAAACTCCACCTCCTGGGTTCAAGTGATTCTCCTGCCTCAGCCTCCCAAGTAGCTGGAATTACAGGCACCTGCCACCACGCCCAGCTAATTTTTGTATTTTTAGTACAGATGGGGTTTCACCGTGTTGGTCAGGCTGGTTGCAAACTTGAGTGAGTTTCTTAATCCTGAGTTCTACTTTGATTGCACTGTGGTCTGAGAGACTGTTGGTTATGATTTCAGTTCTTTTGCATTTGCTAAGGAGTGTTTTACTTCCAGTTATGTGGTCAATTTTAGCATAAGTATCATGCGGCACTGAGAAGATGTATATTCTTTTGATTTGGGATAGAGAGTTCTGTAGATGTCTACTTGGTCCACTAGATCCAGAGCTGAATTGAAGTCCTGAACATCCTTGTTAATTTTCTGTCTTGTTGATATGTCTCATATTGACAGTGGGGTATCAAAGTCTCCCATTATTATTGTGTGGGAGTCTAAGTCTCTTCGTAGGTCTCTGAGATTGTTTTATGAATCTGGGTGCTCCTGTATTGGGTGCATATATATTTAGAATAGTTAGCTCTTCTTGTTGAATTGTTCCTTTTACCATTATGTAATGCCTTTCTTTGTCTTTTTTGATCTTTGTTGGTTTAAAGTCTGTTTTGTCAGAGACTAGGATTGAAATCCCTGCTTTTTTTTTTTGCTTTCCATTTGCTCGGTAAAATTTCCTCCATCCCTTTATTTTGAGCCTCTGTGTGTCTTTGCATGTGAGATGAGTCTCCTGAATACAGCACACCAATGCGTCTTGACTTCTTCTTCAGTTTGCCAGTCTGTGTCTTCTAATTGAGGCATTCAGCCCATTTACATTTAGGGTTAGTATTGTTATGTGTGAATTTGATCCTGTCATCATGATGCTTTTTGCTTATTTTGCACTCCAGTTGATACAGTTTCTTCATAGTGTCATTGGTCTTTATATTTTGGTGTGTTTTTGCAGTGGCTGGTACCTGCTTTTTTTTTCCCTCAGATTTCGTACTTCTTTCAGGATCTCTTTCAGGGAAGGCCTGGTGGTAACAAAATTTCTTATCATTTGCTTGTCTGGGTAGGATTTTATTTCTTCTTCACTTATCAAGATTAGTTTGTCTGGATATGAAATTCTGGGTTGAAAATTCTTTTCTTTAAGAATGTTGAATATTGGCCCCCAATCTCTTCTGGCTTATAGAGTTTATGCTGAGAGTTCCACTGTTAGTCTGATGGACTTCCCTTTGTATATAACCTGGCCTTTCTCTCTGGCTGCCCTTAACAGTTTTTGCTTCATTTCGACCTTGGAGAATTCGATGACTATGTGTCTTGGGTTTGATCTTCCTGGGGAGTATCTTAATGATGTTCCCGATATTACCTGAATTTGTATGTTGGCTGTTTTGCTAGGTTGGGGAAGTTCTTCTGGAAAATATCATGAAGTGTATTTTTTAGCTTGTTTCCATTCTCCCCATCTCCTTCTGGTACTCCAGTCAATCATAGTTCAGTTTTTGTATTTTTTTCTTATGAAGCCCCATATTTTTTGAGGGCTTTTTTCATTCCTTTTCATTTTTTTCTCTATTCTGGTCTGCATGTCTTATTTCAGTAAGGTTGTCTTCAAACTCTGCTATTCCTTCTTCTCCTTGGTTGATTCAGCTGTTGATACTTGTGTGTGCTTCACGAAGATTTTGTGCTGTGTTTTACAGCTCCGTCAGGTTGTTTAGGTTCCTCTCTAAACTGCTTACTCTAATTAACAATTCCTCTAACCTCTTATCAAGGTTCTTAGAGTCTTTGCATTGGGTTAGAACGCGCTCCTTTAGCTCATCGTAGTTTTTTATTATTAACCTTCTGAAGCTTGCTTCTGTCAATTCATCTGTCTGATCCTCCATCTGGTTTTATGCCCATGATGGAGCAACTTTGCAATCATTTGGAGGAGAAGAGGCACTCTGACTCTGTGTTTTTAGCATTGTTTGGTTGATTCTTTCTCGTCTTCTTGAGTTTGTCTAGTGTTGATCTTTGAGGCTGCTGACACTTGGATGGTTTTTTGTGGGGGCCCTTTTGTTGTTGTTGTTGCTGTCACTTTCTACTTGTTTGTTTTTCTTTCAACAGTCAGGTCCATCTTCTGTAGGGCTGCTGCAGTTTGCTCAGGGTTCACTTTAGGACTTATTTATCTGATTTGCTCCTGTGCCTGGAGATGTCACTCAAGGAGTCTGGAGAGCAGCAAAGCTGGGTGCCTGCTTCTTCTTCTGGGACCTCTGACCTTGAGGGACACCAGCCTGATGCCAGTAGAATCATTCCTATATAGGATGTCTGACAGTCCTTGTTGCGGGGAGGGGGTCTCATCCAGTTGGGTGGCATGGGGAAAAGGACCCATTTAATGAAACACTTTGTCCCTTGATAGAGAGAGTGTGCTTTGCTGGGGGGAAACCCACTTATCTGGGCTTCCTGGATTCCTCAGAACTACCAGGAAGAGAGACTAACTCTGTTGGTCTACAGAGACTGCAGCTGCCCCTCCCCATGGGGCTCAGGTCCGGGGAGATCTGTATTCTGTCCCTGAGACCCCGGCTGGAGTTACTGGAGTTCCTGCAGGGAAGCCCTGCCCAATGAGGAAGGATTGATCAGGGTTAGGCCTGAAGAGGCACTCTGGCTGCAGACTGCCACAGCCAGTGTGTTAGGCTGTGGGGACAATCTTGGGACCAAGCTGTCCAGCCTCCCTGGCTCCAGCCTAAAATACTGACTTTCTTAAAGCCAAGAATATTGAAAAGTTTTTACCAGAAGCCTCTTTTGCAACAATAGATTAGAGATTGTTTTTCTCATTTCGTCCTGCTGAAATCACAGCAAAAGATATTTCACATTTTTAAACAGTCTTTCCATTCCTAAATAAGCATATTGTGCCTGAATATACATATATTTCTTTTATATATCACAATTTAGTTTAATTCAGGGAGTATTATTGTGTACATATTGATAGGTGAGATTGTTCTACAGTTTTATGTTTAATTTTATTTCAAAGATCTGTTAAATCAAAAAAACCAAACATGATTAGTATGTCAAATAACTCAGAAGAGTTCATGTTTAAAAACCACTGTAGGCTGTCTGGCATCTCTGCCTTTCAGATCGCACTTTCACAGGTCATCCATTTCTATTTTTGCTTCTTTGGTGGTTATTTCTACATGTGTAACTAGTTTACTTAAAGTGCTTTTCTTGAGTTATTAACTTAAGATGTTATCTACTGGCTTTCTGCTAAGAAAAATGGAAAATTGCCCTTTTAAATCACTTTCTATCATAACAATTGTTTACTTTGCATGTCTTTCATTGGTGATGTTTGCAAATTCAGATGCTATAGTTTACTTCAGCCACTGCTTCTTGTTCTGGGAACCATCAGGGTTTTCTGGGTAAGGTGAGGAGAACATTGCAGATCTCCCCTTCTCCTAATCACCTTCATCTTTGACATTGCCAGCCTTGTTTTTACTTTTTAGTGGCCAAGGTTGGTAATTTTTAGACTTTTCTCTGTAGCTATTCCTGCCTTTCATGATTGGTCAGTGTATTAGCTTGTTTTCACACTGCTATACAGTACTTCCCTGAGGCTAGGTAATTATAAAGCAAAGAGGTTAAATTGACTCACAGTTCCACAGTCTTAATAAGAAGCATGGCAAGGAGGCCTCAGGAAACTTACAATCATAGCGGAAGGCGATGGGGGAGCAGGCACCTTCTTACCAGGGCAGCATGAGGGAGTGTGAGCATGCAGGAAAAAACTGCCACGTTTAAAACCATCAGATCTCTTGAGAATTTACTCACTGTCATGAGAACAGCATGGGGGAAATCTCCCCAATGATCCAGTCATCTCCCTTGCTTGACATGTGGCAATTACAGGTCCCCCCCTACACATGGAGATTACAGTTCCAAGATGAGATTGGGTAGGGACACAGAGCCAAAGCATATCAGTCAGTGTAATCATTCTAAAGTTGAAAGTGGATTCATAGCTCTTCCATTATTCTTGCTGTGTAAATTTTTTCATTGAAAAACCAAATTGTGTGCTAGGATCATATTTTCTTTTCTTCTGGACTTGGGCATATCTTCTCTACCTCTCAAAGGAGAATGCTCCTACCTTTAAGGTTGAATGGATTCTCTCTTTAACTTACATTCACGGTTTACTTTTATCATCACACCCTCTGAACTATCAACTTCTCTTATTTTGTGAGAGATCTTAATCGGTTCCAGAGCTACCTGTCCTACTGTTCATATCTTCACTGAATTTTATTCCTGGCTGTCCTCTGAGATGAGGTGGATTTTCACAGTTAGTATTACTGGCTTCAGCCCAAGAAAAAGGACTTTTGTATGTGTACCATCCCCTAGCCTGAAAGTTTCCTCTAGAAACATTTTTATACATGTTCATAACCTGGTATTAAAGTGAAATGAACAAAAAGAATGAAAAACTAATATTTTCAGTTCAAGCAGGACTACATTCTCATGTAACTTCCCATGAAAGAGAAGTAGATAGTGACATTTTCAAAGTCTTGTGTGGCTCAAAATGTCTGGGTGTAATTTAATTGATAGTTTTGCCGGGTATACAATTTTTGGCTAAAGATCACTCTCACTTGAAATTTTGAAGTTATGGTGGCATTTCTCCCTAGGATTCAAAGTGGTTCATAAAAAGTCAACTCAGCCTCTCTCTTGCCCTAGTTGTTTTTGTGAGCTTAAACACTTAAAAATCCACTTATGATCATTCCAGTGAAGCCCTAGAAGATAAATATCAGTGATCAGTTTGCTCTTTTTGACTGAAAATACTGATTTTTATACCCTTTTTAATTTGGTCTTAATATCAGACTTGGCTGAAACTCCTAAGATGTGTTAGGAAGCAGATGACAACTTCTAAGTTTGGGGCTGACAGAAAAATGTTTCCTTGTAGTGCTGAAGCAAATGGTGTAAACTTACTTAGCTACCTGGTTTCCTTTGCCATGTATCAGAGCCTCTAATTTTCACCATGGTTTGGACTTTGTTTCCATCTTCAGTGTTGGCAATCCCTTTAGCTTTAAACTTACCTCTTCAGTCAGTCATCTGAGTAACACTCAGCTCCTATAGCTCAGCCCTCTACCACACTCTATCCCCAACCCCAGGGCTGTGTTTGAACATAAGAGGACACAATTGACCAACACAAATAATTCACCACACCCTTTGGCTTCTGCAAATGAACATGCTATGTCTGCTTGGTCTTTGGTAAGACCTAAATGAATTCAGGAGTGCCCCTTTCAAAAAACATACTACAAAAACATCAGTGAATAGTATAAACTTTACTAAATATTCCTTGTGTAAGATGGAGAAAGTATACACTTCAGAGGAAACAACTGAAAATTAATATTAGACCATTTTTTCAATGTTTATTCTCACCTGTACTCCCATTGCTTTTATTTAACTCTTCTTTTTTCTTACTCAGCATTTGGTCTAGTTTGCTCTGTCTCTCTTCTTTTTTCTATTGTATTTTTTCTCCCACCTATTATGGAAGGCAATTAAGTTTTACTTCCATTTTCTTCCCACAAGCTGGCATGTTTAAACCAATCTTGGTGTTCAGCAAAATAGGGGCCTTCTGATTGATAGGACCTTCCTTTTGAAAAGTGAATAAAAATATTTCTTCTAACACATGAAGTTTATTTGCAAGAAGAATTCTTGTGAATGACATTCTTGCCATCAGTTATAAGTACAGAATTCTTGTGTTACCCATCTCCTGATGAAATGTGGCACTAAAGATTGCAGTCATGACACTTGCTTCCTTTATAAAATAAATGGAATGTGCTACATGGTTCCTAGGATTACTTTAAGTGCTAACGTTTTATAATCCTATAAATTAGATAACTAAGTTCATTACTGCAGAGTAATAACAGCTTATTCATTCACAACTACATTTATTGGAAACATATTCTTCATATAAAATTTGAGAGCTTGCAAAGCAATTTACATATATTATCTAACTTAGTACTTCTAAAAAAATCCATGATTTCAGAATTATAATTACTATCCCAACTTACATATGGAAAATGTGACTCAGATATTTGGGTTAAGATCATTGACAGCAACTGAATTACAGAATTCCTCCTGCCCAATACCTAATAAATTAAATTGAGCAAACAAGAATACAAGAAAATAAAAATAGATGAACTTCACCACAACATCAAAACAAGGGAAATAAAATTATCAAATGCAATTTTAAACACTGGTAAGTAACGAAAGCAACAGGAGACACAGAATGATGTGGAGAGGTATAGCTAGGCTTCTATATCTTTTTCCCACCCACAAAACATATTAGTAACACAGTGCTGGGATTTCTCAATACAAAACATGTGGAGAAAATCAAGTTGACTGGGCAACTTTCTCTCATCTGATTAAGAAATAAGAAAAAATGGCTTGAGGCTGGGATTGGGAGACAAGCAAAGCAAAGGAAGGGGGTTATGGAGGAGAATAACTTTCTCTAATGGTAGTGAAATCTTCGGGACTGTCTTCTAAATTGAGTAAGATAAATGAAAATAGGGACCTTCTCATCAGAAAAATAAATAACTACAAGTAGATGTAGTGAATATGAGAATGAGATATTCACAAAATCTAAAAAGAAACAGATGCTCAGTAGTCTAAGAATGACCAAATATCACTTTAGATGAGCTCTCTCTTTCCTTCTCACTGTTTTGTTAGGCTCAGAAATCAGACAGAATAAAGAATATTCAGTCTTTAAACTTCAACTTCAAGGGGAAAACTGATGCCTGATGTGGTAGGAAGAAAGTCAGGTGTCATTTATGCTGTATATTATAGTAAATGGAATGTCAGGATGAAGCCACCCAAGCAGAGCCACCTAGGCGGGACACGAAGGTAAGAAATGTCATGGCAACATTAAAGCATACCACAAACAGTAATTTAAAAAACAATAAAGGGAGAAAGAGAAAAGAAGGAAGAGAGGGTGGGAGGAAGGGAGAGGGCAAGGAAGGAAGGAAGAAAAAAGGAAGGAAAGGATGCAAGCAAGCAGGGGGCTGTAATATGCATGAGCAAGGATTCTAACCTAAAAAAATAACAATTAAGAAACAGAGGTAAATTATTCACCATTGCTTTACTCTACAGAACAACTTGATATGAACACCAAGTCAGTAAAGTGAGAGTTCAAGGATGATGGAATAAATGAACAACATGAGATTAATAGGGACAAAAGGCAACAAATGGAGGCCCAAAATATCATTAATAGGATCAAAGAGCCCATAGATAAGTGACAGCAAAAATGAAACAATGCAAAGACAAAAGGAAATCTATATTGCTGGAAAAAAGTGCAGAGGAAAGTCCTAACAAGCACACTAATACACATGAAATTGAGTGGTGAAAGTAGCCAAGAGAATATTAACATAAAGATAGCTAAGGGAGAAAAAATATATTCTATGATAGACAGAAAGATATATAGTTTAAAGGTATATACATGTAACATTTTATTTATTTAAGTACATTGTAAAAAAATATAACTTAATGTAACAGTAAGAACAACTTCTTTTGGAGTTGATTATGCATGAAACACTTATTTAGAGGTTTACATGAATTAATTTTTTGCAACAATTTGAGGTCAATGCAATTAGTATTCCCAATTTATACATGGGGAAATTAAGACATAGTTACATAACTTGCCCAAGGCAACACATCTGGTATATATAACAGAACTGGGATTCATAAGCATAGAATGATGCTATTTTGCCTCTGGATAAAAAAATCCTGAAGCAAATAAATTCTCTTTTGAATGTGCAGATCAAAAGAGAATGTTACAAGCAATTGCACCATTTACTTACCAGCAATGTGTAAGGATTCCAGTTGCTCCATGTCCTCCCAACAATTGTTACTGTCCATTTTTGGACTGTAGGATTCTACTTATAAGTAATGTCTAGAATATGCAATTTCATAGAGATAGAAAGTAGATTAGAGGTTACCAAAGGGGCAGGAGAGGATAGAGAGTTATTGTATAATGGTTACAAAATTTCTCTTTGTGGTGATGAAAAATTTTTAGAAATAGATAATGGTGATGGTTCCAAAATATTGTGAGAGTAATTAATGTGGCCAAATTGTACACTTAAAATGGGCCGGGCACGGTGGCTCAAGCCTGTAATCCCAGCACTTTGGGAGGCCGAGGCAGGTGGATCATGGGGTGAAGAGATCGAGACCATCTTGGTTAACATGGTGAAACCCCGTCTCTACTAAAAATACAAAAAATTAGCTGGGCGTGGTGGTGTGTGCCTGTAATCCCAGCTACTCAGGAGGCTGAGGCAGGAGAATTGCCTGAACCCAGGAGGCGGAGGTTGCGGTGAGCCGAGATCGCGCCATTGCACTCCAGCCTGGGTAACAAGAGTGAAACTCCATCTCAAAAAAAAAAAAAAATAATAATAATAAATAAAATAAAATAAAATGGTTAAAATGATAATTTTTTTGTTACATATTGTAGCAAAATAATAATAAAGAGACAAAGTGTTCCAGGAAAATTTGGTACACAATGCTAGACACCAAAACATATCCTAGTTAAGCTACTAAAACTTAGGATAAATACAGAATTTCCCAGTTTTCTAGAAACAAGAATATCCTCCACAGGGAGAAAAAAAGAAAGTTGTTCTCAGACATCTCTATAGCAGGATTCAATGTCAAAGATGAAAATGGTTATCTAGAAGATTTGAGGGAAAGAAAGCATAGTTCAAGAATATAATAGAATATAAAGCCCACAAGTTGTCGAGAATAACTGTACTCAGGCAGTGTAATGTCAATAAGATCTTGAAAAAAATAGTTTATTACAAAACACAACTAATTAAAAGCAAACAAAATGAAAGATTCCCGAATGCAGACCTCATGGCATAAGGATTGATAAGTGGTGAAACCATATAAATATGGGACTTGCAATAAACAGCTTGGGCAATTACAATTATAGATCAGGGTATAAAGGTTAAAACCTGGGCAGTGTAACAACGGCAGCCACCAACAATTAAAACTGAGAAATTGCGGGAGGGAGGAGAAGTTGAGAGGAAGCGTGAGAGCCCTGATGCTATATTTGACAGCATGTAGTCATTAAATAAGCTTAAAATCAAAATAAATCATTAAAATATAACATAATTACTTCAAGCTCTGTATGCTTGCTTCACAATTTGTGTTCTTAAAGACATCTTTTGGTAAGTATCTCTTGGTGAAGAAGAATTTGAAAGTCTAGATTTCCTTCAATTTTTTAAAATTTTCTTTGTGTTCCACTAAATACAAGTAAAGACAAATACAATATTTTTAAAAAACTTAAAGTGGCATATATTTTATTCCCACATTTGATAGTATTTATTTCCACTATTCTTCTGTCTGTCCATCCATCCATCCATCCATCCATCCATCCTTTTGTCTCTGTGTATATCGTAAAATATTTAAAATTATGTTTTCCACATGTTATTTACAGTTATTTTGGGTGGTGCGGCTTAAATTTTTTAAACTGGAATCTTTGTACTTTGCATTTCTTGAATTCCTCAAAATAAATATGTATCATTTCACAGTAACAATAAAGTAACCTTTCTTCTTTAAAAATAAAAAGGCAAAGCAAGTATGTAAGATGTTCACAATGGTTAAACCTTGAATGTAGAGTTGTGGGTATTTATAATTTTATTCTTTGTAGGTTTCTCAATTTTCTGATACTTTCAACTTATGAAAATGTAAAGAGCATAAAAGGAAAACAAATGAAGTACAAAGGGGCTTGTCCTAAGTTACATAGTCAGAAAGCGATGGAGCGATGGTTCAAGCCTAGATGCAAGGACAGAAATTAAAAGCTGGGGGTGGGGGGCAGGTGGGATGGAGGCAAAGGGGAGAGGCGGCATCGAAAGTCTTCTCTGGTAGAAGTGATCTAGCTTTTCCACCTTATGGAAGTGATCTATTTTCCTCTTGTGGGTGAGGATAGCATTTCAGTTGTTGGATAAGTTACTTGCAATGAATCTGATGCCCACACTATTGTAGGAATGCTAAACTCACAGGCCGTGAGAGCTGAAAGGCATCTGGAAATCCATCCATCCAACCTGCACTTCAACAGATGAAGGACGACAGGCACCAGATACTATTTTGTACAATGGATAAGCATTAGAAGTGGGTACTACTTTTAGGGCAATTGAGTGCAATACTGAATGCAGGCTGAGCTTTGTGATAGCCCTGCATGAACCAGGAGTCTCCAGGTCCTGACCAGACCAGTCCCATAGCCATGGGGTGAGAACTGATTCAAATTCAATAGATATTTAATTCAGGTTTCCCATGTGCCTATAACTGTGCCAGGTGTTTTGCCGTGTTCTGTCTTACATAATCACCCTAACGTCCAGGTAGACTATCTTCTCCTCCCACTCTCTATTTTATTAGTACCAATTTGAGTCTAAGCATGAGGGGAACTGACTTTTTTTTTTTTTTTTTTTTTTTGAGATGGAGTCTCGCTCTGTCACCCAGGCTGGAGTGCAGTAGTGTGATCTTGGCTCACTGCAACCTCTGTCTCCTGGGTTCAAGTAATTTCCTGCCTCAACCTCCTGAGCAGCTGAGATTACAGGCATCTGCCACCATGCTTGGCTAATTTTTGTAATTTTAGTAGAGACCGGGTTTCAGTATCTTGGCCAGGCTGGTCTTGAACTTCTGACCTCATGATCCACCTGCCTTAGCCTCCCAAAGTGCTGTATTACAGGCGTGAGCCACTGCACCCAGCCGGAGGGCAAGTGACATTTATAGAGTTACTCAGTGTCGTTGTAGTGGAGTTGAATCAAGCCCCCCTCCCCCAGGATTGTGCAAGTCCTAATCCCTGGAACATGTGATTTTATGTGGATAAAAGATCTTCGCAGATGCAGTTGAGTTAGGGATCTCAAGAGGAGATCATCCTGCATTTCGGGTGGATCCTGAATCCAATGACAGCTGCCAAAGTGAGAGAAAAGCAGAGGGAGATTTGAAATGTGAGACGGGGGAGAAGACCACATGTTGATGGAGAAAGAGAGGACCGCAGGGAGCAGCAGACACCTCCAGAGTCTGGAAGAGGCATGGAGGAATTATCACCCAGAGCCTTCTGAGGGCACGTGGCCTTGCTGACCCACCTTCATTTCAGGCCTCTGGCCCCCAGAACTGTGAGAGAATGAATAACAACTAGATTTGTGGTAATTTGTTCTGGTAGCCCTAGGAAAGTCAAACATTCAGATAGGAAAACGGCTGGAAAGGACTCCAAGCCAGGGTTTCTGTCTTGCGGATTGGTTCTTTCTGCTCCATCTCAGTGCCGTTCTCACCCAAATGCCGGTGAGCAAGGAGTAGCCAGCCCGATCTGGGAGCCACACCTGGCTGGAGTCATACCTGGCACCTGGAGTCACACCTGGCAGGAAAGGGCTCCGTGTCCCTTGTGTTTGTTTCAGGCAGCCCTGTCTCCCATCCTCCTTAGTCTGGCTCACTTTCTCTGCCCGAAGCAGGTTCGGAGGCCTTGGAGAGGAAGGAGAATTGGGCAATGATGTGGTGATGGCACCAACATCTCTTGCTTGGGCTTTTGATTCAGCCCCTTAAGTAATCTCCCTGCTGCAGCCACATCCTCTGTGACCCAACTTACATCCCTCTAGCCCCCAGATATTGCTTGTTGATATTGCAGCTCCCCAAGCGCTCTCCCATACCAAATGGCACAAAGCCCAGAAGCCACATTTCCCAAACTTCCTCACCTGCAGGGTGCCAGTGTGATCCCTTAGATAAGAGATATGGAAGGCCGAAGAACCATGAGTCTCCCTCCGGCAGCTGAGAGCCCCTGGAGGAGTATGGGCAGTCAGCGGACTTCGGGCTGTGCCCATGTTTGTTGAGCATCTACCCAACAGTCACCCAAATTGCCAAAACTACAGACTTGACTTTTCCTGGGGTCCTTATACTTAGGGATTTCCCAAGGACTACTTTCCCACCTGACATTCCCCAGCCTTCCAATAGTGGGTAAAGGTCTGTGTCTTTGTATGAAAACTATGTACTTGATGCATCCAGAGTAGCTCCTGTTTTTTTTTGGAGGGAACCTTGACAAAGACATTGATCTTGTTGAATTGAATATTTATCACATCTCAGTTCTCTTGTAAACATCCATGGGCTCTCAGTGCATGGTCAGCTCCTTAGCTTGACTATCGAGAACTTGCTTTGTCCTTGACCTGAGCCCCCATGTCCCCTCACACCAGTCAGGCCAGGATACCCAGTGCCTCTGTGCTGTCATAAGCCTGGACTTTCTCATCCTCTTCCCTCTGCCTGAAATGATCGTTTTCTCTCTACCTGGAATATTTCTATGTGTTTTTAAAGAACCAATGCAAACGTCCCCTCCAAAATGCCCGCACACAGCCACTTGCTCCCCACTTGTGCCTCCAGAGACATTGGTACTGTTGGTTTCTCTGGGAAGCAGAATCAGAGATGGAGATGAGTGTTTATTAGGATGTTTTTGGGAATTGCCATCTGGACAAGCAGCTATGGAAGGGCAGGAAGGGACAAGGAGCAGGCTAGGGAAGAAAGTGAGCTGATGCAGACCTCAGGACATCATTAGCCAGCTCCAAGGGGAGCTAAAATGGCCAATTTGTGTTGGCAACAGGCAGGACTAGCTGAGGCTTTCCACCCCAGCCTCCATCTGTCACTGGATGTGCAACTCCCAGAAGGGCAGGGATTGGGTCAGGCCACATTCTACATTCTGCAGCTGAGATAATCCCCGGAAGGCCTACTGCTGAAGACTGTGTGCCTAAGTGCCCCAGCAGCTGGGGAGACAAGTTTCTTTAAAGGGAGACCTGAAGCTGGGCATGGTGGCTCCTGCCTGTAATCCCACCTACTTGGGAGGCTGAGTCAGGGGAATTGCTTGAACCAGGGAGGTGGAGGTTGCAGTGAGCCCCGATTACACCACTGCACTCCAGCCTCGGTGACAAAGCAAGACTCTATCTCAAAAAAAAAAAAAAAAAAAAAAAAAAAAAAAAAAAAAAAAAACCTGGCAGGGCATTGTCTTCAAGAATAAAATATTTACTTTTACTCACATAATGAGTAAAAGAATGAATGAATGAGTGAAGAAATGAATGAATATAAGGATATAGAAGAGATAGAAGCCCAATTAAACAGGAATTTCTTCAAATGATTTCTATACAAGTTGAGAAGTTTCACCTGCACCTGTTGACTGACCATGCTTTTGGCTCTGGGTCATATTGTATCCATTTTGGTCAGGACAAGGGAAGCGTGGGGAATAACAAGAAAATCCTGAGAAGTAGATAAAGCATTGAATTCATGTGTTTGAAATGAGACAGTGGGTGCCACAGAGAGCACAGGGCTGGGAACTCTTTCCACTATACACAGAGACCATGGTGGAAATAACCTTAAGAGCCTTTGGGAATCTCAACAATTCCAGTTTCCCTTAAAAATTCCCATGAGAACAGCAACAAAGGCAACAGATCATAGCAACACTGGAAAGTAAGACAGGCACCCTTTGACAGAGTCTGGGAGAATTCTCCCTCAACTCCAAGGCTAATTGGAATGATCAGGAAAAGCATTAACTCAGCCACATATGCTGTGATGCTAACAAAAGGAAGATGTGGCATTCGTCCTTTTCTGTCCCTCTAGTAGAAGACAAAGGTCTGTACTAACTTCAGTGAGCCAGACATCCTTTTATATCGTGAACAGGACTTTCTGAAACACTCAGAATGCTATTGTTTTTCTCCCATCCTTTTTCACATCTTGCTTGAGGCTGAAGCTTACAAATACGACAGAGCAAAAATTAACAGAGAAATTGTGGCAGCACATGGCATCCTGGAAGGTGTAGTTTTCACAAGTGCAGTGCTATAGGCGGGCTGGAAGGAATGCTTCTGTGGATGGTGGTTTTTCATGTACTCCATCTGTTCATAGTGTCGGAGAACCAGGCAGTAAGTGACAGAGAGGATCCAAACCCCATCCTTCTGAATCTAATCAGAGTTAATAATAATGGCTGGCCTAGTGTGGTGGCTCATACCTGTAATCCCAGCAATTTGGAAGGCCAAGGCGGGCGGATCACGAGGTCAGGAGTTTGAGACCAGCCTGACCAACATGGTGAAAACCTGTTTCTACTAAAAATGCAAAAATTAGCCAGGTGTGGTGGTGCACACCTGTAATCCCAGCTACTTGGGAGGCTGAGGCAAGAGAATTGCTTGAACCCGGGAGGTGGAGGTTGCAGCAAGCCAAGATCACACCACTGCACTCCAGCCTGGGCAACAGAGCAAGACTCTGTCTCAAAAAAAAAAAAAAAAAAAAAAGGCTAACATTTATTGAGAATTTAGTATTTACCCAGCACTGTTAAAAGTCAGAGGTCAGCAAACTACAGCCCATGCATGGACCCCTCTGCTGCCTGAGTTTGTAAAGCTCTGTTGGAACACAGCCTCATACATCCATTTTTCCACTGTCTTTGGAGTTGTTACACTCCAGCAGTAGGATTGAGTAGTTGTAACAAAAACATTATGGCCTGCAAAGCCTAAAATGTTGACGGTCTGGCCCTTTATTGAAAAAGTTTGTCAGCCTTCCTACTGTCTGTTACTTGTATTAAGTCAGTTAATTCTTTAGATTAACTGAGAATCCTGTGAGGTTTGTCTTTTCATTATCTCCATTTTATAGATTTGGAAACAAAGAGAGAGAAAAAGCTGTGTAATGTGCTCAGGGATGCACTTTAGGAAATGGGAGAGGTGGGTTTTGGCTGCAGGGGTGTGGCTCCAGAGCCTGCATCTTAATTGCCATGCTGTGCTCCCAAGAATAAGTCTATAATATAAAAAAAAGTCTTCCCCATATGAGAAATTAGTATGAGATGTACCTGTCTACCTGCCTTCCAAATGTATATTCAAAAAGAGGATTTGACAGATGAGGGATAAATCTGCTATCCTTGTTCTATTAGCAAAAGATGAGAACCACCGGTCCATAGTATTGAAGGGAGTAGGTTGAGACTCAAGGAATGTAGTATGGGCATATAATCTATGCTATAAAAGTGACACAGCATCAGAAATGCACAGGCTCAGAAGATATACCATTCATAGATCCTTCCTGGGGAAATAATCATTGCAAAAGTACTTCGGAGCCTTGCAAGATGAGCTAAAAATCAAGAACTTAAAAAGGGGAAATCATGGCATGAAAGGCTGGTGTGCATTCCCTGGGGGTTGTCTACAGGAGCCCTATTCAACTTGTTTCAAAGCTCTTGAGGAGCATTTTCATCTCAGCAAACTGTTTCTGATGAAGTATCTTGACTGTTTTGTTCACAGCTGTATTCCTGGGGCCTACAATAGTGCCTGACACGTAGAAGACACTCAATATACATTTGTTGTAGAACTAACCTGCTGCATCAGTGAACAGGCAGCCCTGTCCAAGGGGTGCTTGCTTCTTTCCAATTGGGATCTGGATGTAGCTTCAGTGCAAACAAGGCTACTATAGACTGTTATCCCTGATCAAATCTCTTCTTCAGGAAAAAACTTACTAACCGCAATCACAGGCCCAATTAAATGTCATACCTCCTTGGAAAGCACTAACCTATGCCAGGAAATGAGACTAAGGGAATGCCTCAAGACATGTATGGCTGCCTTTCCATGGTGTTTGACTTTTCACTCCTCCTTTCTACTTTTCTGTTTATTTCCCCACGTGTTGTTTTATAGTTAAAAACAATTAATATTTTCCCATGCTCCCTATAAATAGGATGTTCCATTATCTCTACGGAAACCCTCCTAGGACTGCCTTAGGTGTCTCTTTGGGTGAGGAACAGAGTAGGGCTTTAGAAAGCTTATTAGGAGTTGAATTCTGTCCCCACCAAATTCATATGTTGATGTCTTAACTCCTCTCAAAATGTCACCTTATTTGGAATTAGTCATTCTAGAGGTAATTAGTTAAGATAAAGCCATATTGGAGTAGGGTGTGCCCTGAATCCAATGTGACTGGTGTTTTTTCTCCTAGAAGTGGAGACAGATGCACACAGGGATGAACCATGTGAATCTGAAGGCAGAGATCAGGTAGCGGGGTATGACCCAAGGAATGCCAGAGACCACCAGAAGCTAGGGGAGGGCATGGAACAGATTCTTTCTCTCTGCCCTCAAAAAGAATCAACCGTGCTGGCACTTTGATCTCCAGCTTCCCACCTCCAGGAATGGGAGACGATCAGTTTCTGTTGTTTCAGCCATTCACTTTGTGGCATTTGTTATGGCAGCTCCGAAGAACCCATCCAGCTCATTGATTCCCTAGTGGTTGTCAGCGATATAGCTGCCTCTGCTTCTCATCTCATCTTCCTCTGCTCTGTCTTTTCATCTGGGTTCAGGTTCCACTGCAGGGCTGGGTGGAACCGACAGAGACAGTATCTTTGGTGGTCTGGAGTGCAGAGACCACTTAACTGGATGATGTGGACAGCAGCAAGAGGAAAGGGAACCCAGGAGAGGGCTGGGATCTGCACTGTGATCAAGGGGGAGAGTCTAAAGTGCATTTTGGTACAAAAAGTGGGACAAGGGAGGAGGGCAAGGGGTGAAGAATGGGTGAAAGGTAAGACTGAAATAGGAAACTAGCTTTGCAGATGAGAGGATGGGGCAGGTGGAGGAGTGAGGGATGAAAGAGGAAGAGTGGGTTCAGGATGAAGGCTATAGAGAATCAAGGGGGCTTCAGGGGCTTGATTTCAAGAGGCTCCAATGGATGGAGACATCTGAGTGACTTCAAGGACTCAGTGGGTCTGGGAGACTCCTTATGTGTCATTTCTATGAGTTGTCCTTCTCTCCAGGTGTCCTTTTTCTACCTCCTGGCACACCAGGGCAGCTGTGGTGCCTCAGCAATGAGGGCCCCACTCCCAGCTGGCCCTCAGTGGGGTAGGGATTGGAGTCCTTTCCAGAAGTGCATGGGGGAAAGGCAGTCTCAAGAGAGGCAGTGTAGGGCAGTGGTCAGGAATGCAGGCTTGTCCAGGCACAGTGGCTCACACCCGTCATCCCAGCACTTTGGGAGGCCGACATGGGCAGATCACCTGAGGTCAGGAGTTCCTGACCAACCTGGCCAATATGGTGAAACTCTGTCTACTAAAAATGCAAAAATTAGCTGGGTGTGGTGATATGTGCCTGTACTCCCAGTTATTCAGGAGGCTGAGGCAGGAGAATCGTTTGAACCCCCAGATAGAGGTTGCAGTGAGCAGAGACCATGCCACTGCACTCCAGTCTGGGCGACAGAGCGAGACTCCATCTCAAAATAAATAAAGAAATAAATAAAAATAAAATTTTAAAAACAGACTCTGGACCTGTGCTGCAATTCTGTGGAATCTGGTAATCTATCCTTGTCCCTTCATGGGCAAAGCAGGGAACATCCAGCGCACAGGGGCTGGCATGAACCCCAGGTTGCTGTGGTCCACCCTGATAGGCTGAGGCTCAGGCAATCTATCTGCAAAAAAACAAAAAACAACAAAAAAAAAAACAGTGGTTCTCAAACTTTGGATATCAGCATCCCCTGGCTGGGGGACTTGTTAGAACTCAGATGGCTGACCCCACTCAGAGTTTCTCATTAGCCATTGTAGGTTTGGGCCCAAGGATTGGCTTTTTGAGTGTTTCCTGTGACGCTGATGTATCTGGCTCAGGGACCACACACATGGAGAACCACTGGTGAAGAGAGACGTTCCTTGTTATCAACAGCGTGGAGATGTTCCATGGTTTCCTGGTGCCTTCGAGGGCCTCTGCCTCTGTGGACAGTGAGACTGGGAGCTGCCTTATCCTGCTGAATTCTAGGATCAGTTATCTCAGTGTTATAGTGAAAGATCGACATGAGGGCTCAGGAATGCCGCTGCTGTCACCGATGATCATGGTAGCTAACTGTTAACATGTCAGGTACTAATCTAAGCCTGTGACATATAGATACATTGAATTCACATAAGAAGCCTAGGAAGCATGTACAGCTTTTGCCATCATCACCTCCAATATTCAGATGGAGAAACTGAGGCCCATAGAGGTTAAGTATGTGGCCCAAGGCCACACAGCTGGGAGCCGACAGAGCTGGGATTTGATCTAGCATTTGAATCCACAGTCCATGCCCTTGTCCTGCACTGTTCCACCACTCATGCAGGACAAGGAAGGCAAGACATGACCCTCGTAATGCTGGACAAGTTATTTGGCCTCTCTTTGCCCTCATTCTTACCTCAAAAAAGGAAATAGGTTTTCCAATCTTAGACGAAAAAAAAAATACCTTTACATTAAAAAAATAAGCTGTCAGGATTAATTGGATAACAGCTGTCAAAGTCTTGTAGCTCCTTAGAGGATGGTAAAAGAGGAGGAATAATTATTGTGCTATTTTCTATGCAGACCCTAGTACATTTGGGGGAGTCAATAACTGTCTAATGATATTCTTGGTAATTAGCAGTGATGGAAGGGAAATGGCTCAGGCTGGAGGAGCTTGTTGGAGTTGGGCACAGGGAGAGTCTTCATGTTTAATGGCCAGTGGCCAAGACCTCCTGCCCCTGAGAGAGGTAGGCAGGGCGTGGCCCAGGGTAGGAGGGAGGTTAGCAAGTTAGCACCCCTGTGGGGGCCCATTTGGTGATTCCTCAGAGTTAATGGGTTCCCTGCCCTATCAAGGTTAGGGAATTAAAGACCAGCTAGTCCAGTGGTTCTCAAAGTATGGCCCACAGATCAGCTCCATCAGCCTCACTTAGAAACTTGTTAGAAGTGCAGATTCTTGGACTCCACCAAATGTACTGGGTCTGAGATGCAGCACAATTTTTTTAAAGACAGAGTCTTGCTCTGTTGTCCAGGCTGGAGTGCAGTAGCGCAATCTCGGCTCACTGCAACCTCCACCTCCCGGGTTCAAGCGATTCTCCTGCCTCAGCCTCCTGAGTCTCTGGGACTACAGGCACATGCCACCACGCCCGACTAATTTTTGTATTTTTAGTAGAGACGGGGTTTCACCATATTGGCCAGGCTGGAGACCCAGCACAATTTAGTAAGCTTTCCGGGTAATTCTCATGCACACTATGATTTGGGAACCACTGTTTGAGAGGGAAATGGTACTGATCTTGGAGTCTGACAGACCTCCACTTGAAGGCTGACACTATCACCCTTTGGCTGTGTGACTCTGAGCAAGTCAGGGTACCTCTCTGAATATCAAGTTTCTTATATATAAACTGAAGGGTGAGAGATTAGAGAGTTGTACTTGCTTTCCATCTGCAATTTCTTCTAACCCCTCCACAAGGCAGAGACTGTCTTGTATCCTGGCTTTGAGACAGGCTATTTCATCTGTGTGGAACGTTCTTTCTGTTCCCCTTTTCCCTGTCTGATACCTACTTAACGTAGACCTCAGCCTAGAGTTTATTTGCTCCTGTTGTATTTGTTTTCTTTTTATACTTTTTCCCCTATATCATATCCGGGTTCTTGCCTCGTCATACAGCTTCCCATATTTCTGTAATGGCTCTTTACACATCTGTAATCTCTAAGAGGATAAAAACTCTTCCCTGCTGACTGCTGTTCCCTTAGTGTCAGGAACATAGTAATATTTATGTGACACAAATAATGCTTGTGGTTAGAACAGATTTTATTAACTTTGTAAAATGCTTGGCTCTGGTGGATTTCATAAGGAGACTAGTGGAGGGATTAGCCTTCAGGCACAGATTCATTTTGGGGAAACTGAGGCATAAAGGTACCCGTAGAGTTAAGGATATAGTGGCAGAGAGAAGCCAGTGGAGAAAGCAGCTCCAGTGACTGAGGATTTGAGATGAGGGTGCTGTGGAATTGGGGTATGGACAGTCTTTAGCAAACCTCAGTGGGGCTCAGGGGTTCACCTGGCATCAGCATTAGACAGAGTGATACACTCACCTTCAGTGCTTGCAGCATGGGCTGCCAGTGAGGGGCAGAAGAATGTGATGGCATCTGGCCAGCACACACAGTAAGAAGTCACTCCTAGTATCCCCAGGGCAGGCATTTTGCAAAGCGCAGAGTAACTCTCAGCTTTCCTTTATGATTTATTTATATATTTGTGTATTTATCTTGGACAGGGTTACAGACCTCTTTAAGAAATAGATGGATGCTCTCCCCAGGAAGAAAGAGCACAAAGACGCAAACATTCCCCACTGTTGAACTTGCCACTCACTGGGTATGAAGAGGTCGCTTTCAGACCCAGTTGTTGTAAGGGAGTTAAAAGCCTCAGGTGAGGGGAAGGGTACACTTAAATACTTGATGTCTCTCTGAGCCCCTGCATTTTAAAGCTTGGGCAATAATAGCGATGACCCAATTTAGTGATGTGAAGGCAAGACAGCACCATTTTAACAGGCTTAGCCATCTCTTCTTTTTGCTGTCTTTTCTCCCCTTTTCCATTTGTGTCTTTTCCCCTTGCAAATATATGAGGTAATAATCCAGTATTTTCTATGGAGCATGGCAAACATGCTATATATAAGACACAGTTCAACGTTCTGTGAGTGTAATTGGAGCATAAATGTAACTAATCAAAATATTATCATGCCAATGGATGTGTGAAGAGTTTGGAGATTTTAAAATATATATATTTTAGTTCCATGTCATTTCCATTTAGAGCTGCAGAAGCAAAGGACTCAGCCCAGTGAATGTCGAGAACAATTTGGGGGTCTGACAATGTTCCCAGCAGCCCTGCTGTTCTCTTTACTCTTAATATGGCGGCAGCTTGACAATGGACTTAATGTTTGTTCTTTATTTCCATTCTTTACCCCTCTTCCTGCCTGAACCAGCTCCCCGGGGCAAAGCCAGCTAACTCCAGGGAGTTTATGATCACTCCTTGCCATCAAACACAACATGCCCACTTGTGGCATGCAGCCTACTAGCTGCATGAGAGCTACAACTTCCTAGGTTTGAATCCTGGCTCTGCTACCAGCTGTGTGGCCTTGGAAAAGTGACTTAAACTCTCTGTGCCTCAGTTCCTCCAGCTATAAAAGAATGATAGTAGTGACTACCTCATAGGGTTTATGTTAGAATTAAGTGAGTGAGTCTAAGTAAAATATGATAGTATGTGTTCGCTGTTGTTGTTATTATTGTTAAGAGCTGGAGTGACTGAGAAATAAATTCTCGTGAGAACACAAAAAATACTGCGTTCTTTCAGGAACAGGACCCAAGGAGAAAGATCTCTCCTTCCCACCCCTTCTTCAGAGGGAGTCTAGGTAGAAAATCCAAGCCAGCCTTGGATCCAAACTGAAAACTAGCTAGTCATGTAAAGTCACTATAAAGTCTTGGAAATAGACTTCTGTAGCTGGAATGAACTTTAAAACCTCTACTTGTCCAGCACTTTGGGAGGCCGAGGCAGGTGGATCATGAGGTCAAGAGATTGAGACCATCGTGGTCAACATGGTGAAACCCCATCTCTACTAAAAATACAAAAAATTAGCTGGGCATGGTGGCACGTGCCTATAATCCCAGCTACTCAGGAGGCTGAGGCAGGAGAATTGCCTGAACCCAGGAGGCGGAGGTTGCAGTGAGCCGAGATCGCGCCATTGCACTCCAGCCTGGGTAACAAGAGCAAAACTCTGTCTCAAAAAAAAAACCAACCCTCTACTTGTATATGCACCTGTTTTGCAGGTGAAGAAACAGAATTCTTGCTTATGAGGCAGTGTATGGTTAAAATGGGTGCATAGGAAGGGGTGAGGAGTCTGAAGGGAGAGTAGCATTATCTCACTTTCAGTTTCATCTGGATCTTGCCAAATGAATTGTCTATTTCCAGCATCAAAGAGCAAATCGAACAAAGCCTTACATTTTACAGTTATGTTGCTGAGTTGTCATTCTGTTGTGTTTTGAGTTCCATTATTTTTTTCCTACAATAACATTTAGTTTTGCTCCTGGGAGATTGAAAGAGTATGTTGAATTGTTGGGGAAGGCAAGTTATGAAGTGATAAAGAAAGGGAGACAGGTCCCAGTATGCCCTGCAACAATGTCCCAGGGTTTGTTTTCATAGCATGATCACGGAAGGACCAAAAGAAGTATGTTGGTTGAAAAGCTTTTATTTTCACTTTTACTTTTGTTTGGGAGGTCAGGAGGGATGCAAGCTTATGTAGGGGTTGCATGTAGTTTAGGTTGTATTCTGCGTTGTCTGCATAATCTTTTGCCTCTTCTCTTCCCTCACCTGTATTTCCTGTCTCCTGCTTCTCCACCTTCCTCTTTCCCTTGTTCCTCTTCCTCCCTTCTTCCCTTCCATCCATCCTCTTCCCCTTTTTCTCTCCTATCTTCATCTTATTTTTCATTCCTCTTTTGTTTTCTCCTTCTTTTCTTCTTCCTCTTCTCTGTTCCTTCTTTCTCTTGTCTCTCCTTCACTTCCTCTTTGCCTTCGTCTTTTTCTCAGAAAGTGTAAAACGGTGCAGGGAGGCTAGGGATTCCGTCTTTGAGGAAAAGACCCAAGTGCACATGAACTCCCTGCCTGGCTCTCCTTGTGTTAGGGCATCCAGCACGGGTTAGCAGAGCCTCTCCACCAGCGCCTTCAAATCCAATCACTGGGGGTTAATACCATATTTAAACTACATTATCCACACCTATTAAATAGTTGTTTCTTCAAAAATTGCCATAACAAATTTGCATATGAAGTGCTGAAACCCCAACGTATTGGTCTGAATGAATGATTACAGAAATGCTTATTACTTGTTCATGCAAACTGACAAAATGTTCACAATATTTAATTCCTTTGAAGTTTCAGGATGTATTTTTTTGTTGTAAATAGATATTATATATCCATTAAGCTGTAATTAATACCTCCTCCCCATTTTCTGGTATATTAGAAAAGCAGCAGATTTCTTTTGTTTGACACTTGATAATTAGATTGCTTTCATAGCTAATATGAATAATGTTGAATGCTTTGTTTATGGGTATGGCTATTGGTTTATTGTTATGTTTGTGATTGGCTTAATGATTACTAGTTTTCATGGTAGGACTGGTGGCACCACATGCTTTTGTTGCACATACATTTTCTTACTTGAAAGTGCACTGTGCCTTTTGATGCTTTTGTGCTGCTTGCACTTTCTAGCCAGCTGAATTTTATCATTATGGACTTTTACATTAGATCTTGTTTAAAATACCTGTCATGGAAGTATGCACTCTGAAGTATAGGAACAATGGTTTGGAAGTGAGTGTTTCCTGGACATTAGTGAAAACCATGAAGGGAAAGTGATATTTAAGTAGTTTAGTGAAGGACCATGGCTAAGCTGGGTAGCGTGGATTTCAGGAAGGATATCGCCTGGACAAAAGCCCAGAGGCAGGGACATGCGGAGGATGTTTGGAGTGTGTATTAGTTTCCTATTGCTGCTGTAACAAATTACCACAAATTTTGTGGCCAAAAACACACACATTTTAATCTGGATGCCAGAAGTCCTAGATGGGTCACATTGGGCTAAATTCAACGCTGGGCTAAATATCAGGGCTGTGTTGTTTTCTGGAGGCTCTACAGGAGAGTTTGTTTTCTTACCTTTTCTAGTTTTTGCTGGCCACCTGCATTTTTTGGTTCATGGCTCCTCCTTTCATCTTAAAGCAAACAGCATAGCCTCCTCAGATATCTTCAACTCTGATTCTGACTCTCCTGGCCCCATTGTTCACTAACAAGGACACTTGTGATTACATTATGCTCAGCTGGAAAATCCAGAATAATCTCCCCATCTCAAGCAAATCTGGTTAATAAGAGAATTAAGAGAAACTTAATTCTCCTGCCATGAAAGGCAACATATGTACAGGTTTCAAATATTAGAATGTAGACATCTTTGGGAGGCCCTTATTCTGTCTACCACAGAGTGGCCAAGGACTGTGTGTGTGGGAGGGTGAGGGAGATAGAACAGGGCAGGAGGGGTGGGGGTCAGGATGTGCAAGGCTCTACATGTCCCCATGAAAGACCTTGGACTTTATAGGACATAGGGAATTTCCTATAGAGGAGGATCTCAATGGAAGTTGAGGATGTGTCACGGTCAGTTTTGTATCTCAGAAAGATGGTGCTAACTACTGTTTTATTGGATGGTGAGAGAATCAAGGCCTAGACTGCTTAGGAAATTGTTGCAAAAGTTCACAAAATAAACAAACAGTTCATGACACCCATGTCATGGACTTGAATTAAGGCACTGCCAAGGGAGTGGAAAGGAAGAAGACAGTTGGTGAAATGAAGGGAGGAGGTATCCCCGGACCTCGATGCCTGATCAGTTGTGGGAGGTGGGGATGGGGCAGCAGATTTTACTCTGCTTCTCAACGGATTTATCACTATTCAGTCTATTAAGGTCTCCCTGCTATACAGAAAAAAAAAAAAACCTTTAGGGGCACGAGTAAGACAGAAAAGGAGCTATTTTTAAGGACCTACAATATAGTGATACTTATCTAGACATTTTATAAGTAATAGTTGTATTAATTCTCATGACCACAATGTGAGATGTGTTTTATAGCCATTTTATAGAAGAGGATACTTGAGAGTCAAAGAGTTAAGTGATTTATTTGAGATCATCAGAGAGAAGACAAGTATCTTGGGCTCCATTTTATTCCAGGGGCCCCTTGTGAAAAGCATCCTGCATTATCCTTGCTCACCAGGGCTTGGAGCTCTAGAAACAGTTGTTGAACTGCATGTCAAAGCTGAGGCTGGGAATGCCCAAGGTGTGTGCACATACTTCCCCCAAGTCCTGTGACATGTAGAATGCCTAGAGCCTCTCTGCTTCCTGAAGCCTACCTAAATAGCTCTCTGGGTAGCTACTCCTGTGGCTGCACAGCTCAGGCAGGGAAGGGCAGCATTGCCTGTGGTAGAAACTGAAATTGGAGTCAGTCGGAAAACTTGAGTCTAAGTCTTCATTGTGTTTGTTGACCTTGGCCAAGCTGCTTGTCCCCCACTGAAGTTTATGAAATGAGCAGGTTGCGTTAGTGAAGCTCCTGTCACTCACCTGGAGGTAATCTGTTATCTTTGATAAGTAATCTACAACTTTTAGACTAGTGCTATCCAACAGAACTTTCTGTGACTATGGATATATTCTACATCAGCACTGTCCCATATGGTAGCAACCAGTCATGTGTGTCTACTGGGCACTTGAAATGTGGCTACTATCTCTAAGGAAATGATTTTTTTCTACTTAATTATTATTTAAAATAGGCATATGGTGCTATTAGCTACTGGTTAGAAGAGTGCATTTCTAGACCCCATAGTCTCTGTTTTCTAAGAAAGAATAATTGGTTTGAGTATTTACTACTTTCTGGCTATGTGGCTTTGGGAAAATAACTTCACCTCTTTGTTCCTTAATATTCCTTGCTTTAAAACAGGGAGAGCATGGCATCACCTCACTGGGATGCTAAACCATACCTCGATCAGTGCCTGGCACATGAAAAGTTCTCAGTAAATATTAGGTGTGACCAACTGCATTAGATCTACCGTTACCTGCTGCTGGCTATTTGTTATAAAATTAGCATTTATTAAGTACCATTTTTACTTAATATTCACTGAAAACAAACAACTTTGATCTGTAGGTTTTATTATCCCATTTGATAGATGAGGACATTGAGGCTGAGGGAATTTTACTGACTTGCTCCAAGTCACGCCACTAAGAAACGACAGAAGCGGGAGTGAAACTGAGTTTCCTTGACTGAAGATCCAGGACCCCGTTCTGTGCCACTGCAGCTGCTTGGCTTTTGGCAGCATTTGAGGCCCCACCAGCATCCATTCCTTTCAAGTAGGTGCTGGCACTGGGAGCTGGCAGGGCCACCTGTCTGCAGGGACCGCGCTGAGCTCTTGGTGCCCAAGGCCCTCAGCTGCCAGTCGCCGGAACATACTCATGTAATCTTAATGAACAATGTGCAAAGCATTAAAAACTCAATTAGGACTTTCTTTTTACTGCCGTTGTGAGGAAATGCGATCCTGAGGTGCTCATGTGTAAACACAATAGCGGCCATCTGCTATGGAGAAGTGTTTCGCCTCCAAAAAGGGGATCTGTGTTGCAGACACATCAATAACGAGGCGCTTATCAAGGCATTATTATGCACGAAGGGGAAAAATGCAAAATTTATGGCCAGCCAGAGAGTACTTCCTGGTTTAATTCCACAATTTTCAGGGGTATGTATAATAACTATGAAGAAACTAATGCTGTTTTATGTTACTTGTCACGTTAGTAGATTTTTTTCTTTTTTAAGGGAGAAGGGAAAAGAATGTATTTACAGTCTTTGTCTCTTGTTTCTGACTGATCTTGGCGTAATGACTGACTCATTTTTGATCTCCAGGAAACTGACAGCCCTGGGATGATATTAATTGCGCCAACCTGTTGATCAAAGAGGGTCCCACAGAGTGGATGATATGCCAGGGCTTTCACTCCTGAACAATCTCTAATGACGGGCTTGAGCTCAACTCACAGATACAGCTCCCTTCCTTTCTGGAGGGTGTGGTCAGATCTATATAAGGTGGGCTACGTGTGGAAGGGGCTAGAGTTGACCGCTGGATCCCATCCCCCTCCTTCAAGACCTTACACTAGCATTACTGGATGCTTCTGTGCCTTTCCCTGGGATATTCTCTCTTTCAAATGCCTCCCAAGTTACCGCCCAGGCTTGCTGCTCTTGATGATGTCCTTATGCAGAGCGTCTTGCAACTTTGCTTAGTAGCTATCATTTCCCATCTTATTGCCTTGAATAAATGGACTTGTAGCTGAATAATAGTTTATTCCCTTTTTTTTTTGAGACGGAGTTTCGCTCTTGTTACCCAGGCTGGAGTGCAATGGCGCGATCTTGGCTCACGGCAACCTCTGCCTCCTGGGTTCAGGCAATTCTCCTGCCTCAGCTTCCCGAGTAGCTGGGGATTACAGGCACGGGCCACCATGCCCAGCTAATTTTTTGTATTTTTAGTAGAGACGGGGTTTCACCATGTTGACCAGGATGGTCTCGATCCCTTGACCTCATGATCCACCCGCCTCGGCCTCCCAAAGTGCTGGAATTACAGGCTTGAGCCACCGCTTCCGGCCTGTTTATTCCCTTTTTACTTAAAATCCAAGATGAGTGCCCCTAATGGGTGAGTAGCCTTCCATGTGGCTTTGCTTATTCGGGAAACCTGGCTTCTTTTATGGTGGCTCTGCTTTCCCCTAGACTCTTAAGATCTGGAACATTCAGCCAGGAGATGGGAAACTAGACTGGGCCAGGGATTCTCACCCCTTAATGTGCATGTAGATCACCTGGAGTTCTTGAAAAAATGCAGATCCAGGCTCAGTAGACCTGCAGGCAGATGTGAGATTCTTGTTTCTCACAAGCCCCCAGGTGACGCTGGGGTGGCTGGTCCAAAGACCAGTCTTTGAGAGGCAAGATCATTTAGTATGGAGGTGGGTGGTAGGAGGGAGGCAGCTTTTACTATCCAGGCCTGGAAAGTGGCACATATCATACTCCTGCCTTGTTATCTAGAACTCAGTTGAATGTGCCCACCAAATGCTAAAGGGAGGCTGGAAGACGAAGCCTAGCTATGTGTCCAGAACAACGTTATAGGGTTGTGCGTGAAGCTACGTGGAACAGGGAAATCTCTACCTCCTCAGCGAGCCTGCCCTGCTACTGAAGCTAGGATGGAAGGAAGTGGGAAAATGAGCTGCTGGAAGGAAAACCTTCTCTCAACTCTCTCTGCTGTGGATTATAAGAAGCCAAGGTGCCTGTGGTGTGAATTGGCAGGAGGACAGGAGCTGAAATGTGCATGCACGTATCATGGGATTCAGAAAGGAGAGAGAGTGAAACACTTTGCTTCTCAGGCTGCTCCTCCTGCTGGGAGATGCGCTACTCCTCTGTGGCAGGGGCAGCCACAAACCCTTTGTGGGGCTTCAGAGTTGCTACTTACCTGTCCATGGAAACCTTTTGGAACCCAGTGGCATGTAGGCCAATGGACGGATATGGGCATGGATGCAGGCTCTGTCTCATCTCTAAGCTGCAATTTCTGCTCCCATAATCACTCCTTTTTTGCTGCCTCATTGTGGGTTATGGTAATTCGTAAATTCTCTGACATGGAGACATCTCTCCACTTACCTTGTGTTACTGCAAGGCCCTAAACTAGGAAACTTTACTCACTTAGAAACACTGGCAAAGACACCTGCACCTTTGTTCCACTTCTGGTGGCTCCTACCCCAAGCGGTGCTACATTTTCTGAAATCAAGACTTTTGCAGCAATATGGATGGAACTAGAGACAGTAATCTTAAGTGAAGGAATGCCAAAACAGAAAATCAATACTGCATATTCTCACTTCTAAGTGGTGGCTAAATAATGTGTACACACGGATGCAGAGCATGAAATGATATACATTGAAGGCTTGGAAGGGTTGGAGTGGGTGAGGGATGAGAAATTACTTAATGGATACAATATATGTTATTTGGTTGATAACCACACTAAAAGCCCAGACTTGACTTGTACTCCTTACATTTACACAGACATTTTTCTCATTGGTAGGATGGCAAAACATGATAGCAACCGATTCAGGCTTCTCTGTGCTTTTCACCTGGCTACTTTTTTTTTTTTTATTTTTGAGATGGAGTTTCGCTCCTGTTACCCAGGCTGGAGTGCAATGGTGCGATCTCAGCTCACTGCAACCTCCACCTCCTGGGTTCAGGCAATTCTCCTTCCTCAGCCTCCTGAGTAGCCGGGATTACAGGCACGCACCACCGTGCCCAGCTAATTTTTTGTATTTGTAGTAGAGACGGGGTTTCACCATGTTGACCAGGATGGTCTCGATCTCTTGACCTTGTGATCCACCCGCCTTGGCCTCCCAAAGTGCTGTGATTACAGGCTTGAGCCACTGCGCCTGGCCTCACCTGGCTACTTTTTGGTTTAAGCCCACCCAAGTATCCTAAGTGATCATCTCAGTAAGACAGCTCAGGCCTGGGGATCTGGGCAGGGTTGGAGGCTGGGTACTCCTGCTCTGCATGGTGGTTCAGGGGTAGCATGCAGAAAGTCTAATTTGGTCTTATGTCCAAGTTACTTTGTGAATAGTAATGTGGAGGTTTTGGCCTCTCTGTCTGTCTCTCCCTCTCTCTTGCGTCTGTTTTTAAATTCACTCAGAACCTGGAGGAGACAGGGTTTGATTGGTACCTTTTAGAACCCCAAGAAGATATGGCTTTCCCAGCATTTATTAGCTGGAAGTGGTCAGTCTTTTTGGCATTAGGGTGAATGAATGAGGTGACTTTTAGCTATTGAAGCAGCTCACCTTGGCTGAGGATAAGTGGTCTTAATGTTTCTTTCTGAATTGAATATTTTAAGTGATTTTCTAGGTGGAAACATGCATTCCAGAATCACGTGAGTTTATCTGCTGTGTTTCATGATGCAATTTATTTCATAGAATCACAGGACTCTAAGTCACAGAGTCAGCCCTCCCAGCTGCTTGTGAAATTTCCTTAACCCTCTCTTTCATTTGTCCAGGCTCTGTTTTGCCACCTGCATGGATGGGGACTCACTTTGTCTCTGGCCAGTCAATTCTGTTTTGCACCAACTTCACTTGTCAGAAAGTTCTTTGGACACTGAACTGAAACATACCTCCTCATGGTTTCTTTCATGAGTTTGCCCTCTCAGGCAGCTTTTCAATAAGCTATTGTCACAGTAAAGCAGCAAAACACACTGAGAAGAAACTCAGTGGAAAACAACAATAAGGATTTATTCTTGCTCCCGTGGGACTGTGCACTGATTATAGATTGGCTGATCTAGGTTGGGCTTTTGGGCCATGTGGCTGTAATTCCAGCTGCAGGGGGTGGACATGACTTGGTTCTTTACTATCAGTTCAAGTCAGATATCCTCTGTGTGTGTATTCTTGATCCCAAGCTGAAAGGGGCAGCCGCTACTGGGGGCACATTCTTCTCATGAAAGGAAGCCATAGTGGAAGATGGCAAGCCCAGCAAGGCAAGCACATTTTAACCTTTGCTTGAATCATTCTGTTAGCTTCCTGTTGACCAAAGCAAGTCATATGGTAAAGCCCAAAGTCAGGGATGGGAACAAACCCTCTGCTTCTGCTGGAAGGAGCTGCAAAGCCAATGGCAAGGGACATGGATCCAGGGAGGGGTAAAGAATTGGAGACAACCATTTAATTTGTCAAAGGAACTCAAAAGTGGCTCACTTCATTTCTATAACGCGACCATTTGAAAGCTGGGAAATAGTAGCTATGTTTTCTGCTAATAGTAATAGTAGCACCTTGTAGAAATACTTCATACATGTTACCATCTCTTAATTCTTAAAACCACCTTGTTGAATAGATTTTTTATTCCCAACTACAGAAGAGGTACTCAGGCTCAGAGAGGAGATGTGGCTTTTGCAGGGTCACCCAGACCCTCCTAGAGTGACTTGACCACTGGCCTCTCTTCTGGCCACCGTGTTTATGAGTGTGACTGATTTTCAGAAGGATTTTCTTACTCTCTCTTTGTCTCTATTTCCCACCTGTATTGTTGGTCTCCAGGTTCTTTCATGATGGTGAACAGCTCTGGGAGAGCCTCTGGCCAGAAGGCCCACCTGCTCCTGCCAACCCTGAAGGAGAACGACACCCACTGCATTGACTTCCATTACTACTTCTCCAGCCGTGACAGATCCAGCCCAGGGGCCTTAAACGTCTATGTGAAGGTGAATGGTGGCCCCCAAGGGAACCCTGTCTGGAATGTGTCCGGGGTCGTCACTGAGGGCTGGGTGAAGGCAGAGCTTGCCATCAGCACTTTCTGGCCACATTTCTATCAGGTATGGCATTTTACCATGGTTTTATTTTTGAAAGTTAGTAATAAACCTATACACCACTGCTCTTCCTACAGGTGCTAGGTCTAGAAAGGACTTCATGTATTCACTTGTGTTTACTGGACTTCTCCTCGTAGCCAAGCTCTGCAGAGGTGACCTGACACAGTCCCTGCCTCCCTTGAGTTTATCATCTGTAAGAAAAGACTGATGTATAAATAAAATGACAGTATAGCAGGATGCCTGTGGCTCCTGAAGATGATGGAGGAACACAGCATTGATTCCACTTTATAAAGTCAGTGCTTAAGACAACATGACGAGGGAGGTTCTAGTACTATCCTGTTTTATGGATGAAAAGGATGAGGTTCAGAGAGATGAGATCACTAGTCAAAGATCACCCTCTGCGGAATGGTGTGTTTGCTGGGGAAGGCAATTAGGATGGTTTGTAAGAGGAGATGACCGCTAAGATGAATCTTGAAGAATGAATAGAAATGTATTTTAAAAGGGAGAGAGGGAAGGGCATTCGAGTTGTCAAGAACAGTGTCTACTACAAGCTAGAGGAGTGGGTGATAGACGACAGCAGAGTTTGGAAAGTCTAGGTTGTTTAAGGTACGTTGCAAAGGGGACAGACGGAGATCAGCCTGCAGGGACACGTAGATCATGGGGGGCTCTGAATGCCAGGCTAACGAATGGAACTTAGTGTAAAGCAGTGCTGTCCAGACTGTGGTGAAGGGACACTTTTCCTCCCAGCTCGTTGTGAAGGAATACTCTTATAAACCACCGTAAAAAAAAGTCATGGTAATGCCAAATTGCCGTAACAGTTTCCAAACCTCTCTCCCCTTCCTTTCTTGTCTCCTTGTGACCTGATATACGCAGTGTACAGATTGGTACCAAATCCATAAAGCATCCTTTAGAGGAACACTTCTCCACATTGTCTTGGCCTGGAGCTATTTAAAACTTTAGTTTTTAAACAATGTTATTAAGGTAAAATGTACATATCACAGAATCTACCTATTTTAAGTGTGCAATCCCACGACTTTAGAAAACCTATTGAATTGTGCAACCATCATCATAAACTAGTCCAGAACGTGTTCATCCTCCCCTTAAGGTACCTTGTGCTCATTTGCAGTTAATCCCCACTTGCACTGTTGAAAGATTTTAGGTTAGAGAGTGTTGCAGTCAGATCTGTATTTTGGAGAAATTACTCTGGCATCTGAAGCAGATGGACATGAAGGTGGCAAGATCAGTGGCTGGGGGCTTCTTAGACATCTTCCAGTTTAATATCCATGGTACAGTTCTTCCAGATTCTAGAGTTAGGAATACATTTATGTATTGAGATCACTTGTTGGGTTGACCTTAATGAGACAATTCAAGCTTTATTTCCTTTTTGCCTTGGTAACAAGAAATCAGAATTTAATACTCAATTACCCTCAGTATTTAGCCTGGATTTTTGCCATAAATATTTCCATTTATCCTCAATGGCTTATGATTTCTTTTTAGAATAATTTTACTTTTCCTCATGTTACATTTCCTGAAATTCCTTTCAGAAATAGGGGATAGGTAATGGTGATGATGGTAATGGTGGTGATGGTGTTACCTAATGTTCGTTGGGTGTTTATCTTGTTCCAGGCACAGTACAAATATTTCACACACCTTACCTTGTTTAATCTTCAGAATAATCCTTTGAGGCAGGTATTTTATAGTATGAAACAAAGGCTCAGAAATGATAAGTGATAACCCAAGCTGGAATGGAGGTAGGGTCTTGGTTTTTACCCATTCTATTTGATTTGACTCTCTAAGCTATATAATCCAATATAAACATAATGGAAACCACACATGTCATTTATAAATATTTATTAGCCAAAAAGTAAAGGATGAAATTAATTTTGAGAATATATTTTACTTAACCTAGTGTATACAAAATACTATCACTTCAACATGTAATCAGTCTGAACAATTATTAGTGAGATATTTTCTGTTGTTCTCTCCCTATCAGTCTTTACAATCCAGTCTATATTTAAAATTATTATTTTCATTAATAATACTGATCTGTATTTAGATTCATAAAATATATAGCTGAAGAAATGGATTCATATATACAGGTTGTTCCAAACATTCTTTTTTTTTTTTTTTTTTAAATTTTTTATTGGATTTTAGGTTTTGGGGTACATGAGCAGAGCATGCAAGACAGTTGCGTAGGTACACACATGGCAGTGTGCTTTGCTTTTCTTCTCCCCTTCACCCACATTTGGCATTTCTCCCCAGGCTATCCCTCCCCACCTCCCCCTCCCACTGGCCCTCCCCTTTTCCCCCCAATAGACCCCAGTGTTTAGTACTCCCCTCTCTGTGTCCATGTGTTCTCATTTTTCATCACCCACCTATGAGTGAGAATATGCGGTGTTTCATTTTCTGTTCTTGTGTCAGTGTTCCAAACATTCTTAAGTGAATGGGGTATCAGTTTTTAAACTAAAATTTAAGGTAACTGAACTTAAGTGAAATGAGAAATTCAGTTTCACAGTCTCATTAGCCACACTTCAATAGCCAGTGGTTGTCAAATTAGTACAGATCAGAGTTCTTAACCACTTGGCTCCACAATTTCCCCTAGTAGAGTTCTTGAAAGGCTTGGCCCTGCCTGGAGCATGTGGGTGGGGAGATAAAGGGGGTGACTCCAAGGATGGGCTCTCAGAAGGGACCTCACCTATGAGGTACTAGTTCTGCTAATTCTCGTCATCCATTGTGGAGAATTCTGCAGCTGTCTCTTTAGTGCCTTGGTCTGTGTTGAGAGTTTTATTAAGGTTTATATTTTGGGATTGTCAGGAGACTTAAATGAGTAGACAATAAGACAAGATATTTGTGGCAGGGACTGTCGAACAGCACAGGTTACTCCCACAACCCTGGCAATATGCAAGCAGCCTTGGAGATGGATCTAAATAGCCCTGTTTGTGACCACGTTTCCTTTGCTTCTCCCCCAACCTCATCTTCTCTGCCTGTCCATGGGTGGCCAAGAGCCAGAGGCAGGAAGTAAGGAAAGTCAGGAAGAGAACAGAAATAAAAGAGGAAGTGAGAAGGAGAAGAAAAGAGGAAAAGAGAAAGTGAATTCTTGGAAGGACTCATTGCACCATCATTCTGCCACTTGCTCCCTATACTCATCCACTTGTCAGCCATTTTGCATCTGTGTGAGCCAGGCCAGTTCAGGCACTGGTAATGCAGAGGTGAATGGGACAGAGCTGGCCTTGGAGTGGTCGGGGGGAACTGTGGTCATTTGGTGTGAGGTTAAGACCCTACACCATTCTTTAGAAGAGCAGGAACTTATCACTGAAAGTGGCTAAAAGGACAATAGCCACTTTGTTTTTAATGTGTGTGTCAGTAACAATGGGATGTGTTTTATTTTAGATGTTTTGAGAAAAATTATGTAACTTTGGCCTCATTATTTCTGTCTTTTCCTTTTGTGTAGTATGTTTTAATACAAACCTTTATCTGAAACTGATGGTGTCAGATATGTGTCAGAATTCAGAATGTTGCAATTTAACTAGTAATATATTTGCATATCTTGTGTATTTCATAACAACCCTGGTAGGGTCTGAGGCAGTACCCTACAATCAAATCGAATATTTCTACAGCAAAACTTATAGATACTCACAAGAAATGGGATAAATAAAGATAGTAAGCTGTATCAGACCAATTTGGCTGAGTACAGGTTTTACCACCAAATTACTTTGTATAATCCTAAACTGAAGAACCTTGTTTTCAGAGTTTTTGGGCTTTCAGAATGGCATTAAGCATATGACCCTATATTCTCTACCTGCACAGTTGCGTGAACAAGGGGAAAACATCTTGCTTGTACATTCTGGGAAGAATACCCAGTGCATGACCTGTAGAGTGTGCTCAGTGGAACGTTTGTTCCCCGAGATTCTCTGAGGTGAAGGCTGATATGGTAGAGGCATTTTGAAAGAGCTGTATGATGTATTTGGTTCTAGGAGACTCACAGTTACTCATGGGAATTCTGAGGAGTCAGAAGGAAATCTGTTTATTGTTGTTTAATTTACTGTCTTTATTCTAAGTTTGAGCTTGACCCTCTTTTTGTCACATGACCACTTGACTGGAGAGATAGTATTCTGCAGACAGGTGTCCCTACATCTCAGTGTGCTGGGACAACCCTGTTTACTCCTATTATCTTGGTGAAATTAAGAGCATCCATTTCATAGTTTGCCCCAGTTTCAATGATAAATATATACTCTTCCTATCCATAGACATTTACAGACTGCATACTGGCACACGTGGCTTAGGTTTATCCTCATTTTGTAGATAAGGCAAACATTTTCTGGTAAGGACTAAAAAGAAAATATTTTAGTTTTTGCAAGCCATACAGTTTCTTTTGCAATTACTCAATTCTGCCATTGTACCGTGAAAGCAATCATAGATAATATGTAAATGAATGGACCCAGCTGTGTTCCAATAAAACTTTATGTGCAAAAACAGGTGGTGGGCTGGATTTGGATTCCAGGCCATAGCTAAACCCTGATGTGTATTATAAAGCTGATGTCCAGAGTTGCATAGTGAAGTCCAAGACCTCATAGCATATTACTGGCTAAGCTCGGGGCAGATCCCAGATACCCTACTCCCTAGACTGTCACCACCATTGAGTATAGACTTCAAGTGTCTCTAAAAGCTCATGGGCACAGTCAGTGAAGCTTTAAGATTTCAACTGGAAACCCCCTATCTAGGGCCAGATGCAAATGGGTACAGGATGGGGCCACAGGTTAAAGTACAATAAACACGAAAATTGACCCAGTACAGGGACAGTCACACTACTTGCCATGCTCTTTGATGAGGCAATGGGGGAAAAAGGTCATCTCTGGAGTGCCCACTATGTTCACACCCTAAGAGAGGCATGAGATCTGTGTAGTAGCTCTCTCTATTAGGTAGCAAATATGTCCCATCTTCCAGTGTAGGAAGCACTACTGGCACATTCAAGTCCCCATGTTTCTTCCTAGGTCCTCTGGCTCCAAGCTCTGCTTTGCCTTTAGGGGAAATAACTACCCTTTCTGAGAGTCTTCTTGCTGGCTGTGTAATGTTAGCTGTATCCTGTCATCCCTCAGAATTACAGTTCCATCTGTAGAATGGAGAGGGTGTTAGGTATGATAGTTCCTTCTGCAGGTGAAATTAGAGAACATATATGAATCATCATGTCAGGTGTATTAGTCTGTTCTCTCACTGCTATAAAGAACTGCCCAAGACTGGGTAATTTACAAAGAAAAGAGCCAGTTCTGCATGGCTGGGGAGACTCAGGAAACTTAACAGTCATGGCAGAAGGGGAAGCAGGCACGTCTTCCATGGTGGCAGGTGAGAGAGAGCCTGTGAAGAAGGAACGTAAAACAATTATAAAACCATCAGATCTTGTGACAACTCACTCACCATCATGAGAATGGCATGGGGGAAACCACCCCCCTGATCCAGTCACCTCCCACCAGCTTCCTCTCTCAACATGTAGGGATGATGGGGACTAAAATTCAAGATGAGATTTGGCATGTGATACAGAGCCAAGCCATATCGTCAGGCTTGCAGTGGCCTCAGCAATTGTTGGAAGGAAGGAAGCAAAGAGAAAAGGAGGGGAAAAGAGAGAAAGGGGAAGGAGGAAGGAAGCTTTTTAAAAAGAAATAGCCAGTGTTGTTTAGCCTGTTCTCAGTAACCTCTGTGCCATTCCTTGGATAAGCAGCCTCATCTGGGAGAATTTTCTGATTTGCACCTTGTTGGCCCCGACAGCCTCATTACATTTCCTTGGCTGAGCACAGCAGTTTGGGGAGATACGTGTATTATACACACATAGTCACTAATAGATACTCACTTGGCCACAAACACCACGGAGTGCACACATAGGGACAAGTACCCACAGACTCTCAGATTCAAAGCACACTCGTACACGCACACATAGGTATGGTGGCAAGGAAAGGGGACCTATCAGGAAATCTGAAGACACTAGCAAAATGGGTTTTAAAATTCACCAGACCTGGAGCTCTGGTCCTGCATATATGATTCTGTAGGCTAAATACAAATTACTGGGCTTCGGACCTGGTGGTTTAGGTATTAATTTATTAAAGTCATATTTTATAGTTCTAAAATTGACTTTTAGCTCTCTAATAAACACTGAAATGTCCTCTCCTCATTAGTGAGCTTTCTGGCACCAGACTTTTGGCAAGGCCTGGGGTGAGAACCTCCCTCTGCCAGCCATCTCTCCACGTGTGCCTCGTCTTGGGAAAGCAGGGGCTTATTTATTTATTTTTAATTGGCAAATATTAATTGTGTGTATTTATAGGGTACAGTGTGATATTTTGATCTATGTATGCATTATAGAAAGACTTAAACTAATTAACATATCCATCACCTCACCAACTTAACTTTTTTTGTATAGTGAGAACAATTTAAAAATCGATTATTTCAGCAGTTTTGAAATATACAATACATTATTATTAAATGTGGTTACCACGCAGTGCTGAGTGGCTGTTAAGTTACATGTACTTCAGATCACAGCTCCCTTCTAGGTGATATTAATTTGATTTCATATTTTCTAATGATTGTGAACTTTTCTGTTTTCACAATTAAAAACAATACAAGAGCTTCTGTTAATTTTGCAGCTACCTGCTTGCCCTAATCTCTGTCATCTGCCTAGGGAAAGTTATCTTTTATTCAGTAGTTATAATTGCTATATAGGCCCCTGAAATTAAGGACTCACCCAGCTTTGGTTCAACTGGACTTGAAACTCAGTCCCTTTCTCAGGAAATGCCTGGCATCTGGCACTCTGTAGGTTTAGCACCTTCACTCACAATTCGGTGGAGTTTATCACAGTGAGGGGGGGCCCACTCTACCATCTTGGAATTCTATTCCATCTGCTCCCTTATCCATCCCACTTTTCTCCACTACATCGAATCCTCCTCCTTGTCTTGTACAGGTCTCCTTGGGCTGATATGGTAGAGTGTCTCTCTTAATTTTACTCTAAGCAATCTCTCTCCATGAAAAAATGTATATTTCTTTTCCTAAGAGGAGTTCTGATGTGCCAACATTTTTCTCTTGTTCTAAAAATGTTTGCAGCCCCTTAAAATTTTTGCCATGCAGACTTTCTGCTTGAGGACTATAAAAGGTGACATTAAGACACCAAGTCTCTTAAACCATGGCCTGACATATCCATATCGTCCTCCAAGTATGAACAAAAACCACGTTTTGGAGGGGTTGAGCATGACTCATCTCAGATCCTCTTTTGAGGAATTGCTTCCTGGCTTTGCACAATTCCCCAGGCACAGGGAGAGGTTTTCGCCTTTCCATGCGAGCTCCATGTCTTCAACACCTGCGCCAGGAGGTCTCTAAATGAGGCCCATGGGGCTGGATCATGTGCAGTAGATAGTAGGTCCAACATGGCAGCCTTGGAGCTGAAGAGCATCTACAGAGAAGTTGGAATTCTTAGCGTGAGCCCTCTGCTCCAGGCCCTGTACTGAGTGTCTTGGCCTCCATGTACTGACGTGGAATGCCACTGGATGTATATGCCCTGTGTGAGTTCCCCATCCCATCCCTATTCCCTTGTCTCCTGAAGACAGGAGGAAAACCCTGCACCACAGTCGCCTTTAGACGCCTCTGGCTCTCCCACTTCTGACTTTCATTCCTCAAGGACCTTGGTTGAATTTTCTTGAGAGTGTGCTTGGTTCAAAGATAACCATTCTCCCTCTCCTCAGGACATCTGAGCAGGTCTTTCCATCTCCGAGGATCCTGGCATCACCTCGTCCCCTTGTGGTATGTGTCCCTAGGAAATGGAGCTGGCGATCTATGTGGTGGTGCTTCCTGTGGCTAGGAATCCCACACCAGAAGCATGTTGATGGCGTGATCCCATCTCCAGCCAAGCTTGTAGGCATCTTCTGGGGCACCTTCTGATCATTCTCAGTGTCATTTTGCACAGTTACATTCATGGATTATTACCATTTGTCCTTCATCTTTTTTGTGAATTACCTGCTGAAGTCATTTGCCACTTTTTAATTTGAATGATTATTTTTTTGGTGATTCTCAAGAGTCTTTTACACACAAAAATGGATATTTTTCTGTTAGCTGACACAGCTATTACAAATATTATTGTCAGCCTATTTGACTTTTAATTTTGTTTCAGATTTTTGTTAACATGCAAAACATACTTTGACACTTTAGTTATGAAGAAAGCACTGTGTAACTTTTTAAAAATATATATTCTATTGTGTTTTAGGTTTTGGGGTACACATGAAGAACATGGAGGATTGTTGCATAGGTGCATACATGGCAATGTGGTTTGCTGTCTTCCTCCCCATCACCTATATCTGGCATTTCTCCCCATGTTATCCCTCCCCAACTCCCCAGCCCCGCTGTCCCTCCTCTAGTCCCCCCCCACAGACCCCACAATGTGATGCTCCCCTCCCTGTGTCCATGTGTTCTCATTGTTCAACACCCACCTATGAGTGAGAACATGCAGTAGCATTGTGTAACTTTAAAGACATTGATTTTTAAGACTTTGTCTCTAATTTCTAGTTTTAGTGAATTTGGTTAGAAAATGTGTAGACCCAAAGCTAAAGAATTTCTTCTTCAAGGGATTTATTGAAGTTATATTTTGGCCTAGTATATGATTTTTTTTGCTACTGAGCTATAGCATTTTAATAGAAGTTTTATTCTGTCTTCATATTTATTAATATGTATCTAGTAAATACATTATTATTTACATTATATGTACTTCTTTTTTTCTATATGATTAGTCAAAATCAAAGACATAGGTTAAAGTCTTCAACCCATGTCCTTTTCATCATTTTCTCCACTTAAGTCTCTAGACTCATGTATTTTTTTCTGAATGACCATTTTAGTCCACCTGATTTTTTCATTTTTCTTTTTGGTTGAAATTCTATTTTGATGCTTTTGCATTATTTTTGTGACAACTGCTTTCTGTTTATTTGCATTTCTTTATTATGTCACTGTTTGGCTTGTGCTTTTTAATGTTATTGAGTCATTCTGTTTTAGGTGTTTATCTTACAGCATACAATTAGACTTTGTTTATTTAGACAGTCTGAGAGCTTTTCTCTGTTTTAATCCATTTATATTTACTGTCACAACAGAAACATTTTTTCTTACTTTTGTCATTTTTATTACACAGTTTGAATACTTTTGTGCTATTTCTTTTTAAATGCATTTACTGTGTATGTTCTATTTGCTTTTATCTTTTTTCTACGAACTTTGCTTTTGGTTTCCTTTGAATTATTAAAAAATAGAATTAGACACATGATTATTTACAGGAAGGGCTTCTGTTTACTTTCCCCTCTGCAGGATGAGGTGGCTAGCACATTAGTTTTGCAAACTTTCCCCTACCTCTTGAATAACTTTGTTTGTGGAGTCTCTCTGAAGGACTCTTCTCTCTTAGTAAACTCTTCTTCCAGAGTGGCCATCATGCTGGAGCACCAGCTCTATGTTTAGTGTGACTGTCATCCCCAAGGTCTTCACCTAACTCCCAGGCAGCCACATGCTGTTTCACAACAGATCCTACCACCAAAGGAAGCTGCCTCTTCTCAGCCATCACCATGATCTTCAGTGGTTCCCATTGGTTCTCCGCAGTTCATTTGTTACAGCTGTTGGAGCTTCAAGTCCCAATGAGAACACTAATCTTTGAATCCACTGACCTGGAGTGACCACATAGACCACAAAAAGATGTCATAGGGAGGTTTTCCTGTTGGTCTCATCACTTACCTATGAATATTCTATTCCTAGACTTGAACTGGGGAGTAAAAGTCAGGAGAGAGAGGGTCCTTCTTGGAGGCTGTCAGGTGTTGGAGATGAAAACTGATGACAGTTTGAATCAGAGCAGTGGTTCTGATGTCCAGCTGTTTTTGACCTTCAAAAAATGCCTGCTTCCAGTGGTTCATCCTAATAGCAGAGACGGATGACATGGGAAGATTTGAGAATTGCTAAAAGGTAGAATAAAAAGGAAAATGAAGATGCGGGTTGAGGGGGGAGAGGCCCACCAGATACCAAGGTCTCCAGCTTGGGTGACTGAATGGGTCATAGTGCCACTGACCATATTCCATATTTCAGGAAGAATAGCCCATTGGTCAGTGAGGGAAAAGGTTTGAGGAGGAAGCTGTGCAGATCTGCTACATTCATATCATTGATGTGGCACTTCGGTAGAAACACAGATCTGTGAACTGGATATGTAAGACAGATGTGTGGGTGAAAGGTCTCGGGTGCAGAGCTGGGCTCGGGAGTTATCAGTGCATTGGCAGCTGTTGAAGGGAGAGTGTAAGCAGTGAAAAGATGAGTAAGGGGCCCTTACGTTAGAAAGTAGGATGGAGGAGGGGGAATGCATACAGACCTATGGTAGAACACCGCCAGATTTATGAGAAAAATCACAAGAATAAAGTGTCATCTGAACCTAAATAGAAAAAAAGACCCAGAAATGAAGATTCTGTGAACACCGACAATTGTAGAAGAATGATCAAGTTGTGACAATAATCATGGTAAATATTTCCTGAGAATGTACTATGTGCCATACTTTGTTCTAAGTAGGGTATTAACTCCCTTAATAAAAAAAAATCACCTAATGAGGTAGACAGTGTAATTACAGATGCAGAAAATGAGGCACAGAAGAGTAATGTAACTTTCTCAAGACCATTAACTAGTAAGTGACTCAGCCAGGGCTTGAACCTAGGCACTTGGATCCATAGTTCAAGCACTGCACTATCTTCCTTCTTCAAGTAAGAAAAAGATTGAGAATATCTACTGGATTTGGCAATTAGAAGATTATTAGTGTCTTCTGTGTAAGCAGTTTTGTGGGGGGGTATGGAAGACAGAATCTAGATTATAGTAGGTTGAAGTTTTGCAGTGGAAAGTCAGGAAGTGTTGGGAGTGAATGAAGACAAAACTACTGAAAATTTTAAGTGTTACTGAAACACAACTAGACGGTATCAGAGAAAACCTGCTGCTAAAAGGTAGTTTTTAAAGCATAGGAGAAGCTGTTGATGTGTGTCAACATTAGGGATAAAAGGAAGGATTTGGAGATACAGGATAGACAGAGAAAACCAAAAAGAATCAAAAAGCTGGAAAATATAGCCAGAGTCATGGTCAAGAGCAGTGGTGTTCCTGGTAAAGAAGAGGCAGGGGATGGTGTGGATAGATATCAGGTCAGCGGGTAAAAAGTTAGAAGTCAGCCCCTCTCTCTGCCTCTTGCCTCTTGAAGATGTGGGTGTCTGCTGGGATGACATGGGTGCATATTGAAAGGGCGGCAGTTGTATGAGGTACAGGCAGATGTGTTATAGGCTTGGCAAAGCTGAAATAAAGGTGCGAAGGAATGGGGGCTTTAGGAGAGACTCGTGTGGAATCTGAAGAGCTCACTTGGTAGCCTGGACCTCCCACATTAATAAGTCAGCGATTAGATAAGAAAAGCAGGGGTCTAGGGTACCACGTGAGCCTGAGGAGCAGGTCAAGAGGAGTCAGTTGGGAGAAGGCTGTGGGTAGAGATTGTGCTGGAATATGGGAAAATGGAATTTCCAATTTCCAGAAGGTGAAGAATGAGGTGGGGCTGAAGTGGATTGGAAAAGGCTATTGGAACTAGAGAGGTCAAGCATGTTGGCTGTGTTATCCACACAAACATTCATGTCTCCTTGGTGAAGATAGAGGTTGAGTGATGAGGGAAGGTAAATGCATTACAAAATTTTTATGGAAATAGCAGTTTAGGTGGAAGTCAGAGTGGAGAATTCAGACAACTCATTGCCACTTACTTTTAAGAGTGTTATTATAAATCCAAATGTAATATGTTCCTTGTGAATGTAGAATCAACTCATGGTAAACCTTCTTTGGCTTATGGTAACTTCCAAGGTAAGCATCTCTCTTACCCTTTATTTTAAAAGTTGGGATATTAGAAAGTAGTTCTCTGTAGAAGAATGGTCAAGTTGTGGCTTGACCCTTAAAGCCGCAATGAGAAAGATGCACAGATTGGAGTCTCCAAGACCTCAGTGTTTGGGTCATTTTTCTTGCATCTAAGTGTTATTTCTGAAATCCGTTAAAAATATTCCGTGCGACTGACTCTTCTTTTGCTAGCCACCAAAGTGTGGCCTTTTTACCTTGTGTTAGAAATCCCAGTCAGGTGCCAGGGTAGCATGCCGTCTTAATAGAAGGTCTCTGTGGTTGCTTCTGATGGGAAGTTGAAACATAAAGGGCTGGGGGCCGGGCCGCTTCCTATGATGAATGCCTACAACCGTTTCTGTGAAATTGACTCCCGCCCTGTGTGTTGCAGGTGATATTTGAATCCGTCTCTTTGAAGGGTCATCCTGGCTACATCGCCGTGGACGAGGTCCGGGTCCTTGCTCATCCGTGCAGTAAGTCTGTCCCTTCCTCCCAGTACAGCTTTGATCCACGCCAGACTAGGCAGTGTAAGCCTGCAATCCCCTCCATTCATTCAGCTCACAAACATCTCTCTCTCTCTCTCTCTCTTTTAATCCTTCAGAAATGCTTACATACTCAATGCAATCAGTCCTGAATAAATCCATAATTTTGCCGGCCTGTTCAACAGGCAGCACCTCCAGGAATTTGCAGAGAGTGGCAAAACATCTTCGTTTGAATCTCTCTCCATTATTAAGGGAGTCTAAAGTCCTGATTGTTTATTAGTGGGATTCAGACCACTGAAGTGGAAGAATTAGAGGGCTTTGGTTAGAATCTTGTGCAATTGTCTTTAAAAAAAAAAAAAAACACAACCAAAACACTGAGCAAATTAGCACACTGTTCACTCACAGGGAAAAGTACCCCAAAGTGATTAATTCTTTCAAAATAATTTTAAATACACTCATCAGCTCCATGTAGGCATAGAGAGAGCATCAAGAGTCCTCAAAGGCGTGCCACTCCTCCATACCCATCCACTTCTTTGCCGTATTTAGTCTCAGATATTTGAATGTGTTTCAGCAGGGAGATGTGGTTTCTGGCTTTGCTAAATCTCAGAGGCCATAAGTCCAGGTAGTTGAGATGACATCATACCCAGTGACATTTGGTTGGGGAGACTGAAATCAAACTGATTTGCATGGAGATTATGGCATCCCCTGGGCGGCGTAGCTGATGCCAGTCCCACAAGTTTGTCAGTGTTCTGCAGATTGGCGATTCCCAGTAGTTTCTCAGCAGCCATCCAGTTCTAGGTAATGTGCTGTGGGCTCCCTCCACTCCTCCCATATGGCCATGAGTCATGCTTTGGGCTATGGTGCAGTTTGCTGCTGCCTCAAGAGGTATCATGGGTCCTCCTCTCCTTATGTGCTTTTCAGTCCTCCCATTAGGGACTATTCTCATTTCACCCTAACCCTAACCCTTTAATTGAAATGACTCTCCACTTCTGCTGCAATGAATTTGTCAGACCCTCAAACATAACTTCCCTCCACCTGGAATGCCATTGTCTGACTCACTGTCTTAGAGCACCTTCTCTGGAGGAATTTGCAACACATTACAAGTTCCACACATTATTTTGAGAAACTGTGTTTGAGTCCTTTGCAAGAGAGACTCTCTTCTCCAAGCAGCAACTGGTGTCTCAGGAATGCTGAGACGCTACTGGGCTCTCCATTGCACTGGCTGAAAGTTCCCATCCTCTGGGTTACTTCATGAGTCTTTTAGAACTTCTCAGATTGGCCTGTCATTCAGGCATGCCTGGGAAATGTTTCTGTTGACCCAGACTTCATGTGAATCAGATCCCAGAAATCCTCCCAGCTATAGAATCTTGTGCAATTGTCTTTTTCTTTTTAAAAAGAACACCACCAAGACACTGAGCAAATTAGCACACTGTTCACTTGCAGGGAAAAGTACCCCAAAGTGATTCATTCTTTTGAAATAATTTTAAATACACTCATCAGCTCCATGTAGGCACAGAGAAAGATTTCTCATATTGGTTAGTACTTATGGTACAGCATCAAGAGTCCTCAAAGGCATGCCACTCCTCCATACCCAGCTATACAGGGTTTATGTAGTAGATATGCACATAAATCTCCTTCACTAGGATGAAATATTCCCCTCCCTGTACTCATGGGAGTCAGCATCAGCTGTTCCACTGGAGAATGATCTTTGGCCTAAGACTGGGCAGCTGTGTTGGGGGATGTCTATGCTACCTGTGGTCCATTTAACAGCATGCACTCAACCTTGCACTGCCTCCAGTTTTGAGGCAATCTCTCTGAAACATCCCTTCTGTCTTCCTCAAGCCCTGCCTACATCCTGTCCACTCAGAGTGTGCTTGCCTCTGCCACATCTACCTGTGTTTATGCTTCTTACCTTGTGCTGGATGTTTGGACTTTTGTCTTTCTAGTGGGCGACAGCTGGATTTTCCCCAGGAAAAATAGCATGGGTCTCTTTACCTGGGTCCCAGAAATTTGTGCTCTAATGAGAATTTTCACCTCCATCCTGATGCCCAACCTTGACACCTGTCTCTTACCCTAGCCTCAACTACCTTCAAACCCAGAGTGGTAAAAGCTCTGCCTTACCTCCAAGCACAGACCATGGTTTGCTATCACAAGCAAATGTGTCTTTTTCTTGGATAAATCTCCACAGGTGTGGGTTCTCTGGAGCGTACTAGAATAGCTTTCCCAAAGTCTCGTGAATCCTCTTGAAATTCTCCTTTCATTGGGGTGGTTCCTGAAGTTAGGATTCTCCTGACAACCTCATCATCCTCCTGCAGAGGGGGTGTGGATTGAATGGTTATGAAATTGCTGATAGCCAGTTACCCAGCAAATGGACCATGGGCTGTAACTCAGGAAGACATGATCCTGGCTTTATTTCCTGCATAATATGCTTTTGTTGGGCTCAATCTCAGTGTTGGAACAACTTAAGCATAAACTTCCCAGAAACCACAATGTGAAGACCCCATAGGAGAGGCTGGAATTGGAAAAAAATTTCATTTAACTATATGGACAAATATTGGCAGTATACATAATACCTGAGGTATATCCACAGCTCACTAATCATGTGGAGTTGAGTAGGGCCTAAAAAAGTCCCTTTCCTAAGGACCAGTGCTTAATCCCTACCTTGCCCAGATTTTATTCATTCATTTTTTCAGCAAGTAAATTATTGTACATCACCTGTGTGCTAAGAACTTTCTTAGGCACAGTGATACTTCAGTGACTAAAAAAGGTTAGGTCCTTGAATCATGGTGTTTGGTTAGCGGGAGGGCCAATGGAAAGAAAGGCACTACATCAGTAACTAATATTAATTAACCAAAAATTTCAGATGGTGAAAAGTCCTGTGGATATCCGAAGTGTGGATTTCTGGGATATGGGTGGGCTTCTTGGATATAGTGGTCAAGGGAGATATCTTTGAAAATGTGATCTGAGCTTATACTCAAATCACAGGAAGGAATTTACCGTATAGTGATTTGGGGAAGGGATGCTTCAGACAGAGGAGACAGCGGTTTCAGAGGTTACACGGGGAGTCGTCCTGATTCTGCCAGCATGTCCTGAGCAAAAGGAGCACAGGAGAAAGTGGCCGGGCAAATGTGGGCCAGAGAAGTCTGAGCCTTGGTCATCATCGTGAGTAGTTTAAATGTTTGTCTAAGTGCAGGGAGGCTCTGTGCAGGGAGTGATGCTGGAGAAGGGTCACGTGGGCTGCTCTGTGTTGAAGAACCATAGAGAAGATGTTGGGAGACCTAGGAGGAAGAAAGTTCTGGAGCCATGCAAGAGGTGGTCGTGGTCAGCATCAGGGTGGCTGAGAGACATCCATTCATCATCTAACAAGTATTTGCTGAACATGGGTTCCATGACAGGCGCCATTCTGGGTTTGTGGGAGTGAGAAAGACAAATTGACACTCTATCTTCATGGACTTCTATTGAAGTGAAGGAGACTAAAAACAAAACAAATAATTGTATGATTATATTATTATAATTATATAAAATATATATAAATATATATTATAAATTATAAATTATATAAAAATATATAAATATATATTCTATTTATATATTTATACAATAATTATATATAATTATATAATTATATATAATTATTGTATAAATATATAAATAGAATAGAAATATACATTATATAAACGCAAATTATATTACATAATTATATATAAATTATAATAGATTAATTATATAATTATTAATCTATTATAATTTACATGTATATAAAATTATAATTATATAATATAATTATATGCACAGACAGTGCACTAGTTTGCTAAAGCTTTCCTAACAAATGCTGCAGACTTGGTGGCTTAAGCAACTTAAATGTATTTAATTTTCTCACAGTTCTGAAGGCTGGCAGTCCAAGATCAAGGTGTTGGCAGTGATGGTTTCTCCTGAGGCCTCTTTGCTCACAGGTGGCTGGCTTCTTGCTGTGGCCTCACATGGTCATTCCTCTGTACTCATAGTCCCTTGGTATATCTCTGTGCATTCAAGTGTCCTCCTCTTTTGAAAATACTGGTCAGATTGGATTGGATTAGGGCCTTCCCTAAAGGCCTTATTTTAACTTAATCCCCTCTTTAAAGGCCCTGCTGCTAAATATAGGAACATTTGAGGTACTGAGGTTTAGGGTCATATATCAAAAGATTAATTTGGAGGAGGCACAGTTCAGCCCATGACAAATGATAAGCAGGACTATGAATAAACATAGAGAAGAGGTGGATAGAGGTGCACAGATTAGAACTCTATTAGGAGGCAGAGCCAACTAGTCTCATTTAATGGATTGGATTTTAGGAGTCAGGCTTCAGAGACAGCTCACTCCCAGGTTTCTAGCTTAAGCAAGGTGTTGTGATCCTGGAAGAGCAGGCTGCCTTGTGAGAAGCCAACTGTGGGCCCCAGAGGCTGCTCACGAGGGTTACCTGTCATGCAACTGGATAGTAGCTTCTGAACTCTCCTTAAAACTAAAGGTGGTTTTTCCCAGACCTCCAGTCTTAGAATTAATTAATTTATGACTTTACTTATAGATGGTTAAAAATTTAACTATATTGAAATATATGCATTCAATTCAAAAAAGCCTGTGGACCCAAAGGGTTTTTAATTCTCCCTTTCTGTCTTCCAAACATATTTTCTATTAACATATTATCAGAGTTTATCAGTAAGTGATTCCACTAAATCTTCCAAAAGTTCCAGGGAGCAAGCGAAACATTTGCAATTGTATCGTCAGTTGACTGGCACTGAGATTAGGATGGTAGATAATTGTCTCGAAGCTCCCAAAACAGTAACCAGAAGACAGGCATAATGCTCAAAGGAAATTATTTATTTTAACAAACTGAAACCTCTCAACTATATTGTATAGCCCATTTAACATTTTTGTGTTATTCTAAAAGTATTATAGCCTTAGTTACCCTCTGCTGCTGTTTCTCAGTGCTAGCCATTAGCAAGGCCACTGCATTTATAACTGTGTATGATAAATGTCAGGATGATTTTTCCACTCCATTTCAAAGTTCCTAGCTTCTAAGTTGACTTTTAGAATTGTTTAAAACTTTTTTTTTCCCCATCACAATCTTGTGGGGCCATGTCCCTGAGCCCACAGAGCATCTGTAACATGTTTCTAATGTGCGTACCGGGCTTTCTGCACAATTACGTGGCTTCCTACTGAGCACTGTCAGGTTTAAAGAGCAGGATAAAGAGCACAATAATATGTCTTCAGATGCTGTACTGACATCTGCAGGAGTCTAAATGTCACCAGCGTCAAGGCATTTTTGCCCCAAATGCACAGTCAGTCTTCTGTTAAGCCCATTCAGTGGCATCCCATTTGCAGGGAATTGGGTCTCAGTGTGGAGTGAGTAGGAAGTGCTTGAACCACGAGCTGATGGCTGACCTGGGTACCAAGGTCAACCATGTTGGCTGAAGGTGGGTGAGTTGAAGTCCATGGAATATAAATTCTCTCCCAGAGCAGCAGATGCTGGGGGAAGGTGGCAGTTGAGAGAACCTGTGGCTGATGAGCAGGCTGTGTGGGGACATGGAAAAAGGGGGATCACAGAGGCCAGGAATGCAGAGAAGAGGACCAAACAGGCCCCCTACATAAGCACAATCCCTGGAGAGCGCTGTCTGTCATGAGCCAAAGTTGACCCAGAGCCCCAAGGAGCAGAGACAAGGGTCCTGAGCAAAAAGAGGGTGGTCTAGATCAGCTTCTGTGCTGGGAACTGCCATCGGGGCTGGCCTTTGTGTGATGCCCTCTGCGTATAAATTCAGGGGAGGCCCTGAATTTATGGGGCTGGATCGGGTAAGTCTGGCTAGTGGAATTGTTGCAGTTGACTTATATAAGAACAGACCACAGATTGATAGAGCCTGCCCTGCCTGCCTGTTTTGTTAAGTCTGTATTGTGTTTTAACAGCATGTTGAAATTAGAGTGAGAGATTGCCTATAAAGTCTGGATTTCTTACTTGCCTTGAGAAATCAAATGTTTGACACCCCCATGTAAAGCGTGCATGCCTGGCCTCCCTCTGCTGAATTGAAGTCGTAGTTGCCCACTTTCAGTGGGACACAGTGTCTCTCTCCGGTTCCGTCCAATCCTCACCACTCCTTATTGTCTCCCCAGTGCTAAGGCTAGTGGTGGATACCAGTTGTTATTGTGCTTGCAACATTGCTTCTCTTATATAAAGACATCTTTATTTTTCTTAACTATCAAAAGTGAGAAAATAAAAGATGGGCCAAGGAGGTAGTATTTTTTGTTTTGTTTTGTTTTACAGCTGAACGACTATTAATTTACATAACTGGCTCTTGTAGGTGACGCGTTCAGTATCTCTGCTGTAAATTGCCACTGTTTCCTTAGAATATTCACACTAAGGGTCATTAAACATCTCAACTCTCTACCACTGAACCTAGAAGGGAGAGAAGAAGAGAAATTGAAAATGAAAGAATCAAGGCAGAAGTTCTATTGCTGAGAAGGAGGAGGTGGAGAGGAGTCAGAGGCAGGCATGCTGGGAACATTGATACAGGGAGGGTTCATTGCTAATTGTACACATCCCAGAGGTTAAACCATTTTCTCGAAGCGTAAGGGAAGGTCATTTCTTTGTAAAAACAAACAGTTTCCTGGCATTGGAGCTAAGACTCTACACTTCCTCCCCACCTGGGGTGATTGTGTTCACTCCCCCTTTAAACCTGTGGCATGGATGAACTTACAAGGTTCACTCTATTCCCACTTCAAGAATCGACTTGAACTGATAGTTCCAAAAATAACTTCACAAAATTATACAGGAGAGCCAAAAGGAAACATTTTCAGACAATCAAAGCAGCATGACATTTGTCAAGTTGACTACATGGAGGAATTTTCAACTCTGAGAAGCCCATAGAAGTGGTTTTCCCTGGGCCTTGGGTCCTTGACAGCCCTCCAGCATGATGGCTCAAAGGTAGTGTGAGGGATCTCTGAGCTGCTCTTCATTAGTTTAAAACTTGAGCAAAGGCTCATTGGGAAAGTGGGGATACTGCCCACTTCCTGGATTATTCTTTGAGGTTTCAGTGAGATGCTGTGTGTGAAGTTCTTTGAACAGTGCCAGACTCATCGTAAGTGATCAATGAACTCTTCACTGAGCCAGGCCACTTCTCACCCTGCCCAGTGTTCTCCCAATAAGTCTGCCTAATTGCTTTGAGATTCTTGGCTTTTGCTGAGCTTTACAGGTGATGACATGGATTAGTAGACAAGATAGTTCAAATCAAGGAAAAATAGCAAGGAAAGGGGTCATGTGTAATGAAGTATTTGGGAGCATTGAGAGGGACCTGAGCCATCAGCACAGCCCTGTCTGGGAGCGCCTTCTGCAGACCCTGGAGTCTGTCTGGAGACACCATCCTTATTCCCAGTGCCCAGTAGGCAAGGGAGCATAGCTGCATGTTAAATGCTGAGTTTGGGGCTAAAGTGGACCTGGATTGAATTCTGTTTCTGTCTTTCACTAGTGCTATGTAGCTTTGGGCATGTTAAACTTGTTGAGCCTTGATTTCTGCCTAACAGGGAAATCATAATAGTGTCTGCTTTATAGGAATGTCATGCAGTTAGATTAGATAGAACATGCAAAGCATTTCTCATAGTACCTGGCACTGTAGGAGCTCTCAGTAAATGGCATTATTGTTACTATTTGTCTCTCGGCATACTTGACTCCCTCTAGAAAGATGGCCAAAATCAGCCGGGCATGGTGGCTCACACCTGTAATCCTGGCACTTTGGGAGGCTGAGGCAGGCAGATCATGAGGTTGAGAGATCGAGACCATCCTGGTCAACATGGTGAAATCCCATTCCTACTAAAAATACAAAAATTAGCTGGGTGTGGTGGCACACATCTGTACTCCCAGCTACTCGGGAGGCTAAGGCAGAAGAATCACTTGAACCCAGGAGGCGGAGATTGCAGTGAGCTGGGACGGTGCCACTGCACTCCAGCCTGGTGACAGAGTGAGACGCTGTCTCAAAAAAAAAAAAAAAAAGATGGCCTAAACCTTCTTGATTCTCTCCTAATTCTCCATGTTTTTCCACTCTGAGGGTGATACCAGTTCATCATTGATTTGATTGATGGCATAGAGATCCTTCACTGTGCCTCAGTGAAGAAACTAATTCTTCTAGATATAAGCTATCAGCCTATGGAGAGCTGTTATTAATGTTATTATTTCTAGAGTACAGGTGGGTGAGGACCCTTCTCCACAAAAACGGAAAGAGATGAACCCAGGTTACCCAATATTAAACATAGACTTAATCCTAAGGTTGTCTGCTCACACACACTCTGATTTTCATTTGAAAGATCCTTTCCCTATTATGTCCAGTCCCTGGAATCAATGTTCACCCTTCATGCTCAGAAAGCACATCACAGAGTAAGACTCTGGGGTCTTGTGACATTGGGCACATTTCTAGCGTTCTCTCTGCCTCAGTTCATTCACTGTGAAGTAAAGAAAATACCACTACTGACTGCATTGGGTTAAGTGAGTTACTGCATAGAGACACTGTACGTCATATTGATCACATAGCAAGTGCTAAGAATGACAGCTACTAGTGCTTTCCTTCTCTTTTCCTTCTTCCTCCACTCTTTGTCTTTCTCATCATCTTCCTCATTAGCATCATCACCAAGGCCAAGTGTGCAGGTCTCAGGCACAGAGGTGCTTCACATCAGCTCTCTCTCTTTGCTTGTACAGGCTACAGGGAAGCATCACCTATGGTGAATATCTACACCCCTCCCCACCTCCAGTTTTTCTTCTTTCTAACATTCAATGTCAGTTTCACCTTTTGTGTAATGCCAGTCCCCAGAGCCGTGATTGATTTGGGTGTATTCTAGGCATGTTTGTGCCAATTTCACAGAGCAATATTGCATAACAGCTAGTAATAGGATACAGAGTTCTAAATTCACATCCTGGTTCCCTCACCCTCTGGATGTGTGACTGTGTCCAGTGATGATGTAACCCCTCGGAGCCTTAACTTTCTGATCTGTGAAATGGAAATACTGCCCATTTCATGTATTTTTGTGAGGTTTCAGTGAGATACTATGTGTAAAGTTCTTCAAACAGTGCCAGACTCATAATGAATGACCAATGAACTCTTCACTGAGCTGGACCACTTCTCAAGCACCAATTCCACTCTCCCTGGTGCCCATTCTGAGCTGCCATCTACCAGTAGGGAAGTGGTGCGGGCTGTCGAGTCTCATTCTCATGTGTTCTTTGGTTTCTCTCTTAGGAAAAGCACCTCATTTTCTGAGACTCCAAAATGTGGAGGTGAATGTGGGGCAGAATGCCACATTTCAGTGCATTGCTGGTGGAAAGTGGTCTCAGCATGACAAGCTTTGGCTCCAGGTAAGCATGAGAGAAGCCTCTGCTCGTATTTGTTAGGATGAGAAAGGGAAAAGAAGGAAAGGAAAGAAGCAGCTCTATGGCAACACAAGTATATTGAACAAAACCCTGTGGAGGGGAACACCAGCTAGCACTGGAGCCCACCCCTGCTTACAAACTGGAATAATATAGGTCTGGGCTTGTTGTGAGATGGGGTGGGTGGTGTGGTTAGCTGCTGATAAGGAGGAGTCTCCTGGGGTCAGGTGGTTAGGCCTTCGACTTGTCTGGCGGGATGTGTCTCATGACCTGAGCCCCGGTGGAATTTTCTGCTCTAACCAGCGTTTGCAAAATGACAGGGGTTTACAAAACAGCGTAGCTTGGGCTAACAATGCTGCCTTATCCCTTGATGAGGGAAGAAAGTGTGTGCTGTGATGAAGGGTTTGGTGGGTAAGGGGAAGGGATATTTTTTAAGTACTTCTGTTCCTTTTATGTTGCCCTGCATCTGTGATCTTGTTGAATCTTAGGCAGGCATTGGTATAACCATTTTATAGATGCAGAAACAGAGACCAAAATCTAAAAGTTCCAGAACTAGAATTTGTAACTATGACATTTTCCAACCACCTTCTAACAGACTTTGTCTTTTATTTATTTATTTATTTTTTGAGACGGAGTTTCGCTCTTGTTACCCAGGCTGGAGTGCAATGGCGCAATCTCGGCTCACCGCAACCTCTGCCTCCTGGGTTCAGGCAATTCTCCTGTCTCAGCCTCCCGAGTAGCTGGGATTACAGGCATGCACCACCATGCCCAGCTAATTTTTTGTATTTTTAGTAAAGACGGGGTTTCACCATGTTGACCAGGATGGTCTCAATCTCTTGACCTTGTGATCCACCCGCCTCGGCCTCCCAAAGTGCTGGGATTACAGGCTTGAGCCACCACGCCCAGCCCAGACTTTGTCTTAATCGCAGATTACTAGGGCTAAGGCAAACAGAATATCTTAGGTTCTGGGTATGTGGTCTCATGTAATCTTCACTGGATATCCAGTGATTCACTAGTACATCTGGGTAAAATTAGAGAGTCACTCTTTATGGGAATTTTTCACTAAAACGAGCAATCTGTCTATTCTTTGGTTAAATAATTCCATTAGTAAAGTCCATCAGGGAAGTGTTTTAAGCTTGAATTTGTCTTACTGTTATTTCTGCTCATTGATGCCTGCCTTCCAAGGAAGATGAGAAAGGATCTCTTTGAATGGAGGTTAGAGACAGAGGGCAACACCCAGAACTAAAACATCACTTGTTATAACAGCATTAGCATACTTCTGTTAATACTAACACAAATAGCAAGTTTTTGGAGCAGCACCCAAGTGGGAGCTGTGCTGTTCAATGCAAGAGTGACTACATGTGGCTGTGGTTATTTGACATTAAAAAAATTATTTCTGTACAAAAATTAGCCGGGTGTAGTGGGTGCCTATAATCCCATCTATTTGGGAGGCTGAGGCAGAAGAATCATTTGAACCCAGGAGGTGGAGGTTGTAGTGAGTGAGTCAAGATCGCATCACTGCACTCCAGCCTGGACAACAAGAGCAAAACTCTTTCAAAAAAATTATTTCTAAATAGCTTTATTGAGGTATAATTGAGATGTGATGTTAAAAGTATTCAAAATTTGGTAAGTTTTGATATGTTTACATGTGGAACTATTACCACAATCAAGACATTGAGTGTGTGCATGACATCCAAAGTTCCGTCCCCATGTGTGTTCACTTCCTTTTGACCTCCCCATCCCCATCTGTCACAGGCAACCACCAATCTGCTTTCTGACAGTATGTATTAGCTTGCATGTTCTGGAGTTTTATATAAATGGAAGCATGCAGCATGTACTGTTCTTTCCTACAACATAATTATTCTGAGGATTACTTATGTTGTTGTGTGTAACAATATTTATTATTTTGTTGCAGAGAAATATTTCATAGAATGGATATAGTACTATTTGTTTATCCATCTACCTGTTGATAGATACCTGTTGGGTTGTTGGCAGTTTCTGGCTATTACAAAGAAGTTGCTGTGAGCAAGCATGTATGAGTCTTTGTCAAGACATATTCTTTCATTTCTCCTGGGTATGAAAATGAATTAGAAGTGGAATGGCAGGGTCATCTGGTAGCTGTATGTTTAACTTTGAAGAACAATGAGCTGTTTGAGAAAACGGTTGTACCATTTTACCTTCCTACATGCAGTCAATGAAAGTTCTAGTTGTTCCGTATCCTCACCAGCACTCAATATAATCAGTCTTTTTAATTTTGGCACTTGAATAGGTGTGTAATGGGAGCACATTGTAGTTTTAATTTACATTTCTCTGAGGACTGATGATGCTGAACATATTTTCATGTATTCATTTGCCTGGCTGTCTCTCCACACACTTTGCTGGAAGTTCATGTTGTCACTTCTCTTCTTGGATTTAAGCCATTTTCTGCAGTTAGAAAATCCTTGGGCAGAAAGAGCCCATTTAGGGGCCGACAGTTCCTCCATGCCACTTAGAAGCACAGCAAAGTGCAAATAGCAGCACAGGAGAGTGAAATACTTGCCCTTTCTGCTTCCCAGGGTTGCTTATAGACCACAGGAGAGCACAAGAAACTTCCACATGTCACCTCAGTATTCAATAGTGTTATTTACTCTTTTCATTACAATTAGTGTTACAGTGCATTCGGCTGCCAAGAAGCTGTGTGATTTCAATGGCATTGCCTCAGCTGGGTCATGACGGTGAGGCAGGACCATCACATTTTCAGCAACTTTGTTTGCGTCTTCCAATCATTTTATGGTTGTTATTGCGGCAGTTCTGAGTTGCATATCCTGAACCTTGGGTCTGTCAGTGGGAGAATGCTAAAGGACATCATAATTGAATATTGGAGGAAAACAGATGGAAACTCATGACGTGGAGCTCTTCCACATCTTATCTGCTTTTCAATGTAAACCAAATCTTATTTCACAAAACGTCTTTCAGGTGGCTTACAGTGAGACATAAAACATGACAAGATATTATAAATTAAAAGTGAGGTGACACCAGAGAGAAGGAGAAAGTACACAGAGCTGATAATGTGGAAACCGCATTCCTGCTCAGCTTTTACTAACTGCTGGTTCACAGATGGAGCCTGCAGCATTGTAGCCACCAGCGGAATAAAGAAAACTTGTCAGATACACAGTTCACAATGTCTGTGAGATAAACAAAAAACAATTGCTCAGGAAAATTCTAACTGTTGTTCACACAGAAGCCAGACAGGAATTGTTCCCACGAGTCCCTGTAAAGAAAACACTGTGATGTAATGAACAGTGTTCCCCACCGCAGTCTTATTGAGGGTACACAAGTGAGTTTCACAGGCCTGTTTCACATAATGATGGCTGTGAGGAAGCAGTCTGAGGAGGAGAAGGCGGAGAGAAGGGTGAGGTGGGCAAGAGAATGTGGCAGAGTCCCCTGCTCTCTGTTAATCCATCTCCATCCTGGGGCGCTTGAAACGTATCTGCTAAGTGAATAAATTTAGTAACTATTTTTTCCAAGGAAACTTCCCTAAATATTGTTTCTCTCATCTACGTTTCAGAAAATTTTGAGAGATATGCAGTTTATACAGTGCTCTCTGACAAATGCCTGTGTTGCTAGTTAAGTCCAGGCTTATGTGAGAGAAGCGGTGTGTTTGTGTGTATGTGTATGTAAAATTTTATGTATTTTCATATATATAAAACATATAATAATAAAGTGTTATATAAATATGTATAAATAGAATTATAAATATATTTTATACATAATTATATAGCACTTATTAAAGAAAATATTTTTAAAATATAAAATGTATTAAGGAAAATACTTATTTTATATGTAAGTATATATATTATGTTTATTGATATATATATAGTATTTTCCTTAATGAGTCTTTCCTTATACACGGAAGCACTTCCATCCATAAGAAGCGTTTTCCTTCCATATATAGTAAGTCCTTTTCTATATGGAAGGAAAAGACTTAGTACAAGGAATTGACTCTCTTGACTCTGGAATCTGAGATTTCTCCTGATCTGCCTTCTGTGAGCTGGAGACCCAGGAAGCCAGGGGTGTAATTCCAGTTCAAGTCCAGGAGAAGACCATTGTTCCAATTCAAGCAGGCAGGGAGGAAGCAAAAGGGGAAAATTCTTCTTCCCCTGCTTTTCTGTTCTGTTCTTCCAAAGAATGGATGGTGCCCACCCACGCTGGGGAGGGCCATCTGCTTTACTGAGTCCACTCATTCAAATGCTCATCTCATCCAGAGATACCCTCACAGACACACCAAGACATAATGTTTACTTTGGGTACTCTGTTGCAGTCAAGTTGACTCATAAAATTAACCATCACATAGGTTAACATCTTTCTACAAAAAGGAGGTGCCTTTTGAGATACCTGCCACCCCAGAGATGATTGCAGCCGCAATCCAAGACAGGCCAAAGCAGTGGCCAATTTCTCCTGAGATGTTTCTTCAGATGTATCCCAGCACTAGAGCAGTGGCTGGCAGACTCACTGCTGTTCTGCCTCATATAGCAAGGCTAGGGTGACTTAGCCTGGGAATTTCCAAAGCAAATGAAACGGGCACATCATGGACAAAAGAGTCTTCATCAGACACCTACAGCAGGTCTACTGTTTAGGAATGCTGCTTCCTGCTGTAACTTCTGAGATAACCTGAGGAATTTCACTAAGTCACTGAAAGTGGTATCTTTTCAAGTCAGTCAGTTGTAATTCGGGAAAATAAAGATGTTTCCAGAATGGTAGATATGTCGGTGTCCCTTCTTTCTGGCACTGGTTAGAAAGCAGTCAGTGGACTCATAGTTTGAGATAAATCCCTGTTGCCTGTGTTGTGGAATGCTGGCCTTCCTTTAAAGTAGAGTGGGACTTATAGCTTGCTTTTCCTTAAGTGATTTTGGATCATAAATTAATAAATTAATGCCCCTGTTTTGCACCCTTCTGGAAACTTTCTGTCTTTGGAAGACCCCATCTGCTGTTGCTGGCTTTTGTGGAATTATAGTACAAGTTGTACATGAGAATCAATAGAGCGGACCTATGCAGAGATGCAAACACATGAGCCTAGAGCAATTGTAGTGAATCAGGGAAAAGGATGATAAAAGGATAGTAAAAAATTATGAGCAAGTTTTTCTTGTCCTGGGCTCATTTCTCATTAAGGTGAAGTGTATGATACCATGGTCTATGGTGGTAGGGGCTCAGTCATAACTTGCTTATTCCTTTGTGAGGAATTCTTTATTCCTGGCCTGAGGAACCCAGACATGTAACTTTGCAAGCAATTTTTCAAGCAACTAGATGGTGTGCATTCTAAGGGGAATAGCCACTAAGCAAAGTGGTCTATAGTTTTATAGAGTCGGTTTAAAAAATTACATTCAGGCCAGGCGTGGTGGCTCATGCCTGTAATCCCAGCACTTTGGGAGGCCAAGGTGAGCGGATCACCTGAGATCAGGAGTTCAAGAACAGCCTGACCAACATGGAGAAACCCTGTCTCTACTAAAATTACAAAATTAGCCAGGCATGGTGGCACATGCCTATAATCCCAGCTACTCAGGAGACTGAGGCAGGAGAATTGCTTGAACTGAGGAGGCTGAGGTTGTGGTGAGCCAAGATCCTGCCACTGCACTCTAGCCTGGGCAACAAGAGGGAAACTCTGTCTCAAAAAAAGAAAAAAAATTCAGGATACAACTAGGTGGGACTATACTAACAGAATTATCGGTGTAGCACAGTGGAAATGTAAATGGACACATCTTTTCTGCAAGATAATTAGGCAGTTGATGTCTAAAGCCTTAAATGTGCATATTTTTCCAATGAGTAAATTTACTTATGGAAATTTACCTAAGGAAATCCAGAGATGGGGACAAAACTATATCTACAAGTGTGTTCAGTAGGACAAAAAGCTGGAAAGGACCTAAATTTTCGGCAAGAGACTGATTAAGTAAATGAGGGAATGGTATCATTAAATAACAGATTATAGAAGGATATTTAATAATATTTCTGTAACAAGTAATTGAAAAGAATGAATTAGCCATTAATATATTCATAATACTAATATATTAAGCTTTATGAAAAATATATATACATATACATGCTCATATTGTCATACATATGTAAAATATATATAATCTATATATACATATGTATATACATATCCAATTCTCATATATACTTCTATAACTTCATGAAACATGTATCAAGACACTTAATTGATTATAATAATAGATTATGATCCTTTTTATTTTCATTGCTATTCTTTTGTTTTATTCAAATATTCTACAATGAATACACGAAACTAATATAAACAAAATGCTGTCAAAAAAAGAAAAATAATCACTTTTTCCTAGTTACAGAATACTCCAAGTATAGTAGGAAGTCTTTGCTGGGTTTGGGGTCGCTAATTCCAACAGTGAGGATACGGGTTTGAGACACTACTCATCCAGAAGGATGTTCAGAAATATTTCGTGTGTGTCCTCTTGTCTTTATCAAGGAGCATGGCAGATGGAGCACCTTCCTTTAATTCCTCAGGGACTCCAGAACAAAGTCTGTCAGCCCCACCATGGAGCTGATTTTCAGGCCTCCCTACAAAGGGTTCCCTCCATGAGGGGTTTATATGACAAATAACATTTGAAGAGTCTCAGAAATGCAGCCATGTGTCCAAACGCCCTGTGCAGATTTCTGTAGGGACAGTATATGTTTTCAGACAAACTGCATGCCCTGGACCTGGAGCAAAAGGTTCCTGCCTGAGCTGTGAGTCTGTAGGCTCACAGCAGCAGCTGGACCAGGGTTGATGAGCTAAGGGGGCATGTCAATCCTCACTGCAGCCAGTTCTCCCAGTCAACCAGTGTCCTTGCTCCTGCAGGGCTGCTGCTGGCCTCCAAGGCTGTGAGTGTTTTGGGGACCAGCTCCTCCTCCTACTTGCCTGGATCTGAACCAGGCATCCCTTCTGTGTGGGATTTGTGTAGACAATCTAGTGACCACTATAGCTAAACAATGATGAAATGTAATGATACTATTCATAACAGCTCATGTTTATTAAGTACTTACACATGGAATGTATTTAATTTTCATAACCAGTCTTTCAGGTAGATGTTATTATAGCCCCATTTATAGATGAGGAGACTGAGCCTTAGATGGATAGATGACATCCTTGGAATTACACAGGCAGTGAGCAGCAGAAGCGTGATGTGAATGAACATAGGTCCTTTATCTCAGTACTGGACTCGTTCTTCCATGCCTACTTTGTAGTCCTGTCACCCTGGGTCACACTCCAGCCTTTCCTTCTATGCAGGGAGCTTTCTATTTGAAAACAGATTGATTTTATTTAGCACATGTTTACACACCTCTAAATTTATTGGCCACTGAACTAGTTACTTAATTGTATCTTAATTTCTCAAATCTAAACACAAGCAAAATAAAAAGTGCCCTTGGAATTATTTTTGAATTGCCTCCCCACCCCCTAGTCACCTTCTTAATTCTCTTATCCCTTTGTCAGCCACATTCCTTAAATGTGATGTGAACACTTGCAATGAGGCTTTCTTCAGTGCCCACCTCTTCCAAGAAGTGGCCATTGTAAATGTCACCAGTGCTTTCCTCATTGCTATAGCCAAGAGGTGCATATCAGGCCTCATACTTCACTTCTCTTTTCAGATTTGGTGATACTGATGCTCTCTCCTCAAAAATCTTACTGCCCTCTTGAAACCATCTGTCAATAACTATGAAGGGCCTGAGATTTTACCGTATTTGGAGCTAACAAGGTAGACTGCCACAGTTTCATAGATGCTGGCAGAAGACATGAGACTTCTGGGTCAGAGACAAAGAACTTTATTATTCACCACACAGCAAGCAGCATAAGTTTCATGTTCTCATTCGTTTTCTTTGTCCACCACCAAGCCCTGTGGGACTTGTGCCAGGTCCCTCCTGACTCTCTGCAGGAATTCTAAACCCAGAAATCAACCCAAAATGAGCAGTCAGCCATGTACCTAGTAGGCCTTTGGAAGGGTTTCAGCACAGCTAATCAAAAATGATTTATGTCTACTTCTATTTCTTCTAACTTTTAATAAAGAATAATCAAAAGCTATTCTTTAGAGACTGCCAAAAAGGTACAAATGTGATTTTAAGAGAACCAATGGGCTAGATTTTAGCACGTTTCCAAATGTCATGCTGTGGCAACAATGTGACTAGAAGTGAAAAGAATATTCATTACAAGTGAATTGTGAGAGTTTCACCTAAATATTTTCTGGCCAGGGAATTCCTGGAGCAACTGGAACAAATTTCAGCTGGAAATGCTGGACCTGATTTTATTTTTATTTTTATCTTTATCTTTTTACTTTATTTTTTATTTTGATGCCTGAAGTTCAAACCAGCACACTGAAGGCTTCCAGGATCCTTCATTAAATATTTTCTGTAAACCAGGCAAAACCAGAGATGGTCTGTGCAAAACAAGAAATGGTTTCCTTTCATTAAAGACAATACTGTTTCCTCTTCTGCCAATTACAAGTCATTTTCAAGGCTTCCTGCTCTTTTTGAAATAATGACAGCCATTTTTGTAGTCTATGTCTTATCTCTTTGTGAAGGAAATAATGTCATGACACCAAAGGAGAGTGGTTAGGGAATTGCAAAATGGCAAGGCCATTACAGAAAACTTGATAGATTATCAGGTGGTAGGGAAACAGCACTCCCCGTGGCATCACACACAACTCTTGCCTCCCTCACTAGGTGGTTCCTGAAAATAGAGGAGTCTGGCCTGAGGGTGGAAGCATGCACTTGTGCCAGGGACAGAACATTAAAGTGTAGCTGTGACAGCCCCTGTTTTTCCAAGGAGTGTATGCTCTCAAACCAAGCAACCTGTCCACACACAACAAAGCTAGCCAGGGGGATCTGGAATTTGAGTGGTTTTTAAAGAGCAAGGCAAGCAGATGAAAAATGGGAAAGAAAAAGAGAGAGATTTCAAAAGCAACTGTTACCATAATGAGAGACACATGAACATAAAATGGCATTAAGCAGAACCGCAGATTAGGCGGTAAAATGCTTTTGTTCAGTTTAGGATATGTGTCCCTCCTGGATGGATGAATTGGAAAAAAAGGGATTCACCTTCTGGGCAGATGCAGCTTCATGGATATGCAGCTTGTTATGCAGATAGAGCCTTTGGGCAAAGCACAAAGGTGACCTCCTCCCAAGGGGACTCAGTCAGGACTCATGACTGTGCCAAGAGTATGGCTTAGCTTTGACCATCTGCTCCCTGGTGTAGGATCACACCTCTTGCCTCTTACCTGGCTACCGTTGGTGCAGTGACCAGTTGTTCATCCTCAGGACGTAGTCTTACATTTAAGGAATGTTTCTATTCATGTATTCTATGATATTATTCGGCCCCTTGCTTTCCATTAAGGGACTTAAGAGGACATTAGCTTTTAAGTCCTTGAGACCCAGGAGAAAGTCAGCAGCATTAGCATCACCAGGGAACCAATTAGAAATGCTAATTATCCAGTCTCACCCCAGACCTCCTAAATCACCCTCTAGGTGATTCTGATGCACGTTAAAGTTTAGGAACTACTGCTGTAGACTGAAAGAGTGGGGATAAGGACACCTCACCCCAACCTAATAGTATACCAGGTATGCTATAACTTCACAGTATATTAAAAGAATCTGATAGCCGAGAATGTAGGCAGATACTTTGTTCTTTCTTACATCTATATCTCTGACTTAAGGTCTTCCAGGGCTTCCGGAAAGGTAGGCATCTGGGCTTCTATTACAGCATTTCCCAAACTATTTTCTATGAAGCAGTCATTTTCTGCAAGATGGCATTAGATGTTCTTTGAACAAACAAAGTAAGTTTCTGGAACACTGCACTCTGTACCCTACTTTCACAGAATTGCTAAGTGTAGCTGTGCACTGTTATATACTAGATGGATGCAGATGGATGATGTGATTAGTGCCTCAGTGTCTGCAATCAGATCACTTGGGTCCAATCCTAACTTAGCCCCTCAGCAAAGTCATACCAGGTTTTGTTCCTCCTGGTAAGGTTCATGGACCAGCAGCATCAGCAAGACCTGAAGAATTCCCATCCCCATCACAGACCCTCTGAATCAAGGTCTGAATTTTTAACAAGAACCCCAGGTGGTTTGTATGCTGTAGTTTCAGAAGTACTACTAAAAGTGATATTGCTTGACTGCTCTCTGCCTCAGTTTCCTTATTCATTAAATAGGAATCACTAATAGGATCTATCTGACATTTTTTATCAGGCATCAGAATCCTGAGGAAGGTTTGTTAAAACAAAATGGCCAGGCCCCATTCCCAGAGTTCCTGATTCATTAAGTCTAGGAATTTATTTGATGGGGCTAGAAAATTCACGTATCCAACAGTTTCCCAGGGGATGCTATTGCAGCCTGTCTGGGGACCATGGTGTGAGAACCATAGCTCTAGATTTTTCTAAGAGCATTTCTGTCTCCATGCCAGACCTGTTTTCCTCCATGAAGTATATACTATTTCAATGCTCAACTTAGTGTTTATGTTTTACTCTTTTACTGTTTTTGGAATCTTAACCCAGCCTATAAATTCCTCTGGGCAGAAATTATATCTTCCACACTCTCTCATTTTCTGTTTTGTAAAATCATGAGTACATTTTCAGCATGATTAATAATAGAATGGGGAAAGGGGGAAAAAGCTCAGACAACATCTCCAAATGGAAATCGGTAGAATTATCTTATAAATTTACATTTCTAACAAGTCCCCAGATGAGGCTGATGCTGCAGGTTCAGGGACCACTCTTTGAGAAGAACTTTGGCAGGGACTTTAAGAGGATCAAGTGAATAGTCTCTTACACAAGCCATTAAGACAGTGGCTGACACAAAGTCAGCCCTCAAAACTGTTAGTTAATGTGACTTTAACTTGGTAAACACTCAGATAAATCCTGTTGCATTGAACAAAATGTTTTTCAAACCTAGCTATGGAGTGCTTTATTCGTGTGAGATGGAGTGGCATTTCATAGGGCGCAGTGCCTAATTGCAGGTGTGCTCACGCCTTCTGGTGCTGCCAGTGTTCTGCTAAGGTCAGTTCCCGGCCCCGTGTTTAAAAAAAGCAGATTTAGAAACAGACTGCCAGCAAATCTCAAGGCAGTAGCTCATTGGATTTCAGGAAACCCAATGTATAATTTACTATAGGGGAGGAAAGTGCCAGGTGGAATGCATGCCTGTAGTGTCCTGGACAGATCCCTTTTGCTAGCAAGTACCCTCAACGCTACAGCACTGGGCATGTTGGCTGCTAAAGCCTCACAGCTTCCTTTCCCCAGAGACCTGCCCTCAGTCAAGTAAGTAGTTTCCTCCTCTCTCTGCCTGGAGAGCCCTGACCAATGACTGATGGGCACAGTAGTGCAACCACAACATGCCATCTACTCTGGGATACACTTCATGCTCCATGGCTCCTTGTGGGACCAGGCTGGAGCTTGACTCCAATTGTGACCCCATCCTTGCTTAGCTCCTTTTCTCACTCTATCCTTTGCATCCTTTCTCCTGAGAGCACTTGATAAATCTCCATGTGTCAAATTTTGCTTCCAGCGAGCCCAACCAGAGACACCACCTGTCAGGGCCCAATGGGATGTTTGTTGAGTTGACTCGTGGAATCAGAGGGCCAGAAGGTGATTCCACTTTAGAAGAGCACACATACAGGCTTGCAAATCTTACTGCAGAAGGAAAGAATCATGCCCTGAAATTTCAGAGGAAGGAGATAGTTATGTCTGAAAAACTACTGCAGGAGCCAGAAGAAAATTTCCAAAAAGCCAAGTGGTAGGTAAGGGCCTGATCTGATGGAAATTTTCCTGGGCTTCTGTATGCACGAATCCATGCCATGCTTCTTTGTGGCATTTCCCAAGACTTTGGGCTTTCCTTCTATGTCCTGCTCCCTGTTCTTGACATCCTAGCATTTGTATCTCTGTGCATTTTTGTGCTACTTGATGTCCGGGTTGGAGTCTTTACTCTCCCACCTTGGCTCTGGCTTATGGTCTACTTGAGGCTCCTGCCACTCCCTCCCTGCTCTGCTTCTCCCTGTACCCTGTCAAACCTTCTCTGTTGCAGGTGGACCTGGATTTCTGAGCTCCTGTGTATTTAACAAAACTTTCTCTTGTTTTTTTTTTTTCCCCCTTTGCACTTTTCTGCTCTGCCTGTGTCTGGGGCTGAAATGGCAGCTGGGATCTGTGCTTCTTACACGTTCATTGTGCTTAAATCCCTTCTTCATGTTGCTGTAGCATTCTGACATTGGAGACATTCACCATTTGATCATCTACTCGCTGGTCTTGTAGAATCACCCTGATTTCTGTTCCTGGGTTCCAGCTAGCCTGCCTTGACCTTTAGCTCATGCCTGCCCTTTCCTGCCTTGTCTTGAGCAGTCGTACTCATGGGCCCTTCTCATCTGGGCTCATCTCTCTGAATGTGACCTCCGTTTGTCCTTGCCAGTGGTACATCGCAGTGCTATTTCCTATCATGACTCTAGGCCCTCCTGCTCGTCCCTGTCCTGCTGTTGCCTGCTCCCAATATGACAAGTGTGATTATCAAAAGGCCTATTTTCTGGAGATTTTATAAGACAACCTGCAATTTCCTGTCTTTCAATAGGATAAAGCCTGTTGGTTCAGGAGCTAAACAGAAAAATGCGAATTGTTCAGGTGGACACCCTTAATCCTCCCTGACCCTGCTAGAATCTGACATCATTAAGAAGAAAAGTAAATAATACTGGAGGTGACTTCAAAATGAAATTTAAACTAAATGTGAAAAATGAATGTTTTGCATGTATCCAGGCTTTTTCTCATTAGTTTCTTATTGCTACTGTAACAAATTCCACAGGTGTAATGACTTAAAACAAATTTATTTATTTATAGTTGTGGAGATGAGAAGTCACAAGTGGATTTCAGTGGGCTACCATAAGGGTGTTGGCAGGCTTTTGGCAGGCTACATTCTTTGTAGAGCTCGCAGAGAATCCATTTCTTTACCTTCCCCCTCGTCTGGAGGCTGCCTATATTCCTTGGCTCCTGGCCCCTTCCTCCATCTTCACACCAGTGATGGCATCACTCTGACTTCTCCTGTCCCACATCTTCTTCTCTGCTTCTGGCTCTCCTGCCTTACTCTTTCATATATAGAAACTCTTGATTAAATTGAGCTCAGGAGATTAATAAAAAATGATCTCTCCCCATCTCAAGATCCTTAACCTAATCATAGCTTCAGAGTCTCTTTTGCCACATAAAGTCACATATTCCCAGGTTCTGGGGATTAGGATGTTGGCATCTTTGGGGGGGGCTGTCAGCCTGTCTACCACACTTTTTATGGCTTATTTCACAATTAGTTTGAGCTCTGCAAACACTGGAATATATGCCTTCATGTGCTGTTTTACATGCCTTCTCATTGATTCCTCACAATAACCTTATATAGTAGGCACCGTTTTCAAATCTGTTTTGTAGATGAGGAAACTGAAGCTCAGAGAAGTGAAATCCCCCAGTCAAGGTTGCACAAACTGAGGATTTGCCTTGATTAGTTTTATTAGTAGTCCCTATCCTGTCTTTTTTAAGCTCTATCCCTGTTTTCTTATAGGCAGTTAGGTAACAGGAACCTCCTGGGAGCTCACTTGTGACCACTGGTGAGCCAGTCACGTCCAGGAGAGGTCACCTTGGATTTAGGAACAATTACATATGAGGAGTTTTATACCAGATGGGCTTGTATTTTTGTACATTTTTTTGGCTAGATTTCTATGTATTTCTTTATTCTTAATATTTTTATAAACATCAATTATTTTGGTTTTTGTAAATTTTATCAAATAGATGGTGGGCCATTCAGTCTGAAAAGTCAGGTCTCAGTTTAGTCCAGGGAAGTGACCTCCTGTATCTCGGGATCAGATTTCATTCCATTCATGGCATTCTCTTCTGTGGGAGCTCCAGTTACTTACAGGGTTCTTAGTTGTCTGTTGCTCATTTTCTTGATCAGTTTGACTCTCTCCACTTTATTTTATCTTTGCTTTCTTTGCCATCTGGGTTACTTTTTCAGGCCTGTCCTCCAGGTTGCTGGTTTTCTGCAACATTGATCCTGCTCTTTACTTCTAGAGCCATGTTGACATCTGCCAATGGCATTGTTTGTTTGCCCCAGTTCTCCCCTTGGCTCCTCCAGGGAGGTTTGTCTTCTCTCCTAGGTACTTTTCCTTGTTGCCTCACCTCTTAGCTCATGTTCTGTGGACCCCATGTGTTGGCATCACTCTCGGTCTCTCCTTTTTAATCTCCCAGATTTCTTGGCTGTTCAGAAGTTGGACATGGGCTTTGAGTGTGCATGCACATTTTGCTCATTTCTTATGCAACATTACTCCATCTCTCGGCCCTTTTATCGCTCAGCTGATAAATTGGTAGCAAATAGCTGGCATTATACCTGGTGCTCACACTCTCCCACCCTGGGACATTGGGACGCTTTAAGAGGTAAGTGACTGAGAGTAGTTAATTCACATTGGAGCAGCCTACATGGGGTTGTAAGAGCAGAATCTGAAGCCAGATGCCAGCTCTGCAGCTTCAGAGCTGTGCAGCCTTGGGCAGGCGATTTCACTTCTCTGAGCTTCAGTTTCCTGTTATATATGAGAGAGGTTAAGAAGTGTGCCTACCTTATTTCTCATGGGGAACAAATGAGAAAGCATCTAAAACACTTAGCACATAATAGTGTTTAGCTGTTACTAGCTTAATAAAGAAAAGTGATTATGATGTTATAAACAACTCAGGTTAGAAAATATTGACCCAAAGCCTCACCACTCACTCATCCTTATCCGCCGTGGTGGCCCTGAAGTACCTTGCTCAGCAGTGGGGAAGATGGGCTCCTTTTGATGACCCCATTTCTTCGAAGGGTCTCCCATTCATTTAGTGGCCTGTTTTCCAAATCAGGACACATTCCTGGTATTTGCTGGAATTTTCCCTCCTCCTTCCCTGCACCACTTTGGGAATGGGCATTGCATGTGGTGTCCTGTAGGTTCTCATAGTGAGGCCCAAGTTATACCTGCAAAGATGCCTCAAGGTATGAGGCAGGTGGGTGGCCATTTCAGCCCTGGTGACTTTTCTCCCCTTCCATTAGCTTCTACTGGTTTTTATTTGGGCAAGCAAATAGAAACTTTTCATCTCAGAGAAGTGAAATTACCTGCCCCAGGTTGCACACCTTGGAAGCTGCAGAGCTGGCGTTTGGCTTCAGATTCTCTCTCCTCTTAGAGCCCCATGTATGTTGCTCTGATGTGGACTAACTATTCCACCTCTTAGTTAGTTTCTGGCATGGGAGGGAGTTATGGCTAACTCTAGTTCTGCTGTGGCTTTTTAACAATACCATTTATTTTTTTATTTTCAAGTATAAAGGAAATACATGTTTGAGACAGAAAGTCTGAAGAATGCCAAAAAGTAAAAAGAAGCAGCAAAACATTACTCACAATTTTCCTGTCTGTCCCGGAGCAAGTCTGTCTTAGCTGCCCTTTGATGGGGGTCTAGGTTACCCTGGGTTTCTGGCCTTCGTGATCACTGCCTTCCCATGGTATTGGCCTCCCCTCATTTGCTGCCATAGGGCTGAGCAGTGTGGCTCTACCTGCACCTGTGCCCCCATCCTGAGAGGTCACTCTAGAGGGCGAGGGAAGATGACGTAGATGAAAGTAGGTTTTGCACATGGAGAAGCTGTCTACCTGGTACAGGAAATGATGAAGATCGCATCTCGGGAGACAGGGAGACTCAGGGCATGAGAATCATAAGTCATAAGGTTTCCCTAAGTCCACATAATTAAAGTAGTCAATTTCACTTTTTTGAGAAAATCATTTTTAAGTTAAAGCAGGCACTGAGAATAAGGTCTTAGTAAAAGGAGTGCTTGACTTGAAATTGGAAAACCTGGATAATGGACTCAGGTACTCTACACATTTAGTTAAACTGTTGGACGTTTGGATTTTTCTTCTGAGAAGAGCTGCAGTCATATACAACCCAAACAAGGCTGTGAAGACACAGTGAAGATTTATACACAAATAGGCAGCTCAGCGGCTGGCGTACACTAGATACCCATCTAGTTAAGAACCTTAATAAACATCCACTCAAACATCAACGTGCCTGTGCCTTACCAGTCCTCATAACATGAAACTGTGAAAGAGGTTTATTCAGACTCAGGATATCTCACGTAAAGCTCAGGGTGCTGAATACAAAAGCCTATGTGTATTCACCTTGATTCTGGAAATGTCTGCCAACTTGGGGGGCTTTCAGACAAGCTTCTAAAGATGAACAGAGGCAGGTCCTGGCTTCAGTGTAAAGTGGGCAGCACTTGTAGGAAAACATATGTGGAAAGTTTGCACCATGCGTGAGGGCTGGGTAAGCTTCCAAAGGTGGGGTGACAGTCGTGAGAACTGACCAGAGATGGCTGTGAACTGAACGCGGGTTTTTATGGAGAGAGGGCGTCCCCAGGGAGACTGGACCTTCCAGGCACAGGAAAGAGCGTGTGCCAAAGAAGAGATGTGTTGAAAAGGCCCCATCCTCTCCCTACTTGTGGTGATAGCTTAAGGCAGATGGGGCTCAGAGCCTGTGGAGTAGGGTGGTAGGGTACCAGCCATAGGCCTGGGAGCTGGGATCTCTGGATTCCATTTGGGCTGGGTTTTTACTAAGTCTGCTGAAGTTTGTCTGAAAGAATGCTATGGGTTCTGCTTAAGGGAAAAAGGAAAATTGGAAGGAAGGTTAAGGGGCTCCATGCCAGCCCCAAATGCAGGCTGAGCCAAGGTGTTTAGAAGAAGCCTTTTCCCTCTCTTCTTACCACCAGGCAGGCCTCTGCCCTCGAATCAGCTCACTAGCAAAGCTTATTCTCGAATCGGATCCTTGGCATAAACTAGCTGTGAAAACTCTTGCCTTTTCTTTTTCTTTTCTTTTTTAGAGACAGGGTCTTGCTCTGTCACCCAGGTTGTAGTGCAGTGGCTTGATCATGGCTCGCTGCTACCTTGAGTTCTTGGGCTCAGGCGATCCTTCCCCCTCACCCTCCAGGCTATCTGAAGGTGATAATCATCTGACTGAAGGTGAGTGCCACCATGCCTGACGATTTTTAAAAATTTTGCATAGAGGCAGGGCCTTGCTTGCTGCCCAGGCTGGTCTCAAACTCCTGGCCTGAAGTGATCCCCCTGCCTCAGCCCTTGCAAAGCACCGGGATTACAGGCGTGAGCCACTGTGCCTGGCTGGAAATCCCTTCTTGACAGTTGAAAGTCCTGAGCCGCAGGGGTGTAAGGATGGGTGGACATTCGTGCTGGGAGTCACTTGGAAGCCTGTGATGCTATGATTCCTCCTCTTCCTCTCTTCCTCTGTTCTGCAGCAATGGAATGGCAGGGACACGGCCCTGATGGTCACCCGTGTGGTCAACCATAGGCGCTTTTCAGCCACGGTCAGTGTGGCAGACACTGCCCAGCGGAGTGTCAGCAAGTACCGCTGTGTGATCCGCTCTGACGGTGGGTCTGGTGTGTCCAACTACGCGGAGCTGATTGTGAAAGGTGAGTACTCCCAGCCTACGCCTCTACTGCCATGGGAGTCCGGCCTTAAAGCCCTTTTCCTCATCTGCTGATCCTCCCCCACCTTTAGTAAAAGAGGAGATTAATTTCTAGTCACTCCGCCCTCCCTCTCTCAAGACAAACTCTCCAAACAGGAGATACTATTGTAAAATCATGCAGCATTGCATTGCTATTCAAAATTGAGTCTCACATGCAGGAGCCATACGTGAAAGGCTGTGGAATCTGTAACACAGAAGGCATCTTCAAATTTGGCTTTATTTTGTATTTAAAGTTAGAATGAGCAAATGTCCTTGTGTTTGTGTGGCATGCTATTGCAGTGTTCTCATACTATTGTTTCTGAGAGATTTTTTTTTTTTTTAATGAAAACTCAGTACACTGACAATAGTTTGGAAGGACATTTGAAATAAATAATTCCTCACCCCACTGGCCTTGATGCAATTCTTTTCAATTTTCTTGTTCTTGTTCACCTTGAGATACTGTTTACATGCTTTCCATTAAAATATGCACATTGTCTTCTGCTTCTCTCAAAAAGTGGATATGCCATTTCGCTTGGGAACTTTGTAATCTTTGTTATGATGCTTAATGGTGGTATGATATTTCATCAAATGAATTATCCTATTTTGTTAAAACCTCCCATTTGCAGTCATTTGGATAATTCCAGGTGCTTTTGTTTTTTCTTTCCTTTGTGTATGTAACAATTAACACCTCCATGGAGTTCTTCTAGAGAGAACATTTTATTCTATCGAACGAGATTATTTCCTTAGGATAAATTCCCTGGGGGGAGAGTTGGGAGGCCAAGAATATGAGCCTCTTTATGGATTTTTCTTTGTGTTGCAATATTTCTTTTGCAAAAAAATGGTTTGACAGTTTACACTGGCAACAGCAGTGTATGGATGTACTCGTTTTACCAATGTTATGTTTGCCGATTAAAATTTTAATATAGCATAATTTAGTGAATGAAATAATGAAGCTGTTCATATTATGCTATTATGCTAGAATGAGACCTGGTGTGTTTGAAGGGAAAAACAAAACAAACAAATAAAAACTGCTGATGAAGCCTTTGAGGCCTCCTGAGTTAGTTTCCTTTGTCAAAGTATGGGTAGGTGTGAAAGCTTTGACCTCATTTTGCTGACCTGATGGGACTGGGAGCCTGGGCTGACTGGACTGGGGCTTGCAGACTGGGATTCTCTATCCTGGCCATTTTGACGTCATACAGATACTCACATGGCTGATGATGTGTCGTCATTATGGTCTCAGCTGAAATGTCATTATGTCGTCCAGAGAACTTCCCCGTCCCCCTGCCCACACCTCCCTTCTTAGTGGTCACAATCCCTGATCCCCTTTTCTATATAGTTCATATATATATATATATATATTGCACTTTAGGTTCTGGCGTACATGTGTAGAACATGCAGGATTGTTGCATAGATACATACATGGCAATGTGGTTTGCTGCCTCCATCCCCATCACCTATATCTGCCATTTCTTCCCACGTTATCCCTTCCCAACTCCCGACACCCCCTCTGTCCCTCCCCTAGTCACCCCCAACAGACCCCAGTGTGTGATGCTCCCCCCCGTGTCCATGTGTTCTCATTGTTCAACACCTGCCCATGACTGAGTACATGTGGTGTTTGATTTTCTGTTCTTGTGTCAGTTTGCTGAGAATGATGGTTCCCAGGTTCATCCATGTCCCTACAAAGAACATGAACTCATTGCTTTTTATGGCTGCATAGTATTCCATGGTGTATATGTGCCACATTTTCCCTGTCCAGTCTATCATCAATGGGCATTTGGGTTGGTTCCAAGTCCTTGCTACTGTAAACAGTGCCGCAATGAACATAGGTGTGCATGTGTCTTTATAATAGAACAATTTATAATCCATTGGATATATATCCAGTAATGGGATTGCTGGGTCAAATGGAATTTCTATTTCTAGGTCCTTGAGGAATCACCACACTGTCTTCCACAATGGTTGAACTAATTTACACTCCCACCAACAGTGTAAAAATGTTCCTACTTCTCCATATCCTCTCCAACGTCTGTTGTCTTCAGATTTTTATTATATATATATTCTATTGCGTTTTAGGTTTTGGGGTACACGTGAGGAACATGGAGGATTGTTGCGTAGGTACATATATGGCAATGTGGTTTGCTGCCTTCCTCCCAATCACCTATATCTGGCATTTCTCTCCATGTTATCCCTCCTCAACTCCTCAACCCCTGCTGCCCCTCCAGTAATACCACACCGCAGACTTTTTTAATGATCACCATTCTAACTGGCATGAGATGGTATGTCAATGTGGTTTTAATTTGCATTTCTCTAATGACCAGTGATGATAAGTATTTTTTCATATGTTTGTTGGCCTCATATATGTCTTCTTTTGAAGTGTCTGTTCATGTCCTTTGCCCACTTTTGAATGGGTTTGTTTGTTTTTTTCTTGTACATCTGTTTTAGTTCTTTGTAGATTGTGGATGTCAGCCCTTTGTGAGATGGGTAGATTGCAAAAATTATTTCCCATTCTGTTGGTTCCCAGTTCACTCTAATGATTGTTTCTTTTGCTGTGCAGAAGCTCTGGAGTTTAATTAGATCGAATTTGTTTATTTTGGCTTTTGTTGCCAATGCTTTTGGTGTTTTAGTCATGAAGTCCTTGCCTATGTCTATGTCCTGGATGGATTTGCCTAGATTTTCTTCTAGGGTTTTAGGTATTAGGTTTTATGTTTAAGTCTTTAATCCATCTGGAGTTAATTTTAGTGTAAGGTGTCAGGAAGGGGTCCAGTTTCTGCTTTCTGCATGTGGCTAGCCAGTTTTCCCAACATCACTTATTAAACAGGGAATTCTTTCCCCATTGCTTATTTTTGTGAGGTTTGTCAAAGATGAGATGGTTGTAGATGTGTGGCATTGCCTCTGAGGCCTCTGTTCTGTTCCTTCTATATAGTTCTTATCACACTTTAAAATGCTAGTTTGCCTTTATTTGTTTATTTGGGGATTTTCTGTCTCTCCTTTTAGCATCTAAGTGTTGTGAGAGGAGGGCTGTCTGCTGGATTGGGAGTCCCCGCACTCAGCACAGTGCCTGGCACTAGTTCTCAGTTTGCTGAACCACATGGAGTTGTTAGTGTGTAGCTGTTTTTGTTTGCTGGTTATCGAGACAGAGTCTTGCTCTGTGGCCCAGGCTGGAGTGTGGTGGCATAATCTCGGCTCACTGCAACCTCTCTCTCCCCGGTTCAAGCAATTCCCCTGCCTCAGCCTCCCAAGTAGCCAGGACTACCACATGTGCTACCACACCCAGCTAATTTTTTATATTTTAATAGAGCTGGGGTTTCACCATGTTGGCCAAGCTGGTCTCAATCTCCTGACCTCCTGATGCTCCCCTGTTGGCCTCCCAAAGTTCGGGGACTACAGATGTGAGCCAAGTGTTTGCCTGTTTTGACTTGCACAGTCAGTCATTTCATAAGGCTGCATTTAAAAAAAATGTGTGGGATAATAGATGAGTGAATGAATTATTGGCCTCAGCAGGAGTTTATTTTCTCACCCTAATGGCATGAACACTTAAGCCAAAGATCAACAAATTAGGCAGTCATGAACAAAACAACTAAAAAAAAAAATCTTTAAATTTGTTTACATTAAATGCCATTAACATAGAAAAGAAGCCACCACTTTGATGGCATTAGGCTCCTATCTTCACTTTGTTGGTGCCATAAGATTAGCTTCTGTGACATGGGGGCTACTGCAGGCCTTTCAGGTACTCAGTGAACGTGTAATTTCAGGAGCTCTCCTGCGGGAACGTATCTTATACCTTTTATGTCTGGTCTCTCACACTAGATTGGGAACCCCAGGAGAGAGTGAACTGCATTCGCTCCTGCTCCTCATGGTCTTACTAGCACATTGCATGTACATGGGGCAAAGTTGGTGTGAAGAGAATGTGACCAATGTCTATGGGAGTTAGTGTAGCACTCTGAAATTCCCATGTACAGACAAATGGAACCAGAAAACTCTTCATTTATTCTTTCCTTATATGCTCCCATTCAGGGGCAGGATGGGGAGCTGTGGGAAGAGAAACTGAGAGGCTACTGGGACAGATGGTGTGGTGGAGCCTCCTTGCTTTATTCGGAGGGGTGGCCAGGGTTTACTGGGACACTGCCTTGTCCTCTGCTGGCTGTGCATCTTGGACCAGAGTCAAGAGGAAGGGCCATTGCTGGCCCGGGATACAGTAGCCAGGCCTGGCAATATGACTCTGCAGCTGCCACTGCCCTAAAGCCCCTCACCTGCAGCCCTTGCCACTCCAGCGTAGGGAGGGTAGGGTGCTGGGTGGCACGAGGTCTCCTTCATGTTGAAGAGTCGGGGCTTGGCACTCCCTGTAATCTGGTCAATCAAGGTGTAATTTTATTACACATAAATGAAATTCATCCATATGCTTGGCATAGGTTATCCCTTTTTTAGGCCTACTTTTCCCCATTTAAATATTATGGTGGTGGTAAGCTAGGAGCTTGGTCCCTTGAACGTAAAGAAGTCCCTTCACATATGTTACCTGATTTTATCCTAATTACAGCTCTGCACATTGGGTTTCATGTAAACTCATTTCATGGGTGGGGAACCAGCACAGTTAGGTTGAGAAATGGGACCATCCCAAGGGGTAAAGCTGGAGAGTCCAACTCATGCCATTTTGGGCACACCTGGAGGGCTGGTGGGTGGTGGCCTTGTTGGCACCTGGTGCCACAGTGTCATGGGCAGTGCTGAAGAGGCCCAGGTACCAGGCAAACAGGAGCCCCTGGGTCCATCTGGCTAACTTGCCAATATGACTCAGGATGTTCCCTCCCTCACTCTCAGCTAACTTCCAGATTCCTGGAGAAACACACTGAACCTACCCTCACCCTCTCCCCAACCCCCAACACACTGCTGAAGAGTTGGTGACATCCAAACAAAACAAGGAAATAAAAGGCAGGGATCCCCCCAGGAGCAGAAGCAACCCGAGGAAACCTGTCACCCTGGAATGGGTGCCCAGGGACTCATTTGAAGGCAGCAAACCTGAGCGTTTGGAAGCAACTGTGTGATGAAGAATGACTCACTTACCTCTCAAGAGCTCTTAGCCTTTTCGGAGCTGGGATGCTTAAGTACTTTAATATTGAAGTATTTGTACTTGTTTAAAAAAATATGAGGGCAAGGCCCTCTTCTTTCAGAGAAGGGGGAAAATCTGAAAGACTAGAAGAGAAAAAGTTTTCTAAAGGGCCAATTGCTATGTCATGGGATGGGATCTAGATTCCTTCTTCCTGGACTGGTGTCACCCACAACCCTGGGACATCACAGAAAGAAAACCATGCCTTCAAGGTCTTCCTCCTTATAGGTTCCCACTCTTTGGTTCCAGTTCAGGGCAGGAGATAACAACTTTGCAGCCAGGATGCTTGGGTTTCAATTCCAGCCCCACCTTGTTCCAACTCTGTGATCTTGGAGCTAATCAAACCTCTTGGGACCTAAGCTGACTTATCTGGGAACAGGGATGTAGGATTACCTCCCTCAGAGGGCATCTTGAGGATTCCATGTGATAATGGATTTGAGAGTTCTTAGAACATGCCCCCAAATATGCACTCTAAGGTATTTATTGAATAAAATAAATAAATTTCCCCTGGGAGTGGGATTTCTGAAAGAAGTAAGAGAGGTGAAGGACTCCATGGGTAGAGCAGGATGTTGGACCCAGGTGCCGCTTTGATGACTGTCTCTGTGGCTCTGGGGGAACCGTGTCAGGCCTGTTCTGTAAAGTGCAGCCCAGTTCTCTCTTTGTACACAGTGATGTGCTGAGTATAAGAAGAGGGAGGGAGGAAACATCAAAGTGTGGACTTGGGCCGGGCACGGTGTAATCCCAGCACTTTTGGAGGCCAAGGTGGGTGGATCACGAGGTCAGGAGATCAACACCACTCTGGCTTACATGGTGAAACCCTGTCTCTACTAAAAATACAAAAAAGAAAAATAGCCAGGTGTGGTGGCACATACCTGTAGTCCCAGCTGCTCAGGAGGCTGAGGCAGGAGAATTGCTTGAATCCAGGAGGCTGAGGTTGCAGTGAGCTGAGATTATGCCACTGCACTCCAGCCTGGGTGACAGAACGAGACTCATTCTCCAAAAAAATAAAAAAAAAAAAAGTGTTGACTTGGGGACATTTGGGTCATGAGGTCCTTTATTAGTCAGGGTTCTCTAGAAGGACAGAACAAACAAATAGGTTATATGTATATATATATGAAAGGGAGTTTATTAAGGAGAACTGACTCACATGATCACAGGTAAAGACCCAGATAGGCCTTCTACAAGTTGAGGAGCAAGGAAGACTGGTGGCTCAGTTAGAGTTCCAAAACCTTGGAAGTAGGAAAGCCCAGCAGTCTGTGGCCAAAGGCCCGAGAGCCCCTGGCAAACCACTGATGTAAGTCCAGTACTCCAAAAACCAAAGAACTTGGGGTCTGATGTTTGCAGAAAGAAGCATCTAGCACAGGAGAAAGATGAAGGCCGGCAGACTCAGCAAGTCTGCTTTTCCACCTTCTTCTGCTAGCTTTTTCTAGTTGCACTGGCAGCCGATTGGATGGTGTCCATCCACACTGGGGGTGGGTCTACCTCTCCCAGTCCACTGACTCAAATGTGAATCTCTTTTGGCAACAACCAGAAACACTCAGATATACCCAGAAACAATACTTTGCATCCTTTGATTAAGTACAATCAAATTGACACTTAATATTAACCATCACAAGTCCCTGTAGGTCAGACTTCTCTGGATCCCTTCCTGTGTTCACCCCTACTGGATTAGGAAAGCTCATTCAGGAGTCTGGGGACAAAGGAAAAGTAGCTAGTTCTGTTTGTCCTCAGCCATCTGGCTTCATGGACCACCCCTCTCCTGGCATCGTTCATTCAAAACCCTAACCACTCCACAGTTGAGAGGTCACTGGGCCCCTCAGCGCTTGAGGGTTCCAGGAATGGTAGACCCCTGCGCTGGCTTCCATAGCAGGTGCTCGTGCTGAGAGAACAGTGGAGGCCCAGGCTGGTCTCAGTCTCTCCCCAGACAGGCATATTCACAGCTGGCTGGCTCCCAGCTCCTGTGTGATCCTGAGATAGTAAAGATTAGCACTTCAGAAGATGCTGCCTGATGTGAGTGTAGGTAATATCAAATTCTCAGGGTGACACACAGACAGAAATGAAAGCAAATTGGAATTACTTAATACTGGAGAGCTGTGTATTGAATTGTGATAATGTACCTGGGTATACATTAGATTACTCTGTAATTGAGGTTTCGCTCAATTGGTAATTCGGCCCCTCAACCTACCTGTTCCAGACCAGTGCTCAGAAATGTGCTTATTCGTTTCCTTTGCTTCTGGTTTTCTGAGTGTCTTTGATTTCAAGGTGTCTTAGCTGGCCTCAAGGACTTGAGTGTCTTCAACCAAAGTAATGCAGATGTATCTTGATGAACATTTCCTAATTCATAAAAAGTTTATTGTTGGTGGTGATTTCTAAACCAGTCTTTCAACTCCATTTAACAACCTATTATGTACTCGGAGCGCTCATCAATATGAGAATTAGTGCTCAGAAGAAATGTGATACTAGTGCTGTTAGAGGTTCCAATTTAAGCACTGATGTGACTTTCTACCAAGGGACCTTGGTAGGATCAAGAGTAGGGATTATTCAAAACACACTTGCGTTTCCATTTTAGTCCTGCCTCCAGGCATCTGTGTCACTTCAGCAAGTCATGTCTTTACTCTGAGCCTCATTTTCCTTATGTGTATAACGGGGGTGAATATATATAATGAGGTCCTATGAGAGAGAGAAAATATAACTTATATATAAAACATACATATAGCATAATACATGTAGAACATATATAGAAACAGACATAGCCTAGTACTAGAAAGTATAAAATTGTGTCTTTAGTAGTAATCATATTTTTTACATTATAATTAAGGAATGTTTCCCAAAGATATCATCCATTGTTTATTTTCCTGGCTTAAAGGAACGATATTCTGTGCATACCATGAAACCTTAAATTTACATCATCTTAAGGACTTCCTCTCCTGAAATGGTATTGAGGTCATCCAATTCAATCTATTGGTTGAAGTCAGTTGCAAAAATGCTTTACTTACATTTTACTGTCCTTTCTTTCCTTCTTAATTTTTTTTTCAACATTTACAAGTTTCTTGAGACTGTATCAGGTATAGCTACGTAGAGCCTGCATTCTAGAATGGCAACAGTGGGCTCCTGAACTTCCGTGTTTTGAAAGCACATGTTCCACAGTTGACTGCTGTTCTAACTGGTCCCATTTTGCTCACTCACTGGGTCTTGCCAGTAGTGATTTGCATTTACAGCCTCTAGTTTAAAGATGGAATGGCTGGAGTAGCTGAGTCATTTCTGTATTTATTTGCTTAATAAAGGTTTATGGAGCCCAGCTGTGTGTCAGGTTCTGTAATAAGCTCATGGTCTAGCAGGAAGAATCATGCGAATCTGTGCTGCATGGCCAGGTAGTTAAGGTTAACCACCTGCCACAGTATCTCCTTAATCCTGATGATGGCCCTTCGATGTAGGTGCTGTTAGCAGCCACCTTTTACCAATGACAGCATGGGAACCCAGAGAGGTTCTGGACCTTTCCGAGATCACACTGCTTATAAGTGGCAGAGCTAGGCCTGCCTGTGCCTTGGGCATGCTCTCTCTTTTATAACATATTTCTTGCAAAATCCAGTGTGGTAGACCCTACATTCAGGTGTGAGCTAAAGATGGTCAGAGGATGGAACATTGAATTCAGTCATAAAGAGTCTGGGAGAGCCTCTCATACTGCTCCCATCTGAGCTGGGTCCTGTGGCCTGGCAGGCTCATGAGCAGGACAACCTGGGTTAGTTTTGAGACATTGAGTGGTTGACATGTTTGGGGCTGGATCGATAGGCTAGGGGACATTTGCAGAGTCTTTGTACCAGAATAGGAGGCTGAGATTCATTCTGTAGTTCTGTAGGAGTCGGGGGCTCTGATGACCCTGTCCATGGCCATGGATAGTAGCCACACACTCATAAGGCGGGATCTCTTCATCCAGCTATTCTTCCTTTCCCTGGTCCTGCAGGGAAAACCGTCAGCAGACAGCTGGCTATGGTCACTGGCACAGACTGTGTTGGAAAGAAGAGTGAGGATAAAAGGCATATGGGGTGGAGACCTCGAGAGGCAGACCTGGGGCAGGAGTTCTGAGTGCAAGGTGCTTATTTGGATTTTAGGAACATGAGACAGAGAATCAAGGGCAGCCAGTAAAGGGAGCCTCTCAAGCTAGTTACTGCTGTGAACATCTGGAGCTGTATCCTACTAAGGTAATTCTGGGATTCAGTGTGGAAACCCTGGGGTGTGGAGGAGTGGATTCTTTGTACCTTACCCCCCTCAAGTGTTGGTTGAGCGTTGCTCCCGGAGCTCTTAACTTTCTGGCTTTACTGTCTTGTCATACAGGATATAGCTCTCCCTTCCTTCTGCCCTCCAGGGCCTTGGCCAAAGTCTATGGCTGTTAGCTGTTTGATTCAGGTATGGCAGTTGGAGGTTGGTCTGTACTCAGTGCAATAAAAAGGCTTGAGATGGCAGTGGGACACAATAACTTCCACTACAGGGATCACACACCCTCTGTGGCCTTCCGAGGTGACCAAGACTGCTGGCTCCTGCCTCATCAGGAGGAGAGGCAAAGCCACTGTGAGCACTGTGCTTGTATAGGGAGTGGAACAATGCAAAGGCTGGCCTCAGACTGGACTCCAGAGTTTCCATTCATGTTCTTTGCCAGTCCTCAGAAGTAGGGAGAAGCTGAGAGGCTGTGTCACCCAGTGGTCAGAGAGCAGGCATGGTATCAGAGAGCCTGGGCTGGCATCTGGCCTCTGCCCTGGAAACTCTACCTCCTAAGTTTATCTAGAGCCTGCTACCCGCCACCACCTTCATTGTCAATCCTCGACAAGGTTGGCAAACCTTTTCTGTCCAGGGCGTTAGAGTCAATAGTCTCAGCTTTGCGGGTCATATGATCTCTATAGTGAAGACTCAACTCTGCTGTTGTAGCAAAAACAGCCGTAAAAATATATATAAATGAATAAGGATGGTTGTGTGCAAGTACAACTTTATTTACAGAAACAGGAAGAGGGCTGGATTTGGCCCATAGGCCACAGTTGGCTGATCACTGCATGAGTCAAAATGCTCTTCTGTTCTCAACTGCATGAATATTCCAGCTTCCTCCCTGTTCCACTCTTGCCCCAGTGATGTCTACTCTCAATCCAGCAGACTGAGTGATCATTTAAAAAAAAAAGTTAAATAATGGCCTTTTTTCCCTGCTTAAAACCCTAAACCCTCCAATATTTCCTGTCTCACTCAGAATAAAATCCAGGCTTCTTCACATGGTCTATAGACCTAGTCCTTGATTTGTAAGGCCCCATCTGCCATGTGTGTCCTCTTACTCTCTTCTCTAGCCACACTGGTTCATTTCCTCTTCCTTGAACCACACCAAGCTAGTTCTGACCTTTGCACTTACTGTCCTTGCTTGGCCTGAAACACTTTTCTTCCAGAGAACTATGTAGCTCACTTGTTTTGTTGGATCTGGTCTCTGCTCAGACTTCAGCTTCTTAGAGAGGCCCCCTCTGATGACCTCACCTGGAATAACAACCATCCCTACCTCCCTTTGTAATTCTGTTCCTTTGCACTATGCTTTGGTTTTCCTCCTAGATCTTGTCACTATCTGACATTGTGAATTACATCTATTTGTGGATTACCCATCTTTCCTACTAGAATGCGAGCTCCTGGAGGAAGAAGCTTTGTAAGCCTTGTTTCCTGCTGGACCAACAGCACCTGGGACAGTACCTGTTATATAGAAGGTGCTTAAACATGTGCTGTATCCAGGGAAGCGTGCTCAGGTCCTTACTTCACAAGCTTGCAGCCCCATTTGAGACCCCTCACCATCCCTTCTTTTTTTTTTTTTTTTTTCCAGACGGAGTCTCGCTCTGTTGCTGGGGTTGGAGTGCAGTGGTGCAATCTTGGCTCACTGCAGCCTCCTCCTCCAGGGTTCAAGTGATCCTTCTGCCTCAGCCTCCTAAGTAGCTGGGATTACAGGCACTGTGCCATCACGCCCGGCTAACTTTTTGGTATTTTTAGTAGAGAGGGCGTTTCACCACATTGGTCAGGCTTGTCTTGATCTCCTGACCTTGTGATCCACCTGCCTTGGCCTTCCAAAGTGCTGGGATTACAGGCGTGAGCCACCGCGCCTGGCCCATCCCTTTATTTTAAGGTTCTTCTTATTGATTGAGCTCCTGGTTTTCCTTCTTCCTCTGAGAAAGTTCTGTCTCCTTTACAGATATCTGTTTCTTTACCTTTTCCTTTAAGTATTACTTTTCCTTCTTTTCTTTCTTCTCATGGGAGCCGCGAGCTTTGTAATCCCTGTGCGCCTTTTACGGTCTTCCTTTGCTCTGCTTTGGCTACAAATTTAGGGAGCTCAGTCGACCTGCCAGAGCCATGCTTCTTACCCACCCCACCCTGTGGCCTTGAGGGTGCTCATTGTAAAAACCCTGGGACTTCTTCTTTGTCTTTTCAAGGAAGGCTTGCCTTACGGTGAATTCTACCTATTTCCCCAAGAGCCTTACATGCGGGTCATCTGTGCTTCAACTTAGGTCTGGAAGTTTAACAACTTTCTGTGTTAGGTTTAGTTCACCTCCTCCTCTACCTTGATGCCTGATCTTGACTTTCCTGGAAGGCCCTATTTCAAAGCAGAGAAACCTCAACATGCTTATTTTCTGTGTGGGTTTTATTTTTTGTAAAAATATATGCTGGTGCCTGGGTTCTTACTTTTTAATCTTTCTTTGGCCTTGACTTTTAACAATGGGTTGCATCTTTTTTTAAAAAAACCAGAACTGCTATTGTCAAGAACACACAGCAACTCAGAGGTCTTGGGTTCCCATCCTGGTTCTACCCTGTGTGAATTAGGAGCATCGTTTCACGACTGCCTATTTATAAAATGGCATAATAATGCCGGTTCCCCTGGATTTGGGTGAGGGGCCATGGCCATGGAAATCCTTTGTAAACAAAGTGTGGAGTCTCTGTTTGTGCCTGTCCTCATCAGTCCCTATCCTCCTCATGGGTGTCCACTTCTCCACCCTTAGCCTCTGACTCCTTTACTCTTTGGTACGTCACTGTTAGCTTTTTATGGAAAGAGAAACAGGACAGATGGGAGAAAAGTGGGAAATTTGACTTGAACATATGTGTCGGGGGGAGGCTAACCGGGAGATGTTATGTATATTGTATTCTATATGGGCACAAAGACCAGCTTATTTTTAAAAAAGCGTAAATGTGGATAAATAAAACCTGACAAGTATTGGTTTCCTTGAATTATTTTGACTACTTTATCAGCTGCATGCTGATGTGTTGCTTTAACACTTTTAAAGCATTTGGAAATTAAATCAAATGGCAATTGCATTAAATTCTCACTCACTTGGAACATTCCCCTCCTGTGTTCAAATGGAAGAATGATCTGAGGTATGGAACACGCTGCAGAGTCTGGAGTTGCTGCCATTCGTGGACCGTTTATTGCATGCCAGACACTTCACCGACTGTCTTCTCATGAGGTTGTATTTAATCTTCACCCTGGTCTCCTGTTGTCGCTGAGGATGCCAAAGCCTGATTACCCAGTTCTCATCAGAGTCGCACAGTCCAAGGCCTGCCCTCTTCCTATAATGAGCCTGTGAATGAAACTATTTTCTGACCCTCTACATGCTAATTTTCCATAATGCATTATTTGGTGGCAGATATATACATAGAATATTTTTTTCTGAATAAGAAAGAGCGCCTGCTAAACTCAGTCAAACCATGGGCTCCAGATTTGTAAGAATGTTCTAGATCGTTGCCTTTGTCCACTTACTGGAGGCTAACTTACCTCCGAAACACTGCAGCCTCTGCCTGGACCAGTGATTCTTAATTGAGGGTGATTTTCCATTCACGGGACATTTGGTTATGTCTGGAGACATTTTTGATTGTCACGATTGGAGACAGGGGTACTGGCATCTAGTGGGTGGAGCCCAGAGATGCCATTAAATACTCTGCGATAAATAGCACAGCTCCCTGGCAACAAAGAATGTTGCAGCCCAAAGGTCAATTGTACTGGCCCAGATCATGCCGGATGGGAAGGCTTCTGTATTGGGCGCCCAAGTGTTCTTCTAGGGGGCCTGGTGCAGAAACCGGATGGGAAGATACTTCCTCTTCGGGCCTCTGGTCAGTGGGGTGTGAGCTGTGTGGAGGGAAGGCAGAGCTGGTGATGTGGCTGTGAAGAAGTGATTCCACTGATTTGAGCCCTCAAATCCCTTTCTGGAAAATTGACATTTGTCTTCTGGTTTACTGTGACTAGTGATGCTTGGCCTTCCCTCTGCCATTTCCCCACCAAGTATCCAGGGAAACACAGCAAAAGGTAAATGCAGACTGACTCCCTAGTTCTGAGATCTGAGAGAAATTTCTGCTAACTTTCAGGCCAATAAAGCTGGCCAAGTGCCCACCAGGCACATGTGCCTCCCTTCCATGGGATAAATTGGTAAAGCAGCTGCCTAGCCACGGACTACCTTCCCAGCCTGCCCTGAAATCACTAGGACCCTGTGGCAGTAGCTCCAATCACAGGAATGTGTGCAGAACTGCTGCCTGTCCTTTTGGAGTTAAAAAGCATGTAGTTATTTCTCATCTCCCTCCCCTCTTTGGTTGGCTGGAGGCAGCCAGTTCCAAGGTAAGGGCAGAGTCAAAATATTGAATGTGCCTGGTCCCCTGAATCACCTTGTGGAGGAAAATTGTCTGCTAAGCAGACCTATTATTAATATTTAAGTGATAATAAACTATTACTGTGTTAAGCTACTAAGCCTTGGGGTTTGTTACAGCAATTAGTATTTTCCTAATTAATACAATTTGGATCCAAAAAACCCATTGGCACCCCCCACAGGCTTAATGTCTTGAATCAAAACTTTCTAGCCTACCTGAAAACAGATGGGAAGATACTTCTTCCTTTTCCACTGATAATGGGCTTAAAGGTCCAAATTCTGTCCATTCTGAAAGCTGAGCAGTTATCTTTTTCTTGTCAGGTATTGATTGTTTTTGAAGATTTCTTTTATAAAAGTCTCTTCCCAATTGTTATTCCTTGATGAGAGTCTCCAAATTCCAGAATGCGTGAGGGCAGAAATGGCGATGTTCCATGTTATGGGAAGGGGTTAGAGATAGACTTGGCCATGGCCATGGGAAGCTCAGGAACTGAGTGGTAGAGTCTGGTCAGATGTGCCAACTTGGAAGTCTGATCCTGAAGGGTGGGTGTTACACTAGGAGTCGGAGGACTGGTGATCTTCCTGTCAGGCAGGGCCTGGTGTGAGGTGTCCGGTGCACAGTCCCAGGTGGCCCAGCTGGTCATGGGAGCTGTCCTTCTGCTCAGACTCACCCAACATCCAGCCCAAGCCAGTGGGTCCACCTACAGGCAACCCAGTGACTCCAG